>NW_024871053.1:230000-1507500 GCF_019054845.1 Dipodomys spectabilis
CACATCACCATTCTACTGCAACATCACAAAACTATTTTGAACTCATCTCTATTATGGCATCACCAACTAATTGTGATATAACAACACTATTATGACATTATAATTTGACATCATATTGCAATTGCGATATTACATACTTTCACAAACATTACATAAATTAATGGCAATTAAGATCTGACATGCCATTGTGACATCACAAGCCCTTTGTGACATCATTATGAGTGTGAAATCTGACTGTTGTTATGACATCATCAGCTCATTGTGACATTACCAAGCTACAGTGACATCATAGCATTATGACATCACATTGCCATTTTGCTGTCATAGACACATTGTGATCTCATAACCATTGTAACATTACAAACTCTGTATGATGTCATAATCAGTGTGACATCACAATGTTGTTATAACATCTTTAGCTTATGACATTATAGCATTTGCCATTATGTAATTGTGAAATCATAGTCACATTATGAATGCCTAATCATTGTATTTTAAATGTGGCATGTGGGTTATCAGAAACTCATTGGGATGTCATAACCATTGTCACATCAAAATCCCTTTGTGACATCAATTTGGCAATGTGACATCACAATGGCAATGTAATGCTACTAAGGCATCATGATAGCACAATGGTCATGGACTCACAATGGGTTTCTGATATCAACCGACATGCCACATTAAAAATAGAATGAAAAACATAATAGGCAAGCACAATGTGTGTATGACATCAGAATGACAATGTGATGTTACAATGCTGTGATGTCATTGTAGTTTTACATGTCAAAATGAGCTGATGGTGTCATAATGGCAACATGATGTCACAATTATGATGAAGTCAGAAAGAATTTGTTATGTTTCAATGGTATGTCTGTCATTAGTTCCCCATAAGGATATGGATACAAAAATGTTTCTGTGATGTCACAGAGGCCATGTGTGTTTTCAAAGGTGGTAAGAGGTCCTCAGTGGAATGGCACAATGTGATTCATAATGTCACAATGGAAATGAGATGTTCCATTGTATTTTTTGATGTCACCGTGGTGGTGATGAGATCACAACGATTTTGTGATGTCACAGTTTGTTTGTAATATCAGAATGATATATCTAATTTCAATTACTTAGAATTCAATCTGAGGATACCAGGAGATAGAAGAAGCTTCATAGTATGGGGTCATATTATGAGAAAACCCAATGGGACAGTGATTTCACAAACACAATGTGATGACTCAACATCTTTTTATAATAATGTTTTGATGTCACAATTGGTGACGCCATACTGATGAGGGGTTGTAATAGATTGGAGATGTCCCAAGGAGTTCGTGATGTCACAATGGCATATGGGATCTCAATTGTCATTAACTCACCATGAGTATATGAGTTTGGGAAGGGATTCTGATGTCACTAATATATATGTAGTCAAAAAGGTGAAGAACTGAAAGGTCTGAGATGTCACAAAATGTCACAATGGTTATGATGTCCAGCAGTGTGATATCAATATGTTACACTGCATTTTAGATATCTCATGTCATATCTGAAATATGAGGTCAAACACAGATTTTCAACTCACAAGGGCCTAAGATATCACAATAGCATGTCACAAAAGTTATGAGGACAAGAGAGGTATTTGATGTCACAGTGTTAGTGATATAACAAAGGCAATGTGCTGGGACAAAGAGATTTTGATGTCACAAAGTTTATGTGTTCACAGTGGTTTCCTGATATAAACCCACATGGCACATTTGAAATAGAATGAAATCAAAGAATAGGCATTCACAATGGGTCTATGACATCAAAATGACAAAGTGATGTCAATAGAGCAATGTTTGATAGTATATGAACTCATTACCTTGCTCATGTTACTGTAATCCCTCTGTATACTATACTTATAATAAAAAAGACACAGAAGAAAAAAAGAGAAAAATGGTATGGTGTCATTGGGGTTTGGTGATGTCACAATGAGATGATGGTGTTATGATGATAATGTGATTTCACAGTCATAATTATTGCAGAAAGTATTTGTGATGATACAATACTATGTGTGATCACAATTTTCATTAGTTCACTATGAGGATATGGCTACACAAAGGTCTGTGATGCCACAGAGGTTATGTGTTTCTTTAAAGGTGCTTAGAGCTCACAATAGATTTGTGATGTCACAATGTGATTGTGAAGGCACAACAGCAATGTGATGTCACAATGGGGTTGTGATGTCACAGTAGTGATGAGGTCACAATGAGTTTGTGTTGTCAACATGAGTTTGTAATATCACCATGACATGTCCAATTTTAATTTCTACTAGTTCACAATGAGGATACAATTTCAAAGAAAGAATCTTAAGCTCCAAAGACCATGAGTTTTTAGTCATAACTTGTGTGATATGCAGCCATTAGGATATTTTAGTCCTTCAGTATGCTTAGAATCTGTTTTCAATCTCATAATAATTCAGGTATGACATATGATATCTATCAGAAATTGACTGACATCATGACCATTGTGACATCATATTGATAGACATCAAGACCATGGTGTCACATTGTGAACTCACAAATCTGTTAGGACTTCATCACATTTGTGCCAAAACGTGACATTGGAGCAAACACAGTCCCTTTGTGAACTCGTATCTTCATTGTGAATTAATGACATTTGAGATCCAGCATGCCATTGTGACATTTCCAGCCAGTTGTGACACAAACAAGACCACACTAAAGCTACCAGCACGACTATGATTATTGCAGCATTATTTACCATATCTAAGATATGGAACCAACCCAGATGCCCCTCAGTAGATGAATGGATCAGGAAAATGTGTTATGTATACACAATGGAATTCTTTGCCTCCATCAGAAAGAATGACATTGTCATTGCCCCATTTGTTAGGACATAGAAAGACTTGGAAAAAATTATATTAAGTGAAGTAAGCCAGGCCCAAAGAAACATAGGTCCCATGGTTTCCCTTATTTGCAATAACTAGTATATGTCCGAGTCAAGCAGAAAAGGTCAGATAAGTTGATGTTACTGGAATGAACCCTAAGATAAATATTCAATTTTTTTGGTTTTTTTCCTTTCATGCAATTTTTCTATCATATTTACAAGATGATTTCTATGTTGCTTTTATGTCCCTCCCCCACAGTGTAACCCATACTTTCACTGTATTTGATGTTGGTAGAGTTTGTGGAGGGGAGGGGAAAAAATAACAAATCTTTTAACTAGGGATACAGGAGGACCCATTACAACAATGAGATGTACAAGTCGTTTTGTCGAAAAACAAACTTAAAAACTTTGGTGGGGGTGTGTGAGGAGGATTGGGTGGGGATAGGGGAGGAGTATGGGAAGAGTTGGGAAGGAGAAACAACGAGGAGGCAATAATGCTTGATAAGAAATTTACTCGTTATCTTGCCCATGTAATTGTAACTTCTCTGTACGGTATTCTCACAATAAAAAAAAAAAAACACAAGACATTACAAACCCCCTCCCAAAAAAATTGTGACAGCACAAACCTATTATAGTAGAAACACATTGTGATCTAATAGCCATTGTAGTAGCACAATCCCTTTGTGACTCCACATTTCCATAGTGATATCACTAACCCACTGTGAAATTCCAATCCTCTCATACCCAATCCAAGTATGAAATGGTGATACCCGAATCCAGTGTGACATTTAGACCATAGTGACATCACACTGATAGATGTTAAGAGCATTTTGTCACATTCTGACAACACACACCTGTTAGGACTTCATCACTTTTGTGACAATGCATGCCTTTGGAGATACCACAGTCCCTTTATGAGCTCATATACTCATTGTGAGTTAATGACAATTGAGATCACATGTGTCATTTTGATATCACCAACCCATTTTGACATCACACACCTCTTGTAAACATCACTAGTGTGGCATCACCAATTGTGATATCAAAACCTTATTAAGATATCATATTGCAACATCACATTGCCATTATTATATCACTGTTCCATTGTGTTTTCTAAGACCTAGTATGTCTTCATATCATTTTAGAAAATTCATGGCCTTTTATACTTGTCTTCTTCTGTGAACTCATATCCTCATTGTGAAATAGTAGCAACTGAAATTGGACATGTGATTATGAGATGTGACTTCACAAAACTACTTGATTTCATTACCAATTTGACATCCAAACCCATTGAGAACTTTCATTGCCATTTGACATCACTATCACATTCTGACATCCCAAACTTATTAGGACCTCTTAGCTCTTTGAAAAAAAACATATGGCCTTTGTGGCATCACAGTCCCTTTGTGTAACTATACCCTCATTATGAACTTCCAATTGGTATCAGACATGCCATTGTAATATCATGAACCCTTTGTGGCATCACCAGTGTTGCATAACATTTTCATTATGACAGCGTCAACTACTTTTGACATCACAAAAGTACAATGACAAGATAGCATTATGAGATCACATTGTCATTGTGATGTTACAGATAGATTGTGAATGCCTATTTTTAATTGTTTTTTTTTCTGGTTGTGAGGCTTGAACTCTGGGCTTGGTTTTTGTCCCTGCTCTTCTGCTCTAGGTGAGCACTCTATCGCTTGAGCCACAGCACCACTTCTGGTTTTCTAGTCGTTTTTATTGGAGATGAGTCTCATGAACTTTCCTGCCTGAGCTGGCTTTGAACTGCGATCCTCCGATCTCAACCTCCTGAGTAGCTAGTATTACAGGTGTGAGCCACCAGTTCAAGGCTATTTCATTCTATTTCAAATTTGACATGTGTGTTGATATCAGAAATATAATGTGAACTCATAACCATTGTAACATCATAAATCAGCAGTGACATCAAATTGTCATTATGACACCATCAGCTCATTGTGACATAACCAAACGACAATGGCATCATAGCAGTATAAATCACAGTGACATTGTTACATCAAAGACGTAACAGTGTAAAGGCCTATTGTATGAATTCATTCTATTTCAGAAACCCATTTTGACAATATAACCATTGTGATATCACAATACATTGTGACATAACATTGCCATTGTGATATCATTAACCTGCTGTGCCATCACAAACCAGTCCTGTCCTTATAAGTTTTGTGCCATGCTGCCCTCGTTATATATTAGGCCCTTTATGAGTTCATAGTCTGTTTGCAATCTCAAATTTCTGGTATGACATGTGATATCAGAAATCCCCTGTGACATCATATTGCCAAATTTCATGAATATTGTGTCACATTGTGACATCACAAAATTGTTAGAACAGCATCACATTTGTGACAACGCATGCTTTTGGAGACATTACAGTCCCTTTTTGAACTCATATATTCATTGCCAATTAATGACAATTGAGATCTGCCATGCCACTCTGACATCATGAACCCATTGTGACATCACAAATTTATTGTGCACATCATGAGAATGGCATCAACAACTAATTGTGATATCAAATCATTATTTTGACATTATATTGTAGTATTGCCGTTGTGACATCATTGTTCCATTGTGTTTTTACAAACCTATTATGGCGACATCACATCTTAGAAAATTCATGGCCTTTGAGATTTCAAGCTTTTTCTGTGAACTCATGTACTTATGACCCCTAACACAATGAGACAAGCCATCGAGTCACAATTATTATAATAAAACAATTTACAATAGAAAGATGACAGTAATTACCTTATCCTGGACTGGATACCCAGGTCCAAGAGCATCTTTGACCAACAAACCTCAGAACTTCAATGGGCAGCCCCACCCTTTTTAATTGGTCTGCAAACCACCAACCAAAAAATTATGATCTCCAAAGCTCCAAACCTCAATGGGCAAGGCTTTTTACTTTTCCATTCCTCCCTCCTTCACTACAGAGCTGTCCTTCCTTCCTGGTCTTTCCCTTTATCCTTTCCATCACTTGCTTCTTTTCTTCAGGCCTCTCCACTCTCCACAGGCCTGCCCTACTCTGCCCCAGTGACCACTTGCCAACCTTCTGCTCTCCATCAACTTCCTCTCTTCTCAGGTTTTTCCCTTTATTCCATCCAGGTAGCACCCATTTTTATTTCCCCTTCCAATGCTCTGAAAATGCAACCTATATATAGGTTTACCCCCTCTTCATTCCAACGGGTCTTCTGCCTAACAGTTTTCAACCATCACTTCCCAAACTGCCCAATGCTCAATCACTTCATGACACCTCACCATGTGAAGCTTGACACTTCACCTTTGGCGGCATTCCCCACACTCTCTGGTGGGCCAGGCCAAGAATTTACAATGATTATCAGCTCCCACAGATAATTCTGGCCCCACTGGTTATTACAGTATCCTCATAGTGAATTAGAAGAAATTGAAATTGTGTATGTCATTGTTATATTACGAACTTGATGAGACATCACTAACCCATTGTGACCT
Source organism: Dipodomys spectabilis (assembly GCF_019054845.1). NCBI lineage: Eukaryota > Metazoa > Chordata > Mammalia > Rodentia > Heteromyidae > Dipodomys > Dipodomys spectabilis. The sequence goes on from NW_024871053.1 coordinate 236,379, forward strand.
AAGCACCATGGTGACATCACAAACTCATTGGGATATCACATTGGCACTGTACCTCTATGATCACATTGTGACATCCTAAACCTATTATGACCTCAGAAGCTTTGAAAGAAAGCATGGCTTTTGCGAAATCACAGGCCTTTTGGTATCCATACGCTTATTTTGAGCTAATGACAATTGAGATGAGACATGCCATTTTAACATCGCAATACCTTTGTGACATCATCACCGGTGTAATATCACATTGTCATTATGACAACATCAGCCCATCATGACATCATAAAACAATGACATCATAGCATTATGATATCACATGGTCATTGTGATGTCTTTGATTTCATTCTATTTCAAATGTGGCAGGTGGGTTGATATCAGAAATACATTGTGACCACATAACCATTATGATATCACAATACCTTGATGACACCGTATTGCAATTATGATATCACTAACCCACTGTGACATCACAAACTGTCCTATTCTCATAAATTTTTGACATGCTTCCAGTGTGATCTCTTCGGCCTCTCTGAGTTCATAAATTGTTCAACTCATAATACTTCAGGTATAGCATGTGATATCAGAAATCCACTGTGACATCATGACCACTGTGACATCACACTGCCAGATATCATGACCACTGAGTCACATTGTGACATCACAAACCTGTTACGACTCATGACACTTGTGCCAACATATGCCTTTCGATACATCATTAACTCTTCTGAACTTATATATTCATTGTCAATTAGAGATCTGGCATGAGATTTTGACATCACCATCTCATTGGGAAATCACAAACCTATGTGACCTCATCACCTGTATGGCATCAAAAACTATTTGTGACTTCAAAAAAATACTATCTCATGTAATGGTAACATCACATTACCAATGGGATTTTCACCATTACATTTTCACCAACCAATTATTTCCTCATAATATTTTACAAAATTCATGGCCTTTCTGACTTCTAGCTCCTTATGTGAACTAGTATCTTCATTGTGATCTAGTAGAATGAAATTGGACATGTAATGGTGATATTACAAATTCATTGTGACACCATTATCCAAGTGTGACCTTATCACCACTGTGACATCACATTGTCACAGTGATATCTCAGTCACCTTATGACATCCCAAACCTGTTGTGACCTCTTAGCACTTTTGAAAAAGCACATGGTACTTGTGACATCACAGTCCCTTTGGGTAACCATATCCTCATTGTGAACGAAGGACAACTGACATCAGACATGCCATTGTAACATTAAAAACACTTTGTCACATCATCTCCAGAGTGAGATCACATTGTTGTTAGGATACCATCAAATCATTGTGACATCTCAAAATGACAATGACGTCATAGCATTATGACATCACATTTTCATTGTTAGGTCATAGAGACAATGTGATTGCCTATTCTGTGATTTCATTATATCTCTAATGTGGCATATAGGTTGATCTCAGAAACCCATTGTGACCACATCACCATTGTGACATTACAATCCCTTTGTGACCTCATATTGACATTGTGATATTATTAATGCAATGTAATATCACAAACCTCTCTTGTCCTCATAAATTTTGTAACAAGTGTCTACCTTGACCTGGGCTGGATGCCCACAGCTAAATACAGCTTCAACCATGAACCCTCAGACCTCCAGAGAGCAGCCCAACCATTTGTAATCTGGTCTGCAAACAAGCAACCCCAAAAATAATGATTTCCAAAGCTCCACACTTCAAAGGACAAGGTTTTTTTCTTTCTCTTCATCCTCCTTCTCTACAGACCTTTCCTACCTTTCAGGTCTTTTCATTTTTTTTCCTTCCACCATTCCCTTCTTTTCTTCAGGCTGTTCTACTCTTGACAGGCCTGCCCTGCCTTGTCCAGGTGGCCAGTTGCCGTTCTTCACCTCTTGGTCTCCCTCAATTTCCTCTCCTCCCAGGTTTTTATCCTCCTGCAGTCTCTTCACTTCTTTCCTTCCAGGCCTTTTCTCTCCCCTTCTGTTGCTCTGAACATGCCACCCATGTATAGGCTGTACCTTCCCCCACTGCAGTATGTTTCCTGCATAACAGTTTTCAATCATCACTTCCCAAATGTCCGTGCCCAATCACTTCATGGCATCTCACCATGTGGGGCTTGACAACCTATCTCCTTCAGCAGCATGTGCTGCCCCTTTAGCTGCATGCACCCCCCTCTCCGGTGGTCCAGACCAGGAGGCCTTGATGACTATCTGTTCCCATGGATGATAGGGGCACTGCTGGTTATTAAGTGTATCATGGTGAACTAAGAGAAATTGAAATTGGACAAATTTGTGATATTACAAACTCATGATATAACTAACCCATTGTGACCTCACCAATACTGTGACATCACAAACCCATTGTGACATCACATTGCTGTTTTTGACACCAGGATCACATTGTGACATCCCAAAACTATTATGACCTCTTATAACTTTTGAAAAAAATACATAGGTTTGTGACATCATAGTCCCTTTTTGTACCTCAATCCCCACCATGAAATATTGACAATTGAGAATCAGACATGACATTTTAACATCAAAAAGTTTGTGAGATCATCACAATTGTGACATCACATTGTAGTTTTGACACCATCTGCTCATTCTGAAATCACAAAACTAAAATAATATGATAGAATTATAACTTCACATTGTCATGTGACATCATAGACACATTATGAATGCCTTTTCTGTGATTTCATTGTATTTCATTAGGACTTCAAGCTCCTTCTGTGAACTTGTATGCACATTGTGAAATAGCAATTGAAATTGGACATGAGTTTTAGAATTACAAATCATCATGACATCAAAAACCTATTGTGAACTCATCACAACTGTGTATCATGAAGCTATCATGGCCCCTAAGTAGCTTTGAAAACACACATGACATTTGTGACATTACAGTCCCTTTGTGTACCCATATCCTCATTGTGAATACATGACAATTGTATTCATATATGCCATTGTAACATCACAAACCTTTGTTACCCCATCATCAGAGTGAGAAGATATATTCATTATGACACCATTATCTCCTTGCAACATCACCAATTTAAAATGACCTTATAGCATTATGACATTATATTGTCATTGTGATGTCATTGATACATTGTAAATGTCTATTCTATTTCATTCTATTTCAAATGATGTGGCCTGTGGGTTGATATCAGGAAACCATTGTGATCTCATAAATATGTGGCATCATAATCACTTTGTTATATCACAGTTCCATGGTGGTATCACTAACACACTGACATCACAAACTTGTCCTGTCCTCATGTCTTGTGATGTGCTGCAATTGTGATGTCTTAGGCCCTTTATGAGTTCGTAATCTATTTTCAACCTTATAATATTTCAGTTATGATATGTGATATTAGAAATCCACTGTGACATCATGATCATTGTGACATCATACTGACAGACATCATAAATATTGTGTCACATTGTGACATTACAATCTTCTTAGGACTTCATCACATTTGTGACAACACATGCCTTTGGAGATAGCACAGTCTGTTTTGGAACTCATATTCTCTGTGATTTCATGATAAATGAGATCCTTTATGCCATTTGGATATCACCAACCAACTGTGACATCGTAGACCTACTGTGACCCCTTACCTGTAGGTCATCATCAATTGTGACATCAAAACCTTTTGTGATGCCACAATGTGACACGATGTTCATTATATCTGTCAGTGTGATGGCACAATGGTCATGATGTCACAGTGGATTTCTAGTATCTAATGTCATACATGAAATATGAGGTTGAAAACAAATTATGAGGGCAAAAAGGTCTGATATCACAATGTCAGCATGTCACAAATGTTATGAGGAGAGGAGATGTTTGTGATGTCACATTGTGCTAGTGATATCACAATGGCACTGTGATGGCACAAAGTGATTATGATGTCAAAATGGTTATTTAGGCGCAAAAATGTGTTTCTGATAGCAACTCTCATGCCACATATGAAATACAATGAAATCACAGAATAGGCATTCACAATGTGTCTATGATGTCAAAATGAGAATTGTTGTCATAATACGATTATGTCATTGAGTTTGGTTATGTCACAATGAGATGATGCGCTTATAATGAAAATGTGATGTCACACTGTTGAGGATGTCACAAATACTTTTTGATGTTATGGCATGTCTGCTTTCAATTGTCATTAGTTAACAACAAGGATATGGGTACACAAAGGGACTGATGTTGAAAAGGGCATGTGATTTTTCAAAGGAGCTAATAGGTCATAATAGATTTGAGATGTCACAATGGAATCATGATGTCACAATGACAATGTTGTCACCATGGGTTTGTGATGTCGTAGTGGTGATGATGTCAAAATGTGTTTGTGATGTCACAACGAGTTTGTAATATCACAATCAAATTTCCAATTTCAATTGCTACTAGTTCACAAGGAGGATACTGTAATAATCAGCAGGGCCCTGATAATCTACAGGCTTGGATAATCAGTGTGGCCCCATCTCCTGGCCAGATGGTGAGGCATTCTGTGGGAGGGGCTGGGGCATTAATCATCACGTGCTGAGCTGTGAAGAAGTGTTTTGGCTGTGGGCAGTTTGGGATTTGACAGTTGAAAACTGTTAGGCAGTTGGAGTAGAGAAGGGGTACAGACTTTATATAGGCTGCTGGTTCAGAGCAATAAAAGGAGAGAGAAAAAAGGGGAAAGTCCTGTAAGGAAGGAAGTGGTGTGATAGCAGAAGGAGAAAGTCCTGGGAGGAGAGGAAGTTGAGGGAGGTCAGGAGGTAAAGGATGGCAACTGACGACCCAGTCAAAGCAGTTCAGGCCTCTGGAGAGTGAAGAGGCCTGAAGAGAAGAAGAAACCGGTAGAAGGGAAAAAGGGAAAGACCTCGAAGGAAGTATAGTTCTGTAGTGAAGAGACAAAAGGAAGGGGAAAAAAAAGCTTGCCCTTTGATATTTGGAGTTTTGGATATCATAATTTTGGGGGTTGGTAGTTTGGAGAACATTTATTATATTAAATGTGTCTCTATGGATTCTCTTGAACTATAGAGGTCTTAATTTTTGGAGACCCCCGTCGAGATAATCCATTTGGATGGCATCAGGCCTTGGCCTCAGGGAAAAATCCCCATAGGTGAGAGTGTCAGCCCTCAGGGTTGAGAGTCTACCTCGAGTGTTTGTCTCTGGAGGAGAATCATGGACAAAAGTCATTTAGGGGCCTCTAGGGGTGTGTCTGGGCAAGCTTGCCAGCCTGTTTTGGGGATCCCCTCTGGAGGTCATCTGCTGCTTCCTTGGGAAGCCATCTGGGAACTCCTTGAGAGGTCATGCAGAGCTTCTTTGGGGAACCATCTGGAACCTCCTTGAGAGGTCATGTAGGCCGTCCTTGGGAAGCCATCTGAAACCTCATCAAGAATACATCTGCAACTTCATTGAGAAGCCATCTGAGACCTACCCTGGAGGTCATCTGGAGCCTTCTCCCGGGGCCATCTTGGACTTTCTCCAGAGGTCATTTGGGGCTTCCTCAGGAGGTCATCTGAGACCCCTGTAAAAGTAGTGATTTGGAAATAAGGGAAACCACAGACATAAGTTTCTTTGGGCCTGGCTTACTTCACTTAATATAATTTTTTCCAAGTCTTTGCATTTCCTAACAAATGGGGCAAAGTCATTCTTTTTGATGGAGGCATAGAATTCCATTGTGTATATAAACCACATTTTCTTGATCCATTCATCTACTGAGGGGCATCTGTGTTGGGGCTTCCTTAAGAGGCAATCTAGGACAACCACCTGAGGTCATCTGGAGCTTCTTTTGAAGGTCATTTCAGTTTACCTTGATAAGAAATCTATGACTGTCTTCGGACATCATCTGGGACTACCTTGAGAAGACCTATAGGACCTTCTCTGGAGGTCATCTGTGGCTTTCTCAAGCGGGTTATCTGGAACCTCCTCTGGAGTTCATATGTGGCCTCCTTGAGTGGCCATCTGGGAGCTACTCATGAGGTAATGTCAACCTTATTGAGAGGACATCTGGAACCTCCTTTGGAGGTCATCTGACACTTCCTTGGGAAGCCATTTGGAACATCCATGAGTGGTCATCTAGGGCTTCCTAGGGAGGACATATATGACATCCTCCAGAGATCATCTGCGACCTCCTCAAGAGGCAATTTGGAATGTCCTCTCTGTCATCTGGGACCTACTATAGAGGTCAATATTGAGAGGTTTGGGGCATGTAGATTAAGTGTCTGTGGCTATTGTTCTGTGTGTGCATGCTGATAGTTCTATCTGTGTCCTGTATGCACTTCTGTTTACTCCTTTTATCAGGATGGGAGAACAAGGCCTAAATTTGTCATATCCAAAAAATATTCTCCCCCAGAGTTACAGAATCCCTCAGAGGAAGATGCACTGATGTACTCTTTCTCCTATTCTTTGCCATCAGCACCTCTAATGTTACGTCCTCCCATGCCAAAATTGGTTACTTGTACCATCCTGAGGTGGTACAGTGTGGTATGTTACCCTTATTACCCTTGAGACAGGAAGAGGGAGGAGATGGTGGGAAGGCCCCCCTTTTAATATATGGTCTCTTTACAACTAGTGACCTGTATTACTGGAAACAGCAAAATCCATCCTTTTCAGAAAAAAAATAACCAGGGCTCATTACCTCATTACAGACAGTAATTTTCACACACAAGCACAACTGCGATGAGTGTCAGCAAACTTTACAGATGCTTTTCACCTGGTAGAAAAGGGAGTGAACCCTGCTCGGTAAATTGAATGTGGTCCCTGGACCGGATAGTAGCTCCACTATTGAACCAGACCATTTGGATCAAGTCTTTCCCCAGACTTATCCAAGCTGAGACTAACAGCAATTGAGGTATGGAGGTGCTTATCAATTATTGCCAGGTTTGGTTAGCAGGGATACCGCAGAGGCTAGAAAGCCAGAAAGGTGAGTGAGATGGGAGAGTTCCCCAGTGAGTACCCTAATGCTTTTGTGAAACTTCTCCCAGAAGCCTATAGGACCTACGGGCCTATAGATCTTGAAGCCCTGGAGAATCAAAGAGCCCTAAATATGGCCTTTGTTAGTCAGCCCCATATCTTAGAAGAAAGCTTCAAAAGTTATAAGGTTTTGAGGGAAAGGTGTATTTTGAGTTGAAAGTGGTTGCCCAGTGGGTGTTTGATAACAGAGGTACCCTGGAAAAAAAAAGAGTAAGAAGGGGGTTTGAGTTTTGTTAGGAGCACCAGAATAGGGATCAAGAAACCTTGGCAAAGACAGTACAATTCATTTGCAAATGCCAGTAGGGAACCTCTAGGACTAGATCAGTGTGCTTATGGCAAGCAAAATGGACATTGGAAAAAGGAATGTCCAAGGGGGAGAAAGATTCAAAAGGACAGGTTATGTAATCCCATTAACACCTGAAAATGTGTTCGTATCTCTGGAGAAACATGCAAAGGAGCTTGTGGCTCTGAATTCCAACTGTGTTCAATTTAAAAACAGCCCTATAAACTTAAGAAGAAATGTGGCAAACAAAAAATTTACACACTTCTATCTCAAAACACAGGTTATAAAATACTGAATCTCCAATATGTGCCAAACAAAACCCACTAAGAGGTTAAAAGCAAATAGAAGAGCACACTGGAGAAACCAGAGAATTATTGACGTGAAGAAAAGTTTTGAAGATATAAATTACGAACTTGTGAGAGTAAAAAATGAGAAGAAAATCCTCAAAAGGAACCTAGAAAATAGTCAGAATCAAATGAAATTCAAATACATTAGCCTGAGTGAGCATGAGGCAAGTTAGGGGACCACAGGTCAGAGGCCAACAGAAGCACAAGACAGCAATGCTACCATCCTTGCTAACCACAACTGAGGCCAAGAAGAGATCCTGATGCTTCATTAAGAAATAGTGGACATAGGAGTTCCGGGAAGATGGCGGAGGAGAAGCTGGAATCTGAACAAGCTCTTGCATAGAAAACAGTTTCAGAGTTCCAGTGAAGAGTCCCAAGCCAGAGAATCACACCAAGTGTGCCATCACAGGACAGAGAGTTAGTCAAGAGAGGGGAAGCCAAGCAGACACATCTGAGAGCCTGCCAGCAGCTGCTGCTTCAAATTAAAATTCGTGAAAAGAGAAAAAGAAGGTCGCTACATACTAATTAAAGGATCTCTCCTTCAGGAGGATATAACAATTCTAAATATCTATTCGCCAAACAATGGAGCACCCAAATTTATCAAAGAAACAATACTTTCCCTCAAATCCCATATAGATCCAAAGACATTAATTGTTGGGGATTTTATCACACCACTCTCCCCACTAGATAGATCAACTCGGCAAAAACTCAACAGAGAAACCGGAGATCTAAACAGCTGCATAGATCAACTAGACTTAACAGACATTTACCGAACATTTCACCCAGCAGCATCAGAATACACGTTTTTCTCAGCAGCACATGGAACGTTTTCTAAAATAGACCACATTTTAGGCCACAAAGCAAACTTGTCTAAATTCAGAAACATTGAAGTTATACCTTGCATTCTCTCTGACCACAAGGGAATAAAATTAGAACTCAACACCAAAAGCCACCAAAGAAAGTCCGGTATCACATGGAGGCTGAACAACACACTGCTGAATCATGAGTGGGTCATGGAAGAGATTAGAAAGGAAATTCAAATGTTCATGCTATTCAACAAAAATGAACACACAAAATACCAGCTCCTCTGGGACACAGCAAAGGCAGTACTCAGAGGCAATTTTATAGCTCTGAACTCCTACATCAACAAATTGGAGAGATCTGAAACTAACAATTTAATGACACATCTAAACCTCCTTGAAAAAGAGCAGCAAGATAAACCCCAATCCAGTAGACAGAAAGAAATAATCAAAATTAAATCAGAATTAAATGAATTAGAATCCAAAAAATCTATAGAAAGAATCAACAAAACAAAGAGTTGGTTCTTCGAAAAACTTAACAAAATTGACAGACCCTTAGCAAATCTTACCAGAAAAAGAAGAGAACACACCCAAATTAATAAACTCAGAGATGAGATTGGAAGCATCACGACGGAAACAAGCAAGATTCAGAACATTATAAGGGAATACTTCTCAAAACTTTTGCTAATAAGTTTGAGAACTTGACAGAAATGGACCTCTTCCTAGCAAATATTGATATGCCAAAACTAAACCAAGAAGAGTTAAACTATCTTAACAAGCCCATATCAAGCATTGAAATAGAAACAGCAATAAGAGACCTCCCAGCTAAGAAAAGTCCAGGACCAGATGGTTTTACAGCGGAATTTTACAAGGCCTTCAAAGCAGAGCTCACACCAATTCTCCTCCAACTCTTCAATGAAATTGAAAGAGAAAGCTCACTACCGAACACATTCTATGAAGCCATCATAACCCTCATCCCAAAACCAGGCAGGGACTCATCAAAGAAAGAGAACTATAGACCCATTTCTTTGATGAACATTGATGCAAAACTTCTCAACAAATTTTGGTAAACCGACTTCAACAATTCATCCAAAAAATCATACACCATGATCAAACAGGATTCATTTCAGGGATGCAAAGCTGGTTCAATATACGCAAATCAATTAATATTATTCATCACATCAACAGGAGCAAGAATAAGAACCACATGGTTATCTCAATAGACGCAGAAAAAGCATTCGACAAGATCCAACACCCCTTCCTGATGAAGGTTTTGGAAAAATTAGGAATCCATGGAACATTCCTCAATACAATAAAGGCTGTATATGACAAACCTACAGCCAGCATTATACTCAATGGTGAAAAACTAAAGCCATTTCCTCTTAACTCAGGAACAAGACAAGGATGCCCACTCTCTCCACTTCTCTTCAATCTAGTATTAGAATGCCTAGCTACAGCAATAAGACAAGATGCAGACATAAAGAGGATCCAAATAGGGAAAGAAGAAATAAAACTCTCCCTCTTTGCAGATGACATGATCTTGTATTTAAAGAATCCCATAGACTCCACTCCCAAATTACTCAAGCTGATTCAAAACTTTGGCAAAGTAGCAGGTTATAAAATTAACCCCCAAAAATCAAAGGCTTTTCTGTATGCCAACAATGAGAAAAGTGTGGCTGAAAGTAGGAAAGCAACTCCATTTGTAATAGCCCCACAAAATATAAAATACCTAGGAATTAACTTAACTAAAGAAGTGAAGGACCTCTATGATGAAAACTTTAAAATCTTGAAAAAGGAAATCAACACAGAACTTAAAAAATGGCAAAATGTCCCATGCTCCTGGATTGGAAAGATTAACATCGTGAAAATGGCAATACTTCCCAAGGCTATCTACAAATTCATCGCAATACCTATCAAAATTCCACCCTCATTCTTCAAGGAAATAGAAGAGGCAATCCAAAAATTCATATGGAACAATAAAAGACCCCGAATAGCAAAAACGCTCCTCAACGGAAAGAACACTGCTGGAGGTATATCAATACCAAATTTCGAACTCTACTATAAAGCCATAGTAATCAAAACAGCTTGGTATTGGCATAAGAACAGACCTCAGGACAAATGGAATAGAATTGAACACCCAGAAATGAACCTACAGACCTATAGCCATCTAATCTTTGATAAGGGAGCTAAAACAATAGAATGGAAGACAGACAGCCTCTTCAGTAAATGGTGCTGGCAAAACTGGTTAACTACATGTAGAAAACTAAAGCTAGATCCTTATATATCACCCTGCACCAGAATCAACTCCAAATGGATCAAAGACCTTGAACTCAAAGCAGACACTCTGAAAACATTACAGGATGGAATAGGAGAAACCCTGGGTCTCCTTGGCTCAGGCCGAAATTTTCTGCATAGAGACCCGGAAACAAAACAAATCAAAGAAAGTTCGGACAAATGGGATTGTATAAGGTTGCAGAGCTTCTGCAGGGCAAATGACATAGCTAGCAAGATCAATAGAAAGCCCACGGACTGGGAGAAGATCTTTACTAGCCATACAACGGACAAGGGTCTCATATCTAAAATATACTTTGAACTCAAAAAATTAAACCACCCAACAACAAATCCTCAAAGAAATAACTGCCCAATAAGTAAGTGGGCGAAAGACTTAAAGAGAAGCTTCTCTGAAGAAGAAAGAAGGATGGCCAATAGACACATGAAGAAATGTTCAACATCCCTAGCCATAAAAGAAATGCAAATCAAAACAACATTGAGGTATCACCTCACTCCAGTTAGAACAGCAAAAATCAAGAACTCTAACAACAACAGATGCTGGAGGGGATGTGGACAGAAAGGAACCTTACTTCATTGTTGGTGGGAATGTAAACTTGTTCAACCACTTTGGAAAGCAGTATGGAGGTTCCTCAAAAGACTCCACATAGAGCTCCCCAATGACCCAGCAATCCCACTTTTGGGCATTTACTCAAATGATCACAAACAAGGCCACACTAAAGCTACCAGCACAACTATGTTTATTGCAGCATTATTTACCATAGCTAAGATATGGAACCAACCCAGATGCCCCTCAGTAGATGAATGGATCAAGAAGATGTGGTATATATACACAATGGAATTCTATGCCTCCATCAGAAAGAATGACATTTCCCCATTTGTTACGAAATGGAAAGGCTTGGAAAAAATTATATTAAGTGAAGTAAGCCAGGCCCAAAGAAACATAGGTCCCATGGTTTCCCTTATTTGCAATATCTAGTATAGGTATGAGTCAAACAAAAAAAGTCAGAGAATGTGATGTTAGGAAAACGAACCCTCAAATATGTATTTTAATGTTTTTGTTTCTTTCATGCATGTGTTTCTAACGCATTTATAAGATTATTTCTTTGTTGCTTTGTATGTCCCTCCTCCACAGTGTAACCCCCGCTTTCACTATATTTGATGTCAGTATAACAAGTGGAGGAGACAGGGACAAACAAGTCGTTTAAGGATTCAGGTGGACCTGTTGCAACTTTGAGAAGTACAAAATGTCATGTCAAAACCAGCTTTACAATGTCGGTGGGGAGGGGAGGGGTGGTATAATTGGGTGGGGGGGAGGGGGGAGGCTGGGAAGGGAGGTGAAGGGTAAACATAGGAGGAGGCTGCAATGCTTGGTAAGAAATGTATGCATTATCCTGCCCATGTAATTGTAACCCCTCTGTACAGTATGTTCTCAAATAAAATAAAATAAAATTAAAAAAAAAAAAGAAATAGTGGACATAATAAAAGAGCTGGACCTGATATAAGACTGTATTAGGTTGAAGTACATGTTGATTATAAGCTTTGAAGAGTGTCACCAGATATTAAAACAACAGAGAAAGAAGATGAGAGTAGTTATAGAGAAAAACGAGGAAGTGCTATGTCATAGAAGATGAGGCCAAGAAAAGTGAACAGGAAATATCAGGCTCAAGAAAGAGATTGTTACTCTTCAGTAAGAGTTAAAGGACCACATGGTCTGATAAAGAATGCCGGGGAAAGGAAAAGAGCATTAGGAAGAAAAACAGAAGAGCTAAACAAACAGTTGAAAGATCTGTCACAAAAATACACTGACGTGGAAAACTAGAAAGAGAAACTACTAGAGTAAAAGGCCAAAAAGACTGCTGAGATCTTCACCATAAATTTAATGCAGAAACATCATGTCCCAATGGAACAGGTGGAGGTGGGAAAAATTACCTCTCAATAACACCTTTGTGAACTTAAGGGAGGAGCTGAAGAGCAAGCAAAGGGGTTGTGAGGAGGAACAGCAGTTGGCCAGTCAAAGGAACTCTCATGTGACCCTGCCAAAACACTTGCAGGTTAAGGAGCACATTGAGAAGGAGAGTGGGATCATGAAAGGAAGTTTGAGAGAAAAAGAGCAGAATAAAATGGAAGAAGCCTCCCAGGTTCAGAGTACTCTACAGGAATTAAAGAAACTAGAGACCCTAAGATACAGAGAAACATCTGAGCTGATTAGGTAGCTTGGGAGACCACTCTAAAACCAGTGAGGTCTCTAGAGCTACTAGTTGTTAAGATTAAAGGAAGAAGCAAAAACAGTGGTAATAAGTGTGCAAATTTTGAAACTAAACTTGGGAAAAATGCATACAGGCTTTCTGTCAGTTTACATGTAGATATTTGCACCAAGGTAAATTGCCCGAGGCCACTGCCTAAGACAGTTCTGAAAACCAGTGGGGCCTCAGCCTGATAATCCTTTGTAATGTGTGTAGGTAATTTCCAACAGGTAAAAGCTGAAAAGCTGGAACATATGGAAAGAATTCATATGTGAGGAACATCAGATGGTGAATTTGGGCAAATGGACTTCACAGAGGTAAAGCCTGGCAAGTATGGGTATTGGTATCTATTATAATAGTGGACACTTTTTCAGGCTGAGCTGAGGCATGTAATAATTCCTTGATTTGACTTACCCTTAGCTGTGGGGTCCAAAGTTGGCCCTGCATTCATGGCCCAAGTTCTCAATTATTAACTAATGCTCTAGGAATAAATTGGATGTTACAATCCATATATAGACCTCAGAGTTCAAGGCACTAGAAAGAATGAATATGACCTTAAAGGAAACTTTACCTAAATTAAATACAGAGACTGACCATGGCTACGTAAGTCTCCTTCACTTTGCTCTTCTTCGAGCAAGATGTAGCCCTTATGTTAAAAAATCTAATCCCTTTGAAATACCTTAGGGTAGACCACCCCCTTTGTTCCCTAATCTTGTGAAGGCTATATTAACAGAAATGTCTAACTACAAACTGCTGGCTTTACAACATATTCTTTTATGTACCTATCATTTGGTAACCAAGGCCCACTTGCCGCCTAAGAAAAATTTCACCTGAAAAGAAGGGGCAAGTTGGCAATGGAACAGCAGGGACACACCACAGCTCTCTCCAACCAAATAGTGTGTTTGGCTTTCAATGCTCTGTTTCACCAAGTGACACCCCCACCCAAAAAAGCAATTGCTCAGAGAAATATAGGAAGTGAAAAAAGAAAAAGGAAAAACCTACACAGACAGTAAAGTGGGAAGATCCTTCCCCCACGCCTTGTTGGTGATGGGGCTCTGTGCTGAGCAGCGTAAGTTGTGGGGATTCTTGCCAGGTTGCTTAAATATCCCGGCTCTGGACCCTCTGAAGACCACACACTGGCAAGCATCCCAAGGCTCCCAGAAGACTCCCAAGGTACAGTGCCAACCCAGAGAATACAAACAGAAATCTCAAATTCATAGCCGGCATGAAGACTTCCCTCACTGGCCCTGGCACAGTGCCTCTCCCTGGTTGGTGCAAGCAGCCCAATCCAGTCAGGAACAGCAGCAGCTGTCAGCAGTGGTGAATGACCCTAGACTCACACTGTGTTACCTCTGTCCTGCTGGTGTAAACAGCCTAGCCTAACCTGGAGCACCAGCAGCAGCTGGCAGTGGCGGCAAACCACCAAGACTCCGGGTACAATGCCTCTTGGCACTAGCCCACAGGAACAGCCCAGACCAGCCCAGGGCGGCAGCGGTAGCTGGGGCGGGGACAGCTGCAGTGAACAACTCCAGACCCGTGGTGGTTTGTGCCTCTCCATACTGGTCCGCATAAGCGGCCCAGCCAAGCCAGAGGCAGCAGCAGTGTCTAACACCTGACGCGTAATGGAGTGCCTGGCTTGCATATGTGGCCCAGCTGATCCTGGGCAGTGGCAGCAGCTCAAGCAGTGGCATCAGCTGTGGCGGCAGCAGCGGCATCGACAGCGGCAGTAAACAACTACAGACGTGTAGTGGGGTGTGACGTCTCTCCATACTGGCTTGCATAAGCAGAAGGTGGTGAACAGTCCCAGACTTGAGGCAGGGTGTGGTGCTGAATTACCCCAGAAAATCCTCATGAACATTCCTGCCTGGGATGGCTTTAAAACTGAATACACAGATGTGAGCCTCCTAAGTAGCTAGAATTACAGGGATTCTCACCAGCAGGGTCTTATTCTTGCAAACTCCCTTACTTTTTCTCAAATAGATCATTTGTTAGTTCATACAAGGAATTTAAGCAAATGCTTGATAAGGAATGTACTCATCATCTTGCCCATGTAATTGTAACCCCTCTGTACAGTATTTTCACAATAAAAAAATAAATTAAAAAATTGAAAAATTAAAAAATTAAAAAAAGAAAACAAGAGGAGGATCGACATAATACTCTGTATTCTATCTGACCATACTGGAATCAAACTAGTTCTCTCAATAACAAGGCATAAAGTAGAAAAAACTTAAACATATGGAAATTAAACAACAATCTGTTGAACAATACATAGGTTACAGAAGAAATTAAAGAAAAAAGTAAAAAGTTCCTACAATTCAATGAAAATGAAAATACATTACGAAGAAACCTATGGGACCCAGCGAAAGGAGTCCTGAGGGGCAAATTTATTGCACTCAGCACGCATATCAAGACCAATAGAAAGCCTACGGATTGGGAGATCTTCACTAGCCATAAAATGGACAAGGGTCTCATATCTAAAATATACTTGAAACTCAAAAAATTAAATCCCCCAATAACAAATCCTCAAAGAAACAACTGCCCAATAAATAAGTGGGCTAAAGACTTAAACAGAAACTGCTCTGAAGAAGAAAGAAGGATGGCCAATAGACACATGAAGAAATGCTCAACCTCCCTAGCCATAAAAGAAATGCAAATCAAAACAACATTAAGATACCACCTCACCCCAGTTATAATGGCTAAAATCAAGACCTCTAATAACAACAGATGCTGGAGGGGATGTGGACAGAAGGGAACCTTACTAATTGTTGGTGGGAGTGTAAACTTGTTCAACCAGTTTGGAAAGTAGTATGGAGATTCCTCAAAAGACTCCACATAGAGCTCCCCTATGACCCAGCAATCCACTTTTGGGTGTTTACCCAAATGATCACAAACAAGACCACACTAAAGGTACCAGCACGACTATGTTTATTGCAGCATTATTTACCATAACTAAGATATGGAACCAACCCAGATGCCCCTCAGTAGATGAATGGATCAAGAAAATGTGGTATATATACACAATGGAATTCTATGCCTCCATCAGAAAGAATGACATTGCTCCATTTGTTAGGAAATGGAAAGACTTGGAAAAAATTATATTAAGTGAAGTAAGCCAGGCCCAAAGAAACATAAGTCCATGGTTTCCCTTTTTTGCAATATCTAGTATATGTCTGAGTCAAGCAGAAAAGGTCAGATATGGTGATGTTAGGGAAATGAACCCTAAGATATATATTCAAATGTTTTTTTTTTCTTTCATGTGATTGTTTCTAACAAATTTATATGATTATTTCTTTGTTGCTTTGTATGTCCCTCCCCCACAGTATAATCCCTGCTTTCACTGTATTTGATGTTGGTATAATTTGTGGAGGGGAAGGGGAAAAACAAATAATTTAAATAGGGATACAGGTGGACCTATTGCAACAATGAGATGTACAAGTCGTTATGTCGAAAACTAACTTTACAACTTTGGAGGGGGGGAGGGGAGAAGGGAGGATTGGGTGGGGGAGCAGGGAGAGGATGGGGAGGGATGGGAAGGGGTAACAAAGAGGAGGCTACAATGCTTGATAAGGAATGTACTCATCATCTTGCCCATGTAATTGTAACCCCTCTGTACAGTATTTTCACAATAAAAAATAAATTAAAAAATTAAAAAAAGAAAACATAGACCAAGTAAGCAATGTTATGATGCAACTAAAACTGCTAGAGAAACAAGAAAAAATTGAACTATATTTGCTGGACAGAAAAAGATAAGTGAAATAGGAGCTGAAATTAATGAGATACAAAGAAAATTAAAAATAAAATTAATAAAACAAAAAACTGTTTAAAAAATATCTCAATAAAGCTGACAGACCACTGGCAAGAGTAATGAACAAAAGAGAGGAGACCCAAATCAATAATATCAGAAATACCACAGGAAAAATTACAACAAACATCCAAGACATCCAATCATAAAGAAATAATTCCAGACTCTACTCACAAAGGAAGGAAAACCTAGCAGAGATGGATGAATTTCTATCGAAATACAAATTGCTATCTCCTCCCTTTCCATTTCAGACAGGCTTCTCCACCATGTATGGTGGGGGCAGCAGTCCGGTAAATAAACTTCTTTTCCTGCCTGAATAGCTTGTGGTGTTCTCTTCATCCACTACCTAATGAAATCTACCTATTTAATATACCTTACATATGATGCTGTGACTCAGATGGGGTTTTTGAGTTGGAAATGTTAGAATTTCCCATCCACCCCTCTTCTGCGAACCAAACTGCCTGGGACATCACGTGAGACTTTTCACCAATACCATTGCTGGCCTTCATATCCACGTCCACACCACTTCTCTACTCTGATGAGTGCAACTACTCTCTATGGCTCTCTGTTGCTCAATCTCTGTTCAGATGTGGTGTCATGCCAGAGAGCTCCTATGGTCTTTAGCCAAACGGCTGGTAACCTCCCATGCTGAGGATTCTTGGTTGGGTGCTTGGCCATTTCTCTCTTTAGGGCTCTGGGGGAAGTCGGAATGCTGCTTCTCCCTGGTCAGCTTTCCATCACTCTCCAGACTGACTCTCCTACACATTCAATGGGGTGCTGCGAGTCATTCTCCAGCTGTGAAACCCCTCTGAAATGCCTCCTGCACTCCCTGGATAGACAGAGCACATAATATTTTTATGCTGTTCTCAGATTTAGATAATTTTTGCCTCTGCAATTTTGGTACATGTTCAGAATTCTGTTTACTTTCAGGCTCTCTCTGCTCTCTGCTATTCATGTTCAACTTTCTATATCTCTCCCTTTCTTTTCTAAATTTATTTGGATTGTGTCCTGAAGAATGTGACATGGCCTGGGTCCCAGGGAGCCCCTCTAACTTCCCTCTCAAAGGCTAGCCAAACTAGGCTTGATTTTTCTTCAGCCTTTCTTTGCATTTTTTCAGAAATTTGCCGTCTTGAGTTCACCATCTTGGCCACATGATGTTAAGGGTTTGGCCCCATCCAACCCTTACCCTTCCACCAAGCTTACTACTTATCCATCCATCTATTCTAATGTGCCTTGCTAACAAGTTGCTCTTTTCACAGACCCTGTTAACTGAGGCCCAACCATGTGATGTGCTTTGTTAGCAAAGATGTTTATACATTGTTGTCAAATATTTTAGGTTTTGAGTTTTGCCTATTTTGTTTTGTGTTGTGTAGTTTAGTACTAAGTACGCGATTCTAAAATATTGGGTATATCTGTGCTAAGATTCTCACATTTAATGAGTTTTGTCATTGCAGAATATTTGATCAATTCTTGATAAGGACCAGGTAAGCTCTACTTATTCTATTTGATCTCCTTGTTGCTTTAATTGGAAATAACAAAGGGCTTTTGTGGCAAAGATTGCAGTTCAAACCAGCCCGAGCTGAAAAATCCCTGAGACTCCATCTCCCAACTAACCTGCAAAGAGCCAGGCTGGAAGCATGGCTTGAGCCTCTTATCTCTAACCAGCAAACACTGCAAGTGGTACTATAACTCAAAGTGGTAGAGTGCTAGCCTTGAGCAGAAGTGCTCAGGGACAGTGGCCAGGCCTTTTGTTCAAACCTCCTTGAATACCAACTGGGACAAACCATCTCAGCAATGAGCACGTAGACTCAGCCAGTCTGGGGAGCAAGGGAACATGGGGAGGAGTAAGGAGATGCTATCACATTATCCACTTTGTGCCTGTCCTTTCAAAATTAACCAGAGCCAGAAGGTCAATAGAAGTAAGAAGACTGCCCATTTAATATCCATACCTGTCTACCTTTCAACTGGACAGGAATCTATATTCTTGCCTTTGTCACTTGACTAGGGATATTTCTACCAACATTTTCAGCCTCAAGTCCTTCCTCTTGCCATTTATTTGCTCTCCAGTATTTTTTCAGTCTCTGAATGCCTCATGAGACTTCTCCAGACTTCATCCAAGAGACTTGCCTCCTCCAGATTGCATCTAAGGACTCAATGCCCAAGTGAGAGCTGTTGCCTGCTGCCTTCTCCCAGAGGGGACCACATCTCAGCCTTTTACCCCTACTGTCAATGGCCCTTTAAAACAGGAAGTTGCCAGAGAGAATCTTCACCCTTTTTCTTAATTATTGAAAGGCTGAAATGTAAAGTCTCAACAGAGGCACCTCCCTCCCTCTTGGCTAACTTTCCGCCCAGTAACTGTCAGACCTGGAAGCCATCACCTTCCATTCCTGCTAGGTAACATGCTGAGCCACCTCTGGTCACATGCCTCCCATCTGACCTTAGAAGGGCCACGGACCCTGAGGTCACATCCAAATCCAGTGTGGCCACACCAGGGGACTCGGCACCATTAAATTATAAGACCAAGGGATCTTTGTGCCCTGGAACTGTCTACTCCCTTGGGCCTGGTTGGTGGCAAAGAGAGCTTGGGAGGACCTGGGGATGGGGTCGCAGGGGGTGGCTCCCCAAGGGGACAGAGAGCATGGCCAGCACTTAGTAAGGGTACAAGCCCTGTTAGTATGGAGCATATTGGTATGGGTCAGACTCTGGGTCTTCTCATCATGACGTCTGATGGGCAAGGCCAACCCTATTTTAAATCTTGCCCTCTGATCTTCAGATCTCAGCCTCCTGAGTAGATTGGATTATAGACATGAGCCTCTGGCACTGAGCCTCTGATTCTTTTTGGTATATTAGGGTTTGAACTCAAAACCTTAGGCTTGCCAATCAGGTCTTCTACCATCGGAGCCAAGCCTTTCTCTCATGGGCATTTCCAAGAGAGAGACTCAATATAAGATCAGGTGAGGCTGGATCACGGTCCTCCTGTGACAGGCGTGCACCACCACCTGGTCCTCTGTAGCTGGGATCCTAGACATGTAGCACCATGCTCAGTCATCAGTTTATATGGATTTCCCAAACTTTTAGTCCAAGGCAGCCGATTCTTGACCACAATTAAAGCTCTAGGTTGGGCCTGGAACCATCGGACCTGAGCCTCCTCACAGGATAGTTGTGAGGAAACAAGGGATCAATGCAGGGGGATTTCTGGGCCAGGACCAGGCATAGATGGAGTGGTCGTCAGATAAAGTTCTTGGCAATTCTGTGAGCATATGACAGGAAGATACCTGAAAGGATTCAGATGGGGCCGGTTATTTATCGTGCCACAGGTATGGGATTATGAAACAAAACATGGCTCTCTTTCATCCTTACCCTATCCCCACGGGGAGGGGTTCCTTCACTGTTCAGTTTGCAGCTGGGGAAAATGAGGCATGGAGAAGGTGGGTGAACTACTCATGACCCCCAGCTGACAGGAAACTCAGCCTGTGTTCTCAGCCATGCTCCCTAGGACAATGGGTGTTCTTCAGTCCACTATCTTGTGGTGGGAAATCAACATATTGTCAGTCGTGGGGCTTGAAATCTGGACCTTAGCTCTGTCCCCGAGCTCCTCAGATCAAGGCTAGCACTCTACCACTTGAGCCACAGCACCACTTCCGGTTTTCTGGTGGTTCTTTGGAGATAAGAGTCTCATAGACATTCCTGCCTTGGCTGGCTATGAACCATGATCCTCATAACTCAGCCTCCTGTGTAGTTACCCTTATAGGCCTGTGCCACTGGCACCCTGGCTTAAGTGTAATTCTCTCTCTCTCTCTCTCTCTCTCTCTCTCTCTCTCTCTCTCTCTCTCTCTCTCTCTCTCTCTCTCTCTCTCAGGAACTTGTTGAATGTGTGCTGGAGGAGGTGGCCCAGTATCCCCATGTGGCTGGGACCCAAGGTGGCCCTCTCATTCTGGAGGTAAGCTGTGAGTCTGGAGCTTTCTTGCTCAGCCTGTTGAACTTGCTCCCTGAGGTAAGCCCCTCTGTGCCCAGGCTAGACCATGATGGTTATTCATTGTCAGTCCATCTGGTGAGTCCTTTCTCACTACCCTCTGCTAACAAAAGAACGTGAATGAGGAGGTGTTGCATTGTCCAACCACACAGCCTGTGATCCTCACCCCCACCTATCTGACCAGACCCTGATTATAAGAAAATGAATTCGCTCTTTCTACTTTGCTTTTTTGGGGTGTGTCATTTAGGGGAGGGTAGGTGGTGTGCAGAGGAAAGACCCCAGACCTAACACCTCCTGGGGGCATTTGTTCTTGTGACAGAGCCAAGTTATTGCTGTGGACAAGGTGGAAGCTGCCATTAGACTGACCCAGAACAATGCTCAAGGTAGGGAGGCTGTTGAAGTATCAAAACCACCCATGTTTGCTTCCCACTCACAGCAAGGGGGGTGCAGTGTGGGGGGCCCGGTTCTAGGGGATTGTAAATGGATGGTGGCAGTCAGGTGCCAGTAGCTCTAGCCCATCATCCTGGCTATTGGGGAGGTTGAGGTCGCATGGTTGTGACTCAGAGCCAGCCCAGGCAGGAGAGTCTGTGAGATTCTTATCTCCCATAAACCACTCCCCCCACCACAAAAAGTGCCAGATGTGTTCTGTGGCTAAAGTAGTAGAACCTCAACCTTGAGGAAAAGAAGGTCAGGGATGACACCGATGCCCTGAATCCAAGCCCTGGGACTTACACAAGTAAAATAAATAGTGGGCACCTGTTATCTTACTACCAAAAAGGATGGATTCATTCTTCTCTCTGGTACTTGTAGCCAAAGGTAAGGGGCTTCCCTTGATGTTTCTCTAAACTTCTCCTTCTCTCTATTATCTCTCTTGGCTTCAGTTGCAGTATAGAATTCAGATCATTCCACTTTATGTGACCTTACGTACCTTCCTCTACCCGCCTTCTTTGGGGTGGTGATCCTGGATGTACTCACCACTTGGAGAATGAAGCACTGGAGAGATGGGGGTAGGTATCCCTGAAACTCATACTCTCGCACACACATACTCCCGTAAGCCAACTCAGAATAGCCTTTTCCAAAGACATTTTATCTCCTTGGATTAACTGACCTAGGAGAGGAACTTTATCCCCTGTAAATGACTATTTTAGCTAGAGCTTGTTAGTTGACACGAGATAAACAGAACCTCAAAGGAAAGGTTCTGATGCCTGTCACTTCTGGTTCAGTCTCACTCATGACATTCTGGCTCATCGGGAGGCAAAGTTCTAAGGATCAAAGATAGATTGAAGCCATCAATAAGCTGGAAATTCAGTGAGACTTTATTCTCCATAGAGCCATCAAAACATTAGAGGTTGAGCTGTGGCTCAAGTGGTAAGACACCAGCCTTGAGCATGAAAACCCAGTGAGACAGCTCCCAGATCCTCAGTTCAAGCCCACACAAAGAAATGGTCCAATTTGTTTTCCCCAGATTGCCTGGGCCTCGTGTGCACTTTCATGGAGTGTGATATAGCACCGGTCCCTGGGTCCTTTTAGACAATTACAGATGCCCACAATACAAAGGTACACACTTTAGATTCCAGGGCCAGGGAACTGGGGGATGAGAGACTGGTATGGCCAGTACCTCAATGTTCTGGGGCATTAGCCTTGACCTGGCTATGTCCCCCTTGTGTAATTTTCTTCTTTGCCCAGTACTGGCCACACACCAGCCCTTGTGCTGTGAAAGTGGCTGGAGCAGAAGTGAGATCTAGGATGACCAAAATCTGTATCTATGGCCTGACTGCGGTGGGGTTGTCTTTAAAAAAAATCTTAGAGCTGGAACTCAGAGCTTGGCACTGTCCCTGAGATTCCTTTGCTCAAATCTAACACTTTAACACTGAACCATAGCTCATTTTTCATCTTTTTTAGTAGTTTAGTAGACAGAAGTGTCTCACATACTTTCCTGCCTGGGCTGGCTTTAAGTTGCCATCCTAAGATCTCAGCCTATTGAGTAGCTAGGATTGCTGGTATGAGCCACTGGCATCTGCTAAAGATGTGTGTGTGTGTGTGTGTGTGTGTGTGTGTGTGTGTGTGTGTGTGTACCGGGGCTTGAACTCAGAAACTAGGTGGTAACCTTTAGCTTGTTTGCACATGGTTGGTGCTGTACCACTTGAAATGCAGTAGCTCTGCTTCCCATCTTTTTGGTGATTCATTGAAGATAAGAGTCTGCCCAAGCTAGCTTTGAATCTTGATTGATCCTCAGGTCTCAACTTTGAGTAGCTAGGATTATAGGCATGAGCTACTGGCATCCAGCTGCAAGGATGTCTTTTCATACTCTCTTCTGTTCTAACAGCTGTCTACTTGCCCTGGCAAGTATCTGTGACCTCCACATAAGCTCTCACCAGGCCCTGATTTTGTGGAGAACATAAAGCTCAAACCTGATCCCATTTCTTTATTCTCAGGGAAGGAGGTTATATTTCTTCTGAAGCCTTGGGTTGGAGGGGTAGCTATAGATGGGTGCTCGGCTGGGAGAGAGGTAGTCTTTGTTAGCCAAGAAGGAAAGTGTGACCAGATGCTAATAGTTCGTGCTCTCATATTCCTAGCTCCTCAGGAAGCTGAGATCTGAGGATTGCCACTCAGAGGCAGCCCAGCTAGAAAAGTCTGTGAGACTCTCTTCTGCAAATAACCACAAAAAGGCTGGAAGAAAAACTGTGGTTCAAGTGGTAGAGTACTAGACTGAATTGAAAAAGTGATGGACAGAGACCAGGCCCTGAGATCAAGTCCTAGTTCCAAGATGCGTAAGCGCACATGCACACACACACACACATTCATGGTCAAGAAAATCCTGGGGTCCTATTTCTCACTTCAAGGATACCACCTAGATAACCAGAAGACCTCCTAGGACACACCCTAAATAACCAGAAGACCTCCGGCTAGGCCTTATATTCTCATTTGCACCATCTCTGAGAAGCTAAGGGCTGAATCTTTCAAACATAGGTGTTAGGTGGACACTTAAGATATAGACTATAGCATTGCTTTATTTATTTATTTATATTGTGAAAAAGCCATATAAAGGAGTTACAATTAAATGGGCAAGATAATGAGTACATTCCTTATCAAGGATTGTTGTCTCTTCCTTTGTTTCCCCTTCCCTTCACTTCCCTCCTCACCACCACCACTCCTGCCAAAGTTGTAAAGTTTGTATTTCGCCATAATGACTTGTACATCTCACTGTTGCAATGGGCCCATCTGTATCCCTATTTAAACAATTTGTTTTTCCCTTTCCCCTCCACAAATTATACCGACATCCAATATAGTGAAATAAGGGGTTATACCGTGGGGGAGGGACATACAAAACAACAAAGAAATCATCTTATAAATATGTTAGAAACAATAGCATTAAAGAAAAAAGCATTTGAATACTTATCTTGGGGTTAATTTCACCTAACATCAACTTATCTGACCGTTTCTGCTTGTCTCATACGTATATTAGTTATTGCAAATAAGCGAAACCATGAGACCTAAGTTTCTTTGGGCCTGGCTTACTATACTTAATATAGTTTTTCCAAGTCTTTCCATTTTCTAAGAAATGGGACAATGTCATTCTTTCTGATGGAGGCATAAAATTTCATTGTGTATATATACCACATTTTCTTGATCCATTCATCTACTGAGGGGCATCTGGGTTGTTTCCATATCTTAAATAAAGTGGCAAAACCTCCCATATTCCTGGATTAGAAGGATCAACATCGTGAAAATGGCAATACTTCCCAAGGCTATCTACAAGTTCAGTGCAATACCTATCAATATTCCAACCTGGTTCTTCAAGGAAATAGAAGAAGCAATCAAAAATATTTATATGGAACAATAAAAGAACAAAAATAGGAAAAATCATCCTTAACAGAATAAACAGTGCTAGAGGCATATCAGTACCAAATTCAAACTCGACTACAAAGCAATAATAATCAAAACAGTTTGTTACTGGCACAAGAACAAACCTCAGGACCAATGAAATAGAATTGAAATCCCAGAAATGAACCTACAGTCTATAGCCATCTAATCTTGGATAAGGGAGCTAAAAAAAATAGAATGGAAGAAAGACAGCCTTTTCAGTAAGTAGTACTAGCATTACTTCATGAACAATAATGTGCATATAAATTATTTGGGAATTTTGTTAAATGTAGCTTCAGGTTCAATGGGTCTGGGGCTTATGAGAATTTTTGAACTTCTAATAGGTCCTATGTTAACACATGCTTAAGTTTGGGGATCACTTTTTTGAGTAAGACTGCTCTTTGTAGCACATATTATTCCACAAGCTGCAAGTTTTCAGCTAGTATCAACACTGGAGTAATGAGAACAAGCAAAAGAATATATCTATATATATAGCTACTAGGCCCCTAAAAGCCACAGAAAATAGGCAAAGAGATAAATTAAACACTAGCACAGGTTTATTTGGAAGAAAAGTCTACAGGAAGGATCTTAGATGTTGTAAAGAAAATTATCAGAAAATTCAGAGAAACTACATTTGAGAGGTAGAATCTTGGAGTTTTTGTTACAATGCACTGTCTACAGACTGCTAACTGTATAATGAAGGCCTTCAATCCACAAATACACTTAACATGGCTGGGAAACAGGATAGAGAGTAAAGAAC
The DNA here is from genome assembly GCF_019054845.1 of Dipodomys spectabilis. Taxonomy (NCBI): domain Eukaryota; kingdom Metazoa; phylum Chordata; class Mammalia; order Rodentia; family Heteromyidae; genus Dipodomys; species Dipodomys spectabilis. Next base: position 261,723 of record NW_024871053.1, read on the forward strand.
AAAAACAAATCAGCTCTCTGATGGAGAGCTGAATTGGGATACCATGATGACTAGAGACAAGCCAAGAGACCAGAGACAAGAGAGAAACATGGAGATACACATGGCATGGGGTCCCCCACCAGGGAGATGGGTCACAGCACACCCCAGTTCCAGACACTGAACTGAAGGGTTCAATAACCTATCAGCCAAGGGCCCACCCCTGTCTCTAAGGATCCAGGTATGCCTATCACCTGAGGGGGAGGAGGGCATCACTCTCTCCCACCATGAATATGCCAAACCTTAAATGGACAGCAGAACTTTTCCATCTAGGGAAGATAGGCCTTAACCTTCCATATATAGTATGCTTAGAGGCTACTCAGAGGCTGGAGATTCAAGCCATTTAGGGGGTTAATCAATGCACTGTGATGACCCTCCCTTTCAAAAGGAATGTAAAATATGAAATTATCAATGGAACTAAATTATTGATTTTTAAGAATTAGGGCCAAACTTTGCAAGGCAGGTTTGAATGGGAACAAGTAGCTCTGAGGAAAGGACAAGGCCTTTTTACTCCTTCTGCCCCTTGTAGTATAACTGGCCTGTTTGCCCCTGGCTGCCCCTTCTACTGTAAACACCTGGCCCTGAAACCAGGAACTGTCCATTGCTTTAGTTCAAAAAATTGCTAGCGGGGTATTTATGGTTATAATTGTTTCAGGAATGTTTGTGATTCATGTGCTTGCAAAATAACTGCTAAGTTCTGCTTCTGTACCCCAGCTTGCTTGTATCTGCTCTAAAAGAATGCATTTTTTGCCTTTATAAACACTGAACTAATTCAGTTCGAGGCTGCACATTCCAGAGATGAGTTAGCCCTGGTCAGTGGGTCAATTGAATAAACTACACCTGTTTAGATACTGGTTAGCATCTGCGATTTGTCCAGGGGGTCAGTCCAGTTCATCAGGAGGCCCCAGAAAAATCCTATTCTCGCTCAGAGAGGAGGACCCCTGTCATGACCTGACTCCTGTGTCAGGGGATAGTCCACATCGATGCAACCAGGGAAAGACCTCTGAGAGACGTTCCTCAGACCCAGGTGCCCTTGCTCTGTGGAGCCCCTGAAATAGACTCAAGTTTGTTCTACAGATACGTTACTGCCTGTCATCGTGGTGTAAAAAAAAGAATGAGTTAAGTTTTAAACTCCCCAAGAAAAGTCAGCAAGTTTTGGTGTTAGTAAAACTTGAAATTTAACTAACATTCCTCTTTAAAATAATGCAATAATCCTTTACACTTGTAATAAGTCAGATAACTTGATTACAATGTGAACAGCATAAGGCATTAAAACACCAGATCTTTGGTTTTCTGTAATATCTGAGTTACTATTCACTGGCAAAAATTTCTTCCTATTGTCTGGCCTCAGTCCTTCCTCTGACTCCCCTTTTAACTGGGAAAAGAGTAGCCATAGGTACAAAAATGTGAAATCAGAAAACAAAGCAAAATTATTGATAAAAGGAAAAAAAACCTCTTGGTAAAGAAATACCACAGACAAAGGCTGACCAGTATTCAGCTTTTGTCTCTTACCCATTCTTGCTAAAAAGCAAAAGAACATCGCTCCCTCACTCAAGTTTACCAAGCCGGCAGCTTTGCAGAAGGCTACTGACAGCTTTGAGGCTTCTCATCAGCTGCACTAAGTTGCTGTGTTAGTCAGGAGTTTATAATAAAAATAATTTCTGTAATAGTGTCAATAGCTTTGATAGTATTGATCATGTTGACCAAGTCAAGATTATGTTTTGCCTATGCTCCTGTGAGTCAAGGCTATGTTTTTGCTATGTTTTGCTTCTGTAAACTTGCTTGCTTGCCTCAGTAACAGTGCCTTAAGCCCACGAAATGAAGACCACCGCCTAGTGTTCCCACTACTAGTGGCCTATTGCAAATTATTACATAAGATATTTACCATAATGAACAAATTAATTCAAAGGTCATATAACTGTAAGCAAAGAAAAATATGCCAAACCTGCCTTGCATGTTTCGTCTATGTAACTTTATGTAACCTACCCCTATAAAAAGGCACCCGACCCTTATCTCAAGGTTGTTCTCCTACTTTTCCGGTTGTTGGAAGTGGTCCTATGTGGTAGTAATAAAGTTCTTAGCTCCTTTAACTGGGTGTGTGGAGTCTTTTTTGGATCTGAGATATAATAGATGGAGATCCAGGATCCCAGGCCTTGAGCTCAGGGAATTTGGATTGGCATCCAGAAGGGCCCTTCCCTAGGGGATGGCCATAGAGAGAAGTTCCTAGCAGGAACTTAGGCCTCAAAAACCTCTAGCAGCAAGTTGAAAAGCCTGGCCAGTTGTAGTGGAAGAGGCAAAAGGGAGGCAGCACACGGCAGATCTCCCAGTCCTGGAGGAGATTAGGACTCCTCTCACCTCCTATGGAGGCAGATTCTGGTTCTTAACCTCAGTTGAGTTGTCTTAATTGTCTGACTGTTGGAGGTGCCTTCTGGTGCTGTTTGCTTATATCTGTCTGACCATTTGGTTTGTTTGTTTGGTCAACTGTCTGTGTCTGTTTTGCTTGTCATTTCTGTCTAAATGTCTGAGAACCACAAGCATGGGAGAAATGTCAGGATGAGGTGGAAAATTTCCTGTCAAACCTATGTCTCCAATTCCAGTCACAGATGTTGGAGAAATCTCGTGATGAGGTGGAAGATCTCCTCTCAAACTTAGTGCTGACAAAATTCCAAGGGGAAGGCTTATTTGGCTCAAGCAGGAAAAGTAGGAAACAACTTCTGTTTAAGTTTATTCTGAAATCACCTGATTGTTTTCTTTTTACAGAAATGCATAAAACTTCTGTTTCCATACATTTTGGAAATGCTTTTAGATCACTTTTCTTATTTTCAGGGAAAAGCCAGGGCATTACTGTTTCCCAAGATCACTTCTGCACTCTCTCCTAAGTAGATTGGCCATCCCTTAAGGGAACTGACTGCAGGAGAGATACTTTAAGTTAACCCTTCTCTTCTAGGTTCAGAGAGTAATTTTGGGACTCCTGGTCACCAAAATCAGCTCCCCTTAACACCCAAACTCACAATTCTCTGAAAAAAACATAGTCCATATTCTGTGGGGGTTTTTTGTTGTCCATTTGGACATCTCTCGGGAAATAAAAGTTCCAGCTTTGCCTGGGGTCTGGTCACAGACGTGCTACATTTTGTCCCTCTGTTGGAACAGTCAAGAGTTGGGACATGCAAGTTTGCAGCACTTGTGTGGTCCCCTACAAGTTTTAGACTGCATCGCCCTGCAGAGAAGATGAGGGCCTAGACAACTGTGAGCCTCATTTGGACATTTGGCTGGTCTTAACAGTAAAAATAAGATTGTAACGTGCTCTTGTCTAAAAAAATTGGAGAAAAGACAGAGTCAGACCAGTTTCAGTTGACCATCACCCAGCCTTCCACCAACTGAAGTTATTCACAAGGCCAATTGGTAAAGTGCCTTGCTCAACACCCAACCCCTGAGAAAATGAAGTTCAGCAATGGTACTTTGTTAACTAAGATTTAAGTTAAGATATTTTTATCTAAAAATTCTGGAAACTGTAAGACTGATTTTCATTTTTGTGTGCTTTATGGTGTGTGTGAGTATGTGAACGTGATCAAGATGCAAATCGTCCACATGCTGTAAAAAATTTTTTGGAGGTTAAACTCTAAGGAAGGTCATCAGATTTGGATTCCAAATGTCTTAAATGGTTATTGTATTGTTTTAAAGAGGAACTTTAGTTAAAAGACTTTCTATGAATTCTTAAATTTGAAAATCAAAAAATCTGTATTTTTAAATTTGGTATTTTTATAATGCAAAGGCTGTTTACACTGTAATCTAATTATCTGGCATAACAAAAAGGCATTGACTACTTGGGATTTAGTCCCCTCTGCTAAAATTTGGGAATAAATATTAGAAATTTAAATATAAAGGTTTAACACTGTCAAAGACTTTACCTGTTCTGTCTAAAACTGTATTTCATTCAAGAACCAAGAGAAATGAAAAGGTCTCTGTTGCGATCTAAGTTTTTCCCTATCTTTAGAAGTGAGGGGTGAACAAGCAGAAGTGCAGCTCATCCGGTCATGCATGGTGGGACAGACCCTGGAGGGATTCCACATATGGTGGAAGAGGTAAAGCTGGCAGAAAGGCAGTTCATCTAACCCTAGAGAGTTGGATTGGGTGCATGACCATTCCTTAGGAGGGTCTGAGTGGCCTATCTTTGTCATGTCCCTTTTCCTTGCAGATAGACACTGGAAACATGATGGTAAAATGAGTGATGTGATTATGTGATTGGTATTGCTAAAACTGCCCCTAGGATGTATTATAATTGGAAAATGCTTACAAAGAGGGTTAAAAGTTTATCTGAATAAAGTGATTTGCTTTCAGTGATATTCTGCAATTGGATATAAAACAAGCAGCCAAGAGGCAATCAGTGGTACCTAGCCTCAAGATTTCAAGGGATTTTTTCAAAATGCAATAAAACTAATGTATAAAATGTTAAACCATAGGTGAATAAATGGCTTAAAAAACTAGGAATGGATTGGCTGGAAAGGTGGCTTAGTGGTAGAGTGCTTGCCTAGCATGCATGAAACCCTGAGTTTAATTTCTCCATACCACATATACAGAAAAAGCCAGAAGCAATGATGGGGCTCAAGTAGTAGAGCACTAGCCTAGACCGAAAGAAGCTCAAGGACCAGGACTAGCGAAAAACAAAAATAAAAATAGAAATGTGTTCCTGGACATAAATTTGAAAGTAAAATTGTTCTTAACATTTGCCTCTAAGTGCATAAAGGGAAAATTAGGATTACTAAAATAATTGCTTAATTGCAATTTCAGTTTGCTCTTATAGGTTTTTTGTAACAGTTCCCAGCAGACCCACAACAAGGAGTGAGGATTTTTAAAAGTTGGTCAGATATAACTTTTGGCCCATAATAAGATCCAGGTAAGACCATGTTTTAGAAAACTATTTCTAACGAGCACCTTTATTGCTTTTAATTGGAGTGAAGTGGCCTTTTGTAAGACTCATTGATCTACAAGCTGTAGTCTAAATCCAGCCAGGGTAGAGAAAGGTCCTGGTGAGACTGTCACCTCTAATCAGACTGCAGAGTTCTGGAAAAGCAAGCAGAGTTGCTTTGGGGTTCAAAGTGGTAGAGTGCTAGCCTTGAGCTGCAGAGCTGAGGAACAGTATTCAGGACCTAGGGCTTCTCCTATTCCTGTAAAGTTTTCAGGGTGTCTGTTTTGACTCTGTGGTCTTTTTTCCATTTGAAGTTAATTGTGGTGCAGGATGATATATAAGGATCTAGCTTTAGTTTTCTAAAGGTGATTAACCAATTTTGCCAGCACCATTTACTGGAGGCTGTCTTTCTTCCATTCTAATTTTTTCGCAGCCCATCTCTTCTAATCTAGAGATTCCTGTTTAGATAAAGTTCAAAGACAGCATTACATCACCTAGAGGAGACTACATCATCCTGACCACCTTAGTTAGGGGGAAAGTGGACTGGACTCTTGCCTGACTCCATTACCATAACTGCTTTCCAGTAAAAAACTGCTTTGGATCTGCCAAAAGTAAGACTTTGGTTGTGGGACATTCTTTCTGCGGGAAATGAATTTGAACCTTCTTTCCCAGGTTAGGCAGAGTAAGGTTTACTAAGTTCAAGCCCCCTGTCTATATGGATGCCATCCATATGGAGCCAACTTTAACTGTTGGAGAGTCCTTAAATTACAAAGGAAACAGGCCAGGCAAAAGTTTGGATCTCTTACAGAAAAATCACTGATTTGGTTTCATGTATACAAGAATAAAAAGGGAATGAATGAAGTAAAGGGGCAAGTCTGGCAGGAGCCATATTGGCCACATGGACTGGCATCTTGTCTTCATCATGGGGGAAGGAAAGGCCTCTACCCTTCATCTGCTTCCAAGGTAGTGGGTATGCCCTGGAGGCAGAGACGGGCACTTGGCTGAAATGTTCACAGACAGACATGTTCACAGAGACACATGTGGCATGGTGTAATGGCAGCTGGTGTGGTCTGGCCCGGCCCTAAATAGTGTCTAAGCAGGGGACAGTTCCACAAGTTACTGAATCTGTCAGTCCAGTGCCTGGGACTGGTAATTTCTCCTGACTCCTGACTCATCTCCAGTCATCATGGCTTCCCAATTCATCTTTCCAGTGGAGCTGAATTGGCTTGTTGGTTGGTATTTTTTTTTGTTTTTTGTTTTCTATTGTGAAAATATTGTACAGAAGGGTTACAATTACATGGGCAAGATAACGAGTACATTTCTTATCAAGCATTTTACCTCCTTCTTTGTTTCCCCTTCCCATCCTCCCCCTGCCCCCTACCCAGTCCTCCTCACCCCCCCACCATTTTGTTCTTTGTTTCCTCTCTGACCTGTTTCCTAACTGTGTTTTGTGTATTTGGGGGCGAAAGCCTTTTGTAACAATGGGTGGCCTGCAGCCTGCTAACTGTGTAATAAAGACTCCATTGTTCCATACCTAAATGTGGGTTATAGAGTGACTCACCATACAATATGGCTAATGAAGATCTTCCAGTCTGTAGGCTTTCTATTCATCTTGCTAGGTAGGTCCTTTCCCGTGCAGAAGCTCTACAGTTTAATAGTCTAATTTATCCAATCTTTGATTCGTTGTGATTCTGGAACGGTATTAAGGAAGTTTAAACCTGTGGCAAGGAACCCTTTTGTTTGTCGTATTCTTCCCTGTAATATTTTCTGGGTATCTGCTTTTACCTTGAGGCTTTGATCCATTTGGAATTGATTCTGCTTTCAGGGCTACATACAAAGATGTAATTTCAGTTTAGAAAGACAAGTTTTTAACAACAATGCAGATTTTGAGGCTGGGAGTGGTAGAGTGCTCGCCTTGCATGCATTCGATTCCTCAGCACCACATAAGCAGACAAAGCTGAATGTGGCACTGTGGCTCAAGTGGTAGAGCACTACTAGCCTTGAGCTGAAGAGCTGAGGGACAGCACCCAGGTCCAGAGTTCAGGCCCCATGACTGAAAAATGAAACAAAACAAAACACAGATTTCCTTTTCTAAAATCAACTGTTGGTTCAATTCTTGGTTTACATATTTTTTTCCGTAAAGTACAAGTTCTGAATGATCATAGTTTCTTTAGTTCTTGTGCTTTATCTCCTTTGGCATTTCCTTAATTTGATGGAAACTTGGTAACCATACATACAAACTATCTTCACATTTTATTTCTTTTCTTCTTCTTCTTCTCCTCTTCCTCCTCCTCCTCCTCCTCCTCCTCCTCCTCCTCCTCCTCCTCCTCCTCCTCCTCCTCCTTCTCCTTCTTCTTTGTTGGTCATGAGGCCTCAACTCTGGGCCTGGGCACTGGCCATCAGCACTTCAGCTCGAAGCGAGAGCTCTACCACTGGAGCAACAGCCCCAGTTCCAGCCTTTTCTGCTTATGTGGGTGCTGACGAATCAAACCTAGGGCCTCATGAATTTGAGGCAAGCACTCTACTACTGAGCCACCTTCCAACCCTACAGTTTTATTTCTTAAAACTAGGTCCAAATCTCAACATCCTAAAGCAAACGTGATTTGAACACACAGATGGACCATCTCTTCTTCTAAGACAGGCCACATATCAGAATTGAGCTTATTAGGAAATGAAATCTCAGACTGAGAAGGTAAGACAAAGATAAGAAATCTTTGTAGATAGCCTTTGGCACTATTGCTATCTACAAATTCAGTGTGATACCTACCAATACGCAAACTTCATTTTTTAATGAAATAGAAGAAGAAATCCAAGAATTCATATGGAACAATAAAAGACCCTTATAGCAAAAATAATCCTTAGTAGAAAGTAAGGAGGAATATTAATACCAAATTTCAAACTCTACTACAAATCTATAGTAATCGAAACAGCTGGGGACTGGCAAAAGAACTCACCCGAGGAAAAATGGAATAGAAGTGAAAACCTAGAAATGAGTCCCCACACCTACAGTCACTTCATCTTTGATAAGGGAGCTAAAAAAATAGAATGGAAGAAAGACAACCTCTTCAGTAAATAGTACTAGCAAAACTGGTTAAACACCTGTATAAAACTAATGCTAGATCCTTATATATCATACTGCACCAGAATCAACTCCAAATGGATCAAAGACCTTAAAGATATTACAGGAAAAAATAGGAGAAACTCTATACTCCACAGGCTGAAATTTTCTTAATAAGGATCCAGAAACACAATAAATCAAAGAAAGCTTGGACAAACGGGATTCAATGAAAATTCAGAGCTTCTGCATTGCAAAGGACATAGCAAGCAATATCAATAGAAAACGCATGAATTGGGAGAAAATCTTCACTAGCCATATAATGGACAAGGGCTTCATATCTAAAATAAACTTAGAACTCAAAAAATTAAATCCTTTAGTTTTGTACAAGTGATTAACCAATTTTTCCATCACCATTTACTGAAGAGGCTGTCTTTCTTCCATTCTAATTTTTAGCTCCCTTATCAAAGTTTAGATGGCCATAGGTTCATTTCTGGGTTTTCAATTCTATTCCATTGGTCCTGAGGTCTGTACTTGTGCCAGTACCAAGATGATTTGATTACTATGGCTTTGTAGTAGAGTTTGAAATTTGGTATTGATATTCCTCCAGCACTTTTCTATTAAGTATCGTTCTTGCTATTCGGGGTCTTTTATTGCTCCATATGAATTTTTGGATTGCCTCTTCTATTTCCTTGAAGAATGAGGTTGGAATATTGACAGATGTCTTATTGAATTTGTAGATAGCCTTGGGAAGTATTGCCATTTTCACGATGTTGATCCTCCCATTCCAGGAGCATGGGAGGTTTTTCCACTTTGAAAGTTCTGTTTGTGAAAGTTCTGTTTTGATTTCCTGTCCCAGGTTTTTACTGTGAGAAAAGCAGAAACAGTCAGATAAGTTGATTTTAAGTGAAATGAGCCCCAAGATAAGGACTCAAATGGTTTATCTTTCTTGCTATGTTTCTAACATATTTATAAGAGGATTTTTTTGTTTCTTTCTATGTCCCTCCCCCACGGTATAACCCCTGTTTTCACTGTATTTGATGTTGGTATAATTTGGGGAGGGGAAGGGAAAAAATTGTTTAAATGGGGATACAGGAGGACCCATTGCAACAATGAAAATGTACAAGATGCTACAGTGACAAACACACTTTACAAAATTGGGGAGGATTGGTGTTGGGGTTGGCGGGGCTGGGGGGAGGAGGTATTGTGGTTTGGGATGGTAAAGGGAAAAAAAGGAGGAGGCAACAATGCTTGATAAGAAATGTACTCATTACATTGCTCATGTAATTGTAACCCGTCTGTACGATATTTTCATGATACAAAAGTTATTAATAAAAAAATTGAATCGTCCAACAATAAATCCTCAAAGAAACAACCTCCTGGTTATCAAGAAGGCTAAAGAATTAAAGAGAGACTTCTCTGAACAAAAAATACGAATGGCCAAAAGACACTTGAAGAAATGCTCAATTTCTCTAGCCATAAAAGAAATGCAAATCAATACAACATTGAGATTGCACCTCACCCCAGTTAGAATGGCTGTAATCAAGAAAACTAATAACAACAGATGCTGAAGGGGATGTGGCCCAAATGGAACCTTACTACATTGTTGGTAGGAATGTAAACTTGTTCAACCACTTTTGAAACAAAAGACTCCACATAGAACTCTCCAATAACCCAGCAATCCTACTTTTGGGCATCTACCCAAGTGATCACAAACAAGACCATACTAATGCTACCAGCACAACTATGTTTATCGAAGCATTATTTACCATAGCTAAGGTAAAGAACCAGATGCTCCTAAGTAGATGAATGGATAAAGAAAATATTATCTATATCTATATCTATCTATCTATCTATCTATCTATCTATCTATCTATCTATCTATCTATCTATCTATCTATCTATCTATCTATACCTACAATGGAATTCTATGCCTCCATCAGAAAGAATGACATAGGCCCATTTGTTGTGAAATGGTAAGACTTGGAAAAAAAATTAAGTGAATTAAACCAGGCCCAAAAAAACATGTCCCATTGTTTCCCTTATTTGCCATAACTAGTATAAGTTTTGGACAAGCAGAAAAGATCAAAAGCTATGTATATATGATCATATAAGATGATGTTTAGTGAAATGAACCCCGAGATAGTGACACAACTTGTTTTTCCTTTCTTGCTATTGTTTTTAATATATCTAAAGTGTACTATGTGATTTTTATTGTTTCTCTACTGTGTCTTTCCTCCATGGTATAATCCCTGCTTTCACTGTATTTGACATGGGTGCCTGAATCTTGTGTATACATTTTTCTAATTTGGGGAATGGAAGGGAAATAACAAAATGCTGAAACAAGGATACAGATTGACCTATTTTAACAATAACATGTACAAGACACTATGTTGAAAATGAACTTTACAATTTGGAGGGTGATGGGGGATTTGGGGAGGTGGGGAGTGAAGGGATGGTATGGGCAAAACAAAGGCAGAGGTAACAATGCTCTATAGGAAATGTATACATTACCTTACTCTTGTAACTGTAACCCCTCTGTATACTATTTTTAACAATAAAAATATAAAAAATGCCTGAGTAACATTAATTTCATTATGTTACCCAACCTATATACATACGTGCAAATAATTTGGAGAAGGATAAGACCCAGTTGATACAGAATAGGGGTAAAGTAACACTTTGTCGTCCTTCCTCTGAATTTCACTAAATTCAGTGCCTTTCAATAAATTCAGAGCTATGACAAAAATTCCTGTATTTTAAGGAGGGATCCCAGAAACCATGAGTGAGCAAGTAGGAAGAAATGAAACTAGAAAAGTGGAAAGCCTACACAAGAGTACATTTCCAAAATGATCATCACTGGGAACAAATGGGAACTGGTTCTACTGGGAATTTCTAAGGATCCACAGAAAATGTAACTTAAAAATATCCGATTGTCAAAATATAGGAATATATATCCACATGTCCAAAAGCTAAAGATGTCAGATCATTTTCCACAGTGCCCAATTCAGTGTTTCTGCATCACCAGCTATGTTGACTTGTCAGCATTTTGTCAGTGCTTATATTTCAGAAAGGGATATTGGAAAGCAATGGAAGAAGGAGCGTGGGCCAAGAACTGAGAATCTCCTGGGTACAGATTCTGAACTTTGGAGGTTGCTATTTTCAGTGCCCCCACCCCCGATGATACTTAGCCATTCACATAAAGTCACAACAGGTTTGAAAATGGTTCAGAACAAGCATCTGCATAGGAGGTCATAAAGAGCTCCATTGACATGACCAAAATAGACCCCTGTCCTCAATGCCTGGCCAAATTCTCAGACTAAAAGATGCTTCCTTTGTTAAATATTGTAGCATATCCTGCCATTACAGATAGCAGAGCTCTGGAGCTTGGGCGAATGGAGGAGACACAGGAGCAGGCAGTGGAGCATTGCAGAGAGCCAGGGTGAGGGGGCGGAATTAGGGGCAGTGCCCAGCCCACCAGGGCCCCTAGAAGTACCAGGGGAACCGGTGGCAGTGTGTGCATGTGGCCTGTGGGTAGATGTGGTGCAGGAGTAGCATGGAGCAGTAGCCCATTTGGGCATGTGGCATCATGGACATGAATGTGTTCACCAAGAACCTGGACCAGGGGATTGAACAGCTGAATGAGTGCAAGCAGCTAACCGAGTCCCAGGTCAAGAGTCCCTGTGAGAAGACTAAAGAAATCCTTACAAAAGAATCCCATTTATAAGAGGTTCCATGTACAGTCATTTCTGTGGAGATGTGCATGAGCAATTTCAGTCTCATGGAACTGTTTAGAGTTGGTGGAAAAATCACCAGATACAAATTACTTGTTTATGTTGACAAAGGGTATTATTTACTTGAAACAGTCACACTGCTTGTAGTTCTGAAGGTACATTACCATGAATGGTTCACCATTCTTTGAGGAAATCATAAGAGCACACAACTGTATGATTTCTATGATGAGTGTTTAGGGAAATATGGAAATGCAAATGTTTGGAAATACTTTACAGATCTTTTTGGCTCTTCATCTCACTGCCTTGGTGGATGGGCATTCCTTATGTCTACATGGTGTTCTCACACCATTCATAGAAACACTGGATCACAGCACTTGATCTCCAGGAAGTTCCCCTTCAGGGTCTGTGACTTGCTGTGGTCAGATCCAGATGATGGTAGTGGTTGGGGTATATTTCTCTGAGGAGCTGGTTTCACCTTTGGGCAGGATATTTCTGAGACATTTAATCATGCCAATAAATGGTCTGACATTGGTGTGGCATAAGTTGGTGATGGAGAGATAAAACTGGTGCCATGACCAGAATGTAGTAACAAATTTCAGTGCTACTAACTATTGTTATCTTTGTGGTAACCAATTTGCAATCATGAAACTTAATGGCACTCTAAAATATTCTTTCTTCAAATTTGACCCAGCACTTTCTAGAGGTGAGCTACATATGATATGTCATACCCCAGATTACTTCCATGGTATCTCAAGTTTCAGAGTGCACATCTATGTTTAGAGACATGCTCCCAGCAACAGAACCAGATCCCACAGCTGAATCCATAGTCTGAACATCCTCTTCCTCATTTTCTCAAGCAAGGATTTTTTGGAGATATTTCATGTTTGATTTTTCTTGTTCTTTAAGGTGAACTATTGGATGTTAAGTAAGATGCTCAACTTTCTCAGATCTTTCTTTTTTTCCAACAAGGTCTTGGATTTGGTAATATAGTCAGGAATTTGAACAAGCCTAAAGCAAATTTTCTTACTCTTTTCTGATAAACTATTTGCTTTCTTCTTTTGACCACCTCAATCCATGTTGTTAAGTTGATCGTCAACACACTCACGGCTCCAGTTTGGTAAATCCTGATTGTTCATACTTTCTTCAAAAGGAATTCCTTCTGTGGTCATGCTGGCTTTCACAAATAACTTTCCTCAGAAGCTAGTTTTTTCCACTCAGGAACACCGCCTTTCTGGTAAACGCTTCAAATCTGTTGTGTGCTGTAAAGGAGACCCATGCAGTGATAGGGAGGACCCAAAACCAGCAGAAGCTCTTCTTCAGAGAGTGCAGCAGAGTATCCCACAACTTATCTGCTGACACTTGGAGTTCAAAAGCCATCTTTCCTACCTTAGCAGCTTGGTGTCAACCAGTGCAGCCAATGCCATTTTGGGAACTCATCCTGGTGGGGTCGTACATAATTTTTTTTGTGTGTGAAAATATAGTACAGACGGGTTACTATTTCATGGGCAAGATAATGAATACAGTTCTTATCAAGCATTGTAGCCTCCTACTTTGTTTTCCCTTCCCATCTTTTCCATACTACCCCCACCTCTCTACTCAATTCCCCTCCCCCGCATCAAAGTTGTAAAGTTCTTTTTCGACATAACGACATGTATATCTCATCGTTGCAATGGATCCACCTGTATCCCTATTTAAACGAATTGTTTTTTCCCTTCCCCTCCACAAATTATACCGACATCAAATACAGTGAAAACAGGGGTTATACCATGGGGTGGGACATTAAAGCAACAAAGAAATTATCTTATAAATATGTTAGAAACAATCACATGAAAGAAAAAAAAATTTGAATATATACGTTAGGGTTCATTTCCCTATCATCAACTTATCTGATCTTTTCTGCTTGACTCAGACATAATATAGTTCTTGCAAATAAGGGAAATCATGGGACCTAAGATTCTTTGGGCCTGGCTTACTTCACTTAATATATTTTTTTCCAAATTTTTCCATTTCCTAACAAATGGGGCAATATCAATCAAACTGATGGAGGCATAGAATTCCATTGTGTATATATACCACATTTTCTTGATCCATTCATCAACTCAACTGAGGGGTATCTGGGTTGGTTCCATATCTTAGTTATGATAAATAATGCTGCAATAAACATAGTCGTGCTGGTAGCTTTAGTGTGGTCTTGTTTGTAAACATTTGGGTAAATGCCTGAAAGTGGGATTGCTGGGTCATAGGGGATGTCTATGTGGAGTCTCTTGAGGAACCTCCATATTGCTTTCCAAAGTGGTTGAACAAGTTTACACTCCCAACAACAATGCATTAAGGTTCCCTTCTGTTCACATCCTCTCCAGCATCTGCTGTTATTAGAGTTCTTGATTTTAGCCATTCTAACTGGGGTGAGGTGGTATCTCAATGTTGATTTTTTTTTTAATTTTATTTATTTTTTATTGTCAAAATACTGTACAGAGTGGTTACAATTATATGGGCAAGATAATGAGTACATTTCTTATCAAGCATTGTAGCCTCCTCCTTTGTTTCCCCTTCCAATCCCTACCCATCCTTCCCCCGCCCCCCCACCAAAGTTGTAAAGTTCGTTTTCGACAGAACAACTTGTACTACTCATTGTTGAAACTAGTCCACCTGTATCCTTATTTAAACGACTTGTTTTTCCCCTTCCCCTCCACAAATTATACCGACATCAATTGCATTGAAAGCAGGAATCACACTTTTGGGCATTTACCCAAATGTTCACATACAAGACCACAATAAAGCTACCAGCACAACTATGATTATTGCAGCATTATTTACCATAGCTAAGATATGGAACCAACCCAGATGCCCCTCAGTAGATGAATGGATCAAGAAAATGTAGTATATATACACAATGGAATTCTATGCCTCCATCAGAAAGAATGCCATTGCCCCATTTGTTAGGAAATGGAAAGACTTGGAAAAAAATTATATTAAGTGAAGTAAGCCAAGCCCAAAGAAACATAGGTCCCATGGTTTCCCTTATATGCAATATATAGTATATGTCTGAGTCAAGCAGAAAAGATCAGATAAGGTGATGTTAGGGAAATGAACCCAAAGATATGTATTCAAATGTTGTTTTTTCTTTCATGCATTTGTTTCTAACGCATTTATAAGATTATTTCTTTTTTGCTTTGTATGTCCCTCCCCCAGAGTATAACCCCTGTCTCAATATTCTTTTGACTTGCATTTCTTTTATGGATAGGGAGGTTGAACATTTCTTCATGTGTCTATTGGCCATCCTTCTTTCCTCTTCAGAGAAGTTTCTCTTTAAGTCTTTAGCCCATTTATTTATTGGACAGTTGTTTCTTTGAAGATGTGTTGTTGGGGGATTTAATTTTTTGAGTTGCATGTATAATTTAGATGTGAGATCCTTGTCCATTGTATGGCTAGTGAAGAACTTCTCCCAATCCGTGGGCTTTCTATTGATCTTGCAAGCTATGTCGTTTGCCATGCAGAAACTCTGCAATTTCATGCCATCCCATTTGTCCAACCTTTCTTTGATTTGTTGTATTTCTGGGCCTCTATCAAGAAAATTTCAGCCTGTGCCAAGGAGACCTAGAGTTTTTCCTATTCCATCATGTAATGTTTTCAGAGTGTGTGCTTTGACTCTGAGGTCTTGATCCATTTGGAGTTGATTCTGGTGCAGAATGATATATAAGAATCTAGCTTAATTTTCTAAAAGTAATTAAACAAATTTGCCATCACCATTTACTGAAGAGGCTGTCTTTCTTCCATTCTATTTTTTTAGCTCCCTTATTGAAAATTAGATGGCTATAGGTCTATGTAGGTTCACTTCTGGGTTTTCAATTCTATTCCATTGGTCTTGAAGTCTGTTCTTGTTCCAGTACCAAGCTGTTTTAATTAATATGGCTTTGTAGTAGAGTTTGAAATTAGGTATTGATATTCCTCAAACACTGTTCTTTCTGATGAGGATCGTATTAGCTATTCAGGGTCTTTTATTGTTCCATATGAATTTTGGATTGCCTCTTCTATTTCCTTGAAGATTGAGGTTGGGATATTGATAAGTATCACATTGAATTTGTAAATAACCTTTGGAAGTATTGTAATTTTATTGATGTTGATTTCCAATTCAGGAGCATGGGGGTTTTTGCCACTTTCTAAGTTCTGTTTTGATTTCCTTTCTCAAGTTTTTAAAGTTTTCATCATAGATGTCCTTCACTTCTTTGGTTAAGCTATTTCCTAGGTATTTTATTTTTTGTGGGCCTATTACGAATGGATTTGTTTTCCTAATTTTATCCACACTTTTCTCATTGTTGGCATACAGAAAAGTCATTGATTTTTGAGGGTTATATACCCTGCTAATTTGCTAAAATTTTGAATCAGTTTGAATAATTTGGGAGTGGAGTACGTGGGATCTTTAAATACAAGATCATGTCATCTGCAAAGAGGGAGAGTTTTACTTCTTCTTTTCCTATTTGGATCCCCTTTATTGTATCTTGTCTTATTGCTGTAGCTAGGCATTCTAATACTGGATTGAAGATAAGTGAAGAGTGTCTCATTCCTTGTCTCATTCCTGAGTTAAGAGGGAATGGCTTTAGTTTTTCACCATTAAGTATAATGCTGGCTGTAGGTTTGTCATATACAGCCTTTACTATATTTGGGAATGTTCCATGGATTCCTAATTTTTCCAAAACCTTCATCATAAAAGGGTGTTGGATCTTGTCAAATGATTTTTCTGCATCTATTGAGATAACCATGTGGTTCTTATCCTTGCTCCTGTTGATGTGATGAATTATATTAATTGATTTGTGAATATTCAAACAACTTTGCATCCATGAAATGAGTCCTATTTGATTGTGGTGTATGATTATTTGGATGAATTGTTGAAGTCGATTGGCCAAAATTATGTTGAGAAGTTTTGCATCAAAGGTCATCAAATAAATGGATCTATACTTGTCTTTCTTTGATGAGTCCCTCCCTGGTGTGCGGATTAAGGTTATGATGGCTTCATAAAATGAGGTCGGTAGTGAACTTCCTCTTTCAATTTCATTGAAGAGTTGCAAGAGTCCTGATGTGAGCTCTGCTTTGAAAGCCTTGTAGAATTCCGCTATAAAGCCACCTGGTCCTGGCCTTTTCTTGGATGGAAGGACTCTTATTGCTGTTTCTATTTCAATGTTCCTTATGGGCCTGTTAAAATGGTTTAACTCATCTTGGTTTATTTTCAGCATGTCAATATTTGCTAGGAAAAGTTCTCAAACTTATTAGCATAAATTTTTGAGAAGTATTCGCTTACAATGTTCTGAATCTTTTTGTTTCTGTGGTGATATTTCCATTTATTTATTTGGGTGTGTTCTCATCTTTTTCTGATAAGATTTGGTAAGGGTCTATCAACTTTGTTGATTTTTTCGAAGAACGAACTCTTTGTTTTGTTGATTCTTTCTATGTTGTTTTTGGATTCTAATTCATTTAATTCTGATTTAATTTTAATTATTTCTTTCCATCTACTGGACTGGAGTTTATCTTCTTGTTCTTTTGTAAGGAGGTTCAGATGTCTCATTAAGTTGTTTGTTTCAGATCTCTCCAATTTGTTAGTGTAGGTACTCAGAGATATAAATTTTCCTCTGAGCACTGCCTTTACTGTGTTACAGAGGAGCTGGTAATTTGTGTGCGCATTTTTGTTGAATATCATGAACACTTGAATTTCCTTTCTAATCTCTTCCATGACCCACTCGTGATTCAGCAGTGTGTTGTTCAGCCTCCATGTGTTACAGGACCTTCTATGGTGGCTTTTGGTGTTGATTTTTAATTTTATTCCCTTGTTGTCTGAGAAAATGCAAGCTATACTTCAATGTATCTGAATTTGGAAACGTTTGCTTTGTAGCCTAAAAATGTGATCTATTTTGGAAAATGTTCCATGTGCTGCTGAAATTAACGTGTACTCTGATGCTGCTGGGTGAAATATTCGGTAGATGTCTGTTAAATCTAGTTGATCTATGCAATTGTTTAGGTCTGTGGTTTCCCTGTTGAGTTTTTGTAGAGTTTATCTATCTAGTGGCGAGAGTGGTATGTTAAAGTCCCCAACAATTAATGTCTTTAGATCTATGTGGGATTTGAGGGAAAGTAGTGTTTCTTGGTTAAATTTGGGTGCTTCATTGTTTGGTGAATACATATTTAGAATAGTAAAATCCTCCTGAAGGAGAGATCCCTTAATTAGCCTGTAGCGACCTTCTTTGTTTTTTCTCACTAATTTTAGTTTGAAGTCTATTTTATCTGATTTTAGGATTGCAACTCCAGCCTGTTTATGGGGGCCGTTTGCCTGTTAGATTTTGTTCCAGCCTTTCACACTGAAAATGTATTTCTTTTTATGGGCAAGATGTGACTCCTGAAGTCAGCAGATAGAAGGATCTTGCTTTTTAATCCAACTAGACAGTCAATGTCACTTAATTGGAGAGTTAAGTCTGTTAATGATGAGAGATAGGACTGAGAGCGTTATCCTGAGATTTTGTCCACCTTCTTGGGGGCTGCCGCAACTGGGTTCTTCATGTGGTTCTTGGATTCTCAGTTTGGGTGCAGTTTCTTGGCCTTTATTGTGGTCTTGTTGGTTTTCTATGTGTAGAACCTCTTCAAGAATCTTTTGGAGTTCCGGGAAGATGGCGGAGGAGAAGCTGGAATCTGAACAAGCTCTTGCATAGAAAGCAGTTTTAGAGTTCCAGTGAACAGTCCTAAGACAGAGAATCACACCAAGTGTGCCATCACAGGACAGAGAGTTAGTCAAGAGAGGGGAAGCCAAGGAGACACATCTGAGCACTTGCCAGCAGTTGCCGAAGCGGCGGCAGGGTCGCAGCTGCGACCACCGCTGCGGGGTCATACCTGAGACACAGAGAGTCCGGGACGAAGGAGCCAGACGCAGTGGACGAGCGGATTCTACTCAACACCAGCAAGAATCGACAAGGAGCAGACATCTTCATCCTGCAGTTTGCAGACCAGAGACGACCCAGGATCCAAGACTCGACATGAGTAGAAGCCCGACGTCCTCACTCCTTCTCAGGGAGCAGAGGAGGGAAGGCCACCCCTCCCCCCCCAGCACCGGTGATCTCCATCTTGGATACCTACAAAGCTCGGAGGAGCTGCTAGCTCCAGCTCAGGCCTTGGAATAAAACTAGTCATTTAGCAGGTCACAAGAACTTAACGGCGAAGTGACCTGCCAGACTCAGCTCCATCCAGCGAAAAGTCACCCAGCTCAGGCGCCAGCCATTGGAGTGGCTCTCCTCACCGGGTAACCAGAGCCAGAGGCTGCCCCTCCCTCTAGCAGCCACCACAATCAATTGAAAAACAGAAACCCTGAGAATGGCTCCAGGCTGGGTGCTGTGAGTTTTTTCACAAAATAGCCCCAGGGAAAAGCTACTGTTTGTTGAAAGGCCTCAACTCTACCCAGAACCTAGCCTCATCACTGCATCCCCCTCTTTTGTGATTCTCAAAGCAGATCACCCTCCCAGTAAACTAACCTGGGAGGGGAATCTCAAAATCTTGGGTAAAGCAGAGCATTTTTCTGCCTGTTCCAACAAACTGACTTAAGAAACCAATCAAGTCACAGGACCTCAAGCTGACCAGAGACTCCAACAAGAGGCTGGTTACAGACAAAAGGGAGATACAGGATTCTTCCCACCCCTCCCCCCCCCAAAAAAATCAAAGAACTTTTTTTTTTCTTCTTCTTCTTTTCTTTTTTTTTTGTTTTTTGTTACCTTATATATATATATAAATTTTTTTTTCCTTTTCTAAAACTTTTATTAATCTTTAATTTTTGCCTCTTCTGAAAAAATAATTGTTTTCCAGTAACTTTTTTTTTCTCCTCTTATAATTTTTACTTTAGGCATACGTGAATGTGCGTTTTCCTTTCTTTTCTTGTCTTCTTTCTCTTTTCTTTCTTTCTTAATTATATTTTTGTTTTTTGTCTAGCTCTACTGAACTTCTGATCTTTTCTTCTCCCTTTCCTATCCTTTCCACCTTTTCCTCTCTTTTGTTCTTCTTTATGTGACTTACCTCTTGTCCTGCACATCCTCAGATAAACCCATAGTTAACTAGTAGACCCTATCCCCCATTGTGTACACACTTAATCCACAAATTTATTACTCAATTCAAAACCTTTGAGACTTAAATTCATTAATAGCAGTACTACCTCTTTATACCTATATAATATTTTAAGCATTTTTTTAAAGTTTTTCACATCTCCTCTATTTCCCTTCCTTTCTCTCAACATATTCACATTCCTCTCTAAATAGATGGTCTTTAAATCTCTATAATAACATTAATTTTTATGTTTCTATTTTTTTTTCTGGTCTCTTTTCATTCCCCTTTCCCTTTCTTCTTTTTTTCTCTCTCTCTACTTGCATCCTACCCAACCTATTTCCTGCATTGTGATTAGGACATAGTTAACTCTCCCTGTGCCTCCCCACACCAATCTATTCCTATTTTTTACCCACATCTCTGCCTAACCCTAATAATTTCTGGTTTTCCAAATTCTTCTCTGCGGTTTGAAGTCCTTTAACATATAGTTGTTTGATGTTGAGTAGATGTATCTGTTGAACTAGATTGTATCTGTAGAATATTGACTGTACAAATGCAAACTTTGGTTGATGGTTGCCTTAAGATAGTGTTCTAGCACAAAACTGATGTTATCTTCATCTCAAATGGGCAGAGTAAGCCGGAAAAACACAAGAAAAATGGCAAATTCGGGTATCTCAATTCCCAATCTTGATAATCAGGGGATAGAACAGATAATGAATAATCCAGAGGAGTGTTCCCAAATAGCTCTACAAACACTACTGGCAAACGTGATAAATGAGAAGTTTGACAACGTACAAAGGACTCTGTATGAGCGTGATAGGGAGAGAGAGGAGGCATCCCAGAAGTTTATACAGGAATATCATAAGCGTGAGGAAGCTACTCAAAAACTGATACAGGATTTGCGAGAACAACTTGAGAATACTCAAAGAGAAAGGGAGGAATGGCGTGAGCAGGCTGAGAACACTCAAAGAGAACTGCAGGAATCCCACGAATGGGAGGAAGCTAATCAAAGAGTAATACAGGAATTGAGAGACCAGGTAGAGAACACACAAAGATCACTAAAGGCATTCATGGAATCCATTAACAAAGAGCTGAAGAAAGTCAGGAAGACCACAAAAGGAATGCTGAATGGAACCCAACAGAAGGAATGGGAGTCCAAAGAAACCATAACCAATCAACTAAGTGATTTGAGGACAAACACTGAACACCAAATTAAGGAAGTAAAGAAATTCATACAAGACCTAAAACAGAGCTTCAACAAAGAACTTGAAGCCATCAAAGATGACCAAGTAGAAGGAAAAGAGATAAAAAACAAAGTAGAGAGTCTTGACAGCAGGTTAGACCATGCAGAAGATCGAATCTCAGGGACTGAAGACAGCCTAGATATTATAGAGAAAGAACATACAACCATCCAAGACAAGTCCAAGAAATATGATAGATCTATCCAACACCTGGAAGACACCATCAGAAGGCCTAATCTAAGGATAATGGGTGTAAAGGAGCACCTAGAAACAGAAGTTAATGGTCTAGGAAATTTGTTTAACAGGATCCTAGCAGAGAACTTCCCAAACATGCAAAATGATAGGCCTATTCAGATACAAGAAGCCTTTAGAACCCCAAATAGTAGAGACCAGAATAGGACATCCCACCGTCAATTATAATCCACACAGAATCAACTCAGAACAAGGAAAAGATCCTTAAAGCTGTCAAGGAGAAAAGGGTAATCACCTATAAAGGGAAACCAATTAGAATCACCTCAGATTTCTCAGCAGAGACAATCAAACAAGAAGAGCCTGGAATGATGTATGCCATGCCCTAAAAACAAACAACTATCAACCAAGAATACTGTACCCAGCTAAACTCTCCTTCATAACTGAAGGCCAAATAAAAACCTTCCATAGCAAAGAAAAATTGAAACAATACATCTCCACCAAACCAGCCCTACAAAAGATTCTTAAAGATGTCCTACACATAGAAAACCAACATGACAGCAATAAAGGCCAAGAAACTGCACCCAAACTGAGAATCCAAGAACCATAGGAAGAAGCCAGTTTTCACAGCCCCCAAGAAGGTAGATAACATGGCAGGAACTCCCAAATGCCTCTTAGTCCTATCTCTTAATGTTAACGGACTGAACTCTCCAATGCAGGGACATAGATTGTCTAATTGGATTAAAAAAACAAGACCCTTCTATCTGCTGACTGCAGGAGTCACATCTTGCCCGTAAAAACAAACACATTTTCAATGTTAAAGGCTGGAACAAAATCTACCAAGCAAACGGACCCCATAAACAGGCGGGAGTTGCAATCCTAATATCAGATAAAATAGACTTCAAATTAAAATTCGTGAGAAGAGATAAAGAAGGTCGCTACATACCAATTAAAGGATCTCTCCTTCAGGAGGATATTACAATTCTAAATATATATTTGCCAAAACATGGAGCACCCAAATTTATCAAAGAAACACTACTTTCCCTTAAATCCCATATAGATCCAAAGACATTAATTGTTTTGGATTTTAACACACCACTCTCCCCACTAGATAGATCAACTCGGCAAAAACTCAACAGAGAAACCGCAGATCTAAACAGCTGCATAGATCAACTAGACTTAACAGACATCTTCCGAGCATTTCACCCAGCAGCATAAGAATACACGTTTTTCTCAGCAGCACATGGAACGTTTTCTAAAATAGACCACATTTTTGCCACAAAGCAAACTTGTCTAAATTCAGAAACATTGAAGTTATACCTTGCATTCTCTCTGACCACAAGAGAATAAAATTAGAACTCAACACCAAAAGCCACCAAAGAAAGTCCGGTATCACATGGAGGCTGAACAACACACTGCTGAATCATGAGTGGGTCATGGAAGAGATTAGAAAGGAAATTCAAATGTTCATGCTATTCAACAAAAATGAGCACAGAAATTACCAGCTCCTCTGGGACACAGCAAAGGCAGTACTAAGAGGCAAGTTTATAGCTCTGAGCTCCTACATCCACAAATTGGAGAGATCTGAAACTAACAATTTAATGACACATCTAAACCTCCTTGAAAATGAGCAGCAAGATAAACCCCAATCCAGTAGACGGAAAGAAATAATCAAAATTAAATCAGAATTAAATGAATTAGAATCCAAAAAAACTATAGAAAGAATCAACAAAACAAAGAGTTGGTTCTTCGAAAAACTCAACAAAATTGACAGACCCTTAGCAAATCTTATCAGAAAAAGAACAGAACACACCCAAATTAATAAACTCAGAGATGAGAATGGAAACATCACCACGGAAACAAGCAAGATTCAGAACATTATAAGGGAATACTTCTCAAAACTTTATGCTAATAAGTTTGAGAACTTGACAGAAATGGACCTCTTCTTAGCAAATATTGACATGCCAAAACTAAACCAAGATGAGTTAAACTATCTTAACAGGCCCATATCAAGCATTGAAATAGAAACAGCAATAAGAGACCTCCCAGCTAAGAAAAGTTCAGGACCAGATGGTTTTACAGCGGAATTTTACAAGGCCTTCAAAGCAGAGCTCACACCAATTCTCCTCCAACTCTTCAATGAAATTGAAAGAGAAAGCTTACTACCGAACACATTTTATGAAGCCATCATAACCCTCATCCCAAAACCAGGCAGGGACTCATCAAAGAAAGAGAACTATAGACCCATTTCTTTGATGAACATTGATGCAAAAATTCTCAACAAATTTTGGTAAACCGACTTCAACAATTCATCCAAAAAATCATACACCATGATCAAACAGGATTCATTTCAGGGATGCAAAGCTGGTTCAATATATGCAAATCAATTAATATTATTCATCACATCAACAGGAGCAAGAATAAGAACCACATGGTTATCTCAATAGACGCAGAAAAAGCATTCGACCAGATCCAACACCCCTTCCTGATGAAGGTTTTGGAAAAATTAGGAATCCATGGAACATTCCTCAATACAATAAAGGCTGTATATGACAAACCTACAGCCAGCATTATACTCAATGGTGAAAAACTAAAGCCATTTCCTCTTAACTCAGGAACAGGGCAAGGATGCCCACTTTCTCCACTTCTCTTCAATCTAGTATTAGAATGCCTACCTACAGCAATAAGACAAGATGCAGACATAAAGAGGATCCAAATAGGGAAAGAAGAAATAAAACTCTCCCTCTTTGCAGATGACATGATCTTGTATTTAAAGAATCCCATAGACTCCACTCCCAAATTACACAAGCTGATTCAAAACTTTGGCAAAGTAGCAGGTTATAAAATTAACCCCCAAAAATCAAAGGCTTTTCTGTTTGCCAACAATGAGAAAAGTGTGGCTGAAAGTAGGAAAGCAACTCCATTTGTAATAGCCCCACAAAAAATAAAATACCTAGGAATTAACTTAACTAAAGAAGTGAAGGACCTCTATGATGAAAACTTTAAAGTCTTGAAAAAGGAAATCAACACAGAACTTAAAAAATGGCAAAACGTGCCATGCTCCTGGATTGGAAAGATTAACATCGTGAAAATGGCAATACTTCCCAAGGCTATCTACAAATTCATCGCAATACCTATCAAAATTCCACCCTCATTCTTCAAGGAAATAGAAGAGGCAATCCAAAAATTCATATGGAACAATAAAAGACCCCGAATAGCAAAAACGCTCCTCAACGGAAAGAACACTGCTGGAGGAATATCAATACCAAATTTCAAACTCTACTATAAAGCCATAGTAATCAAAACAGCTTGGTCTTGGCATAAGAACAGACCTCAGGACCAATGGAATAGAATTGAAAACCCAGAAATCAACCTACAGACCTATAGCCATCTAATCTTTGATAAGGGAGCTAAAACAACAGAATGGAAGAAAGACAGCCTCTTCAGTAAATGGTGCTGGCAAAATTCTTTAACTACATGTAGAAAACTAAAGCTAGATCCTTATATATCACCCTGCACCAGAATCAAATCCAAATGGATCATAGACCTTGAAATCAAAGCAGACACTCTGATAACATTACAGGATGGAATAGGAGAAACCCTAGGTCTCCTTGTTTCAGGCCGAAATTTTCTGAATAGAGAACCGGAAACACAACAAATCAAAGAAAGGTTGGACAAATGGGATTGCATAAGGTTGCAGAGCTTCTGCAGGGCAGTTGACATAGCTAGCAAGATCAATAGAAAGCCCAAGGATTGGGAGAAGATCTTTACTAGCCATACAATGGACACGGATCTAATATCTAAAATATACTTGCAACTCAAAAAATTAAACCACCCAACAACAAATCCTCAAATAAACAACTTCCCAATAAATAAGTGGGCAAAAGACTTAAAGAGAAGATTCTCTGAAGAAGAAAGAAGGATGGCCAATAGACACATGAAGAAGTGTTCAACATCCCTAGCCATAAAAGAAATGCAAATCAAAACAACATTGAGGTATCACCTCACTCCAGTTAGAACAGCAAAAATCAAGAACTCTAACAACAACAGATGCTGGAGGGGATGTGGACAGAAAGGAACCTTACTTCATTGTTGGTGGGAATGTAAACTTGTTCAACCACTTTGGAAAGCAGTATGGAGGTTCCTCAAAAGACTTCACATAAAACTCCCCTATGACCCAGCAATCCCACTTTTGGGCATTTACCCTAATGTTTACAAAAAAGACCACACTAAAGCTACCAGCACAACTATGTTTATTGCAGCATTATTTACCATAGCTAAGATATGGAACCAACCCAGATGCCCCTCAGTAGATGAATGGATCAAGAAAATGTGGTATATATACACAATGGAATTCTATGCCTCCATCAGAAAGAATGACATTTCCCCATTTGTTAGGAAATGGAAAGGCTTGGAAAAAATTATATTAAGTAAAGTAAGCCAGGCCCAAAGAAACATAGGTCCCATGGTTTCCCTTATTTGCAATATCTAGTATAGGTATGAGTCAAGCGGAAAAGGTCAGATAATGTGATATTAGGAAAACGAACCCTTAAATATGTATTTTAATGTTTTCGTTTCTTTCATGCATGTGTTTCTAATGCATTTATAAGATTATTTCTTTGTTGCTTTGTATGTCCCTCCCCCACAGTGTAACCCCCGCTTTCACTATATTTGATATCAGTATAACATGTGGAGGAGATGGGACAAACAAGTCGTTTAAGGATTCAGGTGGACCTGTTGCAACAATGAGAAGTACAAAATGTCATGTCAAAAGAAGCGTTACAATGTCGGTGTGTATGGGGGGAGGGGGGGTATGATTGGGTGGGGGGAGGGTGGAGGTTGGGAAGGGAGGTGTAGGGTAAACAAAGGAGGAGGCTGCAATGCTTGGTAAGAAATGTATGCATTATCCTGCCAATGTAATTGTAACCCCTCTGTATAGTATGTTCTCAAATAAAATAAAATTAAATTAAAAAAAAAAAAAGAATGTTTTGTAGGGCTGGTTTGGTGGAGACATATTGTTTCAATTTTTCTTTGCTATGGAATGCTTTTATTTGACCTTCTGTTATGAAGTACAGTTTAGCTAGGTACAGTATCCTTGGTTGATCGTTGTTTTTTTTTTTAAGGCATTGCATACATTATTCAAGGCTTTTCTTGCTTTGATTGTCTCTTTTGAGAAATCTTGATGATTCTAATTGGTTTCCCTTTATAGGTGATTGATCTTTTCTCCTTGACTTAAGGATATTTTTCTTGATCTGAATTGATCCTGTGTGGATTTTAATGTGATGGTGGGATATCCTGTACTGGTCTGGTCTATTTTGAGTTCTAAAAGCTTCTTGTATCTGAATAGGCCTATCTTTTTGCATGTTTGGGAAGTTCTCTGCTAGACCCTGTTAAACAAATTTCCTAGACCATTAAATTCTGTCTCTAGGTGCTCCTCTACAACCATTATCCTCAGATTAGGCCCTCTGATGGTGTATTCCAAGTGTTGAATAGATCTATCATATTTCTTCGATTTGTCCTGGATGGTTGTATGTTCTTTCTCTATAGTATCTAGGCTGTCTTCAATCCCCGAGATTCGATCTTCTGCATGGTCTAACCTGCTGTCAAGACTTTCTACTTTGTTTTTTATTTCTTTTCCTTCTAGTTGGTTGGCTTTGATGGCTTCAAATTATTTGTTGGAGCTTTGTTTAGATCTTGTATGAACTTCTTTACTTCCTTAATTTGGTGTTCAGTGTTTATTCTCAAATCACTTAGTTGATTGGTTATGGTTTCCTTGGAATCCCATTCCTTTTGTTGGGTTCCAGTCAGCATTCTCTTTGTGGACCCCCCTGAGTTCTTTCAGCTCTATGTTTATAATTCCATGAATGCCTTTAGTGATCTTTGTGTATTCTCATCATGCTCAATCAATTCTGGTATTACAATTTGATTAGCTTCCTCACGTTCATGCAATTGCTGTAGTTCTCTTTGAGTTTTCTCAGCCTGCTCACACCATTCCTGACTTTCTCTTTGTCTATTCTTGGCAAACTCCTGCAATTCCTGTCTATCTCTTTGATTGATCTCAGCCGGCTCTCTCCATTCCTTCATTTCTCTGAGTGTTCTCAAGCCGCTCATGCAATTCCTGTATCAATCTTTGAGTGACTTCCTCACGTTCTTGTATTAACCTATGGTTTGCCTCCTCTCTCTCCTTCTCATGCTTGCACAGAATCCTTTTCGGGTTTTCAATCTTTTCATTTACCAAGTTTACCAATATTGTTTTTAGAGGTTTTGGGGAACTCTCCTCTGGATTACTCATTATCTGTTCTGTCCCCTCATTATCATGATTAGGAGTTGATATACCCGGACTTGCCATTTTTCTTGTGTTTTTTCGGCTTGTTCTGCCCATTTGGGATGAAAGTAACACCACTTTAGTGCTAGAACACTATCTTAAAGCAAGCATCAACCAAAGTCTGTAGTTGCACAGTGAAAAGTCTGCAGATACAATCTAGTTCAACAGATATATCTAGTCAATAACAAACAACTATTAATGTGCTATGAACCGCAAAGAAGAATTTGGCAAACCAGAAATTATTAGGTGTAGGAACAGATTTGGGTAAAATTGTAATAGACGGATGTGGATAATTAGAGGGAGAGTTAACTAAGTCCTAATCTCCAAGCAGGAAATAGGTTGTATAGAATGTTAGTAGAGAGAGAGAAAAAAAGAAGAAAGAGAAAGAAAAAATAGAGACAAGAATAAATAGAAAAACAAAATTTAAATAGTGTCACATTAAAAAGTATGCTAATTTAACAATGTAATATACAGAGAAGAACTGGGATAGCATAAGAGAAGGGGAGGGATAGAAAGGAGACATGAAAAACTAAAAACTGAAAATACTTAGAATTTTATATACGTAAAAAGAGATAATACCGCTATTAAGAAATTTAAGTCTAAGATGTTTTGAATTAAGTAATAAATTTCTGGATAAAGTGTGTACAAAATGAGGGATAAGGTCTAATAATCGACTACGGGTATATCTGAGCATGAGCAGAACAGCAATTAAGTTACGTAAAGAAGGAAAGAGAAGAAAAATTGAAAAGAATGAGAAAGAAAGAAAAAAAGGATCAAAAGATCAGTAGAGCTAAACAAAAAAGAAAAAGAAAAAAAGGAAAAAAATCACCCACAAATATATCCCTAATATAAAAGGTGTAGGAGGAAGAAAAAAATTTAATAGAAAACAATTGTTCTAAAGTTAAAAATTTTAAAAAGTTCAAAATTTTTTTATAAAAGATACAAAAAAAGAGTTCTTTTATTTTTATGGAGGGGATGGGAAGATCCTGTATCTCTCTTGTGTCCTTAACTAGTCTCTAGTCTCTGGTCTCCTTGTGGTGTTTGATTGTCTTGTGGCTTGGTTGGTTTCTTAACTCAGTTTGTTTGAGCAGGCAGAAAAATGCTCTGCTTTACCCAGGATTTTGTGATTCTCCTCCCAGGCTAGTTCAATGGGAAGGAGATATGCTTTGAGTTTCACAAAAGAGAGAGATGGCTGTTTCTTCTAGTTTGGAGATGCTGTGTTAAGGCTAGGTTCTGGGTAGAATTGAGGCCTTTCAGCAAACATTAGCTTTTCCCTGAGGGGCTAGCTTCTGAGACACTCACAAAGCCCAGCCTGTAGCCATTCTCAGGGTTTAGGTTTACTGAATTTCAAATGATTGTCATGGCTGCTGTAGGGAGGGGCAGCCTCTGGCTCTGTTTACCTAGTGAAGAAAGCCATTCCTGCTCTGCCTGGGCTGGGTGACATTTCCCTGGGTGGAGCTGAGCCTGGCAGGTCAGAATAGGTTCCTTTGATCTGCTAAATGCCTCTAGTTTTCTTCCAAGGCCTGAGTTGGAGCTAGCTACTCAGCCAGGCCTTTGTCAGTATCGAAGATGGAGATCTCCAGTAGTGCAGGGGGAGGATTGGCCTTCCCTCCTCTGCTCCCAGAGAAGGAGTGAGGATGTCAGTCTTCTGCTCACACTGGAGTCTTGGTTCCTGGGTCCTTTCTGGTCTGCGGTCTGCAAGATGAAATGTCTGCTCCTTGTCAGTTCTTACTGGTGTTGAGTAGAATCTGCTTGGAGCTGCGTCTGGTGCCTTTTTCACAGACTGTGTTGCAGGTATGGCAGTTACGGCCAGTACCACCACCATCGCCGCAGCCGCGGCTGCTGGCAAGTGCTCAGATCTGTCTCCTTGTCTGAATTTTCCCTTTCTGGCCTAACTCTCTTTACTGTGATGTTACACTTGGTGTGATTCTCTGGCTTAGGACTTTTCACTGGAGCACTAAAACTGCTTTCTATGCGAGAGCTTGTTTAGCCTCCAGCTTCTCCTCTGCCATCTTACCGGAACTTCCACTTATTCATAATTTATTTTATAATAATACAAATTCTCACAACTTACATTAACTTATTTACTCAGTCTTCTGTGATATTATCACATTTTCCTTTATTTGTCTCTTTAACAGAAAAACCAAAAGAACACTCTCAAATGTTGATTTCAAACTTTCCCTGGGGACTATGGTGCAAGGAAACAAGAAGTTAGTCTCTATCTTAAAAGAGCTTAATATAAATACCCAAATCAGTATTAACTACTTACTTTGTGGGGATAAAAATAATGTGTCATTATAGTTTAGGTGAAAAAGTTTATCCTAATGCTCTGTACTTTATTCTTACTCCCTGACTTTTTCCTAATACTCCCTGATTTTATCCTAATACTCTGACAGTCGGGGAATAACAAAAAGAAATTTTCACTAAAATGAGAAAATGACTTAAAAGATGAGAGAGTTCAAGGATCAGAAAGATAGGACAGGTGTAGCAAAAGATCTGCTGAACAGATACTTTATTTTCAGTTGAACATATGAGTTACCATTTAACCAAGCAATTTCTGAAGACAATTCATCTTAGTCACTGTTACTCAGCATTCTCACTCACCCCTCCTGACCTTTTCTTAGTTGTTCTTCCTTTTCATAGTTGTTTGAAATATACATGGAATTTTTTATTTTATTCTCCTTTCTACTCTTCATTTGTCTTCTGCTTTCTCCTTGGCCACAATCAAGTACTGTTTCTTGGTGCTTATTCTGTTGGGCTATCACTGCTTTTCTAAGTAATTTTGAGTCTTTGTGTATTCCTTTTAATCTGCCACTTGCCTATTACTCGGTGTTTACTTACAGTTGTCATTGTGTTATACACCACATTTTCTTGACTCAATTGTACATTGAAAACCACCTGGGCTGATTACATTCCATACTGGATATCCTTACTATATTTTTGCTATGCCTTAGGTTGAATAGCTTTTTTGGTTAAACTCACAGAATCCAGCCAGATGTCATATATCTACAATCAGCGTATGTTACTTTCAATGATTTGTTTGTTCTTCAGTTTTCTCCTCTGTAAAATGGGGTAATTGGACACACCCATCTTTCCAATGCTGGTAAAATTAGAAATTAAACGTCAATTAATAAGAAAATAATTGAAAAAGTACCCCACACATGATAGTCAATGTTATGTGAATCCATACCATAATTTGCTTGTGTTTAAAATGAAGGTAAGAAGAAGATGACAATTCTGACCTCTTAAGATTAAGTGAAATATTGAAGTACCTAACACATAATAAATGTTCCCTTAGTACTTTCATAAAATGTACTTTTACAGTTTGAAATAACATGCATACACACACATACTTGATTAAGGATTACTATGGCAAACTCTCAGAAGGCAGTATTAGAAATCTTTGAAGTTGCTAGTAAAAGCATTGGTTCAAGTTTTTCAGGGCAATGTATTATTTATGCCTAAGGTCAAAAAGTTGTCAACTTGCAACAACTGACAGAAATTTACATGATATACTTGATGAAGCTTCTGAAGAGGCTAATTTATGTCATTTTAGAATTAAGCAAACGTCAATATCAATGTCAATAAAGCTTTGCAGCATTCATTTCTTTCACCCACCCGAATAATTTTAAAGTCTGTAAGCTTGTCAAGAAGCTATTGCTTTCCATTTCACTTCAGAACTGTCCATGATAATAAATGAGAAGTCCTACATTAAAGGGCAGTTATAATAACAGTAATAAAACATTCATACACTTGAAGATAATCTAGCTTTAAAAGTGAGTTTTGCCTGTAAACTTATTCTTTCTCATTAACGTATTTTGAACAAAGCCATGCAAATATTTGAGTGTGGGAAGTTGTATTTTTCATAAATAATGATTTTTTTTGTTTTATATTTCACAGCAAAAAAATATTGAGCAGAAGATACAGAGATTTCTCCCTACACATCCATGGCCTCCCACACTATCAGTATCCTCTGAGTGGTACATTGTTCCAAATGACACCTCATTATCAACTGGTGTCCTCCACAGTTTCCATCAGGGTTCACTCTTGATATAAATTTATTCACATTCATGGAATGAATATGACCATGAATCTACAAATGTAGCATCAATCTATTTCTCTTTATCCTGCCTCTCATTTCTCCAATGTGTCCCTTGGCCCTTAGGAACTACTGACCTTTCTACTCTCTCCATGGCTTTGCCTTTTTATGCCATGTAGTTAGAAACTAGTACATACATACATACTATTCCGATTGTTTTCTTTTAACTAGTGATTGCTTAACTTTTCTCCATGTCTATGGCTGGATACTCATTTACATTTTAGCACAAATTACTACATTGTATGGGCCACAGCTTATCGATTCAGTTAGGTATTGAAGGACATTTTGGTTCTTTCCAAGTTTAGACAACTATGGATAAACTTGTTGTGAATGCTCACACTGTAATTTTGTTTTAAACTTGAGTTTTTAGCATTTTTGTGTAAACAGTAAGGAACATGATTTCTAACAAAACTAAATATTTTCACCATATAACCTTGCCATCATGTTCCTTACCCCCAGCATAACTGTATAATTGCATTCTCACTGGCAATGAGTGAGTTTCTGTTCACGGCCTTCAGCATTTGGTAGAGTAAATGCTTTGGATTTGGGCCATTCCAATAGGCTTATAGTACTACTTTATGGTTTAATGTGTTCCCTTGGAGCAGTATACAGGCATATTTGCCATCCTTGCATATTTTTATAATATACAGGTTGGAATTTTTCACGTTTTTTCTTGGGTTGTTTATTAATAGTGTGTTTATCAGGATATTCAGACTTTTCTTGTCCCTTAGATAGATTTTATATAATTGCTGTTAATTATTGAATTTCTTACCTTATAAATGTCCTGTGTTTGGAGAGAGTTTCATGGAAATCATTGCACCAATAGCTCAATCTGCAGTAATAACTTTAAATTTTGATACAGTTTACACTAGTAAACTTTTTTTTGTTTTTGTGTTTGCCCAACCTGGACCTTAAACTCATGGCCTGCTCATTGTCCTTGAGCCGTTCTGTGCTCAAGGTTAGCACTCTACCACTTGAGCCACAGCGCCACTTTCAGCTTTTTCTGTTTATGTGGTACTGAGGAATCGAACCCAGGGCTTCATGCATGCTAGGCAAGCACTCTACCACTGAGCCACATTTCCAGCCCATACACCAGTAAATTTTAAAATGTCCTGGTACACATCAGTTGAAAAGTGTAAGTTGATTGTTCTTAAATCAAAGCTAGTTCTATTAAAAATAGCATTTAAACAAAAGATCTGAGAATCATGGTTTCATGGCTTCACTGTTTGAAGCCATTCTGGTTAGGAATGTTTGTCAGAGTGTCATCTCCAATAAACAAAAACAGGCTGGATGTGGAGCTATGGCTCAAGTGGTAGAGGACTAGCCTTGAGAAAAACTCCGGGTCAGTGCCCAGGCCTTGAGTTAAGCCCCAGGACTAGCACACACAAAAAGAGGTTTTTAATAGGATGGGATTTGTGCATTTAAAACTATGACATAAAGTAATTCAAAGAAAAGGAAAATGAATGAAAGTATATGCTATGTAATAGACTTAATAAGAATTGCTTAAAATCTCCATACAATAAGAAATAATATATAGATTCATTTCAATCTCTTAAATTGCCAGTGGCACTATTCATAGAAAGAGTAAAAAAAAAATAGAATACACAAATGGAACCACATAAGACCTTCTATAGCCGAAGAAATCATGATAAAGATGAGCTGGATTATCACCCTAGCTACTTCAGAGGCTGATATCTGAGGAACACGGTTCAAAGCCATCCTAGATAGGTAGTCCCCTTATACGATTCCCCTTAGAGAATGAGGTCCCTTAATACACTTAGTACACTCCTTCCCCTCTCCATGTTTTAGCATGCTTCCTTCCTAGGCAGGATGAGGCCCATTTAGTAAAGGCAGTAAATAATCCCCCTCCAACCTCCTCTACCTTTAGATGTCACTTCTCTGGGGCAACTACACCATATAAGGCAGCAAGAGCCCCTTTGAGTGACTTCAAGTCTGGTCAGTTGCAAGACCCCTTATCTATGATTTGGACAGCAGCCATAAATCCTAGTTCACCATAATGAAACCCCTGGCCCACACATCCACACCTCCTATCCCCTTCTAGTCCTTGCTAAACCTCCCAGGTTATATAGGTTACATAAGACAATAGCTGGTGCTTCTTTTCACTTCTCCCTTGTGAGAAGGGGTCTTGTTGGCCCATTTCCTGGTAATAAACTTTTCTTTGTTCTGTGTAATTGCATGTCTGCATGGTTTTCTGGCAAAATGTAATTTAATCTAACAATTCATTTATAGAATCATTTTGAAAAATGTATTTTTGCCTAGCACTCTGGAATGTCACAAGTATTATATTGGGATGACATGGTTAAAATCGAGTTTATGACCTTATTTGATTTCCCTTATTTGCAATAACTAGTATATGTCTAAGACAAGCAAAAATGGTCAGATAAGTTCATGTTAGGTGAGATGAACCTCAAGATAAGGATTCAAATGTTTTTCTTTCTTGTGATTTTTTCTAACATATTTATAAGATGATCTCTTTGTTGCTTAGTATTCCCCCTCCCCAAGGTATAATCCCTGTTTTCACTGTATTTGATGTTCGTATACTTTGTGGCCTGGAAGGGAAAAATAAAATTGTTTAAATACGGTTACAGGTGGACCCAGTGCAACAATGAGATCTACAAGACGTTATGTCAAAAAACTAATTTTACAAGTTAGGCGGGGTTTGGGGGAAGGGCAGGGTGTGGGAGGAGAGTGTAGAGTGGGACAGGGGTGGAGATCAGAAGGAATGGGAAGGGGAAACAAAGGAGGAGGCAACAATGCTTGATAAGAAATGTACTCATTACCTTGCCATGTAATTGTAACCCTTCTGTACGTAATTATCACAATTTAAAAAAAATCGAGTTTATGCTGGGCACAAGTGCCTCATGCCTATAATCCTAATGACCCAGGAGGCTGAGATCTGAGGGTTGTAGCTCAATGCCAGCTCAGACAGAAAAGTCCATGCTTATCTCTAATAAAATACTCAGAAAAAACCAGAAGTGGCACTCTGGTGCAAGTGGTAGAGTTTTAGCTTTTATCACAAAATGACTCAGGGACAGTGCCCATGCCTTCACTTCATGCCCCAAGATTGGAATAAAAAAATCTGGTTTATTATCTTCTCACAGATCCAAGGAAGTCTCCCTACTTTTGGAAAATTCTGACAATGCAAAGCACTTTATTTTAAATTTCAAAATCAACCCGAAGTTTTCCAGAGCTAGCTATCTTTAGGATTACACAAAACAATTAATTCTTGCTGGGTCATTATGGTAGGTCGAACAATGGTCTCCCAAGAAATAGTTACATTCTAATCCCTAGTACCTGTGGCTGTTGATGGTAAAGAAAGACAGAGAAGGATCTTGAGACTGGATAATTCAAATAGCTCTGTCAGGGATATAATCGGGACTGTCCTTAAACTAACCACAGAGAAATATAGTTTCATTATTTCCTTCATTTGTTGTAACTACAATGTGCCTATAACTTTCTGGAAGGTAAGCAGTGTGTGAGAAAGGGGTTGCAAATGAATTAGTTGAAGTGTAATAGACTTTATGATTGAAAGCACAAATAGAATAATTCTTTTTAAAAAACTTTGTAAAGATTTTTAAAAACTCAAAGTCCAACCAAATAAATACCAGGAAATGGGTTCTTGTAAGAGGGGCGATTGGAGCCAAGTGGAGGGGTAGAAGAATGAAGAGGCAAGGGCTAGAATAGAGGCAAGTATTAATTGTATATACCACAGAATTGAGAACTCTAAGTGAAGGAGTGGGTGAAAGGTGTTGATGATGTTGAAATGATGACACCGATTAAGATGCATTGTACAAATAAATTGCTGTGTTAAATGACAAACAATTTCATAAATAACCTAAAATTAAGATAAATGAGGGAATGGGTGTGTTGTGAGGGATAAGATATTATCTTGAAGTATTTTTACAAAAGAGTTTTCATTCACCAAAGCAGAGGTAGATTTCATTTGAGAGGGGGTGATGTAATGAAAGCAGGTGATGTGATGAAAGCAGAGTTAGGGTGATATGCTTTGGTGATGGAAGAAGATACCACAGAGAAAACAATACACTAATAGTCACTAGAAGCTGGAAAATAAATAATCTAACAATTTTCATTCAGCCTCCATACAGAATCTATTTCAAGTTTTCTAGTTATTTTGGCGATGGAATCTCATAGATGATCCTGCTCAAACTGGCTTCAAACTGCCATCCTCTAAATCCTGCATAGGTAGGATTACAGATATGTGCTACTGACACATGGTTTACCAGTGTTTTTGTTTTGTTTTGTTTTGTTTTCACATCAACTTGCTACCTGGCCTTTTATTTAGGGACTCCTTCACCTTTGATCATTTTCCATCATTTTTGTTTTATGTCACTGGTACAAGACCATATGTCTCAATTTTAGAGCTCATCAACTAAAAGTTACTACTTTTCTAAGAAATTCCATAAGCTTTATTATACTGCTTTCTGTTGAAGGGCTTTATATAATCCTTGCCCAATACTATTTTTGATATCCATGTAATAGCTTATTAAAGGCAAAAGAAAAATCCTGGACAGTACTCAAAAAAACAGGGCATTTTTACTTTGAAATAAATTATCTATTATTTGGTCTCAGGGTATATTGCATGGGCTATAAGAAATCTCTAGGTAGGAAGTTAAAAAGAGAAATTAAGAGTGTTTTTGAGCAGCAATATTGTTTTGTTTACTTATTCTTTCCATATGGTCAGTTTCCTACTCTACAGCTTACCTAAGTATTGTCAATTTCCAGTGTCCATTTTTTACTATTCTGTAGTTTCCCAAGTTCCCCAGTAATTGACTATATTGGCTATTTCATTTTAGCACTCTTAAATTCAGTTTATTTCTTTATTTTGGGATTTGCCTTTTAGACTTTGCATTATATTCACAAACTGCATTGTTGAAAGGGCAATTCCTTTGTACAACTAAAAGATTAAAATAAAATTTAAAATAAAATCACAAAGTTCTGTGAGTTTCTAAGTTGTTGAACACTTGATTGGCAGAAAAGTGAGTTATGTCTTTTATAATCCTTAATGTAGGAGTAAACTTTTTCTGAGGATTGTGAACCATTCTAGCAAATGATCTAACAAAGAAGGGGTAATGATTGACATCTGACGGGGGGGGGGCAATCTTGTAAGGTTCTGCCCTTAAGTGGATGAACCTGATGATTTACCAATGCGTACTTGAGAACTGAATTATCTATTTTTGAGAAAAATTCCCATAGATGTCCAAAAGAGTTAAGTTTGAGAATAAAGTTTATTTTCCCCTGTAGTTGGGCACAAAAATGTAATGGGGAACAGTATTTAAGAAGTTTAGGAAGGGGCTGGGAAGGTGGCTCAGTGGTAGAGCGTTTGCCGTGCATGCATGAGGCCCTGGGTTTGATTCCTCAGCACCACATAAGCAAAAAGAAAAAAGCCGGAAGTGGCCCTGTGGCTCAAGTGGTAGAGCACTAGACTTGAGCTGAAGAGCTGAGGGAAAAAAGAACCTGAGGAGGTACAAATGTGAAGCACAATGACCAGTAAATAGTTAACTCCAAACTGAACTTTAGTGTTGATTCCTAACAAAATTCACTTTCTTTTTAGTTGGCTATTTTTTTTCTAAAATTTAGTAGCAGTTTCTGTATATAGTGAAGTTTGTTGACCATATATAAGGTAAAATTCCCCATGTTCCTTCTCTTCTTCAAGGACCTGACCTGGAAACTGTCAAGAAGAGGAGACCATCTGTCCCAGTCCCAACTTAAGGGCTCCTCTTCCATGGAAGTTTCCCCAAATCTGTACACTGTTATTTGATTGGGGATAGGGTAATAACGTTACTCTTTGGAGGCCATGTGAATCATGATATCTCCCATCCAGGTTTTTCAGCTAAATTTATTTTTGCAGCAAGAAATTAGCTTGACAAATGCTTGATTATTAAGGGTGACATTGTTTCTCAGATCCAAGTTGGAGAGTGAATATCATTGTTAAAGACATAGACAATCTGATTCTCAGTATA
Organism: Dipodomys spectabilis; assembly: GCF_019054845.1. Taxonomy (NCBI): domain Eukaryota; kingdom Metazoa; phylum Chordata; class Mammalia; order Rodentia; family Heteromyidae; genus Dipodomys; species Dipodomys spectabilis. Next base: position 299,377 of record NW_024871053.1, read on the forward strand.
GCCCTTTAGGGGATCTCTTGAAGTTTGGTTCACCATTCTTTTTGATGACATCTGAAAACAGCTACCAAATTTGATGACAGGTCAGATTTACAGCTAATAACACTGAACATTTTGCAACTCCACAAGTTAAAAGTGACAATTTCTGAAAGGGTATTTATGGTCTGGGTGGCACGGATTATGATTACGAGTCACTCTATTATGTCAAAATTATCATGGATGACAAATAACTAAGAAGTGTAAGTATTTGTTGAGGCTAGAGTCATTTGTTGTTGACATTGTTGAAGTTATAATTCTCAGGGATCACATTCATGACAAACATTGAAATATCAGAAAAAGGACACAAATGATGATCTTTTTTACTTCCTTCTTTAAGCCCAGCCTCCTCCTAGTGAAGACATCAGAGAACTCCACAAATAATTCCAAGCTCACCCCTTTGATGTTGGTGGAAGATGAGGAGGGGTTTTACATTGATGACAAGCTTCTCTGTGTTAGATATGATTGTGCCACTCATGGGCTCACAGTGGAACATATACACTATTCAGTTGTTCAAAAAGATCACATTAATGACTATGGTACGCACTTTGTCAGAGCTAAGGTATCTCTGTTTACCAGGTACCCAATAATAGCCATATACATTTGCTTTGACATTTACTGTTATGTCTTGAAGACTTAATGGAAATTTATGCAGAGGAGTAGAGAACCTACCAATTCTGTAATTCCATTAGGAATTAATTTCTTTGCACAAAATGGGTCCTTTTTTCTACAGAAATCCTGTTAGCCTGTATCTTTTCATTTGATGAAATAAATCAAATGTCATCACTCTCCAGAATTGTGACACTGAGGAAATGACTAAATCTCCCTTATTTCTAAAGTGACTCAGATCTGTTCCAAGTTCATATAAATTTCTTCTTACCAACAACTTTTTGAATAAGATACTTCTGCTTTGTTGACCAAGTTAAGCACCTTTGGATACAAAGAACTTAATGGAGAGTACATACAAGGGTCAGCACCACTCTTGAGAGGACAAAGGAATCTGGCAATGAAGGAGCAAGCATCACAGCTCAACATTGAAGGAATCATTTCCCCATAAATTTCTTTTGGTACATCATACAACATGAGGGAGGGAATTGTAGTTTTAGACTACTTTATCATAAAAATGATAATCTCCCCTTTATTAAAGGAAGGGAAGAATCAGGCTTGAATTTTTACTGGGAAAACTCATTTAGCTAGTTATATATTTTAAAAGATGCTCTGTTTTGTATATGAAATTTTAACTTATTCGAATCCCCTGAATTACAAATAAGTGTTCAAAGTAAAGACCTAGTCATGCAGTCTCCTCTACGAACCTCTCTAAAATCACAGGATGTTACTTTTTTTATGTCTCTAAAAATTTCTTTGGTGTCAATAAGCTGTTCTGCTGAAATTCAGGTGACACCTGTTTTTACTGAATTCAGGCCACTGTTTCTGCAGATGTCTTCATTGGGTTGTCAACATGCATTTCAACCATCCAACCTGTGTAAAATAAACTCAACTGAAATATACATGTTAATAATTGAGACAAGTTTATTAATGAAAAACATAAGTTTAAATGATTTTGTAGTAAGAAGTTCTGCTCATCCCGTCTTAACTTTAACCTAGTTAAATTCAGATGATTTATTATCTAATATCTGTAGGGGCAATGGCTAGAGTTAAATGAAAATATAGTCAGTTGATTGAATTAAGGTTGATTAAATGCCAATTATTTACCAGTCACTATGTTTAACATTGAAAAAGTAAGGTAAATTAAATATATTAATAGCTTTAATTTATGTTAGCTTTTAATTCATGACATTAGTTTTACAATATACCTCTAAATTTTATAAATCAAGTAAGGTTTCGAGAGTTAGGTAATATATCCAATGGCATAAAATAGTCAGGCCTCGAGTTTAAATATGCCGAAGATTAATCTTTATGTTCTTCATGCTACCTAATTTTACCCCTCAGAATCTCGAAATCTAAACCCTTACAACTTCAGCAAATATATTCACTTATTATTTGCAGTATTCTAAGTTGGTATTTTTTTATAACATAGCCATGTCTCAAAACTGAATGAAAGGTAAATAGTTTGGAGTATTCACACTTCTTTTAATCCTAGATATTAAAAATTGCAAAAGAAGTTGGTTTTAAAGAATTTTAGATGGTTTGGAAGGTTCTCAAGGCAGGTAAATGGAGATACACAAAAAAAAGATGAGAAGAGAAAAATTAAGAAATGATAGACTCTTGATTAGAGGAGGGTATATATGGCTAGCAGCGGGAGAAGAAAAGAAAGGTTGACTAGACCTTTAAATGAAGTTGACTCACAAGAGATCTTAAATAGGAGGACTATGTGAAGAACTGTGCTTTAAGATCCACCTGAAAATAATTTACAGGTTGAATCAAGAGGTAGAGGACTAGAAGAGTGAGGAAACTATGTCTGAGGACATGTAAATAACTTCATGGTGGTGAAGGCATGGACTGAGTGGCAGTTATGGAGCCAAAAACACTTCCAACTACTCACTAACTGTCCTGAGATTATAGATCTGCAGAGCTGCCAGGCACTGGCCTACTCTCTAGAAAAAAGATGACAACACAGAGTTGGGGAGATGAGCATAAGACATGCCCCAATGTAGGAACACCAAAGGAAATAATCTAATGCATTAGGGCAAGTGAGATACCAATAGTAGTACCTCAAGGAACTACCAGGAAGGACAGAGGAAAACCATCAGAATCAGATAAGACCCTATAAGCTAATACAGGTATACTTCAGGAAAAACAGGGATTATTCTGTTTTTCTGAAGATCTTGATGAAACTGAGACTATAGAAAAAATATTTCACACCTTTGAAATACTACTTCTACAAGATGAGGTGAGGTAGATCAGGGAAAGTGAAGCATGGGAAACAGCAACATGGAATTGAGAGACACTGTATTAGTAATTCTATTAAAAGCACAGAAGCATTATCTTTAAGGTCTATATTCCATCAAAAGCTTCATTATTAGTTAAAAGAAAAAGAATAAAGTAAAAGAATAGATCTCTTCCTCTGACTTAGACTGCTTGTCCAAAATAAAATGTGATCTGAAAACTGAACACGATATCTTAAAGAGACTCATCCTGGAAAAACAAACAGTTGGGAAAAATAACTTTTCTTGATAAAATGTGTTTAAATTTTTTGTTTATCTCACGAATGGACAACTGTCTTGAGTATGTTGCAAAATCCATCCTTTCTTTTAAGGACTTACCAGACACCAATGACCAAAATTTAACAAATAGGTCAATCTAGAATTCTCTGAGCCTAATTGATGAAAGTGTACCTGATGTGTTTATCTTTGTTCTCACACTTTGTACATTTAATCACTCTTAATAAATATGAGTTAATCCCTCAACCTCCCTTTGAGCACAGGTATATTGAATGCTTTAACAACATGAGGAATTTATGGTTAGATATGCCCATACCCATTTCTGGGTTGTGCACTATCTTTTTGCCTTTCCTTCACTCTGCTTTACTAATAAACTTTCTTGACCTTTACTTTGTATCCTCAAATTCTTTTCTGAGTCAACTTCAGGAACTCAGTATGCAAGGGCCAGGCAGATGACTTCTCCCTTTTGGAGACCTCCTTGCTGGGGCATCAGCGATCAGCAATCCTGTACCAGTTGTATTATCTTCAGTGTGGTCTTGCTGTCGGTTGCCTGCTGGAACATTACTGTGTAAGTTGAAAATGGCTGTCTAAGCAGGTTTTGGTGGCTCAGATTTGTATTCCCAGCTACTCAGGAGGCTGAGATCTAAGGATTGCAGTTTGTAACCAGCCTGAAGAAGCAAACTCTGTGAGATTCTTATCTCCAATTAACCACCAAAACCCCCAGAATCCCCAGTGCTCAAGTGTTAGAATGCTAACCTTGAGTAAATAAATTCAGGGACAGAGTCCAAGCCCTGAGTTCAAGCCCTAGAACGGGCACAGAAAAGGCTTCTTGTTTTGACATGTAATTTCTAAATTCTAATTTACAGTCCTGTATATTTTCTATTTTCCCAATTTGACTGTGCGTTTATGAAACATAGCTATACATGTGGTAGATTCCTTCATGTGACTGATTACCCTTGGCACAAACTGTACAGTTGCATGAGCTTCTTAAATAAAAATAGAATAATGATCTTTCCATCTGGCAAAGTCGCATAATTAAAGTCATCAGCAGTGCATAGAATTAGCACTTCATGTTTTTTTTTCACAGGTTTGGACAGCACGCATCATCTGTTTGACAGATGGAATTGCTTTTTTAAAAAATATTGTTCAATTTTGTTCTAATTTCTATAGCTACACAATCCCTTTCGAGGGCCTCATGGAAGATAAAGAGTCATGGGCCCCGGATAATTGTCTTTAGGAATAATCTGTTAGCTTGCTTCATTATTTATCACCAGAAACTCTTAACTATGTGCCATTAAAGGCCAATCTGTCCAATATGACATAGGAGAGAACTTTACAGAGCACAGAAGGATACTTTGTATTCTCTAGCTGGAAATAGAAAAAAATGACATCTTTGCTTGGTGGAAACATTTTCTTAGAACCTCTATGTACTTAGTTCTAGGTGTTTGTATAAGAGTTACAGATGGTTTGTGCTTGCATCTGCACATTCTAGCTTTAGTTATCCCTTCAATAGTAATTACTAGAGTTGTTGACATGTCACAGACTCTGTTCTCTCATGTTAAACCTGAATAAACTTGAGAGCTAAAGTCACATGCTTAGTAACAGAACAACCTATATAAAGTAGATACATGTAGCTTAGTAGTAGGCAGAATGATTTATTTTGGTTTCAGATATGTAAGAATGTCCATAAGGAAGATAAAGCAGAAAAATAATCTCTTATTCAATTATAGGTAGAAGTATAGACAATATTCAAATCAGAGGGACAGGTTTTAAAACTATCTGCTATTAGGCATTTGTCCAAGTAATGGTATGATAATATGGCCATTGTATTTTGTGGGTTGTGGGGCCTGAACTCTGGGACCGGGCTTGGTCCCTCAGCTCTTCAGCTCAAGGTTAGCGTTCTAGCAGCCCTATGAGTTCTATTAGTCCTGCAAGTCTTAAAACTGTACTTCCTTAATGATGGGATAGGAATTTCAGCCTTACTGGACTTAGTATTGTTTTCTATGTCTTTTTCTATCACCTGGCCAAAATTATGATACATAGTTACGGAATTGAAACTTAAGAAAGTCATTTAGGGCTCTGGGAATGGGGCTTCATGGTACAGTGATTGCCTAGCATGCATAAACCCTGGGTTCAATTCCTCGGTACCCAAGAGAAACACTGGAAGTGGTGCTGTGCCTCAAGTGGTAGAGTGCTAGAATGGAGCAAAAAAAAGAAAAAAAAGCTCAGAAATAATTCCCTAGACCTGATTTTATTCCCCAGGACTGCCAAAACAAAAACAAACAAACAAAAAACAAAAAAATTATTTACTTAGTAAATGCAAAATAAAGAACCCATACTTGGAATATATACATGTTCCTTCCATATTGACACCTGGCAATAGTCCCTAATTCATGTACCTATATTAAGATACTGTGTTGAAAAAAAAGTTTGTTCATTATGTCACAACAATTAATGCCAGGAATGTGCTTATATGTCAGGTGAAGTTTAATTCTGGAAATTCAAACATTCCAGGCTTTTAATTGGTCATTGCTAATCACAATTAGAAGGGTAGTCTAAGTGAGATTTGGAAACCTTTTTGGTCATTCATGGCACCAAAAAATCAGAGGCTAATTAACAGTTGTGGCAGAACAGAAGGAATAACTCCAGAGGGAAGGAATAAATTATAGTAACAAAGGTAGACCAGAAAATGTTCTGGGGAACTATCTTTGGTTATTGAAAAACTAGTTATCAACTAAGTGTATTCCTCATTGCCTTTAGCATACTAAATCTCTTAGGTTAGTTCTTAATCTCTGTGTGATAAATGTATCTCCTTCTATGCTGTTCTTTCATACCTGATCTCCTTTGCTTTCTAAAAATCTCAGTCTTTCTATATTTCACACTGAGCATTTCCTGACAATATATACACCAGCACAGATGGCAGAGGATGCTAATATAAGGGTCCCATAGCTCAGGAGTAATTAATGTAACAACATGGAAAAGGAAGACATATTTATTGCTACCTCAATTTTTCTGAAAAAGCTGCAATGTCATCATTTGATTCAAATTTTTATTCTTTGTCTACATAGTGTCATTAAGTGCACATAAATGCAATTCTGATCCCGGTGCTTGTGGCTCATGCTTGTAATCCTAGCCACCCAGGAGGTTGAGACCAGAAGACTGCAGTTCAAAGTCAGCCTGGTCAGGAAAGTCCATGAGACTCTTATCTTCAATTAACCACCAGAAACCCAGAAGTGGTGCTGTAGCTAGTGTGGTAGAGCACTCAACTTGAGCTGAAGAGCTGAGGGACAGCACCTAGGATCATATTTAAAGCTCCATGACCAACAAAAAAAGCGCAAATGTGACTTTAAGTTTCTCCAAAAAGAAAGATGAAGTCAATAGTATCCTTCCCAAGCAGAAAAAAAATAATTCCAAAATGATTCAGTGCAACTACATTTGCTGAATTATTTAAGTCATCACTTCTTTGCTGGACATAATCTCTTCTTTTAAAAATTGTCAAATATTAGCTGTATAATGAACTTCATCTAGTATTTCTTGGTTCAAAACAGAAATCTTGATACAGTTGGTGTCACTTGGCTCTCTTACTATCTCAGTTCAAATCCAACCCAAGCAGGAGAGTCTGTCAAAATCTTATCTGTAATTAAACACCAAAAGAGCTAGAAGTGGAGTTTTGGCTCAAAGAGTAGAGTACTAGCATAGGGGGCAAGTGGGCAGGAAAGACAACGATTCAGGGACAGGGTCCAGCCTCTGGGTTCAAGCCCCAGAACCAGCACAAACTAAACAAACAAGCAAACAAAAAAATCCAGGTATTTATTTGGGACCCTCCTTAAAGGAGTACTGGTCTGAGAAGAGGCTGTTTTTGCTGATCATATTCACTGGATCCTGCTTTTGTGGAATCCTTATTGCTATGGAAAACTCAGGACTAGACTACAGGAATTGATAACTGACTCCTGCAACAACAGAATCATCTCAGTAGTGAAATATCCATCCATAAGACACTTTAAAACATCCATATCTTTGTTTCTATGCAGTAGAACACTTTTAAAACAAAGTTATTTCCTTTTGTTCTATGCTGGCCTTCAAATGGCACATAGTTTCCTCTTGTAGTACTTTCAACTAGAAGATTAGAGACAAGTTTCATATGAGTAAAGAACACACTCGCAAAAGTAAGGGACAGAGTTTCCTTCAAGCTTCGGATTTTTTCTTGTACAGTAAAAAGGAAAGCATAAGTAAATTTGAACTTTGTCATTCCTCTATGTTCAATTCCTCTCCGAGGATCAGTTTCCACATACAGTAAAAGTTACCTCCAATAACAATCTATGGTGCTGCTTGAGGTATAGTGAATGTTTTCTTTCTTCATTGAAATAGCACAAGAACACCTTTGGACATGAGGTAACACGTGTTTCAGAGACAACTTAGTAAAGAGAAAATATGAAATTTAAATTGCTTATAAATACATTATCCATGAGTACATTGAGTTTAAACTACATAAGTTCTCTGTAAAACAAGGTAAATTTTAATGGGAAGAAGGTTCTCAGATCATTTTTTGGGTATATGTGCTGCGCATTATTTCCCAAGTGTACATGAGTTAACAGTAAGAGAAACAATAGCAATAATTGGAGAAACAGAAGTTCTGTCTTTAAATATAAGACAATATAGAAGACTATACAAATAAGACAACATTGAAACAATGAAGCCAAGTCCAGTATGTAGATTTATGGGAGTAATATAGGGATAGCATTACTCTTAAGTGGAACATGAAGTATGAGGCCAGTCCCTTTCTAAATCACGCTTGCTAATCATGCAAATTTGTGAAAAGTACAAAGGAGGAATAAATAATTCTGGTTCCAATGCAAGTCAGATATAAGAGCATGAACTTAACTGGAAAAAAGTCTATCTTGAGAGAGCAGGGATTATACTAGCAATGAACTGGTGGCTAAGATCACATTTCTTTTTCTTTTCTTTACATATCTATCTGTCTATCTATCTATCTATCAAGTTGTTGGGGGTGGTCTTGGCACTTGAACTCTGGGCCTGCGCACTGTCCCTCTGCTACTCAGCTCAAGGCTAGCTAGTGCTGTACCACTTGAACCATAGGGGCACTTCAGTTTTCTGGTAGTTAATTGGAGAAAAGAATCTCCGGGACCTTCCTAGCTGGGATGGCTTTGAACCCCAATCCTCAGAACTCACTGTCACCCATGCTTAAGATCACATTTCTAACAGTACACACTCAGGATATGTAATGTCTATGTTCATCTATCTTTATATGAATTCTTGAGTTAAAAATCTGGGCTACAGCTTAGACTTTATACTCACAAAAATGTTTGTAGTTTAAAAATTGATAGTACTGGAAAAATAAAACCTAAGAATATAAAGGAGTCTGGGAAGTTCAGTTTGCATCCAGCCTGGGCAGAACAGTCTTTGAGACACAACCTATAATTCATCAGACAATAGTTGAATTGGATGAATGGCTCAAGTAATGGAATACAAGTCATGAGCAAGATTGCTGAATAAGAGCTTGAGACTTTTGCATATATACGTACAAACATACACATACACACAGAGACACTTATATGTGCACACACAAACACACAAATGAAACAACTCTCATAATATGTAGAAAAGTTAGTAAACAATAGAAAATATGTTCTGAGAAAGACTAGAATCAAGTGATAATTTTTAATATTAGAAAATATTCAAGTGAACTTTCTTCAAAAAGTTTGAGACTATTACATAGGTAGGGACTAGAGATATTAAGAGAGTCAAGTAATCATTATTAAAGGGATAAGATCCATGGAGGAATGAATCAGAGACCTCTGCAGGTGCATCTGAAAATGTTCATATCCTGTCAAATGTTAGAACATCTTTGAAAATTGTACATAAACAGTGTGAGCAGTCAGTCTAGTGGATAAGAAAATAGGATAAGTTCAGAATTGCTAGTCTGTATCTAGATTAAATAAACCAAGAAACTATCGCAGGGTAATTTGATACAAGCCTGGAATTCTAGCACTCAGACTAAGACATAATTTTAGAGATTGGAATTACATAGTGATACCTTCCCTGGACCAGGTAGTATAATTTTGTCTCAATAAGACAAACCAAACTACAAGAAAGGAATTCACAGTTGGAAGGTTGGGCTAATTTTGTCATTATGTTTTGAGAAGTCAATTTTCCTATTGAAATGCAACGCATATTTAAATCTCAGTTGTGTTTAAATGCTCTCTTCAATACAAAACAATTCCTAGATGCAAAATGGCTCAAGATTCCCATTCAAAAATTTGAAAAAAGTAAGTAAGCATCATTCTGTTGGACTCCAAAGAACTGATGAAGGATTACAAAAGCTTAAGCCTGGAGAAATATCAAAGTTCGTCTAATGTAGGACTTTGTAGACCTTGCTAAATTAGTATTTAGATATGAAATAAATATTTTGGTTTTGTTTGTAATTTCATATTCTATAGGATAAAACAAAATTATTTTTAAGTAGAAGGTTTAATTGACAAATTCATAAATAATTCTGGCATTCTATTTTCCTAGAATACTATTTCAAGAGAGATATTATTAGAATTTAGTTAATAGATAACTCCTACAGTTCATGTATAGCATGATAATGTGAATAATCTAGAGAGAGTTGCCAACAAATGGATGATATTAATTTATAAATTTAGAAAAAGAGCAATTTTTAAGAGTTTGGTATTAGATGCTATGAAGAGAATAATTGTATGACATCTTTCTTCTACCTCTGTGTAACACAGGAAGAAATTTCCTTAACTATTTGCCTCTTTATGCAAGAAGAAAAATGCTAGGTTTAGGGTTTGTTTTTATTTTATTGGTTTGACCTAGGGCTTGAACTCTGGGCCTAGACACTGTCTCTGAGCCTGTTTATGCTCAAGGCACATGCCCCATCACTTCAACCTCAGTGCCACTTGTGACTGGCTTTTCCTAAGAAGTTTATTTACAATAAGAATCTAAGTATCCCTCCTGCCTGCATGGGCTTTGAACCCTAATCTTCTGATCTTAGCATCCTGAACATCTATAATAGTTAAAAAAGTATTGTTTACTCTTGAAGAATTAGTTATTTCAGATGCTTCATAGTTTTATCCTCTACCCGAATGTTGCTATTTTTCTGTTGACTTCTCAATCTGTAATACCCCATTGGGAACTTTATCTATTGCAGAATTTCATAACATGCAAGTTGGTACTGTTTTGAATCTCTCAGGTATGAAATGTTCAGAATTTGAAAATGAGTAGTTATTAGTCATAGGAATTTTAAAGAACACATATATTCTGTCCTCCTTACAACTTACTTACTTTGAAAAGTTATGCGTTTCCATAAAATTAAACTGTTTTTGGTTTTAGTATGAGAAAGTACCAAATTTATTTTTTTGGAAAATATTGGCAGGTATATTGTGAAAATATTGTCTAGTTGGATGACATTCAAGTTGATGACCCTCTGATAAAGAAGGGGTAATTAAATCAAATTAGATGCCAAATAGAATTAATTTTAAAACAGTTTCTACCTAAAGAATAATATTTACCTTACCATTATAGTAAAATTATATTTTATGCAGCTTATTTTTTAAATTTTATTAACAAATTGATGTACAGTGGGGTTACGGTAATTGTAAGGTAGTGTATACATAACTTTTCAAACTTGTTACCCCCTTCCTCATTTTTCTCACAGTTTTCCTTCATGCTAATACCTCACAAGCTGTAATGTCTATTTCCAACATATTGTCTTGTGAGTATTGCTATTGCATTGGTTTGCCCTTTGTCCTTTGTCTCACCATTTTGTCGTTCCTCTTCTCTTGCCAAATTAAGATGAATGCATATGCAATACACAGGGTAACAAAATCAAATACAGCAGGGGTAAACCATAGGGAAAAACCCAAAAGAAAATAGAAATCACAAAGTACATTAAAAACAAAAACCACAAATAAAAATCTCTTTTTCCATATCTTGGAGCTCATTCTGCTCAACATCAGCTTATATGGTCATATATACACATAAAAAGCCACTGGAAAATAAGAGTTGCATGGAAAGTATTTCAAGAAAACAACCTGTTAACTGTTTTTGATGGTAAAGGTGGAATTAGGATTGGTGAATTCGCAGTTCTGATAAAGGCATTTCAAAAGAGTTTTAAAATTATGACAGGTAAAGTTGAATTGTTCAAACTTTTTAATAACTTATCCCATGAAGACAATTTTAAATTGCCTGGGAAAATAGGCTTTTATGCACAGAAATCCATGGAGACTTAGTGGAGAGGGAGCAATGTGGGTGAAGATGGCTCTTTTTCACACTAAACAAACAAACCTCAGAAGCCTTGCTGTAAATCTTGTAGGTTCCTTTGAGAATTGTCCTTACCCAGGAAATGTACTCTCATTGTGTGAAACAAGGTTGTAGTGGAATTTAAATTCAAAGTTCTTTAAAAAATAAGACATCAAAATTTGTGAATTGACCTTTAATTACCAAACAGTAATTTCCTGAAAAAGATAATTTGGGTCAAAATATTTAGGAAGAAAGTGCCCTTCACAATGAATGAAGGTATTGGGATTACACTTATGTTTGTAATACTTTCCACAATGTCTTTGCACATGAAGCATTGAAATACAGAAAAAAAAACAAACATCTGATTGGATACTTCATACCAATGATTTCACATTTATAAGTGGCTCACAGAATATAAGATCCTTATTAACATGAAATAGTGAAGATTTCTCTAATGGGCTGAGGGTCTGAAGATTGTGATTCAAAGCCAGCTGGAACGGGAATGTCTATGAGACTCTTATCTCCAATTAACCACCAGAAAACCAGAAGTGACACAGTTGCTCAATGGGTAGAAGACTCACTTTGAGCTGAAGAGCTGAGGGACAGTGCCCAGGTCACATTTCAAGCTTCATGAATAACCAAAAAAAACGGTGTGGGGGACAATTATTGTATTTGCTCAATTATATCCTCCAATCCACAAAAATTATATGTCTCCATTTATTTAGATGTTTGCTTTTTATTCAGCATTGTATAATTGTCAGTGATAGTGGGTGAGCAACACTGAAATACATTTTGACAATGTGTGAAGACAGCACAAAGAAATTCACAGAAAACAGTTGAAAACTAAGGGGCAATGGGAATGGAGAAAGACAGAAACAGGTTAATCAGGCCCTTGATCAATATGTGAGTGTGTTAAGTATTTCAGTAAGATATCTTCTTACAAATAATACACACCAACTAATAAATATCTTCCAAAGGCATTGGTATTCATGTATGACAGAAAGGATAAATACGAATTCTGTGGTGAAATGAAAGAAAGATAGATGAGAAAACATACTTATAGTAATTGTGTAAATAAGAAATTTGGTCAACATTCTGAGGGCTCATGGCTCATTGGACTAAAAGGCTGTTGGTATCTAAGATAATACTAGAATATTAGACATGAGCCTATCTTTAAGACTGTTTAAAGCTATTGCTTTTCGAGTCAGTATTCTTTTTGTTGTTGTTAGTGGTGGTGGTGGTCGTCGTGGGCCTTGATCTCTGGGTCTGGGCGCTGTCCGTTAGTTCTGCAGCTCAAGGCTAGACCGCTACCATTTGAGCCATAGAGTCACTTCCATTTTCTGGTGGTTTATTGGAGGTAAGAGTCTCATGGACTTTTTCTGCCCAGGCTTGCTTTGAACAGCGATCCTCAGATCTCAGCTTCCTGAGTAACTAGGATTATAGGTGTAAGCCAGCAGCACCGGGCTTAGATCAGTATTCTTATTTCAAGGAAAAAATACAAGTGTTTGGAACCAAGCTGTAGAAGACTGCTTTTTGGCTTTAGAAGAGAGATGGCAGGTATCTTAGGAGTAGATAGATTTAGAAAAAAATGAACATATTAGTGCATATGGAAAGCTATAAAACATTTTAGCAAAGTTCCAAAAATGGTAAGGACATGAACTGAAATAACTTCCTTGACAATAAAGGACATGTTTGGGAGTTCTGTCTCTATTGTTACTGTTGTAAATGTGCAATGCAATTTTATTCATTTTTGTTGTTGTTGTTTCCTTTGTATCTTTCTCCTATGGCATATCCCTTCTTATCACTACTCAGTTTTGATGCCCTGCATCTTGTAATTACATGTCTAATCTAGGGAGGGGAACGGGAATTACAAAACGCTGAAACATGGACACAAGATAACCCATTGCACTAAAGATACCCACAAGACAGTATAATGCAAAGGAACTTTACCACTTCATGCTGCAAAGGGTGGGTAAATAAGAATGTGGGATCTGGGGGAGGGAAGCAATAGTGGGACAACAACAAGGAAGGGAAAGGGTAACAATGATCAACAAGTAATGTACTCATTGCCTTACTCATGTAACTGTAACCCCTCTGTACAACATCTTAACCATAAAATTAAATAAAGTAAAATCAATAAAGGACATGTTTGGCAAATAAAATAAAATGATAACTTACTGACAAATGAAAGTAATAATATACATGATGTGTCTATAGACATGTATATACACATCTGTATATTCATATATATACAGGTATTTGTATATATTTACATATAAATATGAATATATGCATATGTACACAGTGTGTATACATATACATTTATTTAAAGAGACAAATAAGTAATATATTAAGAGCATATTAATGACAATGGAAAACTTTAACCATCCTGTATAAGTTATCAAAAAATCAAAATACATATCTCTATAATAATATACCAACAACCAAAGAACATATGGAAAATTCATAAGAAAAGTTAATACATAGACATTGCATACATATAAAGGTTAGTAGAAATAGAAACAACAATAAGATAGCACTGCACAACCACTATGTAGAAATTGGAATCCTTATACATTGGTGCTTGGCACTTAAAGTGATATAGTCAGTTTGTTAAACATACTGACGATCTTTTAGATATTACACAGATTTGCCTCTATGATTCACATTTTGAATCATAATTTTATATACAAAATAGATTTCAACATACGTCCAATGAGACACATGTACAAGAATATACGTAGCAAAACCTTTTATAATAACATACAATAAAATATTGAAATTCCCATTGAGGACGTTACACCCGTATACACATGCATACAAAACAATATGCTCTATCCATTAGAAAATTTAAATGGACTTACTTTGGAAACACTAATTTTACATGGGGGAAATTAATAAAATAGACTACATTTTCTATTTATGTGAGTTCTTTTAATTGCCACATCTGTAGAGGTAGTATATGAAATAATAGCTGCTCAGGGGGAGGGTGGGTTGAAATGATGACAAGAAGTGAGTACTAATAAATATTGGAGCATTTTGAGAGGGTAGTGATGATAAAATGTTCTAAAAGTGAAGGTGATATTCAGAGTCCAACTCTTTAACATTCCAAGTATTATTGTACTTTATTGAAGAATTACAGATTGCATTTGCATTAACCTTAGGAAAAATTTTAGAATAGTAGTGGGTGAATCTTCGTGAAAATTTAGAATTTAAAATTACAGAATTCTTAAAGGCAAACATTTATTATGTTGATGAATAAGACTATCAATAAAATCTGATATGATATATCCTCTGAGTGACATATGACATTGTGAGTCAGTGAATATTCTACAAAATTATGTAAATTGAAGGATGAGATAGGATTGAGAGGGATGAGGGATGATGATCATCAAGATGCATTGTATTGGGCTGGGAATGTGGCTTAGTGTAGACTTAGTTGTAGTGTGAAGCCCTGGGTTTAATTCCTAAGTTCTACATAAACAAAAAAATGCTGGAATTTGCACTGTGACACAAGTCGTAGAGTGCTAGCTTGAGGAAAAGAAACTCAAGTACATTGCCAAGCTCTGAGTTCAAGCCCCAGGCTGGCCAAAAAAATAGATGCATTGTATTAAGACATACACTACCAGCTCATGCCTGTACACCTAGATACTCAGGAGGCTGAGGACTGAGGTTTGAAACCTGCCCAGGTAGGAAAGCCTGTGAGATTCTTATCTCCAATTAAATCTCAGAAAAATCTGAAGGTATTGCAGTGCCTCAAGTGATAGAGTTCAAATCTTCATCCATAGGAGATCAGGGACAGCGCCCACACCCACAGTTCAAACCTCAGGCGAGAAAGAAGAAAAAAAATCTCAATAAATAGTATTCGTAAACTGCTTTGCCAAACAGCAACACCCATACAACTACTTAAAGTTAATTAAAATATGATTAGAATAAAATGAAAGTCATTTTGTGGACCAAACATAGATAGAATACAAAAGTTTCTTACATGGGCAAAGTAAATTTTACATCACACAGTTTGAGTTGAAATTTGTTCTTCAGTCTTCTTAAATCATTTATGCAATTGACAATACTGCCAGTCATAGGTCAATTTCCGTGAGGAACAGATTGAATTCTGCTTTCTCTTCATAGCAATCCAAAAAGGAGAATTTTTGTGCTCTTTTTGACGTATATCTGATATTTTAAAGTAGATTTGTCATAATATAGTATTAATTTAATCAATCATTTCATTAGGGCGATGTTGGTCAGTTTTTTCCAGTAAATCTTATCCTTTATAATAAATGAGAGCATGCTGTGTCACTCTCCTATTAAAATGACAAAATACTTTATAAGATGAGCTTGAAAGGAGGAAACATTAATCTTAGCTTCTAGTTTTATACATTTCAGTTTATGTTTCTTATCCTCATTACTTTGGGTTGGTGGTAGCACAGTGTCCCATGTCAGGAACATGTGATAGATTATGTGTATTCATGGGATCCAGGAAGTAAAGAAGAGGAGGAATAGGAGTGGGAGAGGGAGAAAGAGGAGGAGGGGGAGAGAGAGAGGGAGAGGGAGAAGAAGAAGGAGAAGGAGAAGGAGACAGAGAAGAGAAAAGAAGGAAGAGGAGGAAATGACTTTGATCTTAACGTCCTCTTTGATCACAAGTTCTCAGTGACCAAATCTCTACAAATGTACCCACTTGAAAAGGTTCACCACCACTTTATGGCAACATAGTGAATATTAATTATTAATCCCAATCCTTTATGATTTCAGATTCAATTTCTAGAGTGGTGGGTAGATATTTCTATACAATTGTGATGACAGTCACATAATTTACACGACATAGGTTTGTCCTGAAGTTATTATTTTCTATGAAATAATATCCAAATGATACACTACACTAAGAGTTAAAGGAAAATTTGCAAGGTGTATGGGACGATGTAATTCCCTCCAGATACACATGTTGAAATTCTCTTTCCCTGTCTGGTCACATTTGACTCAACCTTTCAGAGATGACCCTGCAATAATGATCCTGATAAAAGAAGCCTAATATAACTACTCTGCCAGGTGAATGTCCAGCAAATAGATTATAATGAACTAGAAAATGGACCCCTATAAGACAAGAAATTGCTTTGAATAATCATTTTTATAATCAATGTTCAAGTGTGGGTATTATACTCCTGATGTTTTTAAGCAATTTACTTTGGAGTATTCTCTTATAACAGCCCAAAGGCTGACAAAAAGCAAAGGAGTTTTAATTTAAATTTTAAATTTTCTGAAATAAAGATTCATAGTATTTTATTATTTGAATTTTATTCTCCAAACCTTCAGGTTAAAAATATTTTTAAATGTGAATTGAATTGAGGTTCAATTCTCTATTCAAATGTCATAATTAATTTTTTGGATATTTTTTATTATCTTTTATGTAGTTGTACAAAGGAGTTGTCATTAACTGAAACAGTTTATGGATACCATGCATCTTGATCAATGTCACCGGTTCCAACATTCTCATCCACCCTTCACAATCAACCCCACTCATTACATATCTCAATATTATATTATGTACAGAATTACATGTCATTTAACAAAGCAGTTTATGTGTACAATGAACCTGGAATTCTGTTACCATTTCAACATCTTCATACCCATTAAACACTACCCCTTGCTTTGTGTATTTTAATTCTGGGAAGTATGCAATGGATTCTTGCCTGTATTCTATCCTTTTCCCCCTCAATTTCCTACCCCTCTCACATTGCCCCCCACTGTACTCTTTTCTAGTACACATTTACTGGTATTTATTTTTTTGGACTTTGACTTAATATTTTAAGAGAATTATAGTATTTTCACTCTCCATGGACTCTGACACTTCAGATAATTCATTTGTACCTCCTTGCATACCATGCGGTGTGTTTACTTTTACAATTATAGGCACCTTCTATCTACCACAAATGAGGAAACTCATGCAACCTAAGTTTCTCTGGGTCCAGTTAATTTCACTTGACATGATTATTTCTAAGTCTTTCATTTTCCTTTAGAATAGTGCAATATTATTCTTTCTGATAGATGAATAGAATTTGATTATGTATGTATACATATATATTCATACATACATGCATAATTGTAAATAGGGATCAATAAAATTATACATATAATTCATATACACACACAATTCTTGATCCCTTTTTACAATGGGAAGCATCTGGGCTAATTCCATGTGTTGGCTTCAGAAAATAATGCAACAATGAACATGATTGTGCTGGCAGCTTCAGTGTGGCCTTGTTGTTGCTCTATTGGATGAACACCCGTAAGTGGAATTGCTGGATCATAGGGAGCTCTCTATTCAGTTTTGTGAGCAACCTCAATAGTGTTTTCCAAAGAGCTTGAAGAAGATCGCATTTACAGCAACGGTGTAATACAGTTTCCTTTTCGACACATTCCTATCAGTATCTGTGATTGTTTTTTCAAAAGATATTGTAACAGGGTTTAGATGAATCTCAGTGTTGTTTGTATTTGCCTTTCTTTTATGAAGAGAGATATGTCTACTTGTCATTTTATTTCTTCTAAGAAGTTCTCTTTAAGTCTTTATCCCATATATTAATTAGGTTGTTGTTTATTTGAGGGTTTATTTTTGTTGAGTTTAATTTTTGATCTCTTAATATGGGTTAGTTATAAAAATCCTTGTCTGATGCTTAGCTAGTAAAAATTTTCATCCATTCTGTTCTCTTTCTATATATCTTGCTAACATTTTCCTTTGCCATGAATAAACTCTTCAGTTTCATACAATTCTATGGATCCAGAAAGAATGATATTACACCATTATTCATAAGGAAATGGAAAAACTTGGGATAAACTTACATTAAGAGATATGGAGGGAAGTTCCAACATTTATGGAATTCAGTGGAAGTGAACACATAAAATACTACCTTCTCTGGGAAACAAGAGCACAGGCAATACTCGGAGGAAAATTTATATCTTTGAGTATGTACATCAACAAATTAGAACAATCTTAAATCAGCAGTAATGATGCACCACTATGTCCTTGAAAAACAGGAACAAGCCAAACCAAAAACCGGTAGACAGAAATAATACAAATTAGATTAATGAAATAAATGAATCAGCATCTCAAAATCATACAAACAATCATAATTGACTTTTATCTACTAGTAGCTCACAAATTTGCCCAATGAATATTAATGTAGCTATTTCCAGAGATAGACTCACCCAGCTCAAACCAGTGAATGAAAGAAACTTCTAGGATTCTAGGAAACAGTGTTTTGCTTTTTTAAAATAAATTTACTCTGTTGTTATTATTAAGGTGATTTATACAGGGATTACAGTTATATGAATCAGGCAATGAGGACATTTCTTTTTATGAAATGTCTTCAGTTCCTTCACTTTTTCCCAGTCCCCCCCTCCTGCCTCCACCCATGAGTTAAATAGTTCACTTTCATCAACGTTCAATGAACTCCACTGCTTCATTTTTTCACCCTTTTCTCTAAAGCTCTGTGCCCACCCCCCACCTTCCTGAAGATATAAATGGATGTAACATGCATAAGGTCAGGAAGACACACCCATCACAGACTATAAACAACAATAACAAACACAAAACAAAAAGAAGGAATCTTCTGTTTCCATATCTCAGTTTGTTACAGTATATACATATAATTGTATTTAATCATAAAGTCAATTCTGGGAATAAGTTGTGATAACTTTTAATTTTGTATATATAATTGTATTTAATCATAAAGTCAATTCTGGGAATAAGGAGTGATAACTTTTAATTTTGTATATATAATTGTATTTAACCATAAAGTCAATTCTGGGAATAAGGTGTGATAACTTTTAATTTTGTTTTGTATTTAATAATGCATTTGATTTTAACATTAAAGGTGTAAGTAACACAATTCAAGTCCTAGTGAAATTTGAAGGTTCAGATTTAAAGTTAAATTTTCAAAATGTCTAATAGTTCCATTTTGGCAACAAAAATGAAAAACAGGCATGTTTTATACTCAAGAATGTCATTATTTCATATGACAAGGACCTGTTGCAACAATGAGAAGTACAAAATGTCATGTCAAAACCAGCTTTACAATGTCGGTGGGGGGGAGGGGGGTATGATTGGGTGGGGGGGGAGGGGGGAGGCTGGGAAGGGAGGTGAAGGGTAAACAAAGGAGGAGGCTGCAATGCTTGGTAAGAAATGTATGCATTATCCTGCCCATGTAATTGTAACCCCTCTGTACAGTATGTTCTCAAATAAAATAAAATAAAATTTAAAAAAAAATAAAATTAATATAATATTAATTCAGTGGAAATAAGAAATCAAATACTTATACAATGCATCAATTCCATAGATTGTGAGATCTATTGATAAAATTAATAAAACTTGTTTTAAGTAGATTACTTAAGACATGAAGCAAGTGATAATTTTCTTTTCTAGGTGAAGTTGATGTGGAAATCAAAGCCCAAATATTCCAGAGTTCTGTGTGCTTGATAGGGTCATTTTACGTGTATGCTTGGCTCATCTCAATGTTATTTGAAGATAACTAAAAACAGGACTAGAATAAAAAAGACTCAAATGTTTAGTTTTATTTTGTGACTAGATATGTCTTTTTTAATATCTCTTTATTTTATTGGAAAAATCTGGTAAATTCATTTAAGTAACATCAACAATAATAAGAAATCAACAATCCCTAGCTCCTTAAAAGACAATCAATAAGAAAAAAAGGAAACAACAAAGAAAGAAATTGAGTCTCATTTTGCACGTGGTCTTTATATATTGTGGTGCTTTGTAATTGTGGATTATGTGACTATCCCATGAATCTAAGCGCAAATCACCAGGGCTACTGGCAGAAAATTACAAAATATAGAGCAGCTACCACAGCTATGCAGTTGTATGTGGGTTTCAATACAATAGCAGCAGGGCATAAACTGTACAAAGGAAATAATTCTAGTGATTTGCAAGCAAGAATTTGATGAAAAGCATACTTTTATCTTCTTAAATGAAATCAGAAGACCACACTTTGAAAGCTTACTAGATGATCAGCCCTTTAAGTAATAGTGCCATTTTTAAGGCACTAGATAATTCAAGTCCTTCATCTCCCCTCAAACATTACTGCCATTCACAAATTATTGCAAAGGTGAATTTCCAGTGTGTTTTGATATTTCAAAAGGCTTAGGAGTAACATAAACAATATTTTAAGTTGTTGAGAAAATTTAATTTATAATAAGCAAACAAATTAGAGTCAACTCTTTAGCATAACCTTTAGGAAAAATGAATTTAGGAATATGGTATGTCCTTTGTAATTTAATATTAGACATTAGGGCAAAATGCTGGAAACAGACTCTGCAAGAAGGAAACAGAAAGGGCTGGGAAGGTGGCTCAGTGGTAGAGCGCTTGCCTTGCATGCATGAGGCCCTGGGTTTGATTCCTCAGCACCACATATGAAAAAAGAAAAAAGCCAGAAGTGGCTTGTGCCTCAAGTGGTAGAGCGCTAGCCTTGAGCTGAAGAGCTGAGGGACAGAGGTCAGGTCCCACAACCGGACCCCCAAAAACAAGAAAATAAAAGAAGGAAACAGAAGTCTTTGATAAGATATATTAAAGATTACCTAGGGACAAGTAATTTCACCTACATTTTCTAATATATGATAACATACTTTTGTCTGCTAATCAGACAGACTCAAAAAGACTTTTAATTATGATATGAAAAATGGATCATCATGAATGAATGAAATCAGGGAGTAGATGGCTCAGGAGCTTGATGGTTCTGTTAAATATTCTCATCATTTTAAATGATCTGGTGTTTTTATATGTGCAGAATTATGAATGTATTTTATGTCTGTGTAAGAAAGTTTGATTAATAGATCATTGTGTGATACACAATGTCAGGAACCTAACCTGAGTCACAGTGGTAAATATGTGTGTGTATCTGTATGTGTGTGTGTGTGTGTGTGTGTGTGTGTGCAAGTCTGTATATAGAAGGAAGTATCTTATTTTTGTCAGGGTATATACTTAATTTTATTAGGTATACTACATTAAGGACAGCAGATAAAGGTAATTAACCTTTAGTGCCATATGTTCCTATGATTTCATGAACAAACTAAGAGTTATGTTTGGGGTGTGAGTTTTGTGGAAAATCAGCTGAAAGTATAAACATTTGGAATCTTGAGAAAGATATCAATGGCAATCATTTCAGTGTAGATCAATTTTAGACAACACTTGAAAGGATACATAATCTTATATGAAAACAGTTTTTATTGATTTTCCATAGCTACACTATTCTATAAATTTGTAGGAAACAAGTTAATTTATGGAAACATAATATTAATGTAATTATTTATTGCATACAGTTTTACGTTAGTTTCATCAAGTCGAAATACCATTTATTTCTACTATACAGGAAGGAAAACCCTAAATATTGGAGTTTGTGCCATATTTCACATTGGGAAACTTTGTATCAATAAGTTTATTTCTTTTGCTTCTGCTTTCCTATTCATATTTCTGTTTCTCATAGTTTTCTATTAAGGACTTTTTCTTTCTCCCAATTTGGGGCTTGAACAAAACTCATGCTCTCAGTTTGTTTGCTAACAATAGTCAGTCTACCTTTTGAAACATGCCTCCAGCCCAGAAATTTTTATAGTTAATTGGAGACAGAACCTCATGAACTTTCCTACCACTCGGAAAAACATTATTCCCAAAGTCTCATCCTTCTTAATCACTAGGATTATAAAGATGAGTCATAGACCCCAGGAGTCAATGACTTTTCATGTCTTATAGATTCCACATGTTTGCTAGTAATTGTAATAATAAACTACCACAGATTAAGTCGCGTTAACACTGTAAATATATTGCCTCTGAAGTGGTGGACCTAGCACTCCAAGATCAGGTTTGGCTTCTTCTGAGTCCTCCTTCCTTGGCATATTCAAGACCTTCTGATTCTTTTGGAGGATACTTAAACTTAAATGCTACCTTTGAGATTCTGTTTCCCAATGCAGTCATTTTCTAAGGCAATGGGTTATCGATTTTTTTTTTTTGGGGTCTATTCGTGGGGCCTGAACTCTAGGCCTGGGCACTGTCCCTCAGCTCTTCAGGTCAAGGCTAGCACTCTACCACTTAAGCCACAGCGCCACTTCCGGCTTTTTTTTTCTTTTTGCTTATGTGGTGCTGAGGAATCGAACCCAGGGCCTCGAGCATGCAAGGCAAGAGCTCTACCACTGAGCCACCTTCCCAGCCCGTGGGTTATCGATCTTTAGTATGATTTCAGTGGACAGTATCCAACACATAACATTTTACTTAATGGATAGAAGAAAATCTCTAATAAGAAATTATTTGGTTTGTGCAAGGAAGTTATGGTTATTCTTTAAAAAATTAGTAAAGGAAATAAAATTTTTATTAAAACTTGCTAAACCAGTATGAACTGTTGACATTAGACATGCCAAATTCTTACTCTGGCACACACTTAAATTCCTAGTAGTGCTGGAGGATTGAACTCCAAACCCCATTTGTAAGTTAAACAGCATCTCTACTATAGCCATACCTGCAGATTGTAATTGGATTTTTATTTTGAGGTAGTATTACTGTGCCTGGGTCTGCTTGGACTGTGGTCCTTCTAACCCAACCCCAACACATTGCACGCAGCAAATGGTTAGAGTTTCTGAAACCTCTTTTTTTGTCTGGGCTTTCCTGGAACTGGAATTCTTTAATCTCTGTTTTCCAAGTAGATAATATTAAAGGTTTGAGCCACCTTATACAGTAAAAGTATACAATCTCAAAATATCTTGATATTGCCTATATTTGTGCTTAACATATATAGCTAACTTTAATTTTCTCCCTCTTTTGTTTAGTACTCTGATTTGAAAACATTGGCTTTCTTGATATACATGGCTTTGTTTGGATGGAATCCTATAACAAAAAAATTTCCCAAATGTTTATGTCAAAAGGCTTCAGGTTGGAAAAAAACCCATTGATCCTTAAGTTATAATTGCATCATATTTATAGGGTTAGTCAATGCTTTCTGAAGTATGAAAAGAGAAGGAAGGAAGAAATGTGAAAGATGTCAGGTCTTTGTAGAAATTCTGTACATGTCACTTTATGTTATCTTCCTTCCTTAAATCTTTAATTATTAAAACCTCCTGGGTGGATATTGGTTGGACTGATTGGTAACCATCTCCGGGAAATGAAGCTGATTTTAGGAGGCTGATGGTGTGGTAAATAAAGAATGATGAGAATGAGCACAGATATTGTCACAGAATGAGCCGACCAGATTCAACCGCTGAACAGCAAAATAAAGCAAAGTTTCAAGTCTCATGATTCACATTGGATCATTTATAGATAGATACATATACATATACATGTACATATACATTTACATATACATATACATAGATACATGAAATAGTAAATCTGCAGTAGAATATGGAGAAAGTTGGCTTGAAAAGTATTAAACTATATCAAACGGGTTGAAGGAAACGTAGAGTAAAATATAAATAGTTTAGGATAGATTTTGCAGAGTTTTTGTAAAGGATGAAAATACTTCCTTCATTATATACTTTACAAATATCCTTAGTATGTTTTAAATTTTTTTATATTGTAGTAGTAGCATCTATACAATGCTGAGAATAGGAATTACACAGAATATGCAACATGGCTAGGCACTGGTGGTTCAAGGGTGTAATCATTTGGGTAAATGCCCAAAAGTTGGATTGCTGAGTCATAGGGGAACTCTATGTGGAGTCTTTTGAGGAACCTCCATACTACTTTCTCAAGTGGTTGAACAGTTTACACTTCTACCATCAATGCAATAAGGTTCTCTTCTGTCCACATCCCCTCCAGAATCTGTTGTTATTAGAGTTCTTGATTATAGCCATTATAACTGGCATGAGGTGGTATCTCAAAGTTGTTTTGATTTGCATTTCTTTTAAGGCTAGTGAGGTTGAGCATTTCTTCATGTATCTATTGGCCATCCTACTTTCCTCTTCAGAGAGATTCTCTTTAAGTTTTTAGTCCACTTACCTATTGAGCAGTTGTTTCTTTGAGGATTTGTTGTTGAGGGATTTAATTTTTTGAATTCCAGGTATATTTTAGATATGAGACCCTTGTCCGTTTTGGCTAGTGAAAGTTATGTCGAAAAATGGTCTTTCCAACTTTGGCGGGTGGTGGGGGGAGGAGAGGGGAAGGGATGTTAAGGGGAAACAAAGAAGGATGTAACAATGCATGTACCTCCCCCCCCCCAGTATAACCCCTCCTTTCACTGTATTTGATGTTGGCATAATTTGTGGAGGGGAAGGCAAAAATAAATTGTTTAAATAGGGATACAGGTGGGCCCATTGCAACAATGAGATATACAAGAAGTTAGGTCGAAAATGAACTTTACAAGTTTGGCTGAGGCGGGAATGAGAGGGAAGGGAGAGATAGAGGGGATGGGAGATGGGGAGGGATGGGAAGAGGAATCAAAGGAGGAGGCAACTATGCTTAATGTGAAATATAATCATTACCTTGTCCATGTAATTGTACCCTCTCCGAATGGTATTTTCACAATAAAAAAATTATCTGAAAAAAATGGTATCAGTTGATAGTGCATATGATTTTATTGTTCATTACAAAGATAATGTAGTAAAAATTTTCATAGCAATTACATTGCACTAGGTTGTGGGCAGATTCTAATGTAAATAATATATTGTGTTCATGTAGACAGTTTGAGTATCCAAAGTTTTTATATGCCTGTGGCCCTTAAACCACTGATATTGAGTGACAAATGCAATTTCCTATCAGTAAAGAAGTTTTCCTTGTATCTTTTCAATATGTATTTTTATTGTAAAGATCCTGTGCAGAGGGGTTACAGTTACATAAGTAAGGTAATGAGTACATTTCTTATTCACCATTGTTACCATCTCCTTTGTTTTCCACTACCATCTCTTCCATTCATACCTCCCCAATTCTTCCCTTCATCCACCCCCTTTAATAGAGTGTCTTGTACATCTCATTGTTACAATGGGTCAACCTGTATTCTTTCCTTGTATCTTAAATGCAGAAATGCTGGCTTGTTTCATGCTGATTCTACTTGTGTAGACACACCTAAAGTCACTTGCCAAGTCCAAGAGTACATAAATAAAACGCACAACATTTATTTTAATTTCTTTTTTTTATTGTGAGAATACCGTACAGAGGACTTACAATTACATGATAACGAGTATATTAATTATCAAGCATTGTTGCCTCCTCTTTGTTTCCCCTTTCCATCCCTTCCTATACTCTCCCCCTCTCCCCACCTGATCCTCCCCCCAGCCCTCACCAAAATTGTAAAGTTTGTTTTTCAACATAAAAACTTGAACATCTCATTGTTGCAATGGGTCCACCTGTATCACTATTTAAACAATTTGTTTTTTCCCTTCCCCTCCACAAATTATACTAACATCAAGTACAGTGAAAGCATGGGTTATACCGTGGTGGAGGGACATACAAAGCAACAAAGAAATCATCTTAAAAATATGTTAGAAACAATTGCATGAAAGAAAAAAAAAACAAAATTTTGAATCTTTATCTTGGGGTTCATTCCCATAACATCAACTTATCTGAACTTTTCTGCTTTACTCAGACATATACTAGTTATTGCAAATAAGGGAAAACATGGGACCTATGTTTCTTTCGGCCTGGCTTACTTGACTTAATATAATTTTTTTCCAAGTCTTTCCATTTCCTAACAAATGGGGCAATGTCATTCTTTCTGATGGAGGCATAGAATTCCATTGTATATATATACACTACATTTTCTTGATCTATTCATCTAGTGAGGGGCATCTGGGTTGGTTCCCTATCTTAGCTATCTTAAATAATGCTGCAATAAACATAGTCGTGCTGGTAGCTTTAGTATGGTCTTGTTTGTGATCATTTGGGTAAATTCCCAAAAGTGGGATAGCTGGGTCATAGGGTAGCTCTATGTGGAGATTTTTGAGGAACCTCCATATGGCTTTCCAGTATTTGAACAAGTTTACACTCCCACCAGCAATGCAGTAAGTTTCCCACATCATTTTTTTGAGTTGATATAATAGTGTTCTACACATTTATAGACAGGTTACAAATTATTCTCAAATTTTAATATATTAAAAATACTTTCTTATTTTCTTGGCCAGGAAATCAGCAAGACCTCAGTCAGCATTTCTCACATAAGACTTTTCACATGGGTTGGTTAAATGTTGACCTAAGCTCCAAACTTCTGAGGACTCACTCATCTGCTTAGGAATTGATGCTGGCTGTTGGATGCCATTTAAGTCCATAGAACTTTATTCTTTTCCAGGGTATTCTCCATCTACTTTGGTTGTTGAGAAGGTCTACAAGAGCAACCATTCTGTTGGGAGCAGGGAGACACCATATGATTTTTACTTACTGAGATTTCTGAGTGACTTGCTGTCACTTGTATTGCATTTTACAAGTTGAATCTAGCAAAACCTACCAGCTTTAAGAGATAAGAGGAGTGGTAAAAGAACTTTTGGAGACAAACGTATCTTCAACATTATTTTGTTCCAAGCATTCCCTCTAAGGCATATTCAGCAAGTAGTGAAACTAGTGTTGGCTGTATCTATGTCTTTCTCCTTGTGTGCATGTGTACATGTATATATGTATGTGTGTATTTGTGTGTATAATAACATGCATTGTACATGTATAAGGGCATATACAGACATATATGCATATATAAATAAATATATATATAAATATATTTGTATATATATATATCAGTTGTTCAGTGATTTAATTTATACATCCCAGCACATTTCATTCTCACAAAGTGTACATGATAAACTGCTCTGAGGATCTGTGCTCTATGACGGGCATCCTTTGTGCTCACTTCCCCCCATCCTTGTGAACAACTTCGGCCTACTTTTCATAGGATAGCTTTGTTTTCATTACATGTAGTTACTTACTGATAATAAAAAAGTTTCGTTTGTAAAAGAAAAAGAACTTATAGGTCAGAGGTTAAAAGTATCCTATCCGTCCCAATGATTCCTATGAGATAAAATTTATAATAGTATAAAAGTGAAAAGGAATTCCTAGATCTGGTTTTTTGCCATTTAGAATAGAAAAGAATAATATCATGTCACTGTTATAATTCTTAAGAAATGTAAGGGTAACTGATGGTCCCTCTCATGTTCCCACAAAACCAGTGGATTCTGTAGGATTATAGTAGACCAGCAGAAATTCTAAGTAGCAGACATGGAGCATGAAAGAGAAAGAGAGGAAATGAGAGAGAGTTAAAGAGAGAGAAATATCATAATGCTGAAAGTGCATAACAGCTAAACAAGAGCTGTATGAGAATAATTATTTTGCGATCTTCAGACTCTTCATGTACATTTAAAGGTATTTGATGTATGATAAACCATCAACATGAAATATAAAGTCATTTTGACAAAAAATAAAAATGATTCAGAAGAAATTATAAATGCAAAAACAATCTTCACAGAAGCAAACTCTCAGAGATATTTCATGACTTTGAAAAGGATAAAGTGGCTGAAGTGAGTATAAATTTAGAAGTACGACAATTCACAAAAACATCAAAAGATATTCATATATTTCATTATACAACCCAAAGCAGAAAGCAAATGTTGTTTAGATGATTTTTTTTAAACACAGTTATCTCAGGTGCAGGGAAGATGGCTCAGTTGTAGAGTGTTTGCCTTGCATGCATGAGGCCGTGGGTTTGAGTCCTCAGCAGCACCACATAAGCACAAAAAGATGGAGTGGTGCTTTGTCTCAAGTGGTAATGCTAGCTTTAAGCTGAGGGACAGCACCCAGGCCCCAGTGTTCAAGCCCCATGACCAACAAAATCAAAATAAAAAAAAAACACAGTCTCACTTTTGTGGCCTCAACTCTGTAATACTGCTGCTTCATCCTAGGGCTAAGATTTTAGGTATGGACATTTTTCAACACTCCTGATTCAGACTCTACTTCATCATTTTTTTAAATAAATATTTTGTTCTTAATTTTCCTCTTTGTAAATTCTCATGCTCCTATAAAAGTGATTTGGCCATCCCAGTAACCTTCTCAAAGTACCTCCTAATGAGGACTTACAAAAAATAGTATTATAGTACAACAAGGAAAACAATACTACAAATAAGAAAAACCAATAATTAAATATTAATGATTAATAAAATAAAAAACAAAACAATTACCAGTGTTTTCAGTATTTGAAAGGTACTACCTATTAGATTTTACTATTTTCTCATATTCCTGTACATTTAAAACTGACTAAGATTATGATGCTCAACAAGAGTTTTATAGACTATGTGCAGTCTTTAAAGTTACCCACTAAGATTACTATTTATGGCTCATCTCATCATTTGTACATGGCTTATATCATCATTTGTTCCTCGCTAACATATAAAGTAAGGAAGCCCTATTGTTTTAACAGAAACTGTAGTTAACAAAGTCTTAACTCTTTATTCTGTTCCTTTACACAAAGACTTTGCAACTTCTCATTAGTAAAGTTTCTATAAACTCTGAAATGTACATAATTAGTAGTATATGTCTGCTACCATAAATCTTAAAAACTTTATAGAAAAGTATTATGACCTGACAAACAGTCCTAGTTTTTGCATATGTAAGTAAATTCCCAAAATTAAATATGTTTAAAACATTAAAAGTTTTATCAAATCTTAACACTTGCTGCTGTGTTCATTAGGACAGTTGCCTTGTATAGAATAATTGCATTCCTTCTCCTACACATATCTTGAACAACAAATATCTGGGATTATTTTGTTTTTGACATGTCAATCTTGACTTTATTCTTAAATGTGTGCTTATGTAAGGAATACATGTTTCTAAAAGTTCACGACGATTCTTTTAAACGTATTTTTTGTTGAATTATATAGTTTAATAAAATCAATTACACTTTATATATAAAAAGTTTTCTGTGCTCAATTCAGCATCACGTACACTAATATTGGAAAAATACAGAGAAGATTAGCATGCCCCTGCATAAGGATGACAGGCAAATTCCTGAAGCATTCCAGCAGATGCTGGAGGGGATGTGATCACAAGGGAACAGTACTGCATGGTTGGGGGAGTGTAAACTTGTTCAGCCACTTTGGAAAGCAGTATGGAGGTTCCTCAAAAGACTCCACATAGAGCTTCCCTATGACCCAGCAATCCCACTTTTGGACATTTACCCAAATGATCACAAACAAGACCATACTAAAGCTACTAGCATAACTATGTTCATTGCAGCATTATTTAAGATAGCTAAGATATGGAACCAACCCCGATGCCCCCCAGCAGATGAATGGATATGTGGTATATATACACAATGGAATTCTATGCCTCCATCAGAAAGAATAGCATTGTCCAATTTGTTAAGAAATCAAAAGACTTGGAAAAAATTAAGTGAACTAACTAGGGCCAAAGAAACATAGGTCCCATGGTTTCCCTAATTTTCAATAACTAATATATGTCTGGGATAAGCAGAAAAGGTCAAAAGCTATCTGCATATGACCAAATAAGATGAAGTTAAAGAAAATGAACCTCAAGATAGGAACACAAGTGTTTTTTTTTTCTTTATTGCTATTGTTTCTAACGTACTTATAATGTGTGATGTGATTTTTTTTGTTTCTTTATATGTTCCTCCCCTATGCTATAACCCTTGTTTTCACTGTATTTGAAGTTGGTGCACCTACACCTTGTATATACGCTCCTCTAATTTGGAGAGGGGAAGGAAAAAAACAAAATGTTTAAATAGGGATACAGGTTGACCCATTGAAACAATGAGATGCACAAGACACTATGTTAAAAAAAATGAACAATTTAGGCTGGGGAAGGGAAGAAGGGAGTGTACTTGCGGAGGTGCGAGGGAAGTGATGGTAGGGGAAAAATAAAGGAGGAGCTAACAATGCTTGTTAGGAAATGTACTCATTACCTTGCTCATGTAAATGTGACTCCTCTGTACAGTATTTTTACATAAAAAACGTACAAAAATATTCGGAGAGGGAAGAGTTTATTTCCTTTATTTTACTCATAAAATATTTTTAACAAAGAAATTAATGCGAAACACTGATATGAAGGATTTTGAATAAATGTGTGTGTGTGCACGCGCATGCATGCACACAAACTTGCATGTGTGTTAGTATGCTCAGAATTTGAAATCAGAGTTTCAAGGTCTGGCCAGGCCTATCCTTTCTAGATTGCTGATCTAATATATGAGCTACATCTCCATTCCTGGGCCTTTGCTGGTTCATTACAATTTTTGAAAAATAATCTCATGAATTTATGTTGCCCTGATTGGTTTCCAACTGTTATCCACAGATCTCAGTTAGGATTACAGATGTGACCAATCAAGACATAGCTTACAGAATTACTTTAAAAGTAGAAGAAAATTTACTTCACAGGGCCTGTTTCATTATCTCCTACTTTTAAAGCAATTTGGAGTGATTATGTGTGAATTTTTTCGGTTTTGGATTCATAAAAAAGTAAGTGATTATATTTAAATGTTTTAGTACTTTTAAAAAAGGAAACTGGAACTGTGGGACAAAAGAAATTTGCCCAGGGCTGGGAAGGTGGCTCAGTGGTAGAGCGCTTACCTTGCATGCATGATGCCCTGGGTTCAATTCCTCAGCACCACATAAGTAGAAAAAGAAAGCCAGAAGTGGCACTGTGGCTCAAGTGTTAGAGTGCTAGTCATGACGTAAAGAGCTGAGGGACAGTGCTCAGGTCCAGAGTTTAGGCCCCACGACTGGACGCCCTCCCCCCAAAAAATTGCCTCTCTTGTAAGCTCAGCTTTGTGCATGATAACCCAATATCACCAACACAGTCTGTGTTGAAGACAAAATGTAACAGAAAATAATAACCATGGGCAATAATTGCTATGCTACTATTTCTTGGACAATATGAATATTGAATTGAGAGTGTAAGAGAATGGAGAGATTTTACCCACATTTTTTGTATTGCTGAAAGACTTTTGGAAACTTTGACTCATTTCCTTCCTCACAGTGTGTCTTTGGGCCATGCTCTCACTGTCTTTAATTACAATTTTTCCCAACACTAAAATGGTAATAACATTAGCATTATAGCAAATGTTATCTTAAGAATTAAGGGGTCTGGGAAGGTGGATCAGTGCTAGAGCGCTTGCCTTGCATGCCTGAGGCCCTGGGTTCGATTCCTCAGCACACATAAGCAAAAAGAAAAAACCGGAAGTTGTGCTGTGGCTCAAGTGGTAGAGCGCTAGCCTTGAGCTGAAGAGCTGAGGGACAGCACCCAGGCCCAGACTTCAGACCCCACGACCGGACCCCCCCAAAAAAACAAAAGAATTAAGGGAAATAAAACTTGTGAAATACTTAACATAAACTTCTATGAATGAGCTTTGAGTTTAGCCAACTGTTTTTTTAAAAAAATAATAATAAATAGAATACGATAAGTATTAAAGAAACCATTACATGTAGTGAACAACCAGAAGTAATGTTATCTATTGACCATGCTCTGATTCCAAGGAAGCCAGATGGATAACTTCCTATGCTGTAAATCAAACTAGTTATCTTAGGTCTTGATAGTGTAAAAATATTAGGGACAGAATAATCAAGGAATGTTGTAGACTGAGGTGAAGTCCATATGAAAATGTGCAAAACTGATAATACAAAATTATCTGAGCAATAATATTGTGGTTTAGATCATTTAAGTTACATCACAAAGATAAGAAAGTCCTAGAAGAATGAATTCTTTTTGATGTCTTATCATAGGACCTTAGAACTCTTTCTTCATTCTTGTAGAGGCATCATCAGTTGAGAGGAACTGTATATTTTTTTGTTTGCTTCCTTCCATTTATTCTTCAGTTTGAAATCTGAACTTCTTGAAACTGAAAGAAACCAAGGGAAATTAGACACGCAGGCTTTGGAAAGAACAAGCAAGGTAAAATAAATAAAATACATACAACCTTGTAAAAGGTCTAAATTGAGTTATATATTCTCAAGTGTAAACAGAAAATAATTAAGCAATATCATGTTATTGAAAATTGAAAAGTGGTAGGAGTTGCTTAATTTTTTTCCTTTCTACTACCTTGAATTAATTATTGACTTTGTATAGAGAAATTAAAGATGAGATTGACAAAAAACTTGATAGACATGTTCTCCATAAAGCCCTGAAAATCGACACTGGGTTTACAAAGTTGTGTTTAATACAACTTCTATGCTGGCTTAATGCTTTGTGAGTAGAAGTCATTAGAGAAATGTAATTCAAAATTACTATGATACTACATCAAAACTATTATAACTCTTACCAAAAACACTCAAAGGAACCAGGTGTGGTGGTAAAGGCTTGTAATTCCAATCATTTAAAGGTTGGATTTAAGTCTAAGGCCAGTCTTGGGTACTGCAGATAGTAAAAACCTGCCCTTTATTACCTTTTGAATAAAAGGTAATATTGTTAGTGAGAGTGTGGATAAAAGGAAATTTTCTACAGTCTTGGTCAAAATACAGGTTAGTATTCTGGTTGTAGAAAGTAGTATGCAGATTTCTAAAGAAATCCAAAGTTGAAATATCATCTGACCCACCAATCATGTGATTATTTTTCTCGGGGTAACTCGTAAATCTATCTGTAGTTCATTGTTATTCATATTATTCACAACAGCCAAGATATAAATCAAAGTTCAGTGTTCAAGTACAGAGAAATAAAGCATCTGTGGTACCAGCAAAAATATCTTTTTCTGTTTCATCCTTAAAATAGCAAGAGACTTCTCCCTTTAGCCACAACTTACAATGACCTGGAAGATGTATTATACATGAACAAAAATGTTGTCTTCTGATTTTTGTAAACACACACACAAACACACACACACACACACAAACACACACACACACACACACACACACACACACACACACACACACACACACACACACACACACAAACCAACATCAAACATTAAGAGAGAAATTCTGAAAAAAAATAAACCAGAGTGTAACTCTTGGGGCATTCAGGTCACAATGTAGAAGATAGTAGATATACAGGATGAACAGGTATAGAGTTGTAATGTACAACATAAGGATACAGGGGACAACACTGGCCTTACATAGGAATGAAGCTAATTAAGTAGGAGTTGTTCTTCCTAGTAGGGGTTGTTATTTTAGTTGTTCTTTCTTAAGTAATGTATAAGATGAATGTAATTCTTTAAATAAACCTGCCTGTTTGCAGAAATAATAGCAAACAATATAGCAAGTATGTTGCATGCTCACCATAGAAGAAAATGTTGAAATAAAATACATGAGATTATCCTTGATGTAAATTGATTATTACAAATAAAGGAAACCATGAGACCTATGTTTCTTTAAATCTGGCTTACTTCAATTAATATGATTTTTTCCAAGTTCTTCCAGTTCCTTAAAAATGAGGTGTTACCTTTCTTTCTGATGAAAGCATAGTATCCCATGTATGTGTAACTGTGTGTGTGTGTGTGTGTGTGTGTGTGTGTGTGTGTGTGTCATTTTCTTGACCCATTAATTCACTGAGGGGTATCTGTGTTGATTCCCTATCTTAGATATGGTAAGTTCTACTGTGATAAACGTAATTGTGCTGGTGGCTTTAGTGTGGCTTTTTTTGTGGTCACCTGGTTAAATGATCAGTAGTGGGATTACTGGATAATAGAGGAGCATTATTGTGTACATCAAGGATAATCTTAGTAGATGAGCAGAATAGCTCAATAGCTATGTATATATGACCGCATAACGTGATTCCAAGTGAAATGAACTCCAAGACATGTTCTTTGTTGTTGTTGTTCTTAATGTACTACGTGATTTCTTTTTATCCTTTTGTATCCGCCCCCCCCCCCCATGGTTGCCTGAAGTCACTGTAGTTGATTTTGATACTCTGGGTATTGTAAATATGTTGGTCTGAACTGGGGAAGGGAAAGGGGCAAAAACAAAATGGTGAGACAAAAGACAAAGGGGAAACCTATGCAACAGTGATACTCACAAGATAATATGTTGGAAATAATCTTGGGGTGGACTTTGGGATTGAAGAGGGATAAAATTGGGGAAGGGGAAACAAGTTAGAAAAGAAATGAATTCATTACCTTCCTTATGTAACTATAAACCCTCTGTATATTACCTTGACCATAAAATTTAAATAAAAAATAAAATAAAATATATGAGAGCCTCAATACAGGAGATAGGAGTGAGCGAAATACTGTAGTATAGTTTAGTGAAACAGCTGTGGAGAGCAGTAATTTTACTTTTACATAGGAAGTAATAAACTAGCATACATATTTTGAGCCTCATGTCAGTCACTAAAAAGGGAAAACAAAATGCATAATTAGCAAACCAATAAAGATAAAATAGAAAACTAAACCATTGAGATGAAGAAATGACTAAGACTAAGAATAACAAATGACACAATTAGGTAACAAATAACAATATGGTAAGTTTAAAAAATACTACTCATAGTTCTATTAAATGTTGTTTACATCATAGTTTGTTAGAACTATAATTCAAATCACAGTTTAATAGTATATCATTTGAATAATAGGTTACTTATTGTTGATTTTTTTAATATTGAATGTTTAATACATAATTTTAATTTCCGCAGCAATAGAAAGAAAAAGTGAAACTAATTTTAATATTATATTTCATGAATTGTAAAATTGAGAAGACCCAGCAATCCCACTTTTGGGCATTTACCCAAATGTTTACAAACAAGACCATACTAAAGCTGCCAGCACAACTATGTTTATTGCAGCGTTATTTACCATAGCTAAGATATGGAACCAGCCCAGATGCCCCTCAGTAGATGAGTGGATCAAGAAAATGTAGTATATATACACAATGGAATTCTATGTCTCTATCAGAAAGAATGTCATTGCCCCATTTGTTAGGAAATGGAAAGACTTGGAAAAAATTATATTAAGTGAAGTAAGCCAGGCCCAAAGAAACAGAGGTCCCATGGTTTCCCTTATTTGCAATAACTAATATATGTCTGAGACAAGCAGAAATGTTCAGATAAGTTGATGCTAGGGGAAATGAACCCCAAGGTAAGGATTCAAATGTTTTTCCTTTCTTGTGATTGTTTCCAACATATTTATAAGAGGATTTCTTTGTTGGTTTGTATGTCCCTCCCCCACAGTATAACCCCTTCTTTCACTGTATTTGATGTTGGCATAATTTGTGGAGGGGAAGGGAAAAACAAATTGTTTAAATAGGGATACAGGTGGACCCATTGCAACAATGAGATGTACAAGAGTTTATGTTGAAAAATGAACTTTACAAGTTTGGCTGGGGGGAGTAATACGTAGGAGGGGAGAGCAGGGGGGATGGGAGATGGGAAGGGATGGGAATAGGAAACAAAGGAGGAGGCAACAATGCTTGATAAGAAATATACTCATTACCTTGCCCATGAACCCTTTGTGTATGGTATTTTCACAATAGAATAATAATCTGAAAAAATTGTATCATTTGATAGTGCATATGATTTTATTGTTCATTACAAACGTAATGTAGTAAAAGTTTCATAGCAATCACACTGCACTAGGTTGTGGGCAGATTCTAATGTAAATAATATACTGTGTTCATGTAGAGAATTTGAGTATCCAAAGTTTTAATATACCTGTGGTCCTTAAACCAATACGTTACTGATATTGAGTGACAAATACAACTTCCTTTCAGTACAGAAGCTTTCCTTGTATCTTTTTAATACACATTTTTATTGTAAAGATCCTGTGCAGAAGGGTTACAGTTACATAAGTAAGGTAATGAGTACATTTCTTATTGAGCATTTTTACCCCCACCTTTGTTTTCCCCCTACTATCCCTTCCCAGACTTCAAGCCCCCTGAACAACAACAAAAAGTCTCAATTTTCTTGGACTGTCTAACTCTTCCTAACATTCACCAAAGAAGCATTTTATCACCCACTACATTTAAGTCCTATCCTAGCTACTGCAAATAGAATGATTTGGTATCTTTTGTCAAAAGTTTCATATTTGCAGAAACAAATACCAGCAGCGGTAACTTTTTTCCAGTCAATGAATTCTGGGCCTGGCCCCTGAACATGGTTTTGCTGGTAGCTTAAATGTGACCTTGTTTGTTATTTATTGGATTAGTGCCGAAGAGGGAAATTACTGGGTCTTAAGAGAGATCTATGTTTAGTCTTTTCAGGAAACTCCATACTGCATTCCACAGCGGTTGAACAAGTTTAATTTCACACCAAGAGTGTAATAGAGCTCCCATTTGGCTACATCCCTGCCAGCATTTACTATTGTTACTTTTCTAGATAATGGCCGTTTTAATTGGGACGAGGTAGAATCTGTCTTGTTTACTTGTAGGTTTGTGGATACCTTCTAGTTACCATGAATGAATCCATGAAACCTATATTGCTCTGAGTCTGCATTCCTTTCTCTTTTCTCTTAGTACAAAGTTCCCAAGCCTTTCATTTTCCATAAGACTGGTGAAAAGTCATCCTTTCTGATGGTTGAATAGAATTCCAGTGTGTGTGTGTGTGTGTGTGTGTCTGTGTGTGTGTGTGTGTGTGTGTGTGTGTGTGAGTGTGTGTGTGTGTGTGTGTGTGTGTGTGTGTGTGTGTATGACTGTGTATTCCTTTCTTGTCTAGTTTGTTTTATTAAGACAAAATTATACTACCTGGTCCAGGGAAGGTATCACTATGTAATTCCACTCTCTAATCTCCTGTCTTAGTCTGAATGCTAGAAGGCATGTATCCCATTGCCCTGCCATAGTTTCTTGGTTTATTTAATCTAGATACAGATTAGCAATTCTGAACTTCTCCAGAGATATTATCCACTAAACTGCTGATACTGTTCATGTACTATTTTCAAATATGTTCTAAAATTTGACACAGTATATGAGTATTTTCAGATGCACCTGCAGGGGTTTCTGATTCTTTCTTCCATGGATCTGATCCCTTTAATAATGATTACTTGACTCTCTTACTATCTCTGGCCCCTACCTATGTAATATTCTCAAACAATTTTGAAGAAAGTTAACTTGAGACTTTCTAATATTAAAAATTATCACTTGATTCTAGTATTACCCAGGACATATTTTCTATTGTTTTCTAATTTTTCTACATATTCTGAGAGTTGTTTCATTTGTGTATTTGGTTGTGCACATGTAAGTGTCTCTGTGTGTATGTGTATGTTTGTATGTATGTATCCAAAAGTCTCAAGCAATCTTGATCATGACTGGTATTCCATCACCTGAGTCATTGTTCCAATCCAAGTTTTGGCTGCTTAATTATAGTTACTGTTGCAAAGACTGTTCTGCCCCAGCTGGATGCAAACTGAACTTCCCAGACTCCTTTACATTCTTAGGTTTTATTTCTCCAGGAGTATCTACTTTTAAACTACAAATATTT
The DNA here is from genome assembly GCF_019054845.1 of Dipodomys spectabilis. NCBI lineage: Eukaryota > Metazoa > Chordata > Mammalia > Rodentia > Heteromyidae > Dipodomys > Dipodomys spectabilis. The sequence continues at coordinate 337,102 of NW_024871053.1, forward strand.
TTGTGAGTGTAAAGTCTAAACTGTAGCCCAGACTTTTAACTCAAGAATTCATATAAAGATAGATGAACATAGACATTACACATCCTGAGTGTACACTGTTAGAAATGTGATCTTATGCTGGGTGGTGGTGAGATCTGAGAATTGGGGATCAAAGCCAGCCCAAGTGGGAAGTCTCAGGGATTCTTTTCGCAAATTAACTACAAGAAAACTGGAAGTGGCATTGTGGCTCAAGTGGTAGAGCATTAACCTTGAGCTGAATAGCAGAGGGACAGTGCCCAGGCCCAGAGTTCAAGTGCCAAGAACATCACCAACCAAAAAAAAAGTGAAAAAGAAAAAGAAATAACACCTTAGCCAACAGTTCATTTCTAGTATAATCCTTGCTCTCTCAAGATGGACTTTTTATCCAGTTAAGTCCATGCTCTTATACCTGACTTGCATTGGAACCAGAATTATTCTTCCATTCTACTTTCTATAAAGTTGTGTGATTAGCAAGCGTGATTTAGAAAAAGAATGGCCTCATACTTCGTGTTCCACTTAGGAGTAATGTTTTCTCTATATCACTCCCATAAATCTACATACTGGACTTGGCTTTATTGTATCAATGTCATTTTATTTGTAGAGTCTTCTATTGTACATTGAACCCTTATACTTAAACACAGAACTTCTCTTTCCCCTTTTATTACTATTGTTTGTCTTACTGTTAATTCATGTACACTTTGGAAATAATGTGCAACACATACCCTCACAAAAAGAATGATCTGAGAACCTTCTTCCCATTTAAAATTTACCTTAATTTACAGAGAACTTACAAAGTTTGAACTCAATGTACTCATGGATAATGTATTTACAAGCAATATAAATTTCATATTTTCTCTTTATTAAATAGTCTCTGAAACACTTGTTACCTCAGGTCCAAAAGTGTCCTTGTGTTATTTCAGTGTAGCCAGAAAACATTCATTATACCTCAAGCAGAACCATTGCTTGCTACTGGAAGTAACTGTTACTGGATGTGGAAACTGATCCCAGGAGAAGAATGGAGCATAGAGGAATGGCAAAGTTCCAGTCAACTTGAGCTTTCCTTTTCACTATACAAGAAAAGAATCCCAAGGCTTGATGGAAACTGTCCCTGACTTTTTCAAGTGTGTTCTTTACTCATATAAAACTGTTCTGTAAACTTCAAGTTGAGAGTATTACAAAAAGAAATAAAGTGCCATAGAGCAAAAGGAAATAACATTGTTTTAAAAATGTTCTATTGCAAAGAAACAAAGACATGGAGGTTTTAAAGTGTCTTATGGATGGATATTTCACCCCTGAGATGATTCTCTTGTTGCAGGAGTCAGTTATCAATTCCTTTAGTCTGGCCCTGAGATCTCCAGAGTAATAAGGATTCCAAACAAGCAGAATCCAGTGAGTATGATCAGCAAAAGGATCATCTTCTCAGACCAGTACTCCTTTAAGGAGTGTCCCAAAGAAATACCTGGTTTTTTTGTTGTTTGCTTGTTTGTTTAATGTGTGCTGGTTCTGGGGCTGGAACCCAGAGGCTGGACCCTGTGCCAGAACAACGTGTGCCAACCTGCCCCCAAAGCTAGTACTCTACTGCTTGAACTAGTACTCCACTCCTGGTTTTTTGGTGTTTAATTAGAGATAAGAATTTTACAGACTGTCCTGCCTGGGTTGGCTTTGAACCAAGATAGTAAGAAACCCAAGTGACATCAACTGTATGGACTTCTCTTTTGAAAAGAGAAATATTAGATGAAGTTTATTATAAAGCTAATATTTGACAATATTTAAAAGAAGAGTATATGCCCAGCAAAAAGCTATAACTTAACTCAGCAAAAGTAGGTGCACTCAATCCTTTTGGAATTATTTTTTCAGCTTGGGAAGATTATTGATCTTGTCTTTCTTTTTGGGGAAACTTAAAGTCATATTTCACTTTTTTGTTGGTCGTGGGGCTTGAACTCTGATCCTGGATGTTGTCCCTTAGCTCTTCAGCTCAAGTTGAGTGCTCTACCACTTTAGTTATAGCACCACTTCCAGGTTTCTGGTGGTTAATTGAAGGTAAGTGTCACATGGACTTTTCTGAGCAAGCTGGCTTTGAACCACAATCCTCTGGTCTCAGCCTCCTGAGTAGGTAGGATTACAGTCATGAACCACCAGCACCCAGCTCATATTTGCATTTAGCTGCACTGAATGATACCATGTAAACAAAAAATGGAAAATTTAACCAAATGATGACATTGCAGCTTTTCAGAAAAATTGAGGTAATAATAAATATGTCCTCCTTTTCCATGTTGTTACATTAATGACTCATGAGCTATGGGACCTTTACATTAGCATCCTCTGCCATCTGTATAGGTGTATTTAGTAACAGAAAATGTTCATAGAAAAATACAGAAATACTGAGATTTTTAGAAAGCAAAGGAGATGATCAAGTATGAAAGAACAGCATAGAATGAAATGCATTTATCACACAGATATTAAGAACTAGCCTAAGAGATTTCGAGTGCTAAAGGCAATGAGGAATAAGCCTAGTTGATAACTAGTTCTTCAATAACCAAAAATGGTTCTCTAGACCAGTTTCTGGTATACCTTATTTACTATTATTTATTCCTTCCATCTGGAGTTATTCCTTCTCTTCTGTCACAAATGTTAATTAGTATCTGAATTTTTGGTGCCATGACTGGCCACAAAGATCTCCAAATCTCACTTAGATTACCTTTTCCTTTCTGATTAGCACAGACCACACAAAATCCTGGAATCTTTGAATTTCCAGAATTAAACTTCACCTGACATCCAAGCACATTCCTGGCATTAATTGCTGTGACCTAATGAACAAAACATTTTTTTTCAACACAGTATCCTAATATAAATAAAGTACATGAATTAAGGACTATTGTCAGTTGTCAATATGCAAGGAGCAATAATATATTCCAAGTATGGGTTCTTTATTTTGCATTTACTAACTAAATTTGTTTGTTTGTTTTTTGCCAATACAGGGCTTAAATTCAGGGCTAGGGAATTATTCCTGAGCTTTTTTATTTTTTTTTCTCTTTTCTCAAGGCTAGCACTCTACCACTTGAAGCACAGCACCACTTCCAGTGTTTTTCTGTTTATGTGTTACTGAAAAATTGAACCTAGGGTTTCAGGCATGCTAGAAAATCACCATACCATAAAGCCACCAGAGCCCTAAATGATTTTCTTAGAATGGCATTACATTTTCATTCCATAATTATGTATCATAATTTTGGCCAAGTACTAGAAAATGATGTAGACAAAAATACAATAAAATAAGTCCAGTAAGACTGGATGGACAATGAATAACTGTCACAGTCTAGCCAGGGCACAGAGGGGCTTACCTCATGGAATTGTTTCAACAGGCTGAGCGAGACAGCTCCTGACACACAGCCTAACTCCTGAATGAGAGGGCCACGTTGGGTTCCAGCCACATGGGGACGCTGGGCCACCTCTTCCAGCACCCATTCAACCAGTTCCTGTGAGAGAGAGAGAAAGTCAGAATTACACTTAAGCCGGCTGCCGGTGGCTCAGAACTCTAATCTTAACTATAAAGGAGGCTGAGATATGAGGATCGTGGTTCATAGCCAGCCCGGGCAGGAATGTCTGTGAGACTCTTATCTCCAAAGAACCACCAGAAAACTGGATGTGGTGCTTTGGGCTCAACTGGTAGAGTGCTAGCTTTGTGCTGAGGAGCTTGAGAACAGCGCCCAGGCCTAGAGTTCAAGAAGTGGACTGACAAGAAGTGGACTTTCCACCACAGGAAGTGGACTGAATAGCACCCATTGTCCTAGGGAGGATGGTAGAGAAGTCATGCCAAGCTTCCTGTGAACTTGAATTCAAAAGTATGTCACCTGGCTTCTCTGTGCCTCGGTTTCCCTAGCTGCAATACTCAACACAGTGAAGGATTCCCTTCCTCATTGGGATAGGGTAATGATGAAACAGAGCCATGTTTTGTCTCATAATCCCACAGTTGTTGCATGATTAATAACAGGCCTCACTTGAGCACTTTCCGGGTATCTTCCTATTATATGCTCACAGAATTGCCAAGAACCTTATCTGTAGGCCATTCCCTCTGTGCCTAGCCATGTTCCAGAGAGCCCTCTATATACATCTCTTGTTTCCTCATGACTGTCCTGTGAGGAGATGGTTGAGGATCTATCCAAACTTACCTGTCAAGAATCAGCTGCTGTGGACTAAGATTTTGGGATAATCTATCTAAACCTATGACTGACCATGGAGTGGCATGTCTACATCCCAACTACAGAGGACTAGGCCTAGTGGGCATACTTGTCACAGGTAGGAGGACCACAATCCAGCCCAGCCTGAGCATATATTGAGTCTCTATCTCAGAAATGCCCAATGTGGCTCCTCAGAGCCAGGGAGAGGAAACAAGAAGGGGGTCATTGTGTCCCCAGAGGGGTGTTTGATCCTGGGTGGGAGTGGTGTTGGGGCGGCCACTCACCTGTGCTGCTGGGAGAAGCTGTTGGCGGCTGCTCCACGTAGGGTGAACTGCGATGATGGTTGCATTGCAGACACATGGGCTCAGAGCAGAGGGCCAGGGGCAGGGACCAGGTCAGGGCCTTAGGCCGGCTGGCAGCGTGCAATTACCTGTGGTTTAAAACCCGGCACCGCGGGAAGGGGTGTAGGGTTCAGGGAGGGGTCAGGTGCATCAATTTCCTAATATACTCAGAAGTCGCCTCGACCCTCTTGCCCACCACTCAGCCAACTCTTATTTCCTCAACATTCTTGTATCCCATTGGTCAGAAAGAACCATGTAAGAATGGGGGTGTGGACGGAATCCTCTGATGCAAGCAGCATGGGAGGAGTCAAGATGACAGCAGCTCCCCCAGTCCTTTTCCCAGAGAACTCTGTCCAATTCAGTTGGGGACAAGAGGGTAACCTGCTTTAGCTGGATGGCTGCACAGATTGTTGTGTATGTCTGTTTGTTTCCAGTCCCGGACCTTGAACTCAGGATCTGGGCACAGTCTGTGACCTGCCTTTGCTCAAGACTGGCACTCCACACTAGAGCCACAGGGCCTCTGGCATTGTTGGCACTGAAATTAGACAGGGGTCTCAAGGACTTACCTGCCTAGGGTGACTTTGACCATGATCCTCCCATCACAACCTTGTAAGTATCAAGGAGAACTGTTGAGAGCCATTGGTGCCTCCCTAATCATTGGTCTTGCTGATGTTCTTGCACAGACCTGTGAGTTCCCTATCCTTGGACTGAAGTGGTGGAATCTGGTGCCCACAGTTTGAATCCTGGTCCTGCTATGTTCAAATGGCAGGAGATCCTAAGAAACTCATTCCTATCTATATGATTACCAATGGAATGTGATGTATGTCATGATTGAATGGGCAATTCTTGAATGATTCTAGGATAAAATTATACACAATTATAGTTTAGGACACTGATCCACTTTAGTTGATACTTTATTAATCATTTATACAATCACATTCATAAAATGGAGGCATAATGAAATACCTAAGAATTGGGCCTCAGATACTATAAAGGTGTCCTTTTTTCTGCCAGGACTGGGATTTGAACTCATGGTTTGGGTAACTGTGTTGCACTGTGTGGGAAAGGAAATCTTGCCTCCTTAAAGTCAATAAATTCAAGTCTGTTCCTTAGGCCTGAAATCGATCCCCACCACTAGAAAACATCCTATTCATGTACAATTTACATATATGATTTATATTTATATACAAATGATGACTCCATATTGCATTCACTGTAGTTATTTTATTTTTTGTTGTATTTATGTATTGACTTTTTATTTTATTGACTATTATGGCACATAGAGCATTGACTACATTGATTACATAGGATGTAGGTCTGCATATGTATTTCACTTCATACCTGACACCCAGGACATTCACAGAAAAGTAAAACGTGTCACCATCAGCTTCTTACTCTAAGATTCATTGTTTGGGAATGCTGGCATCTGAACTCATGGCCTATAAGCTCAAATTCATGAATGGATGAATGTCAACATGCCATCCTGGGGCAAACTGAGCTGACAGGCTGTTCCCAGGAGATGAAATTGAGCCACAGGGGTTAACAAAATAAGAACAGATTGACATGCATATGGCAGTACGCTAATAAATATATATCTTTATAGAGTGCCAGAGATGTTTATACATTATTTAGTTATATAGACTACATTCCTACCAATTCCTGGGTATTTATTATGTGTCTATGTAATTAATGTTATTGTTTAAATCCTTAATTAATGAAATCAATCAGTGTCCTGAAATTATTTCATTCCTGAAAGTAATAATATTCTTTTAATGGTTCATAAATAATAAAATCAATCAGCCTTCTGAAATGATGCTGTCTAATTACATAGGAGCTTCATTCACCATTAGTTCATTCACCCATGACCTTGGTATTCCTATGGTTGGGAACCAGTTTCTTATTGTCTCCTGCCATTGGTTGGTGTCAGGAAGTAGATTCAAAATAAGGGCCTATGTTGCCAGGTGGGCCTATGGCTTCCCTGATAGTCTGCCAGCCTTCAGCAATGCAAGGTGAAGTACCCTTTGCAATAGAGTCATTCAGACACAGGAGGGTCTCCATGCAAAGGAAGAAAATGTAAAAAGGGCTTTTTTATCTGTGCATTGCTTTCCCTGCAAGGCCTGGGGATATAGGATCCCAGGAGCAGCTGTAGGTCCAGTGGCTGCACCGCAGCCTACGGTAATCAAAGCTGCGGCAGAGATGCAATGACCTGAGTTCAAGCTCCATGCTGAGAAAAAAAAATAGCTCCCTGGCTTGCAATTCATACTGTTTATTCTTCCAAGCTTTGGATTTGAACTCAGGATTTGGGTAAATCTCCAACAATGTGGATGAAGGGGAAGCTCACCGTACTTGAAGATAAGAAATACAGACCTGTTCACTAGTCCTGAATTCAAGCCCCAGCCCTGGAAAACATACTATTTAAATACATTGTAAAGATAGGATTTGAACTTACCTATAGATGTTCAGGCCATACATGTTTGGTGTGGTTGTTCCTTGTATTTTTTGTTTTATTCATTTATTTACTGTTGATTTTACTATGATGAAACCGATTCTGTTTATAACGTTGATGATATCCTATCATAGAGCATCTATATTTGTAGAAATGTTCTCCATCATGACTGACACCCAGGATTCTCAGGGAAAAGGAAAACAAGTTTCACACTTGGCTTCTTACTCCAGGATCCACTTTTTAGTGCTGGGATGTGAACTCAGGGCCTAGCAGGACCAATTGGCCAATAAATCAAGGTGCACACACCAACCTGTGAGCAATGTAGGAGCTAGTCCATTCCCAGGATCTGACATTGATTCCCAGGGGGGTCACTATAGTCATAAATTCATAATTTAAACATAAGATATATATTGACATACATGTGTGGACATCATCGTGTGTTCGGTGCATTTCTTCTTATTTTGTCTCTAATTCATGGAAATATTATATATGTTATTCAGAATGGTTACAGATATAGCTGTGCTGACATGGATAACAACCTGTTCCCATGGTTATAGGGTTGCCTATGCATTCTTCATCCTAGTTGAGATACAGGACATTCACAGGAGAGGAAAACATGTGCAACAACTGGCTTCTGACATCAGGATGAATCTTTTGTCAGTGCTAGGATTTGAACTCAGGTCTGGGTAGCTCTGTTGCACTGTGGGGGAAAGGGAAAGTCACCATCCTTGAAGATTAGAATGTCAGGCCTGGCCCAGGGCTTGATTTGAAGCCCCAGCACTGGACAAAAGAGCAAGCACACCTTTTGTAAACATAGGATCTATCTTTACCTACAGGTGTGGTATGCATCTTGAGTTCAGTGTATTCTTTTTATTTTGTGTCTCTTTCATGGATGTATTGTGTATTTTATTGTTATGGTGACAGATATAACTGTGCTGACATGCATGACAACCTATTCCCATGGCTATAGTGTTGCCTGTAAAGCATTCTCCAGTCTCAATAAGACCTAGGACATTCACAAGACAGGAAAACATGTGCAACCATAGGCCTCTCACATCAAAATAAATCTTTTGGTAGTGCTGGAATTTGAACTCAAGGCCTCACAGGCCCAATTGGTGAATGGGTCATGGTGAGCACACCAGCCTGTGAGCCACTAAGGAGTTAGGCCATTCCTGGATCTTGAGATGGAGCCCTGGTTGGGGCCAATGTAGTCATGAATTCATAATTAAACAGAGGATCTATATTTCCAAACATGGGTGGGCGACATCTTGTGTTCGGTGTAGTCATTCTCTTTATTTTCTGTCTTATTCATTGATGTATTGTGTATTTTCTTGAGTATAGGATGACAGCTATAACTCTGTTTAACTGGATGACAACCTATTCCCATGAGTATAAGGTTGCCTATACATTCTTCAACCTAGCTGAGACCCAGAACTTGAACAGCACAGGAAAACAGGCACAATGACTGTCTTCTCACATCAAGGTGAATTTTTGGCAATGCTGGGATTTGAACTCAGAACCTAGGAGGCCCAACTGCCCAATGGCTCCACATGATCACACGAGACTGTGAGTGACTAAGGATCTAGGCCATTCCCAGGAAGTGAGATTAAGCCCCAGGGGGGCCAAAATAGTCCTCAATGCATCATTGAAACATGGGATGTATATTCACATCTGTGTGTGGACTGCATCGTGCATTGAGTGTAGTTATTCTCTTTATTTTGTATGCTCTTCATGGATGTACTGTGTATTTTCTTGAGTATATGATGACAGGTATAACTGGGTTGACATGGATAGCAACTTATTCCCCTGGCCACAGGGTGGCTCGTGCATTCTTCATCCTAGCTGAGATCCAGTACTTGCAAAGGAAAGGAAAACAGGTGCAATGATTGGCTTCTGACATCAAAATGAATCTTTTGGCAGGGCTGGGATCTGAACTCGGAGGCTAGCAGGCCCAATTGGAGAATTGGTCCACATGAGCACACTAGCCTGTGAGCCACGAAAGAGCTCAGCCATTCCCAGGACCTGAGATTGAGCCCCCCTGAGGGGAGAGTTGGGAGCACAATAATCATCCATTCATAAGCTGAAGGAAGTATGCAAATAAGTACATATTTGTATAGAGTAGGAGAGATGGTGATCTGTGATGGAATCCAATCTGTGTGACTACCTATTCTTGGATCTTTCCTGATGCCTCCATTTCATGACTGTGATGTTTATTGTCACGCTTCATCAACTCTTCTTTACAAATAATCGGTACCTCATGTGTCTTGACTATCATTTCCTACTCACATCATGTATGCACTACTCATTCAAGGATGAGATTGATCGCATTCCATGACTCTTCCTAGGTCCAGAAACGAGTATCTCAAGATCTCCCGCCATTCTCTCCTCCTAGGGGGACTGAATTCAAGCCTAAGACCTGGAAAAGATACTCCTTATATACATTTTAAAGATAGGATTTATATTTCCGTACAGCTGTTCAGTCCATATTGTGTTTGGTGTGGTTATTTATTTTATTTCTTGTTTTGTTCATTTATTTACCATTTATTTTATTGACTCTGATGACACCTATACCATATATTACACTGTTTACATCCTATCACATAGCATCTAGATTTTAGCTGTGTTCTCCATCATGCCTGGCAGTGCTAGGATATGAACTCAGTGCCTAGCAGGCCCAATTCATGGATAAGTGAGTGTGATCACAGCAACCTCTACCCAATGAAGCTGTCAGGTGGATCCCAGGCACTGAGATCGAACCCCAGGTTAGGCCAGAACAGTGATACATGGATAGACAGACTGTGGTATACAAATAAATATATATTGGTAAAGAGTGCCAGAGCCATCTATCTATGATTCAATGACACCTACTACGTTCCTACCAACTCTTAGGAATTTATTATGCCACCATTGAAGGGATATTATTCTTTTCATGCTTATAAAATTATAAGTTAAGATCAATCAACATTCTAGATCTACTGCATCCAATTTTAGACTAGACGTATGCATAAACTACTCATTCAATCAGTACTCCTATACATAGGAATGAGTCTCTTGTGATCTTCTGCCATTGGTGTCAGGACTAGGATTTGAACCCAGGGCCTATGTTCAGAGGTTGGCCTATGGCTTCACTGATAGCCAACAAGCCATCAGCAATGGCAAGTCAGATCTAATTTGTAGCCATGTCATTCAGACCCAGGATAGTGCAAAGAAAAAAATAATAAAATCCCAGCCCCCTGAAGCTCGCAACTTTTTCTGATTTCCAGTTTTTTTTTTCTTCCAGAAAGCCCCATGGGCCTAGGATCTTAGGATCAGCTATGGGGCCAGAGGCTGCACCCGAGCCTAGGGATTTCCAAGCTGAGGCAGAGTTTCCATGACCTGAGTACAAGCCCCATGGTTGGCCAAAAAAAAAAAAAAAAGAAAGAAAAGAAAAGAAAAAGAACAAAGAAAAATAATTATTTAACTAAATATTTTAAAAATAAACTCCTTAGTTTGGAATTTCTGCTAATTTTCTTTCCTAGCCTGGGATTTGAACTCAGGGTCTTGGTAAATCTGAAACAATGTGAGGGAAGAGTTGCTACTACTTGAGTTCACACCTTGTGCCATCCAAAAATGGAAAACTAAGTCACTGACCTAAGCAGGAGGAGGTAGTTGTGGAGATGGGATTGAAGGGATGGTAGGGGGAAAAAAAAGGAGGCAGTAACAATGCTCAATAAGAAATGCACTCATTACCTTGCTCCTGTAAACTTAACTCCTCTGTACAATATGTTTACAATAAAAAACGAACAAAGACAAACAATGTAGTTCTCAGAGAACCACTTTGTAGGTAAGGGAAGGATTTCTGAGTGAATAGCTGTACAAAATTCTACATTTTTTAAAATGTTCAGTATGGAACTAAATAAACATAACTGCTTCCAGTAAAAAATTATGTCAGTGTCTTGGAACTGGGGCCAGTATTTCTGCCATTGCTAGGATTTGAGCTCACCGTCCAGGTAACTATTTTGCATCATGGGTGAAGGCGAAGCTCACTGTCCATGAAGAAAGAAATTCAGGCTAGAGTTCCCAGGGCCTGAATGAAGGCCCTGCAATGGAAAAAATATTTCAATACATGTGTAATATATTATCTATATACTTACATATGTATGTTAATTTCATATTATGATGAAGGTGGATCAGTGGTAGAGATCTTGCCTTGCATGCATGAGGCCCTGGGGTCAATTCCTCAGCACCACATAAGCAAAAAGAAAAAATCAGGAACTGTCGCTGTTCCTCAAATGGTAGAGTGCTAGCCTTGAACTGAAGAGCTGAGGGACAGCACCCAGGCCCAGAGTTCAGGCCCCACAACTGGACCCTTCCAAAAAATGATTTTGTATTTTATTTTTCTTTGATTCATTTATTTCTTGATTACTGTATTTAGTATTTTTATACACATAATATTTATTACATTTTGCACATCTATTATAAAATTAAACCCACTAATTTAGGACATTGACTCATTTTCATTAATAGTTTATTAAGTATTGAAACATAAAACATAATTAAATGGAAGCATTTGTCACAGTCTTCACATGATTAGACTCTCTCAAAATCATGAGCTTTTTCTTATTTATCTTTGGAACTTTCCTTTCAGGTTTTCTTTAGATGATTTATACTCAGAAGCGTTTTCTTGAGGATAAGCAAGTGAGGGATAAAATTGTGAGGGTGGGGCGAGAAATGTGGCTTAGTGGTAAAGGGCTTGCTCAGCATGCATGAATGCCAGCGTTTGAATCCTCAGTGCCACATACTCAGAAAAAGCCAGAAGCTGTGGAGTAGTTCAAGTGGCTAGGCTTGAGAAAAAGAAGCTTAGAGACAGTACCCAGGCCCTAAAATCAAGCCACAGGACTGTCAAAAACAATAGGCCAGATGCCAGTGGCTCATTAGTGGAACCGTAGCTTCTTGGGAGGCTGAGTGCTGACGACCACAGTCCAAACACAGCTTAAGCAAGGAAAGCCTGTTAGATTCTTATCTCCAGTGAACCACCAAAAGACCCCATCTGGCATTTTGGATTAAGTGGTAGTGTGTTCTCCTTGAGCTGAAAGGCTCAGTGTCAGTGCCCAGGCTAGAGTTCGAGACACACAACTGGAAAAAAGTGAGGGTTAATTAACATACTTTTCCTATTTGCTAATTATGAGAACATTCTATGGAAGATGAACACTGATGTACACCAGAATTGGAGTCAGAGCTCAAGGTTCAAGTGTAGGACATACATATGCCCATCATCTCAGAGTGTAGCATTGTAATATTGTGTCCTACAGGGTTCTTAAAGGTCCAAGGTTGAAAGGCTTAATATGCTCCACAAGCCCTTTGTGATAAGCTGTTGACTTGTATTGCCAATGTCACTACAGTTCTGAACCTAGCAGAGCACAAGTAGCTCATGCCCATCACCCTAGCTCAGGAGGCTGAGGTCTCAGGATCACAGGGTGAAGCCAGCCAGGGCAGGAAATCTATGACAAAATGACTTCCACTACTGAAAAGTCAGGTGTTCAAGAGCTTCCTGTATTTCCCTTGGTGATGAGAAGTTACTTGCACATTAAATGTTCTTAGATTTCTCAAGCTATAGAAGAAGGAAAGTAACATTATTAACCTATCCTGGATTCAAATGAAGTTCTCAGGATCCAAGCCCTAGCCCTGGTAGCAGGAAGAACTCCAGTGTAACTCTGTAATTGAAGGACAGAAAACAGTTTCAAAAGCCAGGCTAGGTGCAGAGACCAGGCCTACAGGATTAGGAGGCAGAATGTATACACTCAACAGGGAAGTGAGCTGCAAAACCACTTCATTTATTCCAGGCAGAGCCAGCAATGGGGGAAAACCTGTAACATTTGTTAAAGTTGCACCAGGGTCAGGCTTTACTCAGCCTCTTCAAACAATGACTAATTAACCTTCCTCCCTCAAGTGAAGAGAGCCTCAGATTACCCTTAAGTTACCAATAGAGAGCCAGTTTATTGGGGGGGAGGAGAGGAACAGAGTAGAAAAACGCTGTACTCTCGTCTTAGGGAGTGGGTTTTTGACTCTCCATCTATCAGATTTGAAGACCCTTTTACCTCTGCCAGTCCATTCTCCTTCCTTCATTCTCCACATAATTAATGCAAATCCCCAGACTAACTAGAGGCAGGACTGTTTCTATTTTGTCTCCAAGCACATGAGATAGAACCTAGCTCTGCCCTCTTGGCTCTGGGGCTCTTGGTTGCCTGAGAAGTGGGAAAGAGACAGTCTTCCTACTCTGTGGTTATGTGAAGGCACACTGCAGAAGGCCTCATGACTAGGGAGTGTTCCCTTCATTCCTCTTGACGTCCAAGACCAGATTAATCTATAATCTTTCTTTCTTTCTTTCTTTCTTTCTTTCTTTCTTTCTTTCTTTCTTTCTTTCTTTCTTTCTTTCTTTCTTTCTTTCTTTCTTTCTTTCTTTCTTTCTTTCTTTCTTTCTATGTATCTATGTATCTATCTGTCAGTCTGTCTGTCTGTCTGTCTGTCTGTCTGTCTACCTACCTACCTACCTACCTACCTACCTATCTAGGTATCTCTTTGCCAGGTCTTGGGTTGAACTTAAGGCCTGGGCACTCTCTGTAGCCTCTACTACTTGAGCCACAACACCAATTCTGGCCTTTTCTGTGTATGTGCTACCAAGGAATCATACCCAGGGCTTCTTGCATGCTAGGCAAGCACTCTCTCACTAATCCACATTCCCAGCCCCCTCATATTTTTCTTAATGGTAGTTTTTACATATGTTTGCTTCCATTTTATGTCCCCAAGTTTAATTTTCTGAAGACTGGTTACTTCTAAGAAACCCTATCTTCTGTTCCCCTGCCTGAATTGTGACTGTTCCTGCATTGTCCTCATAATAAAATGTAAACAAAGACTGCTGAGAGCTTCAGTGTGCATCATGTAAGGACACAGGCCTGGAAACCTGGAAGAGAAAGCAATGGGCCTGAAATGAAGAGAATGATGCAGGATGCGTAAGGATCATATCTGAAAAATAAATAAATAACTAAATAAAAGAAGAAGTATTGCATACAGTGTGTTTGCAATCAGGCAGGTAATATACACACATAAGTAGGTAGGGCACTGATACATAAATGTGGCTTTCTCTTTTTGAAAAATTTTTTGAGGCTATCCCTTGGCTTAAACTCAGGGCCCGATGAGTTCCTCAGCTGTTTTTCCCAAGGCTGAGGCTTTACCACCGCCACAGCTCCACTTCCAGCCATCTGGTCGTTAATTGGATATAAGTGCATGCTAGGCTTTCCTGCCTGGTCTAGCCTGTTCCTCCTGCTCAGCTTTCTCTCTCAAAGCTCGATCTCTACCTTCTGGGCCACTGCTCCACTTCTGGTTTTCTGGTGGTTTATTGGAGTTAAGAGTCTCACAGACTTCCTGCTCAGGCTGACTTTGAAGGGTGATCTCCCAAAGAGGTTTCAAGAGACTTTCCTCAGGGATTCACCAAGGAGTCCTTCCACACAAACCTGTAGTCTAAATCTCGAGAGGCACTAGAGAAAAGTGATGCATGAAGATGCTTCTAGTGTATTCTAGATACTTAAGGTTAGAGACACACAATACTCATAATTATTAGATCATTTTATGGCAAAAGAAGCAATGCAGACAGTATAAGGATCGCTCTAGCTTTTGGTCCTTTCATCTTGAGACAGTAAATTGCTGTAGCTCAATGCTAACTGACAGAGCTGGCATGTCCTGTGGACATTTGCTCCCAAATCCTGTGACACTCATTTCTCACTTTTGGTTTCAAACCTATGAACAGATGGTAAGATGAGGAGAGAAATTCCTTCTCAGAGAAAGGAGCTATAAAGAACATTGGGTAGTTAACTTATAAATTCATAACACTGGTATTACCCTGTTAAGAAGTCAGATATTCTAGATTAAAAAATGAAGAAGAAAAGAAAGAAAGTGCCAGTGGCTTCTCATTGTAATCCCAGCTCCTCAGGTGGCTGTGATGTAGAGAATCTGAGTTTGAATCCAGCCAGCATAGGAAAGTCTATGACACTGTTATTTCTAAGAGATCACAGAAAAACCCAGAAGTGGGGTTTTGATTCAAGGTTAATGCACTACCCTTGAGCAAAAGGATCTTAGGAACAATGCCTAGGCTCATAGTTCAACATCAGGATCTGCCCCCTCAAAAAGAGCCAGTACCTCAATGTCTTTGGGTATTTATGTATGTATTCCTATAGGTGAAGCTCCAGAGTAGGTGTGATGAATGGCGCCAAGCTAAAAAATTTGTATCCAATAAAATGATTTCATAACAGAGACTGATTTCATGATAGTGCATGTTCTGCGGCTCCCCTCACTGTTCCCAGTATAGCCTGAGGGTTTCTCTGCATCCCAGGCCTGCTGGAAGAAGTCTCTCTCATTGTCTGGACAGGCAGACAAAAGGCCTCACTTCTGTACAGCTATGTAACAAACAACTCCATCTGTGTCAGATTGTGAGAATGAGTGTGGGTGGGCTCTGAAGGTCAGGAGAAAAGGTCTATTTTTAGCCCAATCTATTTCTTTCCCCAGTGTTCTGGTTTGACAGGAAGCCTTCACTTTTGCCACCTCCCTTGGCTGGCCAAGTCCTGTGCACTTATCCTGCCATTGTGAGACTATATTCTGGTGTTCAGATACAGTACTCAATATAATTCAGGAGTCCTTCTGGCAGACAACTAGGGCACTGAAACTCATGAAATGTTTCATTGAGGACGATGATGGGTCTATGAAATCTCTCCTAGGTTTTTGGAAGCTTGGGATATCCAAGCACATATCTGATATCATAAAGCTTCCTTTCATCTAGGGCTGGTGAAGCTCCTCAGGTTTTGAAACATTTGACCTCTCCTAGTTGGGCCCTGTCTGGCTAGGTTTTGGGGTTGAAAGCAGGGATGGGGTGCTGACCATGAGCTCAGTGTAGAAGCCTGAGCACTGTGCCTATTTTCTCTTGTATAAGGATACCCCTCTCCCACTTGAGACCCAGAGACACTTTTCAAGCTTCTTTTTAGTGATATGGTCCTGAGAAATCAAACCCAGGGTTTCATATATGCAAAGCACTCTACACATTCCCAGCCCTCTACTTCAGGTTTGTTAGTTTGTTTCTGTCTTTTCTTTATTGTTGTAGGACTTGAAATCTGGGCTTGGGTACTGTCCTTGAGCTCTTCTGCTCAAGTCTTGCGCTCTACCACTTGAGCCAAACACCACTTCAGCTTTTTTGGGGGTCCATCAGAGCTAAGTGTCTCAAGGACTTTCCTGCCCAGGGTAGCTTTGAACCATGATCCTCAGATCTCATACTCCTGGGTAGCTAGGATGACAGACATGAGCAACAAGCACCCAGATTCCACTTCGGGTTTCTTAGTGGTAAATTGGAACTAATAGGCTCATGGAGATAATTGGAGATAATAGGCTTTTGTGTCTGGGATAGTTTGGTACCCAGAACCTCAGATCTCAGATCCTGAGAAGGCAGGATGACAGACCTCAGCTATAGACCCTTAGGCTGTGGCCTCTGCTACAAGGGGATCCTGTCTCCACGTGGTGGAGTGCTAGTCATAATCCCAAAGTGTAAGGTCCAGCACCTAGACCCTGAGTTCAAGGTTCATGACTGAGAGAAAACAAAACAAAACAATTGTCTGCAGGAGACAACTTACTAGTCTTCAGTAATACATCTTTGTCCCTGCCATGGGGACATAAATGAGCCTCAATATTCTTGTCTGCATAATCATCTCAGTTGTGGAGATCTTACAAGGACCCAAAGAAAGAATGCACCTTGTGAAGGACACAGCATATTGCACTCTTTGCATGACTCAGCACACAGCATCCTTTGAAAGACTCAGCACAGAGCACCCAATGCAGGATGCAACAAACTGCACCCTGTAAAGGACTCAGCACCTAGTTCTATTCCACAAGCTTTCATTAGAATTAGGGTGCTTTTATCAGTATCACCATTCTTTGAGGAATATTTCACAAACCACACAAGTTCACATCTAATGGTTTAGTGTGGTGTTTTTTGTGGGGCGGTGGGTTAGCCATGGGGCTTGAACTCAAAACATGAGGATACTATTCTAATAACATTTGCTCAAGGCTAGAGCTCTACCACTTCAAGCCATATTTCAAAAATTCTAGCAGACTTCCTGCCAGGTTTTAAAGGCCCTGAGCACCCAGGATGTGGGGATAAGCCAGGGTAACCAGGATGACGGAGATAACCCATGGATCTGGGTCGCAGCAGTTTACATCTGGCTAAGTCAGATTAGGTGGCAGCTGTCAGCACCAGACTCCTAGATTGCCCTGTGATAAGGTGTTTGAAGTCCTGTCCTTCTTGTCCTTCCATAGTTGCAGTTAGAATATTCTACCTTATTTTGGCGGTAGTCCTGGGGCTTGAGTATGAGCTTTGACCCTGTCCCTAAGCGTATGTGCTCAAGGCTAGCACACAATTGAATGAAAGACAGCAGAACTTCTGTGTTTTCTGTTTATGTGGCACTGAGGAATCAAACCAAGTGCTTCGTGCTTCCTCGGTGAGCATTCAACGACTGAGCCCCTGCAGTGAACGAGATATAAATAGATAGAGAATGCTGTATATAAATATTATATACACAAAAAGAGAAATGTCTGCATATTATTAAATTATAGATAGTATTACTACCAATTATTAGGTATTAAATTATGTCTCCATTTAATGATGTGTCCCAGTTAACAATTAATAAAGCATTAATTAAAATTACTCAATATCCTGTTATTGTTTATCACATATGTACATACATTCCTACATATAATTATTTTATAGAATGAGACAAATTCCTATGTATTATTAAATTATGCATCATGTGTTACTACCAATTATTAGGTATTTATGTTTCCATGAAATTTTTATTCTGTTAATGCTTAATAAAATATTAAACTTAATCCACGTCCTATAATTTTTGTGTCTAATTTTATCCTAGAATGATTCCATACTAATTCAATCTGTTTTTCATTTATTGTAATGACAATTCTTCCACCTATGAAATTTTTTACATTTATTACATCCTATTACATAGCATATAGTTTTGCATCTGAATTATACATCCTACCTGTCACTGAGCACTTTCAAAGAAAAAGAAAACATGTGTCATGCTCGGCTTCTCACTCCACAATTACATGTTTGGCAGTTCTGGGATCTAAACTCAGGGCCTAGAAGGCTCAGTTCATGAATGAGTGACTGTCAGCACAGCAGCCTCTAGCCCATTCAGCTGCCAGGCAGTTCCTAGGCCCTGAGATTGAGCCCCGTGTGTTGAGTAACTACACTAAGTGTAGTTACTCATTTTATTTTTTGTTATATTCATTTATTTACCACTTACTTTATTGACTGTTATTACACATAAAATATTTATTACATTTATTACTTAGGATATAGTTTTGCCTATGTATGAAACTTCACACCTGACACTCAGGACTTTCACAGAAAAGGAAAACATCTCACCATGGGCTTCTTACTTTACGATTCAAATTTGTGAGTGCTGGCATCTGAACTCACAGTCTACAAGGCCCAATTCATTAACGGGTAAGTGTCAGCATGCCAGCCTGGAGCATAATGAGCTGACTAGCATTTCCAGCACCTGAGATTGAGCCCTAGGAGTTGACAAAATACGAACACATTGACATGAAGATGGTAAAACACACAAAAAAATAGATCATTATAGAGTGCCAGAGATGTCTACATATTATTCAACTATATAGGCTACATTCCTACCAATTCTTGGGCATTTATTATGCCTCCATGTAATTAATATTATTGTTTTCATCCTTAATGAAGTATTAATTAAATCAACCACTGTCCCGAACGTATTACATACATGTAATTAATAGTATTCTTTGAATGTGTCAAAAAATATTCATTAAAATCAATTGGGCTCCTAAAATCACTCTAATTGTATAGTAGTATTCAGAAATAACTAATTCACCCTTGCTATTCATAATCTTCCATCGGTATTCCTATGAATAGGAACGAGACTCAGGATCTCTTAGGGGTCAGGACAGGGCTTCAAACACAGGACCTATGTTGCTGTATAGGCCTATGGCTTCCCAGGTAGCCTGCCAGCTTTCAGCAATGCCAGGTTACCAACATTTTTCAACCATGTCATTCAGACCCAGGATGGTCACCTAACAAAGATAAAATGTGTAAAATTTGCAGCCATCTGCAAATTGCCAGCTTTTTTCTGTTTTGCATTAATTATTTTTTTCTTGTCAGCCACTGGGGCCCAGGAACCCAGGTTCAGCTGTGGGTCCAGTGGCTGCACGCCAGCCTAGAGTTATCAATCCTGAGGCAGAGTTGCCAAGACCTGAGTTCAAGCCCCATGGTTGACAAAATAAAAATACATACAGGAGTTGTGTCAATATGCCAGAGGAGAAGCTGGAGGCTAAACAAGCTAACACATAGAAAGCAGTTTTAGTGCTCCAGTGAACAGACCTAAGCCAGAGAATCACACCAAGTGTGCCATCACAATACAGAGAGTTAGGCCAGAGAGGGAAAATCCAGGCAAGGAAACAGATCTGCGAGCTTGTCAGCAGCCATGGCTGTGGCAGCGGTGGCCGCAGCAGCCATAACTGCAACACATAAAGTCCAAGACAACGACGCCATACGCAGCAGGTGAGTGGATTCTACTCAACACCAGCAAGAACTGACAAGGGGCAGACATCTTCATCCTGCAGATTACAGACCAGAGATGACCCAAGAACCAAGACTCTGGCATGAGTAGAAGCCTGACATCCTCACTCCTTCTCAGGAAGCAGAGGAGGTAAGGCCACCCCTCCCCACCCCAATACCAGAGATCTCCATCTTTGATACTGACAAAGGCCTGGCTGAGCAGCTAGCTCCAACTCAGGCCTTGGAAGAAAACAAGAGTCATTTAGCAGGTCACAGGAACCTATTTGACTTGTAAGGCTCAGCCCCACCCAGCAAAAAGTCACCCAGCACAGCTGAGCAAGCTCCACCAGCCCCAGTAGTGGCTTTCTTCACTGGATAAACAGAGCCAGAGGCTGCCCCTCCCTATAGTAGCCTTGACAATCAATTGACATTCAGTAAACATAAACCCTGAGAATGGCTCCAGGCTGGGCTCTGCTAGTGTCTCAGAAGCTAGCCCCTCAGGGAAAAGCAACTGTTTGCTAAAAGGCCTCCACCCTACCCAGAACCTAGCCTCATCACAGCATTTCCAAACTTGAGGAAAAAGCCATCTCCTGCTTTTGTGATACTCAAAACCGATTTCCCTCCCATTGAACTAACCTGGGAGGAGGATCGCAAAATCCTGGGTAAAGCAGAGCATTTTTCTGCCTACTCAAACAAACTGACTTAAGAAAACAACCAAGCCACTGGAAAATCAAACACCACAAGCAGACCAGAGACTCCAATAAGAGACCAGTTACAGACACAAAGGAGATACAGGATCAATCCATCCTCCCAAAAAAAATCAAAGAACTTTTTTGTACATTTTATAAAATTTTCTTTAAACTTTTTAAAATTTTTAATTTTTATCTTTAAAAAAAATTTGAATTAACTCTTTCTTTCTTCCTCTTATACTTTTTATTTTAGAGATATATGAGTGTGTGTAATTTTTTTTAATTTAATTTTTTGTTTAGCTCTACAGACTTTTGATCCTTTTCTTTCTTTCTTTTTTCTTTCTTTCTTTCTATCTTTCTTTCTTTCTTTCTCATTCTTTTCACTTTTTCTTCTTACGTTCTTCTTTGTGTGACTTAATTGCTGTTCTGCTAATCCTCAGACATACCCATAGTTGATTATAAGACCTTATCCCCCATTTTGTACACAATTATCCAGAAATTTATTACTCAGTTCAAAACCTCTTAGACTTAAATTCAATTAATAGCAGCATTTCCTCTATTCTATATACCTATATATTTTCAGCATTTTTATTTTTAAGTTTTTCACATCTCATTCTATCCCTCCCCTTCTCTTATCCTATCCCTGTTCTTCTCTGAATATTACATAGTTGATTTGCATAATTTATAATTGTTTCACTTTTTAATTTTTAATTTTTGTTTCTATTTTTTCTTGTCCTTTTTTATTTTTCTCTGTCTTTTTTTTCTCTCTCTACTATTGTTCTATCCAACCTATTTCCCCCATTGAGATTAGGGTTTAGTCAAGTTAACTCTCCCTCTACTTTTCAACATCCCTCTATTCCTATTTTTACCCACATATCTCCCTAAACCTAATAATGTCTGCTTTGCCAAATTCTTCTTTGCAGTTCGCAGCACACTAATACATAGTTGTTTTATGTTGAATAGATATATCTGTTGAACTAGATTGTATCTGCAGATTTTACTGTGCAAATACAGACTTTGGTTGATGCTTGCCTTAAGATAGTGTTCTAGCACA
Source organism: Dipodomys spectabilis (assembly GCF_019054845.1). Lineage (NCBI taxonomy): Eukaryota > Metazoa > Chordata > Mammalia > Rodentia > Heteromyidae > Dipodomys > Dipodomys spectabilis. The sequence continues at coordinate 358,447 of NW_024871053.1, forward strand.
AAACTGGTGTTTCATTCATCCCAAATGGGCAGAACAAACCTGAAAAACACAAGAAAAATGGAAAGTCCAGGTATCCCACTTTCCACTCATGGTAATCAGGGGACAGAACAGAAAATGAATAATCCGGAAGAGAGTTCCCAAAAAGCTCTACAAACACTACTGGTAAACATGGTAAATGAAAAGGCTGAAAACCTGCAAAGATTCTGTTTGAACGTGATAGGGAGAGAGAGAAGACAAACCAAAGGTCAATACAGGAATATCATGAGCATGAAGAACCTACTCAAAGATTGATACAGGAATTGTATGAGCAGCTTGAGAACACTCAAATAGAAATAAGGAATGGTGTGAGCAGGCTGAGATCAGTCAAAGAGATAGACAGGAATTTTGGGAGCTGGCATAGAAGAGACAAAGAGAAAGTCAGGAATGGTGTGGTGAGGCTGAGAACACTCAAAGAGAACTACAGGAATTGCGTGACCATAAGGAAGCTAATCAAAGAGTGATACAGGAATTGAGAGAGCAGGATGAGATTACAAAAAGATCACTAAAGGCATCCATGGAATCCATAAACAGAGAGCTGAAAGAAGTCAGGGAGTCCACAAAGGGAATGCTGAATCCAACCCTACAGAAGGAATGGGAGTCCAAGGAAACCATAACCAATCAACTAAGGGATTTGAGAATAAACACTGAACAACAAATTAAGGTAGTAAAGAAGTTCACACAAGATCTAAAACAAAGCTCCAACAAAGAATTTGAAGGCATCAAAGCTGACCAATTAGAAGGAAAAGAGATAAAAAAACAAAGTAGAAAGTCTTGACAGCAGGTTAGACCATGCAGAAGATCGAATCTCGGGGATTGAAGACAGCCTAGATATTATAGAGAAAGAACATACAACCATTCAAGAAAAATCCAAGAAATATGATAGATCTATTCAAAATGTGGAAGATACCATCAGAAGGCCTAATCTGAGGATAATGAGTGTTGAGGAACACCTAGAAACAGAAGTTAAAGGTCTAGGAAAATTTTTAACAGGATCCTAGCAGAGAACTTCACAAACATGCAAAAAGATAGGCCTATTAAGATACAAGCTTTTAGAAATACGAATAGACCTGGCCAAAACAGGACATCCCACTCTTACAGTATAATCCTGGCAGGATCAATTCAGACCGAGGAAAAGATCCTTAAAGCTGTCAAGGAGAAAAGATTAATCACCTATGAAGGGAAACCAATGAGAATCACCTCAGATTTCTCAGCAGAGACAATTAGAGCAAAAGAGCTTGGAATGATGTATGCCATGCCTTAATGACAAACAAATATCAACCAAGAATACTATACCCAGCTAAATTCTCGTTCATAACCCAAGGTCAAAGAAAATCCTTCCATAGCAAAGAAAAATTGAGACAATTTATCTCCACAAACCAGCCCTACAAAAGATTCTTAAAGATGTCCTACACATAGAAAACCAAGAAGACCACAATAAAGGCCAGGAAACTGAACCCAAACTGAGAATCCAAGAAGCATAGCAAGCACTCAGTTGCCACAGCCCCCAAGAAGGTGGATAAGATGGCAGGAAATCCCAAATAACTCTCAGTCCTTTCTCTCAACATTAATGAACTTAACTCTCCAATTAAGCAACATAGACTGTCTAGTTTGATTAAAAAGCAAGATCCGTCTATCTGCTGCCTTCAGGATTCACGTCTTGCTCATAAAAACAAAAACATTTTCAATATGAAAGTCTCGAACAAAATCTACCAAGCAAACGGCCCCCATTATCAAGTGGGAGTTGCAATACTAATATGAGATAAAAATAGACTTCAAATTAAAACTAGTGAGAAGAGATAAAGAAGGTCACTACACACTAATTAAGGGTATCTCCTTCTGGAGGAAATTACAATCTAAATATCTTTTTGCCAAACAACGGAACACCCAAATTTACCCTAGAAAAACTACTTTCCCTCATATCCCACATAGACCCAAGGACATTAATTGTTGGGGACTTTAACACACCACTCTCCCCACTAGATAGATCAACTCGGCAAAAACTCAAAAAAGAAACTGCAGACCTAAACAAAAACATAGCTCAACTATATTTAACAGACCCCTACCAAATATTTCAACCAGCAGCATCAGAATACATGGTTTTCTCAGCAGCACATGGAACATTTTCCCAAATAGACCACATTTTAGGCCACAAAACAAACTTGTCCAAATTCAGAAACATTGAATTTATACATTGCATTATCTCAGAACACAAGGGAATAAAATTAGAACTCAACACTAAAAACCACCAAAGAGGTTCCTGTAACAATACAAGGAGCCTGAACAACATACTGCTGAATCACGAGTGGGTCATGGAGGAGATTAGAAAGGAAATTCAAATGTTCATGATATTCAACAAAAATGAGCACACAAACTACCAGCTCCTCTGTGAAATATCAAAGGCAGTACTCAGAGGCAAGTTTATAGCTCTCAGTTCTTACATCAACAAATTGGAGAGATCTGAAACCAACAATTTAATGAGACATCTGAGCCTCCTTGCAGTAAAATAAACTTAAATCCAGTAGACAGAAACAAATAATTAAAATTAAATCAGAATTAAATGAATTAGAATAAAAAAATAGAAAGAGTCAACAAAACAAAGAGTTGGTTCTTCGAAAAAATCAACAAAATTGACAGACCCTTAGCAAATCTTATCAGAAAAAGAAGAGAAAACACCCAAATAAATAAACTCCTCTATGAGAATGGAAACATCACCACAGAAACAACCAAGATTCAGAACATAATAACGGAATACTTCTCAAAACATTATGCTAATAAGTTTGAGATCTTGGCAGAAATGGACCTTTTCCTAGCAAATATTGACATGCAGAAACTAAACCAAGATGAGTTAAACCATCTTAACAGGCCCATATCAAGCATTGAAATAGAAATAGCAATAAGACACCTCCCATCTAAGAAAAGCCCAGGACCAGTTGGCTTTAGAGCAGAATTCTACAAGGCCTTCAAAGCAGAGCTCACACCAGTACTCCTCCAACTATTCAATGAAATTGAAAGAGAAAGTTCACTGCCGAACTCATTCTATGAAGCCATCATAACCCTCATCCCAAAACCAGGCAGGAACTCATCAAAGAAAGAGAACAATATATCCATTTCTTTGATGAACATTGATGCAAAACTTCTCAACAAAATTTTGGCCAATTGACTTCAACAATTCATTCAAAATATCACACACCATGATCAAACAGGACTCATTTCATGGATGCAAAGCTGGTTCAATATACACAAATCAATTAATATAATTCATCACATCAACAGGAGCAAGGATAAGTACCACATGGTTATCTCAATAGATGCACAAAAAGCATTTGACAAGATCCAACACCCCTTTATGATGAAGGTTCTGGAAAAATTAGGAATCCATGGAACATTCCTCAATACAATAAAGGCTCTATATGACAAACCTACAATATCCATTATACTTAATGGTGAAAACTACAGCCATTCCCTGTTAACTCAGGAACAATACAAGGATGTCCTCTCTCTCTCTCCACTTTTCTTCAATCTAATATTAAAATGCCTAGCTACAGCAATAAGACAAGGTACAATAAATGGGATCCAAATAGGGAAAGAAGAAGTAAAACTCTCCTTCTTTGCAGATGACACGGTCTTGTATTTAAAGAATCCTACAGACTCCACTCCCAAATTACTCAAGCAGATTCAAAACTTTGACAAAGTAGCACGGTATAAAATTAATTCTAAAAATCTATGGCTATTCTGTATGCCAACAATGAGAAAAGTGTGGGTGAAATTAGGAAAGCAACTCCATTTGTAATAGCCCCACAAAAAATAAAATACCTAGGAATTAACTTAACCAAAGAAGTGAAGGGCCTCTATGATGAAAACTTTAAAAACTTGAAAAAGGAATTCAAAACAGAACTTAGAAATTGGCATAAACTCCAATGCTCCTGGATTGGAAAGATCAACATTGTGAAAATGGCAATACTTCCCAAGGGTATCTGCAAATTCAATGCGATACCTATAAATATTCCAACCTCATTATTCAAGATAATAGAAGAGGCAATCCAAAAATTCATATGGAACAATAAAAGACACCCGATAGCAAAAACGATCCTTAACAGAAGGAGGAATATCAATAACAAATTCCAAACTCTACTACAAAGCCATAATAAGCAAAACAGCTTGGTACTGGCACCAGAACAGACCTCAAGACCAATGGACCAGAATTGCAAACCCAGAAATGAACCTATAGACCTAGAGCAATATAATCTTCGATAAGGGAGCTAAAAAAATAGAATGGAAGACAGACAGCCTCTTCAGTAAATTGTACTGGCAAAATTAGTTACTTGTAGAAAACTAAAGCTAGATCCTTATATATCAACCTGCACCAGAATCAACTCAATTGGTCAAAGACCTTGGAGTCAAAGCAGACATTCTGAAAACATTACAGGATGGAATAGTAGAAACTCTAAGTCTCCTTGGCACAGGCAGAAATTTTCTTAATAGAGACCCAGAAACACAACAAATTAAAGAAAGTTTGGACAAACGGGATGGCATGAAATTGCAGAGCTTCTGCATGGCAAATGATATAGCTAGCAAGATCATTAGAAATCCCATGGATTGGGAGAATATCTTCACTAGCCATACAATGGACAAGGGTCTCATATCTAAAATATACCTGGAACTCAAAAAATTAAACCCCCCAACAACAAATCTTCAAAGAAACAACTGCCCAATAAATAAGTTGGCTAAAGACTTAGAAACTGCTCTGAAGAAGAAAGAAGGATGGCCAATAGACACATGAAGAAATGCTCAACCTTCCTAGCCATAAAAGAAATGCAAATCAAAACAGCATTGAGATACCACCTCACCCCAGTTAGAATGGCTATAATCAAGAACTCTAATAACAACTCATGCTGGAGGCTATGTAGAGAGAAGGGAACCTTATTGCATTGTTGGTGGGAGTGAAACCTTGTTCAACCACTTTGGAAAGCAGTATGGAGGTTCCTCAAAACACTCCTCATAGAGCTCCCCTATTACCCAGCAATCCCACTTTTGGGCATTTACCCAAATGTTCACATACAAGATCACACTACCAGCACAACTATGTTTATTGCAGCATTATTTACCATAGCTAAGATATGGAACCAACCCAGATGCCACTCTGGAGATGAATGAATCAAGAAAATGTGGTTTATGTATACACAATGGAATTCTATGCCTCCATCAGAAAGAATGACATTGCCCCATTTATTAGGAAATAGAAAGACTTGGAAAAAAATATATTAAGTGAAATAATCCAGACCAAAGAAACATAGGTCTCATACTTTCCCTTATTTGCAATAACTTGTATATGTCTGAGTCAAGCAGAAAAGTTCAGATAAGTTGATGTTAGGTAAATGATCCCTAAGATATGTATTCAAATGTTTTTTTTTTCTTTCATGTGATTGTTTCTAACACATTTATAACTGATTTCTTTTTTGCTTTGTATGTCCCTCCCCGATGGTATAACCCCTGCTTTCACTGTATTTCATGTTGGTATAATTTTTGGAGGGGAAGGGAAAAAACACATCATTATTTAAATGATACAGGAGGACCTATTGCAACAATGAGATGTACAAGTAGTTATGTCGAAAAGGAGCTTTCCAACTTTGGTGGGGGTGGAGGAGATTTGGGTGGTAAGGCGTGGGAGTATGGGAAAAGATGGGATGGGGAAAAAAAGGAGTAGGCTAAAATACTTGATAAGAAATATACTCATTATCTTGCCCATGTACTTGTAACCCCTCTGTATAGTATTTTCACAATAAAAAAGAAAAATATACATACATACATATATCAAAAATATTTAAAATATTATGAGGCTCCTTTGCTTGAAATTCATGCTGTTTTTTCTGCCAGGCCTGGGATTTCAACTCAGGGTCTGGGTAAATCTACCACTGTGTGGGAAGGGGAACCTCACCGTGCTGGAAGACAAGAAAGTCAGGCCTGTTCCTATAGCCTGAATTCAAGTCCTAGCACATAAAAAGGTATATTCGTGGGCTGGGAAGGTGGCTCAGTGGTAGAGCGCTTGCCTTGCATGCCTGAGGCCCTGGATTCGATTCCTCAGCACCACATAAGCAACAAAAAAGCCAGAAGGGGCACTGTGGCTCAAGTGGTAGAGCGCTAGCCTTGAGCTGAAGAGCTGAGGGACAGCATCCAGTCCGAGAGTTCAGGCCCCACGATGGGACCTCTCCCCCCGACCACAAAACAAAAACAAAAACAAAAACAAAAAAAAACCAAAAAGGTATGTTCGTATACATTTTAAATACATGATTTATATTTACACACACATGTTTATTTCATATTGCGGTTAGGAGATTCATTTTATTTGGGTTTTTATTTTTTCTTATGTATTTTAGTATGATTACACATATAATATTATTTGCATCTTGTTACATAAAACATAGATTTGTCTATGTATTCTACATCATTCCTGAGACCCAGGACTTTCACAGATAAGGTAAACAAGTGGGACTATTGGCTTTTCCACCAGAATTAAGGTTTTGGCAGGTCTGTGACTTGAACTCAGGGCCTACCAGGCCCACTTCATGAATGGGTAAATATTAGCACAGCAGTCTGATGCAAGTGAAGTTGGCTGGAAAATTTGAGGACCTGAGATCAAGCCCTAGGAATGGCCAATATATAAACATATAGATGTTTAGATCGCAGTGTGTCTGTGTGTGTGCATGTGTGTGTATTTACATATGTATAAGCATCTATAAATGTATACAGAGACACAAATAGACATTTTTGTAGCTTCTAGTGTATAGCCCTATATAAAGTGTGATCTCTATATCTTATTTTTATATATTCTATTGCTACCAATTATTTGGTCTAAAATTATGCCTCCATTAATTAATCACGGTAGAAGACTTAGTAAAGTATTAATTAATCAATGACCTATGTTTATTGCATAGAATCTTATCCTGGAATGACTAGGTAATATGTAATTCAATTAGTACATTTCAAAAATTCTATTAATGTTTGAACAGATAGGAATGATTTTCCTATGATATTCAGCCGTGTGTAGGTGACAATTTCAGGATCGGACTCAAGGCTTAAGTGTCTGGTTTGGACTCAGGCTTCACTGACAGCCCCCCAGCCTTTGTCCATGCAAGGTCACATACAATTTTCAAGTCAAGTCATTGAGACCCAGGAGGGTCACAGTGCTAAGGAAACAAAGATAAAACTGTTGTGTAAAACTTCCTGGTGTTTTGCTCTTTCATTTTTTTGGTTTGATGTATTTTTGCCAGTGCTGGGAGTTGAATTCAGGTCCTAGGATCCCTGGATCATCTGTGCGTGTAAAATCTGCACCCCTTACTAGGGTAATCATGGTTTAAGACACAATAAAATACTTCCTGAGCAAAAGGAGCTCAAGTAAAATGTCTAGGCTCACAGTTCAAGCCTCAGGACCTGCCATAAAAAAAGAGCCAGTAACTCCATGTGTCTGTATATGTATGTATGTATTTGTATCAGTAAACATCCAGAGTCTCCATGAAGAAAGGCACTCAGCTAGGAAATTTGATTTGGATAGAATGATTTCATAACACAGAGAGTGCTTTCAAGGCAGTGCATGTTCCAGGGCTCCCCTGTTCCCAGTGTAGCCTAAGGGGTTCTCTATACCCCAGTCTGCTGGAGGAAGTCTGCCTTATTGTTGGAATAGGCAGACAAAAATCCCCACTCCTGTACAGCTGTGTAACAAACAATTCATCTGGGCCAACTAGTGAAGATAAGTGTGGGCAGGCTCTGAAGGTCAGGAGAAAAATGCTTCTTTGTACTCCAAGCTCTCTCTCTCCCCAATGTTCTGTTTTGACCGGAAGCCTTCATTTGTGCCACCTCCTGTGGCAGGCTAAGTTCCTGCACTCATCCTGTCTTTGTTAGACTAGGTTTCAGTGTTGAAACAAACTGCTACAATTAATTCAAGAGTCCTTCTGCCAGACAATTAGGGAGCTGAACCTAATGAAATGAAATTGGCATGTGTGTGTGTGTGTGTGAGTGTGTACATATACCAGTCCTGGTGCTTGAACTGAGGACCTAACTACTGTACCTGAGTTTCTCCTGTACAACGACAGCACTCTACCACGTGAGCCACAGAGCCACTTCAGGATTTTTTTTCTAGGCATGTGGTACTGAGGGTTTAAACCCAGGGTTTCACACATGCAAAGCAGTCTACCCCTAAGAAACAATCCCAGAACTCCACTTCAGGTTTCTTTCTTTCTTTTCTTGTAAGTTGGAGGAATTGAAATCTGGGACTGGCTGCCGTCTCTGAGCAATTCAGCTCAAGTCTAGCACTATACCACTTGAGCTACAGTGCCCCTTCAAGCTTTCTGGTGGTTTATTGGAGATGACAATCTCAAGGAATTTCCTGCCCAGACTGTCTTTGGACTGTGATCTGGGATAATTTTGAACTGAGATCCTCAGCTTCCTGAGCAGGCAGGATGATAGACCTCAGCTAAAGACACCTAAGCCATGACACTTTGTTACAAGGGTGTCCTTGGCTCCACATTGTAGAATGTTAGCATGAGGCCAAGAAGAATGTCAGCAAATAGGCTCTGAGTTCAAGGTTCATGATGGAGAAAAGTAAACCAAAACAATTGTCTGCAGAAGACAAGTCATTAGAGCTCAGTATATACATAAATTTGGCCCTGCCTTGGGGACAGTGTCTGATCTCATATCTGAGCCTCAACTTTCTCATCTTCAAAATCATCTTACTTGTGTAGCTCTTATAAGGACCAGATGAAAGAATACAACTCGTGAAGGACTCAGAACATAGCCCTCTGTAAAGGACTCAGCACACAGTACTCCATGAATGACTTATCACCCTGTAAAGGACTCAAAATCCAGCACCCCAGGAAGAACTCTTCACATAGCTGTTTCCCACATACTGTCATTAGAATTACGGTGCTATCATCAGTATCACCATTCTTTCAGATACATGTCACAAAATGCACAAGTTCACATCTAATGATTTAGAGTGGTGTTTCTTTTGTGGGGAGGGTCATCAGCCTCGGGGATTGCACTCCTAGGTTGGAGGTACTGTCCTAAGATCTTTTCCTCAAGGCTAGAGCTCTACCACTTTGAGGCACAGCTCAGAGTCTCGCAGACTTCCTGCCAGGGCTGAGTTTTCAACCCAACAGTTTCTGATCTGATCCCCTGAGCAGCTAGAGATGAGCCAGCAGCTTCTAGTTCCATGGTGTTGGGTTGCAGCTGTTGACCTCTGGCTAAGTCAGGTTAAATGGCAGCTGTCGGCTTCAGACTCCCAGCTTGCTCTGTGATGAGGTATTTGAAATCTTGGCCTTCTATGCTTGCAGTCAGAACATTCTAACTTGTTTTTGGTGCCAGTCCTGGGGCTTGAGTAAGGACCTAGCCACAGTCCCTAAGCTTTCATTCTCAAAACCAATGCTCAACTGCTTGCGTGACTGCACTACCTCCGGATTTTCTGTGCATGTGATAGTGTGGGATTGAACCCAGGGCTTCATACATAGGAGGCGAGCACTCTACCACTGAGTCCCAGGAATAACAAGCGTAGAAATAGATATGTAGATTGTTACAGATAGATAGATAGATAAAACAAGACAGAAATGTATCTATATTATTTAATTATATGTACTATATTAATATCAATTATTGATAAATTTTTCCTTCCTTTATTTAAGTATTATGGTTGAATACTTAACAAAGTATTAATTGAAAATTAGTCAATATACTATAATTATTGAGTATAATTTTATAATATAATCATACACTAACTACAATTGTGTTACTTTACAACATTCCATTCGTATGGATATATATCAGAATGCATTTCTTAGGATCTCCCGTGATTCATAGGTGGCAGTCCTGGGATTCACACCCCGGGCCTAGGTTGCTGGTTGGGGCTATGGCTTTCCCTGATAGCCCACCAAACTTCATCAGAACAAAGTCATGTAAAAACTTTCCGGCCATGTCATTTAGACATAGGATGGTTGCAATGCAAAGGAAAAAACAATGTAAAACTGCCTTTTGGACCTTCCAGTTTTATCTTTTTCCTTTTTATTCTACCTCTCTATCTTTCTTTCTTTTCGGTATTGGGGACAGAACTCTGGGTCTGGGTGCTGTCCCTCAACTCTTCAGCTCAAAGCTATCGTTCTACCACTTGAGCCATAGCCCTACTTCTGGCTTTTTTCTGCGTATGTGGTGGTGAGGAATCGAACCCAGGGTCTTATGCATGCAAGGCAAGCACTCTATTACTGAGCCACCTTCCCAGTACTTCTCCCTTATTTTTTTGCCAGTCCCAAGATTTGAACTCAGGTCCTAAGATCTCAGGATGGGCTGTGGGTCCAGAGGCTACAACCCAGCCTAGGATGATTGAAGCTGAAGCAAAGTTGCCATGAGCTGAGTTCAAGACCCAGGCCAGTCCAAAAAACATTAAAGCCCTGGCTTGTAATTTGCATCATTTTTCTGTCAGGCCTGGGATTTCAACTCAGGGACTGGGTAACACTGTGGCACTGTAGAGGAGAAGAAGCTCACCATCATTTAAGACAAGAATTTCAGCCCAGTATACAGAGCCCAAATTCAAACTCCAGCAATGAAAAAATAATATTCATATATGAGCTTTATTTACATACATGGGTTTACTCCATATGACATTTATTATCCTTATTTTTTATTTTATGTACTGTTATTACATATATAACAGTTATTCCATTTATTACATCTTATCACATGGATTTATTTGCATATAGATTATACATCATACTGAGACCCAGGATGTAAAAATTAGCTTCTGACTCCACATATAAAATTTTGGCTATGTTGGGATTTGAACTCACAGCCCACAATGCCCAATTCATGAATGGGTCAGTTGTAGAACAAAAGCCCTTGCCAAACTGAGCTGCCAGCCAGTTCTGAAGACCTGAGAACAAGCCATAGTAGTGGCTGATATATAGATAGAGATATAGCTCTAGATACAGATATAGATATAGATAGATTGATAGATTGTAGTTTGCAATATATATTAGAGAGACAATGTGAGGATATTAAATTACATATTATGAATTATTGTTAAATTATGCCTCCATTTAATGAAGGATCATGATTGAATACTTATTAAAGCATTAATGTAAAAGTAGTCAGTATTCTTTAATTGGGAGAATCATACCATTGTGCTAGAATGGAAGACATCATCCACTACTTTTTGTGTAGCACTGTATAAGAGAATCATAAACTACCTGCAAATTTAATTGTTACTTTTTTAACATTCCTTTAAGCATTCACATGATAGGAAAGATTTTCTCAAGATCTCCCTCCTTTTGTAGGTGGCAGTCCTGGAATTTGAACTCCAGGCCTGGGTAGTTTACTTCAAATGCAAACCATTAGCATGACACTGTGTAGTTTTCAGTTTGTCACAATGAAAAAAAGAACAAGAACAAAAGAAAGCCAGGTGTCATTTGCTCCTCCCTGTAATCCTAGCTCTTCAGGAGTCTGAGAGATAGAGAATGACAGTTTGAATTCAGCCAGTACAGGAAAGTCCACAAGCACTCTTATTTCTGAGGGATCAGAGGAATAAAAAATCACCATGAGTGGGGTTGTGGCTCAAGGGCAGAGCACTAACCTTGAGCAAAAGGAGCTCAGGAACAGTGCCTAGGCTCATAATACAAACCCCGGGCCTGCGAAAAAACCACAAAAAAACAAAAAACAAAAAAACCGAAAAACAACTCCATGTCTCCCCATGTATGTATGCCTGCATTTCAATCAGTGAAGGTCTAGAGTCCCTATGATGAAAGGCACCCTGCTGGGAAATTTGCTTTAATAGAATGATTTCATAGCACAGAGAGTGCTTTCAAGACAGTGCAAGTTCCCAGGCTCCCCTCACTGTTACCAGTGTAGCCTGAGGTTTTCTCCACACCCCAGGCTGCTGGAGGAAGTCTGCCTCATTTTTGGAACAAGAAAACAAAAGGCCTCATTGATGTAAAACTGTGTAAAAGCAACTCCATCTGGCCCAATTAGTGAGGAGAGTGGGCGGGCTCTGAAAGCCAGGAGAAAAAGGCCTCTTCGTACCCCCAAGCTATCTCTCTCCCCCAGTGGAAGCCTTCATTTGTGCCACCTCCCTTGGCAGGCCAAGTTCCCTGCACTTATCCTGTCTTTGTTATACTATGTTCCAGTGTTGAAATAACCGGCTAAAATTAATTCAAGGGTCCTTCTGGCAGACAACAAGGGAGCTGAACCTAATAAAATGATTCATTATTGTCAACAGTGCCTTCCTAGTTTTCTGGAAGCTAGCTAATTCTAAGCACATGTATAATATCACAATGCTTCCTGTCATTTAGGGCTGGTGAAGCTTATCAGATTTTGAAACCTTTGACCTCTCCTAGTTGGGCCCTGAGTGACTAGGTTTTGGGGTTGAATACAAGGACTGGATGCTGAATATGAGCTCAGAGCACAAGCTCAGTGTTTTACCATTTGGTGTTACAGCTTCACTTCTGGCATCTGTGTGTGTGTGTGTGTGTGTGTGTGTGTGTGTGCATGCGTGGGTGTATGTATATGTGTGCATACACTTGTCCTGGAGCTTGAACTCAGGACCTGAACACTGTACCTGAGTTTCTCCTGTACAAGGATAGCACTCTATTACTTGAGCCACACAGCTACTTCAGACTTTTTTCTAGTGATGTGGTAGTGAGAAATCAAACCCAGGGATTCATACGTGCAAAGCACTCTACTCCTAAGACACATTCCCAGGACTACACTTCTTTCTTTCTTTTCTTGGAAGTTGGAGGAATTGAAGTCTAGGCCTGGGTGCTGTCCTTGAGCTCTTCAAATAAAGCCAAGCACTCTACTACTTGAGCTACAGAACCCCTGCAGGATTTTGTTGGTCACTGGAGAGAAGCCTCTCAAGGAATTTCCTGCCCAGCCTGGCTTTGGACTGTGATCCTCAGCTCTAAGGCTCCTGAGTGGCTAGGATGACAGCCGCAAGTCTCTGGCACCCAGCTTCCACTTCATGTTTCTAAGTGGTGAATAGGAGATAATAGTCTCATGAGACATTTTGTGTCTGCGATAATTTGGAACTGAGATGGTCATATCTCAGCTTCCTGATTAGGCAGGATGACAGACCTCAGCTACAGATACCTAAACTGTAACACTGTTGCAAAGGGTTCCTTGGCTCCACATGATAGGGCGCAGGTCAGTGGCTAGGCCCTGATTTCAACGTTTGCAACCGAGAAACATAAACCAAGACAATGGTCTGCAGGAGACAACTCAGTAGAGTTAGGTACATACATAGCTTTGTGCTTGACATGGGGACATATATGAGCCACAAGTTTCTCACCTGCACAATCATCTTACTTGTGGAGCTCTAACAAGGACCAGAAGAAAGAATGTACCCCGTGAAACACTCAACACACAACACCTCATGAAGGACTCATCACATAGCTGTATCCCACACACTGTCTTTAGAATTAGGGTGCTTTCATCAGTATCATCATTCTTTCAGAAACACGTCAGAAACCACACAAAATTCACATCTAATGATTTAGAAGGGTGGGTTTTTTTTAGGGAGGTGGAGTCAGCCACAGTGATTGCACTGAAAGGTTGGGGGTACTGTCCTAAGATCTTTTGCTCAAGGCTAGAGCTCTACCACTTTAAGCCACAGCTCAGAGTTTCTCAGACTTCCTGCCAGGCCTGGGTTTTAAACCCACCAGTGTCAGATCTCAGCCCCAAGCATCTTGGATAACAGGGGCAAGCAAGCCAGCAGCATATCTTATTCTGTGGAGCTGGGTTGCAGCAGTTTACCTCTGGCTACGTCAGGTTACATGACAGCTGTCAGCACCAGACTCCCGGTTTACTCTGTGATGAGGTATTTACAGTGCTATCGTTATATAGTTGCAGTCAGAACATTCTATCTTTTTTTGTTGCCATTCTTGAGTCTTGAGTAAGAGTCTAGACACAGTCCCTAAGCTGTTATACTCAAAGCTAGTGCTCCAGGTGCTTGAGCAACAGCATGATCTGGATTTTTCTGTGCACACGGTAATGAGGAATCAAACCCAGGTCTTTGTAAGTACTAGGCGAGTACTTTACCACTGAGCCCCAGGAGTGACAAGTGTATAAACTGATAAATGTGTAGATTGGTAGATAGATAGATAGATAGATAGATAGATAGATAGATAGATAGATAGATAGATAGATAGATGTAGATGCATAAACAAGAGAGAGATATCTGTATACTATGAAATTGCATATACGATATTACTACCAATTATTGGCAATTAAATTATTCCTTCCTATTTTAAGTATCATAATTGAATACATAATAAAGTATTAATTGAAAATTCGTCAACGTAGTATAATTGTTGTGTATAATTTTATAATATAATCATACACTAACTACTAATTTGATTGTTAATTTTATAACATTCCATTTGTATCATATATATGGGAATGGGTTTCTTAGAATCTCCGTCATTCATTAGTGGCAATCCCGGGATTTGACCTCCAGACCTAAGTTGCCAGTTTCGCTATGGCTTCCTTAATAGCCCACCAAACATCAGCAATGCAAGGTCATGCACACTTTCTAGGCCTTGTCATTTACACATATGATGGTCACAAAATAAAGGAAAAAAAGTAAAACCACCTTCTCAGTTTTATACTCCTTTTCATTTTTTTTTTTGCCAACCTCAAGATTTGAATTTCGGTCCTAGGATCCAATGGTTGGCTGTGGCAGAGATGCCAAGACCTGAGTTCAAGCATGTGCTCTGCCAAAAAAAATAACAATGATAAGTCCCTGGTTTGGAATTTGCACCATATTTCTGGCTGGCCTTGTATTTGAACTCAGGGTCTGGATTAATTCTGTGGTTCTGTGGTTGAACGGGAAAGGCTCACCCTCCTTGAAGACAAGAAATTCAGAGCAGTATCCAGGGCCTGAATTGAAGCCCCAGCACTGGAAAAAGCAATATTTATATATGGGATCTATTTACATACATAGGTTTATTGCATATGATGTTTATTACCTTTATTTATTTAGTATTATTACATATATAACATTTCATTTATTACATCATATCACATAGGATATATTTGCATAAGGATTATGCCTCATACTGAGACCCAGGACTTTCACAGAGAAGGAAAAAAAAATGTGTCAAAATTGGCTTCTTACTCCATTAATAAATTTTTGGCCATGCTGGGATTTCAACTCACAGCCTACAATGACCAATACATAAATGAGGTCACAGTCTTAGCACAGCAGCCTCCAGCAAACTGAGCTGCCTGGAAGTTCTGAAGACCTGTGATCAAGCCACAGGAGTGCCCAATAGATAGATAGATAGATAGATAGATAGATAGATAGATAGATAGATAGATAGATAGATAGATAGATAGATAGATAGATAGATAGATAGATAGATAGATAGATAGATAGATAGACAGATAGATAGATAGATAGATTTGTAGATATATATGCATACAGAGAGAGAATGTGAGTATATTAATTATATATATATTATTACCAGTAATTAGATATTAAATTATGCCTCTATTTATTGAAGTAACCTGGTTGAATACTTATAAAAGTATTAATTAAAAATTAGTCAATATCCTTCCATTAGGGGAAATCATATCATGGTGCTAGAATGGAAGATATAAATTCAATAATTTTTGTGTCGCATTCTAAAATAGAATCATGAATTAACTGCAAATTTAATTATTACTTTTATAACATTCCATTAGCATTCACATGAATAGGAATGAGTTTGTCAGGATCTCCTTCCATTTGAGAGTGGCAGTCCTGGCATTCAAACTCCAGGCCTGGGTAGTTTACTTGTAATGCAAACCATTGGAATGAAACCATGAAGATTTCAGATTGTTATGATTACAAAAAAGAACAAGAGGAAAAGAAACCCAGGAACCAAGGGCTCCTGCCTGTAATCCAAGCTCCTCAGGATGCTGAGATACAGAGAATGCCAATTTGAATTCAGCCAGGGCAGGAAAGTCCACGACACTATTATTTCTAAGAGAACACATGGAATAAAAACATGAATGAGGCTGTGGCTCAAGGGTAGAGCACTACCATTGAGCAAAAGGAGCTCAGAGACAGGGCCTAGGCTCATAGTACAAACAAGGAACTGCCGCCCCCCCCATGTCTCTGTGTATGTATGGATAATGTATGGATGATGGGCATTCAGCAGTTTGCCCATGCCCAGCACCCCAAACTGGGCAAGCTAGGACAAGCCCTTAAGAGTACTAAGTCTGAGCCAGCAGATTAAAGAAAGCATCCTTCTCTGCTATTTAATAACTGAAGCTTTATGTTATGGATGAGGTGTCCCATCGTGACACCTAGCAGGTACCCACTGCCTCCAGGGAGACCACAGTTCCTAGACTGTAGGAGTTATTGAAGTTTCTGGCTCCATTTGTCTATCCAGCTGTAGGATGTGAACCTAGATCTCTGGGGCCAAGTGGCTATCACTCATTTATCATTCCTCATTGCCAAGATACAGGCTGGTCTCAAATCTTGACAAAGAACTGAAATAGTCAGCAATTTCTATGCTGAAAGGGGTATGCCAATAAATCCCACCCACATAACTCCCGTTAGAAGTGAGCCTTGGGCTGTGAATATGGCTTAGTGGTAGAGCATGCACTAAGTCCTAGGCTCGATTACTCAGTACCACAGAAACAGAAAAAGCCAAAAGTCGCACTATGACTTAAGTGATAGTGTGCTAGCCTTGAGCAAAAGGAGCTCAGGAACATGCCCAGACCCTGAGTTCAATCCCCAAGCCTGGCAAAAAAAAGTGAGCCTGGTGAAACATATTCTTCTGGGACTCAGAGGAGCGCCAAGGTTATAGGTAAGAGGTAGGGTAGAGGGCAGGTGCTGGTGGCTCACCCCTGTAAGCTACTCAGGAGGCTGAGATCTGAGGATCCCAATTGCAAGGAGGAAAGTCTACATGAGACACTTTTCTCCAATTAAACACCCAAAAAGCCAGAAGAAGAGCTGTGGTTCAAGTAGTACAGTGCTAGCCTTGAGCACAAAAGCTCAGGGATCGGATAGAATCCAGGCCATGAATTCAAACCCCAGGACTGGCACACAGGCACACACACACACACACACACACACACACACACACACACACACACACACCAAGATAGAGCAGTTGCCAGTCACCCTGCACAAGTTCCATCTCTAGCAACTCAATATTAAAAAGAAAAAGGGGATAAGGGAAGATAAGACTTGCTCCAGGAGGTGATATAACCAATGTCAAAATTCCACAGGAGTTCTAAGATGTGGACATAGGACAGAGAGCCTTAGGCAGAAGGTACAGCATGGGCAAAGGTCATGAGGTGTGCTTTAGAGCAGGTGGTGTGGGTGGAATGAAGGTTCTGTGACTTCAGAAGAGTCTGGCAGGACACTCAAGGCTGGGCCAAGGTTTGTACTTGAGTCACAGGGCAGAGGGTGGGGTCCCAGAATGGGGCCAGGGAGAATAGCTTGGCTTTTCACCAGGGACCCCTGCCATTTCTGGTGGCTGCAATCCTATTTTTCACAGATTCTGACCCTCAGAATTCCTTTGCCTGGAGGAGTCAGTGCAAACGCATGCAATAACTCTTGCCTAAAAAAGCTTCTAGCCCAGTGCCACCAGTGGCTCAACCCCTGTAAATCCTAGCTACTCAGGTGACTGAGATAGAGATCGTGGGTCAAGCCAGCTCAGGGGAGGAAAGTTAGTGAGACTCTTTTTTCCAATTAACAACCAAAAGCCAGAAATGGAGCTGTGGTTCAAGTGGTAGAGTGCTAACCTTGAGGGAAATAGTTAAGAGACCAGAGACCAGACCCTGAGTTCAAGCCCTGGTACCGGCACAGAAAAAAAAAGAAAAGCTTTCAGGAGCTCCTAGTCCACTGTGGTGAAAGGCCAGATCAGCCAGGCACTGGTGGCTCGCGCCTGTCCTCCTAGCTCTTCAGGAGGCTGAGATGTAAAGATCGCAGTTCAAAGCCAGCCCAGGCAGAAAAGTCTGGGAAACTCTGATCTCCAAGGAACCTCCAGAAAACCGGAAGTGGCTCTGAAGCTCAAGTGGTAAGCTGAAGAGCTGGGGGACAGTGCCCAGGCTGAGAGTTCAAGCCCCATGACCAATGCCTGGCCTGCTTGGACCTCACTCTGTGGTCTAGGCAGAGTACGTTCCAGTGGGCTCCTGAGGGTCTTCCTAGGTGTCCTACAAGTCTTGAGAGCAGCCTGTTTAGAGGCCATTGCCTACAGAGTGGGCCACAGTACCAGAGAAGGGTGGAGCCTTGGGGCATGGAGATCATCAGAATGGCAGCTGGCATGGGTGCAATGTGGATCTGAGCAGTAAATCAACATCTCAGACCATGGTTCTGGGCCAGGAGGGGCAGAAGTTGAGAGATGTCACACCAGGTAATGCCCGCTCATGTAGGTATCACAACAGTGTGAATTTGTCAGGCACACCTTGGGCAGGTGTTGAGTTGGGCTCATGAAAGACTTGTAGTCTCAGGAATCCACAGCCGGCTGGCTGCTGCTTGTAGCAGTCACTATCCCAGGAGTGCCAGGACACAGAGCCAGTGCTCTAAGGCAGGGGTAGGGGTGGAAGGAGGCAGATGAAGGTCTGCAATCATGGGCCGACTACAAAGGAGCATCCCAAGTGTCCTTCCCTTCGTCCTGAGGCCCCGTGCACGGACAGAGGGGCAGGTTCCATGGAACTTACTGCCATGGCCCAGACCCTGCAGCCCAAGAAGGACTTAGGGAGAAACCACTTGATCTGCCTTGAGAGTTTACTGTGACTATGCCTCAGGATTGTCCCCAGTACTAGCTCAGCTCATCATTACTACCTTCCTGTGTGTGTGTGTGTGTGTGTGTGTGTGTGTGTGTGTGTGTGTGTGTGTGTGTTGTGTGTATATGTGTGTGTGTGTTTTGTGCATGTGTACACGTTCGCGTATGCATCTTGGTACTAGGGCTCAAACTCAGGGCCTGGGTTCTCTCCCTCACTTTTTTCATTCAGGGCTAGCACTCTACCACTTGAGCCAAAGTTTCTCTTCCAGCCTTCAGGTGGTTATTTGCAGAAAAGAGTCTCACAGACTTTTCTAGCTGGGCTGTCTCTGAATGGCAATCCTCAGATCTCAGACTCCTGAGGAGCTAGGAATATGAGAGCATGAGCTATTAGCATCTGGTGAAACTTTCCTTCTTAGCTAAAACAGACTACCTCTCTCCCAGCTGAGTACCAATCTACAGGTACCCCTCCTACCCCATGCTTCAGACAAAACATAACCTCCTCCCCTGAGGACAAAGAAATGGGATCAGGTTTGAGCTTTATATTCTCCACATAATCAGGGGCTGGTGGGAGCTGACATGGTCAGAGATCTAGACCAGGGCAAGTAGAGAGCTGTTAGAACAGAAGAGAGTATGAAAAGACATCTTTGCAGCTGGATGCCAGTGGCTCATGCTTATAATCCTAGCTACTCAAGGCTGACACCTGAGGATCAATAAAGATTCAAAGCTAGCCTGGGCAGACTATTATCTCAAATGAATCACAAGAAAGATGGGAAGTGGAGCTACTGTATTTCAAGTGATAGAGCACCAACCTTGAGCAAACAAGCTAAAGGATACCACTTAGGCTCTGAGATCAAACTCCAGTAAACACACACACACATACACACACACGCACACACACACACAAACACACTATAACCATCCTTAGCAGGTGCCAGTGGCTTATACCAGCAATACTAGCTACTCAAGAGGCTGAGCTTTTAGGGTGGCAACTTGAAGCCAGCACAGGCAGGAAAGTATGTGAGACACTTGTGTCTACTAAACTACTAAAAAAGATGAAAGGTGAGTTGTGGTTCAAGTGTTAGAGTGTTAGTTTGAGCAAAGGAAGCTCAGGGAGAGTGCCAAGCCCTGAGTTCCAGCTCTAAGATTTTTTTTAAAAACACCCCCCCACCCCAGTCAGGCTATAAATCTAGATTTTGGTCATCCTAGATCTCACTTCTGCTCCTGACACTTCCACAGCACAAGTGGTCGGTGTTTGGTCAGCACTGGTTAAGAAGTGAACTTACACAAGGGGGGGCATAGCCAGGGCAAGGCTAATGCCCCAGAACATTGAGGTACTGGCTATACCAGTCTCTCATCTCTCAGTTCCCTGGCCCTGGCATCTAAAGGCTGCACTGTATTCTGGGAATCTGGAATTATCTAGAAGGACCTGAGAGGCCGAGCTGGGGCTGGAAGTTAGACTTGCCTGCGATATGGTTCATTGACATTTCCTAGACACCGTCCAATACTGATAAGCTACCTTGACCTCACCTCCCAGGTAGCCCTGGATCATCCTTGCTTGTGCAGCCTTCAGTCAGCTATCAAGCTCGAGTTGGCCAGAGCCACAGGCACCCACCCTTCCCCCACTCCACTGACAGACTGCTGGAAGTGGGACAGGCAGCCAGAGGTCCAGCTGAGGAAAAGGACAGGACATCGCATGACTGACCCTGTCATCCCAGTGGCAGGGGAGAACACATGCCAGCTGGCCCTACTGATTCAGAATCCCGTGGAGGCAGACAAAGATAGGAAAGCTGGACTTGGGCCCCAAAGAAAAGCTGGAATATGCAGGTTTCTGGCAATTTAGGACTCATTGTAGACCTTGATAGGTGCCTAAAGGCAAGGTAGCCATGGAAGAGGGGCACCATCCAATGTCAGAAAGAGGCAGACAGGCACCCAGGAAGTGGACAGAGAAAGGTGAAGGAAAAATACACACACACACACACACACACACACACACACACACACACACACACACACACACACGTAGCCCAAGGCCTTACCAGACCCTGAGCACCTGAACATCCCAATCCCCGAGAAGATGGCACTACCATCCTCAGACCAAATATAGACAAACTCAGAGCCTCTCACACATCTGGAATGGCTCATAACACAGCATGGCATTTCCTACTGTACACACCACTATGAAGAAAACTCAGCCACCTTATTTTTGGTTGTCGGTCATTGGGTTGGAACTTTGGGCCTGCACAGAGTCCCTCAGCTCTTCAGCTGAAGGTGTGCGCTCTACAACTGGAGCCACAGCACCACTTCCGGTTTTCTGGTGGTTCACTGGAGATGAAGTCTCACAGACTTTCCTGCCCAAGCTGGCTTTGAGCTGTGATCCTCATATCTTAGCCTTCTGAGTAAATAGGATGACAGTTGTGAGCCACTGGCAGCACTGGCTTCAGCCACCTTCTTACACTCAAGGGAAGCACAACTTGTCAGGCCACAAAGCACATGCAACCATTCACTTCAGACTTTGACACCAGCATCTAAAACCATTCTTCCTTGGATGGAGAGAATATAATTGACACTACACTCGTACCCCTGCTCCCATTTGCCCATTCCCTCCCTAAGACAGGCCACAACCTCTGGAGTTCTTGGTAAGGCAACGCACACCCAGCTATGACTTCACACTGGGGCAAACATGGGGAGTTCTTAGAAATATTTATACACTGAGGCCAGCACCTGGTCTCCCAAGCACAGCAACCCCAATCCTTCACCATCTCTTGCAAGCAAGGGATGTCTTTCTTTCTTGTTTTTGGTTGAGGGGCTTGAACTCAGGGCTTGGGTTCTGTCCATGTTGATTTTTGCTCAAGTTCAGTGCTCTACCACTTGCGCCATGGTGCTACTTCTGGTTTGAGATTGAAGATGAGAATCTCATGGGACTTTCCTGACTGGGTTTTGAAACTGAGATCCTCTGGATCTCAGCTTCCCAAGTAGCCAGGCTGACAGGCATGAGCCACCAGCGGAGGGCTTATGGTTTCTCATTCTTTAGAATTTCCACCTAGCCCACCTCTAGACATTACCACCTAAACACTCCTCTACCTCCCTCAGGGACAGCAAAGGGAGGCTCAGAATCTAGGTAGGGCCATGGGCATTAAAGGGTCCCCTTCACATTACTACCCCTCTCTTAGCTCCCATGTGCTTCCTCTGGATGGCCTGGTCTTCTGGGGCAGATAAGGCCCACTAGGACTTCTGGGGCCTGCCCTTTATCCCCCCACCCCACCCAACGGGTACCTGAGGAGTTCAGGGGGCACTGCTCCATGTCCTGGTGGAAGACTTTGGGACGGTTGCTGATAACCAGGTCCAGGGTTGCCCAGAGCAGAAGGAGTGTCTAGATCTCCTCTGTCAAAGAAGGAGACACAAAGCATGGGTGGATCTACTAAGAGCTACAGGGCATACCAATTCAACTTTCACACAGGTCCCTTGGAGTGCTGTTTTATGTTGACAGTCCTGAGGCTTGACCTTGGGGCCCAGGCATTGTCCCCGAGCTTCTTTGGCTCAAGGCAAGTGCTTTTCCACCTGAGCCATGGTGCCACTTCCAGCTTTTTCTGTATATGCGGGACGTAGGAATCGAACCCAGGGTTTCCTGTGTGCTAGCCAAGTTCACTACTGCTAAGACACAATCCCAACCCTAGATAGCTGTTCTTCTGTGAACTCTTGGGCCTATCTCAGGACAGTCTTGCACATCTTTACCGAGTTTCTCACCAGCATCCCTGGCTGGAAATGAACACGTTCTACTATGTTGTCCTTTATCTATAGCATCTTTGCTCTCTGGGCTTCCTGTCAGATCCTCCTTGTTAAGCAAGACAACCTTTCAAGTGCTACCTCTAAGAAGCCGGCTCCAATTGTCCTGGCAGAGGGGTATATTCTTTGCTTTGCAGGCTGCCGGTTTTGTCATGCCCTGCCTTCTGTCCAGTGTAGGTTGAGAGCGCACAAAGGGAAAGGCCTGGCTTCCACCACCCAATTTCTTTTCTTTTCTTTTTTTTTGGGAGGGTCCAGTCGTGGGGTCTGAACTCTGGGCCTGGGTGCTCTCCCTCAGTCTTCAGCTCAAGGCTAGCGCTCTACAACTTGAGACACAGCGCCACTTCCGGCTTTTTTCTTTTTGCTTATGTGGTGCTGAGGAATCGAACCCAAGGCCTCATGCATGCAAGGCAAGTGCTCTACCACTGGGCCACCTTCCCAGCCACCCACCACCCAATTTCTCAAGGCTCTGATACACTATCCAGGGACTGGTGCTGTATCACACTCCGTGAGAGGGCACTCAAGGCGCAAGCAGTCTGGAAGCAACAAATGGGACCATTTCTTTGTGTGGGCTTGAATTGAGGATCTGGGAGCTGCCTCTCTGAGTTTTCATGCTCAAGGTTGTTGCTCTATCACTTGAGCCAAAGCTGCACTTCTAACTTTTTGGTGGTTCCATGGAGAGTAGAGTCTCACTGGCTTTCCAGCTTATGGCTGGCTTCGATCTTTGATCCTCAGACCTCTGCCTCCCAAGTAGCCAGGATGTCAGGCGTGAGCTTGAGCCAGAGGTTACAGGCACCAGAGCCTTTCTTTTGAGCTTCTGTTTATCTCATATCAACTAGCAAGCTCTAGTTAAAATTGTCATTTACAGGGGATCAAGTTTCTCTCCTAGGTCAGTTAATCCAAGAAGATAAAGTGTCTTTGGTAAAGGCTAGTCTGAGTTGGCCTAGGTGAGTGTGTGTGTGAGAGAGAGTATGAGTTTCGAGGATACCTACCCCCATCTTTCTGGTGCTTAATTCTCCCAGTGGTGAGTACATCCAGGATCTCCACCCCAAGGAAGGCAGGTAGGGGTGGGTATGTAAGATCACATCAAGTGGGATGATCTGAATTCTATCCTCCAATGGAAACCGGGAGAGATAATAGAGAGAAGGAGAGATTTAGAGGAACATCAAGGGAAGCCCCTTACCTTTGGCTACAAGTACAAGAGAGAGGAATGATCTTTTTTGGTAGTAAGGTAACAGGTGCCTACTATTCATTACTTTTATATTTTTTTGTGAGTCCCAGGGCTTGGATTCAGGGCATTGGTGTCATCCCTGAGCTTCTTTTATTCAATGCTGAGGCTCTACCACTTGAGCCACAGCACCACATCTGGCTTTTTTTTGTGGGGGGGGGAGGTGGTTTATGGGAGATAAGGATCTCACAACTCCCCTGCCTGGGCTGGCTCTGAGTCACGCCCTTCAGACCACAGCCTCCCAAATAGCCAACATGACGGCGAGAGCCACGGGCACCTGAATGCTACCATCTCTTTATAATCCCCTAGGGCTTGTGCTGAGCCACCTGCACTGCCCCTCCCTTGTTGTGCGTGGGAAGCAGACATGCATGGGTTTGATACTTCAACAGCCCACCTACCCTTGAGCATTGTTCCGGGTCAGTCTGATGGTAGCTTCCTTTTTATACACAGCAATAACTTGTCCCTGTCACAAGAACAAATGTCCCCCAGGAGGTGTCAGGTCTGGGATCCTTCCCCTGCCCACAGTCCCCCTCCCCGAAACAACACACTCCAGCAAAGCGAAGTAGACAGAGTGAACTCATTTTCTTATAATCAGGGTCTGTCCAGATAGGTGGTGATGAGGATCAGAGGCTCGGGATTTTACTGTGTGATTGGACAATGTGACATCTCCTCATCCACTTTCTTTAACTGTTTTAGCAGAGGGTAGTGGGGAAGGATTCATGAGATGGACTGACAATGAGTAACCATCACAGTCTAGCCTGGGCACAGAGGGGCTTACCTCAGGGAGCTAGTTCAACAGGCTGAAAGAGAAAGCTCCTGACCAACAGCCTACCTCCAGAATGAGAGGGCCACCTTGGGTCCCAATCCCATGGGGACGCTGGGCCACCTCCTCCAGCACCATTCAACAAGTTCCTGTGTGAGAGAGAGATAGAGAAAGTAGAATTACACTTAAGCCAGGTGCTGGTGGCATAGGCCTATAATGATAACTACACAGGAGGCTGAGATATGAAGATCATGGTTCATAGCCAGCTCAGGCAGGAACACGTGTGAGACTTTTAACTCCAAAGAACCACCAGAAAACCGGAAGTGGTGCTGTGGCTCAAGTGGTAGAGTGCTAGCCTTGATCTGAGGAGCTTGGGGACAGTGCCCAGGCCCACAGTTCAAGCCCCACGACTGACAAGAAGTGGACTTCCCACCACAAGAAGTGTATTGAATAGCACCCATTGTCCTAGGGAGCATGGCAGAGAAGTCAGGCCGTTTCTTGTCAACTGGGGGTCATGAGTAGGTTACCCAGCTTCTTCGTGCTTCATTTTCCCCAGTGACAAAACTGAACAGTGAAGGATCCCCTTCCTTATGGGGATAAGGTAAGGATGAAAGAGAGCCATGTTTTGTTTCATAATCCCATACCTGTGGCACGATAAATAACAGGTCACATCTGAGCCCTTTCCAAGTATCTTCCTGTCATATGCTCACAGAATTGCCAAGAACCTTGTCTGATGACCACTCCCTCTATACCTGGCCCTGCCCCAGAGATCCTCCTGTATTGATCCGTTGTTTCCTCACAACTGTCCCATGAGAAGATTGAGGTCCAATGGTCAAGGCCAAACCCAGAGCTTCACCTGTGGTCAAGAATCGGTTGCCATAGACTAAGAGTTTGGGACAATCCATCTAAACCTATGACTGAGCATGGCGCTACATGTATAGCATCCCAACTACAGAGGACCAGGCATGGTGACGCATGCCTGTCACCAGAGGACCATGGTCCAGGCCAGTCTGAGCATATATTGAGTCTCTATCTTGGAAATGCCCAAAACAGAAAGGCTTGGCTCGCATGGTAGAAGACCTGACTTGCAAGCCTAAGATCTTGAGTTCAGACCCTAATATACCAAAAAGACTCAGAGGCCCAGTGCCAGAGGCTCATGCCTATAATCCTAGCTACTCAGGAGACTGAGATCTGAAGATCGCAGGTCAAGATTTAAAATAGGGTTGGCCTAGCCCATCAGATGTCATGATGATAAGAGCCAGAGTCTGACCCATGCCAATAAGGTCCATACTAACAGGGCTCACATCCTTACTAAGTGTTGGTTATGCTCTCTGTCGCCCTGGGGAGCCACCCCCTGCGGTCCCACCCCAGGTCCTTTCAAACTTCCTCTGCCACCAACAAGGCCCAAGGGATTAGACAGTTCCAGGGCACACATACCCCATGTTCTTATAATTTAACAGTGCTGAGTTCCCTTCAAGAGTCTCACCCTTCCAGGCCCCCAGACCTCAGCCACAAAGCCCATGCACCCCCCAAAAATAGCGGTTAAAAGTTACAAAAGTTTCCAGCACTCCTTGTTACAACCCACTTGTACACACACACACACACAAACACAAAACCAGCATTGGTGGCTCCTGTCTGTCATCCTAGTTACTCAGGAGGCTGAGGTCTGAGGATCACTGTTCAAACCAGCCTCTGCAGGAAAGTCTGTGAGGCTCTTATCTACAGTGAACCACTAAATAGCCAGAGGTGGAGCTGTGGCTCAAGTGTCAGAGCACTAGCTTTGAGCACAAAAGCTCAGGAACAGCACCTATGCCCTGAGTTCAAGGCCCAGTTCTTCTACCTCCAAACACACACAGACAAGACAGATGGATGGACGGACACACACACACACACAAACACACACACACACACACACACACACACACACACAGATAGCCCAAAGCTTCAGCAGTCCTTGAGAACAGAACCATGAACTCCCTCAATTACAATCACATCCCACCCCTGAGAAGGTGGCACTACCGACCTCAAACCAACAGTATGACAAAACGCTGAGCCTTTCACATATTTGGAATGTCTCATAGACCAGCATGGTAATTCCTACCGTACAAACTGCTATGTGGAAAACTTAGTCACCTCTTTATATTTGTTGGTGGTCATGGGGTTTCAACTCTGTGCTGTATCTCAGCTCTTCAGCGGAAGGTGAGTACTCTCCCACTTGAGCCACAGGACCACTTCCTGTTCTCTGGTGGTCCATCGGACATCAAGTCTCACAGACTTTTCTGCCCAAGCTGGCTTGGAACCACAGTCTTCACATCTCAGCCTTCTGAGTAGCTAGGATGGCATTTGTGAGCCACCGGCAGCTTCCAGCTTCAGCCACCTTCATATACCCAGAGGAAACCCATCTTGTCAGGCCACAAAATTCTTGCAAGCCTTCACTTCAGACTCTGAAACCAGCATCCAAATCCATCCTTCAATGGAGAGAATACAGACAAAACAATCCCACCCCTGTACCCATTCACCCACTCCCTGCCTCCCACAGGCCAAGTCCTCTTGAAGCTGTGGCTTCAAACTGGGGCAAACATGGGGAGTTCTTAGAAATGTCTGTACAGTGAGGCCAGCACCTGGTCTCCCAACCACAGCGAACACCCCTCCCCCCCCACCTCCACCATCCTTTGCAGGCAAAGATGTCTTAATTTCTTTCTTTTTACTGTTGTGGGGCTTCAACTCTGGGCCTGGGTGCTGTCCCTGAGCACTTCAGCTGAAGGCGAGCACTCAACTACTTGAGCCACAGCATTACTTCTGGTTTCTGGCAGTTCCTTGAAGATAAGAGTCTCAGGGTCTTTCCTGCCCAGGCTGGCTTTGAACTGTGGTCCTCAGATCTCACCTCCTGAGTACCTAGGATGACAGCCATGAGCTACTGGCACCTGGACAAACATACTTTTCCATGCCTGTCATCCTATCCCCTCAGGAGACTGAGATCTCAGGACTGCAGTTGGATGCCACCCTTCACCACAAAGTCCATGAGAACTCTTTTTTTTTAATTTTTAATTTTTATTTTTGTGAACACATTGTACAGAGGGGTTACAATTACATGGGAAGGTTAATGCGTACATTTCTTATCAAGCATTGCAGCCTCTTCCTTTGTTTACCCTTCACATCCCTTCCCAGCCTCCCCCCCACCCCCCACCCAATCCTCCCCGCCTTCCCCCACCCCCCCACCCCACCCCCGCACCAACATTGTAAAGCTTGTTTTTGACATGACAACTTGTACTTCTCATTGTTGCAACAGGTCCACCTGTATCCTTAAATGACTTGTTTTTCCCCATCTCCTCTACAAGTTATACTGACATCAAAGATAGTCAAAGCAGGGGTTATACTGTGAGGGAGGGACATACAAAGCTACAAAGAGATAATCTTATAAATGCGTTAGAAACAAATGCATGAAAGGAAAAAAAACATTAAAATACATATCTAAGGGTTCATTTTCCTAACATCACATTATCTGACCTTTTCCGCTTGACTCATACATATACTAGATATTGCAAATAAGGGAAACCATGGGACCTATGTTTCTTTGGGCCTGACTCTTTATCTCCAATTAAACACCCAAAAAAGTTGGAAGTGGAACTGTGACTCAAATGGTAGAGTGATAGCTTTGAGCATCAAAGACAAGGGATAGGACCCAGTCCCTAGTTTCAAGCTTTTTCTAGCAAAGACCCACTCAAGAAAGGGAAGCAGGTAGGCACACAGGAGATCAAAGCTCACACATAATACTCAAGAATCCCAGAACAGACCCCATCTGGCTCTGGTTCTCTAGATTCTATGTCCTACATCATGGCAAGCTTAGATGGGACTGACCATGCACCAAGTTAGGACATACAAGTACAATCTCATACTGAGGATCCCCTGACCTTATCAAAGACTCAGAATCTCTTACTGTCCTGCCTCAACACTGGACAGTGATGTGAGGTCTAGTTATGCAACAACAGCATGTGGGAATGAAATGATTTATCGGCCAAGGCAGACTGGAGGGCTCTAGGTCCCTCTCTCTAGGGAAGGTGAAAAGGGCTGATCCATCCCAGGAATATTCCTAGTTTATGAGTATCCTCAAAGAACAACCCTGTTCAGATCCCAGTGCCTCTAGTTTTCCCAGTAGCTCTACCCAACCCTGCCCCATCTTCAGTTGGCCCTCTCTGAATCCCAGATCTGCCATCTAGACTAAAGGCTGATCCAGCAAAGAGATCCACCTCTGCCTCTGAGAATCGCAGGCATGGGGTCCTAGCGCCCCCTCGAGGAAGTCTTGGGGCAACACGGGTCCCGACTCCTGCCCTCATCCCTGGCTGTCTTGTGCCAGTGGCATGCTTACCTCTGTCTCTGGTGGAGGAATGAACACTGGGGGTGTCATCTTCAGATTGAGTCCTGGAATTCCAAGTTCCCAAAGTTGTACTGCACAGGCATCCTGCGGTGGATGACAGCCAGGTGGTCAACAGTGAAGCCAAGGCACCAGGACTTTTAATAGCCTTGTGGCTGTGTCAAAGGCTCTAACACTGATGGTCTAGGTTATCAGGTGAGGTCATGGATCCAATGTCCTGACACACCTGACTGAAATCGTCCTCTCTCTTCATACTCCTTCTTATCCCTTGCCCCCCAACTTGACACTCCATCACCCCAACACCTCCCTAACCTTTGGACACTTTCTTCTTATCTGACCAGAAAATAAACTCAGTGGGGCCAGGGGAGATTGAAACCTGGTGACACACCCTGAACCCTAGGGTCTACCTGAGGCTGCATTCCTCTGCAGCTGGCAACCACAGAATTCCTGGATGTCATGTAGTTGCTGAGGGATCAGTGGCTTTGTCCTACATACTGCCTTTATGCTCTGAAACTGTCCCCACAAAGATTGTGAATGGTTGGCTCCCTTGATCCAGGGACTCTAAACCAAGGCATGCATGTTCTCCCTTCTTCCTACCTTTCCTCTTTTTCTCTCTCCATCCCTCCCTCCTCCCTCTCTTTCCTTTCTTTCTCTCACTCCTGGGCCTTGAACTCGGAGCCTAAATGCTATCCCTGAGCCTTTTTACTCAAAGCCAACAGACTACAGCTTGAGGCACACATCCACTTCTGGAGTTTTCTTTTTGGTAGTTAGTTGGAGATAAAAGTCTTACAAGCTTTCCTGTCCCAGCCTTAAGCCTCTATCCTCCCATTTCAGCCTCCTAAGTAGCTAGGATTATAGGCGTGAAGCTGTGGCATCCAGCTCAAACCAAGGTTTTTTCATTTGCTGTGGAACCAGCACTGGAACCTTTCATCATCTATGACCTGCCGGTCCCTTCCCAGCCCCTCCACCCCCCCCCCCCCCGAGCCTGGAGCACACTGTAACTCTTTGTTCGATAAATAAATGAGCATGTTTATGACAATACTACAGTAAAGTCCCATCTGATACAGGTAAGCATCCTGGGGCTGGGGGGAGGAAAAGACTGATGTAGCTCTCACACAGTTCTCCATCCTCCCTCTTCACACCTCCTGGTGCCACCAAACTTAACTATTTTGGCCCTGAGGACGTGAGCCACGATGTACTAGCTGGATTCCAGGGCTTCTGGGATGCCTGTCTTCACAAAGATCTCTGTCCAGTGGCTGACCAGCTCTGTGGCATTCAATTCCACACTCAGGTGTGAAAGAGGTTACCGTGAGATGAAGGCCCGGGTCAAGGGGCCTCCTCTCCTCCCCCTGGGGCCAGCCAGGATGGTCTATCACATCTGGCCCCCAAGTTTCATGTTGCAGAGAAAGGATCCTCTAGGCATCCCAGGTTTCTGAATCTCTCAGAGTCCAGGGAAGGTGCTGGGAATTGTCTCTGCTCACAGCTGGCATGCTGGGGAGGGCAAGGTCACAATCTCTACTCCCCATGACATCCTCCACGGTGGTGGTCACCCTAGAGAGAGCCAGAGGAGAATCAACAGCTGCTGGAGAAAGGTAGTCAAGGCACGACATTCATAGCATGAAACCATTTGGCTTGGGAACTCTGCCTGTGCTGCTTTGAATGTCATTGTTTAGTGGCTGAAACGGTCCATCTAATTTGACCCATAATCCCAGGCATTAGTGGAAATTGCCAGCTTCAAGGGAAAAAACCATGGAAAACGTAGCATTTCAGTTGTCCCAATCAAACTTAAAGGGTTCCAAAGTCAGCGGTCCTCTTTTCCTTCCAGACAGCCTACAATAGGTTACAGAACCTGACATTCAGAGATCCCTAGCTAACTGCCAGGGCCTGATACAAAGCAGGCTCCAGCAAGGGAAACACACTTGCTTACCACTGCCCAGCTGGAAACGGCCCAGGTGGGACACAGATTGGAGTCTGCAGGAATCCAGGGAGGACTGCCCGCCGGTGCACTACCCCAGGAGGGAATCCACACCACCAGTGCGGGCCCAGAACCCCCTGCCCTAATGCTCACGGACACAGTCAATGCTGACAGCTGGGGTGGGGGCAACAGGCAGGGTGTATGTGTGTTGGAGGGGGTATGTTCTTCCCAGAAATTCACTTGCTGACTCCAAATGCCCTCACATACATAGTGGGCTCTTCTGGGACCCTCCTCAGGTCAACAGGTAACTGAGCACAGAAGACAAGGGCTCCCACAGCAAGAAGGACTTATCTTCTGATGCAACACTCCCCACCCCCAGCAAAAAGGAAAAGACCCCAGAAGGCAGGTGTGGAGGTGCTGCTCCCCATCTCTGACTAAAGCCACCATGTTCCCACCAGGGAGAGGAAGGGTGCAGACATGTGGCTGTGTGGCTCCCACTGCTGCAGGCCAGGGGCTCTGTGGTGCCCCCTCCTCACGCATTCCTGCATCTCCCAGTTTCCTGGGACACTGGCCCTTAGGGATAGGGGTGGGATCCCCGGTCAGCCTCCCCACCCCTCCACCTGTGGGGCACAATTGTGGCAGGGCCATGGTGGACTGTGGGGCACTGGGAGCTGGAAGGCTGGACAGGACAAGGGAGGCAGGATGCGTGGGTCTGGGTCAGTGGGCTGGGGGGGGTTGGCGGGAGGGTTTGCAGGGTGCAAACCCTAGGGGCAGCCACTCATGTGTGCTGCTGGGAGAAGCTGTTGGCAGCGGCTCCGGGTTCTTACGGGCCTGGAGTCCTAGAACCTAGGGCCAGGACCAGGTCAAAGCTGCAAGCCAGCCAAGGGCGGGTCATCTCTGATTGGCGACTGTGAGAGGGAGGCCCCGTGGGTCCAAGATGAAAGTGCCATGTTTGAAATGCCCCTAAGTAGATGAATGGATCAAGAAAATGTGGTATATATACACAATGGAATTCTATGCCTCCATCAGAAAGAATGACATCGCCCCATTTGTTAGGAAATGGAAAGACTTGGAAAAAATTATATTAAGTGAAGTAAGCCAGGCCCAAAGAAACATAGGTCCCATGGTTTCTCTTATTTGCAATAACTAATATATGTCTGAGTCAAGCAGAAAAGGTCAGATAAGGTGATGTTAGGAAAATGAACTCTAAGATATGTATTCAAATGTTTTTTTCCTTTCATGCATTTGTTTCTAACGCATTTATAAGATCATTTCTTTGTTTCTTTGTATGTCCCTCCCCCACAGTATAACCGTTGCTTTCACTGTATTTGATGTCGGTATAATTTGTGGAGAGGAAGGGGAAAAACAAGTCGTTTAAATAAGGATACAAGTGGACCTGTTGCAACAATAAGTACAAGTTGTCAAGTCGAAAACGAACTTTACAACTTTGGTGTGTGTGTGGGGGAGGATTGGGTGGGAGGGCGGGGGGAGGCTGGGAAGGGATGGGAAAGGTAAACAAAGGAGGAGGCTACAATGCTTGATAAGAAATGTACTCACTATCTTGCACATGTAATTGTAACCCCGTAACCCATCTGTACAGTATTTTTACAATAAAAAATTACAATTGTAAAAAAAATAAATAAGAAAATGAACTTTGGTGGGGTGGGGGAGGATTGAGTGGGGGAATGGAGGGAGGCTGGGAAGGGATGGGAAGGGGAAACAAAAGAGAAGA
Source organism: Dipodomys spectabilis (assembly GCF_019054845.1). Lineage (NCBI taxonomy): Eukaryota > Metazoa > Chordata > Mammalia > Rodentia > Heteromyidae > Dipodomys > Dipodomys spectabilis. Next base: position 391,028 of record NW_024871053.1, read on the forward strand.
CTACAATGCTTGTTAACAAATGTACTCATTATCTTGCCCATCTAATTGTAACTCCTCTGTATAGTATTTTCACAATAAAAAATAAATAAAAATTTAAAAAAAGAGAAAGAAATGCGATGCTGCTGGGAGGGGGCAGGGGCTTCTGCAGGCGTGTTGCAGGGCTGCACATTGCCACTGGTCCTCCTCCTAAGCCAAGGCCGCCCACGATTCGGCCACCTCAGCTGTGCTTCTTCCACCAGGACCTTAGACTCAGGGCCGCCATGGCCACTGCGCCTCCACGTGGCTGCTCTTGGCGATGTGCATACTGGGCCAGCTCCTTGTGCCCTGTGCTCCTTGCCAGGACCTGGGATATGACCTGGGAGGCCACCAGCTGATGAAGCTGCTTGCCCTTGTTGTGTGTGCTTGCTCTTCTGTCTGCTCTCTCTCTCTCTCTGCCCCCACTCCTCTCCTGGGCCTCTTTGCCAGTACCTGGTGTGCCCACCCCCCTGCCCGCCCCCGTAACTCTGGCCACTGCTGCAACCACAGTGCTCCCTGGGCCCTGTCCCCTCCTCCCCTTGGCCACGCCCCCTCTTCCCCTCGGCCCCACCTCCCACCCCTGGCTGCAAGCCCAGCCCTGACTGAGCCCTAAAGCTCTCAGGCCATGGCAATTGTAACTTTACCTCAGATCATCACTTCCACCCAACACCAGTACCTACCCAGGGGATCAAATCTTCCTTCAGCCCTACCACTCGAGTAGACTCTTTTCCATCTTCCTCTACTCCACGCACCAAGCAGGTGCACGGTGACCCTCGTGTGTGTGTGTGTGTGTGTGTGTGTGTGTGTGTGTGTGATTGTTGGGCATAACTACCTCTCAAGGACTCAGAACATATACCCTTTGAGATGACTCAGCACACAGAATACTTCAAAAAACAGCACAAAACACCCATGTGTAAAGGTCTCAGCACACAGCTACCTTTGAAGGACTCAGCATAGGAGGGAGTTCATAGCCCACAGTGTAAAGGACTCAGTGAATGGTACGCTTTGAAAAACTCAGCACGTAGCACTCTTTCCCAGGGAATCAATATATAGCAACATGTGTGAAGACCACACAGCCGCCCTTGAAGGGTTGAGTACATAGCACCCTGTGTAAAACATTCAGTGCACAGTATTCTTCGAAAAACTCAGCACACAGCACAATTTTGAAGGACTCAGTACATACCACCCTGTGGAAGGACTCGGCACATATCATACTGCCAAAGGACTCAGCACACAACACCATCTGAAGGACAGTACAGAGCACCCTGTGTAAAGGATTCGGTACAAAGCACTTGGAAAATTCACCTCATCCCTCTCTCCTCAAGGGCTCAGCACATACCAGCACCCTTTGGGATGAATTAGCACACTGCACCTTTTGAAGGACTCAGCATACAGTACATTATGTAATGGACTCAGAACACAGCACCCTTTGAAAAACCCAACATGGCCCACTCTTTTCAGGGACTCAGCACATAGCATCCTTTGTGATGACTCAGCAAACAGCACATTTTTGAGGACTCAGCACAAAACCCCCATGTGGGAAGGCACCAGCAAACGGCACCCTTGGAAGGACTCAGAATGTAGATCTATGTCAAATGTTCAGCTGTCATTAGAATTAGGGTGCTTTCTTCAGCATTCTTCCAAAATAGATCACAAATCCTACTAGTTTACTTTAGCCAACCGGTGTTTTATGGGGGATGGTAAGCTGGAGGTCTTGAACTCAAAGCTTGGGGGCCCTATCCCTGAGCTCTTTGGGTCAATGCTAGAGTTCTAACACTTTGAGCCACAGCTCCAATTTTATTTTTTTGAGTTGTTCTTTGACAAGTCTTATGGTAATCAGGAAGGCCAAGTTGGGGTGTCCCTGGGCAAACGCTCTCAGCTCAGCCTGGAACTGATCTCTCCCTTCCTTCGGTCCCTGGGAGCCGGGACTCCTGAAGCTCTCTTGGCCTAAGGTGGGGACACACCTGCTTTGGCATCAACCCTCAGAGTGAGCAAAAGTCAGCTTGGCCCTGGTCACTTCCCGAAATTGAACTCTAGAGGACGATGGCACAGGGTAGCATGTCCCGCATGTGGCCACCAGGCGGCAGGAGTCGCCCACAATAGGGATTGTACCTGTGAATTGCTTTTACTCTTGCTTCCCTAGAGACCCCATCAGCCACCCTGGACAGGAAAGTCGTTGAGACTCTTACCTACAATTAACCATCGAAAAGCAAGTGGGGCTGTGACTCAAGTGGCAAAGCACTAGCCTTGAGCAAGAAAACTCAGGAATAGAGCCTAGGTCCTAAGTTTACACACACACACACACACACACACACACACACACACACACACCACATGCATGCAAAATCAGAGATTTCTACACTGCAATCTTTGGGTATTCTCTACCTTTTCCCCACTAAGCCTGATGGCTGTTTGCCTACGTGTTCTATGCATACAACACCAGCTGACATCTTTAATTTTGAGGAACAGAATGGCTAGAAGGTTAGCATTCCCCCATCCCAGCTCCTTGATTGGGTCGTGGTCTATCCAGGCCCTTTGGAGCTTCTTTTACAGACTCTCCAAGATGCTTTTAAAAGGCATCACATGCTGGGCACTAGTGACTCACACCTATCATCTTAGCTACTCAAGAAGCTGAGATTTGGAGGATCACGGTGCCAAGCTAGCCTGGACAGGAAAGTGTGTGAGACTCTTACCTCAATGAGCCATCAGAAAACAAGAAGTGTCCCTGTGGCTCAAGTAGTAGAGTGCCAGCCTTGAGAAAAAGAGCTCAGGGACAGCACTCACGGAAAACGACAACAAGGAAAGGCATTATATTTTGGCTTTGGGAATGGCATGGGCCAAATATAATTGGAATTTTCAAGTGTGCCAAGACAAAGCAGTACATCTTTTAGGCCCATGCTCCTCCATCTTCTCTCACTCCCTGGCCTTGGCCATGCATTGGGTTAGCATGGCCCTCGCTGGATGGGAGGGCTCCGAGGAGCAAGATCCCAGAGCAATCACCCACCTCCTTCTGCCCTGCTCACCTTGCTGCTTCTGCAATAGACCTTCTTCCTGGAATCCATCCATGAGGTCATCACTGCCACCATTGTGGTGAGTGGTGGGCCCAGCCTAACTCGGGGCAGCCAGAGGTGGAAGTCAGTCTGGGACTAGGAGCTTCTATCCTATGTGTGGGCTGTGGCCAGGGCTGACCTTTATTTCATCCTGACCCTTGCAGGGGTGGGGAGACAGTGTAGACTCCACATTGAGCCAGGTAAGATCAGAATCTAGAGGACCACTTGTGTGGGGTAGGCTGTGGAGCTCAGGGGGCCATTGTTCTTGGTACTCCTCTCTCGGGACTCCCCTCTCCCTCTCTCATCCCTCAATGGTAAAAGAGAAACTTTAAATAAGGGTGTCAAAGAGAGGGCAGTGGAGTATTTCTGTGTGAACCAGATTTGTGCTTCATATTCATCCTAGCCCCTACTTCTTATTTATCTGAGGAATGGCCTTATGGGTTTGGGGTGGGGAGAATCATCCTGGCTGAGAATGTGGCTCAGTGGTAGAGTGATCATCTAGCATGCCTGACACCCTGGGTTCGATTCCACACAGAAAAAACTGGAAGGGGAAGTGGGGCTCAACTAGTAGAGCACCAATCTTGATCACAAAGAGCTCAGGGACAGTGGCCACACACTGAGTTCAAGCTCCATGACTGGAAGAACAAATGTTTGTTGGAGGCTTTTCTTCCCTTTGAAAACAAATTATTGTTTGTGATAAGCATAACATGGGTCTCTTCCCTGGCCATCAATGGGGCATTAGATGTTCCTTGAATTTGGGCCGCTTCCAGGCAGCCTCTGCCCTACCTGACCCGCAATTTACCCTTCCCATCTCGCAGCACATGGAGGCCTGAGAGAAGGCCACCTGGCCACCTACTTCTGTTGGCTGCTGAGGCTTTTGAGAGTCAGTATGTCACATAGAGGTTCGTCATCCATATCAGTCTACAGAAGAAAGGAAGGGAGCACTCCTTTCCCGAGCCCATGAGCTGTGGGCAGCTCTGGATGTGGGGCATCTGACACAGGACCTGCTCTGTCGGGGAGTAATCTACAGGGTTGGGAATGCCGACCTCTCCTCTGGTAGTTTCCAAGGTGTATTGAAGTTGCAATTTTTCAAAACCTTTCTACTCCTCCCTCACTTTGCCCACCCCAGAGACTGAGGCGTCTGAAGCAGTGGTAGTGGGGGGGACTCAGCCTGTGCCAGTGTCTGGAGCAGGTTGCCCACGCCTTCCCCTTTGAGGAGCAACAGCAACTCCCACAGCTCCCTTTTCTTCTCCATCTTCTCCTGGGAGAGCTAGCACATGTGCTTGGTTTTCTCCCAACAGAGCTCATCCAGGATGAACATCTGCTCTTTACACACCATGAGGGATTCCTCGAAGGTGCGAATGTGTGCCGACATCTGGCTACATGGATGGTGGAGCTCATCCACTGGACTATGAAAGTCCACCTCATCATGCAGGTCATGGAAGAAGCAGATTTTCTTCTTGGACGCTCACGTGTCTCACTTCCCATCCCCACCCATGTTGTGGTAGCAGCTCATGGAGCAGGGGGCCTGTGGCTCCAGCTCTGTCTAGCACTGAGCTGCCAGGTGGGCCATGAGGCACCTGCAGAGGGGCCGCTGCTCCTGCAGCAGGAGTTTCCCTGTGTGGATCTCAGCCCCTAAGAGTGCTCGCAGAGCCATGTCCCTCTAGGTCTGGGGCATGTCTCCATCCTCTGTGATGGACATGTTGGGGGGAGTCTCCTTCTCACCTTTTGCTTCTCCAGGGCTCACATCTTTCCCTTCCCCAGGGAAACCAGAAAACTCAGCTGAGCCTGCAGGTGCTCCTCCTGTGGTCTGGTCACTTCCAGGCACTTGAGAGTGTCCTTCCACTTTGGGGGCACCACCTGGTCCCCCCAAGTGGTCAGGCCCTGCACTTGCTAAAGCTGCTCCAGCAGCTGGGTCTGCCTCTTCAGGTGCTGCTGCAAGGCCTACTTCTTGGAGTTTAGCCAATCATCAGAGGCAATATCCTGCTCAGAGGTGGCTCTGAGTTTCTGCAGCTGGCCCAGGGACTGCTCCTGCAGCTCTCAAGTCACTTGCTCTCTTTCTCTCAGCCACCTCTTTCCATTCCTCTATAATCTCCTCTGAGTGGTCTAGCTGTTCCCGCAGATGTTTTTTCACCTGCTGCTCTGAGTCCAGGATGCTGGCGGGCACCTCCTTCTCGCCGGTCACCTTGTGGAGAGTGTCCCACAGCAGGGCCAGCTGTTCCTCTGGCTATGGATCGCACACACATGCACATCGTGGGGTCTCAGGAATCACCTGCAGATCCTTGGCCTTCTCCTCCAGTCTCTGTAGTTGCTCCAGCTGCTCCACATTCTGGAGAGGGAGCCTCTGGTTTTCCTGGACCTGGATGTGAATTTGTTCCTCCAGGTTTTTCAACTCCATCTGCATGCAGTTAGTCTGGGCCTGCAACTGTCACTCGGCCTGAGATGGTCCAACGGGGGGGGGGGCTTGGCTCTGCCAGCTTCCTTCTCAGTTCCCCCAGCTTGTTCTCAAAATCCAGCACCTTCTTCACCCTTCGCTCCTTCTCCTATATCTGTTGGTTCACCTGCTCAGTCAGCCTCCTTCCATGCAGAAGTCTCAATGCTCTGGTTCTCCGTGAGGGTGTCTCTCTCCAGATTTGCTGAGGTTACCATCCAGCTCAGATTGTCCAGTAGTCTCTTCAGTACCTCATGCCCTGCCAGCACTTATTGGAACTTGCAGATTTTATTCTTCCTGTTGCTTTTCTGTGTCCAGAGTGCTTCCAGCTTCTCCTGAAACCCTGTGTTCACTTGCTCAAGATCAACGAAGCTTCTGGTCTTTTCCTCGAGCTGAAGTGTCGTATCATTCAGTTGTTCGAAGAACATTTTGATCTCCTTCTGTGCAGCAGTGACCACAGAAGTCGCTATCTCCAGCTCCACCACCTGGCACTCTGGCCTCTAGGCGGCTGGTGAGAGTTTCTTGCTCCATTTCTCTGTCATTGGTCAAATGTTTCACTTGGGCTGGGCAGATTGTAAATCGCTTTCTGCCAAAACCAACCTCTTTATGGGTGGCTTGTGGATCTCTAGCTCTGTTTTTGGTGCTTCATGCACCTGGGCTATCTTCTCCCTCTCTTTCTCCCGTCGATCCTGAAGGTCTGTCTTTTCTTGATTCAGTGGTTGGACCTTGGCACAGAGTGCCTGGTTTCTTCTTTCCTGCAGTCCAGGGCAGGCACCACGAGTTGGTAGCACCTCTGCAGATCGTTGATGGTATAGGGACTCTTGACACTCTGGACCCTGGTGGCTCTGACTGTGTCCAAAGTCAGGGGATGCCCACAGTTAGCCTCACCTTTGGCTGGACCCTCCATTGAATCACGTTCCCCAGTGGTGTTTGTCTTGGGTATCCCTCCCTTTTTTGTGTTCTTTGTTTTCTTGAATGTTGCAGGTCTGATGGGAGGATTCTTCTGCCAGTGTTCTGGCAGTAGTTTCTTTCCCGCAGCTCTCTCATGGAGTCTTTGTTTCAGAGATCTGAGTGCTATGATGTGAAGGATGGGCTGTCCACATTCACAGGTTCTGGGAAATCCTCTATTCTCCCACTAACTGAATAGAACGTCAATTTTGTACTCAACTCCAAAGTTGCCTCGAGTCTCTTGCTCACCACACAGCCACATCTACTTTCCTCAACTGCTGGTGGTGGTGTCAACCAATAGAGGGAATCCTGGTGCTGGACATCATGGAATGTGGGCGTGGTCACAATTCTTATATCCCATTGGTCAGAAAGAACCATGAAAGAATGAGGTGTGGTCAGAATCCTGTGATGCAGGCACAATGGGCAGAGTCAAGATGACATTAGCTTCCCCAGCCCCTTTCCTACGGAACTCTGTCCAATTCAGATACTTTAGTTGGATGGCTGCACATATTGTTGTGTATGTCTATTTGTTGCTAGTCATGGACCTTGAACTCAGGATCTGGGCACAGTCTATGAGCTGCTTTTTCGTAAGGCTAGCCCTCTACCACTGGAGCCACATGGCTCTACTTCTTGCTTTTTTGGCACTGAATTTAGACAGGGTCTCAAGGACTTTCCTGCCTAGGGTGACATTGACCATGATCTTCTTATCACAGCGTTGTAACTATCAAGGAGGGCTGCTGAGAGCCACTGGTGAAAGCCTAATTACTGCTCTTGCTGATGTTCTTGGACAGACCAGTGCGTTCATTATCCTCAGGTTTAAGTGGTGGGAGCTGGAGCCCACAGTTCAAATCCTGGTTATGCCACCTCCAAATGGCAGAGATCCTAAGAAACTCATTCCTATTCATAATATTACCAATGGAATGTGAAGTATGTCATGATTGAATGGGAAATACTTGAATGATTCTCGGATAAAATTATACACTTATAATATAGTACACTGATCAATTTTAATTAATACTTTATGAAGCATTTAAACAATCACATTCATTAAATTGGGGCATAATGAAATACCTACGAATTGGGCGTCACATAGTATAGAGATGCCATTTTTCTGCCAGGACTTTCTTTAGTTAATTGGTATATCCCATTTTCTGAATGTAGCTTGGTATATAAAAGTAGGATATATTATACCTGACCAGAAAATCAGTTATTCAAACAGTTTTTATCAGAAATGCTTATAGTGAAATGTATATGTAAATCCAAATTATGTATATTTGAAGACAATGCTTGGTTAGTCCTCTTCTCAAATTCTCCATTCCTTTCATGAGAATAATATACATTGTAAGGAAATGCTTAGAATGTTTTGGAGAAATAGGTTGACTTTAAACCAGTGAGTTACTCCATGCTGCATTTTGTTTACTTTATATCCAGGAAAGATAAATTCTTACTTTATCATTTTCCTTAGGTTTTATACTCAGATTTTATCTCTGATGAGTGACAAAGATATAAACATTTTTTTAACAGTGGCTAAATTTAAGCTGAGGAATCTAGGTACAATGATACTCATGCAGGTAGGCCTCATCAGTCATGAGACCATGATATCAAAATGTTAACCAATGCTTACTGGTGTCATGCTTATGAGATTTTGTGTATAATAAACGGTGTTTATTAGCAATTTTTGTAATTAACATCATTTCATGGGTTAGGAGCTGAAGTGAGACTATTCATACATCATGTAACACAATGATTTAAAAATGCAAGCTAAAGGAAATAATTTATGAAAAAAATATCAAGATTTACAATAAGTACAGTATCAGTATGACTGATTTTTCTTTTACCCCAGTTGCAATATGGCTTACAGGATGACATTTCTGGTTATATGTTTAATTAGGTCCTGATATTTCGCTGGAGAAGTTATGTTCTTTCATTTATTCATTGGTCAGATCAAAGAGGAAATGAATTCCATGCCAGAATCAACATCCATAATAATGTTACAGATGTACCCTGATACTTTGCAAATGTTTCAAATCAGCTGGAGTAACCTGGGTCCTTTTTTGGATCTAACTAAATAGGTATGCAATTTTGTCAGTACGAGAAAGATTTTGAGCACCATTTATTAAAGTATAATTTTCCAGGAACTACTTCTTTCTTTCCATGAGATTTTTAATTTCATTTATATCATGTGTTGATGTTTTTCTTTAGATAAGCCACATTCAGTCTTCTACAAAGTGTAATTTGGAATATTTTAAAATTATGTACACTCATGTACACTGCTCAGATTCTTTAATTTGCATATTTTTCATGTTAAATCAGCAGGGATTAGTTCTCAATATGGATACTATTGGACTTATTCATTGCATTTCTGGGTTTTTTTTGGGGGGGGGTTCCAGTCTTGGGTCCTGAACTCTGGGCCTGGGCGCTGTCCCTCAGCTCTTCAGCTCAAGGCTAACACTCTACCACTTGAACCACAGAACCACTTCTATCTTTCTTTGCTTATGTGGTACTGAGGAATCGAACCCAGGGCCTTATGCATGCAAGGCAAGCACTCTACCACCGAGCCACCTTCCCAGCCCTCATTTCTGTATTTTTTAAGTATGTCATGATTTTGTTATTTCATTCTTTTAAATATGTGCAGATCTCACTCCGCATATAGCCACATTTGTTTTAAACCATTTGATACATTCAAGGGATTTGCTATGGTTTATCCAGATGAAGTTAATTACAAATCAACACAACCGTATTTCTGAGACACAGTTATCTTTATGGCTCTACTCCAAGTTAACATGTATTTGAGGTGTTTGTGCTAAAAAAAATTTGTCACAACAAGTTTCTGTTCTTGGGGGGTTCTAATTTTTGGTTGTTTTTCCAGTTATGCTGACATCAACATATGTGTGAATTTTATTTCAATTGTTTTGTTTCTATATTTTATTTCATATAACAAAAAGTACAAAAAAAAAGAATCAGTGATTTAGAACTTTTCCAAATAGAATTCTAAGAGAGACACTTGAAATTTTGTGACAACTGGGAATGGGCAAGTGTACATAGTGGAGAGGGTAGTAGAATAACAGAGACATTGTCTGACATGATTTGAATTCTTCCTCCTCTTGCTCACTATTTCCGATATTCTTACTTCAAAGTCTTTAGTGGAAAGAAAATAATTTTTTCTGTATGAACTCATACTTTTTGGTTCAACTGGGACACACTACATATTCATATTTCATTTTAACTCAAAATCTTCTTTCCTTTGTTTAAAAACACAGATATGAATTTATAATGCTAAGATAACATCTACTAATTTATATGAAATGGTCCAACTATTCTCACTTCACATTATATGTAACATAGATTGTAATATTAATAGTGAGTAACACAATATGTAATAATTGACTTTGGGGAAAGTCAATTACAGTGGATTTTTGTGAGATACCGAGTAATAGCAAAACTTGTATTTGATTCTACTAAAAAATTCACAGATATATCTAAAAATAACTCATAGTTACAAACCAATGCTGAAAAAGTAAGATTGTTTATTGGAAAAAGCCAGAAGTTTTAAGAAACTTGCTTTTTTAAAATTGTTTTGGATCTGGGCTTTAGTGGCTCATGCCTGTAATCCTAGATACCCAAAAGTCTTAGATCTCAGGATAGTGGTTCAAAGCCAACCTGGGCAGAAAAGTCTGTGAGACTCTATATCCAAAATATCTCTTGAAAACTAGAAACAGCACTGTGGCTCAAGTGGTACAGTGGTATCACTGGGCTGAAGAGGTGAGGAAGAGTGCCCAGGCCCAGAGTTCAAGCCTCAGACTGCCAAATATATATTGGCATGGATTTTCATTTTATTATTTCATGATTTTTTATTGTGAAAATATATACTTAGGGTGTACAATTTCATGAACAAAAAAATGAGTACATTTCTTATCAAGCATTGTTGACTCCTCCTTTGTTTCCCCTTCCCAATCCTTCGCATCCTCCGTTCTGTACGCCCCTTGCCCTCCCATGCAAAAGTTGTAAAGTTCATTTTTTATATAACGTCTTGTACATGTCTTTGTTTCAATGGGTCCACCTGTATCCCAATTTGTTTTGCCCTTCCCCTCCCCAAATTAAACCAACATCAAATACAGTGAAAACAGGGGTTATATCATTGGGGAGTGACATACAAAGCAATAAAGAAATCATCTTATAAATATGCTAGAAGCAATAGCAAGAAAGAAAAACCATTTGAGTCCTTGTCTTGGGGTTCATTTCACCTAACATCGACTTGTCTGACGGTTTCTGTTTATCTTAGACATATACTAGTTATTGCAGATAAGGAAATCATGGGACCTATGTTTCTTTGGGCCTGGCTTACTTCACTTAATATAATTTTTTCCAAAGCTTTCCATTTCCTAACAAATGGGGCAATGTCTTTCTTTCTGATAGAGGCATAGAATGCCATTGTGTATATATACCACATTTTCTTGATCCATTCATCTACTTAGAGGCATTTCAAACATGGCGCTTCTTTGATTAAGTTCATTCTAAGGTATTTTATGATTTATGGGGCTATTATAAATAGAGGATCTTTCCTGATTTCAGCCACGCTTTTCTCATTGTTGGCATACAGAAAATTCATTGATTTTTTGAGGGTTAATTTTATACTCTGCTACTTTGCCAAAGTTTTGAATCAGCTTGAAGGATTTGGGAAGGGAGTCCGTGGGATTCTTTAAATGCAGATCATGTCATCTGCAAAGATGGACAGTTTTACATTATCTTTCCCTATTTGGATCACGTTTATGTTTGCATCTTGACTTATTTCTGTAGGTAGGGATTCTAATACTAAATTGAAGAGCAGTGTAGAAGTGGACATCCTTGTCTCGTTCCTGAGTTAAAAGGAAATGGCTTTAGTTTTTCACAATTAAGTATAATGCTGGCTGTAGGTTTGTCATGTACAGCCTTTATTGTATTGAGGAATATTCCATGGATTCCTAATTTTCCAGAACCTTCATCATAAAGGGGTGTTGGATCTTGTCAAATGTTTTTTCTGCATCTATTGAAATAACCATGTGGTTCTTATCATTGCTTTTGTTGATGTGATGAATTATATTAATTTGCAAATATTTTTAAGGGTATTTTATTTTATTTTATTGTAAAGATGCTGTACAGAGGGGTTACAGTTACATGAGTAAGGCAATGAGTACATTACTTGTTGACCATTGTTGCCCTTTCCCTTTCTTGGTGTTGTCCCACTATCCTTTCCCTCCTCCACTTCCCACACTCCTCCCCCATCCATCCATTTCACCTGAAGTTGTAAAGTTAGTTTCCAATATACTGTCCTGTGGGTATCCTTGTTGTAATGGGTCATCCTGTGTCTTTGTTTCAGCATTTTGTTTTTCTCATTCCCCTCCCTAGAGTAGACAAATATATGTACAAGATACAGGGTACCAAAATCAAGTACAATGACAAGAGAGGATATGCCATAGGGGAAAGAACATAAAAAGGAAACAACAATAACACCAAAAAATAAAACCACATGGTACATTTAAAACCATAACAATAAAGGAAGACCTCTTGTGGCCATATCCTGCAGTTCCTTTCACTTAGCATGATCTTATATGGTCATAGGTACATGGCTTTTGAGCTTCTCAGTTCATCTGATAAGATTATCCTAGATGTATACTAATTATTGAAAATAAAGTAAACCATGGGACCTAAATTTCTTTGAGACTGGGTTACTTCACTTAATCTGATTTGCAAATATTTAATCAGCTTTGCATCCCTGAAATAAATCCTGTTTGATTATTGTGAATGATTTTTTTGGAGAAATTTTTGAAGTCGATTGGGCAAAATTTTATTGAGAAGTGTTCATCAAAGAAATGGATATATTGTTCTCTTCCTTTGATGAGTCCCTGCCTGGTTTGGGGATGAGGGTTATGCTGGCTTCATGGAATGAACTCAGTAGTGAACTTTCTCTTTCAATTTCATTGAAGACTTGGAGGAGTATTAGTGTGAGCTCTGTTTCAAAGGCCTTGTATAATTCCATTGTAACACCATCTGGTCCTGGGATTTTCTTAGATGAGAGATCTCTTATTGCTGTTTCTATATCTATGCTTGATATGGTCATGTTAAGTTGATTTAACTCATCTTGGTTGAGTTTCGGTATGTCAATATTTGCTAGGAAAAGGTCTATTTTTGCAAAGTTCTCAAACTGATTAGCATAAATATTTGAGAAGTATTCCTTTTATATTGTGAATCTTGGTTGTTTCTATGATGATGTTTCCATTCTCATCCTGAATTTATATGGGTGTGTTCTCTTCTTTTTCTGATAAGATTTGCTAAGCATCTGTCAATTTTAATTTTTTCAAAGAATCAACTCTTTGTTTTGTTGATTCTTTTTATGCTATTTTGATTCTAATTCTAATTTACTTCCGATTTAATTTTAATGATTTCTTTCCATCTATGGAATGGGGTTCATCTTGCTGTTCTTTTTCAAAGGGATTCAGATGTCTTATTAAATTGTTGGTTTCAGATCTATCTAATTTGTTGATGTAGTAACTCAGAGCTATAAACTTGCCTCTGAGTACTGCCTTTGCTATGTCCCAGATGAGCTGGTAATTTGTGGGTTCATTTTTGTTGAATATCATGAACATTTGCATTTCCTTCCTAATCTCTTCCATGACCCACTGGTGCTTATACAGTGTGTTGTTCAGCCTCAATGTGTTACAGGACTTCCTTTATTGGCTTTTGGTGTTTAGTTCTAATTTTATTCCCTTGGATGCTGTTTCTTGGCCTTTACTGTGGTCTTGTTGGTTTTCTACGTTTAAGACATCTTTAAGTATATTTTGTAGGGCTGGTTTGGTGGAGATACATTTTTTCAATTTTTCTTTGCTATGGAAGGTTTTTATTTGACCTTTGGTTATGAAGTAGAGTTTAGCTGGGTATAGTATTCTTGGTTGATCGTTGTTTGTCTTTAGGTCATGGCATACATCATTCCAGGCTCTTCTTGCTTTAATCGTCTTTGCTGAGAAATCTGAGGTGATTCTAATTGGTTTCCCTTTATAGGTGATTGATCTTTTCTCCTTGACTTAAGGATATTTTCCTTGGTCTGAATTGATCCTGAGTGGATTATAATGTGATGGTGGGATATCCTGTGCTGGCCTGGTCTATTTGGAGATCTAAAATCTTCTTGTATCTGAAAAGGCCTATCTTTTTGCATGTTTGGGAAGTTCTCTGCTAGTATCCTGTTAAACAAATTTCCTAGACCATTAAATTCTGTCTCTAGGTGCTCCTCTACACCCATTATCCTCAGATTAGGCCTTCTGATGGTGTCTTCCAAGTGTTGAATAGATCTATCATATTTCTTCGATTTGTCCTGGATGGTTGTATGTTCTTTCTCTATAATATCTAGGCTGTCTTCAATCTCCGAGATTCGATCTTCTGCATGGTCTAACCTGCTGTCAAGACTTTCTACTTTGTTTTTTATCTCATTTCCTTCCAATTGGTCAACTTTGATGGCTTCAAATTCTGTGTTGGAGCTTTGTTTTAGATCTTGTGTGAACTTCTTTACTTCCTTAATTTGTTGTTCAGTGTTTATTCTCAAATCACTTAGTTGATTGCTTATGGTTTCCTTGGAAACCCATTCCATTTGTTGGGTTCCAGTCAGCATTCCCTTTGTCGACACCCTAACTTCTTTCAGCTTTCTGTTTATGGATTCCATGAATGCCTCTATTGATCTTTGTCTATTCTCATCCCACTCTCACTATTCCTATGTTACTCTTTGATTGGCTTCCTCACATTCATGCAATTCCTGTAATTGTCTATGACTGTTCTCAGCCTGCTCACACATTATCTGTATTTCTCTTTGACTATTCTAAACCTGCTCATGCAATTCCTGTATTAATATTTAAGTAGCTTCCTAATGCTCACAGGATTCCTGTATTAGTTTTTGGTTTGCCTCCTCGCACTCCCTATCATGCTCACACTAATTCCTTTGCAAGTTCTCAATAATTTCATTCACCATGTTAACCAGTAGTGTTTGTAGAGCTTTATGGGAACTCTCCTCTGGATTATTCATTAACTATTCTGTCACCTGATTATCATGAGTGGGAGTTCGGATACCTGGAATTGCCAGTTTTTTAGTGCTTTTCCGGCTTGTTTTGCCCATTTAGTATGAAAGTAACACCAATTTTTTTCTAGAACACTATTTTAAGGCAAGCATCAACCAGAGTCCTGTAGTTGCACAATCATAATAGCTGCAGATACAATCTATTTCAACAGATACAATCTATTCAACATCAAAAAACCATGGATTAATGGGTTAAGAATAGCAAAGAAGGATTTGGCAAAGCAGAAATTATTAGCTCTAGGAAGAAATGTGGGGAAAACTAGGACTAGAGGGATTTAGAGAGGTAAAAGGAGAGTAAATTTAACTAAGTCCTAATCTCTGAGAGAGAAATGCATTGGACAGAATGATAGGAGACAGATTAGAAAAAAAATTAAAAAAATGGAAAAACAAAAATTTTAATTTAAGAAGTGAAACACTTAAAAATTATGGAAGTTTAATGAAATGATATTGAGAAAAGAAAAGGATAGGATGAGAGGAGCCGAGGAATAGAAAGGAAACATGAAAACTAAAAAATAAAAATTTTAAAATTAGTTACTTGAAAATTATAACACTACTATTAAAGAAGTTAAGCTTAAGACGTTGTGAATTGAGTAATAAATTTCTAAAATTAGTATGTACACAAAGGGGGATAAGGTCTAATAATTGATGACAGGTATATATCTGGGGATGTGCAGAACAGCAATTAAGTCATGCAAAAAGAAATGAAAGAGAGAAAAAATGAAAACAATTAAAAGGACCAAAAGATCAGAAGAGATTATACATACACATACACACACACACACACACACACACACACACACACACACACACACACATACACACACACACACACACACACACAACCAAAAATAAACTATGAGGAAAAAAAGATTAATGGAAAACACTTAAAAATAAAAATTTCAAAAAAGTTTCAAAAAAGTTTATTTTTTTGGGGAGGGGGATGGGAAGACCCTGTATCTCCCCTGTGTCCATAACCATTCTCTTGGTGGAGTCTTTGGTCTTCTTGTAGTGTTTGGTTTTCCTATGGCTTGATTGGTTTCTTAAATCAGTTTAGGCAGGCAGAAAAATGCTCTGTGTTAGGCAGGATTTTATGATACTCGACCCAGGCTACTTCATTGGGAGGAAGATCTGCTTTGAGTTTCACAAAAGAGACAGATGGCTGTTTCCTCTAGTTTGGAGATGCTGTGATGGGGCTATGTTCTGGGTAGGGTTGAGGCCTTGCAGCAAACAGTAGTTTTCTCTGTGGGGCTAGCTCCTGAGAAACAGTGCCCAGCTTGGAGCCATTCTCAGGATTTATGTTTACTGAATTTCAATATTTTGTCTAGGCTGCTGTAGGGAGGGGCAGACTCTGGCTGTGTTCAACTGGTGAATAAAGTCAGTCCTCCAAGGGCCGAGCCACCTTTGCCTAGGAGGGGTGACTTTCCCCTGGGTGGAACTGATCCTGGCAGGTCACTTCCTGTGCCCTTCAAAATATCTCTTTGTTTTCTTCCAAGTCCTGAGTTGGAGCTAGCTGCTCAACCAGACCTTTGTCAATATCAAAGATGAAGATATCCAATGGTGGTGGGAGGGAGGGACGGCCTTCCCGCCTCTGCTTCCTGAGAAGGAGTAAGAATGTCAGGGTTCTACTCACACCAGAGTCTTGTTTCCTGGGCCCTCTCTGGTCTGTGATCTGCAGGATGAAGATATCTGCTCCTTCTCAGCTCTTGCTGGTGTTGAATAGAATCCACTCATCGGCTGTTTCTGGCACCTTTGACCTGGACTCTCTCTGTTGTAGGTATGGTGGCTGCGGCCGCTGCTGCGTCTGCCACAGTCGCTGCAGCCATGGCAACTGGCAAGTGCTCAGATCTGTCTCCATGCCTGGATTTTCCCTCTCTGGCCAAACTCTCTGTAATGCAATGGGACACTTGTTGTGATTCTCTAGCCTAGGACTGTTCACTGGAACACTAAAACTTCTTTCTATGTGAAAGCTTGTTTAGCCTCCAGCTTCTCCTTTGCCATTTTCCTCTGAACTCCCTTAAAACATTATTATGACATGATATTGTGACATCACATTGACATTGTGATGTCAATGTGCCGTTTTGTTTTTACAAACCTATTATGACATCACATGTTAGAAAATTCATGGGTTTTAGGACTTCTAGCTCCTTCTTGAATTCTTATCCTCATTGTAAACTAGTAGCAATTGAAATCAGACATGTGGTTGTAATATTACAAAATTGTAGTGACATCACAATTCCATGGGTGACCTCATTACCGCCGTGATATCACAAACCTATTGTATCATCACATTTCCATTGTGACATTTCAATCCCTTATGGTCTCTTAGCACCTTTGAAAAAGTTTATGGCCTTTGTGACATCAAAGGTAAGCTGTTTACCCATTGTGGTCTAAAAATTGAGATCAGTTATACCATTGTAATATTACAAACCCTTGGAGACAAGATCACTAGTGTGACATCATTAGTCAGTCCTCTCCTCATAGCTTTGACATGATGCTCTTTTGATACATTGGTCCTTTGTAATCTCATAATCTGTTTTTGACTTCATATTTCAGGTATGACATGTGATATTAGAAATGCACTCTGATATCATGAAAACTGTGTCATCACTCTGTCAGATATCATGAGCATTGTGTCACATTGTGATAACACATAGCTGTTCGGAGTTCATCATGTTTGGGCCAATGCATGACTTTGTAGATATCACAATCCCATTCTGAATTCATATTTTCATTGGGAGTTAATGAAAATTGAAGTCCAGCATGCCATTGTGACATCATCAACGCATTGTGACAACATAAACCTATTGCGACCTCACACCATTATGGCATCACCAAATAACTATGACATCAAAATATTATTATGTCTTGAGATTGTGACATCATGAGACTATTAACTTGTAAACTTGTATACTTATGATGCATAAAACAGAAGACAATGCAATGAGGCACATTGATGATAACTTTATTTACACTAGAAATGGGCCTACATTTACCTTGTCCTGGGCTGTATACTCAGTGACAAGCCAGCTCCAACCACCAAATCTCAGACTTCCAATGGGCAGCCCGGAACATAGTTAATTGGTCTGCAAACCACCAACCCCCCAAATTATCATCTCCAAAGCTCCAAACTTCAATAGGTAAGGCTTTTTCCTTTTTCTTTACTCCCTCCTTCTTTATAGACCTTTCCTTCATTTCCCTTTTAGCCTTCCATCACTTCATCTTCTCTTTAGGCTTCTCCACTATCCACAGGCCTACACTTCTCTGGCCTGGGGGCCAATTGGTACCCTTCCCCTCCTCTCTCTCAAATTCCTCTTCTCCCAGGACTTTCCGCTCCTGCTGTCTCACCACTTGCTTCCTTCCAGGTCTTCCCTTGATTTTCTCCAATTCCATTGCTCTGACCATGCAGCCTATATATAGGTAGAACCCCTCCATCACTCCAGTGGATCTCCTGTCTAACAGTTTTCAACCATCACTTCACTGCCCATTCCCCAATCACTTCTTCACAGCTCATCATATGAGGATGACATCTTCCCCCTCCAGCCGCATGCCCTGCCCCCTTTCGTTGCATGCCCCATGCACTCCAGTGGGCCAGGACATTGGGCCACATTAATTAGTAGGCCCTGCTAATTTTTAGGGCACTGATGCTTTATATATCCCCCACTGGTTTTCATGTCCAATCAAATCCTTGATTTCTTCTTACCAAATCCTAAAAATTCGAACAGGCTTAAGATGTAACTTTAATAGACAAGAAGTAAATTATAGAAACACACTAGTTAGCACTAATTAACACTTAGTAAGTCTTATCTTTAAGGGATCCTCTGAGTGTCTCTGAACAGTCCATCTTGCAGCATTCTCTGTATATAGGTCCACTGCCTGTTTCACTTGAGGGTGATGGATCCAATGCTGTTTTCATGCTAATTTAATAGCCGACAGTAAAGTTAGCACCACTAAGTAAGGTCCTTGCCATTTTGGTTCCAATTCAGGACCATGATGCATTTTTATGCATACCAGCTTTCCAGGCAAGAAAGAGTGGATGAAGTTTTGTTTTTTCTTTTTTAAACTCCATTTTTTAGTTCATTCCACTTACTTGAGGTCTAGCTTTTGAATGT
Organism: Dipodomys spectabilis; assembly: GCF_019054845.1. Taxonomy (NCBI): domain Eukaryota; kingdom Metazoa; phylum Chordata; class Mammalia; order Rodentia; family Heteromyidae; genus Dipodomys; species Dipodomys spectabilis. Next base: position 409,679 of record NW_024871053.1, read on the forward strand.
ATTGCTGAAGTGAGACTTGCTATAGAGTAAACTACATTACTTACCCCAAAGAAATTTTCCTTCCAAGTGGATTTAATTTCTTATTTTGTATTTGAACTTTTTATTGTCACCCTAATGTTTATTTATTTTTAAACACTTTTTATTATTATTATCTTTAAGTAGTTATACAAAGAAGTTCCCATTCTACGAAACAGTACCTGAATACAAGTTGTCTGACAACATTGTCACCCATCCCTCATAACCCTTCCATTCTCACACATTTTTTGGTAAAAATTGAGATAGGTGATTACATATATTTCACATATTTCACAATATTGTGCAATTGTGATACTTAGTTAAAGTCACAAACACATTTTAACCTTGACAAGGCAAATTATCGTTAGCATGGTATAAAATTTGTTAATTCTATGAGCTTTGACAATTAAAATTATTTTCCCCACCTCAGGTACTGTTTACATTTTTTTCCTTTTGTTTAGTGTAGGCTATTCCCTCTTTCCCTCTCATTCCTCCCTTCCCATCACTGTGTTTAGGTTGCTTAGTTATTTTTCTTCTATGTCGGGTGCAGCTGATGGACCCCTTTGTTGTATGTTGTTCCATTTCCCGCTTATTCTGTTCCTCCTCCTGGCTTCCCTCTATTGCGTGCACATTTCTACCATCTACATGGTCAAGAACATGGAGTCATTAATGGTGATACAACAAATTGAGTGGCTGTCCTTTGTTTCTTGAGTCCTGTTTATTTTGTCATATCTTCTTGCACTTTGGCTTTAGCATCCACGTATCAGGTAGACCCTGTGCCGTTTGTCTCTTTGTTCTTGGCTTACCTCACTGAAATAATTTGGTCTAGTTCCAACCATTTCCCTGCAAATGCCATCATTTTGTCCTGTCTAATGGCTGCATAGTATTCCATTGTATATAGGTACCACAATTTTTGGATCCACTCATCAGTAGTGGCTCATCTGGGTTGTTTCCAAATTTTGGCTATTGTGAACAGTGCTGCAATAATCATAGAGGTGTGTGTGTCTTTGTATAGTGGTTCTTCTTGTTCAGAGTAGATGCCTAGAAGTGGTATGGCCAGTTCATTGGAGAGGTTGATATTTAGCTTTCTGAGGTAGCTCCAGACTGCTTTCCAAAATGGTTGTATTAGCATACATTCCCACCAGCAAAGTAATGTTTCTCTTTCTTTGCATCCCTTTCAGCATTTGTCATTGGCTGAATTTAGGATGTGGACCATTCTGACTGTGATAAGGTGGTATCTCAGAGTTGTTTTTATTTGCATTTTCTTTACAGCCATGTGTTTCTTTACCATTTTTATCTCTTCTTCTTTGAGGTCTCTCTTTAGCTCCCTTGACCATTTCAAGATTGGTTTGATAGGTTTGTGAAGGGTTAGTTTCTTGACTTCACCATATATAATGGATATTAGATACTTTTCTGATATATTGCTGGTAAATATTTTCCCCAATTATTTAGCTTTCTTTCTAGTTTTATTTCTATACTTTATCTGTGTAGAAAGTTTTTATTTTAAGTTAGTCCCATTTATCGAGTCATTCTCCAATTTGTTGTGACCCTGGGAATCTGTTCTGAAAGTTCCTGCCTGTGCCTGTAAGTTCAAGTGTCTCGCATAATCAGTCCTGCAATAGTTTCAGTGTTTCCGGTTTGATTTAAGGTCTTTAATCCAATTTGAGTTGATGTTAGTGCATGGTGATAGGCTAAGGTTCACTTTTACTTTTCTGCATGTGGCCAGTTTCCCAACACCAGTAGTTGAAAAGGTTATATTTCTTCCTCTGTATGTCTTTGGCTCCTTTGTCAAATATCAATTGACTGTACATATGCAGCTGTATTTGTGGGTCCTCTAACCTGTCTCATTCATTTTCGTGTCTCTTTTTGTGCCAGTACCAAGCTGTCTTTGTTATTATGGCTTTATATAGGGCTTGAAGTCCTGTATCATGATCCTTCCTGCATTTTCTTTTTCCTAAAATTGTTTTGGCTATGCTAGGTCTTTTGATGTTCCATATGAATTTCTGGACTACTTTCTCTATTTCAGTAAACTAGGATATTGGAATTTTAATGGGAGTTTTGAATGTCTTTATTAATTTTGGCAGTTTGGCCATTTTCACCGTAATAATTCTGCCTATCTGGAAACATGGGAAGTCTTTAAATTTCCTGATATCTTCTATGATTCCTTTAATTAGGCTTTTATAATTTTCATGAAATAGACCCATTACATCTTTGGTTAGGTTAATTCCCACATACTTTTTTGGGGGTTATTGCTAATGGATTTGTTTCCTTGACTTCCCTTTCTGCTTGTACATTGTTGCTATGCAAAAAGGTGATTGATTTTTGTTGGTTAATTTTTTATCCTGCTAAGTTTGAGATGGAGCTGTAGGGATCGTTAATTTACAAAATAATGCCATCTGCAAAAAGAGATAGTTTATCATCTTCCTCTCCTATGTGGATCCCTTTAATGTGTTTTTCTTGCCTTATTGCTCTGGCTAAGAACTCCAGAACTATATTGAAGAGGAGTGGAGTGAGTGGGCATCCTTGCCTTGTTCCTGTTTTTAGGGGAATTGGTTGTAGTTTTTCCCTATTAAGTATAAAATTGGCCTTTGATCTGCCATGTATGTCTTTTGTTGTCTTATGAAATGTTCCTTCTCTTCCTATTTTATTCCAGAGCTTTTAACATGAATGAGTGCTGAATTTTATCAAAAACCCTTTCCGCATCAATGGTGATAACCATGTGGTTCTTGACTTTGTATCTGTTGATGTGCTGGATTACATTTATTGACTTACATACATTAAACCATCTCTGGATGAACCCTACTTGGTCAAAATGTATGAGTTTTTTTAATATGTTTCTGTTGGTTGCAATTTTATTTAGGAGCTTTGCATCTGTCTTAATCAAAGAGATTGGTGTGTAGTTCTTTTTTTGTCGGTCTTTGCCTGGTTTGCGGATGAATGTGATATTGGCTTCATATAATGAGTTTGGGATTATGTCTTCTGTTTCTATTTCTCTGAAGAGCTTGAGGAGTATGGGTATTAGTTCCTCTTTAAAGGTCTTATAGAATTCTGTAGTGAATCCATCAGGTCCTGGGCCTTTCCTGTTGGAAGATTTCTGACTACTTCTACTATCTCATTGTAGGTTATTGACATGTTTAATTGATTTATTTCTTCTTGGTTCTGTTTGGGCAATTTGTATTTCTTTTTTTTTAAGGCAGGAAAAGAAGTTTACTGAACTGCTGCCCCAACAATGCATGGTGGAAAAGCATGGGTGGAAAGGAAGGGGGCAACCCACCTCTAGGCCAGGACTTACCTAGGCCAGGGACAAGAAGAGGTGTGGCCAGGTGGGGGAAAGGTGTGGCCACACTGGATCCAGAGGTGACCTCAGGATCTAGGAACCTCCTAAGGTCAGATGGGAGGCATGTGACCAGATTTGGCCCAGTATGTCACCTAGCAGGAGGGGAAGGTGACTGCTTCCAGGTCTGCCAGTTACCTATGTAACAGATACTGGGAAGAAACTTAGCTAAGAGGGAAGGAGGTTTCTGTGTTCAGACCTTATATTCCAGCCTTTTGATAATTATGAAAAAAGGCGAAGAGTCTCTCTGGCTACTTCCTGATTGCAAGGGGCATCGACAGTAGATGTAAAAGGCTGAGACATAGTCTTCTCTGGGAGAAGGCAGCAGGCAACAGCTGTCACTTGGGCATTGAGTCCTTAGATTAAGTCTGGAGAAGTCTCATGAGGAGACTAATTGGAGGACTAAAAAAGAAATACTAGAGACAAATATATGACAAGAGGAAGGACTTGGGGCTGAAAATGTTGGTAGAAATGTCCCTAGCTACTTCTGACATCTGGCGACTAGGTAGAGAAGAAGTCAAGTGACAAAGGCAAGAATATAAATTCCTGTGCAGTTGACACAGGAATTTATATTCTTGCCTTTGTCACACACAAAAGCCACAGGATGGATTTTTTACATTTTGTTCCTTTCCATGTTGACCTTCCTGGGTCTGAATGACATGTCTACAATGGGTACTTCAACTTGGATTGGTGAAGGCTAATGGGCTATCAGGGAAGCCATAGGCCCATGCAGCAATGTAGGCCCTGAGTAAAAGTCCTCGTCCTGATACCTATAGTGGGGGGATTTCCCAAGAGACTCGTTTCTATGCATGGGAATGCAGATGGAATGTGAGCAAACTCATGATTGAATGAGAAGTTTCTGCGTGAATCGGTCTAGTCTAAAATTACATGCAATGATCCTAGGATGCTGATTGATATTAATGAATAGTTTATTAAGCATGAAGAGAATCCTATTCCTTCAATGGTGGCATAATAACTACCTAAGAGTTGGTAGGAACGTAGTTGATGCCATTGAAACCTAGGTAGGTGTCTTTGGCACTCTATACAACTATATATTTATTGGTATACTACCATTTTCCAATCCATGTATGGCTATTTTGTCCACCCCTGTGGGTCGATCTCAGGGTCTGGGAAATGCCTGATAGCTTTCTGGGCTAGAGATTGCGGTGTTGACACACCCATTCATGAATTGGTTCTGCTAGGCCCTGAGTTGAGATCTCAGCACTGCCAACAATTGGAACGTAGAGTAAGAAGCCAAGTGTGACACCTGTTTTCCTTTTCTCTGAGAGTCCTGGGTGTCAGACATGATGGAGAACACGTATACAAATCTAGATACTATGTGATAGGATGCCATCAATATAATAAATGGAATGTGTGTTATCACAGTCAATAAAATAAATGATAAATAAATGAATAAAACAGAAATATAATAAATAACCACTACAAACAGGATATGGACTGAACATCTATAGGTAAGTACAAACCCTATCTTTACAATGTATGTAAACAGTATGTCTGCCAGGGCTAGGGCTTGAATTCAGACCTAGGGACCAGGCCTGACTTTCTTGTCTTCAGGAATGGTGAGCTTCCCCTTTGTCCACTGTGCTGCAGAGTAACCAAGACCCTGAGTTCAAATGCAAAGACTTGCAGAAAAACAGCACCAGTTGCAAGCCAGGGAGAAAATATTTTTAAATTATTTATTTATTTGTTTGTTTATTATGGTGAAAATAATGTACAGAGAGGTTACAATTACATGGGCAAGATAATGAGTACATTTCTTATCATGCATTGATGCTTCCTCCTTTTTTTTCCCCTTTCTATCCCTTCCCATCTCCCCTGCCCCCTACCTAATCTTCCCCCTCCTCCACCCTGACCAAAGTTGTAAAGTTCATTTTTCGACATAACATGGATCCACCTGTATTTCTATTTAAACGATTTGTTTTATCCCTTCCCTTCCACAACGGCATAACCCCTGCTTTCACTGTATTTGATGTTGGAATATATATATATATATATATATTTGTTTTTGCCAAGCAAGGTCTTGAACTCATGTCATGGCAACTCTGCCTCAGCTTCCATCACCCTAGGCTGGGGTCCAGCCGTTGGAACAACAGCCAATCCTGGGATTCTGCACCTCCAGGCCTTGCGGGGGAGGGGGGAATGCACAGAAGAGAAGTAGTGGGATGGCCTTTTCACCTTTTGCACCATGACCCTCTGGGTCTAAATGGCACGGCTCCAAAGTTTACTTCACCATGCATTGCTGAAGGTTGGTGGGCTATTGGGGAAGCCATAGTCCATCAAGGCAAAATAGGCCTAGAGTCGAATCCCAGTCATGTCACTTCTGGATGGCAGGACGTCCTAAGAGACTCGTTCCCATCCATAGGAATAACGATGGGATGTTATCAATGTCACGGTTCAATGAGTTGTTCGTGAATGATACTCGTATAAAATTAGACATCATGATTTCAGTAGGCTGATTGATTTTATTTAATATGAAGCATTAAAAGAATACTATTTCTTACAGGGACGCAATGATTTCAGGACACTGATTTCCTTAATAGTTAATTAAGGGCGAAAACAATAACATTAATTATATGGAAGCATAATAAATACCCAAGAATTGGTAGGAATGTAGTCTATATAACTGAATACTGGATAGAAATATCTGGCAATCTATAAAGATATATATTTATTAATGTACTACCATCTGTGTGTCAATATGTTCTCATTTTCTCAACGCCAGGGGCTAAATCTCAGGTTCTGCATACTTCTTGTCAGCTCATTTTGCCCCAGGATGGCATGCTGACACTCACCCATTCATTAATTTGGCCCTGTAGGCCATGAATTCAGATGCCAGCACTCCCAAACAATAATAGTGGAGTAAGAAGTTGATGGTGACACATGTTTTCCTTTTCTGGGCAAGTCCTGGGTGTCAGGCATGAAGTGGAAAACATATGCAGTCCTATATGCTATGTAATCAAAGTAATCAATGTTCTATGTGCCAAAATAATCAATGAAATAAACAGTCAATACATGAACATAATGAAAAATAAAATGAATAACTACACAGAATGTAATATAGAATCAACATTTGTATGTAAATATAAATCATATATCTAAAATGTACACGAATGTGATGTTTTCTATTGTTGAGGATTGGTTTCAGGCCTAAGGAACAGACTTGAATTTCTTCACTTCAGTGAGGCGAGCTTCCCCTTCCCATACAGTGCAACCGAGTTACCCAGACAATGAGTTCCAATCCCAGTCCTGGCAGAAAAAATGGCATCTCCATACTATGTGGTGCCCAATTCTTAGGTATTTCATTCTGCCTTCATTAAATGAATGTGATTGTGTAAATGCGTCATAAAGTATTGATTAAAATTGATAAATATCCTATAATAGTGTATAATTTTATCCTGGAATCATTTAAGAACTGCCCATTCAATCATGACATTCATCCCATCCCATTTGAGTTCATATGGATATGAATGAGTGTCTTAGGATCACTTGCCATTTGGAGGTGGCAGGACCAGGATTTGAACTGTGGGCTTCAGCTCCCTCTACTTAAACCTATGGATAGGGAACTCACCGGTCTGTCCAAGAACATCAGCTAGACTAATGATTAGGCAGGCACCAGTGGCTCTCAGCAATCCTCCTTGATACAAGGCTGTGATAGGAGGATCATGATCATAGTCACACTAGGCAGGAAAGTCCTTGAAATGCCTGTCCAAGTTCAGTGTCAACAAAGCCATAAGTAGAGCCATGTGGTAGAGGGCTAGCCTTGAGCAAAAGCAACTCACGGACTGTGCCCAGATCCTGAGTTCAAGGTCCAAGACTGGCAAAAAACAGTCATACAGAACAATCTGTGTAGTCATCCGGCTAAAGCAAGTCACCCTCTTGTCTCCTACTGAATTGGACAGAGTTTCCAGAGAAAGGGGCTGGGGAGCCGCTGTCATCTTGACTCCACCCATGCAGCCTGCATCACAGGATTCCGACTGCACCCCCATTCTTTCATGGTTCTTTCTGACCAATGGGATACAAGAATTGTGGCCACTCCCACATTCCATGCTGTCCAGTAGCACCCGGATTCCCTCTGTTGGTTGACACCACTACCAGCAGTTGAGGAAGTTTGAGGTGGCTGAGTGGTGAGCAAGAGTCTTGAGGCGACTTTGGAGTGGATTAGGAAACTTACAGCCTAGTCAGTGAGTGGGAGAATAGAGGATTTCCCAGAGCCTGGGAATGTGGCCAGCCCATCTCTCCCATCCTAGTGCTCAGATGTCTTTAACAACAAAACTCTGTGAGAGAGCTGTGGGCAAGAAACAACTGCCAGAACACCAGCAGAAGAATCCTGCCATCAGACCTGCAACATTCAAGAAAACAAAGAACACAAAAAAGGGAGGGATCCCCAAGACAAACGCCACTGGAGAGCATGATTCAAAGGAGGGTCTGGCCAAAGGTGATGCCAACTCCGGGACTCACATGCCTTTGGAGACTGTCACAGCCACCAGAGTCCAGAATGTCAAGCGTCCTTATACCACTAAAGATCTGCAGAGGTGCTACCAACACGTGGTGCCTGCCCTGGACCGCAGCAAAATAAGAAACCAGGCGCTCTGTGCCAAGATCCAACCACTGAATCAGGAAAAGACAGACCTGCAGGATCGATGGGAGAGAGAGAGGGAGAAGATAGCCCAGGTGCACAAAGCACTGAAAGTAGAGCTAGAAATCCAGAAGCCACTCATATGGAGGTCAGTTTTGGCAAGAAGCGATTTACAATCAGCACCAGCCCACGTGCAGCACATGGCTGATGACAGAGTAATGGAGCACAAAGCTCTCACCAGCTGCCTGCAGGCCACATAGCAGCGCAGGGCAGAGCTGGAGATGGAGGATTCTGCAGTCACTGCTGCACAGAAGGAGATTGAAATGTTCTTCGAACAGCTGAATGATGTAGCACTTCAGCTCGAGTAAAAGATCAGAAGCTTCTATGACCTGGAGCAAGTGAACACAGAGTTGCAGGAGAAGCTGGAAGCGCTCTGGACATAGAGGAGCAACAGGAATAACAGAATCTGCAAGTTCCAACATGCACTGGCAGGGCATGAGGTACTGAGAAGACTACTGGACAATCTGAGCTGGATGGTGACAGCAGCGAATCTGGAGAGAGACAACTTCGTGGAGGACCTGAGCATTGAGAGGTCCACGCGAAGGAGGAGGCCCAGTGGCTGACCGAGCAGGTGAACCAACTGACAGAGGAGAAGGAGGGAGGGGGTAGGTAGGTGCTGGATTTTGAGAAAGAGCTGGGGGAACTGAGAAGGACACTGGCAGAGCCACTGCCCCCCACAGGACAATCTCAGGCCAAGGGGCAGCTCCAGACCCAGGCCTACCGCAGGTAGATGGAGTTGAAAATCCTGGAGGAACAACTTTACATCCAGGTCCAGGAAAACCAGAGTCCCCATCTCCAGAACGCAGAGCAGTGGGAGCAATTGCGGAGACTGGAGGAGAAGGCGGAGGGTTGGCAAGGGATCCCTGAGACCCCATGATGCACATGTCTGTGCAACCCACAGCTAGAAGAACAGCTGGCCTTGCTGTGGGATGCTCTCCACAGGGTGAGCGGTGAGAAGGACGAGTTTGCCAGCATCTTGGACTCTGAGCAGCAGGTGAAGAAACATCTGCAGGAACAGCTGGACCACTCAGAGGAGAAGATAGAGGAATGGAAAGCGGTGGATGAGAGAGAGACTCAAGTGGCTTGGGAGATGCAGGAGCAGCAGGAGCAGTCCCTGGCCCAGCTGCAGGAGCTCAGAGCCACCTGTGAGCATCATATCACCTCCAATGAACGGCTGAGGTCCAAGAAGTAGGCCTTGCAGCAGCACCTCTAGAGGCAGACCCAGCTGTTGGAGCAGCTTTAGCAAGTGCAGGGCCCAACCAACTGTGGGGACTAGGTGATGCCACCAAAGTGGCAGGACATTCTCAAGTGCCTGGAAGTAACCAGAACACAGGACAAGTAGCTGCAGTCCCAGCTGATCTTCCTGGCTTTCCCTGGGGAAGGGGAAGGTGTGAGCCCTGGAGAAGCAAAAGGTGAGGAAACGACTCCACCTGATGTGCCCATCATAGAGGATGGGGACATCCCCCAAAGTAAGAGGGATGTGACTCTGTGAGCACTCTTGGAGGCTGACATCCACAGGAGGAAACTCCTGCCATAGGAGCGGCGGCCCTGCTGCAGGCACTTGGTCCACCCAACAGCTCAGTGCCAGATAGAGCTGGAGCCACAGGTATCTGCCCCGTTGGCTGCCACCACAGCATGTGTGAGGATGGGAAGTGGGACATGTGGGCGTCCAAAAAGAAAATCTGCTTCATCCACGACCTGCCTGATGAGGTGGACTTCCATAGTCCAGCGGATGAGCTCCACCATCCATGCAGCCAGCTGTCGGCACATATCCACACTGTCCAGGAATTGCTCCTGGTGTGTAAAGGACAGATGTTCATCCTGGATCAACTGTGCAGGGAGAAAGCCAAGAGCATGTGCCGGCTGTCCCAGGAGAAGATAGAGAAGAGGAAAGAGCTGCAGGAGCTGCTGTCTCTCCTCTCAAGGGGCTCCAGATGTCGGTCCAGACTGAGCCCACCATCTGTGCTGCTGCTTTAGAGGCCTCAGGTTCCTGGGTGGGCAAAATGAGGGAGGAGAAGAAAGGTTTTGAAGAATTGCAACTTCAAGACCTTGTGGAAACTGCCAGAGGAGAGGTCGGGGTTCCCTACCCCGCAGAGGGCTATCCCAAAGAGTACATCCTGCCGCAGATGTCCCACATCCAGAGCCACCCACAGCCGGTGCACTCAGGCTTGCAGCTCTCTGTCACATTTTTCTGTAGGCTGATGGGGATGATGACTCCCTATGTGACATACTGAGTCTCAAAATTCTTGGCAGCCACCAGAACTAGGTGGCCAGGTGGCCTTCTCTAGGCCTCTATCTGCCTGGTGATGGGAAGGGTAAACTGTGGGCTGGGTAGAGCAGAGGCTGCTGGGAGGACGCAAAATTCAAGGAATATCTAATGGCCCATTGGTGACCAGGGAAGAAGCCCATGTTATGCTTATCACAAAGAATAAATTTTTTTCAAAGGGAAACAAAGCCTCCACAAAGATTTGTTCTTCCAGGCATGGGGCTTTAACTCAGGGCCTGGTCACTATTCCTGAGCTCTTTTTGATCAAGACCGGTGCTCTACCAGTTGAACTCCACCTCTACTTCCAGCTTTTTCTCTGTGGAATTGAACCCAAGGCTTCAGGCATGCTAGGCAACCACTATACCACTGAGCCACAGTCTCAGCTAAGATGATCCCCTGCCCCCAAATACATATGTTCATTACTCAGATAAATAGGAAGTAGGGGCTAGGATGAATATGAAGCACAAATCTGGTTCACACAGAATTACTCCACTTCCCCCTCTTTGACACCCTTATTTAAAGTTTCTCTTTTACCATTGAGGGATGAGAGAGGGAGAGGGGAATCCTGAGAGAGAAGTGCCAAGAACAGTGGCCCCCTGAGCCCCACAGCCTCCCCCACAAAAGTAGTCCTCCAGATTCTGATCTTAACTGACTCAATGTGGAGTCTACACTGTCTCCCCAACCTTGCAAGGTTCAGGATGAAATAAATGTCAGCCCTGGACTCAGCCCACACCCAGGGTGGAAGCTCCTAGTCCAAGACCGACTTCCACCTCTGACTGCCCCGAGTTTGGCTGTACCCACAACTCACCACAATGTTGGCAGCCATGATCTCATGGATGGATTCCAAGAAGTAGGTCTATGGCAGAAGCAGCAGGGTGAGCAGGGAAAAAGGAGGTGGGTGATTGCTCTGGGATTTTCCTCTTCAGAGCCCTTCCATCCAACTAGGGCCATGCTGACCCAAAGCATGCCAAGGTCAGGGGGTGAGACAAGATGGAGGAACACAGGACTAAAGGAGGTACTGCTTTATCTTGGTGCACTTGAAAATCCCAATTATATTCGGCCCATGTCAATCCCAGAGTCAAAATGCAATGCCTCTCCTTGTTGTTGTTTTCCATGAGCGCTGTCCTTGAGCTCTTTTTCTCAAGGCTGGCACTCTACTACTTGAGCTACAGGGCCACTTCTTGTTTTCTGATGTTTCATCAAGGATAAAAGTCTCACACACTTTCCTGCCCAGGCTGGCTTGGCACCGTGATCCTCCAGATCTCAACTTCTTGAGCAGCTAGAATGACAAGTGTGAGCCACCAGTGCCCAGAATGTGATGCCTTTTAAAAGCATCTTGGCAAGTCTGTAAAAGGAGACCCAAAGGGCCTAGATACACTACGACCCAATCAAGGAGCTGGGATGGGGGAATGCTGATTTTCTAGCCTTCTGTTTCCCAAAATTAAAGATGCCAAGTGGTGTTGTATGCCTCAAACTCCTAGGGCAACAGCCACTAGGCTTAATGGGGAAAAGGTAGAGAATACCTAAATATTGCAGTGTAGAAATCTCTGATTTTGCATGCACATGGTTTGTGTGTGTGTGTGTGTGTGTGTGTGTGTGTGTGTTTACTGGGGCTTGAACTCAGAGCCTAGGTGGTAACCTTTAGCCTGTTTGCACGAAGTTGGGGCTCTACCACTTGAAATATAGTAGCTCCACTTCCCAGCTTTTTAGTGATTCATTGGAAATAAGAGTCTACCCAGGCTAGCTTTGAATCTTGATTGATCCTCCAGTGTCTGCCTTGAGGAGCTAGGATTATAGGCATGAGCCGCTCGCATCCAGCTGCATGTATGTCTTTTCATAGTCTCTTCTGTTCTAACAGCTATTTACTTGCTCTGTCCTAGATCACTGCCTTCTACATCAGCTACCAGCAGCCCCTGACTGTGTGGAGAACATAAAGTTCAAACCTGTCAATGCATCCTATTTCTTTGTCCTCAGGGGAAGGAATGTTTCCTCTGAAACCTGGAGGGGTAGGGGTAGCGGTAGAGGTAGGTGGGATAGCTGTAGATGGGTGCTCAGCTAGAAGACAGGTATTCTGTTTTATCCAAGAAGAAAAGCATGGCCAGATGCTAATGGCTCATGCTCTTATATTCCTAGCTCCCTCAGTAGGCTGAGATCTGAGGATTGGCATTCAGAGGCAACGCAGCAAGAAATATCTGTGAGACTGTCTTCTCCCAAAAACCACCCTAAAGCTGGAAGTAAAGCTCTGGCTCAAGTGGTACAATGCTATCCTTGAATGAAAAAAATGAAGGACAGAACCCGGGCCCTGAGTTCAAGTCCTACTACCAAGATGCTCTCATGAGCACGTGCACACATGCACACACACACACACATACACACAGAGGAAGGTGGTATTGATAAGCTGAGCTAGAACTGGGGGCAGTCCTGAGGCATAATCATAGTAAACTCGTAAACCACATCAGTTGTTTCTCCCTAAGTCCTTCTTGGGCTGAGAGGTCTGGGCCATGGCAGTAAGTTCCATGGAACCTGTGCCTCCATCTACGCACTGGGGAGGAAAGCAGGGTTCTGAGCACTGGGACTCCTGGGATATAGCGTTTACTACAAACAGCAGCCAGCCGGCTCTGGATCCTGAGCCTACAAGTCTTTCATGAGCCCAACTGAACACTGCCCAAGGTTTGCCTGACAATTTTGCATTCCTGTGATATCCATGTGAGCAGGCATTAACTGTTCTACCCCTCCTGGACCAGAACCGTGGTCTGAGAAGTCAATTTAGTGCTCAGATCCACACTGCTCTCATGATAGATGTCATTCTGATGACCCGGTCGATGACCTCCATGTCACAAGGCTCAATCTTTCTCTGGTACTGTGGCCCACTCTGTATGCAAAGGCCTCTAAAGAGGCTGCTCTCAAGACTTGTAGGACACCTAGACATTGGGAGACCCTCAGGAGCCCACTGGAAAATACTCTTCTTAGAGTCACAGCATGAGGTCAAAGCAGGCCAGGTATTGGTCATGTGGCTCAAACTCTGGGCCTGGTTACTGTCCCCCAGCTCTTCAGCTTACCACTTGAGCCACAGCACCACTTCTGGTTTTCTGGTGGTTCTTGGAGAACAGAGTCTCCCGGACTTTCCTGCCCAGGCTGGCTTTGAATGGCAATATATATATATATATATATATTGATAATATATATATATTATATATAAAATAAATATATATATATAAAATATATATATATAAAATATATATATTATATAAAATATATATATATAAATATATATATATATATATACAAAATATATATATATTATATATATATATATACTGGGCACTACTTTGGCTTGATTATAAGTCCTCAGAACTTCCTTGCAGCTCAGTTTGCCAGAGGCTGGTGTGCTAAGACTGTGACCTCATTTATGAATTTGGCATTTTAGGCCGTGTGTTGAAATCCCAGCATGACCAAAAATTTATTCATGGAGTAAGAAGACAATTCTGACACATTTTTTTTTCCTTCTCTGTGAAAGTCCTGGGTATCAGTATATGTGATATGATGTAATAAAATAAATGCTATATGTACAATAATACTAAATAAATAAGGATAATAAATGTCATATGGAGTAAACGCATATGACATAGATCTAATATATGAGGATTATATTTTATAGTGCTGGGGCTTCAATTCAGGCCCTGGGGACTTGTCTGAATTGCTTGTCTTCAAGGACAGTGATCTTCCCCTTCACCCACAGTGCCTCAGAATTCCCCACACCCTGAGTTTAAATCCCAGGCCTGCCAGAAAAATAGTGCAAATTCCAAGCCAGGGCCTTATTATTATTATTATTATCATTATTATTATTATGTTTTGGGCCAAGCACCGGGTTTCAACTCAGGTCTTTGTATCTCTGCCACAGCTGATCCTGGGATCCTATGTCCCGAGTTCAAATTTCGGGGCTGGCAAAAATAAAAATAAAAAGGAGAAGGATAAAACTGAGAATTTCAAGCAGGTGGTTTTACTTTTTTTTTTTTCCTTTGCATTGTGACCCTCCTGGGTCTAAATGACAATGCCCAGAAAGTGTACATGACCTTACATTGCTGATATTTTGATGGCTATTAGGGAAGCCAGGCCAAAACCGGCAACTTAAGCCTGGAGATCGAATCCTGGACTGCCGGGATGGCAGGAGATTCTATGAAATACTTTCCAATATTCATCTGTATGAGTGGAATGTTGTAAAAGTAACAATTACATTAGTAGTTAGTGTATGATTATATTATAAAATTATATGCAATTATACTACATTGACTAATTTTTAATTAATATTTTATTATGTATTCAATCATGATGCTTAAAAAAGGAAGGAATAATTTAATTGCCAATAATTGGTAGTAATATTGTAAATGCAATTTCATAATATAGAGACATCTTACGTTATATACATCTACATCTATGTATGTATGTATGTATGTATGTATGTTTCTATCTATCTACAAATCTAAACATTTATCTGTTTATACACTTTTCACTACTGGGGTTGAGTGATAGAGTGCTCGCCTAGTAAGGACAAAGCCCTGGGTTCGATTCCTCACTACTGTGTGCATAGAAAAATCCAGAAGTTGTGCTGTTGCTCAAGCAGTTGAGCACTAGCTTTGAGCATAAAAGATTAGGGACTGTGTCTGGACCCTTACTCAAGACCCATGACTGGCACCAAAACAAAAAATCAAAAGGAAAAGATAGAATGTTCTGACTGCAACTATATAAGGATAGGGCTGCAAATACCTCATCAAAGAGCAAGCGGAGAGTCTAGTGCTGACAGCTGCCGTCTAACCTGACTTAGTCAGAGGTAAACCACTGCAACCCAGCTTCACAGAACGGGATGCTGCTGGCTTGCTTACCCCTGTCATCCAAGATACTCAGGGGATGAGATCTGACAATGGTGGGTTTAAAACCCAGCCCTGTTAGGATGTCTGTGAAACTCTGAGCTGTGGCTCAAAGTGGTAGAGCTATAGTCTTGAGCAAAAGATTTTAGGACAGTACCCCCAAACTTTCAGTGCAATCCCATGGCTGATGCCCTCCCCCCAAAAAACCCCATACCTCTAAAATCTAAATTTGGACGGTTTGTGATGTGTTTCTGAAAGAATGGTGATACTGATGAAAGCACCCTAATTTAATGACAGCATGTGGGATACAGCTATGTGAGTCCTTCATGAGATGCTGTGTGTTGAGTCATTCACGCGGTGCATTTTTTCATCTGGTTCTTGTAAGAGCTCCACAAGTAAGATGATTGTGCAGATGAGAAACTTGTGGCTCAGATATGTCTCCCTGTCAGGGCCAAAATTATGTATGTACCTAACTATAATGAGTTGTCTCCTGCAGACAATTGTTTTGGTTTAAGTTTCTCAGTCATGAACCTTGAACTCAGGACCTAGCCACTGACACTTACCTGTTGGGATCATGGCTAGTGCCCTACCACGTGGAGGCAAGGACCCCCTTGCAACAGAGTGTTAGGGTCTAGGCGTGTAGTAGCTAAGGTCTGTCATACTGCCTACTCAGGAAACTGAGATCTGACGATCTAGGTTCAAAAGTGTCCCAGACACAAATGGTCTCATGAGACTTTTATCTCCTATTCACCATTTAGAAACTTGAAGTGGAAGCCTCAAACCTGTCATCCTAGCTGAACAGGTGGCAGAGAGCTGAGGATCACGGTCCAAAACCAGCCTGGACAGAAAATTCCTTGAGACGCTTCTCTCCAGTGACCCACCAAAAACCTGAAGGGATGCTGTAGTTCAAGCAATTGGCTTTAGCTGAAGAGCTCAATTACAGCACCCAGGCCTTCCAACTTCCAAGAAAAGAAAGAAAGAACCCTGAAGTGGTGTACTGAGAATGTGTCTTAGGGGTAGAGTGTTTTGCATGTATGAATCATGGGTTTGATTCCTTAGTACCACATCACTAGAAAAAAGCCTGAAGTGGCTGTGTGGCTCAAGTGGTAGAATGCTTTCCTTCTAAAGGAGAAACTCAGGTACAGTGCTCAGGTCCTGAGTTCAAGCTCCAGGACAAGTGAATGAACACACATACATGTACACACACACACACACACACACACAAACACACACACACAAACACAGATGCCAGAAGTGAAGCTGTGACACCAAATGGTAAAGCACTGAGCTTCTGTTCTGAGCTCATGGTCAGCACCCAGGTCCTGTGTTCAACCCCGAAACACAGCCACCCATGGCCCGACTAGGAGAGGTCAAATGTTTCAAAATCTGATGAGCTTCACCAGCCCTAGATGATAGGAATCATTGTGATATTACACATGTGCTTAGATTTAGCAAGCTTCCAGAAACCTAGGGAGGCACCATTGCCTATAATGAGTCATTTCATTAGGTTCAGCTCCCTAGTTGTCTGCCAGAAGGACCCTTGAATTAATCGTAGCAGGTTATTTTAACACTGGAACATAGTCTAACAAAGACAGGATAAGTGCAGGGAACTTGGCTTGCCACGGGAGGTGGCACAAATGAAGTCTTCCTGTCAAAACAGCACTGGGGAGAGAGATAGCCTGGGAGTACAAAGAGGCCTTTTTCTCCTGGCCTTCAGAGCCCACCCACACTCCTCCTCACTAATTGGGCTGGAAATTTTATCCTAGATTAATTCAAGAACTGCCCATTCAGTCATGACATACATCACATTCCATTGGTAATCTTATGAATAGGAATGGGTTTCTTAGGATCTCCTGCCATTTGGAGGTGGCAGGACCAGGATTTAAATTGTGGGCTCCAGCTCCCACAACTTAAACCTGAGGATAGGGTACTCACCGGCTTTCCAAGAACATCAGCAAGATCAATGATTAGGCAGGCACAGTGGCTCTCAGCAGTCCTCTTTGACAGTTACAAGGCTGTGATAGGAGGATCATCGTCAAAGTCACCCTAGGCAGGAAAGTCCTTGAAACCCCCGTCCAACTTAAGTGCCAACAAAGCCATAAGTAGAGCCATGTGGCTCCAATGGTAGAGGGCTAGCCTTGAGCAAAAGCAGCTCATGGACTGTGCCCAAATCCTGGGTTCAAGGTCTGGGACTGGCACAAGCAGACATACACAACAATATGTGTAGCCATCTGGCTAAATCAGGTCACCCTCTTGTCCCCAACTGGATTGGACAGAGTTCCCTGGGAAAGGGACTGCTGTCATCTTGACTACGCCCACTCTACCTGCATGACAGGATTCCAGCTACACCCCCATTCTTTCATGGTTATTTCTGACCAATGGGATACAAGAATGATGGCCATGCCCACATTCCATGATGCCCTGTAGCACTGGGATTCCCTCTGTTGGTTGACAGTACCACCAGCAGTTGAGGAAGTTAGAGGTGACTGAGAGGAGACTTGAGGCCTAAGAGGAAGGCCTTGCTCAGCCCCACCATGTGCCTGCCTGCTCCCAGGCTCCTTCCCCCCTCCTTCCCAGGTGCAGCTTTTCAAAGCTGGTGCTGCCCACTCAGTCCCATGGTGCCTCTTGGAGTCCTCAGGCAATGGTGTAATGGTGCGCCACTGGCCGGCTTGTGGCCCTGACCTGGTACTGGCCCCCCTGTCCTCTGCTCCTAGCCTGAGTGTTGCCATGCCTCTGCCATAGCTGCTCGCCCCACTGGGAGCAGCTGCCAACCACTTCTCCCAGCAGCACATGTGATTGGATGACACACAGGCCTGCACCCGACCCCATAGACACCATATCTCACCCTCTCTCCCTCCCCCCTCCCTCACTCCCCCCCTACTGGAAACTCCCTCGTGCCCCACAGTCCGGTCCAGGCCCTGCCAAAAATGCGCCCCAGGGTGGAAGTGGGTGTTGATCTGAGGTTCCCACCCCATCCCTGGCTGCCAATGTCCCAGGAAATGGGGAGAAGCAGGGTTGGGTGTGGAGTGGGTGCCACAGAGCCCCTGGCCTGGAGCAGTGGGAGCCACACAGCAGCGCATCTGCACCCTTCCTCTCCCTCATAGAAACCTGCTGGCTTTAGTCAGAGGTGGCAAGGAGCATGTCCACACCTGCCTTGTGGGGTCTTTTCCTTTTTTCTGGGGGTGGGCGTGTTGGATGCAGAAGACAGGGCCCCCTTCTTGTGTGAGCTCTTTTCTTCTGTGCTCAGTCTCCTTTTCACCTGAAGAGGGTCCCAGAAAAGCCCAGTAGGGAGGTGAGTGTGCTGGGGGTCAGAGTAGAAGGTGAATATCTTGGAGGAACACACTCCCACCCACACACTCACACATACACCTTGCCTGTCCCCTCCCTGCCCAAACTGTCAACAGTTCTCACAGGGTGATCACATTTCCCAGCTCTGCCAGCATCTGCTGGTGCTCCCGGTCCATTTTGTCTCCAACAAACTCAGGAGAGGCACTGCTCTGAGTCTGTGTGTGTGTGTGTGTGTGTGTGTGAGAGAGAGAGAGAGAGAGAGGGAGGGAGGGAGAGAAAGACAGAGAGACACAGAGAGAGAGAGAGACAGATACAGACAGTGAGGGAGAGAGAGATCATCTTTCTCCTTGTACAGCCTGACTGTGCTCAGGTGAGTGATCACTTGGCAAATTGCAGGTGCTGCATGGATGAGTCTTCACATGTCTGGATTTGTGTGTGTGTGTGTATGTGTGTGTGTGTGTGTGTGTGTGTGTGTGTATGTATGTATGTATGTAGAAGTGGGTTGTAACAAGGAGGCTGGATGCTTAGGTAACTTCTACCTGCTATCTTTGAGGGGTGATTGGGCTTTGCAGCTGAGGTATGGGAACCTGGAAGGATGTGACGCTTGAAGGGGACTCAGCACTGTTAAATTACAAGAAAAAAGGATATGTGTGAAATGGAGCAGTGTACTCCCTTGGGCCTGGTTGGTGGCAGTGGGAGCTTGTGAGGACCTGGGAGTGTGGCCCGCAGGGGGTGGCTTCCCAGGGGGACAGAGAGCATTGCCAACACTTAGTAAGGAATTGAGCTCTGCTAGTATGGAGCGCAACAGCATAGCTCAGACTCCAGATCTTCTCATCATGATGTCTGATGGGCCAGGCCAACCCTACTTTAAAACTTGAGATGTGATCTTCAGATCTCAGCCTCCTGAGTAGCTAGGATTATAGGCATGAGCTTCTGGCACTGGGCCTCTGCTTCTTTTTTGTATATTAGGGTTTGACCTCAAGGCCTTAGGCTTGCCAGTCAGGTCTTCTAACTTTCGAGCCAAGCTTTTATGTCTTGTGGATTTCTGGGATGGAGACTTAATATATGCTCAGGCTTGGCTGGATCACGATCCTCCTATCTGTGACAGGCGTGCACCACCAGGCCCTGTCCTCTGTAGTTGGGATGGTAGACATGTGGTGCCATGCTCAGTCACTGGTTTAGATGGATTGTCCCAACCAAACTCAGTCCATGGCAGCCAATTTTTGACCACAGTTGAAGCTCTGGGTTGGGCCTCAACCGTTGGACTTCAATCTCCTCATGTGACAGTTGTTAGGAAACAAGGGATTAATACAGAGGGATCTCTCAAGCAAGGCCAGGCACAGAGGGAGGGGCCTTCAGATACAGTTCTCAGCAATTCTGTGAGCATATGACAAGAAGATACCTGGAAAGAGCTCAGATGGTGTGTATTATTAATGGTGCGACAAGCATGGGATTATGAAACAAAACATGGCTCTCTTTCATTATTACCCTATGCCCATGAGGAAGGGGATCCTTCACTTTGTTCACTTTTGCAGCTGGGGAAACTGAGGCACAGAGTAGCCTGGTGACCTATTCATGACTCCCAGCTGACAGGAAGCTTGGCCTGACTTCGCTGCCATGCTCCCTAGGACAATGGGTGCTATTCAGTCCAATTCTTGTGGTGAGAAGTCCACTTCTTGTCATTCGTGGGGCTTGAACTCTGGGTCTGGGAAATGTCCCAGAGCTCCTCAGCTCAAGGCTAGCACTCTACCACTTGAGTCACAGCACCACTTTCAGTTTTCTGGTGGTTCTTTGGAGATAAGAGTCTCACAGTCGTTCCTGCCCGAGTTGGCTATGAACCGTGATACTCATATCTCAGCCTCCAATGTACTTAGAAGTATAGATCTGAGCCATTTGCACCTGGCTTACGTGTAATTCTGACCTTCTTTCAATCTCTGTCTCTCTCACACAGGAACTTGTTGAATGGGTGCTGGAGGAGGTGGACCAGCGTCCCCATGTGGCTGGAACCAAGGTGGCCCTCTCATTCTGGAGGTGTGCTGTGGGTCAGGAAATGTCTTGCTCAGTCTGTTGTACCAGCTCCATGAGGTAAGCCCTTCTGTGTCTGGCTAGACCAAGACGGTTATTCACTGTCCATCTAGCCTTACTGGACCCAGTATTGTGTTCAATGTCCTTTTCTAGCAAAAAAAATTCTGGCCAAAATTTTGATAAATAGTTAAAGAATGAAAATGTAATGCCATCTTAAGAAAGTCATTTAGGGCTCTGGGAAAGTGGCTTCATGGTATGGTGATTTCCTAGCATGCATGAAACCCTGGGTTCAAATCCTCAGTACCACAAAAACAGAAAAAGAATCACTGAAAATGGTGCTGTGCCTCAAGTGGTAGAGGGTTATCCTTGAGGAAAAAAAGCTAAGGAATAATTCCTTATCCCTGAGTTTAAGCTCCAGGACAGGCAAAACAACAACAACAACAACAACAGACATGTAGTTAGTAAATGTAAAATAAAGAACACATAGTAGGAATATATAATTGCTTATTCCATACTGATACCTGACAATAGTCGCTAATTCATGCACTTTAGCTATATTAGGATACTGTGTTGAAAAAAAAATTTTGTTCATAAGCTAACGGCAATCATTTTCAGGAATGTGCTGAGATGTCAGGTGAAGATTAATTCTGGAAATTCAAAGATTCCAGGCTTTTGAGTGTTCACTGCTAATGATAATGAGAAGGGTAGTCTAAGTGAGATTTGGAAATCTTTTTGCTCAGTCATGGCTTCAAAAGGCAGAAGCTAATTAACAGTTGTGACAGAAGAAGAGGAATAACTCCAGATGGAAGGAATAAATTGTAGTAACTAAGGTATATCAGAAACCATTCTAGGGAACCATTTTTGGTTATTGAAGAACTAGTTATCAACTAGGCTTATTCCTCATTGCCTTTAGCATTCTAATCACTTAGGCTAGTTCTTAATCTCTATGTGATAAATTGTATATCCTTCTAAGCTGCTATTTCATACCTGACCTTCTTTGCTTTCTAAAATCTCAGTCTTTCTCTATTTCTCTATGAACAATTTCTGATACTAAGTCCACATATGCAGACAGCAGACAACGCTAATGTAAGAGTCCCATAGCTCAAGAGCCATTAATGTAACAACATGGAAAAAGAGGGCATATTTATTGCTACCTCAATTTTTCTGAAAAACTGCAATGTCACATCATTTGATTCAAATTTCCATTCTTTGTCTACATAATGTCTATTTCTACATAATGCAAATATGAGCTGTGAGTTGGTGGCTCACGCCTGCAATCCTAGCTACTCAGGAGGTTGAGACCAGAGGATTGTGGTTCAAAGCTAGCCTAGTCAGGAAAATCCATGAGACCCTTATCTTCAATTAACCACCAGAAATCCAGATGTGGTGCTGTAGCTAAAGTGGTAGAGCACCGGACTTGAGTTGAAGAGTGTAGGGACAGTGCCCAGGATCAGAGTTCAAGCCCCATGACCAACAGAAAAGTGCAAATATGACTTTAAGTTTCCCCAAAAGGGAAGACAAAGTCAATAGTAATCTTCCCAAGCAGAGAAATTAATTCCAAAATGATTCAATTCACCTATCTTGCTGAGGAAAGTTATGGCCTTTTTGCTGGACACATTCACTTTTTATAAAAATTATCAATGTTAGATTTATAATAAACTTCATTTAATATTTCTTGGTTCAAAAGAGAAGTCCATATAGTTGATGTCACTTGGATTTATTACTATCTCAAAGCCAACCCAGGCAGGACATTCTGTCAAACTCTTATCTGTAATTAAACACCAAAAAAGCCAGAAGTGGAGTTTTGGCTCAAGCAGTAGAGTACTAGCTTTGAGGGCAGGTGGGCAGGAAAGAAAACTGAACAGAGACAGCCTCCAGCCTCTGAGTTCAAGCCCCAGAACCAGCACAAACTAAACAAACAAGCAAACAAAACAAACCCCAGGTATTTCTTTAGGACCCTCCTTAAAGGAGCACTGGTCTGAGAAGAGGCTGATTTTGCTGCTCATACTCACGGGATCCTGCTTTTTGGAATCCTTATTGCTCTGGAGAACTCAGGCCCAAACTAAAGGAATTGATAAGTGATACCTGCAACAAGAGAATCATCTCAGGAGTGAAACATACATCCATAACACCTTTAAAACCTCCATATCTTTGTTTCTTTGCAGTAGAACATTTTTAAACAACGTTATTTCCTTTTTTTCTATGCTGGCCTTTAAATGACACATTGTTTCCTTTTGTCATACTCTCAACTAGAAGTTTATAGACAAGTTTTATATGAGTAAAGATCACAGTCAAAAAAGTCAGGGACAGAGTTTCCTGCAAGCCTTGGATTCTTTTCTTGTACACTGAAAAGGAATTCAAAAGTTAACCTGAAATTTATCATTCCTCTATGTTCAATTCCTCTCCTGGGATCAGTTGCCACATCCAGTAACAGTTGCTTCCACTTACTTCCAGTAACAATCTATGGTGCTGCTCCAGATAAAATGAATGTTTTCTGGCATCATGGAAATAACACAAGGACACCTTTGTACATGAGGTAACATGTATTTCAGAGACAACTTAGCAAAGAGAAAATATGAAATTTAAATTGCTTATAAACACATTATCCATGAGTATATTGAGTTCAAACTTCTTAAGTGCTCTGTAAATTAAGGTGAATTTTAAATGGAAAGAAGGTTCTCAGACTATTTTTTGTGAGTGTATATGCTGTGCATTAATATCCCAAGTGTACATGAGTTAACAGTAAGAGAAACAATAGCAATAATAGGAGAAAGAGAAGTTCTGTGTTTAAGTATAAGGGTTCGATACAATATAGAAGACTCTAGAAATAAGACAACATTGAAACAATAAAGCCAAGTCCAGTATGTAGATTTATGTGAGTAATATAGAGAAAGCATTACTCCTAAGTGGAAAATGAAGCCTGAGGCCATCCCTTTCTAAATCACACTTGCTAATCACGTAAATTTGTAAAAAGTAGAATGGAAGAATGATTCTGTTTCCACTCCAAGTCAGATATAAGAGTATGGACTTATTTGGAAAAAAAGAGGCCATCTTGAGAGAACAGAGATTATACTAGGAATGAACCTGGTGGCTAAGATCACATTTCTTTTTCATTCTTTTTCTTGTATTCTTTTTTGCTGTTTTTGGACATGGCACTGGAAATCTGGAACTGGGTGCTGTGCCTATGCTATTCAGCTCATGGCTAGTGCTCTACCACTTGAGCCACAGTGCCACTTCTAGTTTTCTGGTAGTTATTGCAGAAAAGAGCCTCCAGGACTTTCCTACCAATGCTGGCTTTGAACTCCAATTTTCAGGTCTCACCACAACTTGGCTTATCATCACATTTCTACCAGTGTACACTCAGGATATGTAATGTATATGTTCATCTACCTTTATATGAATTCTTGAGTTAAAAATCTGGGCTACAGGTAAGACTTTACACTCACAAATATGTTTGTAGTTTAAAAGTTGATACTCCTGGAAAAATAAAACCTAAGGATATAAAGGAGTCTGGGAAGGTCAGTTTGCATCCTTCTTGGGAGGAACAGGCTTTGAGACACTACCTATAATTAACCAGCATTAAGCTGGAATACCAGTCATGAGCAAGATTGCTAAATAAGAGCTTGAGGCTTTTGCATACATACATACAAACATACACATACACACAAAGACACTTATATGTGCACACAGAAATACAAAATGAAACAATTTTTAGAATATGTAGAAAAGTTAGAAATCAATAGAAAATATGTCCTGAGTAAGACTAGAATCAAGTGATAATTTTTAATATTACAAAGCCCTCATGTGAACTTTCTTCAAAAAAGTTGAAAATATTACATAGGTAGGGACCAGAAACAATAAGAGATTCAAGTAATCATTATTAATGGGATCAGATCCATGGAGGAATGAATCAGAGACCCCTGCAGGTGTCTGAAAATGTTTGTATTCTGTGTCAAATGTTAGAACATTTTGAAAATAGTACATAAACAGTCTGAGCAGTCAGTCTAGTGGATAAGAAAATAGGATAAATTCAGAATTGCTAGTCTGTTTCTAGATTAAATAAACCAGCACACTATGGCAGGACAATGTGATACAAGCCTGGAATTCTAGCACTCAGACTAAGTGAAACAGTAGATTAGAGAGTGGAAATACATAGCGATACCTTCCCTGGAACAGGTAGTATAGTTTTGTCTCAATAAAACAAAACAAACAAAAAGAAAGGATTAGACAGTTGGAAGTTTGGGCTAATTTTGTCATTATGTTTTGAGAAATCAAGTTTCCTATTGAAATGCAACCTATATATAATCCTCAGCTGTGTTTTAAGTGCTCCCTTCATTACAGAACATTCCTAGATGCAAAATGCCTCATGATTCCCATCCAAAAAATTGCAAACGTAAGTAAGCATCATTCTGTTGGATTCCAAAGAAATGATGAAGTATTACAAAAGCTTAATCCTGGAGAAATAGCAAAGTTTGTCTAATATAGGACTTTGTAGAATTGAGATTTAAAATGAATAGTTTGGATTTGTTTGTAATTTCATCTTCTATAGGCTACTACAAAACTCTTTTTTAAGTAGAGGGTTTAATTGACAAATTCACAAATGATACCGACATTGTATTTTTCTAGAATATATCTCTTATAAGTTGAAGTTAGTAAATAGATAATTCCAGCAGTTCATGTATAACATGATAATGTGAATAATCTAGACAGAGTTGTCAACAAATGGGTGACATAAATTCATAAATTTGTAAAATGAAATTTTTTGAGGGTTTGGTATAATATGGTATGAAGAGAGTAATTGTGTGACATCTTCTTTCTTCTACCTATATGTAACACAGGAAGCCATTTCCTTAATTACGTGCCTTTTTATACATTGAAAAAAATGCTAGGTTTGGGGTTTGTTTTCATTTTAGTTTCTGTTTTATTGGCTTGTCCTAGAGCTTGAACTCTGGGCCTGGACACTGTCTCTGAGTGTGTTTATGCTCAAGGCTTGTGTCCTACCACTTGAACCTCAGTAGCACTTGTGTCTGGCTTTTTCTGAGAAGTTTATTGGAGATAGGAATCCAACAGACCTTCCTGCCTAGGTGGGTTTTGAACAATAATTTTAGCATCCTGAATATCTATGATAGTTTAAAAAGTCAAAAAATAAATAATATTCCAAGTGTTCTGTTCTCAAGAATACCACTGGGGGAAAATGATGCACCTCAGCTTATTGTGGTATTCTTTGCAGAATAAGGAGGGCGTCACATTAGCAGAGGTGTAGTATTTTTTCACAATAAAGATAAGCTATTCATGATGTGAATTAAGGAATTTTAAGGTGTACCTTATAAGTTGGAAATTGGTCGGCTAGGATGACTTTATGACATAAACCTTGGGATTGGTGGTCATAGAAATAATAGTTTACTCTGATAAACAACTGCTTACCCTTGAAGAATTAATTATTACAGATGCTCCATAGTTTTATCTTCTACCAGAATGTAGCTGTTTTTCTGTTAAATTCTGTTAAATTTCTGTTAAATTAATGTGTAATACCCCATTGGAAACTGTATGTATTGCAGTATTTCATAACATGCAAGCAGGTACTGTTTTGAATCTCTCTGGTATGGAATGTTGAGAATTTAAAAATTAGTAGTTATTAGTCATAGGAATTTTGGATAACACATATATTCTGTCCTCTTAACAACTTATTTACTTTTAAAAGTTATGGGTTTCCATAAAATTAAACTGTTTTCAATTTCAGTATGAGAAAGTATTAAATTTATTCTTTTTTCATAATATTGGCAAGTATATTGTGAAAATATTGCCTAGTTGGATAACATTCAAGTTGATGACCCTCTGATAAAGAAAGGGTAATTAATTCAAATTAGATGCCAAATAGTATTGATTTTTAAAAAGTTACTACATAAAGAATAATATTTACCATACCAATACAGGGAAATTGTATTTTATGCAGCTTATTTTTTAAATTTTATTATCAAAATTATGTACAGTGGGGTTACAGTAATTGTGAAGTAGTGAATACATAACTTTTCAAACTTGTTACCTCTCCCTCATTTTTCTCACAGTGTTCCTTCCCCCCTTCACCCCATACAAGTTGTAATGCCCATTTCCAACATATTGTCTTGTGAGTATTGCTATTGCATTGGTTTGCCCTTTGTCCTTTGTCTCACAATTTTGTTATTGCTCTTCCCTTCTCTAATTAAGGTAAATGTATACAGAATACACAGGGTACCAGAATCAAATACAGCAGGGGATAAACCATAAGGGAAAAACCCAAATAAAATAGAAATCACATACTACATCAAAAACAACAACCACAAATAAAAAAATCTGTTTCCATATCTTGGAGTTCATTTTTCTTAGCATCAGGTTATATGGTCATATAAACACATAACAAAAACACTGGAAAATAATAGTTGCATGGACACTATATCATGAAAACAACATGTTAACTTTTTTATGGTAAAGGTGGAATTAGGATTGGTGAATTCGCAATTCTGATAAAGGAATTTCAAAAGAGTTTTAAAGTTATGACAGGTAAATTTTAATTGTTCAAAATTTTTAACTAGTTAGCCTATTAAGAAAATTTAAAATTCCTGGGAAAATAGGCTTTCATGCAAAGAAATCCATGAGACTTAGTTGAGAGGAAGCAATGTGGGTGAAGATGGCTCTTTCTCACACTAAACAAACAAACCTCAGAAACCTTCCTGTAAATCCTGTAGGAAGTTCTCTTGAGGATTGTCCTTATCCAGGAAATATACTCTCACTGTGTTAAACAAGGTTGTAGTGGAATTTAAATTCAAAGTTCTTAAAAAATAAGATATCAAAATTTGTGAATTAACCTTTAATTATCAGTAATTATCAGTAATTTAATTATCAGTAATTTAA
Organism: Dipodomys spectabilis; assembly: GCF_019054845.1. Taxonomy (NCBI): domain Eukaryota; kingdom Metazoa; phylum Chordata; class Mammalia; order Rodentia; family Heteromyidae; genus Dipodomys; species Dipodomys spectabilis. The sequence goes on from NW_024871053.1 coordinate 437,017, forward strand.
TTAACAGTAATTCTCTGAAAAAGATAATTTGGGTAAAAATATTTAGGGATAAAGTACCCTCCACAATGAAAGAAGGTATTGGGTTTACACTTTTCTGTTTGTAATACTTTCCTCAATGTCTTTGCACGTGAAGCAGTGAAACACAGAAAAAAATTCTGATTGAATACAGCAAACCAATGATTTCACATTTCTAAGTGGCTCACAAAATATAATATCCTTTTTAACATGACATAGTGAAGACTTCTCTTATTACATAAGCCAAAAAATTTGGTTTCAGAAAAGAATTGAGCAAATGGAAAAGGTTAGAAAACAGTGTTCTTAGAGCCCTAGCTAAGCGTATTGGCTTCAGCATTGATGGAGGACAAAACTTTTGATATACATTGTGTTAATATTTTGCTACCTAAAGTGATTTTACAGAGCCTATTTGGCTCACTACAATGCAGAACTGATTTTATGAATTCCTGAAAATAAATGTTACATCCAAATGAGGCCACTTAAAAGATTTTAAAAAGAGAAACCATGAAGATGTAGCAGTGACTGAGGCTGTATAGTCCTTCAGCTCACTAGACTTGAAGCCAAGAAGCTATGAATAATTGGAAATCAGGCAAGAGCTAATAGGAGGACATAGAAGTAGGACATAGAAACATTGTCCTTTTGTAGCAGACACGGTCTTCCAAGGTGTGGGTGATTTAACTCTATTTTCATCCATACATCTTCTTTAGCAAATGCAAGATCAAGAGGAAAATAAACTACTGAAATAATTTTGCAAAGAATACCTTCACTGTTCCTGATATGGTATCTAAGGAGAATCTTGAGAGAAGATAAAAGTGGAGTATTCTTCGGTTTCCTCTAAACATCTTGTTAGCAAAATATACCTGTGAGGTTAGAATTGATTGAACCAAACAGTGGTGGAGTACTTATTTTTGAGGGCACTTTAGGCAGAAGAAGACTTTCTGATTTGTGATTACAGCTTTCTATTTGTGATTACAGCTTCTTGGACTGGTTTTTTGGAGACAAAGTTTTACATTCGATTTGTCCTCATTATCATAAATTTCATGGCAAACAAATACAAGAGGGAAGTTTAATGGAATCGCTTGGGCAATTAAACAGCATGATAGAAAACATGGCAAATAATAATTAGTGAATTACTTTGACTAATTACTTTGCCAGAACAAAGAAGGAAAAATATAATTCAAAATCGACTTAAGGGGCTGGGATGTAGCTCAGTGGCAAAGTGCTTGCCAAGCAAGTACGACGTCTTGGGTTCGATCCTCAGTACCAAAAAAAAAAAGTTCGACTTAAAAGTATGAAGAAAGAGTAGTGAAGAGAGATGAGAGAAAACAGAGGATTGTTTTCTCTCCAGTGGAGCAATGGGTACTTGATCTTATGTCTTCTAGTCTATCTTCACAAGCTATCAAATGTGGCTTAGGACTGGAGTATCCAGTTCAGACAAGAAGAACTCGCAGAAGAAAAATATTTGCAACAGATGTAGGTGATTTATAATATGAGACAATGTATTTAAATCTGTCCCAAATTCTCCCCTACCCCAAACTTCCCTCTTTGAACAGCTTTGTTTGCTTTTCCCAAGATTGCCCTTCATCAACTTCTTAAAATTTTGAAAGGTCATATTCATACTCTCTAGAGATTGCTGTTTGGTTGTGATTTTTGTGTGTTTAACTGAATTTCAAAAGGTTGTGCAAGTGTGCTACAATTAAATATATCTATCTAATTGTCCAATACTCCTGGATCACAAGCACTGATGCTATCATTCTTAAGCAACCCATTCTCCAAGATTTATTTCCGATTTGCCACTTCCTTTATCACATGTGTACATTGAGTATTTAGGCTGTACTTGCCCCTTGTTCCATTTTTTATCTTTACTATTATTCCTGTCTGGTTTCAGCTTCCTGATAGTCATTTTGTTAAAATGTCTGATGTTATTTTGAAAGTTTTATATACATTCCATTGAGTTTCAATCCTGCATATACTTGAACTGATGTCAGCTTATATTTCCATAATTCATTCATCTGCAGTAACAATTTGCAAGACTGGAGATGTGAAGCACCTAGACATGATTTTATTCCCATCCACTTGGAAGATTAATCTTTAGTCAACAAGAAAGTTTAAAAATGGCTTAGAATGTATTCCTAACTACCAATTTTTATAGATGGCTTTGTACAATGGTGTTATCATTTTATTTTACATGGGATAATATTTTCTACTAGCTATAAGTTATGGAAAAGGAAGAAAACTAAGATTTACTACTATAGAGGAATATGATAGAAATAGAAGGCAGATTTTATGTTTATCATATCTCTGATGAGTACCCATATTCAAGACTTAAAGTCATATTTCTTGCTATGTTAGACAGATAGGGAAAACATAAAACAATATATAAGGCAACTATTTGTGACTTTTAAAAATATTCCTTATTAAATGATGAAATTTCTTTAATAGCTGTTTGGGTTTGAAATATTTGATCTATTTAACCCATTTCTGGAAGGCACCTACTGAACAACAAATATGGTGGGTGGTACTATCTCTACACTTTAATGAATGGCTGAACCTATTTGACGTTGGTGCTGGGTAAATAAATCAACTCTATTGTAACTTGCTCCCTACACTTGAAAAACTTGTAATGTCACTAATTATCATCTACTTATCGAATGCTATTTTGGCAAATATGATTTTAAAAGGTTCATTTGAAAAGGAATACACTTTCAGGAGATTAAATGTAGGTTATCATTGGTATGAGAATGAGAACTAAGTTGTACTGAAGTACCAGTGTTTTGAAGCACTAAGGATCTTCTCAATTAATGTTTTTTTCTGAATTACATTTGACCTCTAAGTCAAGTTCTCCAGGCCTTGGTAGACCAATTATGGATCTATCTTTCCAGGAACTATTTTTTGTGGCCCTATTTATGCTGGACTGAAATCTTCCATTAATCATTAGGGGAGGGATATTAAAAACAATCTCATGACACTTGTGATCTTATTCACTCATATGGGTTCGTCATCTGTCAATTGAATGTTTGAATTACAGTACTTTCTCTCAGTGATCTCATCCTTCATTTTAAGTTGCCTTGCATTTCACAATTGCTTGCTGCTAATTCCTCATCACAAGGAATTGGGGCCCTGAAATATAAGAACTGAGAAATTGAGATGGGTCTTCAATTACTTTCTGTTGGCATGTTGCATGGGCCTATGTGAGAAGTCTTGCCCCTGTTATCTGATTATACAGGTAACTGGGACCTGAGATCCTAGGATCCATGGGTCCTACAGAAGAAAAGTATGTTTTAGACATCATATCAGCAAAATTTGGGCATAATCAGGAAGAATGCTTCAAAAATATGAAGAAAAACAGTTTGGGACCAGCGAGTTAAAACAATAAACAGATCAGCAGAGTAAAATCCCATATAGATTAGAGGAAAACAACACTCTTTTATTGCCATGTGAATTCAGAAGACCATGAACACTTAGAAGGTATCACAAGTTTATACCTAGAATATTGCATTGATATTTTTATATGCTTATATATATTCTAAACCTAATTATTTATATTCTAATTCTATTTATTGGAATAAATATTAATTTATTTGTCAAATTATCAATTAATTCTAGTAAGGTTCAGAGTGTGAAATATGAAATCATCACATATAAATGTAAAATATATAACTATATATAATATAATAAAAGGCACATGTTTTGCACTGTTCTGTTGTGGTTAGTGTATCAAAGGCAACTCTGTTTTATTATCTCTACTTCAGTGTTTGGTAGAGTCAAATGAAAAGATTTACCATTTGTAGATTTACAGCCTGGAGGCAAGAGGAAACACTGTGGTTAAAACATTACCAATTTAAGGCCTAATAATGAAGAGAAACATATGGACTTCTCCTACAACTATGAAAATATTTGGTGATAAAATGGCAGTAGTATAAGTTCCTGCCTGGTTGGAAGATCGACAGGCCAAGACATTAAGTAATCATGCATATGAACAATTTTTCATCTTATTGGCTTTAGCTACTTTTGAAATAGTAGGTATAATAAACAATCATATTTTGATAAAATGCTTTCTAGTCTGAACAGTTCTGGCTGAACTGTTCATCTCTCTATGATCCCTTGTAACTAAGATTAGTTTTGTTCCAGTAAGACAATCTATGCTGTCAGAGTAAGATATTCTGGATGGTCTGTGACTACATGGAAGAAGGGTAAAGGGTCAGGTAGACATTTGTGCCAGTAAGACCTCATTTGGGAAAATTTCAGCTGCAGAAATTTAGAAATAGCTCTTAAACAAGGCTTACTTTGAATCCATTGGCTCCACAGCGCTAACACAGTTGGATAAATAAGTACTTGAAAAAGCCGTCATATTTGGACTTAGCTATAATTACTTGAAAATATGATCAAATTCCAAATGAAAAAGACTTAAAATAGTCATTGACAAAAAAATTGCAAATGTGAGCAATCAACTGAACAACACATTTTTTTCAACTATTCACAGAATTTTAGGGAAATCAGATCAATAGCATTTTTAGGAACAATAAGGTTTCCTTGTTACAAATAGGCACCTAAGCATATAAGCCTGTATAAATATTGCATCATTAACTACTTAAATTTACATGATACTACATTCTTCAGCAGCATGTATACCAAAATTACAACAATACAGAGATTAACATAGCACTTGTACAAGGATGATATGAAAATTTGTGAAGTATTCAAAATTTTTCATTCTTCAGATGCAAGAAATGACAAACAGCTATTAAAATGTTGATTACAGAATTACAAGTTTAACAATACACGTAATTCATATAATTAAAAATTAGTTTGATATCAGTGTATTAAATTTTCACCTTAGAAAGGCCTTTGCATAGCATAGCCTTTACACAACTTTTGAAATTAGACAACATTTTCGTTTTATCCCAAAGAAATATAATATTATAAGGACCTAGGAAAAAAAGGAATCTTAAACTGTTTCTATATGGAATGCAATCTGAAAGGACACATTAATGAACCTATATATTATAAAAACAATGTAGAATTCAATGTATTATATCTAGGAGAGAATAAAATAGATTATGGACACACTATACAAACATAGAATATAGAATATTTTAAAATATACTTTTTCAGACAAACACCTGAAATATCTTTAGTTTCTATACTACTCATTTCAACAGATAAGTTAAAATTATTTCTGATTAACAAAATCACAAACTCTGCATAAATCATTATAGATGTATACAAAAATCTTGAATACATTTTAACATCAAAGGCAGGCAATTCACTTTGAAGAATTCCACAGAATCCGTGAATTGTTACTGTAAGATATTGTTGTTATTTGGATTGTGAAAATATGTTGTATTGACACAAAGGAATTAATATCATTTTTGAAATTTAAGAAAATTAACAGAAAATTTAGGATTTAGCAAAACAATTTGTACAGCCTTCCATAACTTCAAAGAGGTAGTGATACATACTTATCCGTTTGGTAATATCAAATACAGATTCTTCCAAGTGGTTCTTCAGACCTGGTTTGATATAATGGTTAAACAGTTCCAGTTTATTTTTCCTATCTCAATTTCCAGCAGCAAGATGCAAGGGGGTCAACAAGCCTTTAGTTTGGGCATTGGTATCTGGATCATGATGAATAAAGAAGCCACTCTGGTATTATTCCACGTATATGCACTCTGCAGGGGTGTCCAGCCATCTACAGTTATTGCATGTGCCCCTTGAGCCACCAACTCACGGACAATGTCTAAGTGTCCACTGTAGGCTTCCCGACGAAGAGGGGTATACTCATCGTCATCCCTAGTATTCACATGAATGGCCTTTTTGGAAAGTATTCTCCGCACTGTAGTAAGCTGGTTATTTTCAGCAGCCCAAAGAAGAAATTTCCTTGGATCCTTCTCCATTTTTTTCTTGCAATTGTTGCCATTCTTCACTTTTTCATCTTGTTACTCATATTCATCAGAATTGCCTAACCAGATACTTTAAGTGCCAGTGGAAATGAGGTGTCCAAGTATTTCCCTAATAGTTCATGTTGGTTGAACTGGTCAGAAATATCTGGTGAATTTTCTGCATATGTTTTTTCACCATGATTTATTTTCTTTTTCCATTTGTACTATTTGAAATTATTCTAACTGGATTAGGGAGTAAATGGACAGCAGAGGTACAGACTGTACAATGAAGGAATAGGTACAGGCTGTACAATGAAGGAATAGGTACAGGCTAGGAAAGCAGCTAGAGAAGGCAGGATGATTGTATCTGTGACAAAACTTTGTGGAAAATGGTATCAAGGATTACTTACTGGTGATCCACTTGCACTGGAAGCATGATTCTGAACTCTTGCTTTCTGATTCTGAATTATTGCTTTGATCATTATATTCTCCAAGAAGAAAAAGGCAGAATTGATAGCAAAGGACCACTAATACATTTTGACATTTCATTAAGCATCTTCAATCATCAAAATCACATGAAGGCAATAGACAGGTCTACTTTTTTAGATGAAAACAAGTGTCTTTAAAAAAAGAAGGAATTTAAGTAGCCTTCCAAAGGACTTGTATTTTACTTACTGCATTATACATTTTTTCTAATGTTGAGTAACAATAAATAATGGATCTATTAGAAAGCTCTTAAAGCTCATCTGTTCAATAGTAAGTTCTCTTACACTATATTATGGTATTTTTTTGTATGGTCTTAGGAAGAAATTTACATCACTAACTTGAATTTGTGACAGGACAATATTTATTATCTAAATATGTGCATTAAATAAGTATAGAGGAAAAAGTAGAAGCCACACTGGTGGATCATGGCTTTAATTCTAGATAATCAGAAAGAAGAAATCTGAGAATTGTGGTTTGAAACCAGATCAAGAAAAAAAAAGTGCATTCGATTTTGATTTGAAAGTAACCAGCAAAAGCTAGAAATGGAGCTGTGGTATAAGCAGTGAAATGCTAGCCTTGAGAAACTAAAACAAAAAAAAAAATAACAAATTCTGTGACAGAGCCAGGCCCTGACTTCAACCTGTAGTATTAGCATCAAACTAATTAATTAATTAATTAAAACTAAATTAAGTGGTCACATCTGGAGAAAATGCTCAGGGACATCACCCAGGCTCTTATTTCAAAAACTACACTGTACTGAAAAAAATCCATTTAATTAACACCTGTGTAAGTAGAGTATTTTCATCACCCAAATGCACTTCCATGCTCAGTTACCTTTGCAAGATAACTCTGTTATGTCTGGAGTACCACATAACATTATCACTTAAGTAGAAAGCATTGCAACATGGGTTCACTCTACCTCTCTAATGGATTTTTCTCCACACAAATACTCAAATCTTACAATTATTCCATTTATTTGAAGTCATAGTTTTTCTTTAATATCCATAATATTAGAGTTTGAATTTAGTCTCCTAAATGGGTGTTCTTACCAGTTTGTCATGCCCACAGCCCTAAATTATCCAGATTAATTTTCAGATAGAATCTGGCTTCCTACTTGTGTATGATCATGGGTTCAGTCTAGTTGATGTTATTCTTCTTGGAATTTAGAATAACAGGTGTCTGGCATTGTGTACAGATCTTTATGTCCAGTCTGGGCTTTAACCACTATCCTCACAACAGTAGACTCCCATATATTCAAGATTTTCATAAGCTTATCATAGCTGATTTTTTTTTATAAATTTTTGCATTTCCTGCAGGTTCTTGAGTACTGAATTAATTTGTGTTTTCTTGGGTTGGTTTGTTTCATTTGAATATATGTATTGAGTGGTTCCTCACATTTCCTTTGGTTTCTTTCACTCAAGTTCTTACCTAAAGTGCTGAGAAAACAATTCTTCTTTCTCAAGATAGTCAAGGTTAACTTTATATATACCAAAGCAATTTCAGTAATATTTAAACTTTTTCATATCTATGAATGTTATACAAATGCTAATCACTGAGAAGTGTCTTTTTATTTTCAGAGCAGTCTTTGGAATTCACAGACTTATCATGAATTATACCAATATAATAAAACTACAGATGCTTGCCAGGAGGCGAAAAACCTATTACTAATTGTTTGACAGAGGCTTCCCTTCTCATGAATGAAATACGCTGCTTGTTGCAGGATTTCACAGAATCATATTGCTAGGAAGAACCTATACAATCATCTAACACTACAGAGTTGAGGGAGATTAATTGACCTCCTGAATAATTTACTTTTATGTCAAATAAAAGCAGGCTTACAAAAAGAGAGTAGACTTTAGAGAAACATGATGAGTTTTATGTAAATAGGTGCTTAGCTAATTTTGTTAATTGGTGGACTAATACAGGGAAATAAAGTACAGCAAGGTAAAAAAATAAAGAACTCTGCATTGAAATACTCATTTGTGGGTGGGTGTGCACGCGCACATATGTGCGTGTACACACACGTGCATGTGCATGTGCTCATGCATGCGTTATTCATTGCTCAGGCTTGATAGTGCCTAGACACTATGCCAAAGCTTCTGTGGTCAAGGATAGTGGTCTACCACTTGAGCCACTGCTCCACTTCTGGTTGTTTTGAGATAATCACATGTATTTTCATGATTGGTCTGGCTTTGAACAGTGGTCTTCAGATCTCAGCCTCCTGAGTAGCTAGCTAAGCTGATTCAGTCTCTGAGTAGCTAGTTAAAATGCTGCCTGTCCTCTATGCTTCAATGCTCTTTTATACTTTTCCTGAGGTAATCACAAACCTAAGTCATATATGTCTAATTGCTTAAAAATATTTACTGCTTGGCACCAGGGCTCCCAACTGTACTCTTAACTACTTAGGAGGCTTGAGAACAGAACCCAGGCCACACTTTAATGGGCTACCTTCTCAATCTAAAGCTGGGTGCATTGGATCATTTCCACCATCCTGCACTATCTAGAGTCTAAAATTGGAAGGACTGCCGGATCCAGGCCAGCCAAGGTAGGTAATGCAACTCTGTGCCATTGATGATGGGAAGGCTAAAAGGACAGATCAGGTGCATGGTATTGTGGAAAGGGAACCCTATCCTAAAATTAACAACGGATATGATGCCAGCCTAGCAATAACAATACACCAAGTTGAAATCCCCACAATTTCTCAAAACCAAAATAAGTATATACCTTAACATCCAAAAACATAGTAGTATTTGTTCTTTGCTCTAATATAATCTTTATCTGATTATCATATGATGTGACAGAATAGTTTCTTCGTTAAACTTATGATATATTTAAAAGGACCTAGAAAATTCTTTCTTACTTCTTAAGTGCAAACGCATGGCAAATTGACTCATTTCTTACATATTTAACTACCACTAAAAATTCGTCTAATGATTATTATAGTAATATATTCTGATTTATTACTTTACTTTGTAACAGTTTTTAAACTTTTTGCTTCTCTGTTGAAGTTTAAATATTTAAATTCTATCATCAAAATATATTACTTGGGTACTTGGGGCAGTTCTTTACAAAGTTTAACCAATGGCTTCTAAGAACTCTTCTTTTTTTATTGTGAAAATATTGTACAGAGGGGTTACAATTACATGGGCAAGATTATGAGTACATTTCATATTAAGCATTGTTGCCTCCTCCTTTGTTTCCACTTCCCATCTCTCCCCATCCCCTCCTCTCCCCCACTACCTAATCCTCCGCCCCCCCACAGCCAAAGATGTAAAATTTGTTTTTCAACATAATCTCTTGTACATCTCATTGTTGCAATGGGCGGGCCCACCTGTATCCCTATTTAAACGACTTGTTTTTTTCCCTTCCCCTCCAAAAATTATACCAACAGCAAATAGAGTGAAAGCAGGGGTTATACCGTGGGGGAGGGACATATAAAACAACAAAGAAATAATCTTATAAATATGTTAGAAATAATCGCATGAAAGAAAAAAAAAACATTTGAAAACTTATCTTGGGGTTCATTTCACCTAACATCAACTTATCTGACCTTTTCTGCTTGACTCAGACAAATACTAGTTATTGCAAATAAGGGAAACCATGGGACCTATGTTTCTTTGGGCCTGGCTTACTTAACTTAATATAATTTTTTTCCAAGTGTTTCTATTTCCTAACAAATGGGGCAATGTCATTCTTTCTGATGGAGACATAGAATTCGATCTAAGTATTCTTAATTGGTATATTATTTGTTTTATTTTTAATTTTACTTTAATTTTCTTGTAAACGTAATTTACTTAGGGGTTACATTTACATAAATAAGATAATGAGTACATTTCTTATGGAAGTAACATTGTTATGCCCTCCATCGATTTTTTTGTACACTCAAACAACTACTGATGCTTTTGCAATTGCTATTGATCAATGGGTACTTTTTCTTTCTTTGATCATGTATTTTTATTATAAAATTGATATAGAGAAAGTGTACATTTACTTGTCACCTAAAAAATACACTTCATTTTATTTTCTAAATTTCAAATTTTGAACTCAATTACTTATTTTCTTTTGTTTCTTTAGGGTAATTCATTTTATAGAGTAGTAGGATTAGTTAATTTAATTTTGCATGATTTTTGCACATATAAATTATTCAGACACATATATTATGCTTTTAAAATATTTAACATGTGAATATATAAAATTATTTTCTTAATTTTATATGGTTGGTGAATTTAAATAAATTTATTTTCTTATAGTTTTAAACATATTTTCCCAGGTAACAAATACTTACTGTATTTTCAAGAAGCACATAATTTATTAAGAAAGGTTTCATTACCTGGTCACTTTTTAAAAATATTTTTACCTGAATTTGAAAAAGTTTAAGCTGGGCATAGTGATTTTGTGGCTTCCATTTTCTAGCTATGGGAGGAACTGCAAATAGGTTTGTAATTCAGGAGAGCCTGGGAAACTATGAGACCTTATTCTAAAAATATCTAGAGTGAAATGATTAGAGATACAGCCATCGATAGCGAGATATGGAGCACGTAGCTGGTTATCATATTCTAAATCTTGAGTTAAAACACCAGTAATCTCAATCTTTTGTCAAAATAAAACAATATATGTTTCAAAATTTTTATTATTTAAAACTTGTTTGCAAAGGTTCTCATGTGTTCTACTTCTTAATTTTCAATTTACTTAATCTATAAGAATCCAAGTGTATTGTTTGTTATTTCTCCTAAACTTTTCAATAGTATGAGTAATATTATTATTTCATATATTAACCCTTCTTTTACTATTTGTGATAATTTCCTCTGTTTAATATGATAATATCAATATTCCAAATGTGTGTATGTGGTGTGTTTGTGGTTGTGTGTGTGTGTGTGTGTGTGTGTGTGTGTGTGTGTGTGTACTTTGTAATGTTAGGGGGTCAGATCCATGGTTTCACATATGCTAGGCCAAGGTTTTACCACTGAACTATACTATCTAGTTTTAATGTAAATATTGTTTTAAATTATGACTTTTAAATTTTCATTACTAGTGATTTTTCAAAATTATATATGATAAAATGTGATCCATATTTTTATTATTTAGAATATTTCCACTGCCTCTCCACTTTCAAACACTTGTGCTTGTTATTGATAAAGGTTTTACTTTGCTTCTTTTCTCTCTTCATTTTGCCATTAGAGTTTACTTATTCTTTCTCTTATTTCTTTGGAAATTAATTGTCATATTCCATTACAATTTCTTTACATTGTGAGAGGTCTATACAATGCTTTATTTTCTATTTTATTTTTTCCAATCTTCTCTGACTGTCAGCCCACACTATTCAGTGGATTAAAAAGAAGCTTGTTTCAGGACTTTGATTATTTTCCCGCTTCTTTTCTCTGAAGACTTTCTGTCTTTTGAAACAAAAAACTAATGGCATACAGCTCCTACATGGTCCATCATTCTGTCCCCTCTCACTCTCCTCTGTAGAACAGCTCTAAAGTCGTTATCATTCAGCTTTATTATGCTGTAGTGTTATCTAAATTTTAACTCATTCCTAAATTAATTTTAGTGGTTTCAAGCATTCTCCAAAGACATTTTTCTATATATAATATCTGGGGCCTTGTGTTTTCACAAGGTGCAAAATATGAGTGACTATCAAACATCTAGATAACTGTGTAGGATATTGGTCCACCTGCTCAATAAACTCGCATGTAAGTTCAAGGAATACAGATCATTCAGAACAATCTTGTAAAATGGTGTAGCTTGAGCCCTCATACTGGATTTGAATCTTATTACCATGTTTAGTAATGAAGACAAAATAGTTCTACTATGAGAACAGACATACAGAAGAATGTAACATATTTATCAAAAATAAATTCTTAGTTTTATGGTCAAAAGATTTTTAAAAGGATGCCATGAACTTTATCAAATAAAAATAGAATTTAAAATTGGTGTATTGGCACTATTGCTTCTCTAGATTTAAAGAATGATCTTGGACTACTACCTTAAAACTTATACAAAAATTTAAAATAAAAAATGATTATCAAACTAAATGTAAGATATAAAAACCTATAATACGTAAATGTAAAAATTCATGACATTGGATCAGTAAAGGTTTCTAAACATGTGACATGGAAAACATTAGTGGCTAAAGAAAAGCAAGAATAAACGGGTTAATATCAACTGATAACCTTTCATAATTCTATGAAAGAAGTGAAAACATATCCAATCGATATAGGGCACATATTTGTTAATGCTACAATGTTAATTCTACAATGATCCTGAGTCTTAACTACTTTTATATCTTCTAATTACATATAAATTTTTTCCTGAACAGGTTATTTCTTTAAAGACATATATAAATTAATGGTCAATAAAAGGAACAAATGAATTAAGCTCCTCTTTAGTATCTAAGAAAATATAAAAATAAAACTCATTTCTATGACCATAGTATAAAAAGATGTCATAAAATAGAGCAATGCATTTTTAGAGAAATTGTTATACTCTAGATAGCGTAGTGATTTGTATAATACTGCAATCATTTTTACAAGCCAGTTTTCAAGTCTTCAAAAGGTCAAAGAGAATAGTATATGATCCAGCCATTACACGTCTATGTATTATCAAAGAGAAGTAAAAAATTTATTTGGACAGGGAATGTAGTTCATTGACAGTGCACTTGAACAGTATGTGTGAGAATCTGGAAATAATCCCCAAAACAAATTTTGAAAAGACACACTATAAAGGATATATGGAGGACAATTTCCTGTAACTGAATTTTGTATCTATTTTAATGTGTGCTCTAAAATTTACAGCATTTCTATTTGAAGAAATGCAAGTGTGTGAAAATTAGGCTTGGAAAAACTCTGATTGTACCATTCACTTCCAAAGCACTAAAATGTATACAATAAAAGGAGATCAATATATTGCATGTGAATTTCATGTCAGCAATATATATATATATGTATATATATATATATATATGTATATATATGTATATATATATGTTGTTAAAAATAATTCACACAAATTGCAGAATACCTAAAAAGATGTTTTCGTTGTTGGCTAAAAATTCTTTGTAAACTACAGTTTTTAAAACAAAGATGTGATTGTTTACTTTGTTTCTTTTGGTATTTTTTGAGTTTATACAGAGATAACTCAATCAAAAAGTGTATGTGATAACTGGAATATCTAGGAATTATGCATCACTTATAAGTAATTGATAACATTTTCTGGAAGAAACTTTTAGCAAATGACAAAAGACCCATATCTATGCATCTACATTTTATGAAATCTATATGCTACTTGCTCAATCCAATTGCTTTCCTCTTCTTTGCTAGAAAAAAAAGTATTCTCAAGATAAGTGCCAAAAGCAGTGAAAAGAAACAAAATACACAATCATCTTGATATATTTGTGAAAATAACAAATGAATTAAAACAATTCCACTTAAGGAACTCCAATATTAGTATCTATGAAGATGTTCCTGAATGCCAAGAATTTTAATTTCTACTAACACATGAAAACTAGAACAAGAAAACAAATATAGTCTTAGAGCAAACCAGCCTTGGAATAATTTTCTTAATTGTTTTGAAATTACAAAAGAATTGATACCATTAAATGATCCTTTCCTATGGAAATCATTTTAAAATGTTTATCTCTTATTATAGTTCAAATAACAAACAAGAGAAATTTTATATAATCATTGCAAATATCATTTTATTGCTATCATAAAATAGAATAAATGACCCGACCCAATATATCATCATTATTATTAATTCCTCATCATTACCTAAATATCTTAAGCAATCTAAATAGTCATGTCTTTAACATAGTGGTAAATATTCTATACTTTTTTATAAAGAGAAGATTTTTTTATTGTGTAAATACTGTACAGAGTGGTTACAATTAAATAGGGATACAGGTGGACCCATTGCAACAATGAGATGTACAAGTCGTTATGTCGAAAACGCCTTTATTCTATACTTTTTACTTAACATTTTCCAGGGGCATATATTCATGTTTTTTTTAACTGTGAAAAAAACATACAGAGGGGTTACAATTACATGGGCAAGATAATGAGTACATTTCTTATCAATCATTTTTGCCTCCTCCTTTGTTTTCCCTTTCCATACCCCCCGCCCCCTCACCCAATCGTCCCCCCCATGGAGGCTAAAAAAGCTTTCTAAGAAATGTTCACAGCAGTTAAAAGATGTTTTTATGAAATTAATGTGATATATGTTGTTGTTCTTGTTCTTGTTCTTGTTCTTGTTGTTCTCGTTCTTGTTCTTGTTCTTGTTGTTCTTGTTCTTGTTGTTGTTTGCAAGGCTTGGGCATTGTCCCTAAGCATTTTTATGCTCCAAGGCAGCACTCTACAACTTGAGGCACAGATATAATTCCTGTTTTTAGTGGTCAATTGGAGATAAGAATCTAACAAGTACTTTTCTGACTGGGCTAGTTTTGAACACAATTCTAAGATCTCATTACCCAGAATAGATCGAATTATAGGCCTGAGTCAATGGCACGTGGTTTGATGTATTTTTTAAATTTTAATTATGTTTTAAGGTTTTTGTTTCACTATAATGTACATCATTCTACACATAAATTTAGGTATATGTATATATTTCTGGTGAAAAATAATCTCTAAAAATGTATGTCTTTCTACATATAACATATATGTATATATGTGTATATATATATATATATATATATATATATATATATATATATATATATTTCTGAAGACAGACTCCCCTTAAAATTTTTATGCTACCTTTTTACCTTGGCACATTCTATGTTGTGCCTTTGTCTTTTTGCACATTCCTTTTGAGTTCATAGTTGCTCTATTTACATTTCATCTGTACAAACTGCTAAGAACATTGTTCAACTACCACTTCTTGTTTGCACATACCCAGTTTATGTATGAAGGTACTTTGTCCATGTTAATTCAAAGATATACATTCTATTTTTCAGAAAGTTTCCTAGAATAAAATAACTAATAATTCAATAGAATGTAGAGTGTATTACTTTCAGGGGATTTCAGTTATACACATGATATTATAGTAAAATTTGCCGTATATTACTTGAAATAATTCTATTCAAACTCTTAAATACTTGTGTGTGGTGGTGGGGATAGAGGAAGTTAATTCATACTGGTCAGGAATTTGCAATACTATAAAAATCTATTCCATAATTTGTTATAAGCACATAGTCAAGCTACCTGATATGCTTTAGTTTTTTTGTTTATTTGTTCAAAATTTTAATATGAATGCATGCACAGTGGTAACATTAAAATTTTTAATCAAAAGACAAATAATCGCAAAATCATAGAAACATATCAGACTTTCAATAGTTAGCACTTATGATATAAATAATAATTTTGATGGATAGGATGATGACCACAGTGTAGCCTGATAATGACATTATTGTGATTGAAAAGAAAAAAAAGCTTTACACATTTTTGAAGCTAGATTTCCCACATTTAATACATAGTAATAAACAGCGTTGGATTACATACAATAAGAATAACAAGAGGAGAGTTTCAATATCAAGAAATACAATCACATAAACAGGCAGAGACAGTAAAAACCCTAATTCCTCCAGTCTCCCTAATGTATACTCACTTTTCTTGATGGTACTATTTTCTTATGAATAAAATCGTTTATTTCCACATTTTGATGAACTAAAGTGTAGTTTTCAACTTAGTGTGATTAGTTCAAATAACATTCTCATATAGATACTATTCAATAACCAATGTTTTCAAATGATATATTAAGAGTATGTTCTGCAATACAGCTGTAAAGACATGACACAATTTACATAATACCAGTTTCATATCTGTAGTTACCTAGAAAGGACATAGGCCTTAGAGCCAGGAGGTAAAACTTAATTTTATTTCTACATGAAACAATTTGTGACTTTATACCAACAAAATGAATTTGACTCTTTACTTATTTGTGAGGTAAAGTGGAAAATGTAAGGACTCTTCACTTTTATTTATTCTTGCTCTAGAAGTCAACAAATATATTCTTCATTATTTCTGTTAGATTTCATTGATTTACAGATGAGAAATGTAAGGCCAACAATCAATGTAGTGAGTAAATAATGATATTGGAATATGTGTCTGAGCTCTTCACTCTGTGTGCTTACAAAGAGTAATTTGGTGATGGAGAGGACCAATATGAAAAGACTATGGGGAAAAAGCATACTTTCGAAATGGTTGTTTTAGGACTAGGTGACAGTGATGAGTAAATGAAACAGGCTGGTGTTAGGGGCATAAAAGGAGTACAGAGAAATCATATTGTGTAAGTCGTTATGTCGAAAACGAACTTTACAATTTTGGTGGGGGGGAGGTTTGGGTAGGGGGCGTGGGGGAGGATGGGAAAGGATGGGAAGGGGAAACAAGGGAGGAGGCTACAATGCTTGATAAAAAATGTGCTCATTATCTTGCCCATGTAATTGTAACCCCTCTGTGCAATATTTTCACAATTAAAGAAAGTCATAAAAGCTCCAAAAAAAGAATTCATATTAGTGATAGAAACTGAGTAAATCTTAATCATTCATCTTATCTAATGGGAGGGACTAGAAGGGTAAGAAGAAATCTAAAGTGATTCCACACGTTTGGCTGGTAACCGTGTTAGTGATGTTCTTAGTGATAAGAACCACAGGTAGAAATAATGGATTTAGGGAAAAAATATCTGATAGTTATAAAGTTTATATTAAACAGATGCAAAGATAGGTCTGTTTAAACATCATCAAAATATCCACAACTATGAATAGGAAAAAGGAATAATAATATTGGGGGCATTATGAAAGGAAAGAGGAAAAGGAAAGTTCTGATACAAGTGTGAGCAATGTGAGCACCAGTGTGAATAAAATTGGAAGAAAGAGATAAATAAGGAAACAAAAAAAGTAGTAAACAGAGATTTACAGAATTAAAGGAAGGAAAGAATTTGCAGGAAGATCTTCAAGGAAATATGCTATTTGGATTTGAAAAGTAAAAGGACATAGACAAATTCAATGAGAAAAGTGTTTTGGTGAAAGTCATCTTGATAAAATTTTAAGATATGAATGTGAATCCATAAAATTCTGGATCCATGAATTCAACAGATCCTGTTGATTTTAAATGTTGGGAACAAATGCTTTTATCCTGACCTTAGAAGAATTATACAGATATAACTGTCATGAACTTTACTTAGAGGTATTCTGTGATTATTTTTTGAAGACTTTTTTTAGATTGAACTACAGCACAAACCAGCCTAATTTGTCCTACAGTTACAACGACTGGCCCATGTATCCACATCAGTTTGGAATTTTATTGAAATATCTTTAGATATGTTTGGATATTTTATCAGCCTATTCATTATAAATGTAGGAAAAGTAACACCAAGTATTAGGTTGAACATACAGCTTTACTGATGTGACTGAAGACTCCTGGAGTTGATTCTTCTTTAGAATAGAAGAAAATGCTTCAATAGCCATTGACACATCATAACTGTTATGTACTCTAGTTAACTCTAGTTCTTGTTAGGGATATCTCCATGCTGAAATAACCATGTCAATCAACCTACCAGAAATTCTTATATGTAGGAAGTTCTCTTATAAACTTCAAACTTTTATTGAATGGAAAAATTCAGACATTACTCTCACCACTAGGATTAAATGCCTGAAAAGATAAGACATTTTGCTTTAATGCTTTTCTTCATTTTCTCATACACATTTCAAGTAGGGAAGGATTCTGATGTAACAATAATACAATGGTGACTAGTACTAACACAACATCTATGATCTAGTGTTAATTCGGATACTTTCTAATTAGCTCCAGATTTTGTGGATATTTATATTTCTCCTGGGTAAACTAATGAACTCCAGGAAAATATCCCTAAGGAGCCTTTCAATTCTAATATTACTGTTTGTCTCAAAATTCTTTAAATTCTACATCCTTTAATGTGGACATAGTGTTATACTGTGGAACTTTTCTCCTGAGAGAGAGAGTACTACCCTATTGCTTAACATGGACAAAGTACCTTCATACATAAACTGGGTATGTGCAAACAAGAAGTGGTAGTTGAACAATGTTCTTAGCAGTTTGTACAGATGAAATGTAAATAGAGCAACTATGAACTCAAAAGGAATGTGCAAAAAGACAAAGGCACAACATAGAATGTGCCAAGGAAATGCTGAAGTGTAATTTCAAATTATGAGCTCAGGTGTCAGAGTGTGTTCAAAGTACAGCTTCAGACAATGTAGTTTGATATCTTGTGGGGGAAATCTGCTTTAAACTATGCTGAGATAATTGTACATGTAGAATCTCCTGACTCTGACTCTAATCAGCCACAACATCATCAACTTAGGGACTATTTTCCAAGTGCAAATTGAGAAAATAGGGCTCAACACAGTTAGTGTTCAGGTTGACGTAATGGAAATCACATAACTTTTCTTATAAGTCTTCATTTATTTTGGAGCATTAAAGTAGGAAAAGGCCAAGTAAATATTTTCAAGAATCTAATTGAGTGGGAGGTATGATATTGGTCTCTTTTTAAATGGGAAGTTAAAGATTATGTCTTTTTATACTCTAACTTTGGAAAATGATCTGCTGTCAGTTATTTTCTTCTCTTCCCCTTCTTTTGCCCTTCCACTTACATAATTTTTATTTAAACAGACATACTTGAGCTTGCATTTCTAAATGCTTCAAAATTATCTGAACTACTTCCTACTGCTGGAAGCCTCTTATATCTTTCTCAAGGGAATATTTTGTCACTACCATTTTTATCCTATTTGATATTGGATATCTTTCTGCCTAATTCAGTGCAAGATATGCATTAGACTCATCCAGGTATCTCAACCCATGTACCACCATGAAATCCTATCTTACACAGAAATCATGATTTTAGAATGTCTGGGGAGGTGGCATCTGTCATTTTTGAATGACCCTAAGTGATAGTTACATACAATCATGTTTTAAATCAATATGTCACTCAGAAAATGAATAATTGACAAAATGTGGTATATATATATACATATATATATATATATGTATATATATATATATATATATATATACATATATATATATATATATATATGTACGCAGTGGAATTCTATGCTTCCAATTCCAAATGGAAAGACTTGGAAAAATCCTACTAAGTAAAATAAACAAGACACAAAGAAAGAGATTCCATAGTTTCTCTCAGTTGTAATAATTAAGAAATATCTAGGATAGCTCTAGCAAATGAGCAGAATGGCTCAATGGATATATATAAGATGATACTGAGCAAAATGACCTCCTAGATATGGAAACAGAGGTTTTTCTTTGTGGTTGTTGTTTTTAATATACTATGTGATTTCTTTTTTCTTTTGCGTTTTCCCCAATGGTTTATTCTCTGCTGTATTTTATTTTAGTATCATGTGTCATTGTATATACATTTATCTTAATTTGGCAAGGGAAGAGGGACAACAAAATTTGAGACAAAGGACAAAGGGCAAATCAACTCAATAGTAATACTCACAAGACAACATGTTGGAAATTTACATTACAACTTGTGAGGGGTATTGGGGTGAAGGAAAACTGTGAGAAAAGTGAGGGAGATGGTAAAAAGTTCGACAAGTTATGTATTTACTACCTTACAATTATTGCAACCCGTTCTATATATCACATTGATTGGAAAATTAAATTAAAAAATAAGCTACATAAAATATAATTACACTGTATTGGTATAGTAAATATTATTCTGTGATCCCTTTCTCTATCAGAGGGTCATCAACTCGAATGTTATCAAAGTATACAATATTTTCACAATATACTTGCCATTATTTTGAAAAAATACCCATAATTTTAGTATTGTCTCATAGTAAAACAGTAAATAGTTCAATTCTACGGAAACTCCTAACTTTTAAAACTGAATAATTGTTAATAGGACAGAATATATATGTTGTTCACTATGCCTATGACTACTAAATACTCATTTTCAAATTCTGAACCTGCCATACCAGAGACATTTAAAACAGTATCTGTGTGCTTTTTATTTAATTCTGCAATGGATGCACTTTCCAAGGGGACGTTACGTATTTAAAAGTCAACGGAAAAAAGAGCCACATTCTATTAGAAGATAAACCTGTGAACTATGAACTATCTAAAATAATTAATTACAGAAGAGTAAACATTTGTTCACCAGAGCAAGCTATTCTTTCTTTCTTTCTTTTTTGTCGGTCGTGGGGCTTGAAATCTGGGCTTGAGCACTATCCTTGCACTCTTCAGCTCAAGGCAAGTGCTCTACCGCTTGAGCCACAGCACCGTTTCTGTTTTTCTAGTGGTTAATTTGAGATAAGAGTTTCACAGGTTTTTCTGCCCGGGCTGGCTTTGAACCGTGATCCTCAGATTTCAGCCTCCTCATTAGTTAGGATTACAGGCATGAGGCACCGGAGCCTGGCTTAAGCTATTATTTCTATGACAATCAATGCCAAGTTTTTATGCCATAAAGTCATCCTAGCCCAACAGTTTCCAACTTGTAAGGTACACCATAAAATTCCCTAAATTCACATCATGACTAGCTTATCACTATTGTGAAAAAATACTGCACTTCTGCTGTGATGCCCTCCCAAATTTTCAAAAAACAGTACACTAAATGTTTCTGCATCATTTCCCCCGCCAGTGGTATTCTTGAGATCAGAACACTTGCAAATATTATTTATTTTTATTTTTATTTTAAGTTTATTTTATTATATATTATTTGTTGGGCCTTCGTCTATCCCACGAAAGATGGACATGGTCTGAGGCAACATATGTGCGTTGCTAGCCCATTCCCCAGCCTACCTTAACCCGGGAGATACAGCGGGGAATCAAGTGAAAGAAACTCGTTTATTCACACACAGCAAGCACTTTTTAAAAGCAAAAAAGACCATTAGGAATGGGGAGGAAAAGGAACCAACCAATCACTGTAAAGGTCACACCCTATCATGCACCTAAGCTTACACAAGCTGTTTATGCACTAAACATAAACAAATCGGGCTCTGCCCACTGAAATCTCTCTCAGAGCAATCTTTGTTGCCCACGTGTCCCAAAGATTCCCCCTTATTTGTTTTAATGGCAGGCCCACCTCCCAGTTAGTTATCCTTTCCCCTCCTCTGTAAAGGTTATTTTAACAGGATTACATTGGTAAGAATAGCTTTGGCCATGCAGGAGGTTCGAGGCAAGTCTGGGGGGGGGGGCGAGATTCTCCAGACAAGGATAGGGAAGGCCCTTGTGCAGGATTCCAGAGCCTGTCCCAGTTACCTCACAGCCCCACCTAGCACAGTAATAAACATCAGCCCCACCACAGTTAGAAATATCTGAAGCAGTTCGATTACTTCTGGGACATATATAAAAGTCATTATCTCGTAAGGTTGTACTCTTCAGAACATGGGAGCAGCCTGGATATTGGGAGTTCCACACATGCTGCACGGTGCATCCTAGTGGGCCCCCACATTCAGGCCATTCTACTATCGTCCAGAAAAACAAGGAAAATTTAAAACAATCTCTGCAGAGATAGCAAAGCAATCCCATGCACCTGGTGTCTTTTAAGTAAGCCAGTTCCTTGTATGTGACTTTAAGTGAGCACAGGGGTCAAAATGAACTTTGAGCTTTACTGTCAGCTATCAACACCCAGTCTTTGTTTAAAGAAGTGAACCTGCCTCTCTTAGGTTGGGTGGATTTGCCTTGTCTGCCTTACCTATCATTGGGAACTTCTTCAGAGCGAAGGTGAATGCTTGTTTTAGGTTGGTCAGACTGACACCACCTCTTACCTGTCTCTGGCTGCGGTTCCTCTTGGGGGAAATTCATTCACTTGGAGCTTGATCTTATGTAACTAGCTTGCTAAACTCATAAGAGATTTGCAGTGCATCGATAATGCAAAGAAGGCATAGAAAAACCATCAGCAAAAGCATTACCAGGACAAACAATATCATTAGCAGTCCTTTAACATTAGTCAGGGATGGGATAGCAGTCTTTGCCACTTCAAAATTCAGAGGTGGGGCTTGTTCTAATCCAGCTATTTGCCTGTGGGGTTGAAAAAGATCTAAAGACAAGTTATTATGATTAACATTCTGTATTTGTGCCATAGCAGCTGCTGCTGCAGAGGCAGCTAATGAAATTAAGGCCAAAATCATACCAAGTTTCAGACATGTTTACAGGAAGCACATGGATTCAAGTAATGCCGCTATACAAGCAATTAGTAAAAGAACAATGAGAGCAAGTAACATTAAAATAATTAGCTAAACACATGCCTTGGCCATCATAGCCATTTTTCTTTCCTTGTGGGTTTGTTTATCCTTGGGCATCCTGTATAGAGAAAATGGGTAAAAATTTGGGGATCCTGGCAGGGATCCAAATGGGGCATGTAGGGCTAGATCTCCAGCAGGAGGTAAGTGTGAATGATGCCCACAAGGAACAAACACAAAGAAAATAGGCTTAAACAGGTCTCCTTTATTCTTGCTCAAGGTGGCGGGGGGGGGGGGGGGGAGTAGTGCGAGGGAGGGGAGGGATTTTTGCAGCCCCAGCTTTCCCAACCTCCTGAGTCCTTCCCTTCCCTGCCAATCACTTCTCGGGGAGTTGATGTAAGGCACTTGTGACAGGCACTGCTTGGTGACAGGCACTGATTTGTCTCCCTGGGGCATGTAGGGAGCATGGACAGCTCACGGCTGTCAAGCTAGGAAGACGTGCCTGTGGGTCACATCTCTATGAGCAGAAAGTGCAAGAAGTGGGCTTCAACTGCTACTCTAGCTGACTCAAGCAGATCTGACCGGCTCTACCCACAAATTCCCCCTTTACTTTTAAAAAGACTGTCATTATGGTGACCCGTCATTGGAGGCATTTTTGCCGGGAGTGTAAGCATTTAATAATTCCCAGGAGAATAAACCCTAATAGCGCAAGGCCTTCCCAGGTGACCAGAGAGGATGGTGAAAACCACTGCTGTAACTTTTTAAGCACATCTTCTAAAAATGAGGCAGCGCAAATAAGCTGTATGGTGGTCTGGTTTAGGCGGGTAACATTATGCAGCAGGTGGTGGGTGAAGTTTAAGTACTTACGGGACCAAGGGCCTTTGATATAGTTACTAAGTTCAGTGACATTGGGCACTGGAGTGGAAAGCTGACAGACAGAAGTAATCATAGCATTACATAGTCCTTGTAATCGAAGAAATGTAATCTGTTTTTGGAGCAAGTCTATTTGTTGATGGAGCACAAGGAGGCCTCCCTTAAGATGATTGGCAACTTGCAAATGTTGTAATTCTATGGATGACAGTTGAGGGATGAGCTGGTCTATCTCTTACACAGTGGACACCCTTTGGGACAGCAATATAGTGGTGTTGGTAGCTGAAGGCACTGTAGCAATGATCGCCGACATGATTGTAATGATCAATCCTACTGCTCTTTTAGGGTGTGGATGAACTAATTGAACCTGAGAAAACTGAGAGTCATTAGTAGCCAGAACAATAAATGGGGGAACACATACCAAATCTGCAAAGAGATATGAGTCATTGGTTTGCCAGTGATTGCTGAGAGTGCAAGTAGTGGAGGAGTTGTCTCCTAGACAAAAAGAATGGGGCTCTAACCACTACCATTCCTGACACCTGGTTGTATGCAGAGCAGTTACAGCGATGAGTATTGGCCCATAGGAAAGGGAACAAATCCAGGCAGGAATATGCTGAACAAACGATTGGCATGGGGCTACTAGTTCTCCCAATCTTTCCCCTGAGGAGCTCTAAAATTCCTTTAGAGTTTGAGGTTTGGGATTTTTTTCAGATTGGTTGTATATAGCCGGGTAGAGGGAAAATGTGAGGCCCCCAATTACTCTGCCTTGCCAGGAACTGGCACAAAGGCTAATCACTAATTCCTCAAGAGGAGTGGGAACATTGCCAAAGCTATCAAAGTCCCTGCATGGGCATAACTGCACATGAAAAGGTATGTCAGTAGCCTGAGTACAATTTTTCCAGTGGGACAAATGGGTTAGGGTGCCATGTAGTTCCACCATCCTGTCCCATGAGTTACTGTTGAGAGGGGGATGGTACAGCCATCAAACTGTTTTACAGTCTCGTTTGAAAAACAAAAAGAGATGGTTCCCTTCCATCCAAAAGTAAGGTTTGTTTTTTGGTACCATAGGGCATCTGCCAAGAAAGGAAGGCCAAACGTGCCATTGGAAGAAAGCATTTGAGGGATGATGGTGGTATCTTCCCCTACCATCATCAAGATTTGGGGGCTGGACATTAACGTTATTTTACCTTGCCCTGCAGCAGATTGAGAATTGGCTGTAATAATGGCACACATTAGGAGGAGTAGAGTACCATGCCCTGGGACAGGGTCCGGGGCCATAGCCTGGGCTTGTTCTACCAATTCCTTTAGGTCTCCCCAAGTGATGGCATGGGCTCTAGCTCGAGGTTTGTGTCTCCTCCTCCTCGGGCTGTTCAAGTGTAGTCGACCCATCTCATTCATACGTGGTGACGGTTGGTTGGACAACTCCAGCTGGGATCCAAACAGGTTTATCACTCCTGTGTGGAAAGATACAAACAAGTCCTCTCCCTTGTGCCGTTAAGGGAGAAGGGACCTCCCATTTTCTAACCAAAAGTACTGGAGTAGGTGTTTTCATAAGTCCCCAATGCAGGGCCTCAGGGGATGCACGTGTGGTGGGTGTGAATGTTAAAACGTTTTTTACTATAAGGCAATAATTTAATTGTGTTTGGGGATCTTTATGTCCTAGCCCCTCCAGTTTCCCCTTTTCTTTTAAAAGAAGAGTCTTAATTTCTTTATGACTGAGTTCAACAATGGCTTGGCCTTGTGGGTTATATGGAATACCTGTCTGGTATGTAATGTTCCAAAGGGTACACATTTCACGAAAATGTTTGGAGGTGTAAGCAGGGCCATTGTCTGTTTTAAGGGTCCAAGGTACGCCCATAATTGTAATGGCATGTAGAAGTGACTTAATGGTGTGGCTTGTTTCACCTGTTAAGGCTAAGGCTGTTAGAAAGCCTGAGAATATATATATATGCATACATGGACGTATTTTTGTTTTCCGAACTGGGGGATATGGGTTATGTCCATTTGCCATGTGCCATTGGGCCTCACGGATTTGTTTCCATGGGTTGAAGTGGTCCTAAGGGTAAAAGAGGTGCACAGGAGGAGCAGGACCGAATCATGTGCTTGCATTGTTGGTGTGTCAAATCAAGAAATAATTGTTTGATAGTGGTAAATGAAAGCGATCATGCAACGTTCGGGCCTGGTCCATGGAAATATTGGTGAGTAATACAGTTGGTGTGACAGCACAATCAATGGCTTCATTACCAGCAGCTAGGGATCCGGGGAGGTTAGTATGAAATCTAATGTACTGAATGTACCAGGGTTGGGCATGATTGTCTAGTACAGTTTTCAGTTTACACATTATTCATGTTATATCATGACCATCATCTCTTAATAAAGCTCCAGGAAGAACGGCAACAGTTTGTACAGCATATAAACTATCAGAAAAAATATAAAGCGGTTCTCTGGGAAAAGATGTAAGGGCGAGTAAAATGGTCAGTAACTCAGCAGCTTGAATGGACAGGAAATGTTGTTGAAGCATGTATTTTTTAGTATTAGCATTGTAAAATCCATAAACAGTTTTGCTATTATTGGTAAAAAGCACAACAGCTTTAGGGATAGGTTGCTCCTTGGGACAAGTACAACATTTCTATGAAAGTCGGAGTTCTTGTGTAACTTTTAAAATGGGGCTCTTGGGCATATGATTATCAATGTTAAACTAGTAATGGATCACTTGTAAGGCTAATTCCTCTTCAGTTGTCAGGAAATCAAAGACTGTTTTTCCAATGGGCCAGATAAGACGGTCGGGGAATCGGCCATACGTTTGATGGCATCGTTCCATATCTTTGATGGTTAAGTTGCATAACATGGTAATGGGTGTGCTAACTTTTGGTAATTGGGAAGTGTCAAGGTATACCCATTGTAACACACCAGGAGTTTGAGTCAGCTCCGCCATTAGTCAATTATTAGTTAATATAATCAGGGTGATTTCATTGGTGGTATCTAAAAACACCAAGGGTGTTGACCATAATCGATCAGTGACTTGTTGTAAAACTTGTTGAGCATCAGGGGAAAGTATACAAAGGGAAATTGAGTCAGAGGGTCCCTGATGCAATTGAAATAAAGTTTGGAGATCTTGGGTAGGGAGGCGCATAAAATTGCGTACCCAATTAATATGTCCACATAATTGTTGTAATTCAGTTAAAGTATATTGGGACTTAATGACAATATTAGACCCATTTGGGGTAATTGTTTGATTTAAATGGTATCTAAGATAGGCGTAAGGGGATTTGAGTTGAATGATTTCGGGGGCAATATGGAGGCCTAGTTTCCTGGAGTTGTGTTAAACAGGCTTGCATGATTGTAGCATCTTTATGTGCTATTAAAATGTCATCCATGTAATGGACACAAAAGCATTTTGAAAGCAAAGGCCTAATAGCATAGGCAACATACATCTGACATATAGTAGGGCTATTTTTCATTCCTTGAGGGAGAACTTTCCATTGATATCAATGTTTGGGTAACTGATAGTGAGGTTTCCATACTGAGAAGGCAAAATATTATTTATATTTGGGATGTAGGGGGATAGAAAAAAAGTAGTCCTTGATGTCAATAATGGCAAGGTGCCAATCTTTGGGTATTGCAGAAGGATGTGGGAGTCCGGGTTGAAGTGTTACCATCTTTTTCATATGAATATTTATGTAGGTCATGGAGAAGTCTCCATTTTCTTGAGCTGTTTTTTTGGATAATAAAAATGGGAGAATTGTGGGGACTGATGCTTTGTTCTATATGTCCCTTTTCTAGTTGCTCCTCCACTAGGGTGTGAAGATGAGGGAGCTTTTCAGGGGAAATAGGCGACTGTTCAACCCAAATGGGTTTGGTGGTATCCCATTGGAGTGGAAATGGCTCTGGTCCCACAACAGTGGCCATTAAATTGGGGGTACTGTGGGTGACTAATGACTTGATCGGTTATGATGTCTTCATAAAAAACCTTATTATCTGTTGTTATCACAATACCCATATTAGTGAGGACATCTCTTCCCCAAATATTGCACAGAAGGCCAGGGGCAACAAGAGGTTTAAAAGCCCTGGTGGCCCCATCAGATTCTTCCCATTTTACAGGCCATTGGACATGGAGGGAATCTGTTTTTCCACTGACACCTTGTATGCAGAGGCCAGAAATTAGGTTCCATCCCAAACCTTCGACTTCTTTTTTTCTAAGGACTGTACAGTCAGCTCCTGTATCAATGATGCCCTTAAATTTTGTTCTTTAACCTTAAGTTCCATTCTAGCTTTTGCATTTTGGATAAGAATAGTCCATAACACTTGAGGTGGTGGTTGTTGTTTTTGTCGTTGGAGTAGGGGCTGAGGATTGCCCCATATTTAGTTTAAAGGCTGAGTCTTAGAGTGGCATTCAGAGGCCCCCAAAAAAAACCTTTTTATATTTAGGACATACGGAAGGAGGTTGCTTTCTTATGGGTGAACCTCGGAGTGATAGGCAATCCTTTTTAAAATGACCAGTTCCCAGAGGACTAAAATGTGGTCTATTTTAGAAAATGTTTCATATGCTGCTGAGAAAAATGTGTATTCTGATGCTGCTGGGTGAAATATTCGGTAGATGTCTGTTAAGTCTAGTTGTTCTGAACCTCCTTGAAAAAGAGCAGCAAGATAAACCCCAATACAGTAGACGGAAAGAAATAATTGAAATTAAATCCGAATTAAATGATTTAGAATCCAAAAAACTATAGAAAGAATCAACAAAACAAAGAGTTGGTTCTTGGAAAAAATTAACAAAATTGACAGACCCTTACCAAATCTTGTGAGAAATAGAAGAGAACACAGCCAAATCAATAAACTTAGAGATGAGAATGGAAACATCACCACAGAAAAAACCAAGATTCAGAACATTATAAGGGAATACTTCTCAAAACTTTATGCTAATAAGTTTGAGAACTTGACAGAAATGGATCTTTTCCTAGCAAATATTAGCATGCCAAAACTAAACCAAGATGAGTTAAACCCTCTTAACAGCCCCATATCACGCATTGAAACAGAAACAACAATAAGACACCTCCCAGCTAAGAAAAGTCCAGGACCAGATGGTTTTACAGTGGAATTATACAAAGCCTTCAAAGCAGAGCTCACACCAATACTCTTCCAACCCTTCAATGAAATTGAAAAAGAAAGTTCACTGCCAAACACATTCAATGCAGCCATCATAAACTTCATCTCCAAAACAGGAAGGGACCCATCAAAGAAAGAGAACTGTAGACCCATTTATTTGATGAACATTGATGCAAAACTTCTCTACAAAATATTGGCAATGGACTTCAACAATCCATCCAAAAAATCATATACCATGATCAAACAGGATTCATTTCAGGGATGCAAAGCTGGTTCAATATAAGCAAATCAAATAATAAAATTCATCACATCAACAGGAGGAAGGATAAGAACCACATGGTTATCTCAATACATGCAGAAAAAGCATTCGACAAGATCCAACACCCCTTTATGATGAAGATCTTGGAAAAATTAGGAATCCGTGGAACATTCCTCAATACAATAAAGTCTGTATATGACAAATCTACAGCCAGCATTATACTTAATGGTGAAAAACTAAAGCCATTTCCTCTTAACTCAGGAACAAGACAAGGATGTCCACTCTCTACACTTCTCTTCAATATACTATTAGAATTCTTAGCTAGAGCAACAAGACAAGATGCAAACATAAAGGGGATCCAAATAGGGAAAAAAGAAATAAAACTCTCCCTCTTTGCAGATGACATCATCTTGTATTTAAAGAATCCTATAGACTCCACTCCCAAATTACTCAAGCTGATTCAAAACTTTGGAAAAGTAGCAGGGTATAAAATTAACCCAAAAAATCAATTTCTTTTCTGTATGCCAACAATGAGAAAAGTGTGGATGAAATTAGGAAAGCAACTCCATTCGTAATAGCCCCATAAAAAATAAAATACCTAGGAATTAACTTAACCAAAGAAGTGAAGGACCTATAAGATGAAAACTTTAAAAACTTGAAAAAGGAAATCAATACAGAACTTAGAAAGGGGCAAAAACTCCCATGCTCCTGGATTGGAAAGATTAACATCGTGAAAATGGCAATATTTCCCAAGGCTATCTACGAATTCAATGTGATACCTATCAAAATTCCAACCTCATTTTTCAAGGAAATTGAAGAGGCAATCCAACAATTCATATGGAAAAATAAAAGACCCTGAATAGCAAAAACGATCAACAGAAAGAACAGTGCTGGAGGAATATCAATGCCAAATTTCAAACTCTACTATAAAGCCATCGTAATCAAAAGAGCTAGGTACTGGCACAAGAATAGAACTCAGGACCTATGGACTAGAATTGAAAACCCAGAAATGAACCCACAGACCTATAGCCATCTAATCTTCGATAAGGGAGCTAAAAAAATTGAATGGAAGAAAGAAAACCTCTTCAGTAAATGGTTCTGGCAAAATTGGTTAAGTAATTGTAGAAAACTAAAGCTAGATCCTTACATATCACCCTGCACCAGAATCAACTCCAAATGAATCAAAGATTTCGGAGTCAAAGCAGACACTCTGAAAACATTTCAGGATGGA
This sequence comes from Dipodomys spectabilis, assembly GCF_019054845.1. Classification (NCBI taxonomy): domain Eukaryota; kingdom Metazoa; phylum Chordata; class Mammalia; order Rodentia; family Heteromyidae; genus Dipodomys; species Dipodomys spectabilis. The sequence continues at coordinate 467,034 of NW_024871053.1, forward strand.
TGAGTAGAAACCCTAGGTCTCCTTGGCACAGGCCGAAATTATCTTAATAGAGACCCAGAAACACAACAAATCAAAGAAAGGTTGGACAAATGGGATTGCATGAAGTTACAGAGCTTCTGCATGGCAAAGGACATAGCTAGCAAGATCAATAGAAAGCTCACGGATTGGGAGAAGATCTTCACTAGCCATAAAACGGACAAGGGTTTCATATCTAAAATATACCTGGAACTCAAAAAATTAAAACCCCCAACAACAAGTCTTCAAAGAAACAACTGCCCAATAAAAAAGTGGGCTAAAGACTTAAACAGAAACTTCTCTGAAGAAGAAAGAAGGATGGCCAATAGACACATGAAGAAATGCTCAATCTCCCTAGCCATAAAAGAAATGCAAATCAAAATTACATTGAGATGCCACCTCAGTCCAGTTAGAATGGCTAAAATCAAGAACTCTAATAACAATGGATGCTGGAGGTGATTATATAGAAGGGAACCTTACTGCACTGTTGGTGGGAGTGTAAACTTGTTCAACCACTTTGGAAAGTAGTAAGGAGGTTCCTCAAAAGTCTCCACATAGAGCTTCCCTATGACCCAGCAATCCCACTTTTGGGCATTTACCCAAATGTTTACGAACAAGACCACACACTAAAGCTACCAGCACGACTATGTTTATTACAGCACAATTTACTATAGCTAAGATATGGAACCAACCCAGATGCCCCTCAGTAGATGAATGGATCAAAAATTATGGTATGTGTACACAATGGAATTCTATGCCTCTATCTGAAAGAATGTCATTGCCCCATTTGTTAGGAAATGTAAAGGCTTGGAAAAAATTATATTAAGTGAGGTAAGCTAGGCCCAAAGAAACATGGTTTCCCTTATTTGCAATACCTAGTGTATGTCTGAATCAAGCAGAAAATGTCAGATAAGGTGATGTTAGGGAAATGAACCTTAGGATATGTATTCAAATGATTTTTTTTTCTTTCAGGTGATTGTTTCTAACACATTTATACGATTCTTTCTTTGTTGCTTTGTATTTCCCTCCCCCACAGTATAACCCCTGCTTTTGCTGTATTTACTGTCAGTATAATTTGTGGAGGGGAAGGGGAAAAACAAATCGTTTAAGTAGGGATACAGGTGGACCCATTGCAACAATGAGATGTACAAGTCGTTATATCGCAAAATGAACTTTATAACTTTTGTTCGGGGGTGGGGAGGTAGCAGGGAGGATTCAGTGGGGGTTTGGGGGGAGAATGTGAAGGGATGGGAAGGGGAAACAAAGGAGGAGTCTACAATGCTTGATAAGAAATGTACTCTTTATCTTTCCCATGTAATTGTAACACCTCTGTACAGTATTTTCATAATAAAAACTAAAAATTAAAAAATAAAATGAAATGACCAGTTAAGCTATATCCCCAACAAGGTCAATTTCCCATTGTGCCATTAGGGGGCGCGCACACTGGCGGTCATAGAGGTGAAAGCCTGTGCAAGTCATAGCATGAGTTGATGTCCCCAAATCTTTGGTGGCAAGGATGCAATCAGTGATCTCCCCATTTCATTCAGGGGCAATGGATTTTCTGCATTCCTGTGTGGCCCCTTCCCATATTAGGCTCTTGGTTAGTGCATCTCAGGCTCCAGCGTGGGATACCTTCCTGGCCACTGCTTCCAGAACAAGGGTAACGAAGTCAGTGAAAGGCTCATTGGGATGTTGTATGAGGGTTTTTAGTTGTTTGTTTCCTTCTTTAGATGGGACTGAGGAGTCAGCCCACAATGCAGAGAGGAGTACTTGGTCAAAGTACTGCGGAGATGCCACTGCTTGTACAATGGGAGACCCATAAACTCCCTCCCCTTTTAAGCAATCAGGGTCCTCCATGGTTGCATCATATCCTCCCGCAGTGACATTTCATGTGCTTTGTTGTTCACATTCATCATAAAAGGCAGCCTTCCATAAAAGGAAGTCCCCTGAAGATGATACTGTGCACATTAATTTCTTCCAATCACGGGGGCAACTCAGATCAATGCTAATGGTTTCAAGCATCTGTTGAGCATATGGGGAGTGCAACCTATCTTCCTTAACAGCGGTCCAATATTTGTCAAGCACTTTTGGGCCATGGGGGTACCATTGGTTAGGTCGTGCAGTGGTTCGGTGGATGTTTACCGGGAACATGAACTGGGGTTCATCCATAGGCTTGGCTGCCATTTCCATGGTAGTTGTGGGGCCCGCAAACAACTGTTAATTATAGGGGGAACAACGGGTTTTCTTTCTTCGGCAAAGTTGGATATGAACGCCCAAGGATACAAAGTTCCCTGAGGGGAGTTCCCAGTCTGGCCTAAATGGCCAAAAGAACTGCTTGGGCAGGTTTCCTGGGACCCATAGTGTGGGGGAGGGGTTTTAAAAGCTTAACTGGCCGGCCCTCTGGATCACATGATGGTGGCAGTTGTTGGTCATCTGCATTCTTACTGGAATCGTTTGCTGCCTCCACAAGAAGATGGGAGTGCCTGAGCAGCTTTGCCATTTTGTGTATGCTCTGTTTCTTTTTGCAGTGAGGCCTTAAATGCCTGAAGAGTTTCCCCTTCTTGTCTCCCTAATATACAGGCTTGAATGGCTACTACAATGGGGTAAAGTTTAGGGGTAGCTCAGCGCCTTCTCAGATTTCTTTTTTACCAGCTACCTGAAGGAGCAGGTCCAGCTGTCTGGATCCAAATGGCCCCGTAGTCAATCCAAGGACACAATTCTTTTACTATTTCCCATATTAAACTAGCTTCCTTTTGTGATACTTTTAACTGCCTACTCCAAAGCAGGGCAACAAGCGCTCATAATTGAGGCTCTCCTGGTGCAGGGGGAAGGTTGCCCATGGACGCACTTACCTTGCATTAGATTGTCTGTCTGCCAAAAACACTTGAGCCCCACGTTGGGCACCACTTGTAGGGCTAGATGTCCTGCAGGGGTAAGCATGAATAATGCCCACAAGGAACACACATTGGGAGAATAGGCTTAAGCAGGTCTCGCTTATGTTTGTGCAAGGGGGGGGGGATTTTACACCCCAGCTTTCCCAACCTCTTGAGTTCTTCCGGGCCAATCACTTAGCAGGTAGTTTATATAAGGCACTTGTGACACGCACTGCTTGGTGACAGGCCCTGATTGGTCCCCGGGGGGCGTATAGGGAGCGTGGACAGCTCATGGCTGTCAAGCTAGGCAAACGTGCCTGTGGGTCACATCTCTATGAGAAGAAAATGTGCTTCAACTGCTACTCTAGCTGACTCAACCAGATTTGACTGGCTCTACCCACAGGGGCTGTCTCCCGTATGGAAAAAACACATCCAAATCCCCTGCCCATAGTAACTAGGGGGTCAGGTCCTCTCAATTGTTTTGTCAGGGAGGTCCTTCCACCTGACTTTCACTTTGGGCTTAGGGTTTAGTTGTCCCCAGTGCTTCTGAAATCTGGATTCAGTTGCCCCTGTTGAAAAATTTAAAATGTTAATGGTAAACAAAGCTATCTGTAACTGTATATGGGGGCTAACTCCCCCTTTTTGTTTTAATAATTATGATTGCTCCTTAAGACATTGGTGATTTCTTTCTATAATTGTTTGGCCTTGGAGATTATAGGGAATTCCTGCTCCTGCATCACCAATATTCATATATATACATATATATATATATATATATATATAGTTGGTCCTGGGGCTTGAACTCTGGGGCTGGGTGTTGTCCCTCAGTTCTTCATCTCAAAGTGAGCGCTCTACCACTTGAGCTACAGATCCACTTGCGGCTTTTTCTGCTTATGTGGTGCTGAGAAATTGAATCCAAGGTCTCATGCATGCAAGGCAAGCACCCTACCACTGAGCCACCTTCCCAACCCCTTCCTGCACCTGGGGAAGGGTGTAGGGGTCGGTTTGGGCCCCCCGGGCTGGTTGGTGGGGGATTGTTGTGAACAGTCCTTCTTAAAGTACCTCTCCTGCCCACATTTAAAACAAGTCCCTCTCCCCAATGGTCTTGGGGTTCCTTGGCCCTGGGATGCAAGCGCCTGAGTAATAGCCTCAGTCATTGCAGATGTCTGAGCCTGTAAGGATAAAGCTAGTGATTAGGACTAGTGCTGTTGTGTTACCATATCCTGCGAGGCCACCACCCATCTGCTCAGGGAACTCTCTCTCAATCCCACGCAGGCCATGATGTGGTCTGCATTTATCCCTTCCCAGACCAGTAGCTTTACAAACTGATCTTGGAGTTCCCCTGCTGGCAGCTTGGGCTATAAACTCAAGTAGAGTCTCACCAGGTTTTTGCCTCACTCCTGCTATGGGGGACTCAGTGGGCCTATCATCCAGTTTGTACCACATTGCAGGCAAGTCCTGCCTGCCTCACCTGGTCATGGTACAGGACAAGTATTGTGGCCTGTTGGACCCCAGTGGAGCACCCTTCCCCCATCCCTGTTAAAATGGCATAAATAATAGGTATTGCGCTTGAACCTGCCAGTTATTCTCTGCCCACAATCTGCATTCCTCTTTAAAGAAAGCACACCAATTAATAATCTGAGAACTAGTGAAGAAGGCTTTGGCCACATCCAGCCAGTCCTTAGGGACACATGGGTGATAAGCAATGTCCTGTAATTGGGTATGGGCCCAAGGAGAGTTCAGGCCATTCTCTGCCACCGCCTTGTGGATCTCTTTAAAATCCTTAGCTTCCCATGGATACCATTCCAAGGGCCTGTTAGCTCCTGGTGAAAGATTGACTGGATATGCTTGGGGAAGTGAATCCTGAGGCCCAGGTTCTGGGCTCCCAGGTGGCACTTCCTTTACAGGGCAGGCCTCCGAGTAGGTTTCTTCCCCAGTCCTCAGCCCCTCCATGGAAGGTCGGTATGGGTCTGGGTCTTGCAGGTCCTTCTCACAGGCCTCCTAGGGCACTGTACCTCTGGCCCAATCGGGGGAATATGGTGGAAGCCTAGGAAAGTCAGGGCACCCAAGTCAGAGGGGTAACCTTCACCTTTGTTTTGACTTCCACTGTGCATGTTTCAGTGCATTCTCAATCAAATTTGACCCATTCCTTTTCCTTCTCACTTCCCAAGTCCTCCTTTACTCCCTCTAGGCTTAATGTTGCCTCCTCCTTCTTCTTCTGTGAAATAGCATTCCCCATACTAAGGGTTTTACTTACCCTGAGAGATGGCTTAGTCTCAGCCGGTATATTTTCCTTTCTTGCCCGAGTTGGGCTCCTGATGTCAGGTCTTCCTCCATCCCATGAAAGATGGACGGGGTCCAAGGAAAGGTAAGTGTGCCACTTGCCTGTTCCCCAGCTTCCCTTAACCCAGGAGACATTCAGACACAGCAGGGAGTCAAGTCAAGCAGGAACTCATTTATTAACACACAGAAAGCACTTTTTAAAAGCAAAAAAATACCGGGTGGCATGGGGAGGAAAAGGAACTAACTAATCACAGTAATGGTCACACTCTATCATGCACCTAAGCTTTCAGGAGCTGTTTACACACTGAATATAAACAAATCGGACTCTGCCTACTCAACTCCCTGTCAGCACCATCTTTTCTGCACACTTGCCCCACAATTATTATTATTTTGTCTATCATAGATATTCAGGAGATCTGAATATCTGAATATTATGATCTGAAGATTATGGTTCAAAGCTCACCCAGGAAGGAAGGTTCCTTACATTCTTATCTCCAGTAAACTGCTCAGGAAAAGCCAGACAAAATGGCACTGAACTTCAAGTGGAAGAGGTGTAGCCTTGAGCAAAAACAGGATCAGGGACAGTGCCCAGACCCAGAGGACAAACTAAACAACAAAAACAAAATAAAAACAAACCTCAAACCTAGCATTTCTCTAATTGTATACAGAAGTACGTAATTAAGGAAATTTTTTACTGTGTTATGTATAGGTAGAAGAATAAAGATGTAACACAATTTCTCTCTTCACACCATGTTACACCAATGTCTCAAAAATTGCTCTTTTTCTAAATTTATAAATTAATAACATCCATTTGTTGGCAACTCTGTCTAGATTATTCACATTTTCATGTTATACATGAACTGTTGGTATTATCTATTATGTTCTAATTATACCTCAATTGAAAGAATATTCCAGGCAAATAGAATGCCAGAATCATTTATCCATTTCTAAATTAAACCTTCTACTTGAAAACCATTTTGTAGTATCCTATCGAATATGAAATTACAAACAAAACTATTTATTTTAAATGTAAATTCTAATTTAGCCAGGGCCACAAAGTCCTACATTAGATGAGCTTTGCCATTTCTCCAGGCTTAAGTTTGTGTCATCCTTCATCATTTCTTTGGAATCCAACAGAATGATGCTTACTTTCTCAAATTTTTGGTTGGGAATCATGAGCCATTGTGCATCTAGGAATGTTCTGAAATGAAGAGAGCATTTAAAATACAACTGAGGATTATATATGAGTTGCATTTCAATAGGAAACTTGACTTCTCAAAACATAGTGACAAAATTAGCCCAAACTTCAAACTGTATATTTCTTTCTTGTTGTTTGGCTTGTTTTATTGAGACAAAATTATACTACCTGTTCCAGGGAAGATATAATTAGTGATCGCTCAACATGGCCTTTTTTCCCTTATATCTGACTTGCTTTGAAACTAGAATTATTCTTCCATTCTACTTTTTACAAATTTGTATGATTAGCTACCATGATTAGAGCTACTAGAAGAAATAGAGTGGCCTCTTCCTTCATGTTCCACTTAGTAGTAATGCTTTCTCTATATCACTCCCATAGATCTACATACTGGCCTTGGCTTTAGTGTTTCAAAGTTTTCTTATTTGCAGAGTCTTCTGTACTGTATTGAACCATTATACTTAAACACAGAACTTCTTTTTCTCCTAGTATTCATATTGTTTCTCCTCACGTTAAGTACACTTGGGAAATAATGCACAACATACACACACACAAAATGTATCTGAGAACAATTTTCCCAGTTAAAATTTGACTTAATTTATAGAGCACTTAGGAAATTTGAAATTAAAGTACTCCAGGACAATGGATTTTTCATGTTTTTTTAATTGTAAAAATGGTGTACAGAGGGGTTTGAGTTACATAAGTAAGTAAATGAGTATATAATCTATCAAGCAATGTTACCTCCTCTTTTGTTTATCCCATGCCATCCCTTTCCTCCCCGCCATCACAAATTCCCTCTCCCCTCCCCAAGTTGTAAAATTCTTTTTCTACATAGTGTTTTGTACAACTCATTGTTACAATGGGTCATACTATATCCTTGTTTCAGCATTTTGTAATCGCGCTTCCCCTCCGCACATAAAAAAAAGTGTATGTGCACGATGCAGTTCACTGACATCAAATACAGTAAAAACGGGGGTTATACCGTGGAGTAAGAAAATAGAAGAGAAACAAAAAAAATCACATAGTACATGTTAGATACATTAAAAACAATATCAAGAAAGGAAAACCAAGTTGTGTCCTATCTTGGGGTCCACTTCACACGATCTTATATGGCCATATGTATGTTGATAATGTTTTATAAGCCATTTAAATTCCATATTTTATTGTTATTAAGTTGTCTCTGAAACACGTGTTACCTCATGTACAAAGATGTACTTGTGCTATTTCAATGAAGCCACAGAACCTTCATTTTACCTGGAGCAACACCATAGATTGTTACTTGTAGTAAGTGGAAGCAAATGTTACTGGAAGTGGAAATTTTAATTACAAGTAAGAGTTTGACAGGCTCTCCTGCCTGGGTTGGCTTTGAGATAGTAATAAATCCAAGTGACATCAACTGTATGGACTTCTCTTTTGAATCAAGAAATAGTAGATGAAGTTTATTATCAAGCTAACATTTGACAATTTTTATAAGAAGAGAATATGTCCAGCAAAGAAGCTATAACTTAACTCAGCAAAAGTAGGTGCATTGAATCATTTTGCAATTATTTTCTCTGCTTGGGAAGATTACTATTGACTTTGTCGTTCCTTTTGAGGAAACTTAAAGTCATATTTGCACTTTTTCTGTTCATCGTGCGGCTTGAACTCTGATCCTGGGTGCTCTCTCTCAGCCCTTCAGCTCAAGTCAAGTGCTCTACCACTTTAGTCACAGCACCACTTCCGGATTTCTGGTGGTTAATTGAAGATAAGGGTCTCATGGATTTTCCTGACCAGGCTGGTCTCAACCTCCTGAGTAGCTTGCATTACAGGCATGAGCCACCACCACCTGGCTCATATTTGCATTTATGTGCACTTAATGACATTATGTAGACAAAGAATGGAAATTTGAATCAAATGATGTGACATTGCAGCTTTTCAGAAAAATTGAGGTAGCAATAAATATGCCCTCTTTTTCATGTTGTTACACTAATGAATCATGAGCTATGGGACTCTTACATTAGCTTTGTCTGTTGTCTGCATATGTGGATTTAGTATCAGAAATTGTTTATAGAGAAAGACTGAGATTTTTAGAAAGCAAAGGAGATCAGGTATGAAAGAGCAGCATAGAAGGATATACAACTTATCACACAGAGATTAAGAAGAGTCTAATTGATTAGAATGCTAAAAGCAATGAGGAATAAGCCTAGTTGATAAATAGTTCTTCAATAACCAAAAATGGTTCCCTAGAACGGATTCTGCTATACCTTAGTTACTATAATTTTCCTTCCATCTGGAGTTATTCCTTCTCTTCTGTCACAAATGTTAACTAGCATCTTCATTTTTGGTGCCATGACTGGCCACAAAGTTCTTTCTGACTATCACTGACCACACAAAATCCTGGAATCCTTGAATTTCCAGAATTAAAATTCACCTGACATCCAAGCACATTCCTGGCATTAATTGCCATGACCTATTAGCAAAACTTTTTTTTTTTTTTGTTCAACACAGTATTCTAATATAGGTAAAGTACATGAATTAAGGACTATTGTTATGTATCACTTGGAAGGAGCAATAATATATTCCAAATATTGGTTCTTTATTTTGCATTTACTAGCTAAATAACTCTTTTGCCTGTCCTGGGGCTTGCACTCAGGGCCCGTGAACTGTTCATGAGCTAGAATTCTACCACTTGAGGCAAAGCACCACTTCCAGTGTTTCTTTTTCTGTTTATGTGGTGCTGAGGAATTGAACCCAGGGTTTCATGCAATGAAGCCATATAGCCAGAACCCTAAATGACTTTTTTTCATATTAATAATTTTTGTGTGAAAATACACTACAGATGAGTTACAATTACATAAGCAAGGTAATTAGTACATTTCTTATCAAGTATTGTTGCCTCCTCCTTTGTTTCCCCTTACCATCCCTGACCACCGACCCTCCATCTCCCCGCCAAAGTTTTAAAGTTCCCTTTTCGACATAAAGTCTTGTTCCAATGGGAATTTCTTAAGATGGCATTACTTTTTCTTTCTGTTAATATGTATTATAATTTAGGTCAGGTGGTAGGAAAGGAAGTGGAAAACAATATTATGTCCAGTAAAGCTGATATCCTATTACATCACTAAGGAAGTAGTGTTAAGATCTGCGGGACTCATAGGTTGTTGCATGTGACATTACTATGTAAAACACTATTAACAAGCATCTCAGACATCCAAAACATTCTGCTTCCATTTTCAAGGTCAAGAGCAAAATATCTATGCCTTTTCATTGATTGGGTGTGTTTCCTAGGAAGGAAGAAGGATGATGTGGTAGGTGATGATGGAAAAATAGGTATATTAGCCCCCTGTCCAAATTTTTTGCAGTTTTATTTATTTATTTTTCTTTTGTATATTATTTTTATTGTGAAAATACTGTACAGAGGGGTTACAATTACATGAGCAAGATAATGAGTACATTTCTTTTCAAGCATAACCTCCTCCTTTGTTTCCCCTTCCCATCCCTTCCCATCCTCCCCCTGCTCTCCCCAATCTTTCCCGCTACCCATCCCACCAAAGTTGTAAAGTTCATTTTTTGACATAACAACTTGTACATTTCATTGTTGCGATAGGTCCACCTGAATCCCTATTTAAACGATTTTTTCCAGTTTTAAAAAGTGCTCCTGATGAACTCACACCTACATCTAATTGACTTGCTGTCTGCACAAGATGCATATAAATGAAGATATTTATTCTGGTGGATAGTCACATATATTAACAAAATCCATTTCTGGAAAATAAAAGATACTAGGTGAGAAATTATAAAGTATTGTCTATAAAATGGTTTATTTTCTTGGAGAACAAAAGGTAGTATTGAAATGATTAGTCCACCTTTCTTCGAGATTTTATGCTGTCTTAATATCAAAATGTTCTTAAATTCCTGTAACATCCAAGCATAAAAGACATGATTTGAAGATCTCAGTAGTTTTAGAAAAAAAGGTACATAATACCTTTCTTCCTGCAGAGACATGTGAGCATAAGTACGATTGATTGTATTATAGTTCTCTTTTTTCTCTTTATCTCAAGTGTTGCACATCTTGGTATATTACTCTATGTCTTGCATCAGCTTCTGTAGGTGAGATTTACTTCTACCTGCAATGTCAGAATGGGTCATGTGAATTACTTCAGCTTACAAAAGTGAACCAGAATTGGAGAAACACTATTTCTAGGGGAAGATTTCTATGTCATTGTCTGTGTCTAAAAGCTGACTTGTTTTCCCTTAGCCATAAAATAGCATATTTCAGAGGGAGTCTTCCTTCAATTTATATACTGGAAGAATATAGCATGTGAAATTGAGGCAAAACTCAAATACAGCACCATCCATATAACACAGGCAGAATTAAGCTAATATTAGAATGTGATAAGATGTTAGTTTCTTACGATCCTTGTATACCATTATGATAGTTCACTGTAGCACACCAGAATTTAACATATCCTAACCAAGAAGTTAACAAAGAGATAACATTTCCTATTGGAAATTATTACAATTTTTTATAAATAAGCATTCTCCATGTGATCACTTGTAGGGTTCTCTTTTTCTATAGATGGGTTGAATCGCTCTAGAGCACTGTATCTAATATCCATTATCATTATCCAGACCTTGTGATTGTGATGAGGAAAAATAAAATACCTAGATTTCTTCTTCTCTTTTCCTCTTCTCCTATTTCTAGTGTGAATTCTCATCCTTTCTCCAAATTCTATTAATAAAGGAAGAAAGACATATTGTGGATATCAAGCAGAAGGCTTCAAATCAAGAATTTCATTCTTTCAGAAACAGATGAAGTAAATCATAGTGACTCAAGGAAGAATAAAAACAGGATTTTTTCCCTTTCTGGATTTCACCATAGAGTCTGAACATGACTATAAATATCTAATAAACAATTTCCCTTGACTAATTTTTTAAAAATATAGTTTTTTAAATAAATTATAATTTAAAATTAACTAGTAATTTGTTGTTTGCTTTTTGGGAGGCATGAAGTAAGACTGCATTAACAATGTGTGAGTTGCCGGGTGCTGGTACTCACACCTGTAATCCTAGCTACTCAGGAGGCTGAGATCTGAGGATCGTGGTTCAAAGCCAGCCCGGGCCGAAGAGACCGTGAGTCTCCTATCTCCAATAAACCACCAGGAAACTGGAAGTGGCGCTGTAGCTCAAGTGGTAGAGCACTCACCTTGAGCTGAATAGCTGAGGGACAGTGCCCAGGCCCAGAGTTCAAGCCCCACAACCGACCAAAAAAAAAAAACAAAAAAACAAAAAACAATGTGTGAGTTGAGAGGCTAAATTATATCAGAATCTAAACATAATGAAAAATAGACGATATTAAGATTAATAGCTTGTAGATACATCTTCAATGTGATATTTTCTTTTTTTTCTCTCCATGCTGATTCAACTTCAATAAGCAGTTCATGTATTTCAAATGGCTGCCTTTCTTTCAAAAATAGATTAGACCCAAAAAAGTTAGAAAAAGAGAACCAGTATTTGGTGATACATTCTTTAAAAATAGAAGTCAAATAAATATTAAACATAATTCCAAAATAATAACAATCAAACACTCTTGAAAAGAGAATATTGTATACAGAATATATAAAAAGTTATAGTGCCAGAACTGCTTCAGGAGCTGCTCTCTGGCATTTAGGATTTCTAGTATATGACAATGTTTTAAACAGGATTAATTGCTTTCAGGGACTAACTTTTTTCTAGTTATATTTCATTGAAGAAATATGTTGTTCAGGTTAATGAAAGGATAGAGGTTATAGTAGAAAGAATGCTACACACTCATTGTACATAGCAAAATACCTTCACAGAGTATCTGTCTGTCCCACATACCTAATCCTTCAAATGTAGATTTGCATTATATATATGTTTGTAAAATAACAACCTCTCATTACCCAAGGAACACAAATTTGAATAATTATCATATGGGGGAAGTATACTCAAATTGGTAGTTAAAAGTCCCAGGTGTAGTACAAAAGGAACATGATTAGGTAAGAACCATCAGAAAGATGTAAAGATGCTACATTAGAAGATAAAGGAAAAAACAACAACCCAGATTCCGAATTTCTGGAAAGCAGAACAGGAGATAAATACCTTTTCCACTAGAATCATTTGAAAAATATTTTAGCTCTGTGGGTGTCTCTATTTTAATCTAGTGAGAGTTATATTAGATTTCTGTAATTTAAACTGTAAAATGGTAAATACGGATTATTTAAGGCAATTACCTTGTAGAAATACTTTACAGCAGATTTGGTTTAGTAAACTAATTCAACTACAGCCTTTTGCTGATGTAACTACAGGGACACCACATTTCCAAGTTTCTGAGAATAAGAAAAAGTTGCCACCAGCTTAGTACACATGTATGATATACATATTACTAAGGGCCTTGCATTAATGAAGTCTTGAAATACTAAATAATATCAAAATAAGAAGCTCCCTATCCTTATTTTCACATTTGGGGATACTAAGTACCAAAGTTATGTAGAAGACTAGGGTAAGAATATGGAAATAAAATCTGTCTGCTAATATTATATAGATAATTTATGTCATTTTGAGTTAGAGTTTCTAAAGTAATTAAAAAAGGTAAAACAGAAACAGAGAAATTAGAGAATCCAGTAATGATATAGTCATCCCAGGATGGTATAGGATATTATAGGAACACTAGATGGTGATAAAAAGATAGCAAAAATGAGTCCCCTGGAACAATGGGAAACAAAATCTACACCACAGATTGTCATATAGCAAGAAAATAGTTTCCACTATGCTGTCTTTGATATTTTAGGTTTGTTTACACAGCAACTTTAACCTCTTAGGAAATGACCTTTATTAATACTCAAGGCTTTGCAGCTTATAACCCAAAAACAAATAATGCTTCTAAATTTAAACAAGCATGATACTAAGTATAACCCAGGCTACTTCCATCGCTGTAGCTGATAAATAAGAATGATCTTCGGGAATAGTCAAACAATTTTGAAATTTTTCATACCTTTCCTCTTCTCCAACATGAGAAGTCCTAGACAAGATATGTAAAACATTAATAAAGGATTTTTATATTTTTTATTGTTCACTCCAAAGCAAATACACTTTCCTCTTTGCAAGCCTGACTTTGGAAGAGTCACACCCTCACGATTATTTTATAGACAAAAGTTTACTGCTTTGGCTTAGGTGTTTTCCTGACTTTGGGTGTTGCTCTCTATTATTTTGGCAACTCCATAGAAAAACAAGATAAATCTATTATGCTTATATTGAATTGTTCAAAGTCAAAATGTCTTCAAACACAGGTTTCTGTTACCTTCTTCACTGCTAATTAAATTTTAAATATTGCTCTTTAAATGCAACAAAAACGTGTTAATTTAATGTATATTCTCATTGAAACTGTTGATTACAGGAGTGTCTGTGATTGCTTTTTAATTGTTTTCAAGTATTTTCCTTAGCTATTTTCATGATTTCCTTTGTTGCAGTCTTCTAGTCAGGAACAGAGGGTTACCCAAAAAGATCTACCTAAGATAAAAGATGTTAGGCAGAAAAAACTAGATGTATAATTAAAGATTTTAAGTTCTTAAGAGACTGCAAAGCTCAGAAGACATTTTGCTATTACTGGCATGGTTAAGATGACTTGAAAATTTTGGATCTTAAACTAAGTGAAATTCATGTAAAAGGTTACAGTTCTTCCAAACAATGATTATAGCTTATACTTTTCTGCTCCAACGAGATGAGACCTCTGATAAAGTTGGAGGGTATATCGATTTTAGGGTAGAAGGGTTAATGTTAAAAAGCCAAGGGAGATTCCTAAAACAGCACTGCCTATCACATATCATTTAATTATACTTATGGTATATAAGTATATAAATATACAAATATGAATTGAGTGACAAATATGTGATTTACAAAATTCAATGACAACTAAATCCAGAAAAATTTCTCTATATTTCTATAAACTAGTATATCTCGTGAGGATTTAAAATTTTTTAGAATATATATTTTAACATTTATGTCAAAATATTTATTTTAACTGTTTATTTTTAGTCAGTTGTGGAGCTTGAAATCTGTGCCTGGACACTGTCCCTCAGCTCTTTAGCTCAAGACTAGTGTTCTACACCTTGAGCCACTGCCAGTTTTCTGGTGGCTCATTGGAGATAAGAGGGTCGTCGATTTTCCTGCCTAGGCTGGCTTTGAACCATGATTCTAAGCTCTCAGCCTCATTAGTAGTTAGGGTTACAAGCATGAGCCACTGGCTCCTAGATACATAATTATTTTTTACATATTTATAAAGTATCGAGTGGCAATCCCATTTCTTTATATATTGAGTAATGATAAGCTCCATCATATCCATAAATTTCTGCATGTAACATTTCTTTTTAGTGAGAATGCACTAAAACGTATCTTCTGGGTGTGATGAAATATCTATTCTCAACTATAATAACTTTGTTTCTTGTGGTATACAATTAATATATTTACTTTTACTCATAGAAGTCTGCAAATTTAAGTTAAATAAAACATGATTTGTAAAGTGAAAGTAATTTATGGTTTCACTGATTGTTTTAAGAAAACAATTATGCCTTTTGTTTTCAATTATATTTCTGTGGGGATGTGTAATTTTCATTGATTTAACTGTTAAAATGAATAACAGTTATATTATATCAAGTTGATTCAAACTTGTATTTGAAAATTGCACACTTAACACAAATATACTTCCACTTTCCTCTACCACATAATTAAAATAACAGTAAAGCAAAGATTGGCGTTAGCCATTCATGTGTACAATCCTAGAACTCAGGAGGCTGAGACATGAATATTTTAGTTCAATGTCAGTCCAAACAGACAAAAATGTGAAAACTTATCTCCAATTATCCAGCAAGAAACAGAAGGTGAGCATGTGACTCAAGGATAGAGTGTCATCAGCCATGAGCAAAAAATACAAGGGAGACCATTAAACATCGAGTTCAAGCCCTAAAAATGGCACATACACACAAGACAACAACAAAATGTGCTATGATTATCAATAATGAAGACAAAATAGTAAAAAAAAAAAGATCCTGAGAAATGTGTAAACATCTGGAAGACAGAAATCATTTGACAGAATTTTGATTCATGAGAGGGAAAAGTCACAGCCTCATTTGTACAATCTCATTGTAGTCATTTGTGTTGAAACCTGGTTACTGGGTAACACGTGAAAGAGTAGATTGGATTACCAGATATAGGAGAAATTGCCTGTGACTATGTACTATACCACTCTGCAAAACTTTAAAATTGTTCTTGTTAACTTAAATAAAACTTATTGTTAAAGACTGTTTGGTCCACACAGACTGAAGTCCTTATTTTGAGGCTTCAGACCAGTGCTTTTGTTTATAACCACTCCTATTTTAACCCCCTTCCTTTGTGCAGCCATACTTTACTTAGCTGGCGCCAAGCCAAGTCTTTGAACTAGACACCCCTGCCTTAATCCCTCCCTTTCTCCAGCTACAACTCATTTCACATACTATCTCTGTCTTAGCATTAGTTGTTTTCTGACTAATCCCCATCAGAAAACTCTTATATTCATGTAAACCCACTATAAATAACCTAGTTAGAAAAGGGAGAAAGGGTTTACCATTGGATGAGGCTCTCATCTGTAGGTTTGCTACCTAATAAATCTGTGCTACACTATCTCTTTTTTCATGGCTTTTGAGTCTGACAAATGATTGATTTGGTTTGATGTAATCCCATTATCCAGACTTATTTTGGAAATATTGACCTATGCCAAGGAGCCCTCATGTTTCCCCTAACTCTTCCTGTAAGATTCCTAAGGCATCTGGACTTTACATTGAGCTCTTCAATCCATTTGGAATTGGTTCTGGTGCAGGAGGATACAAAATGATCTAATTTCAGTTTTCTGTGTACAGCCAGTTAAACCAATTTTTTGAAGAGGCTGTTTTTCTTCCATCCTGTGTTTCTGGCTTATGAAAGATTATGTGCCTAAAGGAGTGGATTCATTTCTGGATCTTCAATTCTGTTTTATTGATGGAATTCTGTGCTTCCATGGGAAAGAATGGCATTACCCCATTCCTGAAGAAATGGAAAGACGGGGGAATATGCTATTAAGTGAAATAAGCCAGATCTAATTACATATATGCTGTGTGGTTTTCTTCATTTCTAATAACTAGATATGCCCATAAATATACAAGTTAATCCAATAGATAGTAAAAGATAAATAATTACACTTGGATATGATTAACAACACTCTAAGCATTCACATGGCAAGAGCAAGGGAAGCTATTCTTAGGAGAGGATCACAATGGCTCAATAGCTATGTGCATATGACCAGATAAATGTTGCTTTTTGCAATGAACTCTAAGAATCTATCATATATATGAAATACATATATCTGTATATAATTTTAAAAGATGTCACAAATAACTGACTTCTCTGTAAACTCAAAAGCAAAATTCTAAGTTTAGAAGATAAAATTGAGGAGTTTTCAACACATAAACTAAAATACATAGGGGAAAAGGTGGGAGAGAAAATATAAGATGAAAAGTATAATAGCTAACTTTTGAAGAATTCATAAACAATTTTCAAAACTACACAAGAGAGCTTGGGTACAGCTAAGTTGTAGAACTAGACTAATATATACAAAGCCATGATTTCAATCTCCAAACCTAAAGGTCTAATAATAAGTTAATAAATAGTAATAATACAATATTTACTTGAAAAAAATGCTTTTATATTAGAGAGACATGAATCCTAAAACAGTAAACAAAATACTCTCAATTCTTGTATCCAATGAAATGAAACCAAGAATGAAGAGCAAATATTTTCTTTTTATCCATTCCTTTCATATTCTGTTTTCTTCTTTTCTTTTTCCATTGGCACTACTGGTGCTTGAAATTGCTAACCACTTTAGATTATTTTTCAGGCCAAGCCTCCCTTGAGCAATGATCTCTTACCTATGGCTTCCACATCATGATAACAGGAAAATTACACTATATCTAGCTTTCTTTGTTTTTGTAGTTTTTTACGAATTTTTTTTGTCAAAACTGGCCATGATATCACTCTTCTAAATCTCTGCCTCCTAATTAGCAAGGTATATTTCATCTCAAGCTTGGGAGCAGACTAGTTTTTAATGTAAACATTCAATATTGACTTCTGTTTTCTAGATATAATTAAATTATATTGAGGTTTGTATGGATCTTTATGATGTTGCAAGAACACACATAATTCCTTTGAAACCTTTTTCCAATTTATTTAAATATTTCTATTATACAACACAAATACGACATTAATATTTCACAAGTACCTTATGGAGACTTCAGTTACTTTATTTTGTGACATATTAACTCCAATATAATTTTATCAAGTCTATATGAATATACAATATTTACAGATACATTATTTAGAGAATTAATTCATATTGTTTACTTTTAATATTTTTTGGTAAGTACTTGGGTTCAAATTCAGAGCCTTGCATTTGCCAGACAGGCACCTTACCACATCCAGCAATTTTTGCTTTGATTGTTTTTGATATAGAATCTTGCATCTGTTTATTCCTAGGCTACCTACATACTGAACTTTCTAGTTGTATGTCCAGTAATAGGTAGGATGACATCCACACATTGGCATACCCAGATTTTATTGATTGAGATGTAGGTCTCTTGTATGTTTTCCAGTTTGACTTTGAACTGCGACTTTCTATTTTCAGAGTAGCTAGGATTATAGGTAAAAACCACCTCATTTGGCTTCTATTATTTAGGTTTATGAAAAGTCTGAAAGTATGAGAAAATCATCTAGAGTTTACTGCCATACCCAGATTCTAGGTTGTACATTTGTTTGTTCTTTCAGAAATTGTTTTGTGACAAACTGTTTTATATAGCGATATGGCACATCAATAATAAAAATATATATTGCTAATGCCATTTCAAACAGCTGTGATGATCTAATTTCTACGTGTGGATTTGTTTCCGGGGAAAACATCCTGAGAACATAGGCCAAAAATTTGATAGTCTTAAAAGCAAAAATTTGCTTCCATTATGATCAGCAGTTTGCAAAGAGGGGTTCATGCCTGTACAGGAGACTGGTCACAGCGGAATTCCCTTCTGTGACCCTAAAATAAATCTGCTCTTTTCAAACTCGCAGAATGGTAAATTTTGTCAAAATTATTATATGGGAACTTTCTTGATCTGATAAAGAGTACTGCATTAGAATGGAAGTATTCCAAGTTGCTCTGAAATCAGGCAAAGATGTCATCCATTTCTGTTCAAACACCTAGCAGGCATTTTTGCTAATATAATGAAGCAAAATATAAATTCTTTTCAAATAGCTTTTATTCATAATATATAAAGAACTCTTAAATACATGAATCATACAATAAATAACCCAATTAAGCAGATACAGAGAGAAGGCAAATAAGCACATCAAAAACCTATACATTACAATACTATTGTAGAAATTCTTCCAAATGGGTTCAGATAATGCTTTCTGGAATGTAAGGAATGTTAATAATTTCACTATCTTGAGACTTAAATATAATAATTTAAAGGGAAATACATAAAGAACTTCAGAATTCATGGAATACTTGTTTCATGTTCTGTGCATAATACTTCACAAAATGTATATATTTTGGGGGGGTCCGTTCGTGGGGACTGAACTGTGGGATTGAGCGCTGTCCCTCAGCTCTTCAGCTCAAGGCTAGCGCTCTACCACTTGAGCCACATGCCACTTCCGGTTTTTTTTCTTTTTGCTTATGTTGTGCTGAGGAATCGAACCCAGGGCCTCAGGCATGCAAGGCAAGGGCTCTACCACTGAGCCAACTTCCCAAGGTATATTCTTTAATTCTAGAAAACACTAATATTTTTATTTGTTTACAGGAAAAACAACAACACATGACACCTCTAAGAAACATGTCCAATGTCACCCAGCTAGCACAAGAGTTTTAGATATTAGTATAGTCATGGGGTTTGCAAATCATGAATTGAATCTGAGCCATGGATTCTGGTTCTGCTCAGTCTCAATTGTCATTTACACATCAGCCTTCAGAAACACACCAATTCTCCTCGTGCCTCCATTTCTGCATTTTTAAAATGAAGATAACATTCTTCCAACCCTAGATGATGAGATAGGTAACACCATCAGATGATACAGAACACATATTTGCATTATTGTGATTTATCCAACAATTGTTGAATAGCTTCTATAAAAATCTATGAAAAAATTATCTTACAGCTTTTATAAAAATCTCAACCATAATTTTATTGGCTTAACACCTTGCTTGAAATTGTATCCTATATACCAACAGAACTTACCGTAATTTTTCAAGTTGATATAAAATCAACTCAATCCTCCTGTTCTCTTAAGAAATAAATCCTCTTCATGAGCTCCTCACATTCTGACACCTAGCTATGAAGTGCATTTTCATGAACCAATTATCTCTCATTTTCAGCTCATTGAACTCTGCTTGACAAAATTGTTCTGTTAAAAAACTGGTTGCAAAGACTTTCCTGTGATTCCCCAAATGATGGTAGTCATTTATGTAAGTGACTTCATAAACCTTTTAAGGCAATTGAAGAAGGAAATTGTAGCAGAAAGTTGCATAGGAAATATCTTGAAAATTGTATCATAATCTTTCTTCCTTTTTCTTGTCTCTTTTTCTCAGGAGAAGAGATTGAACTCAGGGCCTCAAACTTGCTGGATAATTGCTCTTGATCCATACACATAGAACTTTGTTTAGCTTTAGATTGATTTTCAGATTGTTTCTTATTAACTGCCTAGGCGGGCCTCAAACCATGACCCTCCTACTTCTACCTCTCTTAACACCATGTGGCACCAGTGTGTTTTAAATATTGAAGTCCCAGTATTATACTTTTACCATACCAACTGCAAACCTCCAATGCCTTCCAGAGTCTAGCTCATAAGTAGTTAGAATTATTGACATGTACCACTATATCAAGCTGAATTTTCCTAAAAAGAAATCTTCAGTAGCTCTGCTAACAAAGAAGTATTCACTCACTGCTCTTTAGTTTCCAATTCTCTGCCTCTGTAACTTCTTTCTCATTTTTCTCCTCACTGAAGCAGGCAAGTTTCTGATAACTTCAGTTTTGTTAATGTTTTCAAAATATTCCTTGTTAGTCTAAATTATTCATTCCTCATGTTCTATATCATAATGATTTTCTTTTCCAAAAATATTTGTCTCAGCTAGGAGAGGTGACTGATGCCTGCAATCCTAGGTACTCTGAAGGTCGAGATGTAAATATTTTGGTTGGAAGACAGCTAAATATTTTCTACCTAAAAGGAAACTGGGTGCCTCCTAGAGACATAAAAACCATTATTTCATATTTGTTATAATAACAACTTACAAATTTAAAGTTATTCACTTCATAAGCTTAATAGAAACAAGGAATCAAACATGAATTTCTCTCAGGAAATCCAAGTCATTCAATACGACCCTTACTTGATTTGTGAAAGAGATGAAATATTATTCAGGAAACATAACTATGTTCCATTGTTACATTCTCCTTTCTGTCTTTATCAAAGATGATTCAGATGAAACAGACCTAAACAGATATGAGTCCTGGAACATATTGTAAATGCCAGCTTTGAATGATCTCTCCATGATTAGAAAGACAATTTCGCAATTTTTCACGCACCTGAACAACTCATACTTTTGCTTTGTTTTGAGCCTGGATGAGTTTTCCCATTTGTCCTTCTGTGGCACTGCTTCTGTGTCAGGTGTGTGTCTTTCATTTTATTCGGCCAAAGTGGAGTCTTATTTCCGCTTGCAAACATTCTGAAAAGCTATTGCCAGGCCACAAGAAGTACAGATAAAATTTTCATCCCATGTTCTCTTCTCACAGTTCTCCTGTCCTGAAAAGCTGTTCACTGAACAAAATGGAGCAATGATTGCACAGTGATATAAACCTGAGCAAGCATTATCACACTAGTCATAACACCAGAAAGGAACAAGTAGAGGAATCATTATCTGAGTGTCACCAGTATTAATCGACCTACTGCTCCGCTTGTTTAAATGGGACAACTAATAGATGTTTTGCTAGCTGCCAGTGGCTCACACCAGCAATCATAGCTACTCAGGAGACTGATGTCTGAAAACTGTGGTTTAAAATGAGCCCAGGATAAAAAGTCCATGAGATTCTTACCTCCAATTACCTACCATAAAGCTGGAAGTGGTACTGTGGCTCAAGTGGTAGAGTGCTAACATTTAGCAAAGCAGCTCAGGGACAGCACTCAGGTCTCAGAACCAGCACACACATAAATATAGATGCTTCTAATTCCTGGCCATGTTTTTTTATAATGCTTCTTTTGGTGAAGATTTTGTAAGTCAAATAATCTTGATCCAAAGTAATAGCTATGTTGTCTTGGGCTTGTAGTCCTCAGCTTCATCTTCCTTTTCTGTACAATGAAGAAATTTCTTTGCCAAACTGGTGCAGTGGGAGAATCCAGTCATAATATTCAATGTACATGTGTGAAAATGTGACCACGTAAATGGAGGGGGTGAGATAGAGAAGAATGATCAAATTGACGACATCGATCAAGATGTACTCACAAACCGACATATTAAATTAAAACTCCTTTGTACACTACTTATGTATCATTTTGTAAGTAAAAAAAAAAATGAAACCAGTGCTTCAGTGCAATCCACACAACTTAGGTGTAGATTGCACAAAGCTGTTTCTTTTAAAGAATACAGGACTGAGAAGAGTGGAACAAATCATCTCCAGAATAAAGCTGATCAACTCTACCCCAAAGTTAACATCAATAGTGAAGCTGACCATACACCCTTGATTTCATGCACTGAGAACACATTTCTTCCCATCCCCCAATCTTGGGTTTCAATTCAGGGCCAAGATTCTGTCCCCCCGTCCCACTCATAGCTAATACTCTAACATTTGAGCCAGAGATCCAATTCGGGTTCTTTTTGTTTAATTGGAGATGAGTCTCATGGATTTTCCTGCCAAGACTGACTTCAAATCATAATCCTCAGATCTCAGGCTCGGGATATAGATGTCAGCCATCAGTACCCAGCTAGAGATCTCACTTTTCCATTGTAATTCTCCTCCCCGAAACCTCATAGCCACAATCTTGGAGAAAAGATTCAGAGAGCCCCCAATTGAAGAACATTCTATAGAATGCCCTGTCCCATACACCTAAAAAGGGAGAAATGCTATCTCTCTCCCTTTGATGAAACAATAGATGTTAGATTATTAAATGATAATAATAGTAGATATTATTATAATGCTCTCAATATGTATTCCCATCCCCATTGCTACCAAGCTTGTTTGTAGAACTTACTTTGACAAATGACATGTGAGAAGTGATGGCATGTGTCTTTTCTGAGCTTTAGCCCTGTGGTTTTCACTCTTTGCATCCCCTGGGAACCTCCAGCAGTCAGTCTGGATCCCAGAATGGACAACATGCTGAGTGGAAGTGGATCTGGAATAGGCTTTGCAGCATGAGAGATAGTAATCAAAATTGAAAGGTATTGCGTCCTTGGGGTTGGTTTCCCACAGTAAAATTAAGCTCACATTGAGGTCCCAGCTCTAGGTAGTCTAGGTCTCTTTCTCTCTATTCCCTCCCACTTCCTTCTCATTCTTCCTGAATATTTCCTCTTTCTCCTCAGGTGACACCAATTCGTGAGTCTCCTTATGCTAGAAATTTGTTTAAGGGTTAAACATTGTGGCTTTCTGTTTTACATTTTCTCTTAAGTGTTTCTTGACTTTTGTCTTTCTGGAGTTTTCAACCAGAAGGTCCCAAGTGTGATGGATCTTCAGATAAAAACCCTCTGCCAGGGCTGGGAAGGTGGCAGAGTGGTAGAGTGCTTGCTTTGCATGCATGAGACCCTAGGATCAATTCCTCAGCCCCACATAAGCAGTAAAAGCTGGAAGTGACACTGTGGCTCAAATGGGAGAGTGCTAACCTTGAGCTGAAGAGTTGAGGAACATTGCCCAGGCCCAGAGTTCAAGCCCCAAAACTAACTAAAAAAAATTTTTTACATGAAGTAAGCCAGGCCCAAAGAAGCATAAGTCTCATGGTTTCTCTTATTTTTAATAACTAGTACATGTCTGAGACAAGCAGAAACTGTCCAATAAGTAGATGTTAGGCTAAATGAACCCCAACATAAGAATTCAATTTTTTCCTTTCTTGTGATTGTTTCTATCATATTTATAAGATGATTTCTTTGTTGCTTTGCATGTCCCTCCACCATGGTATGCCCCCTGTGTTCACTGCACTTGATGTTGGCATACTTTGTGGAGGGGAAGTGAAAAAAACAAATTATTTAAATCGGGATACAGGTGGATCCATTGCAACAATGAGATGTACAAGACGTTATGTTGAAAAATGAACTTTACAATTTTGGCGGGAGAGTTTGCCTGAGGAGGGAACGTGGGGTGGGGGAGGGGGGTTGGGAAGGGGTGGGAAGCAGAATTAAAGGAGGAGGCCACAATGCTTGATAAGATATGTACTCATTACATTGCCCATGTAATTGTAACCCCCCTGTATGGTATTTACACAATTAAAAAAATAAATTCGCCTGCCACATCTGCCTTGCTTGCTTTCACTCCCCTCATGTTGGCATACTAGGAGGCCAGAATAACATGAAGCTCCAGAAACCTTTTGGATAGAAAAAGAAACTACTGCATGGGAAGTGAGGGGTGTATTACAAGAGATTGGGAGCTGAACACAGGTAGAAGGGATCATAGCTTCAGCCTCAGCTGTCTCCTGAATCATTGCCCAGTTACCAGCTGTAAGCCTTTTTCTCCAAAATCTATGTGGCGAATTCTACAATTCTTACTGAATCATCCACACACACAGACTTAATTAGGCATCCAGCATGATATAAAATATACATTTCTTAAATTAGAGAAATCTGTACCGGAGAAAATGGGCAGAAGAACTTCATTTAATCAGGTTCACTTCATTTTTACATGCTTATAATTTGACTAAGAGAACAATATCAAATTCTCTTAGCCTTCACAAAATCAAAATATCCAAGCAATACACTACTGTAATGAAAAAAATCTTTTTAATAAAGTGAGTATTTGGAATGGGAAAAATCAAATATTATAAAACTTAAAAATTGATCAAATAACAAAAGAAAAAAAAGACACTGATCAAGAATGAAATACCAATGTGTTTAGTAAATAAATGAAATGTTTGAGATTCTTATCCACATAGGAAATACATAGGAAAATAAATAGGAAAGTCACTGAGATCCCATCTTACACACCAGAATAGCTATCACCACGCAAATAAACAAACTGCTGGAGAGTTTGAAATAAAGCAGGAACTGTGTTTGTTGGTGTGGCATTGTAAACTAGCGCAACCCATAGGGAGATAATAATGGAAGTTTACACGATACAAAAAAGACACATATCTTGAAGACCATTATTGCAACTTGGATACATACTGAAAGAATATAAATCAATATGAACATATATGTTCATGGCAGCAATATTCATAGCAACCAAGCTGTGTAATCAACCTGGATGTTCCATAAAGAGGGAATAAAGAAAATGCACCTTTCATAGCTATAAACATGTTTTGGTACATAAGAGAAGTGGATGTTTCTACTATATAATTGTTAAATATTTTTGTATAGATACCTAATCCTAATTTCACTGGGTTTTGTGGCATTGTGTTTTTCTTTAATGAATGACTTCCATATTGATTTCAGAGCAGTTACAATAGGATGAAAATATCATATAAAATGTACATATTAGATAAAAATTTAAATATATCAATGAACACATACAGGTCATAATATAGAGTTTATAATTTGAAGCAATTTTAAGAAGGCAACAGTAGGGGAAAAGACAATGTTAGAAGCTTAATAACAAATATACAGATATGGAAAAATACAAAAAATGGTGCAACTAATTAGTGCTAACAGTAACAAAACATTTTCCGCAAGTTTTAAAAATGAAACTATTAAAATAATACTTAATAACATCAAATAACAATGGCATGGAAGAAAATATAGCATAGACATATTTTCCCCCAAATTTGTTTTATTTTATAACAAATGGATTAAAACAAAATGTAATTACATGTCTGAAGATGATAACACTTTCAAGTGTCATTGATTGAATCCAGCAAAGGAAAGTAACCGACAAGTTACAGGGTAAGAACAACCTGGGTTATGGAAGAAGATACTTAGTAGAACTTTGTGAGGAAAGAATGTGCTCCTTTTTCCTCTTCAAAATAGGACGGCTATCTTTTGAGAGAACACTTGTAATGTAGTCAGAGAAGTGGAGTTACTAATTTAGGTAGTAATTTATTACTTTTATTCCCTAATCTTGTGATGTGATTCCCAAATGATGTGAGTAATCCTAGATTTTCTGAGCCATTTTTTCAACCAGAGTTTCTAATTCCTCCCCATGCCAATGATTCTTCTGCTACACTCATTTCTCCTTGTTTCTCAACTCAACTCCTGTGACCTTTAGTTTCAGGAGAAAGAGCTGAAGACATATGAGGATGGCCTGGTGTCTGAGGTAACAACCTACTGCTGTTTGGAGGATCTAGGGAACAACCACCACGTGGGCCTCATAATCAGGTATTAATTGACCTCTTTGGAAATGAAGAAACTCTCACTCCCTCAGGCAGAATCTGTCATTCCTTGAGTTTCTCTGAAGAGATTTGGTAATAGGGAACAATTCAGAGAATGAGCTTTCCCACCACCCACCACAGCCTTCTCAGAATGAACAGGATCAAAATTAAAAGTGGCCTCAGTTCCCATAGGGCTAATCAAAAGCCAAGATATCACACATTCCTCCTCATCAGGGACCTTCTGGTAGGAATAGAGTCGGAGCAAAGTCTAAGATGAAGATAAAATGAGACTGGGCTTAAGGATGACCCTCTCTTTGACTACAAGTGAGTTGTGTAGTGAGACATGACAACTTCCTTCATATATGAAAATTCACTAGATGAGTTATCTCACTGCAACTTTGCAGGAGATCAGTTTCCCCAAAGGAGAAGTTGTTAAATGTTGTGACTGCCAGTTTGCTCTCTAGGCTGTTGCCTCTCCAACCCCTTCCCATGCTAGGAATGCATTGCTTCTTTTAGGCACTCAACTACTTGTCCTGACTCAGGTAGGAATACTGTAGGCTATTCTTTTGCCAACCTCTTGCATTTGAGGTAGAATAGGACCAGGCACAGCTCATGCCAAGGGGTAGGTTCAAGAAGGTGAGTATAAGCTCATATTTGTATTGAAAAATAATCATATTGAAAGAATTAAATGAAATTAATAATTGAGAGATATAGGGTTTATAGCCGCTAAATGTAAGAAATTATTATTAACACATCTAGAATCATGGATTAGGAAGAGAACAGTGAAGTAGTTTCAATATAATTTGCAAAAGAAACACCATAGCCAGAACATTTGAAGGAACTATTGGCATAGTTCCAGTTACTATCTTAGGAGTGACCTTGGATAGGAGGCTTTTATAATAATATCTAAAAGAGAGGGACTTGCTTGGCACTGGTTCCTCACACCTGTAATCCTAGCTACCCTGGAGGCTGAGATCTGAATATTATGATTCAAAGCATGTCCAGACAGAAAAAGCCAGAAGTGGTGCATGGCTCAAGTGTTAGAGCACTAGCATTGAGCTCAGGGACACTGCCTAGGCCATGAGTTCAAGCTTCAGGATCAGCAATACAACAACAACAGAATAATAACGATAAAAAGAAATAAAAGAAGGACTTAAAGATATGTGATGGAATGAGGCTGATGTGTAACTGTTTACGGAACCTACAAGGAGAAAAAAATTGGAGCCAAATAATATCTATTCATGACTAATCAAGGATGCAAACAAAATGCAAAATTCCCCTTCTCAAAAACTTGCAAACTTGGGCTGGGATGGTGGCTCAGTGGTAGAATGCTTTCCGGGCATGCATGATGCCTTTGGTTCGATTTCTCAGCACCACATAAGCTGAAAAAGCCAGAAGTGGAGCTATGGCTCAAGTGGTAGAGCACTAACCTTGAGCTGAAGAGGTGAGGGATGCCCAGGCCCAGAGTTCGCGCACCATGACTGACCAAAAAATAAAAAAAACTAAACTAAACTAAACCAAACTAAACTTCCAAACATATCTTTTCTCATAATTGAGGAGAGGCTTCTTTTACAGGAACTCTCCTTATCTAGCTCAAGGTGATCAGAACTTCAGTAGAATTTTCCTGTTGAGATGTAATGTGCCTAACTGTACTGAAGCTAATCATGGCTAGGAAAGTATTGGCTGATACATTTGTTGTATTTTTCCTTATAAATGTATAATATTCTCAGGTATTATATAAAATATATTTTATAATAAACAATATAGTATACATTATCTATTATATATTAAATATATAATAATATAACATATATATTAACAGTCTTCCTAATTTTAGAGTTAGGAACAAGCAACATATTAAAAGAAAAATGCTTGACTCTCTGAGTAATTTCTCTACAACAGGACAATTCCAAGTTTCATTCTTATTACCCAAAGAGCAACATAGGAAAGTGATGCCCATGGAGGTGGCTCCCTGGATTTTGGAAACTATTATTGCATATATATATATATATATATATATATATATATATATATGTATATATATATATGTATATATATATATGTATATATATATGAAATATTGTTTTATAATAGTGAATATATCTAAAACTATAACAGATAAATAAGTGAACACCTATATGCACACACACTCAATCACTTTCAAATATAAGAATTTCTTTTCTATGCTGCCTATTCACCTACAGAGAGAGTACATACATACATAAAATATGTGTGCTAGTACTATGAGTTAAATTCAGAGCCTAGGTTCTTTTACTTTTCTTTTTTGCTCAGGCTGGCAGTCTTCCATTTGAACCACAGCTCAACTTTTACCATTTTGGTTCTTAGTTGAAGAGAAGTGTGTCGTGGTCCATTTAACTAGTCTAGCTTGAAACTATGATCCTCTGTTTTCAGCCTTCTAAATAGCTAGATTTAAAGGCATGCACCACTAAAACCACGCCTATTATATTTGAATGAAAAATAAATTTAAAGAACGAATATTTCTGGTATTTTCAAATCAGTATGTTTTCATTTACACTAAAACACAGTGCCTTAAATGCTTTTTGTTAATCCAGCTCTCTTACCAAGAAAGGAAAAGAAAAATTCACAACCAAAGAAGCTCTGAATGTACCAATGCTCAAGCCTGCGAGCCACAATTTTTTTGCTGGGAAATAACAAACGATGATATCATCTAAGGCAAATCAGGAGAAAATGCTCTTCACTGAAGTTACTGGAAGATGACGAAGATGAGGAGGAGTAACTTTATCCAGAAAGTATAACAGTGTTTGCTGTGGTAGGCTGAATCTAGTGGATAAGTGTAGCCAATCTTCGAGGGTGTTTATAGCAATGAGGAGAATATTTGAAGGTGAATATGTGATTGCAAAGGTGAGCTTTCTTGAAGATATATGTTTGTAGCATAGTTTGTATACTGTTGAAAAAGAGGCAAGATAGGGATGTTGACATTCCTTGTATCTTTCACAGTATTATATTAAAACCAGTTTTATACAAATATTATGTATAGTAATATAGAATATCACTAATTATGTAAATATTACAAATATATCCTTTATATGTTATGTAATATAACAATACATATATTATGCATACATACTTTAATTTTTCTACTTGTCTGTCCAAGAATTAAACTACAAATATCTTTGAAAATTGATAGCAAAGTATGGTCCTTACAATTTTTTTGTAACATATAGTTTTACCCAATAAGTAGTTATTTGTCCTGAATTGGTTTAGAAATGGAATATTGTAATATAATTGAACATTCAAAAATAATTATGTAAGAACATTCCAAGGATGGAATTAGAAAAATATAACATGACTCATGTCTGTAATCCCAGCTACTTAGGGGCCAAGATCTGAGGATAGATAGATGAAGCCACTCTGAGTGAAATGGCTCAGGGACAACATCCAGACCATAGTTCAAGCCTCAGTACTGGCACAAAAATAAATTATGTGAATAAAACATACAAATATATGTATTTAAATAAAGATGTCATTCCTTGTATCC
The DNA here is from genome assembly GCF_019054845.1 of Dipodomys spectabilis. Classification (NCBI taxonomy): domain Eukaryota; kingdom Metazoa; phylum Chordata; class Mammalia; order Rodentia; family Heteromyidae; genus Dipodomys; species Dipodomys spectabilis. The sequence goes on from NW_024871053.1 coordinate 496,459, forward strand.
TTCAGAGTATACTTCTAAAACCAGTTTATACATGTATTATTTATAGTAGTTATAAAATATCAGTAATTATACATATATTATATATATCATTTTTATGTTATGTAATATATTACATATATTATGCACACCTATTTTATACTGATAACGCTAATATCCATTAAATTGATATATGTTTTAGAATAGGGAATACATTTTCTTTGGTACAACAAGGAAGAAACTAGTTACAAAAATTATTCATTTTGTATTATATATCCATAACAAACTATTCCCTGTGTATTCAAGGTACTTAATGATAAAAGCCTGTGTTCATCAGCACAGGAGTCTTTAACATGGATTTGTTCTCCTTAAGCAATTACTCCTGGAATAATAAACAGTGGAAACTGAATGACGTTCATTCAGTTATTTCATTTGGAATAAAAATCACTTGCAATGTCATTACCCACACCCTTTTCATTTAAAATACTTATATTCTGTAGCAATTTTATTGCCATTATAACCATAATTAGGAAGAAAATGTGAGATCATCTATTCAATAGCTCTTGAAAGTTCAGAATATTCTCAGATATGCCTGGTGAAAACCTGGATTTGAATTATGGGTCTACAACTGGTCAGTCTTAGGTACTTGGGAAATTTGTTTGGCCTTGTTGTCTACTTCTGCTTTTAAGAAAATACTTAGGGCTGGGAAGGTGGCTCAGTGGTAGTGTGATAGCCTTGTATGCATGAGGCTATGGGTTCCGATTCCTCAACACCACATAAACAGAAAAAGCCAGAAGTGGTGCTGTGGTTCAAGTGGTAGAGTGCTAGCATTGAGCTGAAGAGCTGAGGGAGAGCACCCAGAGTTTAGGTCCTACGATGACTAACAGATAATAATAATATACAATAAAAAATAATTTACTAACTTGAAGAACTGTCATGAGCACTAAAATTACCCTAATGCAGGTGCAGTGCTTGGAATGGTGTCTGAACATTTTGTACTAGGTCCCAGAGAAGTCAACTTCCATCAACATGGTCACAGCATCCTTCCTGAAGCCCTTAAGAAATATATACCCAATTGATATTAATATCTGTGAAAATTTGTCTTTGCTAAAAAAAATCTTTTCTTCATATGAAACAATGAAAGTAATGTTGGGGCTGTCCTGTGACTTTTACTCTGAAGTAGTTTTACCTAAATTTCATTCTTACTCTATTAGTGGTAGCAGTAGCATTCTTTAATGCTACCCTTCATATTTCTAATTCTGTGTGCCATTTGGAATATTATTTTAACTTAGTTTATAATCTTTGTTTTCAGAATAAATAAATGAAAACTGCTGATGTTTTCAACAAAGAGAATATTTTAGGTGTGCATTATATTTTATGTTCTTAATAGTTTCCTGAAATTATTCCTTTTGGATTATATATACCTAACAATCTATTTCTTATGATTTCTTATATAATTTATATAGATTTCTTATATGATTCTTACATGATTTCTTAGAGATCCATACATAAAACAGCTCAGAACAGGAAAAGAGTAGGTAAGAAGTCATAAAAAATATGAATAGATCAAGAAAATGTGGTATATATACACAATGGAATTCTATGCCTCCATCAGAAAGAATGACATTTCCCCATTTGTTAGGAAATGGAAAGGCTTGGAAAAAATTATATTAAGTGAAGTAAGCCAGACCCAAAGAAACATAGGTCCCATGGTTTCCCTTATTTGCAATATCTAGTATATGTATGAGTCAAGCAGAAAAGGTCAGATAATGTGATGTTAGGAAAATGAACCCTTAAATATGTATTTTAATGTTTTCTTTCGTTCATGCATGTGTTTCTAACGCATTTATAAGATTCTTTGTTGCTTTGTATGTCCCTCCCCCACAGTGTAACCCCCGATTTCACTATATTTGATGTCAGTATAACTTGTGGAGGAGATGGGGAAAAAACAAGTCGTTTAAGGATTCAGGTGGACCTGTTGCAACAATGAGAAGTACAAAATCTCATGTCAAAAACGAGCTTTACAATGTCGGTGGGGGGAGGAGGGGGGAAGTATTGGGTGGGGGGGAGGGGGGAGGCTGAGAAGGGATGTGAAGGGTCAACAAAAGAGGCTGCAATGCTTGGTAAGAAATGTATGCATTATCCTGCCCATGTAATTGTAACCCCTCTGTACAGTATGTTCTCAAATAAAATTAAATTAAATTAAAAAAATACTATTATGGTGGTCTTAATGGCTAAGTGTAAAACTCATATAACAAAACTGTTGGAAGATTCATTTTCTCTTTTAGCTATTCTCTCCCCGTCTTTGTAGAAAGGTTCTCACTATGAAGTGTCAAGTGGTCTGGACATTTCAGGCTTTGTCTCAGTGACAGAAGTGATGTGATTAAGGACATGTTCTCCCATGACTGGCTTTTAGGAAGCTCACAATAAAACAATACCAATACACATAAAGCAACTTTTGTGGGTGATGTGTATTCACTTCCTCAGCTGCCAAAATTAAATTCATATATCAAAACATCAAATTACTTACATTATAATATATGCAGTTCAACTGGCATCACTAACTCCTCCATAAATCAAATGCAAACTAAAAGCTCTACTTCAAAAACCAACATCAAATGCAATGTTGGAAATACAAGAAGATAAACAACAAATCTAAAGGAGTGAGATCTTTAACACTGGCAATGAGCAATGATAGCTGAATTTTTAATCAGACTTGAAAAGTTCGGTGACCACTAACTATGTGATTCGAGTTGCAGAGTTGACCTTGGGATCAGGATTGGAGGTAAAATTCAAAGGCAGCTAAGGTTGCCGCAATATTGTAGCTCGATACAGTGTGACCCTTCCTGATAATGGTAAAGCATAGAGTAGAAGCTAAGTCAGTAAAATGTATGGGAAGGATTCTCCACTGAGAATAATTGCAGGGGGTGATCATCACTCTTGCTTTGAAAATGTACAGCCCATCATTCTACTTTAAGCTCTAGCGAATTTCTGATCTGAAGACAATTATAACACAACAATGTGCCATTAGTTCTGAGAAGTGTGGGTGTATATTACTCTAACAAATGTAAAATCCTGAGAGGTATGGAATGGCCTGACCCTCACACTTCGTTCTATGTTGTTGAGTTTCATGGAGAAATGTTCATAATTAGTCAATTCACACTCATCTAAATCTGATTCAGTCAATTGAGATAAGACATTAGGGTCATTACTCCAGTGACGTGGTTTTGTGACCTGTGAAAAAAATAACATTATTTCACAATGTATATATATTTTCTGAAAATTTATGCAATACCGAGTACAAAATGTACACAAAGGACAATTATCCATCTCTTTATATTATCAAAAATAAGGATACTTCTGAATTGTACTTTGTTGCTAGAAAATCACAGGATGATTGCTGATGTTTGGTATATTTCCAGGTGCTCCTATATACTTCTGAATCTTGTTCAAGGAAGTGTTTTTCCATAGTTTGTTTTGAGGTGTTCAGAATATCAATACTGTAACTAACAATAACCATGGAACAGCAAAGATGATGGGATACCTGGCCAAAAATCTGAGAAATCACAGGAAGTGATAGGAAAGAAGACACCAGAGGACCCACAGCCTCATTGCCAGCTTCTGCATCCCAAAATCCTGCTTAACATGCTTTATATTCATTCTACTACAGGGGTGGGAGGTGGTCAGTGCCTAGAGGTATGTCCACAAACTAAGGCATCAATCTAACTTGTGGTTACAACTATTAACATGAGATATTGTTTGTATACATAATGATAATTAAATCCCTTTTTGTTAGAGAGCTGAAGGGAGCAAGTCATTACAACCATAGCACAGACATCCATCTTGTCTCCAAAGTCTAAATCCTTTAGTGTCCAACAGCTCTAACTTAAATACTCTTGAGGTAATATCTCATCCCCTGTCTTCCCTTGACTGTTTGACCTTCTCAGAGCACAGTTCTCAGCTTTTTTATTGATTTTGAGATGGCTTCCCAATCTGTCATTTCCAGGTCTAACAGTTTGACTGTAGATTCCCTCACAAGTAATGTTACAGCCAATACTCAGGAACCTGAAACAGGAGAATTAGGAGTTGAAGAAAGCCTGGTCTAAACTGCAGAATCTTGTCTCCAAAGAAAAGAAATTCTATAAATATTAATCTGCTATGAAACATACAATACATTAAATTTATATAATGGAACAAATAGATCATTGTTAATGGAAATAAAATTTTGGCAGAAGTTTTAAACACATACATATGTATATATATTTAAACTTGGAGAAATAAATTTCAAGTGGTATTATCTGCAAGTTTCAGTCTACCTGCCACCTACCTATTTACCAACACATGTATTTCTGGTTAGTCTTCACAAAACACTGTTTTCTTACATAAGTTCCAAAAAGTTGTAAAACAAAGAGTACAAAAAGTGCAGTATCATAATACAAATGTAGTTTAATACCTACCATAATAATTTGGATAAAACATGAATTAAGTTAAAGGCATTGAGTACTGCTCAAGAAGGAGAATCTAGAAGAATGTATATTGTGTGTTTGTGTGTGTGTGTGTGTGTGTGTGTGTGTTCCATAAGTAAATAATGTAGTCAGATGTAGACCTATCATTCTTGCTTAGTCTTTTTGCTCAAAACTGAGACTCTATCACTTGAGCCACATCTCCACTTCTGGATTTTGGTTTCCTAATGGGAGAAATATCTCACAATTTTCTGCATGGGCTGTTTTAAACCAGGATCCTCAGTTTTTGACCTCTAAAGTAGCTAGGTTTTAAAACATGAGTCACTGATGGACAGCAACTACAATAATATTTTGCATGATTGAATGAATTTTAAAGTAAGACATATATGTTACTTGTGAGAATGACGAAATAGTAATTAATGTTTTACAGAATTTAAAGCATACAAAGCTGAGAATGGCAAGTATTTGAGAATTGGATGGAATAAATCAAAATTACCTGTGACAGTTTTCAGTCAGTGCACAGTAATGATTGCGTTGTTGGACCCTAAGTCCATCAGATAGCTGAGCTCCAGCTGGCTGCTGTGCTCATTAGGCCAGCTAGTGCTTTTCACAAAAATGTGATATTGTTGGATGGCAAGGATCAGATTCAAGGTCAGAATCTGAAATATTTCTATTGATCTAGAAGAAGCAACATACCAGGACAAGAAATGTGATTAATAGTGAGGAATGCCAAAACTATCCAATCCAAGGAAGACAGAATAACTCTTTCTATATCTGAAAAGAGTATCACAAAGAATCGTGGGCTGAATATGATGGTCAAGGTATGTAATCTCTGAACTTGGGAGACTAATTTAGAAGTAGGCTTGGGACCAGTCTAAATTTTAGGCCAACAGAAGGACACATAGTAAAATACTATCTTAAAACAACAACAACAAAAGACTCAATGACTGGAGATGTAGTAGAGTGCTAGGGTAGCATGCAGAAAGCACTTGATTTGATTCCTCAGTATGACATAAGCAGAAAAACTGGAAGTGGTGCTATGGCTCAATTGGTAATGTGCTAGCCTCGAGGAAAAGACGCTCAGCGTGAGTGCCCAGGCCCTGATTTGAAGCCCTCAGAGCTGAAGAATTCTTTATACTCACTAGAAAATTGTGCTGTTGTGCATTCATAATAAACTTTGTTAGGAAAAAGTAAAACAAATTAATGAAATATTATCTGGCATTGGACAGGACATAGTGAGATCTAAAAATGATTGCTGCCAAAGGTTCCTTGATACAACTTACGTTACAGATACACTTGCCATATTGTGATTTTTTTAAGAATACAATCGTGGCATTTTTTTCTCAAAATAATTGTACTGCCAGGCGCCAGTGGTTCACACCTGTAGTCCTAGCTACTAAGGAGGCTGAGATTGAAGGTCTCTGTTCAAAGCCAGCACTGGTAGGAAAGACTGTGAGACCCTTATCTCCAACTTAAGTTTCAGAAAATGTGAAGTGTCACTTTTGCTAGTCTTGAGCTGAAGAACTGAAGGACAATGCCCAGCCCTAGAGTTCAAGCCCCTCAACTGACAAAAAATGATAATAGTAATAATAGTAATTATATAATTACTATTAAGGTGTTATATATAAGGGCTATCAATTCATAAGTTTTTTCTTTGCTAAAAGAAACACATATCCATCTTCATTACCCACAGTCAGAATTTGGCCATATACTTCCCAGCTGATTTCTGGGTGTAGAGGCAATGTGGAATACAAAGCAATACAAACCATTTCTGACTAAAATAACTTTTCTCTGCAGATCTTAAAAATCAATGCTGACAACATGAAATAAAAAATCCCTAAGTTTAAAACATTCTTCTAGACAAGTTAAAGAAATCCTGATAAGTATTTTAAGAATAATTTCAGAGAGCTTGAACTCAGGGCCTTTGTTCTGTCTCTGAGGTTTATTACTCAAGGCTAGTGCTGCCACTTTGAGCCACAGTGCCACTTCCAGTTTTCTCATGGTTAATTGAACAGAAACGACTCACCAGCTTTCCTCTCCAACTTGGCTTTGAACTAGGATCTAGAAATCTCAGCCCTCTGAGTAACTAGGTTTATAGGCATATGTTCTTGGCACCTGGTTAGAATAATTGCTTACCTGAGACAGAGGCCAGTTAATATTAAATGTCAATCATGTTTAACTTTGTAAAATAAAGTTAACTGAAATGCCTTCCACTTGAAATAAGGAATCAAATGTGTAGGTGGGTTACAGAGTTCTTACCAGAACTCCATATTTTCCATTTTTTTCTTCCAAAATTGTGTGATTTCCAAAATCATACCTTATCTTTCCTTGCGGTATCATTAGTTTACATGCCCACAGCTTCTTCAACTATCATTTATTTATGTGAAGAGCTTGCAAATATCTATTTTCAGTACAAACTCCTTGTATGCATCTTTCATTCATATATTCAACTGTCATAAAAACTTGAGAAATAGTAATCATCTCTTTTCATTACTGGATATTATTAATGAGTATGTAAAATTTAGGAAAATAAAGAACTACATCAATAAATATAACATGATTTTAATAGTAATGTTAAACATAAATATAATGTTGCTATTTTCTGAGCAATTTAATAAAAACCTCAAAGAAAGAAATAAACTTATTGGAGTGCTGATATTGTGGTTTAAACTCTGATATTGTGGTTAAACCTTACCTTCTCACTTAAGTTTATTCCCTCACGGGTGGTGCTCTATGCTTGAACCACAACTCCCTTCCAAATTTATTTGGGGGATTATACAGAGATAAGAATCTTGTGGAATAAAAATCATTTGTGTCCCTATCTTGCAGTTCATTTCACTTAACAGTATCTTATATGATCCTATGGTAACATGTATTAATTACTTCAAGTAAGGGAAACCATGGGACCTAGGGTTATTTGGGCCTGGCTTATTTCACTATTTTTTTCACATCTTTCCATTTCCTAACAAATGGGACAATGTCATTCTTTCTGATGGAGGAATAGAATTAATATATATATATACATATATATATATATATACATACATACATATATGTGTATGTATATATGTATGCATATACATACAGATTTGTATATATATGTGTATATATACATAAATGTATATGTACATAAATGTACATATTCATGTATATATACATACATATATACATATACATATATGCACATATATACATACATATATATATACGTATATATATATATGCATATATATATACAAGAAAATGTGCCACATATATATGTATATATATATACACATAGATATATATGTGTATATTCCATACATATGTATGTAAGTATATATCCACTCCTACTGAGGTGCATCTGGGTCGGTTTGATATCTTAGCTATTGTAAATAATGCTGCAATATACATAGTTGTGCTGGTAGCTTAGTATGTTCTTGTTTTTGATCATTTGTTAAATGCCCAAAAGTGGGATTGCTGGGTGAGCTCTAAGTGGAGTCTTGGAAAAAATTATATTAACTGAAATAAGTCAGACTCAAAAAAGTCATAGGTCCTATAGTTTCCCTTATTTGCAATAAGTAGTATATATCTGGGACAAGAATAAAAGTTCAAAAGGTATGTACATATGACCAGATAAGATATTGTTAAGCAAATTGAACTACAAGACAGGGATTTATAATATAACATGTGATTTTTTTGTTTCTTTGTATGTTCCTCCCCCATGGTATAACCCCTGTTTTCTCTGTATTTGGTGTCAGTGCCCTGTATCTTGTATACACATTTCTGTATCTTTGGGAAGGGAAGGGAAAAAGACAAATTGTTTAAATAGGGATACAAGATGACCCATTGTAGCAATGAGATACACAATACACTATGTTGAAAAAGGAACTTTACAATTGAGGCGGGGAAGCGGGGAAGGGGGGAGTGGAGGAGTAATTTTGCAGGTGGGAAGAAAGGAAGGGTAGGGGAAAACAAAGGAGGAGGTAACAAGGCTTAATAGAAAATGTACTCATTACCTTGCTCATGTAACTATAATCCCTCTATAGTGTATTTTTCAATAAAAACCTTTTTTTAAAAAAAAAAGGTGTCATGTACACCTAGTATAGTAGTCTACATCTGTAAACGCAGCTGATTGGGAAGCAGAAATGACTAGGATCATGGTCTGAGGCCAGACCAGAGAAAAAACTGCCAAGACATCCATCTCAACAAATGAGCTGGCCATAGTGGTTCACATCTGTAATCCTAGCTAATTGTGTGGGAGACATAAGAAGCAATGTAAGATCATTCAGTCAATCTAAGATCAGACCCTGGCAAAAAGTTCAAGACCTCAAGTAAATATAATGGACTAGAAGTATGGCAAAAGCAATTGAGCTGCTTGTTGCTATACAACTAAAGTCCTATCTAGCAAGCAGAGAACACCTGAATAGAACCTAGTAAAAATCCTCTCTTCCACCAAAAAGCCTAAATAACTGTTTCCCATTTGAACATCTAATTTCAAGGCCACTGAAATATTAGAGTATGTAATCAAAGGAGACATTTGATTAGGAAGTAAAATGCATGTGATTTTTGTTAGCTCCATAATTCTCAAAAACATAAAATGTATTCAAGTATTTAATATATACCCATATGTGTGCATATATCCATGTATGTATTTATATACATGTATGTGCATATATGTATATATATATATACAAGTGGTTCATCTCTTTTCTGTGTAGCAGATGGTACAAATGAAACTGTGCAATCACTACTCAAAGGCATGAATAAACAAGAGAATGAGCATATAACTCATATTTAGGAATCTATGGCTAACCGATAACCCTGAAAATCTTTTACATCAGTTTGCATGTGTCACTTACTGCAGTACAGGGACAGTAGGACAACAATGGGATACCAGGCAGAAGAAATGAGAAATGAGAGATACAAATGGTACAATACTCTTTATGATGGGTAAGTAGGAATTCCTCTGTGTGTGTGTGTGTGTGTGTGTGTGTGTGTGTGTGTGTGTGTATGTGTGTGTGTGTGTGTATTACATTTTCTTGAATCATTTCTCTCTTGAGGGGTATCTGGGCTGATTCAGTAAACATGATTGTGCTGAAATATTTACTATATCCTGGTTTGTAATCTTTCAGGTAAATGCCTAGGAGTAGAGTTGCTGCATCATATGTAAGTGGCTAGTCAAAACAGGGGTGAAGGGGGAAAAGTACAAGAATGACCAGGAGAAAAGGGGGGAAGTGCAGAGTGTAATCCAGTAAATATCCTACAAAATTAAGAAGAGTGAAGGAAGAGGTACATAGAAGATGGATGTGAGTGTTGAAAGGGATGGCATTGATCAAGGTATACTGTACGCAGAAACTGCTTTGTTTAATAACTCCTTTGCTACTTAAAATAATAATTAAAAATCATATCGCTAAAATAGTATGCAATTAGAAGCCAACCATGACAATCTGCTCAGATCACCTCTAGGGTCTATAAATCTGTTTTGTTTAGGCTAAGTTTTAGAACAACACTAATGATACATACCATCTGAAGAAAATTTAATGATTTCCAGCTATTTAAGATAATCATTTTTGGAGATGTGGCTCAAGTGGCAGCTTGTTACCTAGTGAGCAATGCTATCAGATATTGAATTCAATGTTGATCTTGAACAAAAGTAAAAACAATCAATAAAAGTCAGGCACTTTCCATGGCACTGGTGGCTCATGAGTTTATTTTTTTTTCGCAAGCATAACCATTTTTATTTTTTTTTAATTTTAATTTTATTTTTTTGTGAACATACTGTACAGAGGGGTTACAATTACATGGGCAAGATAATGAGAACATTTCTTATCAAACATTGCAGCCTCCTCCTTCAGATCCCTTCCCAGCCTCCCCCCCCACCCCTCCACCCAATTCTCCCCTTCCCACACCCCCCCCCCCCGGCACCAAAGTTGTAAAGTTTGTTTTGGACATGACAACTTGTACTTTTCATTGTTGCAACAGGTCCACCTGTATACTTAAACGACTTGTTTTTCCCCATCTTCTCCACAAATTATACCGACATCAAATATAATGAAAGCAGGGGTTATACTGTGGGGGAGGGACATACAAAGCAACAAAGAAATAATCTTATAAATGTATTAGAAACAAATGCATGTAACAAAAAAAATTAAAATACATATTTAAGGGTTCATTTTCCTAATATCACATTATCTGACCTTTTCTGTTTGACTAATACATATATTAGATATGGCAAATAAGGTAAACCATGGGACCTATGTTTATTTGGGCTTGGCTTACTTCACTTAATATAATTTTTTCCAAGCCTTTCCATTTCCTAACAAATCGTGCAATGTCATTCTTTCGGGTGGAGACATAGAATTCCACGGTGTATATATACCACATTTTCTTTTTTTTAATTTAATTTAATTTTATTTGTGAACATACTGTACATAGGGGTTAAAATTACCTGGGCAAGATAATGAGTACATTTCTTACCAAGCTTTGCAGCCTCCTCCTTTGTTTACCATTCTCATCCCTTCCCAGCCTCCCCTCTCCCCCCAATCGCAAAACTTCTCCTCCCCCCCCTCCCGCCCCGCCCCGCCGCACCAACGTTATAAAGCTCGTTTTGGACATGACAACTTGTACTTCTCATTGTTGCAACAGGTCCACCTGTATCCTAAAAACGACTTGTTTTCCCCCATCTCCTCCACAAATTATATTGACATCAAATATAGGGAAAGTAGGGGTTATACTGTGGAGGAGGTACATACAAAACAACAAAGAAATAATCTTATAAATGCGTTAGAAACACATGCATGAAAGAAAAAAAACATTAAAATACATATCTAAGGGTTCATTTTCCTAACATCACATTATCTGACCTTTTCCGCTTGACTCATACATATACAAGATATTGCAAATAAGGGAAACCATGGGACCTATGTTTCTTTGGGCCTGGCTTACTTCACTTAATATAATTTTTTCCAAGTTTTTCCATTTCCTAACAAATGGGGCAATGGAATTCTTTCTGATGGAGGCATAGAATTCCATTCTGTATATATACCATATTTTCTTGATCCATTCATCTACTGAGGGGCATCTGGGTTGGTTCCATATATTAGCTATGGTAAATAATGCTGCAATAAACATAGTTGTGCTGGTAGCTTTAGTGTGGACTTGTTTGTAAACATTTGGGTAAATGCCTAAAAGTGGGATTGCTGGGTCATAGGGGAGCTCTATGTGAAGACTTTTGAGGAACCTCCATACTGCTTTCCAGAGTGGTTGAACAAGTTTAAATTCCCACCAACAATGAAGTAAGGTTCCCTTCTGTCCACATCTCCTCCAGCATCTGTTGTTAGAGTTCTTGATTTTTGCCATTGTAACTGGAGTGAGGTGGTATCTCAATGTTGTTTTGATTTGCATTTCTTTTATGGCTAGGGATGATGAGCATTTCTTCATGTGTCTATTGGCCATCCTTCTTTCTTCTTCAGAGAAGTTTCTCTTTAAGTCTTTCGTCCACTTATTTATTGGGCAGTTGTTTCTTTGAGGATTTGTTGTTGGGGGATTTAATTTTTTGAGTTCCAAGTATATTTTAGATATGAGACCCTTGTGCATTGAATGGCTAGTAAAGGTCTTCTCCCAATCCGTGTGCTTTCTATTGATCTTGCTAGCTATGTCCTTTGCCATGCAGAAGCTCTGGAACTTTATGCAACCCCATTTGTCCAACCTTTCTTTGCTTTGTTGTGTTTCCGAGTCTCTATTAAGAAAATTTCGACCTGAGCCAAGGAGACCAAGGGTTTCTCCTATTCCATCCTGTAATGTTTTCAGAGTTTCTGCTTTGACTTCGAGGTCTTTGATCCATTTGGAGTTGATTCTGGTGCAGGATGATATATAAGGATCTAGCTTTAGTTTTCTACAAGAAGTTAACCAATTTTGCCAGCACCATTTACTGAAGAGGCTGTCTTTCTTCCATTCTATTGATTTAGCTACCTTATCGAAGATTAGATGGCTAAAGGTCTGTAGGTTCATTTCTGGGTTTTCAATTCTATTTCATTGGCTCTGAGGTCTGTTCTTATGCAACACCAAGCTGTTTTGATTACTATAGTAGAGTTTGAAATTTGGTATTGATATTCCTCCAGCAGTTTTCTTTCAGTTGAGGAGCGTTTTTGCTGTTCGGGGTCTTTTATTGTTCCATTTGAATTTTTGGATTGCCTCTTCTATTTGCTTGAAGAATGAGGTTGGAATTTTGGTAGTTATTGCGTTGAATTTGTAGATAGCCTTGGGAAGTATGGCCATTTTCACGATGTTAATCTTTCCAATCCAGGAGCATGGGATGTTTTGCCATTTTTTAAGTTCTGTGTTGATTTCCTTTTTCAAGATTTTAAAGTTTTCATCATAGAGGTCCTTCACTTCTTTGGTTAAGTTAATTCCTAGGTATTTTATTTTTTGTGGGGTTATTACAAATGGAGTTGCTTTCCTACTTTTAGCCACACTTTTCTCATTGTTGGCATACAGAAAAGCCATTGATTTTGGGTGGTTAATTTTATACCCTGCTACTTTGCCAAAGTTTTGAATCAGCTTGAGTAATTTGAGAGTGGAGTCTAAGGGGTTCTTTAAATACAAGATCATGTCGTCTGCAAAGAGTGAGAGTTTTATTTTTTTTTCCCTATTTGGATCCACTTTCTGTCTGCATCTTGTCTTCTTGCTGTAGCTAGGCATTGTAATACTACATTGAAGAGAGGCGGAGAGAGTGGACATCCTTGTCTTGTTCCAGAGTTAAGAGGAAATGCCTTCAGTTTTTCAACATTAAGTATAATGCTGACTGTACGTTTGTCATATACAGCCTTTATTGTATTGAGGAATGTTCCATGGATTCCTAATTTTTCCAAAACCTTCTTCATAAAGGGGTGTTGGATCTTTTCGAATGCTTTTTCTGCATCTATTGAGATAACCATGTGGTTCTTATTCTTGCTCCTGTTGATATGATGAATAATAATAATTGATTTGCGTATATAGAACCCACTTTGCATCCCTGAAATGTATCCTGTTTGATCATGGTTTATGATTTTTTAGATGAATTGTTGAAGTCGGTTGGCCAAAATTTTGTTGAGAAGTTTTGCATCAATGTTCATCAAAGAAATGGGTCTATAGTTCTCTTTCTTTGATGAGTCCCTGCCTGGTTTTGGGATGAGGGTTATCATGGCTTCATAGAATGTGTTCGGTAGTGAACTTTCTCTTTCAATTTCATTGAAGAGTTGGAGGAGTATTGGTGTGAGCTCTGCTTTGAAGGCCTTGTAGAATTCTGCTGTAAAACCATTTGGTCCTGGACTTTTCTTAGCTGGAAGTTCTCTTATTGCTGTTTCTATTTCAATGCTTGATATGGGCCTGTTAAGCTGGATTAACTCATCTTGGTTTAGTTTTGGCATGTCAATATTTGCTAGGAAAAGGTCCATTTCTGTCAAGTTCTCAAACGTATTAGCATAAAGTTTTGCGAAGTATTCCTTTATAATGTTTTGAATCTTGGTTGTTTCCGTGGTGATGTTTCCATTCTCATCTCTGTGTTTATTTATTTGGGTGTTTTCTTTTCTTTTTCTGATAAGATTTGCTAAGGGTCTGTCAATTTTGTTAAGTTTTTCGAAGAACCAACTCTTTGTTTTGTTGATTCTTTCTATAGATTTTTTGGATTCTGATTCATTTAATTCTGATTAAATTTTAATTATTTCTTTCCATCTACTGGATTGGGGTTTATCTTGCTGCTCTTTTTCAAGGAGGTTTAGATGTGTCATTAAATTGTTGGGTTCAGATCTCTCCAATTTGTTGATGTAGGAGCTCAGAGCTATAAACTTGCCTCTCAATACTGCTTTTGCTGTGTCCCTGAAGAGCTGGTAATTTGTGTGTTCATTTTTGTTGAATAGCATGAACATTTGAATTTCCTTTCTAATCTCTTCCATGACCTACTTGTGATTCAGCAGTGTGTTTTTCAGCCTCCATGTGATACCAGACTTTCATTGGTGGCTTTTGGTGTTGAGTTCTACTTTTATTCCCTTGTTGTCCGAGAGAATGCAAGGTAAAACTTCAATGTTTCTGAATTTAGCTTGCTTTGTGGCTTAAAATGTGGTCTATTTTAGCAAATGTTCCATGTGCTGCTGAGAAAAACGTGTATTCTGATGCTGCTGGGTGATATGTTCGGTAGATATCTGTTAAATCGAGTTGATCTATGCAGCTGTTTAGATCTGGAGTTTCTCTGTTGAGTTTTTGCCGAGTTGATCTATCTAGTGTGGAGAGTGGTGTGTTAAAATCCCCAACAATTACTGTCTTTGGATTTATATGGGATTTGAGGGAAAGTAGTGTTTCTTGGATAAATTTGGGTGCTCTATTGTTTGGTGAGTAGATATTTAGATTTGTAATATCCTTCTGAAAGAGAGATCCCTTAATTAGTATGTAGCAGCCTTCTTTATCTCTTCTCACGAATTTTAATTTGAAGTTTATTTTATCTGATATTAGAATTGCAAGTCCCGCCTGTTTATGGGGACCGTTTGCTTGGTAGATTTTGTTCCAGCATTTAGCATTGAAAATGTCTTTGGTTTTACGGGCAAGATGTGACTCCTGAAGACCGCAGATAGAGGGGTCTTGTTTTTTAATCCAACTAGACAGTTTATTTCGCTTAATTGGAGAGTTAAGTTAAGAGAAAGGACTGAGAGGTATTTTGGAGTTCCTGCCATGTTATCCACCTTCTTGGGGGCTGCGAAAACTGGGTTCTTCCTATGTTTCTTGGATTCTCAGTTTGGGTGCAGTTTCTTGGCCTTTATTTTGGCCTTGTTGGTTTTCTACGTGTAGGACATCTTTAAGAATCTTTTGTAGGGCAGGTTTGGTGGAGATGTACTGTTTCAATTTTTCTTTGCTATGGAAGGTTTTTATTTGGCCTTCAGTTATGAAGGAGAGTTTAGCTGGGTACAGTATTCTTGGTTGATAGTTGTTTGTTTTTAGGGCATGGCATACATCATTCCAGGTTCTTCTTGCTTTGATTGTCTCTGCTGAGAAATCTGAGGTGATTCTAATTGGTTTCCCTTTATAGGTGATTAATCTTTTCTCCTTGACAGCTTTAAGGATCTTTTCCTTGGTTTGAGTTGATCCTGTGTGGATTATAATGTGACAGTGGGATGTCCTATTCTGGTCTGGTCTGTTTGGAGTTCTAAAAGCTTCTTGTGTCTGAATAGGCCTATCTTTTTGCATGTTTGGGAAGTTCTCTGCTAGGATCCTGTTAACTAATTTTCCTAGGGCATTAACTTCTGTTTCTAGGTGCTCCTCTACACCCATTATCCTTAGATTAGGCCTTCTGATGGTGTCTTCCAAGTGTTGGATAGATCTATCATATTTCTTGGACCTGTCTTGGATGGTTGTATGTTCTTTCTCTATAACATCTAGGCTGTCTTCAATCCCTGAGATTCGATCTTCTGCATGGTCTAACCTGCATTCAAGACTTTCTACTTTGTTTTTTATCTCTTTTCCTTCTAATTGTTCAGCTTTGATGGCTTCAAATTCTTTGTGGAAGCTTTGTTTTCGATCTTGTATGAACTTCTTTACTTCCTTAATTTGAGGTTCAGTGTTTATTCTCAGATCACTTATTTGATTGGTTATGGTTTCCTTGGACTCCCCTTCCTTCTCTTGGGTTCTATTAAGCATTCCCTTTGTGGTCTCCCTGACTTCCTTCTGCTCTTTGTTAATGGATCTCATGAATGCCTTTAGTGATCTTTCTGTATTCTCTTCCTGCTCTCTCAATTCCTGTATTACTCTTTGATTAGCTTCCTCCCGTTCATAGGATTCCTGTAGTTCTCTTTGAGTGTTCTCAGCCTGTTCACGCCATTCCTGCCTTTCTCTTTGAGTTTTCTCAAGCTGCTCATGCAAATCCTGTATCAGTTTTTGCGTAGGTTCCTCACGCTTATGATATTCTTGCATAAACTTTTGGATTGTCTCCTCTCTCTCTCTATCACGCTCATACAGAGTCCTTTGTATGTTTTCAATCTTCGATTTATCATGTTTGCCAGCAGTGTTTGTAGAGCTATTTGGGAATTCTCCTCTGGATTATTCACTATCTGTTCTGTCCACTGAATATCAAGATTGGGAATTGAGATACTTGGATTTGCCGTTTTTCTTTTTCTTTTTCCGGCTTACTCTGCCCATTTGAGATGAAAATAGCATCAGTTATGTGCTAGACCACTATCTTAAGGCAAGCATCAACCGAAGTCTGAATTTGCACAGTCAATAGTCTACAGATACAATCTAGTTCAACAGATACATCTATTCAACATCAAACAACTATGCGTTAATGGGCTACGAACCACAAAGAAGAATTTGGAAGACCAGAAATTATTAGGGTTAGGGAGAGATGTTGGTAAAAAAAAAATAGGAATAGAGTGATGTGGGGAGGCTCAGGGAGAGTTAACTTAGTCCTAATTTCAAAGCAGGAAATAGGTTGGATAGGATGAAAGTAGAGAGAGAGAAAAAAAGAAGAAAAGGAACGGGAAAAGAAAAGAGACCAGAAAAAATAGAAAGGTAAAAATTAATAAAATTATGTAGATTGATAACAATCTATTTAGATAAGATGGTGAATTTATTGAGAGAAGGGGAGGGATATATAGGAGATGTGAAAAAACTTTAAAATAAAAATTGTCAAAATATTATATAGGTATAAAGAGGTAGTACTGCTATTAAGGGATTTAAGTCTTAGAGGTTTTGACTTGAGTAATAAATTTGTGGGTTAAATGTGTACACAATGGGGGATAGGGTCTAATATTCAACTACGGGTTTATCTGAGGATGTGCAGGACAAGAATTAAGTCACATAAAGAAGAACGAAAGAGAGGAGAAGTTGAAAAGGATAAGAAAGGAAGAAGAGAAAGATGAGAAGTTCAGTAGAGCTAAACAAAAAACAAAAAGATAATTAAAAAAAGAAAAAAAAGTGAAAGAAGACCAAAAAAGAAAGAAAAACGCACACTCACGTATCTCTAAAATAAAAATTATAAGAGGAAAAAAAAAGTTTCTGGAAAACAATTTTTTTTCAAAAAAGGCAAAGATTAAAGATTAAAAAAAGTTTTAGAAAAGAAAAAAAAATTTTATATATGGTACCAAAAATAAAAAATAAAAAAAAGAAGACGAAGAAGAAGAAGAGAATAAAAAAAAAAAACTTTGATTTTTTTTGGGAGGAGTGGGAAAAATCCTGTATCTCCCTTGTGTCCCTAACCAGCCTCTTGTAGTCTCTGGTCTGCTTGTGGTCCTGTGGCTTGGTTGGTTTCTTAAGTCAGTTTGTTCGAACAGGCAGAAAAATGCTCTGCTTTACCCAGGATTTGGCGATCCTCCTCCCATGCTAGTTCATTGGGAGGCAGATCTGCTTTGAGTATCACAAAAGAGGGGGATGCAGTGATGAGACTAGGTTCTGGGTAGAGTTGAGGCCTTTCAACAGACAGTAGCTTTTCCAGGGCTAGTTTGTGAAAACCTCACAGAGCCCAGCCTGGGGGCATTCTCAGGGTTTCTGTTTACTGATTTCAATTGATTGTCCAGGCTGCTAGAGGGAGGGGCTGCCTCTGGCTCTGATTACCCAGTGAAGAAACCCACTCCTAGGGCTGGCGCCCGAGCTGTGTGATTTTCCCTGGGTGGAGCTGAGTCTGGCAGGTCACGCCACCGTTAAGGTCTTGTGACCTGCTAAATGACTTGTTTTATTCCAAGGCCTGAGTTGGAGCTAGCAGCTCCTCCGAGCTTTGTCGGTATCCAAGATGGAGATAACTGGTGCTGGGGGGGGAGGGGTGACCTTCCCTCCTCTGCTCCCTGAGAAGGAGTGAGGACGTCAGCCTTCTACTCACACCGAGTCTTAGTTCCTTGGTCGTCTGTGGTCTGCAAACTGCAGGATGAAGATGTCTGCTCATTGTCGGTTCTTGCTGGTGTTGAGTAGAATCCGCTCGCCTGCTGCATCTGGCTCCTTCGTTCCGGACTCTCTGTTGCTCAGGTATGGCTCCTGTGCTCGCCCACCGTGGCCACAGCAGCCACCGCTGCGGCAGATGCTGGCAAAAGCTCAGAAGTGTCTCCTTGCCTAGGTTTCCTTCTCTGCCCTAAATCTCTGTCCTGTGATGGCAAACTTGGTGTAATTCTCTGGCTTAGGACTGTTCACTGGAACTCTAAAACGGCTTTCTATGCGAGAGCTTACTTAGACTCCAGCTTCTCCTACACCATTTCCCAGACCTCCTATACCACATTTTCTTGATCAATTCATCTACTGAGGGGAATCTGGGTTGGATCCATATCTTATCTATGTTAAATAATGCTGCAATAAACATAGTTGTGCTGGTAGCTATAGTGTGGTCTTGTTTGTAAACATTTGGGTAAATGCCCAAAAGTGGAATTGCTGGGTCTAGGGGAACTCTATGTGAAGTCTTTTGAGGAACCTCCATACTGATTTCCAAAGTGGTTGAACAAGTTTAAACTCCCACGAACAACGAAGTAATATTCCCTTCTGTCCACATCCCCTCCAGCATCAGTTGTTATTAGAGTGCTTGATTTTTGCCATTCTAACTGGGGTGAGGTGGTATTGCAATGTTGTTTGGATTTGCATTTTTTTTATGGCTAGGGAGGTTGAGCATTTCTTTATGTGTCTATTGGCCATCCTTCTTTCTTCTTCAGAGAAGTTTCTCTTTAAGTCTTTCGCCCACTTATTTATTGGGCAGTTGTTTCTTTGAGGATTTGTTGTTGGGGGGTTTAATTTTTTGAGTTCCTAGCATATTTTAGCTATGAGACCCTTGTCTGTTGTATGGCTAGTGAAGATCTTCTCCCAATACGTGGGCTTTCTATTGATCTTGCTAGCTATGTCCTTTGCCATGCAGAAGCTCTGCAACTTCAGGCAATCCCATTTGTCCAACCTTTCTTTGATTTGTTGTGTTTCCGAGTCTCTATTAAGAAAATTTCGGCCTGCGCCAAGGAGACCTAGGGTTTCTCCTATTCTATCCTGTGATGTTTTCAGAGTGTCTGCTTTGACTCCGAGGTCTTTGATCCATTTGAAGTTGATTCTGGTGCAGGGTGATATATGAGGATCTAGCTTTAGTTTTCTACAAGTAGTTAACCAATTTTGCCAGCACCATTTACTGATTAGGCTGTCTTTCTTCCATTCTATTTTTTTAGCGCCCTTATTAAAGTTTAGATGGCTATAGGTCTGTAGGTTCATTTCTGAGATTTCAATTCTATTACATTGGTCCTGACATCTGTTCTTATGCCAGTACCAAGGTGTTTTGACTACTATGGCTTTATAATAGAGTTTGAAATTTGGTAGTGATATTCCTCCAGCAGTTTTCTTTCTGTTGAGGAGTGTTTGTGCTATTCAGGGTTTTTATTGTTCCATATGAATTTTTGGATTGCCTCTTCTATTTCCTTGAAGAATGAGGTTGGAATTTTGATAGGTATTGCAGTGAATTTGTAGATAGCTTTGGGAAATATTGCCATTTTCACGATGTTAATGTTTCCAATTCAGGAGCATGGGAGGTTTTGCCATTTTCTAAGTTCTGTTTTGATTTCCTTTTTCAAGTTTTTAAAGTTTTCATCATAGAGGTCCTTCACTTCTTTGGTTAAGTTAATTCCTAGGTATTTTATTTTTTGTGAGGCTATTACAAATGGAGTTGCTTTCCTAATTTCAGCCACACTTTTCTCATTGTTGGCATACAGAAAAGCCATTGATTTTTGGGTGTTAATTTTATACCCTGTTACTTTGCCAAAGTTTTGAATCAGCTAGAATAATTTGGCAGTGGAGTCTATGGGATTCTTTAAATACAAGATCATGTCATCTGCAAAGAGGGATTGTTTTATTTCTTCTTTCCTCATCTTGATCCCCTTTATGTTTGCTTCTTGCCTTATTGCTGTAGCTAGGCATGCTAATACTAGATTGAAGAGAAGTGAGTTTAATCTTACCATTAATCAGGAGGCAGAGATCTTAGGATCTCAATTCAATGTCAGCTTGGATAGGAAAATCTGTGAGACTGACTCTCATCTCCAATTCACTGCCAAAGAATGCTGGAAGTGGAATCATGGCTCACGTGGTAGAATGCTAGCCTGCAGCAAAATATTCAGGGATAGAATCCAAGCGCTGAGTTCAAGCCTTAGAATAGGACATATACATACACGAAGGAAGTAAATCACACAAGTTCTCAACCTTCCATTTCCATAATCCTCACTTTAATCCTGGTCAGAACCCTAAGAGTAACCTTGATGATAATATTAACCCAATCCTAAAATTAATGGAAAATATATACTAACAGGTACTCATTGTCTTTGAAATGATTTATTTACACTTTGTTCCAAATCCTACAGATTCCCTGACTTGGACTCTGAAATCGTTCCCTATTATGAATATTAACCTCAAATGTTCATATCATGAAAACTATCATAGTTTCCACTAATCTTAACTTTTACTGAACTCCTCTATCTCCAAAAAGAAGTTGCAGGTTTACTTAAATTATACTCTAGTTCCTAACTCTAACTATAAATCTAAACCTTACTAGAAACCTAACTCTAAATTTAACCTTATTGAACCCTGAATAGGAATATTAGGAAAACTCTGTAGTTTTTGGTAAATTTCAGTTGAAAATGTTAGCAGAAAACTCAGTTTTACCTTAAAGCTTACCCTTCCCTAAGCCTAAGTCTAACCTGAACTAGAACTCTACCCCTAACCATAGAACTAATAGCCTTTGGATTCTAAAAGCCATACAAATACATTACATTTATTCATTCTACCTTTATTCAACTTATCTCTCTAAAAAAAGTTTGTAGTTTTACTCATTATCTTGCCATTTTTGTAACTCTAACCTAAACTGGAATATTGAGGCTAACACTCACACTAACCATATCCTAATCTTAATATAATTAGAAGTTTCCTATTTCACATTCATCCTAATTCTAACATGACTTGTTATTCGAAGATAGTTTCAGTTTGACCCTAAACTTTCCATTGCCCTAATGCTAACACTAACCACAGCTGCAACTGAAACCTAACTTTCACCCTAATGATAGACCAATTCTAATGTTTAAGAAAAATGCTCTAGTTTAATCAGTTTGCACTCTGGAAATGAGTTTCAGATTGCCCTGATTCCCACAAATTTTCTGACTCTTCCTCTGAAGTTATTGGTTCCATAACATGAACCATTATAAAATAACTTGTCCTCAAATTCTCTTATCAGGAAAAATACTGTAGTATGCGTTGATCCTACCTTTTCCTGAACCCTTGTAGCCTAAAACAGTTTCGGATTTACTTGCGATCTAGTCCATTACTTAACGCTCTTAACCTAAACTGGATGGAAAAGTCTCATTTAATCATTACAGGAATGATCACTAAGAAATAAATATAATGAAAATACTTTAGTTACATCTCAATCTACTTAAAATAGATTGGTTACTATTATCATCAAGGTTACTACAGTCTCAATTTACTTAAAGGTACCAAAATATTAATGTTGATGAATATCACTCATTTTTAGAAAATGACTAGTCCAAACAAAGTTTATATTATATTTGAAATTTAAAAAATGAAATAGATACCCTGATTAATGACCTATTTCGGGCATTCAGAGGTTAGAAAAATGGAGAAATATCCTCATTTATGTAGGTCAAACGTGGAAGAGAGCATATGGCAAACCCAAAGCCACATACCAAGGGCAGAGATATTTAACAAAATCCCATGAAGATGAAGTAAGTCTTAAAAGGGAGAGCTGAGCATATAGGGAGTAGGGCAGAAGAATGGAGAGTGAAATGGTGGACTAATACAGTCATATAACTCAATATACATAAGTGAGAATATAATTAGGAAACTTGAAGGGATATGTTGGTTTGGGGTAAAGAAAGAAAGAAAAATGGAAAGGTTGACAATGACCCAGATGCATTGTACATTGAAATGCACATATACTCTATTCAACACTGACATGATGAAGCAAAACCCCTTTGGACAACTAGCTAAAAATTATTTTTTTGAAATTTTAATGTTAATGGATCAGGTGCATAAAGCTTTAGAGATAAATAAGAGGATAGCATTGACATATTGTTGAGGCTTTTGCTCCTTTCAATATACAAAAATAAGTGTGACAAGTCTACTCCAAATGTAAATTGTATTTTGCCAATTCTTCTTGCAAATTGCTTAAAATATGGAGAACCAAATTCCAATATCCTTATACTTCCAATAAAAACTTATAGACCTTTAGGGTTTTCACTTGCTTCTAAATATCTTAATGTAATGTATTGGAACTAATTTCATTCCACATTTAAATTTAAATTTTAGATCACGAAATTCTTTTAAAATCCTCTCACTCCATCACAGGTATGGATAAATAACTGATGAGGGCAGAATCAGAACTATTCAGAAGGTTGTAAATGGATGCTTACCTAGTTTTCTCTCTTCTGGAGCATGGAATACAGATTGTCTTAACTGGAAAAAGTTTGCCTTCCCAGGTTTTCTGCATATGAACATTCCATTAACATTTTGTTATTAGAGGATTATTCAAGATTATCTATATGTTGATTGATAATGACTGAGCTTGAGAGAAAGGTGAGGGAAAACCATCTACAATTCAATGAGATTCTGACTTGTTTTTCACAAAGGGTTATGAAAGCTCTCCATTAGAAATCTAGCAGCAGCACTTCTAAAAGTCCTTGCGTGGTTAGATTTTCTGATAATGTCTCAATTCAAGTACTTCTCCTTAGTGTTCCATATTATTCAATATGCTGTATTAGATCCTTTTATATTTTGCAGACAGCTCTTGGTGATGAAATTTGAGCTTTTCAAAATTTTTCTCCCAATTCCATCCACAAAATGCAGGCAAAAAGACAAAAAAAAT
Source organism: Dipodomys spectabilis (assembly GCF_019054845.1). Classification (NCBI taxonomy): domain Eukaryota; kingdom Metazoa; phylum Chordata; class Mammalia; order Rodentia; family Heteromyidae; genus Dipodomys; species Dipodomys spectabilis. The sequence continues at coordinate 519,718 of NW_024871053.1, forward strand.
TGAAAAAAATTGTTTCTGTTGATAGTGCATATACTTTTATTTTCCACTTCAAACATAAAATGTAGTAAAACGTTTCATAGCAATTACACTGAACTAGGTTGTGGACACATTCTAATGTAAATAATATACTGTGTTCAAGTAAAATGTTTGCGGATCCAAAATTTTACTATGCCTGTGGTCCTAAAACCAATACCTTACTGATATTGAGTGATAAATACAACTTCACATAAGCACAGAAGTTTTCCTTGTATCTTTTTTAATATATATTTTTATTGTAAAGACACTGTACACAGGGGTTACAGTTACATAGGGAAGGTAATGTGTACATTTCTTATTGAGCATTGTGACCCAATCCTTTGTTTTTCCCCTAGCATCCCTTCCTTTCACATCACCCAAATCCTCCCTCCAACCCCCCACTGATAGTATATACTCTGATAGGATATTCTTCTGCTACTTTGGTTGTTGAGAGTGTCTACAAGAGCGAGCATTCCATAGGGAGCAGGGAGACACCATATGACCTTTAGTTACTGAGATTTCCGAATGACTTGTTATCACTTGTACTGCATTTTGCAAGTCGAATCTCATGTGTTAAAATGTACCAGTTTTAAGAGGTAAGAGGAATGGTAAAAGAACTCTTAGAGACAAATGCATCTTCAACATATTTGGTTCCAAGCATTCCGTCTAAGTCATATTCAACAACTAGTGAAATTTGTGTTGACTGTAACTATGTGTCTTTCTCCATGTTTACATGTATACCTGAGTATATGTATGTGTGTATTTGTGAGGATAGTAACATACATGTGTACATATATAAGGGCACATACATATATGCATATATAAACAAATAGAAATATATAAATATATTTGCATATATATATCAAGTGTTCAGTGATTTAATCTATAGTTCTTAACATATTGTCATTCTTACAAGCATACATGATAAACTGCTCTGATGATCTGTGCTCTATGATGTACTCACTTCCCCATTATCTTGTTTTTCATCCCTGTGAACAACTTCAGTCTACTTTCCATAGGATAGCTTTGTTTCATTACATGTAGTTACTCACTGATACTCAAAGTAAAAGGTTGTTTGTAAAAGAAAAAGTACTTTTATGTCACAGCTTAAAAGTATCTTATCCATCCCAATGATTCCTAGGGAGATAAAATTTATAATAGTAATAAAAGTGAAAAGGAATTCCTAGATCTGTTGTTTTACTATTTAGAATGGCAAATAATAATAACACATCACAGTTGTAACTCTTAAATAAGGCAAGGGTAACTGATTGTATTACCATGTTCCCACAAACCAGTGGATCCTGAAGGATAATAGTAGACCACCAGAAATTCTAAGTAGCAGACATGAAGCATGAAAGAGAAAGTGAGGGAATGAGAGAGAGCATAAGAGAGAGAGAAATATAATAATACTGAAAGTGCATAACAGATAAATAAGAGCTGTATGAGAATATTCACATGGCTATCTTTAGATACTACATGTACATTTGAAGGTATTTGTTGTATAATAACCAATCAACATAAAATATAGAGTTTCATGGAGGTCGGAGGAAATGGTAGAGGAGAACCTGGAGGCTAAACAAGCACTCACATACAAAGCAGTTTTAGTGTTCCAGTGAACAGTACTAGCCTAGATAATCACACCAAGTATGCCATCACTGTACACAGAGTTTGGCTAGAGAGGGAAGATCCAGGCAAGAAGACAGATCTGAGCACTTGCCAGTAGCCACGGTTGGGGCAGCGGCTGCGGCACCCATAACCACCATATCTAAAACAGAGAGTCCAGGACAAAGGCGTCATATGCAGTGGGTGAGCAGATTCTACTCAACACCAACAAGAACTGACAAGGAGCAGATAAATTTATCCTGCAGATCACAGACCAGAGATACCCAGGAACAAAGACTCCTGTCTGAGTAGAATCCTGACATCCTCACTCCTTCTCATGGAGCAGAGGAGGGAAGGCTGCCCCTCCCCTCAACCAGACATCATCTTTGATACTGAGAAAGGCCAGGCTGAGCAACTAGCTCCAACTCAGGGTCTTGGAAGAAAACAAAAGAGTCATTTAGCAGGTCATAGGAATCTGACTTGAGCTTCCAGGCTCAGATCCACCCAGGAGAAAGTCACCTAGGCCAAGCAGAGAGAGTTCTGCCCCACAGAGGAGTGACTATCTTCACTGGGTTAACAGAACCAGAGGCTGCCCCTACCTACAGCAGCCTAGGCAATCAATTGAAATTCAGTAAATAAACCTTGTGAATGGCTCTAGGCTGGGGTCTGGGAGTGTCTCAGGAGCTAGCCCCTCAGGGAAAAGCTACTGTTTGCTGAAACGCCTCAACCCTACCCAGAACTTAGCCTCATCACAACATTTCCAAACTAGAGGAAACAGTCATCTTTCTCTTTCGTGATACTCAAAGCAGATCTCCCTCCCACTGAGCTGCCTGAAGGAGGATCAAAAAATCCTAGATAAAGCAGAGCATTTTATTGACTGCTCAAACAAACTGATGTAAGAAATCAATCAAGCCACAGGAAAACCAAACACCACAAGCAGACCACTGACTCCACGAAGAGACTGGTTACAGACAGAGGGGAGATACAGGATCTTCCCATTCCTCACCCTCCTCACCAAAAAAAAATTAAAGAACTCTTTTTGGTACCATTTTTAAAAAATTTTTTTTGTTAATCTTTTTTTTTCTTCTTCTCCTAATTTTTATTTTAGATGTGTGTGTGTGTGTGTGTGTGTGTGTGTGTGTGTGTGTGTGTGTGTGTTTGCTTATTTTAAAAAAAATCACTATTGACTTTTTGGTCCTTTTAAAATTTTTTTAATTTTTTCATTCTTTTCATTTTTTTGTTTTTCTTTTTTTTTTGCGTGACTTAATTGCTGTTTTGCCTAATCCCCAGATAAATACCCATCAACGATTGTTAGAACTTATCCCCCATTGTGTACATAATTAATCTAGAAATGTATTACTTAATTTACAAACTTTTAGGCTTAACTTTTTTTGTCTTTTATTTTCCCAGGGCTGAGGACTGAACCCAGGGCCTTGCGTGCGTCGGGCCGGCGCCCTTCCACTGGGCTAAATCCCCGGCCCCAGGCTTAACTTTTTAATAGAAGTATTATATCTTTGTACCACATAATTTTCAAGTAAATACGTTTAAGAATTTTTATTTTTTAGTTTTTCATGTCTCCTTTCTATCATCCCCCTCCTGTCATCCTATCCTTTTCTTCTCTCAATATCATTTCTTTAAAGTTACATAATTTTTAAGTGTTTCACTTTTTAAATTTAAATTTTTATTTTTACATTTTTGATTTTCTTCTTTTTAATTTCTCTCCTATCATTCTGTCCAATCCCTTTTCCTCTCTGAGATTAGGACTTGGTTAAATTTACTTTAACCTCTCCACATACTTCTAATCCTATTTTTCCCCACATTTCTCCCTAAACAAAATAATTTCTGATTTGAAAAATTCATCTTTGTGTTCTTAGCCCAATAATGCATAGTTATTTGATGTTGAATAGATGGTATCTGTTGAACTAGGTTGTATCTGCAGCCATTTTGACTGTGCAACTACAGGACTTTTGATGATTCTTGCCTTAAAATAGTGTTTTAGCAAAAAATTGGTCTCACTTTCATATCAAGTGTGCAGAACAAGCCGGAAAACACGAGAAAAATGGCAAGTGTGGTTATCTCAACTCTCATTTATGATAATCCAGTGACACAACAGTTAATGAATAATCCAGAGGAGAGTTCACACAAAGCACTACAAACATTACTGGTAAACCTGGTGAATGAAAAGAATGAAAGCTAGAAAAGGACTCAGTTTGAACGTGATAGGGAGAGAGAGAGGAGGCAAACCAAACATTAATATAGAAATCTCGTGACTGTGAGGAAACTACTCAAAGATTGATACAGTAATTGCTTGAACAGGTTGAGAACAAAGAGAAATAAAGGAATTGCGTGAACAGGCTGAGAAGAGTCAAAGAGAAAGAAAGGAATTGCGTGAGCAGGCAGAGAACAGACAAAGAGAGACAGGAATTGTGTGAGCAGGCTAAGAAAAGTCTAAGAGAACTACAGGAAGTTAATCAAAGAGTAACACAGGAATTGTGAAAGTGGTATGAGAATAAACAAAGATCAATAGAGGCATTCATGGAATCTATAAACAGCTGAAAGGATTCAGAAAGACCACAAAGGGAATGCTGAATGGAGCACGACAGGAGGAAAGGAAGTCCAAGTAAACCATAACCAATCAACTAAGTGATTTGAGAACACCAAATTAAAGAAGTAAAGAAGTTCATACAAGATCTAAAACAAAGCTCCAACAAAGAATTTGAAGCCATCAAAGCCGACCAATTAGAAGGAAAAGAAATAAAAAACCAAGTAGAAGGACTTAACAGTAGGTTAGACCATGCAGAAGATCGAATCTCAGGGATTGAAGACAGCCTAGGTATTATAGAGAAAGAACATACAACTCTCCAAGACAAATCCAAGAAACATGATAGATCTATTCAACATTTGGAAAACACAATCAGAAGGCTTATTCTGAGGACAATTGGTGTAGAGGAACACCTAGACATAGAAGTTAACTGTATAGGAAATTTGTTTAATAGAATCCTAGCAGAGAACTTCCCAAACATACAAAAAGATAGGCCTATTCAGATACAAGATGCTTGTAGAACCCCAAATAGATCAGACCAGAACAGCATTTCCCATTGTCACATTCTAATCCACACAGGATCAATTCAGACCAACAAAAATTTCCAAAAGATGTCAAGGAGAAAAGATCAATCACCTATAAAGGAAAACCAATTAGAATCACCTTATATTTTTCAGCAGAGATAATTAAAGCAAGAAGAGCCTGGAAGGCTGTATGCCATGCCTTAAAGACAAACAAGTTTCAACCAAGAATACTGTACCCAGCTAAACTATCCTTCATAACCGAAGGTCAAATAAAAATCTTCCATTGCAAAGAAAAACTGAAAAATATATCTCCACCAAACCAGCCCTATAAAAAATACTTAAAGATGACCTACAAACAGAAAACCAACAAGACCACAATAATGGCTAAGAAACCACCCAAACTGAGAATCCAAGAACCATAGGAAGAACCAAGTTTCCACAACCCCCAAGGAGATGGATAGCATGGCAGGAGCTACCAAACACCTCTCAGTCCTACCTCTCAACATTAACGGACTTAAAGCTCCAATTTAGCGAAATAGTCTGTCTAGTTGAATTAAAAAGCAGGATAACTCTATCTCCTGCTTTCGGGAGTCACACCCTGCCCATAAAAACAAACACATTTTGATAATGAAAGGCTGGAATAAAATCTACCAAGCAAACAGCTGCCATAAACAGGAAGGAGTTGCAATAATAATTTCAGATAAAATATGCTTCAAATTAAAATTAGTGTAAAGAGATAAGAAGGTCGCTACATATGACTTCTGGGTTCTCTACTTCAGAAGGATATTACAATTCTAAATATGGAATCGCCAAACAATGGAGTGCCCAAATTTATCCAAGAGACACTATTTTCCCTCAGATCTCACATAGATCCAAAGATATTAAGTGTTGAGGATTTTAACACAACACTATGCCCACTATATAGATCAAATCAGCAAAAAATTAACAGAGAAACCACAGATCTAAACAACTGCATAGAGCAAATAGATTTAACAGACATCTATTGAATGAATATTTCACCCAGTAGCATCAGAATACATGTTTTACTCTCCAGCACATGGAACATTTTCCAAAAGAGATCACATTTTAGGTCACAAAGCAAACTTGCCCAAGTTACACCTTGCATTCTCTCAGACCACAAGGGAATAAAATTAGAACTCAACACCAAAAGCCACCAAAAAAAAGTCTTGTATCACATGGGGGCTGAACAACACACTGTTAAATAAACAGGGGTTCAGGGAAGAGATTAGAAAGGAAATTGAAATGTCCATGATATTCAACAAAAATGAACACACAAATTACCAGCTCCTCTGGGACACTGCAAAGGCAGTACTCAGAGGCAAATTTATAGCTCTGAGGTCCTACACCAACAAAATAGAGAGATCTGAAACCAACAATTTAATGAGACATCTGAACCACCTAGACAAAAAGCAGTAAGATAAACCCCAATTCAATAGATGTAAAGAAATAATTAACATTAAATCAGAATTAAACAAATTAGAATAAACGAAAAAAAAGAATGAATCAACAAAACAAAGATTTGGTTCTTTGCAAAAATTTACAAAATTGACAGACAATTAGCAAATCTTATCAGAAAAAGAAGAAACACACCCAAGTAAATAAACTCAGATGTGAGAATGGAAACATCGAAACAGAAACAACCAAGATTCTGAACATTATAAAGGAATATTTTCAAACCTTTATGCTAATAAGTTTGAAAACTTGGCAGAAATGGACCTTTTGTTAGCAATTATCAACATGCAAATACTAAACCAAGATGAGTTAAAACATCTTAAGGGGCCAATATCAAGACACAGCAATAAAAGACCTCCCATCTAAGAAAATCCCAGGACCAGATGGATTTACAGCGGAATTGTACAAGAGCTTCAAAACAGAGCTCACACCCAGTACTCCTCCAACTCTTCAATGAAATTGAAAGAGAAAGTTCACTACCGACCTCATCCAATGAAGCCATCATAACCTTCATGCCCAAACCAGGCAGGGAATCATCAAAGAAAGAGAACTATAGACCCATTTCATTGATGAATATTGATACAAAGCTTTTCAACAAAATTTTGGCCAATCGACTTCAACTATTCATCCAAAAAATCATACACCACTATCATACAGGATTCATTTCAGGGATGCAAACCTGGTTCAATATACACAAATCAATTAATATAATTTATCACATCAACAAGAGCAAGAATTAAAACCACATGGTTATCTCAACAGATGCAGAAAAAGCATTGGACCAAATCCAACACCCCTTTATGATGAAGGTTCTGGAAAAATTAGGAATCCATGTAATATTCCTCAATACAATAAAAGCTGTATATGGAAAACCTACAGCCAGCATTATACTCAATGGTGAAAAACTAAAGCCATTTCCTCTTAACTCAGGAACAAGACAAGGATGCCCACTCTCTCCACTTCTCTTCAATTTAATATTAGAATGCCTAGCTACAGAAATAACACAATATGCCAAAATAAAAGGGATGCAAATAGGGAAAGAAGAAGTACAATTGTCCCTCTTTGCAGATGACATGATCTTGTCCTTAAAGAATCCCACAGATTCCACTCCCAAATTACTCAAGCTGATTCAAAACTTTGGCAAAATAGCTGGGTATAAAATTAACCCTCAAAAATTAATGGCTTTTCTGTATGCCAACAATGAGAAAAGCATGGCTCAAATCAAGAAAGCTTTTCAATTTGTAATAGCCCCACAAAAATAAAATACCTAAGAATTAACTTAACCAAAGAAGTGAAGGACTTCTCTGATGAAAACTTTAAAAATCTGAAAAAGGAAATCAAAACCTCCCATGCTCCTCAATAGGAAGGATGAACATTGTGAAAATGGCAATATTTCCCAAGGCTATCTACAAGTTCAATGCCATACCTATCAATATTGCAACCGCATTCTTCAAGGAAATAGAAGAGGCAATCCAAAAATTCATATGGAACAACAAAAGACCCCCATTTGCAAAAAGTCATCCTTAACAGAGAGAATATTGTTGGAGAAATATCAATATCAGATTTCAAACTCTACTACAAAGCCATAGTAATTAAAACAGTTTAGTACTGGCACAAGAAAAGAACTCAGGAACAGTGGAATAGAATTGAAAACTCAGAAATGAACCTACAGACCCATAATCATCTAATATTTGATAAAGGATCTAAAAATATAAAATCGAAGGAAGACAGGCTGTTCAGTAAATGGCACTGGCAAAATTGGTTAATCACTTGTAGAAAATTAAGGCTAGATCCTTATATATCACCCTGTACCAGGATCAACTCCAAATGGATCAAAGACCTCGGAGTCAAAATAGATATTCTGAAAACATTACAGGATGGAATAGGAGAAACCATGGTCTCCTTGGCACAGGCTGAAATTTTCTTAATAGAGACCCAGAAACACAACAAATGAAAGAAAGGTTGGACAAATGGGATGGCATGCAATTGCAGAGCTTCTGCATGGCAAAGGACATAGCTAGCAGGATCAATAGAAAGCCCAGGGAATCCGAGATGATCTTCACTAGCCATACAACCTACAAAGGTTTCATATCTAAAAGAGACCTGGAAATCAAAATCCCCCAACACAAATACTCAAAGAAAATACTGCCCAATAAATAAGTGGGCTTAAGACATAAAGAGAAACTTCTCTGAAGAGGAAAGGAGGGTGAACAAAAACACATGCAGAAATGCTCAACCTCCCTAGCCATAAAAGAAATGCAAATCAATCAACATTGAGATATCACCTCACTCAAGTTAGAATGGCTATAATCAACAATGGCTAATAACAACAGATGCTGGAGGGCATGTGGACCAAAAGGAACCTTAATGCATGGTTAGTGGGAGTGTAAACTTGTTCAACCACTTTGGAAAGTAGTATGGATGTTCCTACAAAGACTCCACATAGAGCTTCCCTATGATCCAGCAATTCCACTTTTGGGCATTTACCCAAATGATCACAAACAAGACCATACTAAAGCTACCAGCACAAATATATTTATTGCAGCATTACCATAGCTAAGATATGGAACCAACCCAGATGCCCTTCAGTAGATGAATGGATCAAGAAAATGTATATATACACAATGGAATTCTATGTCTGTATCTGAAAGAATGATATTGCCCGATTTGTTAGGAAATGGAAACCTTGGAATAAATCATATTAAGTGAAGTAAGCTAGGCCCAAAGAAACATGGTTTCCCTTATTTGCAATATCTAGTGTATGTCTGAGACACGCAGAAATTGTTACATAAGTTTATGATAGGTGAAATGAACCCCAAGATAAGAATTCAAAATTTTCTTCTTTCCTGCAATTATTTCTAACATATTCATAAGATGATTTCTTTGTTACTTTGTATGTCCCTCCCGCATGGTATAACCCCTGTTTTCACTCTATTTGAGGTTGGTATAATTTGTGGAGGGGAAGGGAAAATTTTTTTTTAAATATGGATACAGGTGGACCCATTGCACCAATGAGATATACAAGACATTATGTCGAAAAACGAATTTTACAACTTCGGGTTGGGGAAAGGGGAGGGGGAATGGGTTGTAAAGGGGGTGAGATGGGAAGGGATAGTAAGGAGAAACAAAGGAGTAGGCAACAATGCTTGATAAGAAATGTACTCATTACCTTTCTCATGTAATTGTAACCCCTCTGTCTGTTATTTTCACACTTAAAAAAACAATAAAAACCATAAAATATAAAGTGATTTTGATAAAAAAATAAAAATGACTCAGAATAAATTATCAATGCAAAAACAATATTTACAGAAGCAAACTCTCAGAGATATTACATGACTTTGAGAAGGATAAAGTGGAAGGGATAGGAATGGGAAACAAAGGAGGAGGCTGCAATGCTTGATAAGAAATGTACTCATTATCTTGCCCATGTAATTGTAACCCCTCTGTACAATATTTTCACAATAAAAAATTTAAAAATTGAAAAAAGAAAGAAAAAAGAAAAGGAAAAAGTGGCTGAACTTAATATAAATTTAGAAGTATGACCATTCAGAAAACATAAAAAGATATTCTTTATTTCATTATATAACCCAAAGCAGAAAGTAAATGTTATTTAGATGATTTTTTTATAACAGTCTCTCAGGTGCTGGGAAGGTGGTTCAGTGTAGAGTGTTGCCTTGCATGCATGAGGTCCTGGGTTTGATTCCTCAGCACTACATAAGCAGAAAAAGATGGAAGAGGTGCTGTGACTCAAGTAGTAGCACTAGCCTTGAGCTGAAGAGCTGAGAGACAGCAACCAGGACCCAGAGTTCAAGCCCCACAACCAACAAAACAAAAGAAAAACAAAACAAAACACAGTCTCACTTTTGTGTGCTCAAGATTGTAACACTAGTGCTTCAGTCTAGGGCTATGCTTTTAGGTGTGGACATTTATCAACACTCCTGATTCAGATTCTAATTGATAAAATTTTAATCAATATTTTTTTCTTACTAATTTTGCTCATTGTAAATTCACATATACCTATAAAAAACGATGTGGCCATCTCAATAACATTCTCAAAGTACTTCTTAATGATGGCTTACAAAAAGTTGTATTATATTACAACAAGGAAAACAATGCTACAAATAAGGAAAACCAATACATAAATATTAATGATTAATAAAATAAAAAACAAAACATTTACCACTGTTTCCAGTATTTGAAATGTACGACATATTCGATTTATTATTTTCTTATATTGCTGTACATTTAAAACTGTCTAAGTCTATGATGTTCAACAAGAATTTTATAGGCTATGAGCAGCGTTTAAAGTTATCCAATAAGATTATTATTTATGGTTCATCTCATCATTTGTATATGGCTTCTACCATCATTTGTTCCTCACTAACATATAAAGTAAGGAAGCCCTTAAATTTTGACAGAAACTGTGAAGTTAATATCTTAAATCTTCACTCTGCTTCTTTACACAAACACTTTGCAACTTCTCATTAGTAAAGTTTCTATAAACTCTGAAATGTATATACTTAGTAGTATATGACTGCTACCATGAATCTTAAATGCTTTATGGAAATGTTTTACAATCTGCTAAATAGTCTTAATTTTGGCATATATGAGCAAATTCCCACAATTAAACATATTGAAAACATTAAAACTTTTAACAAACCTTAACACTATCTATAGTGTTCATTATGACAGGTTCCTTGTACAGAATAATTGAATTCCTCCCCCTACACATCCGTTGAACAATAAATAACTGGAATTATTTTGTTTTTGACATGTCAATCTTGACTTTATTCTTAAAAGTGTTCTTATGTAAGAAATACATTGTTCTAAAATTTCACGACAATTCTTTTGAATTTATTTTTTGTGGAATTGTCTAGTTTAAGAAAATCAATTACACTTTATATATAAAAAATGTTCTGTGCTCAATTCGGTAGCACATACACTAACATTGGAACAATAAAAAGAAGAATAGCCCCTGACTGAGGATGACACGCAACTTCGTGAAGCATTCCAGATTTTTAAAAGAACAGATGCTGGAGGGGATGTGGACAGAAAGGAACCTTAATGCATTGTTGTTGGGAGTTTAAACTTGTTCAAAGGCTTTGGAAAGTAGTATGGAGGTTCCTCAAAAGACTACACAGAGCACCCCTAAGACGCAGCAATCTCATTTTGGGCATTCACCCAAATGGTCTCAAACAAGACCATACTAAATCTACTAGCAAAACTATGTTCATTGCAGCATTATTTACCATAGCTAAGCTACATAACTAAACCCGATGCCCCACACTAAAGGAATGGATCAAGAAAATGTGTGTGTGTGTGTGTGTGTGTGTGTGTGTGTGTGTGTGTGTGTGTATACTGGATTTCTATGCCTCTATCAGAAAGAATGGCATCACCCAGTTTGTTAGGAAATGGAAAGACTTGGAAAAAATTATATTAAGTAAATTAAGCCAGGCCCAAAGAAGTGAAGTAAGCCAGGCCCAAGGAAACATAGATCCCATGCTTTCCTTATTTGCAATAACTAGTATGTGTCTGATACAAGCAGAAAAGTTCAGATAAGTTGATGTTAGGGGAATGAACCCCAAGATAAGTATTCAAATGTTTTTTTTTGTTTTTTGTTTTTTTCCTTTCATGCAATTTTTCTAACATATTTATAAGAAGATTTCTATGTTGCTTTGTATGCCCCTCCCCCAAGGTATAACCCATGTTTCACTGCATTTGATGCTGGTATATTTTGCGGAGGGGAAGGGAAAAAAACCAATTCGTTTAACTAGGGATGCAGGTGGACCCATTGCAACAATTAGATGTACAAGTCATTATGTAAAAAAATGAACTTTACAACTTTGAGGGGAGGAGGACCGGGTGGGGGAAGTGTGGGAGTATGGGAAGGGATGGGAAGGGGAAGCAAAGAGGAGCCAACAATGCTTGATAAGAAATGTACTCATTATCTTGCCCATGTAATTGTAACCCCTCTGTATGCTATTTTCACAATAAAAAAAAGAAGCATAGGTCCTATGGTATCCCTTATTTGCAATAACTAATGTATGTCTGGGATAAACAAAGAAGGTATGGTAAGGCGAAAAAAGGAGGAGGCAACAATACTTGATAAGAAATGTACTCATTACCTTTTCCAGGTAATTGTAACTCCTCTGTATGATATTTTCACAATTAAAAAAAGAGAAAAGGTCAAAAGCATGTGCATATGACTAGATAAGATGATGTTAAGGTAAATGAACCCCAAGATAGGGACACAAGTGGTTTTTTATTTGTTTCTGTTGTTTCTAATGTATTTATAATGTACGATGTGATTTTTTTATATGTGCATCCCCCACAGTTAAACCCCTGTTTTCACTGTATCTGATGTTGGTGTACCTCCATCTTGTATATACACTTCTCTAATTTGGGTATGGAAAAGGAAAAAAACAAAATGCTTAAATAAGGATACAGTATGACCCATTGCACCAATGTGATGCACAAGACAGTACGTTGAAAAACGAACTTTACAATTTAGGCAGGGTGGGGGCAGGGCAGCGTACTTGTGGAGGTGGGAAGGAAGGGATGGTGGGGGAAAACAAAGGAGAAGGTAACAATGCTTGATAGGAAATGTATTCATTACCTTTTTCATGTAACTGTAACCACTCTGTACAGTACTTTTACAATAAAAAACATAAAAATGTTCTGGGATGGAAGAGAATATTACCCCTATTTTACCCATATAATATCGTTAACAAAGAAATTAATGCAAAACACTGATATGAATATATTTTGAATAAATGTGTGTGTGTGCATGTGTGTGAGTGTGTGTGTGTGTGTGTGTGTGTGTGTGTGTGTGTGTGTGTGTGCGTGCCTGCGCATTTTCATTCTCAGAGTTTGAATTCAGTGCATCAAGGTCTCGCTAGGCTATTCCTCTCTAGGTTGATGAGCTATTATATAAGCTACATCTCCATTCTTGGCTCTTTGCTAGTTCATTAATTAAAAAAAAATCTCATGAATATTTTTGTCCTGATTGGCTTCCAACGGTTATCCACAGATCTCCGGTTCCTGAGCAGATACCCGTGTAGACAGGATTACAGGTATGACCAACCAGCACAAGGCTTTCAGAATACTTTAAAAAGTAGAAGAAAATTTACTTCATAGAGGCTTGTTTATCATCTCCAGCTTTTACAGCATTTTGGAGTGATTATATGTGAATTTATTTCATTTTTGGAGTCTTAAAAGACAGTAAGTGATGGTATTTAAAAGTTTAATCCTTTTTTTTTATCAGTCATGTGGCTTGAACTCTGGGCTTGGGCGCTGAAGTGCCTGGGCTTGGGTGCCTGCGCCTTTCAGCTGAAGGCGAGTGCTCTACCCCTTGAGCGACAGTGCCACTTTGGCTTTCCTAGTGGTTTATTGGAGATAAGAGTCTCATAGACTTTCCAGCCTGGGCTGGCTTTGAAGTGCAATCCTCGGATCTCAGCTTCCTCTGTAGCCAGGATTATAGGCGTGAGCCACCAGCTACCGGATAATTTTAGTACTTTTTAAAACGTATACTGGTACTGTGGAACAGAAGAAATTTGTCACTCTTTAGACCTCAATTTGAGGTCTGAGCATGATAACCCAATGTCACCAACACAGTCTGTGTTGAAGAAAAATGTGACAGAAAACGATTACTGTTGGCAATAATTGCTATGCTATTAATTCTTGGACAACATGAATATTGAATTAAGAGTGTAAGGGAATGGAGAGGATTTTACCTACTGTTTTTATTGCTGACTTTTGGAAATTTTGACTCATTTCCTTCCCCACTGTGTGTCTTTGGGCCATGCATTTAGTGCCTTTAATTACAATATTTCCTAACACTAAAATGTTAATAATATTAGAATTATAGCAAATGTTTTCTTAAGAATTAAGAGAAATAAAATGTGAAAAACTTAACGTAAACTTCTAGGAATGAGCTTACAATTACATAGGCAAGATAATGAGTATATTTTTTATCAAGCATTGTTGCCTCCTCTTTGTTTCCTGTTCCCATCCCTTCCCATCTCCCCCAAACCTATCATCCCACCAACCCCCCCCCCCCGCCAAAGATGTAAAGTTTGTTTTTTGACATAAGGACTTGTACATCTCATTATTGCAATGAGTCCACCTGCATCCCTATTTAAACGATTTGTTTTTTCCCTTCCCCTCCACAAATTATACAAACATCAAATCCAGTGAAAGCATGGGTTATACCATGGGGGATGGACATACAAATCACCAAAAAATTATCTTATAAATGTTCGAAACAATTGCAATAAAAAAAAAATGAATCCTTATCTTGGGGTTCATTTCACCTAACATCAACTTATTTGACCTTTTCTGCTTGTCTCAGATATATACTAGTTATTGCAAATAAGGTAAACCATGGGACCTATGTTTTTTGGGGCCTGGCTTAATTCACTTAATATAATTTTTCCATGTCTTTCCACTTCCTAACAAATGGGGCAATGTCATTCTTTCTCATGGTGGCATAGAATTCCATTGTGTATATATATCACATTTTCTTCATCCTTTCATCTGGGTTTGTTCCATATCTTAGCCATGGTAAATAATGCTGCAATAAACATAGTTGTGTTGGTAATGGACAAGGGTCTCATATCTAAAATATACCTGGAACTCAAAAAAATTAAATCCCCCAATGACAAATCCTCAAAGAAACAACTGCTCAATAAATAAGTGAGCTAAAGACTTAAAGAGAAACTTCTCTGAAGAGGAAAGGAGGATGGCCAATAGACACATGAAGAAATGCTCAACTTCTCTAGCCATAAAAGAAATGCAAATCAAAACAACATTGAGATACCATATTACCCCAGTTAGAATGGCTATGATCAAGAACTCTAATAACAGCAGATGCTGGAAGGGATGTGGACAGAAGGGAACCTTAATGCATTACTATTGTTCAATTGTACTATTGTTCAACAGCTTTGGAAAGTAGTATTGAGGTTCCTCCAAAGACTCCACGTAGAGCTCCTCTATGATCCAGCAATACCACTTTGGGGTATTTAACCAAATGATCACAAACTAGACAGCAGTTTTTTTAAATAGTAAATAGAATGCAATAAGTATTACAGAAGCCATTACATGTAATGAGAAAAGCAGAAGGACTGTTCTCTATTGACCATGCTCTGCTTCAAAATCAGCCAGGTGGATACCTTCTCATGCTGTAACTCAAACTGGTTTTATTATGTCTTGGCAGTATAAAAACATCAGGGACAGAATAATGAAGGAATGTTGTAGACTGAGGTGAAGTCAATATGAAAATGTGCAAAACTGATGAAAAGGTAAAAGTCTCTGAGTAGTATATTGTGTTTTACATCATTTAAGTTAAATTGAAAAAATAGGGAAGACCTAGAAGAATTAATTCTCTTTTTGATAGCCAAACAAAGGTCCATAGAAGATTGAACTTTTTCCTCATACTTGTAGAGACATCATCAGATGAGAGGAACTCTATTGTTTTTATTTTTTTTTTTTGCGTTTTTCAATTTATACTTCAGTTTGAAATCTGAACTACATGAGACTGAAAGAAACCTAGAAAAATTAGACACACAAGCTTTGGAAAAAGTCATGAATGAAACACAAACAAAATACATATAGCCTTGTAAAAGGTCTAACTAAATTTATTTACATAGTCTTAAGTGTAAACAGAAAATGATTTAAACAATATATTATTGAAAATTGAAAAATGTTAGGAGTTGCTTAATTTTTTCCTTTCTACTATATTGAATTAAGTATTGATTTTATATAGAGAGATTAAAGATGAGATTAACAAGAAACGATTAAAAATGGACAAAAGTTCTGAATAGACATGTTTTCCAAAAAGCCCTGAAAAGTGCTAGTGTGTTTACAAAGTAGTTTTTAATACCACTTCTATGCTGGGTTAATGCTTTGTGAACAGAAGTCATTAGAGAAATGCAATTGAAAATTACTATGATACTACTTCATAACTATTATAAATCTTATAAAAAAAAATCTAAGGAACCAGGTGTGGTGGAAAAGGCTTATAATTCCAAGCATTTAGCAGTTTGGAGTAAGAGGATTTGAGTCTAAGGCCAGCCTGGGGTTCTTCTGCACATAGTTAAAACCTGCCCTTAAGAAACTCAAAATGTAATAATGTTAGTGAGAGTGTGAGAAAAGGAAATTTTCTACACTCTTGGTCAAAATACAGGTTAGTATTCTCATTGTAGAAAGTACTTTGCAGTTTTCTAAAGAAATGCAAAGTTGAAATATCATCTGACACATCAATCATTTGATTATTTCTCTCTGGGTAACTCGTAAATATATCTGTAGTTGTTTGTTATTCACATTGTTCACAACAGCCGCCCAGATATAAATAGAAGTTAAGTGTTCAACGACAGACTAATAAAGCAACTGTGTGCATGCACAAATATATTTTTCTGTTTCATCTTTTAAATAGCAAGAGATTTCTCCAATTAGGCATAACTTACAATGACCTGAAAGATGTATTCTAAATGAAGAAAAATGTTGTCTTCTGATATTTGTAAAACTACACACACACACACACACACACACACACACACACACAAACACACACACACACACACACACACACCAACCTCAATCATTATGAGAGAATTTTTTTTAAAGTAAAGCAAACTGGAATTGCTGGGGCATTTATGTCACAATGTAGAAGATAGTAAATATACAGGATCACCAAGTATACAATTTTAATGTACAACATGAATGTACAGAGGACAACACTGGCCTAAGATAGTAATGAAGCTAAATGAGTAAGAGTTGTTCTTCCTTGTAAGGGCTGCTCTTTTAGATATTCTTCCTTCAGTAATGGATGACATGAACGTAATTCTTTAAATATACCTGCCTGTTTGCAGAAATAACAAACAAGGTAGCAATAACGTTGTATGCTCAACATAGAACAAAATGTCAAATTTAAATACATGAGATTATCCTAGGTGTAAACTAATAATTCCAAATAAGGGAAACCATGGGACCTATGTTTCTTTAAGTTTGGCTTACATAACTTAATATGATTTTTCCCCAAGATCTTCCATATCAATACAAATGACGTGTTATCATTCTTTCTGATGGAAGCATAGTATTCCATGTGTGTGTGTGTGTGTGTGTGTGTGTGTGTGACATTCTCTTGATCCATTGATCTACTGAGGAGCATCTGGGTTGATTCTTTATCTTAGCTATGATAAATAATACTGTGATGAACATAATTATTCTGGTAGCTTTAGTGTGATCTTGTTTGTGATCACTTGGGTAAATGCCAAGAAGTGGAATTACTGTGTAATAGGGGAGCATTATTGTGTACATCAAGGATAATCTTAGTAGATGAGAAGAATAGCTCAATAGCTATGTACATATGAGGGTGTATGGTGATTCCAAGGTAAATGATCTCCAAGATATGTTATTTCTTGTTGTTCTAAATGTAATATGTGATTTCTTTTTATCCTTTTGTGTTTTCCACACCTATGGTTTATCCTCTGTAGTAACTGTATTTGATTTTGATACCCTGGATATTGTAAATATGTTGATCTGAACTAGTTAAGGGAAAGGCAAAAAGCAAAACAGTGAGACAAAGGACAAAGGACATAAGGGGGAACTTATGCAACAGTGATACTCACAAGACAATACGTTGGAAATAGTCTTGGGGGGGCATTAGGATGGAAGAGGGAGAAAAATGGGGGAAGGGATAACAAGTTATAAAAGAAGTGAATTCATTATCTTACTTATGTAGCTATAACCCCTCTGTACATTAACTTGACAATAAAATTTAAATATAAAACATAAAATACATGATAGCAAGCAGCAGTACAGGAGATGTGAGTGGGGAAATGCTGTACTATACAAAGAAGAGTAAAACAGCTGTGGAGAGCAGTAATTTGACTTTAACATAGGAAGTAATAAACTAGCATGCAGATTTTCAGCCTCATGTCAGTCACTAAAAGGGGAAAACAAAATGTACAATCAGTAAACCAATAGAGATAAAATAGAAAACTAAATAATTAAGGTGAAGGGATGATGTGGACCAAGAACAAAAAATGACACAATTAGTAAACAAATAACAAGCTGGTAAGTTATACAATATTACTAATAATTCTAGTAATGTTTTTTTAACCTCACAACTTGTTGGAACTATACTTCAAATCACAGTTTAATAGTATATCATTTTAAAATTAGGTTACTTCTTATTGATTTCTTAATATTGAATGTTTAATATATAATTTTAATTTCAGTAGCTATAGAAAAGAAAGTGAAACTAAGTTTAATAATATATAGCATGAATTGTAAAATTGAAAAGCATTAGAATTTAAACGAATAACATCATTATTGTTTCATTTCTGCGAATTAATGTAATAATTCAAAGTGTTTTCTACACTTCGCACTCATCTTAACATCAAATAATAAATTATTGCACATGACTTGGTATTAGGTGGAAGGGTTCAGCGCTGTGGTAATATTCACACCACACAGTACATCAGAGTTTGACTCCTCTCATCTAGCTTAAATTGTGGAAATTTGATTTCTACATGCATGTTAAATTCTTGCCAAGGTGACATCTATAAAATTATATACAATTATGTATATGAGGAGTGTTTCCGATGATACTTAAAAGTCAAATTCATTAATTAAATTTTATTGTTTTCTACCAAATAAATACTTTTAGAGAGACTGAATTTCTGAGTTGAGGATTATTTTATATCCCTGCCATTGTTTCTATAGTTGGATTTAATTTTCCATAAAGGGTTAAGTGTATTATATTGGATATATGAAGGTTAACTGAATGTTTATTCTATCAATATTTTGCCACTGGTTTAATCCCAAGTTTAAATTATCCATATGTTTGAAGTAATGAAAATAACAACAGATATTAAAAAAGATAAATCAGTGTGTAGTAGATAAGTATTTTCACCTTTATTTTAATAGTTGGTCCTCTTTTACACTACAGAATATTATAAGGAAAATGTGCTCAAGGTTGACCACAACTGCAGAATATTATTGTTTGGTCTATCATAAGAGAAGGAAGGAAGGGGTACCTTCCTTCCAAAAGTCTGCTCCCAAGGATGTGATCTGTTTTATGTTGGTGACTTGGAAATGAACATTTTTTACAGTCAACCTTGAAAAGCCATCTTGATAGACCATTTTTTAAGTGGTTACATTGGATTTTCCATGGCTTTGCAAGGATGCTGGATTGCCTCATTTTGAGACAAATAAAACAGGAATTTATTCAGCTGTTCTTTGTATCTTTAGGAAAAAAACCATTGACTCTAGGCCTGGGGATCAAAGGGGTCCAGAGAAGCTACTACCTTGATTAGTAATCCTAGGCCTCTAAAAACAAAACAAAACACAACTCCAGTAGGAACAGCAACTCAGGGCAACTATCACAGCCTACATGAAGTCAGGCAAAATACGGAAGCTGAGAGTCATTTATCTGATGACTAATATATTTTTATGAGGCAGACTGAAATAAGACTTCAGAGAGAGAGTCAAAAGACTGATCAGAGAGACTAAAATTGGTCACACGAAGATTGGAAAATACAAATCCTTGTATAGCAAATAAATCTTAAAAAGCCTGTGCATATAAGAACAAGACAGCAGACCAAATTCCAGATATGTGCATTTTCTTAGAGGTCAGCTTAATGAATTATCAATGGAAATCTTTGCATTCTTAAATATTTGACCACATGTAGGAGAAGGCCAATTGCTGAAGAGAAAGAAAACGTCATCACTCAGTTACGAGGTCCAATATCACATTAGGAAGGAATCAAGCACAGATTTGTAATAAAAAGAGAAAAAAATATTCCAAATGAGGGTTTCATTTGTTTTGATGTAACAGTTTCTGATTTATGTGTTAGCAAATACCATACAATTGATCCATTCCCACAGCTGAGTTGATATTTACTGCAGTATTCCCACATGAAGGAAAAGAGAAAATTTACAAATGTCTGATGAAATGAGTTGAGGGTGAAGTGTTCTAATAGCGATATCTGAGATTTAGACATAGATGAAGAGGGGGATTTTCTTTTTTAAAAATCCCCCATTTTTAGCCTGGTGCCAGAGGCTCACAGCTGTAATCCTAGCTACTCAGGAAGCTGAGAACTGAGAACTGCTTTTCAAAGCCAGCCTGGCAGGAAAGTCCCTGAGACTCTTATCTCCATTTGAGTTGAAGAGCTCAGAGATAGTACACAAGCCCAGACTTAAAGCCCCTCGACCAAGACCAAAAAAAATTTCCCTTTTGTTGGACTGCCTACATCTTTTCCTAACATTCAACAAAGAAGCCATTTTATCACCCACAACATTTAAATCCTGTCCTAGCTACTGCAAATAGAATGGTTTGTTATCTTATGTCAAAAAGTTCATATTTTCGGGATCAAATACCAGCAGTGGTAACATTTTTTTCCAGTCCTTGAACTCTGGGCCCGGGCCCTGAACATGGTTATGCTTGTAGCGTTAATGTGAGCTTGTTTATTTATTGGATTACTGCCCATGAGGGGAATTACGGGGTCATAAGAGAGATCTATGTTTAGTCTTTTGAGGAAACTCCATACTGCATTCCAGAGGAGTGGAACAAGTTTAACTTCCCACCAACAGTGTAATAGAATTCCCAATTGGAGACGGGTGCTGGTGGCTCATGCCTGCAATCCTTACTACTCAGGAGGCTGAGATCTGAGGATCATGGTTCAAAGCCAGGCCAGGGAGGTTCCCAATTGGCTACACCCACGGCAGCGTTTGCTATTATTAGTTTTCTTGATAATGGCCATTCTAACTGGGAAGGGGTAGAATCTGGCTTGTTTACTTGTAGATTTGTAGGCACCTTCTAGCTACCATAAATGAATGAATCCATGAAACCTGTATTTTTCTGCGTCTGCATTTCTTTCTCTTAGCATAATTTTCCCAAGCCTTTCATTTTCCTTAAGACTGGTGAAAAGTCATCCTTTCTAATGGGTGAATAGAATTCCATTGTGTGTGTGTGTGTGTGTGTGTGTGTGTGTGTGTGTGTGTGTAAGATGACTATAGCCCATGAGTTCATTTCTAAACCTACTTTTTCATCTGTAATTCTCTAATTTCATATTAAATTTGGATTGCATTCTCTACTGCATTGAAGAATATTGTTGGGATTTTTATGGGTAGTGCATTGTCAATTGTTTGGGGGCAGAAGTGAAGTTTTCACAGTTATTTGTGAAAGCATTGAAAGATTTTGCATTTCCTTGAATCTCCTTCAATTTCCCTTTTTATATTTTTAAATTTTCACAGTAGAGGTCCTTCACATTTATGGTAAAATTAATTCCCAGTTTTGTTGTTGCTGTTGTTGTTTTGTTTAGATTTGAGTTGATTTTGAGGCTAATACATATGAGGTTGTTTTTTGGATTTCAACCTGGATGTTCCCATTGTTGGTAACAAAGAAAGACTACTGATTCTTGTGGGTTTTATACCCTTGCTACATTGCTAAAGGTTAGCAACACCTTTACTAACTTGAGGAAGGTAGGTATAGGGTCTCTAAATACAGGATCATTTCATCTGTACAAAGGGATCATTTTACTTCTACCTTATTTGGATCCCCATTATGTTTTTCTCTTGCCTATTGCTCTTGCGAGAATGTCCACTATTATATGGAAGAGTAGTAGAGAGAGTGGACATCCTTGTTTCACTCCAGATTTTATTTTATTATTTTTTGAGTTTGCAAAATCTGGTTTAATTCAAACTGAGGAGCACATTGTGAAAATACATATGCATAAAAATCTAATAAATGCTAGATAAACAACATATTACTTTACAATAGAATAACCACAAATTTGAAGGCTCAAATTGAGTCTGTCAGCTGTAAATACAATTTTATATTTGGCTCAAGTGGCTACTCAATTTCAAATGGTGCCAAGTTTCTCCAAAGCACCTCTTGACCCCCTTAGCCTTGGGAGGATTTTCACCACAGTCTCAGATGAAATTCCAGTCATCCCTTCAACTCTTGGGGCCAATGGAGTCATTGGTACCCAAACACAACTGGAGGCCACGGATTTCCAGTGACCAAAAGTTATTGCAAAGAGAAGTCCATTCTAAGCCAGACTCATGGCTAAGAAGGTGTGAGATTAGCCCTTTAAACAGTAGTGTAGCATTAACATGGTCTATGTTAAGAAATAGCTCCTTAGTGAGAATGTACCAGTTACTAGTTATCACACCAACAGAAAAAGGCAACACGGGAGCTTCATATTTCACATGAAAGACTAGCATTAACTGGGTCTGGCTTCATTCACATAGAGGTATTATTTTATTTTAGACCCAAGAGAAAATGAGTTCATACCAGTCATTTCTTCACATAAGATTTGTGTAGCATTAAAATTGTTTTATGCTAATGATGAGGCCATGCGGGCAAAAATGTGTAATTCTCCTCTGCGAAAACAGAAACACCCCATTTCGACTCCTGTCCAGTTTCCAAAAAAAAACCATACATATACCTTTGTTATTGCACATCTTTCACAAAAATCTGTGTAAGTATTTTATATAATATATATATACAAATATATATATATATATATATATATTTACACTACACATAAAAAGACTATGGTATTTTACAGAATACATGTTTAACAAAGATCATTCATTACACCACAGACGTTAGAAATGATACAAAACACTTAAATCATTTAATGTAACATTGTGAATTAAAACACAGGTTTGAAGCATCCACAGACTCCAAGACAAACATTTCTGCTTTAGAGTTCATTGAGAAGCCCAGCTTGTCACAAAACTTTAAGCAACAGATGCAGGCAAAATAAATAAGACTTTTCTGGTACTAGCAATTGTTTTATTAGAAAAATAGGTGTGGGTCAAGTGGTTTTTAAAGAGCTGTGTAGAAGAGTTTTAGTCTAGACTTCATTCCAGATTTTAATGTCTTCATGTGTCCACTGTTAGGTACCTGCTTTGTCATACGCATACTTTGTATTATATTGAGGAAAGTTGCATGCATTCCTAGCTTCTCAGACCTTTTAATCATAAAGGGGTATTGGAGCTTATTAAAAGCTATTTCTAAATCCATATAAATGATGATGTGGTTCTTGTCCCTGCTTCTGCTGATGGTGTGTTACGTTTATTGACAAGTTCTTGAATCCAATTGTATCCTATGATGAATCCTGTTCATTATACCTCAAGCAGCACCATTG
Organism: Dipodomys spectabilis; assembly: GCF_019054845.1. NCBI lineage: Eukaryota > Metazoa > Chordata > Mammalia > Rodentia > Heteromyidae > Dipodomys > Dipodomys spectabilis. The sequence continues at coordinate 543,036 of NW_024871053.1, forward strand.
GTTGTTACTGGAAGTAACGGTTACAAGATGTGCAAACTGATCCCAGGAGAGGAACGAAACATAGAGGAATGACAAAGTTCAAGTTAATATGTGCTTTCCTTTTTACTGTACAAGAAAACAATCCCAAGGAGTGAAGGTAACTCTGTCCCTGACTTTTTCGAGTGTGCTCTTTACTCATATAAAACTTTTCTGTAAACTTTTAGTTGAGTATTACAAAAAGAAATAATGTGCTAGTTGAAGGCCAGCATAGAACAAAAAGAAATAACATTGCTTTAAAAGTGTTCTACTGCAAAGAAACAAAGACATGGAAGTTTTAAAGTGCCTTATGTGTGGATATTTCACTCCTGAGATGATCCTCTTGTTGCAGGAGTCAGTTATCAATTCCTTAGTCTGGTCCTGAGGTCTCCATAGCAATAAGGATTCCAAAAAGCAGGATCCAGTAAGTATGGTCAGCAAAAGGAGCCTTTTCTCTTAAAGGAGTACTCTTTTAAGGAGGGTCCCAAAGACATATCTGTGTTGCTTTTGTTTGCTTGTTTGTTTAGTTTGTGCTGGTTGTGGGGCTTGAACCCAGAGGCTGGACCCTGTCACTGAACAGTTGCCTTTCCTGCCCACCTGCCCCCAAAACCAGTATTCTACTGCTTGAGCCAAAACTCCACTTCTGGATTTTGGGTGTTTAATTAGTGATAAGAGTTTGACAGACTCTCCTGCCTGGGTTGTCTTTGAACTAAGATAGTAAGAAAGCTATGTGATATCAACTGTGTAGACTTCTCTTTTGAAATAAGAAATATTCGATAAAGTATATTGTAAAGCTAATATTTGACAATTTTTAAGAGAATATGTCCAGCAAAAAAGCCATAACTTAAATAACTCAGCAAAAGTAGGTAAAATGAATCATTTTGGAATTATTTTTTCAGCTTGGAAAGATTATTGAACTTGTCGTTCCTTTTGTGGAAACTTAAAGTCACATTTTACTTTTTGTTGGTCGTGGAGATTGAACCCTGATCCTGGGCACTGCTCCTCAGCTCTTCAACTCAAGTTGAGCACTCTACCACTTTAGCTCCAGCACCACTTCTGGGATTCTGGTGGTTAATTGAAGAAAAGAGTCTCATGGACTTTCCTGACCAGGCTGGTTTTGAACCACAATCCTCTAGTCTCAACCTCCTGAGTAGCTAGGCTTACAAGCGTGAACCATCAGCACTTGGCTCATATTTGCATTTATGTGCACTGAATGACACTATGTAGACAAAGCATGGAAATTTGAACCAAATGATGACATTGCAGCTTTTCAGAAAAATTGAGGTAGCAGTAAATATGTCCTCCTTTTCCATGTTTTTACATTAATGACTTATAGGACCCTTACATTAACATCCTCTGCCATCTGTATAGGTGTATTTAGTATCAGGAAATGTTCATAGAGAAATATAGAAAGACTGAGATTTTTAGAAAGCAAAAGAGATTGAGTAGGAAAGAACAGCATAGAAGGAGATACATTTGTCACACAGAGATTAAGAACTAGCCTAAGAAATTTAGAATTCTAAAGGCAATGAGGAATAAGCTCAGTTGATAACTAGTTCTTCAGTAACCAAAAATGGTTCTCTAGAACAGTTTCTGGTACACCTTAATTACTATCATTTATTCTTTCCATTGAGTTATTCCTTCTCTTCTGTCACAACTGTTAATTAGCCTCTGTGTTTTTGGTACCATGATTGACCAAAAAGATTTCCAAATGTCACTTAGACTATCCTTCTTTATGTGATTAGCAATGACCACACAAAATCCTGGAATCTTTGAATTTCCAGAATTATTCTTCACCTGACATCTAAGCACATTCCTGGCATTAGTTGCTTTGACCTAATGACCAAAACTTTTTTTTCAACAAAATATGCTAATATAAGTAAAGTACATGAATAAGGGACTATTGTCAGGTGTCAGTATGGAAGGAGCAATTACATATTCAAAGTATGGTTTTTTTATTTTGCATTTACTAACTAAATGGTTTTTTTTTATTGTGAGAATACTGTACAGAGGAGTTACTATTACATGGGCAAGATAATGAGTACATTTCTTATCAAGCATTGTTATCTCCTCCTTTGTTTCCCCTTCTTATCCCTCACCAACCCCCCATCTTTTCCACACCCCCCCCGCCAAAATTGTAAAGTATGTTTTTCAACATAATGACTTGTACTTCTCGTTATTGCAATGGGTCCACCTGTATCCCTATTTAAACGATTTGTTTTTTCCATTCCCCTCCACAAATTGTACCAACATTAAATACAATGAAAGCAGGGGTTATATCATGGTGGGGGGACATACAAAGCAACAAAGAAATCATCTTATAAATATATTAGAAACACTCACATGAATGAAAAAATATTTGAATAATTTTTTTATATTGCCAGTCCAGGGGCTTAAACTCAGGACTAGGGAATTATTCCTCAGCTTTTTTTTCCCCTCAAGGCTAGCACTCTACCACTTGAGGCACAGCACGCTTACAGTGGTTTTCTGTTTATGTGGTACTGGAGAAATGAACCCAGGGTTTCCTGCATGCTAGGCAATCACCATACCATGAAGCCACATTCCCAGAACCCCTAAATGAATTTCTTAAGATGGCATTACCTTTGATTCTGTAACTATGTATCAGAATTTTGGCCAGGTGCTAGAAAATGATGTAGAAAACAATACAATACAAGAAGTCCAGTAAGGCTGGATATAAAATGAATAACAGTCATGGTCTAGCCAGAGTACAGAGGGGCTTACATCATGGAGCTGTTTCAACAGGCTGAGCGAGACAGCTCTGGACCCACAGCCTACTTCCAGAATGAGAGGGCCACCATGGGTTCTAGCCACATGGGGACAATGGGCCACCTCCTCCAGCACACATTCAACCAGTTCATGTGAGAGAGAGGGGAAAGAAAGTAAGAAATACACTTAAGCCCTCTGCCAGTGGCTCAGAACTCTAATCCCAACTACACAGGAGCCTGAGATATAAGGATCATGGTTCGTAGCCAGGCCTGGAAGGAAAGTCTGTGAGACTCTTATCTCCAAAGATCCACCAGAAAACTGGAAGTGGCACTGTGGGCTCAAGTGGTAGAGCGGTAGCCTTGAGCTGAGGAGCTCGTGAACAGCGCCCAGACCTAGAGTTCAAGCCCCATGACTGACAAGAAATGGACTTCCCACTACAAGAAGTGGACTGAATAGCACCCATTTTCCTAGGGAGCATGGTAGAAAAGTCAGGGCGACCTTCCTGTGAACTTGAGGTCATAAATAGGTCACCCAAATTCTCCATGCCTTGTTTTCCCCAGTTGCAAAACTCAACACAGTAAAGGGTACCCTTCCTCATGGGGATAGAGTAATGATGAAAGAAAGCCATGTTTTGTTTCATAATCCCACACCTGTTGTCCCATTAACAACAGGAGTCACCTGAGCCTTTTCTTCCTGTCATATGCTCACAGAATTGTCAAGAACCTTACCTGAAGGCCACTCCCTCTGTGCCTAGCCATGTTCCAGAGATCCCTCTGTATAAATCCCTTGTTTCCTCACAACTGTCCTGTGAGGAGACTGAGTTCCGATGGTTGCGGCCCTACCCAGAGCTTTATCTGTGGTCAAGAATCAGCTGTCAACGAAAGTCCGGTATCACATGGAGGCTGAACAACACACTGCTGAATCAAGAGTGGGTCATGGAAGAGATTAGAAAGGAAATTCAAATGTTCATGCTATTCAACAAAAATGAACACACAAATTACCAGCTCCTCTGGGACACAGCAAAGGCAGTACTCAGAGGCAAGTTTATAGCTCTGAGCTCCTACATCAACAAATTGCAGAGATCTGAAACTAGCAATTTAATGACACATCTAAACCTCCTTGAAAAAGAGCAGCAAGATAAACCCCAATCCAGTAGATGGAAAGAAATAATCAAAATTAAATCAGAATTAAATGAATTAGAATCCAAAAAAACTATAGAAAGAATCAACAAAACAAAGAGTTGGTTCTTCGAAAAACTTAACAAAATTGACAGACCCTTAGCAAATCTTATCAGAAAAAGAAGAGAACACACCCAAATTAATAAACTCAGAGATGAGAATGGAAACATCACCACGGAAACAACCAAGATTCAGAACATTATAAGGGAATACTTCTCAAAACTTTATGCTAATAAGTTTGAGAACTTGACAGAAATGGACCTTTTCCTAGCAAATATTGACATGCCAAAACTAAACCAAGATGAGCTTAACAGGCCCATATCAAGCATTGAAATAGAAACAGCAATAAGAGACCTCCCAGCTAAGAAAAGTCCAGGACCAGATGGTTTTACAGTGGAATTTTACAAGGCCTTCAAAGCAGAGCTCACACCAATACTCCTCCAACTCTTCAATGAAATTGAAAGAGAAAGCTCACTACCGAACACATTCTATGAAGCCATCATAACCCTCATCCCAAAACCAGGCAGGGACTCATCAAAGAAAGAGAACTAAAGACCCATTTCTTTGATGAACATTGATGCAAAACTTCTCAACAAAATTTTGGCCAATCGACTTCAACAATTCATCCAAAAAATCATACACCACGATCAAACAGGATTCATTTCAGGAATGCAAAGCTGTTTCAATATACACAAATCAATTAATATTATTCATCACATCAAAAGGAGCAAGAATAAGAACCACATGGTTATCTCAATAGATGCAGAAAAAGCATTCGACAAGATCCAACACCCCTTTATGATGAAGGTTTTGGAAAAATTAGGAATCCATGGAACATTCCTCAATACAATAAAGGCTGTATATGACAAACCTACAGCCAGCATTATACTCAATGGTGAAAAACTACAGCCATTTCCTCTTAACTCAGGAACAAGACAAGGATGCCCACTCTCTCCACTTCTCTTCAATCTAGTATTAGAATGCCTAGCTACAGCAATAAGACAAGATGCAGGCATAAAGGGGATTCAAAGAGGGAAAGAAGAAATAAAACTCTCCCGCTTTGCAGATGACATGATCTTGTATTTAAAGAATCCCATAGACTCCACTCCTAAATTACTCAAGCTGATTCAAAACTTTGGCAAAGTAGCAGGGTATAAAATTAACCCCCAAAAGTCAATGGCTTTTCTGTATGCCAACAATGAGAAAAGTGTGGCTGAAATTAGGAAAGCAACTCCATTTGTAATAGCCCCACAAAAAATGAAATACCTAGGAATTAACTTAACTAAAGAAGTGAAGGACCTCTATGATGAAAACTTTAAACTCTTGAAAAAGGAAATCAACACAGAACTTAAAAAATGGCAAAACCTCCCATGCTCCTGGATTGGAAAGATTAACATCGTGAAAATGGCAATACTTCCCAAGGCTATCTCCAAATTCAATGCAATAACTATCCAAATTCCAACCTCATTCTTCAAGGAAATAGAAGAGGCAATCCAAAAATTCATATGGAACAATAAAAGACCCCGAATAGCAAAAACGCTCCTCAATGGAAAGAACACTGCTGGAGGAATATCAATACCAAACTTCAAACTCTACTATAAAGCCATAGTAATCAAAACAGCTTGGTATTGGCATAAGAACAGACCTCAGGACCAATGGAATAGAATTGAAAACCCAGAAATGAACCTACAGACCTATAGCCATCTAATCTTCGATAAGGGAGCTAAAACAATAGAATGGAAGAAAGACAACCTCTTCAGTAAATGGTGCTGGCAAAATTGTTTAACTACATGTAGAAAACTTAAGCTAGATCCTTATATATCACCCTGCACCAGAATCAAATCCAAATGGATCAAAGACCTTGAACTCAAAGCAGACACTCTGAAAACATTACAGGATGGAATAGGAGAAACCCTAGGTCTCCTTGGCTCAGGTCGAAATTTTCTGAATAGAGACCCGGAAACACAACAAATCAAAGAAAGGTTGGACAAATGGGATTGCATAAAGTTGCAGAGCTTCTGCAGGGCAAATGACATATCTAGCAAGATCAATAGAAAGCCCACGGATTGGGAGAGGATCTTTACTAGCCATACAACGGACAAGGGTCTCATATCTAAAATATACTTGGAACTCAAAAAATTAAATCCCCCAACAACAAATCCTCAAAGAAACAACTGCCCAATAAATAAGTGGGCGAAAGACTTAAAGAGAAACTTCTCTGAAGAAGAAAGAAGGATGGCCAATAGACACATGAAGAAATGTTCAACATCCCTAGCCATAAAAGAAATGCAAATCAAAACAACATTGAGATATCACCTCACTCCAGTTAGAACGGCAAAAATCAAGAACTCTAACAACAACAAATGCTGGAGGGGATGTGGACAGAAAGGAACCTTACTTCATTGTTGGTGTGAATGTAAACTTGTTCAACCACTTTGGAAAGCAGTATGGAGGTTCCTCAAAAGACTTCACATAGAGCTCCCCTATGACCCAGCAATCCCACTTTTGGGCATTTACCCTAATGTTTACAAACAAGACCACACTAAAGCTACCAGCACAACTATGTTTATTGCAGCATTATTTACCATAGCTAATATATGGAACCAACCCAGATGCCCCTCAGTAGATGAATGGATCAAGAAAATGTGGTATATATACACAATGGAATTCTATGCCTCCATCAGAAAGAATGACATTGCCCCATTTGTTAGGAAATGGAAAAACTTGGAAAAAATTATATTAAGTGAAGTAAGCCAGGCCCAAAGAAACGTAGGTCCCATGGTTTCCCTTATTTGTAATATCTAGTATATGTATGAGTCAAGCGGAAAAGGTCAGATAATGTGATGTCAGGAAAATGAACCCTTAGATGTGTATTTTAATGTTTTTTTTCTTTCATGCATGTGTTTCTAACACATTTATAAGATTATCTCTTTGTTGCTTTGTATGTCCCTCCCCCACAGTATAACCCCCGCTTTCACTATATTTGATGTCAGTATAACTTGTGGAGGAGATGGGGAAAAACCAGTTGTTTAAGCATACAGGTGGACCTGTTGCAACAATAAGAAGTACAAGTTGTCATGTCCAAAACGAGCTTTACAACGTTGGTGCGGGGCGGGGGGGGGGGGTAAGGGGGGGAAGGGGGGGAAGGAGAAGGATTGGGATTAGGGGGGGAGGGGGGAGGCTGGGAAGGGATGTGAAGGGTAAACAAAGGAGGAGGCTGCAATGCTTGTTAAGAAATGTACGCATTATCCTGCCCATGTAACTGTAACTCCTCTGTACAGTATGTTCATAAATAAAATTAAGTTAAATTAAAAAAAAAAAGAATCAGCTGCCATGGACTAAGAGTTTGTGATAATCCATCTAAACTGATGACTGAGCATGTCTCTACATGTCTACCATCCCAACTACAGTGCACCAGGTCTGTTGGAACATACCTGTCACAGATAGGAGATCCACCTGAGCTCAGCCCAGCCTGAGCATATATTGTTTCTTTCTCAGAAATGCACAAGACAGAAAGGTGGCTCCTCAGAGCCAGGGATAGGAAACAAACAGGGGGTCAGGGTGCTCCCAGAGGCGTGTCTGACCCGGGTTGGGAATGGTGTTGGGGGTGGCAGCTCACCTGTGCTGCTGGGAGAAGCTGTTGGCAGCTGATGCAGGTAGTTCGAGCAGTGATGTCGGCGGCATTTCAGACATATGGGCCCAGAGCAGAGGACCAGGGGCAGGCACCAGGTCAGGGCCTTAGTCCGGCTGAAATTTGAAATCTAGCACCACAGGAAGGGGATAAGGGGATTAGGGCATGTCAATTTCCTAATATACTCTAAAGTTGCATTGAGTCTCTTGCTCACCACTCAGCCACCTATACCTTCCTTAACTGCTGGTAGTGGTGTAAACTAAAAGAGGGAATCCTGGTGCTACCAGGAATCCTGGAATGTGGGCATTGCCACCACTCTTGTATCCCATTGGTCAGAAAGAAACATGAAAGAATGGAGGTGTGGCTAGAATCCTGTGATGCAATCAGCATGGGCAGAGTCAAGTTGACAGCAGCTCTACCAGCCCTTTTCCCATGGAATTCTGTCCCATTCAGTTGGGGACAAAAGGGAGACCCGCCTTTACTGGATGGCTGCACAGATTGTTGTTTATGTCTGTTTGTTGCCAGTCCCAAACCTTGAACTCTGGCTCTGGGCACAGTCTCTGAGCTGCTTTTGCTCAAGGCCGGCCCTCTACCACTGGAGCTACAGGGCTTCTGGCTTTGATGGCACGGAAGTTGGACAGGGATCTCAAGGATTTTCCTCCTGAGGGTGACTTTGACCATAATCCTCCCATCAAGGCCTTGTAAGTAGCAAAGAGGACTGCTGAGAGCCACTGGTGCCTGCCTAATCATTGGTCTTGCTGATGTTCTTGGACAGACCAGTGAGTTCCCTATCCTCTGGTTTAAGTGGTGGGAGCTGGAGCCCACAGTTCAAATCCTGGTCCTACCACCTGCAAATGGCAGGAGATCCTCAGAAACTTGTCCTATCCATATGGTTACCAATGTAATGTGATGTATGTCATGATTGAATGGGCAGTTCTTGAATGATTCTAGGATAAAATTATACACAGTTATGTTATAGGACACTAATCGATTTTATTTAATACTTCATTAAGCATTTAAACAATCACATTCATAAAACGGAGGAATAATGAAATACCTAAGAATTGGACCTCACATACTATAAAGGTGCCATTTTTCTGCCAGGACTGGGATTTGAACTCATGGTCTGGGTAACACTGTTGTACTGTGTAGGAAGGGGAAGCTGGCCTCCTTGAAGTCAAGAAATTCAAGTCTGTTCCTTAGGCCTGAAATCGATCACCACCTATTCATGTACAATTTACATATATGACTTATATTTATATTTATATACATACATTGACTCCATATTGCATTTGGTGTAGTTATTTTATTTATTTTTGTTTTATTTATGTATTGACCATTTATTATTGACTATTATGGCACATAGAACATTGGTTACATTGATTACATAGGATATAGGCCTGCATATGTATACCACTTCATACCTGACACCTAGGACATTCACAGAAAAAGAAAACGTGTCACCATCAGCTTTTTACTCAATGATTCATTGTTTGGGAGTGCTGGTATCTGACCTCATGGCCTACAGGGCTAAATTCATGAATGGGTGAGTGTGAACAAGCCCTCCTGGGGCAAATTGAGCTGACAGGCTGTTCCCAGGAACAGAGATTGAGCCCAGGAGTTTACAAAATATGAACAGATTGACATGCAGATGACAGTACACTAATAAATATATATCTTTATAGAGTGCCAGAGATGTCTATACATTATTCAGATCTATATACTACGTTCCTATCAATTCTTGGGTATTTATTATGCGTCCATGTAATTAATGTTATTGTTTTCATCATTAAACTTAATAAAATCAATCAGTGTCCTGAAATTATTGTGTTCCTGTAAATAATAATATTCTTTTAAGGCTTCATAAATATTAAATAAAATAAATCAGACTCGTGAAATCATGCTGTCTAATTTTATAGGAGCATCATTCACGATCAACACATTCAACTGTGAAACTGACAAGATTCCATTGTTATTCCTATGGATGGGAACCAGTTTCTTAGTATCTCCTGCCATTGGTTGGTCAGGTCCCATGTTGCCACGTGGGCCTATGGCTTCCCTAATAGTCTGCCAACCTTCAGCAATACAAGGTGAAGTACCCTTTGCAACAGTGTCATTCAGACCCAGGACGGTCACTGTGCAAAGGGAGAAAACGTAAAAAGGCCACATTTTTTTCGGTTCATTCTTTTCCCTGAAAGGCCTGAGTGTCTAGGATCCCATCAGCAGCTGTGGGTCCAGTGGCTGCACCAAGACCTAGAGTGATCAAAGCTGAGGTAGAATTGCCACGACCTGAGTTCAAGCCCTGTGCTTGACAAAACAAAAAACAAAAAAACATACATACATACATACATTAAAAATATTTAAAATATTATGAGGATCCTTGGCTTGTAATTCTTGCCATTTTTTCTGCCAGGCCTGGGATTTGAACTCAGGGTCTGGGGAAATCTGCAGCACTGTGGGGGATGGGAAGATCACCGTGCTGGAAGATAAGAAAGAAAGGCCTGTTCCTAGGGCCTGAATTCAATAATAATATTCCTATACATTTTAAATACATGATTTATATTTACATGCACATGTTTACTGCATGTTGCGGTTAGTGTATTCATTTTTTTATGTTTTATTTATTTCTTATGCATTTGAGTGAGTATGATTACATATATAACATTTTTTGCATCCTATTACATAAGACATAGATTTGCTTATGTATTCTACATCAATCCTGAGGCCCAGGACTTTCACTGATAAGCAAAACAAAGGGGACAATTGGCTTTTCCACCAGGATTAAGTTTTTGCCAGTTCTGTGACTTGAACTCAGGGTCTAACAGGTCCACTTCATGAAAGGATAAATGTTAGCACACCAGTCTGATGCAAGTGAAGTTAGTTGGCAAATTTGAGTACCTGAGATCAAGCCTAGGAATGGCCAATATATAAACAGATAGATGTTTAGATTGCTGTGTGTGTGTGTGTGTGTGTGTATGTGTGTGTGTGCATGTGTGTGTGTATTAACATATATATATATATATATATATATGCATCTACAAAGGTATACAGAGAGAGACAGACATTTATGTAGATTCTAGTGTATAACCCTATATAAAGAGTGATGTCTATATCTTATTTTTACATATTCTATTACTACCAATTATTTGGTCTAAAATTATGCCTCCATTAATTAATCACAGTAGAATACTTAACAAAGAATTAATCAATGTACTATAGTTATTGCATGCAATCTTATACTGTAATGACTATCTAATTAGTAATTCAGTTAGTACATTTCAAACATTCTATTAGTGTTCTTATAGATAGGAACAAGTTTCCTAAGATCTTCAGCCATGTGTAGGTGGCAGGCCTAGGATTGATCTCAGGGCCTAGGTATCTGGGTTGGACTCACGCTTCATTGACAGCCCCCCAGCCTTCATCCATGCAAGGTAACATACAATTTTCAAGCCAAATCATTGAGACCCAGGAGGGTCACAGTGTTAAGGAAACAAAACAAAACCTGTTGTGTAAAATTACCTGGTTTTTTCCTTTTCCTCCTCCATTTTTGTTGGTTTGCTGTATTTTTGCCAGTGCTGAGAATTGAAATCGGGTCCTAGGATCCCTGGATCATCTGTGGGTGTAAAAGCTGCGTCCCAACCTAGGTTAATCATGGTTTAAGACACAATAAAATGCTTCCTTGAGCAAAAGGAGATCGGGGAAAATGTCTAGACTCACAGTTCCAGCTTCAGGACCTGCCACCAAAAAAGAGTCAGTAACTGTGTGTGTGTATGTGTCTGTGTATGTATGCATGTATTTGAATTGGTGAAGATCCAGAGTTGCTATGAAGAAAGGCACCTAGGTAGGAAATTTGCTTTGAATAGAATGATTTCTTAGCACAGAGTGTGCATTCAAGACAGTACATGTTCCGGGGCTCCCCTCACTATTCCCAGTTAACCTGAGGGGGTCTCCATACCCCAGGCTGCTGGAGGATATCTTCCTCATTGTTGGAACAGGCAGACAAAAAGCTTCAATCCTTTGCATCTGGGTAACAAACAATTCATCCAAGCCAATTAGTGAGGATGAGTGTGCCCAGTCTGTTAAGGTTAAGAGAGAAAAAGCCTCTTTGTAACCCAAGCTATCTCTCTCCCCAGTGCTCTGTTTTGACTGGAAGCCTTCATTTGTGCCACCTGCCATGACAGATCAAGTTCCCTACACTCATCCTGTCTTTGTAAGACTATGTTTCAGTGTCGAAACAAACTGCTACCATTAATTCAACAGTCCTTCTGGTAGACAATTAGGGAGGTGAACACAATAAAATGATTCATTATTGGCAACGGTGCCTCCGTGTGTGTGTGTGTGTGTGTGTGTGTGTGTGTGTGTGTGTGTGTGTGTGTGTGCGTGCACACACACACACACACATACACCAGTCCTGGTGATTGAACTATGGAACTAACCACAGTACCTGATTTTCTCCTATATAAGGACGGTACTCTACCACTTGAGCCACACAGCCACTTCAGGCTTTTTTTCTAGGGATGTGGTACTGAAGATTCAAACCCCGGGTTTCACACACACAAAGCAGTCTACTCCTAAAAAACATTCCCAGCACTTCACTTCAGGTTTCTTTCTTTCTTTTCTTGTAAGTTGGAGGAGTTGAAGTCTGGGCCTGGGTGCTGTCTCTGAGCTCTTCATCTCAGTCTAGCACACTACCACTTGAGCTACAATGCCCCTTCAGGCTTTCTGGTGGTTTATTGTAGATAAACATCTCAAGGGATTTTCTGCTCAGGCTGACTTTGGACCATGATCTGGGATACTTTTGAAATGAGATCCTCAGCTTCCTGAGCAGGCAGAATGATAGACCTCAGCTAAAGACATCTAAGCCATGACACATTGCTGCAAGTGGGTCCTTGGCTCAGCATGGTAGAACATGAGCCATGAGCCCAAGAAGAAAGCAGCATCTAGGCTCTGAGTTCAAGGTTCATGATGGAGAAACCTAAACCAAAACAATTGTCTGCAGGAGACAAGTCACTCGAGTTTAGTACATATATAAATTTGGCCCTGCCTTGGGGACATATCTGAGCCTCAACTTTCTCATCTGCACAATCACCTTACTTGTGTAGCTCTTATAAGGACCAGATGAAATAATACAACTCGTGAAGGACTTAGCACATATCACCCTGTGAAGGACTCAGCACTCAGTACCCCATGAACAACCCAGAAGCACTCAACACCCTGCACCCCAGGAAGGACTCATCACATAGCTATATCCCACAAACTGTCATTAGAATTAGGGTGCTTTCATCAGTATCACCATTCTTTCAGATACATGTCACAAACCGCACAAGTTCATATCTAACACTTTAGAGGGGTGTTTTGTGTGGAGAGAGTCATCATCCTCAGGGATTTCACTCATAGATTGGAGGTACTGTCCTAAGATCTTTTCCTCAAGGCTAGATCTCTACTACTTTGAGGCACAGCTCAGAGTCTAGCAGACTTCCTGCCACGGCTGAGTTTTCAACCCCCAGTGTCTGATCTTACCCCCTGAACAGCTAGGGGTGAGCCAGCAGTGTCTGGTTCCATGATGCTGGGCTGCAGCTGTTGACCTCTGGCTAAATCAGGTTAGATGACAGCCGTCAGTTTCAGACACCCAGCTTGCTCTGTGATGAGGTATTTGAAATCCTATATAAATTCTATAACTGCAGTCAGAACATTCTAACTTGTTTTTGGTGCCAGTCCTGGGGCTTGAGTAAGGGCCTAGACACTGTCCTTAAGCTTTCATGCTCAAAGCCAGTGCTCAACTGCTTAACAGCACTACTTCTGGGTTTTCTGTGCATGTAATAGTGTAGAATCGAACCCAGGTCTTCATACATACGAGGGGAGCATTATGCCACTGAGTTCCAGGAATGACAAGAGTAGAAATAGATATGTAGATTGTAACATATTTATGTATGTGTATATATATATATATATATATATATGTGTGTGTGTGTGTGTGTGTGTGTTTGTGTGTGTATAAAACAAGACAGAGATGTCTGTATATTATTTAATTATATATATTATATTACTACAAATTATCAATAAATTATTCCTTCCTGTATTGAAGTATTATGGTTGAATACATAACAAACTATTAATTGAAAATTATTCAATGTAGTATAATTATTGTGTATAATTTTATAATATAATCAAACACTAACGTAATTGTTACTTTACGACATTCCATTCATAAGGATGTATATCAGAATGCGTTTCTTAGGATATCCCATGATTCATAGGTGGGAGTTCTGGGATTCACACCCCAGGCCTAGGTTGCTGGTTTGGGCTATTGCTTCCCAGATAGCCCACCAAACTTCAGCAGTGCAAGGTCATGTACACTCTCCGAGCCCTGTCATTTAGACCCAGGATGGTTGCAATGCAAAGGAAAAAACTATGTAAAACCGCCTTCTGATACTTCACAGTTTTAACCTTCTCCTTTTTTCCCCCTCTCTTTTTTTCTTTTTTGTTTTTGGTTTTGGGGCCAGAACTCTGGGTTTGGGTGCTGTCCTTCAACTCTTCAGCTCAAGGCTATTGCTCTACCACTTGAGCCATAGCACTATTTCTGGCTTGTTTCTGCTTATGTGGTACTGAAGAATCGAATCCATGGCCTTATGCATGCAAGGCAAGGACTCTATTACTGAGCTACCTTCCCAGCACTTCTCCTTTTTTTTTTTTTTGCCAGTCCCAAGATTTGAATTCGAGTCCTAGTATCTCAGGATGTGCTGTGGGTACTGAGGCTACACCCCAGCCTAGGATGATCGAAGGTGAGGAAGAGTTACCAAGAGCTGAGTTCAAGCCCCCGGCCTGGCCAAACTAAATTTAGGCCCTGGCTTGGAATTCGCACCATTTTTCTGGCAGGTCTGGGATTTCAACTCAGGGTCTGGGTAACTCTGTGGCACTGTGGGGGAGAAGAAGCTCACCATAATTGAAGACAAGAATTTCAGCCCAGTTTCCAGGGTCCGAATTCAAGCCCCAGCATTGAAAAAAATAATATTCATATATGAGATCTATTTACATACATGAGTTTACTCCATATGACATTTATTACCCATATTTTTATTTTATTTAGTATTATTACATATATAACATTTATTTCATTTATTACATCTTATCTCATGGATTTATTTGCATATGGATTATACATCATACTGAGACCCAGGACTTTCACAGAGAAGGAAAACAATGTGTAAAAATTGGCTTCTGACTCCACATATAAAATTTTGGACATGCTGGGATTTGCACTCACAGCCCACAATGCCCAATTCAAGAAAGGATCAGAAAGGATCAGTTGTAGTACAAAAGCCTTTGGCAAAGTAAGCTGCCAACCGATTCTGATGACCTGGCAACAAGCCATAGTAGTGGCTGATAGATATAGATATAGGTGTAGATATAGATATGGATATAGATATAGATACAGACAGATAGATTAATAGATGTGTAGTTTGCAATATATATGAGAGACAGTGTGATGATATTAGATTATACATATTATGAATTATTATTAAATTATGCCTCCATTTAATGAAGTTTCATTGTTGAATACTTATTAAAGCATTAATGTAAAAGTAGTCAGTAGTCTTTAATTGGGAGAATCATAAAAAAACAGCTAGAATGGAAGACATAATCCAATATTTTTGTGTGGCCTTCTATAAAACAATCATGAACTAACTGCAAATTCAATTGTTACTTTTATAATATTCCATTAAACATTCACATGAATAGGAAAGACTGTCTCAAAATCTCCCTCCATTTGTAGGTGGCAGTCCTGCCATTGGAACTCCAGGCCTGGGTAGTTTACTGCAAAATGCAAACCATTAGGATGACATTGTGAAGATTGCAGTTTGTCACAATGAAAAAAAGAACAAAAAGAAAAGAAAGCCAGGTGTCATTTGTTCCTGCCTGTAATCCTAGCTCATCAGGAGTATGGGAGGTAGAGAATGCCAGTTTGAATTCAGCCAGGACAGGAAAATCCACACACTCTTATTTCTGAGGGATCAAAGTAATAAAAACTCGCCATTAGTGGGGCTGTGGCTCAAGGAAAGAGCACTACCCTTGAGCAAAAGGAGCTCAGGGACAGTGCCTAGGCTCACAGTACAACCCCTGGACCTGCCAAAAAAAAAAGCAAAATAAAAAACAAGTAACTCCATGTTTCCCCATGCATGTATGCATGCATTTCTAACGGTAAAGAGTCCCTATGATGAAAGGCATCCAGCTAGAAAATTTGCTTTGAATAGAATGATTTCATAGCACAGACCATGCTTTCAAGACAGTGCATGTTCTGGGGCTTACCTCACTGTTCCCAGTGTAGCCTGAGGTTTTCTGCACACCCCAGGGTACTGGAGGAAGTCTGCCTCATTGTTGGAACAAGCCGACAAAAGGCCTCACTCCAGTACAGCTGTGTAACAAAAAACTCCATCCAGGCAAATTAGTGAGGAGGAGTGTGGGCAGGCTCTAAAGGCCAGGAGAAAAAGGCTGCTTTGTACCCCCAAGCTATCTCTCTCCCCAGTGCTGTTTTGACAGGAAGCCTTCATTTGTGCCACCTCCCGTGGCAGGCCAAGTTCCCTGCATTTATCCTGTCTTTGTTAGACTATGTTCCAGTGTTGAAATCACCTACTACAATTATGTCAAGGGTCTTTTTGGCAGAAAACAAGGGAGCGGAACCTAATGGCAACCGTGGCTTCCTTGGTTTCTGGAAGCTTGCTAAATCTAAGCATGTGTAATATCACAATGCTCCCTGTCATTTAGGGCTGCTGATGCTCATCAGGTTTTGAAACCTTTGACTTCTCCTAGTTGGGCCCCAGGTGGCTAGGTTTTGGGGTTGAACAGAGGGCCTGGGTGCTGACCACGAGCTCAGAATAGAAGCTCAGTGCTTTACCATTTGGTGTCATACCTTCACTTCTGGTATCTTTATTTGTGTGTGTGTGTATGTGTGTGTGTGTGTGTATGTCTGCGTGTGAATGTATGTGTGTGCATACACTTGTCTTGGATCTTGAACTCAGGACCTGAACACTGGACCTGAGTTTCTCCGGTACAAGGATAGCATTCTATCACTTAAGACACACAGCCACTTCAGGCTTTTCCCTAGTATGTGATTCTAAGGAATCAAACCCAGGGATTCATACAGACAAAGCACTCTACACCTAAGAAACATTCGCAGCACTCCACTTCAGGAGGTTTTTGGTAGTTCACTGGAAAGAAGCCTCTCAAGCAATTTCCTGCCCAGCCTGGCTTTGGACTGTGATCCTCAACTCTCAGGCTCCTGAGTAGCTAGGATGACAGGTGCGAGTCACCGGCGCCAAGCTTTCAGTTCAAGTTTCTAAGTGGTGAAAAGAAGATAATAGTCTCATGGGACCTTTTGTGTCAGGGATAGTTTGGAACTGATATAATCATATCTCAGCTTCCTGAGTAGGCAGGATGACAGATCTCAGCTACCGATACTTAGACTTTAACACTCTATTGCAAGGGGGTCCTTGGCTTCACATGGCAGGGGGCTAGCCATGAGCCCAACAGGGAAGGGTCAGGGGCTAGGCCCTGAGTTCAAGGTTCATGACCGAGAAAAATAAACCCAAACAATTGTCTGCAAGAGACAACTCACTAGAGTTAGGTACAGACATAATTTTGGCCCTGACGTGGGGACATATCTGAGCCTCAAGTTTCTCTACAGCACAATCATCTTACAAGAACCAGATGAAAAACCTCATGAAGGACTCATCACATAGCGGTATCCTACACACTGTCATTAGAATTAGGGTGCTTTCATCAATATCACCATTCTTTCAGAAACATGTCACAAACCACACAAAGTTCACATCTAATGATTTAGAGGGGTTTATTTTGGGGGGGGGGAGGTGGAGTCAGCCGCGGGGATTACATTGAAAGCCTAGTTACTGTCCTAAGATCTTTTGCTCAAGTCTAGGGCTCTACCACTTTGAACCACAGATCAGAGTTTCGCAGACTTCCTGCCAGTACTGGGTTTTAAACTCACCAGTGTCAGATCTCAGCCCCCAAGTATCTTGGATGACACGGATGAGCAAGCCAGCAGCATCTGGTTCTGTGCAGCTGGGTTGCAATTGTTTACCTCTGGCTAATTCAGGTGAGACAGCAGCTGTCTGCACCAGACTCCAGACTTGCTCTGTGATGAGGTATTTTCAGTGATATCCTTATATAATTGCAGTCAGAACATTCTATCATTTTGGTGCCATTCCTGGGTCTTGAGTAAGAGTCTTGACACACAGTCTCTAAGCTATTATGCTCAGCTAGTGCTCAGCTGCTTGAGCAACAGCACGACTTCCAGATTTATCTATGCACACAGTAGTGAGGAATCGACCATAGGACTTTGCATGTACTAGGCGAGCACTCTACCACTGAGCCCCAGTAGTGACAAGTGCATATACAGATAAATGTGTACATTGGTAGATAGATAGATAGATAGATAGATAGATAGATAGACAGACAGACAGACAGACAGACAGACAGACAGACAGACAGACAGACAGACAGACAGATAGATAGATAGATAGATAGATAGATAGATAGATAGATAGATAGATAGATAGATAGATAGATAGATAGATAGATAGACAGATAGATAGATAGATAGATCGATAGATAGATAGAGGTAGATGCATCAAACAAGAGATAGATGTCTGTATACTATGAAATTGCATATACAATATTACTACCAATTATTGGCAATTAAATTATTCCTTGCTTTTTTAACTATCATGGTTGAATACATAATAGAGGATTAATTGAAAATTAGTCAATGTAGTATAATTGTTGTATATAATTTTACAATATAATCATACACTAACTACCAATTTGTTACTTTTGTAACATTCCATTTGTATGGATATATATGGGAATGGGTTTCTTAGAATCTCTGCCATTCATTAGTGGCAAACCCAGGATTCGACTTCCAGAACTAAGTTGCCAGTTTCGGTATGGCTTCCTTAATAGCCTGCCAAACATCAGCAATGCAAGGTCATGTACATTTTCTGGGACTTGTCATTTAGACCCAGGATGGTCACAATACAAAGGAAAAAAAAAAGTAAAACCACATTCTTGAACTTCTCAGTTTTATGCTTCTCCTTTTTATTTTTTTTTTGCCAGCCCCAAGATTTGAACTCGGGTCCTAGGATACAAGGGTCAGCTGTGACAGAAATGCCAAGACCTGAGTGCAAGCCCTGTGGTTGGCTAATAATAATAATATTAATAATAACAATAATAAAGCCCTGGTTTGGAATTTGCACCATTTTCCTAGCAGGCCTTGTATTTGAACTCAGGGTATGGATAACTTTGTGGCACGGTGGTTGAAGGGCAAAGGCTCACCGTGCTTGAAGACAAGAAATTCAGAGTAGTTCTCAAGGCCTGAATTGAAGCCCCAGCACTGGAAAAAGGAATATTAATATATGAGATCTATTTACATACATGGGTTTACTGTGTATGATGCTTATTACCCTTATTTATTTAGTATTATTACACATAAAACATTTCTTTTATTACATCATATCACATAGGACATATCCGCATATGGATTATGCATCATACTGAGACCCAGGACTTTCTCAGAGAAGGAAGAAATAAATATGTCAAAATTGGCTTCTTAATCCACGAATAAATTTTTGGCCATGCTGGGATTTCAACACACAGCCTTCAGTGGCCAATCCATAAATGAGGTCAGTCTTAGCACACCAGCCTCCGGCAAACTGAGTTGCCAGGAGTTCTGAGGACCTGTGATCAAGCCATAGGAGTGCCTGATACATAGATAGATAGATAGATAGATAGATAGATAGATAGATAGATAGATAGATAGATAGATAGATAATGTAGATATATATATGCATACAGAGAGATGGAATGTGAGGATATTAAATTATATATGTATATATATATATAATTACCAATAATTCATTACTAAATAGTGCCTCCATTTAATGAAGTGTCACAGTTGAATACTTATAAAAGCATTAATTAAAAATTAGTCAATAGCCTTCCATTAGGGGAATTATACCATCGTGCTGGAATGGAAGATATAAATCCAATAATTTTTATGTGGCATTCTAAAATAGAATCATGGATTAACTGCAAGTTTATTACTTTGATAATATTCCATTAGCATTCCCATGAATAGGAAGGATCTCCTTCCATTCGTGCGTGGCAGTCCTATCGATTGAACTCTAGGCCTGGGTAGTTTACTTTGAATGCAAACCATTGGAATGACACCATGAAGATTTCAGATTGTTACAATTATATAAAATAACAAGAAGCAAAGTAACCCAGGAGGCATGGGCTCCTGGATGTAATCCTAGTTCTTCAGGAGGCTGAGATGTAGAGAATGCCAATTTGAATTCAGCAGGTGCAGGAAAGTCTGTGAGACTCTTATTTCTAAGATATCACAAGAAAAAAATGAATAAAGCTGTGGCTTAAGGGCAGAGCACTACCCTTGAACAAAAGGAGCTCAGGGACAGGGCCTAGGCTCATAGTATAAACCCGGAACTGCCCCCCCCCCAAAAAAAAGGAGGCAATAACTCCATGTCTCTGTATATGGATGGATGATGTATGGATGATGGGCATTCATCAGGTTGCCCATGGCCAGCCCCCCAACCTGGTCAAGCTGGGACAAGCCCTGAAGAGTACTCAGTCTGAGCCTGCAGCTTGACCAAAGCCTCCTTCTCTGCCATTTAATAACTGAAGCCTTATATTCTGGCTGATGTCTCCCATCGGGACACCTAGCAGCCAGCCCTTGCCTCCAGGGAGACCACAGTTCCTAGACTGTAGGAGTTGTCGAAGTTTCTGGCTCCATAGTCTCTATCCCTCTGTAGGATGTGAGCCTAGATCTCTGGGGCCTGGTGGCTATCACTCGTTTATCATTCGTCATTGCCGAGTCTCAGGCTGGTCCCAAATCTTGGCAAAGATAATAAATAGTCAGCAATTTCTATGCCCAAAGGGGTATGCCAATAAATCCCACCCTCATAACGCCCATTAGAAGTGAGCCTTGAGCTGTGAATGTGGCTTAGTGGTATAGTGCTTACCTAGCACACACTAAGTCCTGGGTTCGATTCCTCAGTACCAAAGAAACAGAAAAAGCCAAAAGTTGCACTGTGGCTTAAGTGATAGAGTGCTAGACTTGAGCAAAAGAAGCTCAGGAACATACCGAGACCCTGAGTTCAAGACTCAAGACTGGCAAAAAGAAAAAAAAATGAGCTTGGTATGACATATTCTTGTGGGACTCAGAGGAGGGCCATGGTTATAGGTAAGAGGTAGGGTAGAGGGCAGTTGCTGGGGCTCACCTCTGTAAGCAACTCAGGAGGCTGAGATCTGAGATTCCCAATTGGAAGCAGGGAAGTCTATATGAGACACTTTTCTCTAATTAAACACCCATAAAGCCAGAAGCAGAGTTGTGGTTCAAGTAGTACAGTGCTAGCCTTGAGCACAAAAGCTCAGGGATCGGATAGAATCCAGGCCGTGAATTCAAACCCCAGGACTGGCACACACGCACACACACACAACACACACACTCACACACACACACACACACACATCAAGGTAGAGCATTTACCAGTCACCTTGCACAAGTTCCATCTCTAGCAACTCAATATTAAAAAAACAGGGATAAGGTAAGATAAGACTTGCTCCAGGAAGTGATATAACCAATGCCAAAATTCCACAGGTGTTCTAAGATGTGGATACAGGACAGAGAGCCTTAGGCAGAAGGTACAGCATAGGCAAAGGTCTTGAGGTGTGCTGTAGAGCAGGTGGTGTGGGTGGAATGAAGGTTCTGTGGCTTCAGAAGAGTCTGGCAGGACATTCATGGCTTTTCACCATGGACCCTTGCCATTTCTGGTGGCTGGAATCCTATTTTTCACAGCTCTTGACCCTCAGAATTCCTTTGCCTGGAGGAGTCAGTGCAAACGCATGGAAGAACTCTTGCTTAAGAAAAGCTTCTAGCCCAATGCTACCAGTGGCTCAATCCCTGTAAATCCTAGCTACTCAGGAGACTGAGATAGAGATCGTGGGTCAAGCCAGCTTAGGGGGAGGGGGGGAAATTAGTGAGACTCTTCTTGCCGATGAACTACCAAAAGCCAGGAATGGAGTTGTGGCTCAATTGGTAGAGAGCTAACCTTGAAGGAAGAAGTTAAGAGACCAGAGCCCAGACCCCTGAGTTCAATCCTCAGTACTGGCACCTAAAAAATAAAGAAAAGCTTTCAAGAGCTTCTATTCCACTTTGTTGAAAGGCCAGATCAGCCTGGCCCCAGTAGCTCACATCTGTACTCCTAGCTCCTCAGAAGGTTGAGATGTGAGGATTGTGGTTCAAAGCCAGCCCCTGCAAGAAAGTCCCAGAGACTCTGATCTCCAAGGAACCTCCAGAAAACCAGAAGTGGCTCTGTAGCTCAAGTGGTAAGCTGTGATGAGCTGGGGCAGAGTGCCCAGGCCCAGAGTTCAAGCCCCATGACCAACACCTAGCCTGCTTGCTATTACTCTGTGGCTCTAGAAAGAGTATTTTCCAGTGGGCCCCTGAGGGTCGGTCTCCCAATGTCTAGATCTCCTACAAATCTTGAGAGGAGCCTGTTTGGAGGCCATTGCCTACAGAGCGGCCACACTACCAGAGAAGGGTGGAGCCTTGAGGTATGGAGCTCATCAGAAAGGCATCTGTCATGGGTGCAATGTCGATCTGAGCAGTAATTCGATGTCTCAGACCATGGTTCTAGGCCAGGAGGGGCAGGAGCTGCAAGATGTCACACCAGGTAACGCCTGCTCATGAGGGCATCACAAGAGTGTGAGTTTGTCAGGCACACCTTGGGCAGGTGTGGAGTTGAGCTCATGAAAGGCTTGTAGGCTCCAGAACCCACAGCTGGCTGACTGCTGCTTGCAGCAGTCGCTATCTCAGGAGATCCAGTGCTCAGACCACTGCTTTCCTCACCAGTGCAAGGAGGTGGAAGGGGGCAAATGAAGGTTGGCAATCGTGGACTGACTACTAAGGAGCATCCCTAGTGTCCTTCCCTTGGTCCTGTGGCCCTGCGCATGAATGGAATGGCAGGTTCCATTGAACTTACTGCCATGGCCCAACCCCACAGCCCAAGAAGGACTTAGGGAGAAACCACTTGATCTGGCTTCAGAGTTTACTATGAATATGACTCAAGACTGCCCCCTGTTCTAGCTCAGCTCATCATTACCACCTTCTTCTGTGTGTGTGTGTGTGTGTGTGTGTGTGTGTGTGTGTGTGTGTGTGTGTGTGTGCGCGCGCGCACCTTCTCGTATACATCTTGGTACTAGGGCTTGAACTCAGGGCCTGGGCTCTCTCCCTCCCTTTTTTCATTCAGGGCTAGCACTCTACCACTTGAGCCAAAGTTTCTCTTCCAGCCTTCAGGTGGTTATTTACAGAAAAGTGTCTCACAGACTTTTCTAGCTGGGCTGCCTCTGAATGGCAATCCTCAGATCTCAGACTCCTGAGTACCTAGGAATATGAGAGCATGAGCTATTAGCATCTGGCCAAATTTTCCTTCTTGGCTAAAACAGACTACCTCTCTCCCAGCTGAGCACCCATCTACAGGTACCCCTCCTACCTCAGGCTTCAGACAAAACATAACCTCCTCCCCTGAGAAAAAAGAAATGTGAACAGATTTGAGGTTTATATTCTCCACACAATCAGGGGCTGGTGGGAGCTGACATGGAGGTTAGAGATCTAGTCTAGGGCAAGTAGACAGCTGTTAGAACAGAAGAGAATATGAAAAGTCATCCTTGCAGCTGGATGCCAGTGGCTCATACCAGCAATCCTAGCTACTCAAGAGGCTGAGCTCTTAGGGTGGCAACTTAAAGCCAGCCCAGGAAGGAAAATATGTGAGACAATTCTGTCTACTAAACTACTTAAAAAGATGAAAGGTGAGTTGTGGTTCAAGTGTTAGAGTGTTAGCTTTGAGCCAAGGAAGCTCAGGGACAGTGCCAAGCTCTGAGTTCCAGCTCTAAAATGTTTTAAGACACCCCCCACCCCAATCAGGCCATAAATCCAGATTTTGGTCATCCTAGATCTCACTTCTGCTCCTGACACTTCCACAGCACAAGTGGCCGGGATGTGTCCAGCACTGGGTTAAGAAGTGAACTTACACAAGGGGGGCATAGCCAGGTCAAGACTAATGTCCCAGAACATGGAGGTACTGGCCATACCAGTCTCTCATCCCCCAGTTCCTTGGCCCTGGAATCTAAAGTCTGTGCCTCTGTATTCTGGCCATCCAGAATTGTCTAAAAGGACCTAAGAGTCCCAGCTGTGGCTGAAAGAAACACTTGCCTTCAGAAACGTACATTGACATTTCCTAGACACCGACCAATACTTCCAACCCACCTTGGCCTCACCTCCCATGTAGCCCCAAATCCACCTTGCTTGGGCAGCCTTTAGTCAGCTATCAAGTTTGAGTTGGCCAGAGCCACTGGCAAGCACCCTTCCACCACTCCACTACCAGACTGCTAGAAGTAGAACATGCAGCCAGAGGCCCAGCTGAGGAAAAAGACAGGACATCGCATGACTGACCCTGCCCCCCACCTCAAGAGGCAGGCGAGAAACTATGCCAGCCATCCCTGCAGACCCAGAATCCCCTGGAGGCAGACAAAGATATGGACAGCTTGACTTGGGCCCCAAAGAAAAGCTGTAATATGCAGGTCTCTGGCAATTTAGGCCTCATTGTAGATCCTGATGGGGGCTAAAGGCAAGGTTGCCATTGAGCAGTGGCACCATCTGAGGTCAGAAAGAGGCAGACAAGCACCAAGGCAGTGGACAGAGAGAGATGAGGGAAAAATACACCACACACACACACACACACACACACACACACACACACACACACACACGTGGGTAACCCAAGTCCTCAGCAGTCCCTGAGCACCTGAACATCCCAAACTCTGAGAAGATGGCACTACTGTCCCCAGACCAAATGTAGACAAAACACAGAGCCTCTCACACATCTGGAATGGCTCATAACACAGCATGGCATTTCCTTCTGTACACACCTCTATGAAGAAAACTCACCTACCTTACTTTTGGTTGTAGGTAATGGGGTTTGAACTTTGGCCTTCCCTCAGACTTCAGCTCTTCAGCTGAAGGTGTGCACTCTACCACTGGAGCCATAGCACCACTTCCGGTTTTCTGGTGGTTCACTGGAGATAAAGTCTCACAGACTTTCCTGCCCAAGCAGGCTTTGAACCATAATATTCAGATCTTAGCCTCCTGAATAGCTAGGATGACAGTTGTGAATCAATGGCAGCTCCCAGCTTCAGCCACCTTCTTACACCCAGGGGAAATCGAACTTATCAGGCCACAAGGCACATGCAACTCTTCACTTCAGACTTTGACACCAGCATACAAAACCATTCTTCCTTGGGTGGAAAGAATATAATTGACACTACCCTCCCACCCCTGTTCCCATTCACCCACTCCCTGCCTAAGACAGGCCACAACCTCTGGAGTTCTTGGTAAGGAAACGCCCACCATGCTATGACTTCACACTCCGGCAAACCTGAGTAGTTCTTAGAAATGTCTGTACACTGAGGCAAGCACCTGGTCTCCCAACCACAGCAACCCCACTCCTTCACCATCTCTTGCTAGCAAGGGTTGTCTTTCTTGTTTTCATGGTTGAGGGGCTTGAACTCAGGGATTGGGTACTGTTCCAGATGATGATTTTTTGCTCAAGGCCAGTGCTCTACCACTTGAGCCATGGTGCCACTTCTGGTTGGAGATTGGAGATGAGACTCTTATGGGAGCTTCCTGACTGGGCTCGGAAACAAGATCCTCTGGATCTCAGCCTCCCAAGTAGCCTGGATGACAGGTGTGAGCCACCAGCCCAGGGCTTATTGTGTCTCATTTTTTTAGAATTTCCACCTAGTCCTCCTCTAGAAACTACCACTTAGACACTCCGTATCTCATTCAGGGACAGGGAGGCTCGGAATCTGGATAGGGACATGGGCATTAAATGGCCCCCTTTACATCACTACCCATCTCTAAGTTCCCATCCACCTCCTCTGGATGGTCTGATCTTCCGGGGCAGATTATACCACTAGGACTTCTGAGGCCTGTATCCCCCCGCCCCACCCAACCAGTACCTGGGGATTTCTGGGGCCAGCTCCTCCATGTTTCAGTGGGAGATGTTTGGAGGGTTGCTGATAACCGGTTCCAGGGGTGCCCAGGGCAGAAGGAGAGTCCATCTCCCCTCTGTCAAAGAAGGAGACATGACACATGGATGGATCTACTAAGAGCTGCAGTGCATAACAATCCACCTATCACCCATGTCACTTGGAGTGCTGTTTTATGTTGACAGTCCTTGGGCTTGGCCTGGGGGCCCAGGCACTCTCCCTGAGCTTCCTTTGCTTGAGGCAAGCACTCTTCCACCTGAGCCACGGTGCCACTTCTGGCTTTTTCTGTGTATGCAGTACCTAGGAATTGAACCCACGGTTTCCTGTGCACTAGGCAAGCCCACTACTGCTAAGACCCAATCCCAATCCTGGATAGTGTTCTTATGTGACCTCTTGGGCCTGTCTTGGGACAATCTTGTACATCTGTACTCAGTTTCTCACCAGCAGCCCTGGCAGGAAATGAACATGCTCCAATTTGTTGTCCTTTATCTACAGCATCTTTACTCTCTGTGCTTCCTATCAGATCTTCCTTGTTAAGAAAGGCCCCCTTTCAAGTGCTGCCTTTAAGAAGTCCACTCCACTTGCCCTGGCGGGGATGGGGGATTGGGGGGGAATCTTCTCAGCTCTACACAATGCCGGCCTTGTCATGCTCTTCCTTCCGGCTGGTGTAGATTGAGAGTGCTCAAAGGGGAAAGCCTGGCTTTCACCACCCAATTTCTGAAGGCTCCGATACACTACCCAGGGACCAGTGCTGTATCACACTCCATGAGAGGGCACTTGAGGCCCACGCAGTCTATGGGCAAGAAATGAGGCCATTTCTTTGTGTGGGCTTGAACTGAGGATCTGGGAGCTGTCTCTCTGAGTTTTTCTGCTCAAGGCTGGTGCTCTAGCACTTGAGCCACAGCTCCACTTCTAACATTTTGGTGGTTCCATGGAGGGTAGAGTCTCACTTGCTTTCCAGCTTATGGCTGGCTTCGATATTTGAACCTCAGATCTTTGCCTACTGAGGAGCCTGTATATCAGGCGTGAGCCTGAGCCAGGTATGACAGGCACCAGAGCCTTTCTTTTGAGCTTCTGTTTATCTTGTGTCAACTATCAAGCCCTAATTAAAATAGTCATTTACAGGGGATCAAGTTCCTCTCCTAGGTCAGTTAATCCAAGGAGATAAAATGTCTTTGGAAAAGGCTAGTCTGGGTTGGCCTAGGTGAGTGTGTTTGTGAGAGTATGAGTTTCATGGATACTTACCCCCATCTCTCCGGTGCTTCATTCTCCCACTGGTAAGTACATCCATGATCTCTACCCCAAAGAAGGCAGGTAGGGGAGGGTTCATAAGGTCACATCAAGTGGGATGATCTGAATTCTATCCTGCAACTGAAGCTGGGAGAGATAATAGAGAGGAGAGCCTTAGAGGAACATCAAGGCAAGCCCCTTACATTTGGCTACAAGTACCAGAGAGAAGAATGAATCCATCCATTTTGGTAGTGAGATAACAGGTGCCCACTCTTCATTTATTTTATTTTTTTGTGAGTCCTAGGGCTTGGATTCAGGGCCTCAGTGTCATCCTTGAGCTTATTTTACTCAAGGTTGAGGCTCTACAAATTGAGCCACAGCACCATATATATCTTTTTTTGTGGGGGGGAAGGTGGTTTATGGGAGATAAGAATCTCACAGACTCTCCTGCCTGGGCTGGCTCTTAGTCACGACCATCAGAACTCAGCCTCACGAATAGCCAGGATGACAGGCTAGAGCCACCAGCACCTGACCACCACCAACCATTTATAATCCCCTGGGGCTAGTTCCGGGCCACTCGCACTGCACCATAAATGAATGAATCTATGAAACGTATATTGCACTGAGTGTGCATTCCTCTCTCTTAGTATAATTTTCCCAAGCCTTTCATTGTCCTTAAGACTGGTGAAAACTCATCCTTTCTGATGGGTGAATAGAATTCCATTGTGTGTGTGTGTGTGTGTGTGTGTGTGTGTGTGTGTGTGTGTGTAACATGACTATGTGCCCATGAGTTCATTTCTAAGACTTCTGTTTCAATTGAAATTTTGTAATTCCATATTAAATTTGTATTACTTTCTCTACTGCATTGAAGAATATTGTTGGGATTTTGATGGGTATTGCATTGCCAATTGTTTGGGGGCAGTATTGCAGTTTTCACAATGTTAATTCTTCCAACCAGGAGCATTGAAATATTTTCCATTTCCTTGAATCTCCCTCAATTTTTCGTTTTTAGATTTTTAAAGTTTTCACAGTAGAGGTCCTTCACATTTTTAGTTAAATTAATTAATTCCTAGTTTTGTTGTTTTGTTTTGCTTAAATTTGATTTGATTTTGAGGCTAATACATAAGTGGTTGTTTTTTGGATTTCAGCCGGGATGTTCCCATTGCTCGTAACACAGAAAAACTACTGATTCTTGTGGTTTTTATATCCTGCTTCATTGCTGAAGATTAGCATCACCTTTACTAACTTGACTGAGGAAGCTACAGGGTCCATTAAATACAGGATCATTTCATCTGTGAAAAGGGATAGGTTTACTTCTTCCCTATTTGGATCCTCTTTTTGTTTTGCTCTTGCCTATTGCCCTTGCTAGAAAGTCCACTACTATATTGAAGAGTAGTAGAGAAAGTGGACATCTTTTTCTCATTCCTGATTTTAATGTCTTCATGCCTCCACTCTTAGTTACATGCTTATTATCTTTTAGTCATATACATACTCTATTACACTGAGGAAAGTTCCATGTGTTCCTAGCTTCTCAGACTTTTTAATCATAAAGGGGTATTGGATATTTTTAAAAGCTATTTCTACATCCATATAGACGATCATGTGGTTCTTTTCCCTGCTTCTGCTGATGGTGTCTGTTATGTTTATTGACAAGTATATTGAATCCAATTGTATCCTAGGATGAATACTGTTTGATCATAGCATACCATTTTTTGTTAGTTGCTGAAATTGGTTGGTGAGAATTTTATTGAGAAGTTCTCTATCAATGTTTATAAAAGTGTTGGGTTCATAGTTCTTTTTCTTTGATTAGTCCCTATCTGATTTGGGGAAGAGTCTAATTCCAGCTTCATAGAATGTGTTTGATACTTCCCTTTCCCTTTCTATTCTATTGAAGAGACAGATCTGAATATTGTAAGTTCTTTGCAGGTCTTAATTTCATGGTAAATCCATTGAGTCCTACATTTTTCTGTTGTGGGAAATTGTTTATTGAAATTTCATTTTCATTACTTCTTATATATCACTTCTTTGTTCAGTTAGAGTATAGGAAAGCATAAATTTCTCCAGGATTTTCCAGGTGATTGACATATGGTTTTCAAGTACTCTCATATAACCGTCTCAATTTTGCTAATTTATGTTGTGGTCTCATTTTTTCTCTAATTTTATCTATTTGAGTGAGGCCTCTTAGGAGCTCTTAGGAGCTGTGAATCATCTACTCAATATATTTACCTTGTTCTCTGGTAGGGAGCATGTCATATAACCAGTTCCTGTTCTTCTTGATCTTTTCTGAGAAGAGTATTTTTGATTAACTTCCATCCTGCTGATTTGGTGGAGATACATTGTTTCAAGTTTTCTTTGTCATGAAATATTTTTATATATCCTTTAACTGTAAAGGAATATTTGGCTTGGGGCCATATTCATGGTTCGTAGTAGTTTGCCCTTAATGTTTGCTATATATCATGCTGGCCTCTTCGTTTGTTTTTTTTTTTGTTTTTTTTTTTTTTTTACCGTATCAGCTAAGAAATCTGTAGTTATTCTGACTGTATATCCTTTATAAATAATCAATCTTTTCTCTATGGCAGCTTTAAGAATCCTTTCCTTGATTTCTAATGATCCTCTAATGGATTATGATGTGGTGGTGGGTTGTTCTTTTCTAGAATTCTCTGCTTGGTGTTCTAAAGGCTTCTCTTCTCTGAATGAACCTATCTCTTTGGATGTTTGGAATGTTCTTTGCTAGGATTCTGTAATATGTTTCCTGTTTCCCATCCATTTAGTGTCCTGCTGTTCTCCTTGATACCAATCTTTCCCAAATTTGATCTCAGTCTTGAAGTTCTGGCAAGATCATTTCTTATTCTTTGGATTTGTTCTAAATGATTGCTTCCTCTTTCCTATTAGACCTATTTGACCCCTGAGATTATCTTCTATGTCATCTATTTGCTGTGGAGATATTCTGCTTTGTTTGTGATTTCCGTCTTCTAATTGGTCATTTTTATGGCTTCTATCTCTTTATTAAAGCTTTGTTTTAGGTCTGGTATGGACTTTCCTTACATAGTTTCTTTAGGTGGGGGGGGGGGGGCGATTGGAAGTGTTGTTTTTTAGCTGTGTTTTCTCTCATATCTTTAACTAGGCATCCATTTTTTCTTTGGACTCCCTTCCCTATTCAGAATTTCTTTCTCTGTTTGTAGTCTCCATGAGTTATTTTGCTAATCTATAGTTGGCCTTATCTTGTTCACAAATTTCCTTGTAGAGGTTGTGTATCTTTTCATTAATCACATTTTTCAGCAGTATTTGTAATGAATTTTCAAAACTATCTTCTACATCCTTAATTGTCTGTTCTTATGAGTGGTTATTTACTGTGTGAATTATACTACTTTGACATCACTTTTCTTGTATTTTTCTGATTTGTTCTGTCTTGGGGGATTTATTTTGGGGCATCTATGATCTTAATAGGTGACTCTTTATGTTCTTGTTTGAATTACCAGGTGTTGGTTTGATGTTCTGTTTTGATTTGTTTTTCTGGAATTAGGTTTTTGTCCATTAAGTGTAGGTGTAGAAATCAATTATGGGAAGATGTAGTGATGTTGTGGTTCCAGTGACAGTTCGGGCTGTACAGTGGTATCTTGAATTGTCTCTGAGTATGGATTTGGCTGTCTCCGTTGTACACTTCTGTTCCTGCTTTTTTTCCCATGTGGATCTTTTATTTCCACACTGCAGCTGTACTTTTGAAGATGTTGGCCACCATCTTCACAGCAGGCACCTGCCTGGCTAGGCACCTTTTCAAAGATTTCTGTTTGCTTGGAAGACATATAAAATCTTCTTTTGAATTGTATATCTATATATAATTATAGCTGACTTGGTGTGATGCTCTAGAAGTGGCGTACCCTCTAGGACTCTAAAGATCTGTTTCATTAGAGAGAGCTAGGGTAATTTTCTGTTGTTATTGTGCCATTGGTTTTCCTCTTCCTCAGATTTATTTTATTTATTGCTGATTTTTTTCACATAATTTAGGATTTGTGATGGTGGTATCAGGTTATTTTCGTTTTTTGTTTATGTTAAATTGACATAGTCATTTCAGGCTTGTATGAAGAGACAGTAATAATATTAAATGTATGTTATTATGTTGAAAGAAAGATAGCAGACATTTTAACCTATTAACTACAAGTAAATTAAAATTAAGCAAAGCTAATTGAAATAATTAGTTCTTTACTCTTCAGAGGATGAATATAGTACTCTTGGATATCTCGGAATAAAAGACTTTAGACTCATTACAACTGATGCCTTACATTGATATTACTGGCTAAACTTTCTTCTTCAGAAAGGCAAACCTCCATTTCTTTCATATTAATATTATAAAATCATGATATCTGCATGTTGAATAGTTTTTCTCTGCTATTTTCAATTCCATTCTTCATCCACTATGTTTCTAGGGCTTTGAATGGCTAATTCCTTAAAATAACTATACTGATTATGATGTGATATAAATCTCAGTAATATTTTTTTACTTATAGATTTTTTAGGGTGAAAATGCCATTTCCCTTATTGCAATAACTAGTATAGGTGTGAATCAAGCAGAAAAGTAACATTAATATGAATTTTCATCTGAGTCTCATGTTAAGCTATATTCATATGAAATTTATGCAGTCTCAAGCAAGAAACCTGACAATTTTACTCTTTTCTGTTTTAATCAATAAATCCATTCTCTTTAGAAATATGTTCTCATCTTTTATATTGCTCCAGTAAACGTCATGTATTTCTAGGACTTTTACTGAAATAAATTTAAACTATGGAACATTAAGACAAGCCCCCCCTTATCACTTTAAAGTAAATCCTTGGGGACTATTTTATATATAAAAATAAAACAGTGCGATGCACATGTTTATACATGAATTATCTAATATTTGAGTCAAATAGAAACAAGAACTACCATATCAAATCAAGTCTCAATTTATTTAAAGGCACCAAAATATTAGTGTTCACTGATTTTTAAAAAAATGACTAGTTACAACAAAGTTTATATTACATTTCAACTTTAAAAAGTGAAAATTACCACCAGATTTGCTGTCAATATCCTGTTTCCAGGAATACATTTATTCAGTAGAAAAACAAAAAGTAAGTGTTTGTCACATAGAAAGACAGCTGTAGAAACAGACTGTCTTTCCTTAACATGATAAATATTTGCAAATCATGTGATTTATTCGAAGATACTATAGCAATTCATAAGAGAATTTGTGATCAGAAGTGACAGGTAAGCAGAGCAACTGCAAAACTGTATATGTAGATTGAAATTTAACTATAAGATCACAAGATTACAATAAATGAGTCTACAGAAGATGATTTTGTATCTCTAACACACATCCAGTGTTCTACATTTTCCCACATACTCCTGTTCTCTTACCTCAGTTCCTGATCAATGTTCTTCTACTTTCATGATGTCAATTCTTAATAATATAAAAAGGTGGGTATACTTTGGTTTCTAGATCCAATAAATTTTAGTATTTTGTAATAGTAGTGTGAATTCATAGAGTTTGCCTTGAATGTCAAGTTTGAGGATACTGTATTCAGAATACTGTTAATTGGTCTGAAGCAGCAAGCACAATGAATATATAGACACAGTATATTAAGAGCAAGGGATTTGATTTCAGAGAAACGTGTAGGTCCAAGCAAGATCTTCAAGAAAAGAAAAACCAATGGAGCAAACATCAATCAACTATCATTACAAAGGAACTGAACTGACCTCTGATGTGTCTGGGTGGCAGCTCTGTGTGTGTGTGTGTGTGTGTGTGTGTGTGTGTGTGTGTGTGTGTCTGTGTGTCTGTGTGTCTGTGTGTCTGTGTCTGTGTGTCTGTGTGTGTCTGTGTCTGTGTGTGTAGAGAGAGAAAATTTTAGTGGGGCTTCCATATTTACAGCCCATAGACCATTACTAGTTAAGGAGAAGGTGCTCATATCAGAACTCTGATACCACTCATCACATTTTACTGAGAAAAACACTTGCTTAATCTGTACTTAAAAAGAGAAAAATAAACTAACATCTTAAATGATTGCTTTGAGAATTAATTGGTATATTGAAGGCCAAAAGGAGGAATTGGAGATCAATAACTGTGATTTCAGGCGTCTCCTGCTATGTACTTACAGCTGAATTACTAATATGCTAAATAATATGAAATATATGATAGAGAATTAGATCAGCCAGCAAATACAAAGAACTAGTGATGAGACTGAACTTTTGAGCAGGGTTGTCACATCTTTTAGGAATGTAATTCCTTCATATGAACTTCAAATTTTGTGGATTACCCTGTGTGACTAAAACGTTAGAAAGTACTGTAGAAATGAGATTTCCTGATAGCCAAGTAGAAAGAGCTCATGATCCCATCCTCACGTTACATATTTCCATTTCATAAAGAATCTCTTTTAGAATGCTTTTATTTAATATACTTCAGCACCTCACCCTTGCCTTTTGGAGACAGGAAAATAATTTTTGAATATTATCTTACATTATCTTACATAAGTTAGTGTGTACAGGCATGATTTGTATGCTTATAGAAGTTAGTATTAAGTGTAAATAGGAATCATGTCAAAACTAAAAATATAATTAGGGGCTGGGAAGGTGGCTCAGTGGTAGAGTGCTTGCCTTGCATGCATGAGGCCCTGGGTTTGATTCCTCAACACCACATAAGCAAAAAAGAAAAAAGCCAGAAATGGTGCTGTGGCTCAAGGGGTAGAGCGCTGGCCTTGAGATGAAGAACTGAGGGACAGTGCCCAGGCCCAGAGTTCAGGCCCCATGACGGGACCCTCCCAAAAAGTATATATATATACATACATATATATACACATATAAATACATATATATACAAATATATACATATATATACATATAAATATATATACATACGTATATATATTCATATATACACATAACAAGACTAGAAGACACAGCATTTTGTTCATGAAAACGTACATTAGATTAGTTGCAGAATTTCTATTTTGAGATAAACTTTATATTAAAGTAAAATTTACTTTACCTAAGGATTGAAACATTTTTAAAAATATATTTAATATATATAATATATTTAATATATATTTAAGATATTGTAAGATATTTTTGCTGCATAAGTTTAAGAAAATTCTCCCATAATAATCATTTTTCTCATTACTTTCCTGTTTCCATGTGATTAACCTCCAAATTATAAATCCAGATATATGATTTGATTTAATTGAAACAAAAATATTATTGAGTATAAGAACCTTCTACTCTCTACATTCTTCACACTAAGATAATCAAATATGGTGAGTTTGAAATAATTAGACTCTGTGTGAACTATGTTAATATTATTCAGAATGTGAGTGAAATGTTTAAAAAGTCGTATTTATTTTAGTTTAATTGCTTTGAAGAGAAAATGAATGATACAATCAAAACCTAAAAAGGATTAGGTTTAAAATTTAGAATTCAGGAAATTTTTTTTTACCACACTGTTTACTGGAGCCTTCACAACAACCTCATTAGATAAGTTATGTTACTGCAAAAATCCCAGTGGTTAGACATTTACGAATAGAAAAACCATGTCATTCTGAATATGTAGGGTTACATAAGAAACATAGAAAATTTAGCTTTTACATACCTGAATATAGTAATACATTTAATTGCAGGGAGATAAAATTGCATTTATTTTGAAAAGTAAACATAAGTATTCATTTGAATAAAAGACAATGTTTAAAACATCACCCATTCAAGAAACAAGATGTACATTTAGCTGTTTTTTATGCCAATCATGTTCTCTAAACTTACTAGAAATACTAAATTAGTAAACCTAAATCATTGATTTGTAGGGAAATAGAAATTTAGTTTATTAAAAGTCATGACTAGTTTTTCTCAATTACTGATTTATATTTTTATAATGGAATTTTATTTGATATATTTTTATTGATTAAGTTAAATAATTGGCAAATAGCAATATGAATTATGCATGAACAAAGTTTATCTAACACAAGTATTTTATTCACAAGACATATTATGGCTCTCTTAAAGAACATTAGATGGCAGTGTGTTATTTACTTATTAATTTTTAGTTATTTTGTTAATGGTTATTAATTGTCAGAAGTGACAGTTTCCTTATGCTCTTTCCAAAAGATATTTAAAGTATTTGATTATACTCCCTCTATTTCCTTTTCATTACTCCTTCTTCCAAAGTTTTCTGTTTTTCACATAAAATTACATCTTTAAATATGCACATATAATCTAATTTGGAAGATTTAAGGTGAGCTGCAACTTAATTCAATATGTACAGTGGATTAAAAGGATGAATAAAAACTTGAATATTTTTTTCTTATCTTCTGAATTGGGCTATTATTTTTATTATGGTTAGGGTTAGAATCCCAGACAGAATTAGAATTAGGGTTATTGACAATGAAAATTTAGGTTCAACACAAGATGAGCCATTGCAACAATGATACTCACAACACACTATATTGAAAATGAACTTTACACCATGGGGACAGAGGAGTGAAAGAGGTGGGAGAGGGAAGGTATAGTGCGAGAAAAACAAAGAAGAGGGTAACAATGTTCAACAAGAAGTGTACTCATTACTTTACACATATAACTATAATCCCTCTGTAAGCCTCTTTACAATAACTAAAATTTAAAGAAATGTAAAAAAAAAAAAAACTGACAAAATTGAAAAACACTAAAAACCTTAGGTTCAAAATGCAAGTAAAATTTAGACCTACATGCCTAGCATGAGTTGGGATAAATGTGAAATAGAGGCTTGCTAATAACATTTTGATTCAGTTATCTGTAGGTTTAGGATTCAGCAAGGTGTTTCAGGTAGAGCTGGGGTTAGGATGAGAAAAAGATATGAAGTATTGTGTAAAACTGCAATATATTTTAAGAAGAATGAATGATATCAAAGTTAGAATGAATGAAAACCAACGCCTGTGTTACTTTTAAAATTCAGATATGATTTGGTTTAAATTATGAATTGCTGTTTTAGTTCTTGTTAGGGTTAGCAAAGGATAAGCATTAGGGTAAAATTTAGTTTTCCACTAAGAAGCAGAAGCAATAAAATGTGTGATTGAATAGAATCCAGACAATTTTCCTTACATAACCATTTGGTGTTAATTCAGATTTTGATTAGGATTAGGTTTCTGGTTAAAGGGGGTTGAGGAAAGAGTAAAGAATTTGGTTAAACTGGTGGCTTGCACCTATTATCACAGCTGCTCAGGAATCTGATTTCTGAGGACTGCAGTTCAAAGCCAGCCCTGGCAGGAAAGTCTGTGAGACTCTTATGTGCAATTAACCACCAGAAAACCTGAAAGTGGTGCTGTTGCTCAAGTGATAAAGTGCACAACTTGAGATAAAGAACTCAGGGATCTTGCCCATGCCTAGTGCTCAGTGATCGTGCCCAAGCCCAGAGACCAAACTTCACGCCCAACAAAAAGAACAAAAGGATGGGTTAAATGTTAAGTAAATATGAACTTATTTTAGGTTTTAGGAATTCAGGGAAATCTGGGATAATGGAAGTACAATGTATTTCATAATATCAGGATTTGAAATAAATGGGTATAAGGATTCCTCTTATGGAACAAGATAGCTTCAAAGTTAAGAGTGAAAAAATCTATAGGGTTTAGGAAAACCTGCAATTTATTTCAAGAATTACAAGTGGAATTTCAGTTAGGATGACACAAAACAAGCATTTTTCATAAATTTTAGATTTGGGATACCATTAGTGTCAAGGTTATGGTTAGGAGTCTAGCCATGGTTAGGGTTAGAGTGTATGAGAAAAAAAATGAGGATCAAATTGAAGGTAAATTTCAGATTAAGCCAGTTAAGAATTAGAATGAATGTGAACTAGAGTACTGCTATTAATATTGGTATCTACTCACACTTAGGCTTATGGTTATTCTCAATGTTCCAGTTAAGATTAAGTAATGGTTAGAAAATGACTAAGATATTGGGGAAAAAATTGAAACCTATGTTTGCAAGGCTTATTTGAATCAAGTTAGGATGAGTGAAAACTAGTTTACTTGTGTTAATGTTAGTATTGATATATAATTTGGATTAAGATTAGGGTCAGTATTTTGTTCTGATTATGATTAGTGTTATGAGTAGTAAAGGTTTTAGTATAAAATTCAGTTTTCAACCCAGGAGCCGGTGGCTCATGCCTGTAATCCTAGATACTCAGTAGGCTGAGATCTGAGGATCATGGTTCAAAGCCAGCCCGGGCAAGGAAAGTCTGTGACACGCTTATCTCCAATAAACCACTAGAAAACCGGAAGTGACGCTGTGGCTCAAGCAGTGGAGCCTTCGCCTTGAGCTGAAGAGCTGAGGGATAACGCCCAAGCCCAGAGTTCAAGCCCTATGACCGACCAAAAAAAATTCAGTTTTTACTAACAAGTAGAAGCAAAAATGTGAGACTGAATAGTAACTAGATCATTAGCACTATATCTATTTCTCAGTGATCATTCTTGTAATGATTAATGAGAGTTTTCCAGCAAGGATTAGGTTGAGAATTAGCGTTAAGTAATGGACAAGACGGTAAGTAAATCTGAAACTGTTTTAGGGTACAGTGGTTCAGGAACAGGTAGGATCAATGGAAACTACAGTATCTTTCCAGATAAAAGAATTTGAGAACATATAATTGGACATATAATAATATGTCCAATAATATAATGGTTCATGTTAGGGAACAAGATAACTTCAGAGATAGAGTCAGGAAATTTGTGGAAAATAGGACAAATTTAAACTCATTTCCAGAGGACAAACAGGAGTATTCATTAGAATGAATAAAACTAGAGTAGTTTGCTTAAGCATTAGAATTGGACTATCATTAGGGTGAAAGTTAGGTTTCAGTTCCAGCTGGGGTTAGTGTTAGTATTAGGGAAATGGAAAATATAGGGTCAAACTTAAAGTAAATCTTCGAATAACAAGTCAAGTTAGAATTTGGATGAATGCTCACCAAAGGTCTTCAACTCAGGCCTGGGTCCTGTCTTCAGCTTATTCTGTGCAAGGAAGGCACTAAACCACGTAGCGACAGGTCTTCTTCTGGATTTTTAGTACTTAATTTGAGATATATATCTCATGGATTTTCCTGTCTGGACTTAATATTCTGATCCCCAGCAATCCTTGGGTTAGTGTTACCGTGGGTGGTACCACAAAGTGACAGTTCATTAAACTAGGAGCAATATGGACGTATATGTGCAAGATCCCAAGTAATCAGTTCATTAATTTGGGAGTACCACAGGATCGCATTAGATTGCCTTCAAACCCATTGTTTCTGATGAGTTGATCTGAAGCCCAAAGCATAATCAAAAGCTATTAGCCACACTGTATGAAGTAGCACATATTTATGGTGTAGAATATATACAATGAATTAAATCCTGAATCAAAAGTCTTTGCTGGGTTTTCTACTTAAAAACAAATCAGAAATAGAGTGATATTGAAATGAAGTCCAGACTGGAAGACTGTAGTGAGCAGCAGAGCATCTGCTTAGTGTAAGTCCAACCCCCAGGGCCATAAAGAAGAAGTAGAAGAAAGTGAAATTGTAGGAGAAAGAGGAAAGGAAAGGAGGAGAAAGAGGTAAGATAGGAGGAAGGGCATAGCAGGAGGGAGAACAGGAGAGGACATGGAGAAAGTAGAGGGGAGGAGGGAAGAAAAAGGGAAACATCACCCTGGGGAAGAGGAACAGGAGGGGAGACAGGAGGAGGAAGATAAATGCAATATAACCCCAAGAATTGTTGGGAAACATTTTGCATAAGTAATCTGCATGTGCATGGCAGGATTTTTTTTCACATCAGAGAGAGAGAGAGCTTGCACAGTGACAATATGGGTGATACCTATTGCTCTGTCATTTTATTCTCTTTCTTCAGTGAGGAGTTCAGAAGAAATCCTGAGTTTGGTGTTTTACAAATACATTTCAAAATTTGTTTTTCATGGGGGCTGGTAAGGTGGCTCAGTGGTAGAGTGCTTGCCTTGCATGCCTGCGGCCCTGGGTTTGATTCCTCAGCACCACATAAACAAAAAGAAAAAAATCCTGAAGTGGCGTTGTGGCTCAAGTGATAGAGCGCTAGCCTTGAGCTGAAGAGCTGAGGGACAGCACCCAGGCCCAGAGTTCAGGCCCCATGACCAGACCCTCCCCCAAAAAATTCATTTCTCATGAATCTAATATGGGAAAGAACTAAATGCAACCTCCCTTAATTAAAAGAAATAATAGAATCTATATTTATTTGTATTACTGTGCATGAAGAAATCCTGGAGATTTCTATTTAACTCAAAGGGCCCCATGCAAAAATATAGGAAAAGAGGAAAGTAAAACTGTTTGTAAAGTATAATAGGTTATCATTGATGAAAAGTTTTAGTGGACCTTTTTCCTTTTCTTTTTTGCCAGATGTTCAGTGCTGCAGCAAGGATGTGCCCTAGAGCCCTTTCCAAGTCACCACGTGAACACCCATTTCTGTATTTCCTGTGGGTGTGGGTGCCTCCTAAGTTTACCCGTTGAAAAGGGGCCCCCTCCCTTGTGGTGCATGTGCAGTGAGGGGATGTTTGTGCATGCTACCCAGCATTGCCAGATGAGCCCTGCCCACCCTACCCAACTCTCTTCCCAGTCTCAGTTCCTCCATTTCACCCAGGAGCTGGCAGCCATGGGGCTGGATTTGAATCCACTGTTGTCCTATCCTCCTGCAGCTTTGCTGGTTATGGTCTGATGTGTTCCTGGGTGAGAGTGCCATGCCAGGGAGACTCTGTTCTAGGCTCAATGCCTGCCCCCATTGGTGTGGGGTGGGGGGACACCATGTTTGTACACTGCACAGCCCATGGGAGAAGGAAGGCTGGGCATGCAATCCTCCCCCTTGGGACCAGGAAGCCAGCCATGGTTCACCTCATCAGTCTTTAAGGTGGTCTGGAGACTTGGAGCCATGTGCTTGCTCCTCTGCCAGCAGGCTTGTGACAGCTGCCGAAGCTGAGGAACCTGGAGCCCCTTCAGCATCCCCACGGACCTCAATTTCCTCATCCCTGTGGACTCCGGTTCATGGCCATCCCTGCATATACCCATCAGTGACAGAGGCGCCTGGACTTACAGAGCACCAGCTGCAGGACCGGGGGCCCAATGCCCTTTGGATTTGCTTTGTAGCCTCCTCCGTCATCCTTCTGGTCCACATAAGCCCAGCTCTGGATGCCATTCTGAGGATATTCTGTTTGGAGGCTATGGGCTCACCTCCTACCCTTTTTGGGCTCCAAAGCAGGGCAATGGGTCTGGCCTTGGCAGTGTAGGCCACACAGATGGAAGGCAGGACTTGGGGTCTGCCCTGCCTTCCCTCCTTGCTTTGGCACCTGGGTTGCTTGGTTTGGTCACTGATGGAGCCTTGCTGGCTTAAGCCCACCACAACAAGTTTCACACCTGCTGCAGCAGCAATGTGGTGTCCCGGACCCCCTCAGGGTCACCACATGGACCTCTGATGGGTCTACATGGACTGGGTGTGAGTGTCATCCCAGGACTCTCATTAGGAAGTGCACTCCTCTTCGTGGTACTGAAAGCAAGAGGTGCCACATATAATTTCTACTTCCTAACATTTTCCTTCCCTGAGATAAACAAAACAGGGAGATATGAATAAGTTTTATAAAAACAAAATATGTAACTTATATCACTTCAACTTGTTAAACCATTGTAATATTTTTCATCCAGTAGGAATTCTTTCTGTAATTACTTATTTTAATTTTGAATGTAACTAATATAATATATCTTGTGTGTAATTTACTATTCTAACATAACTTTATTTGCATTATGTACATACTTTTTTTTCAAATTCTGAGATTTTATCATGTGTTTATTGGATAAGAATATTGTTGTATTTTTATTTCAGTTTGCCATAATGGCATTGTAAATACAAACAATAAAATCCATTCTTGCTATTATCAAGCTCAATGATTTTGGAGACTAGAGACTCAAGGATATACCATTATATATCATAAAGTAATGTGTATCACATTGTTTAAAACTGCTCCATAAGATAATTAGTAATTTAGGTGGCAGCCATTTCATCTTGCATACTGGTCCCTCTGGTGAAGTAGGATCCTTGTGGCAGCTTGCTCAATTCGGGCCCTTGTGGGCACCTTGCCTGGAACTGTGGGAGAAAGATCAGGGTGTACCTGCTGTTGGGCTAGGGCAGCTACCCAGCAGCGGCTGCATGAATGGCACACAGTGCCACTGACTCACATGTAGCACCAACCTGCCCCGTGGGGGCTGCCCACCTAGGAAAAATGCAGACCAAACATAAGCCACTCTGCAGATCGCGTTGTACAGTGTTTATTCTCCGTGGTGCGGGGGAAAATTCTGCTCCACTGTGGGGAGAAAACAAGAAAGAGAGGCCCAGACAGGGTGAAGCCAACTTTTGTACTCAAGCTGGAAAGGAAAATTTCCTCCATGCATTCTCCAGCAGGTTCAGGAAGCTCTTCCATGCTCCTTGTCAATGGCATAGCAGCCAAGGACACTCAGGTCTAGTACTCCTGGTTGTTTTTTTGGGTTTGTATGTTAATTTATACAGAGAGCCCCTCCCTCAGACAACAGAGATATTCTGGGTTTTGTAAAACATTCTGCATCTGAGCATTCCCACTGTTTGGTTTTTGTATTATTTCTTCTAAATACATTGTGAAATTTCTGTTTTAGGTGTTGAGGTATGAGAGAAGGAGTCAAATTATGAACATAGTTTCCTACAAGCTTTTCATTTAAAAATAAAAACATATTCTCTCTAAAAATGCCTATCACGAAATAAATTTGAGAGGGGGGAAAAAGGCTGTTTTCTCATGAGATCAAAATGTGCTAGTTTTATATGCATGTTTTATGCGTTCAAAATACAATTAAGTAACTGACTATCTAGGAACAATTGTCCAGACCTAAGAGTTAAGTGTCTTGGGAGCTGGAAGCAGGATTTTTGTGAGCTTTATCCAAAAGGAAGAATGAAAGTTAAAATCCATAGATTGTGAATCAAAGTGGTAATACAAAATGAGAATCACAATAAACTTCTTTGCTATTCAAGGTCTTTTATTGCTCGGTATGAATTTTTGGATTGCTTCTTCTATTTCATTGAAGAGTGA
This sequence comes from Dipodomys spectabilis, assembly GCF_019054845.1. Classification (NCBI taxonomy): domain Eukaryota; kingdom Metazoa; phylum Chordata; class Mammalia; order Rodentia; family Heteromyidae; genus Dipodomys; species Dipodomys spectabilis. The sequence goes on from NW_024871053.1 coordinate 585,031, forward strand.
CATTAGGATATTGGTAGATATCACATTGAATTTGGATATAGCCTTTGGCAGTATTGCCATGTTCATGATGCTAATCCCTCCAATCCATGAGCATGGGAGGTTTCCCACTACCTAAATTCTGTTTTAATTTTCTTTTTCAAGTTTTTAAAGTTCCCATCATAGAGGTCCTTCACCTCTTAAGATAACGCCTAGGTATTTTATTTTTTATGCGGCTATTATAAAGGGGTTGCTTTCCTAATTTTAGCTGCACTCTTATCGTTATTGGAATACAGGAAAGCCATTGATTTCTGAGGATTAATTTTATACTCTGCTAGTTTGCCAAAGTTTCTGATCAGCTCAAATAACTTGGGACTGGAGTCCATGGGGTGCATTAAATACAAGATCATATCATCTGCAAAGAGGGAGAGTTTTACTTCATCTTTCCCTATTTGGATCCCCTTTAAGTTTGCATCTTTTCTTATTGCCCCAGGTAGCATTCTAATACTAAGTTGAAGAGCAGTGGAGAGAAAAGGCATCCTTATGTCATTCCTGAATTTATAAGATATCAGTATAATACTGGCTGTAGGTTTGTCAATCCTTAACAGAAAGAACAGCAGTAGAGCAATATCAGTTACAAATTTCAAACTCTACCAAAAAAGCCATAGTAATAATATCAGCTTGATACTCGCACAAGAACAGACCCGAGGACCAATGGAATAGGACTGAAGACTCAGAAATCAACCCACTGACCTATAGCCACCTAATCTTTGACAAGGGAGCCAAAAAGTAGAATGGAAGAAAGACAGCCCTTTCAGTTAATGGTGTGGGTGTGGGCAAAATTGGTTAAACACCTGTAGAAAGCTACATCCATATATAGATAGATAGATAGATAGATAGATAGATATAGAAAGATAGATATATATCTATATATATATATATATATATATATATATCACCCTGCACCAGAATCAACTCCAAATGGATCAAAGACCTCAAAATAAAAGCAGACACCATGAAAACATTACATGAAGGAATAGGAGAAACTCTAGGGCTTTTTAGCACAGGCCAAAATTTTCTGAACAGAGAACCAGATACAAAACAAATCAAAGAAAGATTGGACAAATAGGATTGCATGAAACAGCAGAGCTTCTGCAAGGCAAAAGTCATACCTACCAAGATCAATAGAAAGCCCACGTACTGGGAGAAAATCTTCATGAGTCATAAAATGGACAAAGTCTTATATCTAAAATATACTTAGGACTCAAAAACTTAAATCCTCCAACAACAAATCCTCAAAGGAACAACTGCCCGATAACTAAGTTGCCTAAGTCTTAAAGAGAGACTTCTTTGAAGAGGAAATAAAAATGTCCATTAGACACATGAAGGAATGCTCAACTTTTCTAGTCATAAAATAAATGTAAATCAAAACATTGAGATTGCACCTCATTCCACTTAGAATGGCTGTAATCAAGAAATGTAATAACAACATGCTGGAGGAGATGTGTCTAAAAGGAACCTTATTGCGTTGTTGGTGGGAATGTAAACTTGTTTAACCACTTTGGAAAGCAGTATTGAAGTTCTTTAAAAGACTCCACATAGAGCTCCCCTATGACCTAGCGATCCCCCTTTTGGCATTTACCCAAATAATCACAAACAAGGTCATACCAAACCTAACAGCACAACCATGTTTATTGCAGCATTATTCACAGCAGCTATGATATGGACCCAACTCCGATGCCCCTCAATAGATGAATGGATCAATAAAATGTGTTATAGGTGTGCACACGAGCGCGTGCACTCTCTCTCTCTCTCTCTCACACACACACTCACATACACACACACACACTCACACACGCACACACAGACAAACACACACACTGGAATTCTATGCCTCCATCAGAGAGAATGGCATTGCCCCATTTGTTAGGAAACGGAAAGACTTGGTAAAAAAATTTTATTAAGTGAAGTAAGCCAGACCCATAGAAACATAGGTCCCATGGTTTACCTTGTTTTTCCCTTGTTTGCAAGGACTAATACATGTTTAGGACAAGCAGAGAAGATCAAAGGCTTGGTACTTATGGCCATATAAGATAATATTAAGTGAAATGTACCCCAAGTAAGAGACGCAAGTGGTTTTTTCTTTCTTGCTTTTGCTTTTAATATACTTATAATGCACTATGTGATTCTTTTCTAGATTCATCCCCTCACTGTATAACCTCTGTTTTCACTGTATTTGATTCCAGTGTCCTGCATCTTATATGCCTCACCACCTCCTGCAGAGTCTGCATGAGAGATCGTGCCAGACAAAGTATAAGCTTCAAGGAAGCATGCCTGTAGGAAGGGGGTGTTAGTTAAGCCTTCCCATACACTTGGCTGCAACTTTATAGCCTCTACCTTTATTTTTATTATATTTCCTTGGCTGTACATTCGTTGCTTTTATTCTCGTTTTGGCTATTTTTCTATTGATCCACGAACAGAGCATGTTGTTTATTTCCAGTCCAATAGAGACGGCTTCTCTGAATAATAAAGACTAGGACCAAATATTAAATATGGGTAATGCCCCAATCAATCTATCACCTGATGTAACACTGCCTCCAGAAACTCCTACAACTTCAAAAGCAGTTTTGCGGCTCACTCATAGTAAATATAGAAATTAAAATTTCCAGATATGTTACAACAGACAAGATTAATGAATTAAACTAAGCTAGAAGGAGTTATCCCAGAAGCACAGAGAGTTCTAGAAAAAGGGGCCCATGATAATAAAACGGAAAAAAAGATTCACCCAACCGTTATGACTAAGCTTAGTCCAGCTTACGTTACAGGGAAAGATGATGGTTTTCCACAAAATATAAAGTTAGTGATATCACATTTCTGAGCCGACTGATGAACCATTGCTTTACACAGGAGTTTATAAAGATAATGATAAATGGATTAATGTAAAAGGAAAAAGGATATTTTGGAACTCATTAGATTTTATTCAAAGATTAGGCAGATCTAGACCATTATGGTGTTTATTATCAAAACAACAAGATAGATTAAAACAACAATTAGAAATTTATGTGAACAAATACTGGGGTTAAATTTATAGAAAACGTAGAATGCCTGACTCAAGCTGGAAGTGGTTTTAAGGATGGTTTCAAAGGAACTTGAATATATATGGAAAAAATTAAAAGAGTACAATATATGTACATCCCTGTCTTAGTTTTGTTAATTATTAAACATAAAAAAGGTTGAATAGATGATGCATTCTATTAAACTATGTGCTAGACTTGTTTCGCAACACTTAGCTCAAACAGTTGGTGGGACAGTCATCAATTTTCATGTAAGCCATCAAATTTTTGCTTTTCTTAAAAATTGATTACGTGCTTAAATAAAAAAAGAATCTATGTCATAATCACACACGGTATAAAAATGTTAATTCTCCTCAATAAAGACAAACTCAGATGCAACTCTTTTGAGTCTGTGTCTGTTTGTCACTTCGCCGACTCCTTGCCCACCTATCCCAAGATCCCTGTCTCTCTGGTACCAGTGCTCCAGCCGAGCTGGTCCGTCGCACTTATATACACTTTTTTGTAATTTGGGGAGTGGAAGGGATATAGTAGAATGCTTTAATGGGGATGCAGGTTGGCTCATTGTGACTAGGAGATGTACAGGACAGTTTGTTGAAAATGAATTTACAATGTCAGGCAAGGGTCGAGTAGGGAGGAGTTGGAGATGTGGGTAAGGAAAGGGTAGTAGGGCAATAACAAAAGAGGAGGTAACAATGCTTGATAGGAAATGTACTCATTACCTCGTCATGTAACTGTAAGCCCTCTGTACAGTATTCTTACAGTAAAAATATATTTTAAAAAATCTCTGCCTGGTGTAGATTTCCAGTGCTGCCCTCTGCATTGCATTTTCTGCCTTTTCTCGCTGTGGTTAGTTCCACCTGCACAGTGGATCAGTAGTCTTCAAGGCATCTTGGTCCTGAAGTGGGACTTGGATTATCCAGTGGTGTTTGGAACCAGGCCAAGTACAGGACAAAACCACTTCCAAGACATGGCTTCTTAATTCCCAATGCAATTAAGATTGCAAGCAGAATTTCTCTGAATTTGACAATCAGTGAAACAAAAGGCAAGGCCACCAAACACCTCTCTATTCCACCCATTCACTCCTTTCTCCTTCCTTGGTAAAGTACAAAATAATTTTTCAGGTTTTGGCAAACACACAAATTGCCCACCACCTCCCCTGGTAAACTGGGTTTCAAGTCACTAAGTCATGTAAATGGATAATGCCTCACTCATTATTCTAGACAACATCTTCAGGTTGTTTGATGCTTTAATTGTTGTTGTTGTTGTTGTTGGTAGGGGGGCCTGAACTCTGGGTCTGGGCGCTGTCCCTGAGCTGTTCACCTAAAAGCTAGCACACTACCACTTGAGCCACAGCGTCACTTCCAATTTATTCTGCCTATGTGGTGCTGAGGAATTGAACCCAGTATCTCATGCATGCGAGACAAGCACTCTACCACTGAGTCTCCATCCCAGCCCTAATGCTTTAATTTTTTAAAATTCCTTTTTGTCTGTCATGGGGCTTGAACTGAGGACCTGGGTATTAACATATCCCTGAGTTCTTCAGCTCAAGGAGATCCTTCTCCCAATTGAGCAACAGTGCCACTTCCTGTTTAGAGATAAGTGTCTCACAGATTTTCCTGCCGGGGTTTGCTTTGAACGGTGAATTTTTAAATTATATTTCTTCTAGGTATTTTTTGGTACATTACAGGTTTTCTGGAATTTAAAGTTTTCTGTAAACCTTTGTCTTCAAGTAATCCAACAGCATTAAATATTACATTTAGAAGCTATCCTGTAACACATCCATTTTGAAATTATTATGTTCAGATGAAATTCGTATTCATTGTAGAAACAGCCCCTTAATTCCAAATGGGAAATACGTTAATTTCAGCAGCCTTGACTCTCCTTCCTCTTTTTTTTTCTCTTCAGTATCTTTTCTTGTTTTGGAACAAGTGTCATGGACTGTCCAACCATTCAAAAGGAAGCTTATTCCATTAATTTAATAGAAAATGAATCCAGCCTGCCTGCATCTCAAGGCAACTCTGAGTATAATGTTAATCTAATAATTCACGTCAGTGAACTTGCAGTCATTTTGATAACTTTTTGTTAAACCACTCATTAAAGAGGTTCCAAAAACCGAGAAGCAAAAATCATGTTCTGCTTTAAAAGAAGGTTTAAAAAGCTAGTAATTCAAAAAGACACATTCTATTCTTCCAAGATTCCATGGTGAAGAATTTGTCTTTGATCATACCCCTTACTACTGATCTTTTCCCTTCAAACTTGTAGTTTTATTCAGTTTTCTTATTTCAGCTTTCATTTTGGTACTAGCCTAAGTAATCTCATTGTAGTATCTGACAATGAAATTTCATTTGTTGTTAGAGACCTCAGTTCATATTGCCAAAGGCAGACTCATGAGCATATCATAGAGGATAAAATATTGAATATCATTAACATGATCATATGCAACTATTCCATAAATTAATATAAGTACCACATAAATGTGCAACTTCATATACATTTTAAAATGCAAAGTAATTGCATATCTATTTCATAAAATAATTCAGATCACTAGGAGAAGATATTAAGCTAAACCTTTTGCATTATCCCCAATATTCTTTGTAAAAAATTTTTTTCTCATTAACTTTTACCTTAGGGCCTTCTTTTCCTAGCAACACGTTATAAGTTGTTGTCCTTGGATTTTAGTCACCTCTGAGTAACCTCTTTCCTTTCTACCACCAGTTAGACCCTCACGTTAAATATCTGAGAAGAAACTTGTCCCAAAGTGCCTGCAAGAGGAGTACCCAAGTCGACTGTCTGTGCCCACTCTTGCCTTCTTTCTTTGGGAATGGGGTATCAGAGACAGGGATGTCAGGCATCAGGTGGCTGGAACCATGGTGTTAAGATTTTTTTATGGGTAGCAGAAAAGAGTAGCAGAGAGTAGGATACCAGGGAAAGGGTAATTGTGACTGTAATTGCTGAGTTGCAGTGGCAGAAATTTGGGTAGCAGCAACAGCTTTGTAGGAGTTGGGGTAGCTAATACAGGCATCCAGAAAAGTTTAGCAGGGACAAGGAAGCATTGACAAAGTAAAAGATAAAAGTTGTGAGGGATTGTGTGGCACAGTCAGGGTTACAAGATCATGGGTGTGCAAACTGGGTAGCCAATACTAGGTTAGAAGCAATTGGCATGGTGGACTGATGTGGTGCAGAGATCTGGGTTTGACTGTCCAGTTTTGGCTTTTAGATCTTTAGGGAACTATCTCTAGCAGCTCATTATCAGCTTGTTGTGTTCATGCACATGCCATCTATAAATGTCTAATGCAAGTAAATTGCATTCTTTGACACCAGCTATACGATCTTTCCTTAAGCATCCTGAGAGACCACACTCCACAATGCTGCAGAACAGTCTCCATATATTGAGCTGCAATCACCTCATACAACTCTCGCTGCTCCTCTCCAGTGTCAATTTTCATGGTAGCAAGGGATCTGAGATGTGCTCAGCAGCAGTGATCTGGGAAGCTACCAATTCTTACTCTGGCATTCTGGGAGCTCCGTAGAAATATGCAAGAGCACTTGCTGATGCTCTTCCAACTTCTCTCTGAGGGTCTGGATAGCCAGACTGTTGTTCCTCAGACGGGTTACTTTAATGTCCAGGTGGCCTCAAACTCTCTCTATCTTCTCTCTCTAGGTGCTCATCAGCTTCAGCTGCCTCTCCTTTTCCCTCCAGGTAGCTCGCTTCATCTCCACATCCTTTGAATTCTGCTTCATATCAACCTGTGACTTTCACACCAAGCCCTTCCACTATCTCATCTGCCTCTTTAGCTGTGAATCAGGCACAACAAGCTCCATGTAAGTTCTGTATCTGTTTATCAAGATTTGAGCTGGAATCCAAGGTGGTACTAGCTAGAACATGGGGAGCATCTTAAATACTCCCTGCCGTTCACTGCTCATTGAGAAAGATGTAAACGTCTTGTGGTCAGTCTCTCCTCCATTTCTGGTTCAGCAGAATAAAGTGAAGTCAAAATGGAGCTACCAGACAGCTGCTATGTCAGCAAGTGACCCAACCAAAGATAATTTAGTGAGGGGATACTTATAAAATGTAGTAGGGAAATGTACATATTTGTAGGACACAACTAAGGGCTTTTATCAAACTAGTGATTTTATGTCCAAAATGGCAGACCAACTTAGGCTCTCCCCTAGATCTTCCTGCTATGAAGTTCCTGAGGATTTCTACATACAACTCAGACCTACTGACATAATTGAATAAAAAAGTGAGTATGGATAAATATTCTAATATATGCTAAGGTGTTATCTGTCATGACCATCATGAAATCAATGCACTTTCTCTGAACTTCACCATATCTTTTTAAGTGGCAGATTTCTTAGTGTGTCTTTTTTTCCTGTTATTTCATGCCCAACCATGGGTTTCCATTGTCCTAGTAGACGTTTTGCATCCCAGTGCCTTCCTTCCAGGTAAGTCTCTTCTTGGGCCTCATACGCATATGCTCACAGAAGTGAATGTCTCAAAACCATGGAATATAGTTGCTCAATAATGATTAGCTCACAGAGAGACTCAAGCAGTTTGGGTCTGGAGCTTTTCTGAGAAGCCTTAGGCTAGGTACTCTGGACAACATTGACAGTAATTCCTCAGAGGAATACCACTGACAGCAAGTAAGCCCTGACTACTACTTAGCCCTTACTAGTTCTACCTAGGTTATGAACACATGAACAATCCCTGCCTATTGTACAGTGCCCCCATCAATTAAATCATTTTGAGCCTAGGAGAAAATCTCCATTTGTGAATCAGTACTCATAAGAAGCAGATGATGCCCCACATTCAAATGCGCAAGGAGAACAGAGTGTAAGGCTGTCTACACAGTTGGGAAATAGGATTCTGAGTGGTGGGAAGGGATGATTTTAGGTAAAAAAAACTTAGAAGCAATTATGTTTATGAATTCCTTACCTAACTTCCTTCTGCCCTTGAGATCCAATTCAGGAAGTGCTGGAATGTTTATGATCACAAAATGGAGTTTTTAATCCCAGGCGTAAACTCTAAGTGTTCTTTTTACATCTTCCTACCTGCTCCTGATGTACAGGGTCAGAAGGGAAAAGGGGAAGGAAGCCCCATGCTCAGGAATATAAATGCAGCTTACAAGCCACTACAGTCTCTGACTTTCTATGTTGAAGGTAAGATAAAAGGCAGCTTGAGTTTCTAAGAACTCAGTGTCTATATGGTTCCTTCAGAACTCCTTTTCCTTCTGTGTTTTGAGAGCAACAGTTAGTAGAGTGCCTCTGTCTCTTTGGAGCAATTTTTCTCTTCACACAATGCTTAAAGTAGACAATAGGTGGAAGCTGCCATTAAATAAAAAAAAAAAAATAGCACACAGTGAGTGCTTCCCCTGAATTCCTGGACCTAACAAGTTCCCAATTCTGAAGACAAAGTGATTATGGGTGAGTACTAACTACCTCCACTGAATGGTGAACTTAGAACACTTTTCCCAAGGCAGGTCTCCCCAGTACAGTAGTTGCAACCTATAATCCTGGTTATTAGGATGGCTGAGATCTACTGGATCAATGAACTTACAGACCATGCAACACAGAAAAGTCTAAGATTTTGAGTCCCAAAATAAGAAACGGGGCTAAGAAGAGAAAACTTATCATTGCTGGAAAAGGAGGAAGTGTTAACTGGGAGAAGGTTTCTCTGAATATAGACATGGAAATTATAACAAAGTTCTAAGTTGTGGCTCATCAGTAGAAACTATCAAGTCAAACCTTACTAAAGATAAAAAAAAAATGGGCTGGGAAGGTGGCTCAGTGGTAGAGCGCTTGCCTTGCAAGCTCGAGGCCCTGGGTTCAAATCCTCAGCACCACATAAGCAAAAAGAAAAAAGCCGGAAGTGGCCACTGTGACTCAAGTGGTAGAGCACTAGCCTTGAGCTGAAGAGCTGAGGGACAGCGCCCAGACCCAGAGTTCAGGCCCCCGACCGGACCCAAAAAAAAAATAAATAAAAAGATAAAAAATACAACTTATAAAAATAAAAAAAATCTATTTGGATTTCAGTATTAACATCTTTTTAAAGGTGTGTGTGTGTATGTGTGTGTGTGTGTGTGTGTGTGTGTGTGTGTGTGTGTGTGTGTGTGTATGTGTGTGCTGTCTGAGATTACGTATGGGACAGCATTGGTTCTTAGCTCCACCACTTGAAACACTCAATTCTTGCTTTCCTCTGGTTAACTGGAGATAAACATGTAATGGATATGTCAACCTAGATTGGTTTCAAACTATCACCTTCAGATATGAGCCATTATTCTCAGCCCAGTATTTCCAGTAAATTACTTAACCTTTCTGACTCTCAGCTTCTTCCTGTGTGGAAAGTGAAAAGAATTACTTTGTGGACCTTAGAATCTGGTGGGAGTTATGACTTGGTGCAGGAAGTATAATTGTTCGGGATGTGTGGATAGACACTCTCATAAAACTACTGATGTTTATATTTGTTTATATTGAAATGAATTCCAGGAATTGGAAACAGGAGGGATTTTCCTGTTGTTGTTTATCCTTTTATGGACATTGAGGGAGCCACAGAAATTCAAAGAGAACAGGAAAACAAATGCAGTTGTACTCTGCAGATATTATGTTCACAATGAGCTATACCTCTTGTGGACAGGGACAGGAGGGAAAATCAGAGAGAGAGCAAAGGAAGTGATGAGATTGTCCAACAAGAAGTGAACTCATTACCGACTTACAAAATGGTGATCCGTAGGTACACTACCTTAACCACAACAATTTTCAAAATACGGGTGACTGATTCACTCCTCGAGTTTTTGTAAGGGCCCTTAAGAATCAGGCCCATCAATGGAGTTTTTGAAGGTCACATTATATGATAATTAATGTAGATCCAGAATCTCTTAAGAAATGTAATAAAAAGTATTTCATTTTTAGTACCTGTTTCTCTTTGAGTGGCAATTCTATATGTTGTTGGCATAGTTAATCTTTTACTTTTTGTTTTGTCGGGTTTTGAAATCTTTCTTAAAGCTTTGCAATAAAGGTCTGCTATATCTTGGCACCCTGCCCATAATTAAAATGGTAATCAACCTTTGAGATTAATGTACTTGAGTAGGAGTTTTATTTGTTGATTTAATTTGTCGGTGGTGGTGAACTCTGGGCCTGATTGCCATCCCTCAGCTCTGCAGCTCAAGACTAGTGCTCTACAACTTGTGCCACAGTGCCACTTCTACCTTTTTCTGCTTAGGTGGTGCTGAGGAATCAAACGCAGGGTCTTGTGCAGTCAAGGTACGCTGTCTACCACTGATCCACCATCTCAGGCCCTGTGAGTGATATTTTTGTGCGTGGGTCTATCAAGCAAATCTATTGAGCAAATATATTCATTTGTCACTAAACATTTATAATTATGAATTATCTGATATTTTAATGACTAGAACTGTTATCATTGTTACTAGGAACTGTTTGTCTCTCCATGCTAAAAACATTTAGGAGGGAATTTTAAACTAAAACTGCAAAAGAAATTTTAAGATCTTGGTACTAACTAATCGGTCCACGTGTTATTACATGAAACAGAAAATTCAAAATGGTTTTTCTTCATGAATACAGAGATAAAAGGTCTTATAATGCTTATTTCAAAATGCAAACTAAAGGGGAAAATCAGTCAGGAGGTAAAATTTATATTGAATGTTAATATTTACAGAGGAAAATAAGATCCTAGACGAAAGACTGAAGACAAAGCAATATCAGAGTCCTATATGCTCAATAATAAATAAGAAGCATTATTTGAAAAATTGAGCTGGAATGTGTTCATCAGGCAAAGGCAAGCAATCAGAGCCTACCACCAACAAAGAAACACCATAATGTATATCTCAGAAAAAGGATATACATTATATGATACATATAACCCCCCTACAGACACACACACAAACACACACACACATACACACACACACACACATACACACACAGAGGAATGTGTGCAAGAGCTCAATCTACTCACATTCATTCAACATGGATCAAAGATCTTCCTGTAATATTTGAATCTTTAAAAGTTTCAAGTGTTGTAAATAATTTATAACAGATGCATAAGCAAATATTTTCTGAAGAGCTCTCTGCTATGGAAATGAGAGTTCATGATGGTTATGACTACTTAAAACATCTCTGAATCTTGAAAGAATTAAACAAGAGATAATCCAAGTTTTGGGACTATATTTCTACCAGCTATTCTACAAAGGCTTAATAAGAAGTTACAAGATCCAATATTAAATTAATACAATTAATATATGTGTAAGTGAAATGAAAGACAGTGATCAAAGATCTATGCTTCCTCCAATTCTCAGCCTGCTGCACACTATGACACCTTTGATTCTGCTGGGCCAGGCCCACAGTTGTTTTCCCCAGAGCAGTGGCCCTGCTGGGGTTGGGTATGGGGGCTGTGCGGAGAAGGTGGAGGCCACAGGGCAGGTCGAGCTGGTGGCTGTGGGGAGAGGATGGGAGGCTCTGGCAAAGGCTGTGAAGAGAGGAAGGAGGGAGTAGGCCAGCAGCTCAGGCAGCAGCAGCCCCAAAGGCAGCTGGGTTCTGCGGAGTGTCTGTGAGGTATGGAATTTGATCCACTGGGGCCTCTTTTCTTTGTGAGGAGATAAAGGAGTCTCATATCCCACCCAAACGGACAATGAGAAATGAGACAACTAGTGGCTGAAGAATTTCAAGGACAAAGGCAGGGACTTATAGGTAAACTCTGGGGGCAGGGAGGGCATCAGCGCTGAGGCTGTGGTTGCCATGCCTTTCTGGACACCTATGGAAGTGAGTGAGGGCCAGCTCTGCTGTGGGCTAGGCATCACTCTTGCCTTGAAGCAGGTACCAGGAACATATGGCACAGCCTCGGCCTGCCCATTGGAGCTGGCCTGTTGAGGGTGCTGCAGACCCGGCAGGTGCTAGGAAGCTATGTGCAGCAGGGTTTTGTGGCATTGTAAACTAGTGCAACCCATATGGAGATCATAATGGAAGTTTACACATTAAAAAAAAAAAACACCTACATTGATGACCTTTACCACAATGGGATACATATTGAAGGAATATAAATCAACATGAACATCCATGTTCATGGCAGCAATATTCATAGCAACCAAGCTGTGTAATCAACCTAGATGCACGAGAAAGAGGGCATAAAGAAAATGTGCTATTTATCTAGTATATGTATGAGTCAAGCAGAAAAGATCAGATAATGTGATGTTAGGAAAATGAACCCTTAGATATGTATTTAAATGTTTTTTTTTCTTTCATGCATTTGTTTCTAACGCATTTATGAGATTATTTCTTTGTAGCTTTGTATGTCCCTCCCACACAGTATAACCCCTGCTTTCATTATATTTGATGTGAGCTCAATTTGTGGAGGAGAAGGGGAAAAACAAGTCTTTTAAGGATAACTATATACCCGTTACAACAATGAGAAATATAATTTGTCATGTCGAAAACGAACTTTACAACTTTGGTGGGGGATGAAGATTGGGTGGGGGGCAGGGGGAGGCTGGGAAGGGATGTGAAGGGTAAACAAAGGAGGAGGCTGCAATGCTTGATAAGAAATGTACTCATTATCTTGCCCATGTAATTGTAACCCCTCTGTACATTATGTTCACAATAAAAAATAAAAATAAAAATAACAAGAGAAGTATGTTTCTACTGCATCATTGCTAAATATTTTTGGATATATACCTAATCCTAATTTTAATGGGTTTTGTGGCATTCTGTTTTTGCTTTAATGAGGGACCACCATATTGATTTTCAGAACAGTTACAATAGGTTGAAGATATCCTATAATATGTGGATATTAGATCAAAATTTCAATATATCAATGAACAAATACAAGATCGTCATATATAGTTTATAATTTTAAGCAATTTTAAGAAGGCAACGGTTGGTGAAAAAGACGATGTTAGAAGCTTAATAACAAATACACAGACAGAAAATACAAAAAAAAATGTAGAACTAATTAGTACTAATAGTAACAAAATATTTTCCTCAAGTTTAAAAAATGAAACTATTAAAAATAATACTTAATAGCATCAAATAACTATGGCATGGAAGAAAATATAACATAGACTATGTTTCCCCATCATTTGTTGTATTTTATAACAAATGGATTAGAAGAAAATGTAATTACATGTCTGAAGATGATAACACTTTCAAGTGTCATTGATTGAATCCAGCAGAGGAAAGTAACAGATAAGTAGAGAGTAAGAACAACCTGGGGTATGGATGAAGATACTCAGTAGAACTTTGTGAGCAAAGAATGTGCTCCATTTTCCTCATCAAAATAGACCTAGGACAGCTACCTTTTGACAGAACACTTGTAATGTAGAGTAGTGGAGTCACTAATTTAGGTAGTAATTTATAACTTTTATTCCCTAATCTTATGATGGGATTCCCAAATGATGTGAGTGATCCTAGATTTTCTGAGCCCTTTTTTTCACCCAAAGTTTCTAAGTCCTCCCCCTACCAATGATTCTTCGGCTACTTTCATTTCTCCTTGTTTCTCAACTCAACTCCTGTGACATTTTTGTTCATGAGAAAGAGTTGGAGAAATATGAGGATGGCCAGGAGTCTGAGCTAACATCCACTCCCGCTTGGAGGATCTGGTGAAGGACTTCCACCTGGGCCTCAGAATCAGATATTAATCGATCTCTTTGGTAATGGAGAAACTCAATCCCTCAGGCAGAATCTGTCATTCCTTGACTTTCTCTGAAGAGATTTGGTACTAGGGCACAATTCAGAGAACGAGTATTCCCATTATCAGAAGGAACAGGTTCAAAACTAAAAGAGGCTTCAGTTCCCACAGGGCCAGTCAGAAGCCAAGAGATCACACTTTGCTCCTCATCAGGGATCTTCTGGTAGGAATAGAGTCTGAGCAAAGTCTAAGATGGAGATAAACTGAGACTGGGCCTAAGGAGGACACAAAAGAATTACCCTCTCTTTGACTACAAGTGAGTTGTGTAGTGAGACCTGACAACTTCCTTCATATATGAAAATTCACTAGATGAGTTATCTCACTACCACTTTGCAAGAGGTCAATTTCCCCAAAGGAGAAGCTGTTAAGTGTTGTGATCCAGTTTGCTCTCTAGGCTGTTGTCTCTCTCACCCCTTCCCATGCAGGAATGCATTGCGTCTTTCAGGCACTCAACTATTTGTCCTGACTCCTAAGCAGGAATACTGTAGGCTATTCTTTGGAAAACCTCTATTTGATATTGAATAGGCCCAGGCTCTGCTCATGCAAAGAGGTAGATCTAAGAGGTGAGTATAAGCTCAGATTTGTTCTGAAGAACAATCATATTGAAAAAAAAATTAAATGAAATTAGTAGTTGAGTGATTTAGGGTTTAGAGCCACAAAATTTAATTATTTATTAGTAACACATATGGAATGATGGATTAGGAAGAGAACAGTGAAGTAGGTTCAGGATACAATGGAAACATCACAACATAGCTATAACATGAGATGAGAATGTGAAGGAACTATTGGCATAGGTCCTTTTACTATCTTAAGAGTGACGTTGTATTGGAGACTTTTAGAATAATATCTAAAACAGAACGACTTGCTGGGCACTGGTGGCTCACAACTGTAATCCTAGCTACCCAGGAGGCTGAGATCTGAGTATTATGATTTAAAGCAAGCCCAGGCAGAAAAAGCCAGAAGTGGTTCTGTGGCTCAAGTGGTAGAGACACTAGCCTTAAGATCAGGGACACTGCCTAGGCCTTAAGTTCAAGCTTCAGGATCAGCAAAACAAAAGAAGGACTTAAAGATATGTGATGGAATGATGATCAAGTGTAACTGTTTAGGGAACATAAAGGAGACAAAATTTGGAGCAAAATGATACCTATTCATTACTAATCAAGGATGCAATCTGAATGCCAAATTCCTCTTCTCAAAAACTTCCAAACTTGGGCTGGGTAGGTGGCTCAGTGGTAGAGTGCTTGCCTTGCATGCATGAGGCCCTGGGTTTGATTCTTCAGTGCCACATAAGCAGAAAAAGCCAGAAGTGGTGCTATGGCTGGAGTGGTAGAGAACTAGCCTTGAGCTGAAGAGGTGAGGGACAGTGCCCAGGAACAGAATTCAGGACCCTTGACCGGCCAAAAACAAACAAAGAAACAAAGCAAAAGATTCCAAACTTCTTTCCTCATAATTGAGGAGAGGCTCCTTTTACCGGAATTCTCCTTATCTAGCTCAAGATCAACAGAATTTCATTAGACTTTTCTTGTTCAGATGTAATGCACCTAACTCTACTGAACCTAATCATGGCTAGGAAAGTATGGACATTGATATGTTTGTTGTACTTTTCCTTATAAATATATAATACTGTCAGGTATTATATATAATATATATTATAATATGCAATACATTATACATTATATATAATATATTAAATATGTTATAATATAACATATATTATATATTAAGAGACTTCATATTTTAGAGTTGGGAACCAGCAATATATAGAAAGAAAAATGCATGAGTCTCTGAGCAATTTCTCTTCCACAGGAAAATACCAGGTTCCATTCTTATTACCCAAACAGCAACATAGGAAAGCAATGCCCATGGAGGTGGTTTTCTGGATTTTTTGGAAACTATGGTCAGCATATATATATATATATATATATATATATATATATATATATATATATATATACACACACACACACACATATACATATAAATATATATGTATATATATGTATATACATACATATACATGAAATATTGTTTTATACTAGTGAATGTGTAAAATTATAGTAACAGATAAATAAGTGGACACCTATGTGTACACATACTCAATCGCTTTCAAATATAAGAATTTCTTTCTATGCTACATATTCACCTACACAGAGATTACATGACTTGCCCTTGAATTGTCCTGTAAGTTCTTTATCTGGCTACTGTAGCTTCACATTCTTTGTTCTCTAAGTATCCAGATGTTATGTATTCAACAACAATACTTGTTACAGGCAAAAGTACACACCGCGACACACAGAGGAACTTAGATTTCAGAAATGCCACAAATAAGTGGGAGGTACAGCAGTACTTTTCAAAATTAAATAGATTACATACTTTTAGAAATCTTGTAAGAAAAAAATCTTCAGTGTATGATGAAACACTTGAAGAAAACTACAGTTTAAATTACATATAGCCGGGTGCTGCAATAGACGATACATAAGAATAAAAAAATAAATTACATATGACATCAAATTATAAAGTTCCAGGGCATTTCCCTACTCTTGACAACTAAAGTAATCCATATTAAAAATAAATAAATGAAAAGACGAATGTTTTATAACAAATTTCAAAACATACTATATGTTATACAAAGGAAATGCTTTAAGAACGCATTTTACAGTCTAGTAACATCATATGGTATGAAGTCTAATTCTGTGTTCCATTTGGAATACTATTGTAACTTAGTTTATAATCTTTGTTGTCAGAAAAAATAAACTACAAGTGCTAAAGTTTTCAATAAAGAGACAATTTTAGGTATGAATTAAATTTTATGTGCTTAATAAGTTCCTGAAATTATTCATTTTAGGTTACACATCCCTAACAAATATTGTTTATGCTTTCTCATATGATGTATATAGATTTTTATGTGATTTCTTAGATATCCATAAATAAAACAGTTCAGAAGAAGAAAAGAGTAGGTAAGAAGTCATAAAAATTACTATTATGGTGTTTTTAATGGCTAAGTATAAAGAACATGTAACAAAACAGTTGGAAGATTCATTTGCTCTTTTTGCTATTCACTCGCCCTTCTTGGAGAAAGGTTCTCACTATGAAGTGCCATGTGGTCTGGACCTTTCAAGCCTTGTCTCAGCGATGGAAGTGATGGGATTAGGGACATGAGCTCTCATGACAGGCTTTTAGGAAATTCACAATAAAGCAATACCAGTACATATAAAGAAACTTTTGTGGGTGATGTGTATTCACTTCTTCAGTTACCAAAATTTGATTCATATGTCAAAATTCCTTACATTATAATAGATGCAGTTCAACTGGCATCACTGACACCTCCATAAATCAAATGCAACCCAAAAGTTCTACTTCAAAAACCAATATCTAAGGAAGTGTTGGAAATACAAGAATATACACAATAAATCTAAAGGAGTGAGATCTTTAACACTGGCAATGAGCAATGATAGCTGAATTTTTAACCAGGCTTGAAAAGTTCAGGAGTCCACTAACTATGTGATTAGAGTTGCGGAGTTGACCTTGGTATCAAGCTTGGAGTTAAAATTCAAGGGCAGCTAAGGTTGCTGCAGTATTGTAACTACATTGTGACTGTCCCTGATAATAGTAAAACACAGAGTAGAAGCTAAGTCAGTAAAATGTATAGGAAAGATTCTCCACTGAGAATATTTGCAGGGGGTGATCATCACTCTTGCTTTGAAAATGTACAGCCCATCAGAAATAAGCTCTAGCATATTTCTGATCTGAAGACAATTATAACACATCAATGTGCCGTGAGTGCTAAGCAGTTTAGGTGTATATTACTGTAATATATGTAAAACCTTTAGAGGTATGGAATGGCAACAATGAGATGTACAAGTCGTTATGTCGAAAACGAACTTTACAACTTTGGTGCGGGGCGGAGGGATCATTGGTTGGGGTTGGGAGGAGGATGGGAAGGGTTGGGAAAAGGAAACAAAGGAGGAGGCTACAATGCTTGATGAGAAATGCACTCATTATCTTGCCCATGTAATTTTAACCCCTCTGTACAGTATTTTCACAATAAAAAAGAAAAGAAAATAAATAAATAAATAAGAAAAAAATAATTATCAGAAGTAAAAATACTCCTGAATTATACTTTCTTGCTAGAAGATCACAGGATGACTGCTGATGTGTGGTATCTTTCCAGGTGCTCCTATACGATTGTGAATCTTCTCTGAGGAAGTGTTTTTCCATAGTTTGTTTTGAGGTGTTCAGAATATCAGCACTGTCGCTAACTGCAACCATGGAACAGCAAAGATGATGGGATACTTGGTCAAAAAATGAGAAATCACAGGAAGTTATAGGAAAGAAGACACCAGAGGACCCAAAGCCTCGTTGCCAGCTTCTGGATCCCCAAATCCTGCTTAACATGCTTTATATTCATTCCACTACAGGAGTGGGGTGGTGAGTGGCTACAGGTATGTCCACAAACTAAGGCATCAATCTAGCTTGTGGTTACAACTATTCAACTGAGGAATTGTTTGTATATATAGTGATAATTGAATCCCTTATTTTAAGGGAGCAGAAGGGACCATTACAACCGTAGCACAGACATCCATCTTGTCTTCAAAGTCTTAAACTTTTAGTGTCCAACAGCTCTAACTTAAATACTCTTGAGGCAATAACACATACCCCTGTCTTCCCTTGATTGTTTGACCATTCCAGAGCACAGCTCTGTCTTTTCATTGCTGATTGAGATGGCTTCCCAATCTATCCCTTTTCAGATCTAACAGCTTGACTCTAGAATCACTCACAAGTACTGTTACAGATGTATTATTTTGAAAAGGATATTTTTTCTAGGGTATGTTCACTTCTTTAAATTTTATTTTATTTAAAATTACTGTACAGAGTGGTTACTGTTACATGAGTAAGGTACATTAATTGATGAATATTGTTACCCACTCCATTGTTGTTCTCCAATTCCTTCGATCCCTACACACCTCTCCCCACCCCAACGTTGTAAATTTCTTTGCGGTATAGTGTCTTGTGAATATCATTGTTGCAATGGGTCATTCTTTGTAATTCCTTCATCATTATGTTATTTCCCTTTCTTTCTCCAAATTAGATAATGTATATACAAGATGGAAGGTACCAGAATCAAGACAGAGATTGCCAGGGATAAACCAATGGAAAAACACAAATAAAATAAAATAACAACTAGATACACTACTTTACCGACATCAAGGTTGACATCTGAAAAAAAGACTTGTTTCTATGTCTTGGAGTACATTTCAATTAGGATCATTTTGTATGATCAAATGTGCATAGCTCTGTAGCCAGCAATCCCACGCCTGGGCATTTGTCGAAATGACCTCAAGCTAAAACACTCTAAAACTTACCAGCCAACTGGTACTATAGCAAAGATATGTAACCAATCCAGATGCCCCTCGATAGATGAATTGATGATGAAAAATGGGGTATATATGCACAATGGAACTTCATGCTTCTATCAGAAAGAATGACACAGCCCCTTTCTTAAAAAAATGGAAAGACTTGGAAAAAATCTTATTAAGTGAAGGAAGCCAGACTCAAAGAAACGTAGGCTCTATTTTCCCTCATTTTTATTAAGTAATATATGCTTAGGATATTCCTGGCATATTCCATTTTTTCTCTCCCTCTTCCTCTCTCATTCAATTTTTTTGTGTGTGTATGTGAGTGTGTGTGTGTGTGTGTGTGTGTGTGTGTGTGTTTGTGTGTGTGCAGTAATGAAACTTGACTCGGAGCCTCAAAATCTTGCTTGCTTTTTTCACTTATGACTGACTGAGTCTGCACTATTTGAACCAAGGTTTCACTTGTCTTTGATTGAACAATTGAACATAAATGTCTCCTGGATTGCTACCCAAGCAATCTGTGAACCATGATCTTCCAATCTCAGCCTCGTGGGATGACATACTTGCATCCAGCTCTATTGCCAAGTGTCATTTGCTTTGTTTTGTTTTGTTTTTGTACATCCAAAATCTGTAAAGAAAATAAATAATTTATAATCAAGACTATTCACATAAAATGTGTGTTGTTTAAAGATTACCTTAATAATGTTATCCTTTTGCATCCACAATATGTAATTTGATTTTTTGAACTCTATTTTTCAGGCAAGTCCCTTATATATAATTGGAATCTTCTTGTCTTGGTTTTATCGTGTGTTAGGTATTTCAAAACAGAATTTATCAAGGTTTAACTCTGCACTACTGAAGCAGGACCTTTATGATTATTCAATGTCTTGTAAATCATAAGTCACTTCTCGTGGCACTATTTGAGCACAATTAGTTTCCTATAATACCTCCACATATTATAGACCTCAATGCCATGCACTCTTCTGCCAATATGCAAGGGCATCCTTTGTAATTTTCCATGCATTTTCACTGTTCTTCTCTCTACTCTTCAGTGTTAAATCCTGTGATGGTCATGTTGATTTTCTCCCCTGTTATATTAATTATTGCATCTTGGGAACTACAGGTATGCACTAATGTACTTCTGTCCGTTCTCCTTGTGCTTTGGCTTGTATCCCTCTCATCTTGATGGTCCAGAAATTGGGGATATGTTCTTCACTCTTTATCTCAGACACCTTTCTTTGCTTTCTAGCAATACATTCATTGAATTTTCAAGGCACTATGCCTTGAAAATGATTATTGCAATTTCATGGCATTATTATTTGGCATTATGGAAGAACATAGGTCAGTAATTGTACCTTAGATAAAAGAAGATTGCAATCATGCCTAATAGGTATTGCTCATTGGATAATGTTTACTTCAAGGTCTGCCTGACTGCTTCCTTTTCATTGTTTTGTTTATTTTTCAATGCAGCCTTTTCATCTGGAAAATATTTTTGGGCCTAGAGAAAATCAATTCCTACTGTAATTAGTCATTAATTTTATTCCAACATCATTTCACAGATCCTTTTGAGTCCCTTCAGGGTCTATATAGAAGTGCTTTACATTCTTAGATATGTTTTAACAGCGATGCATCCAATGATAAATACACATTGTTTAAATCACCATTTTGATGACTGGAAAAAAAGCATGCTGCAATCTCACTATATAGCAATGTTATTGTTTTAAATTCTTTTAGATTGAAGTTGATGCTGACGAACGAACAATCTGTGTACAATTTTATATTTTCCTAATTAATTTTAGTATAACTTCCAATATTATAAAATGTTAAAACATTACTACTACTTACATAGTTTTAGGATTTCTAAAATGGTCAGAGTGAAAGTTTTATTCATTCACAATTTTAAGACAATAGAGTGTGCATTATGACCAAGTGAGACATTTAAAATTTTTTACTTGTGGTCTTAAAAGTTGTGCTGGGGAGTGGAGTTCCGGGAAGATGGCGGAGGAGAAGCTGGAGGCTAAACAAGCTCTAGCATAGAAAGCAGTTTTAGAGTTCCTGCGAATAGTCCCAAGCCGGAGAACCACCTTCACAGGACAGAGAGTTAGGCCAGAGAGGGAAAATACAGGCAAGGAGACAGCTATGAGCACTTGCCAGCAGCCGCCACCGCGGTGGCAGCGGTGGTGGTGGCCGTACCTGCCATATGTGAATCACAGAGAGTCTGGGATGAAGGAGCCAGATGCGGCGGGTGAGTGGATTCTACTCAACACCAGCAAGAACTGACAAGGAGTGGATATTTTCATCCTGAAGTTCGCAGAACAGAGACGACCCAGGAACCAAGACGTGGTGTGAGTAGAAGAAGCCTGACGTCCTCACTCCTTCTCAGGGAGCAGAGGAAGGAAGGCCACCACTCCCCCCCCCCCCCAGTACTGGAGATCTCCATCTTGGATACCAACAAAACTCGGCGGAGCTGCTAGCTCCAACTCAGGCCTTGGAAGTAAACTAGAGTCATTTAGAAGGTCACAGGAGCCTAACCTGACCTGCCAGACTCAGCTCTACCCAGGGAAAAGTCAACCAGCCCAGGACGCCAGCCCTAGGAGTGGCTTTCTTCACCGGGTAATCAGAGCCAGAGGCTGCCCCTCCCTTTAGCAGCCTCGACAATCAATTGAAATTCAGTGAACATAAATCCTGAGAGTGGCTCCAGGCTGGGCTCGGTGTGTTTCTCACAAACCAGCCACCGGGAAAAGCTACTGTTTACTGAAAGGCCTCAAATCTACCCAGAACCTAGCCTTATCACAGCATCTCCAAACTTGAGGAAAAAGCCATCTCCCACTTTTGTGATACTCAAATCAGATCTGCCTCCCATTCACTAACCTGGGAGGAGGACCGCAAAACATTGGGGAAAGCAGAGCATTTTTCTGCCTGTTCAAAAAAACTAACTTAAGACACCAACCAAGCCACATGAACACAAGCAGACCAGAGAATCCAACAAGAGGCTGGTTACGGACATAAGGGAGATAAAGGATTTTCCCCACCCCTCTCAAAAAAAAGTCAAAGAACTTTTTTTTTGTACCATTTATAAAAAAATTTTTTTCTAAAATTTTTTTTTAATCTTTAATTTTTACCGTTTTTGAAAAAAAATTGTTTTCTAGTAATTTTTTTTTCTTTTTCCTCTTAGAATTTTATTTTAGGCGCATAAATGTGTGCACATCTTTCTTTCTTTTTTTGTTTGTTTTTGTTTGTTTGCTTTTGTTTTTTGTTTTTGTTTTTCGTTTAGCTCTACTGAACTTCTGATCTTTTTTCTTTCTTTCTTATCCTTTTCACCTTTCCTTATCTTTCGTTCTTTATGTAACTTAATTGTTGTTCTGCACATCCTCCGAAAAATCCCTAGTTGACTATAAGACCATATCCCCCATTGTGTACACACTTAATCCACAAATTCATTACTCAATTCAAAACCTCTGAGACTTAAATTCCTTAATAGCAGTACTACCTCTTTATACCTATATAATATTTTAAGTATTTTTATTTTTAAATTTTTCACATCTCCCTTATACCCCTCCCCTTCTCCCTTTATATTCACATTCTTCTCTGAATAGTTTGTTCTTGGTTCTTCAGAATATTATTAATTTTTATTTTTCTATTTTTTCTGGGCTCTTTTCTTTTCCCTTTCTCTTTCTTCTTTTTTTCTCTCTCTCTACTGTCATCCTATCCAATCTATTTCCTGCTTTGAAGTTAAGTTAACTCTCCCTGTACCTCCCACATCACTCTATTCCTATTTTTTACCCACATCTCTCCTAACCCTAATAATTTCTGGTTTTCTAAATTCTTCGATGCAGTTCTTAGCCCATTAATATATAGATATTGGACGTTGAATAGATGTATCTGTTGAACTAGATTGCATCTGCAGACTATTCACTGTGCAAATACAGACTTTGGATGATGCTTGCCTTAAGATAGTGTTCTAGCACAAAACTGGTGTTATTCTCATCCCAAATGGGCAGTGTAAGCCAGAAAAACACAAGAAAAATGGCAAGTCCGGGTATCTCAACTCCTACTCATGAGAATCAGGGGACAGAACAGATAATGAATAATCCAGAGGAGAGTTCACAAATAGCTCTACAAACACTGCTGGCAAACATGATAAATGAAAAGATTGAAAACATACAAAGGACTCTGTATGAGTGTGATAGAGAGAGAGAGGAGGCAAACAAAAGGTCAATGCAGGAAAAGACTGAAAACCTACAAAGGACTCTGTATGAGCGAGATAGGGAGAAAGAGGAGGCAAATCAAAGGTTTATACAGGAATATCATGAGCGTGAGGAAGCTACTCAAAACCTGATATAGGATTTGTGTGAGCAGCTTGAGAATATTCAAAGAGAAAGGCAAGTATGGCGTGAGCAGGCTGAGAACACTCAAAGAGAACTACAGGAATCCCACGAACGGGAGGAAACTAAGCAAAGAGTAATAAAGGAATTGAGAGAACAGGATGAGAATACACAAAGATCACTAAAGGCATTCATGGGATCCATTAACAAAGAGCTGAAGGAACTCAGGGGTCCACAAAGGGAATGCTGAATGGAACCCAACAGAAGGAAAAGGAGTCCAAGGAAACCATAACCAATCAACTAAGTGATTTGAGCATAAACACTGAACACCAAATTAAGGAAGTAAAGAAGTTCATACAAGATCTAAAACAAAGCTTCAAGAAAGAACTTGAAGCTATCAAAGCTGACCAACTAGAAGGAAAAGAAATATAAAAAAAAGTAGAAGTCTTGACAGCAGGTTAGGCCATGCAGAAGATTGAAACTCGGGGATTGAAGACAGCCTAGATATTATAGAGAAAGAACATACAACCATCCAAGACAGGTCCAAGAAATATGACAGATCTATCCAACACCTGGAAGACACAATCAGAAGGCCTAATCTAACGATAATGGGTGTAGAGGAGCACCTAGAAACAGAAGTTAATAGTCTAGGAAATTTGTTTAACAGGATCGTAGCAGAGAACTCCCAAACATGCCAAAAGATAGACCTATTCTGATACAAGAAGCTTTCAGAACTCCAAATAGACCAGACCAGAATAGGACATCCCACTGTCACATTATAATCCACACAGGATCAACTCAAACCAAGGAAAAGATCCTTAAAGCTGTCAAGGAGAAAAGATTAATCACCTATAAAGGGAAACCAATTAGAATCACCTCAGATTTCTCAGCAGAGACAATCAAAGCAAGAAGAACCTGGAATGATGTATGCTATGCCCTAAAAACAAACAACTATCAACCAAGAATACTATACCCAGCTAAACTCTCCTTCATAACTGAAGGCCAAATAAAAAACTTCCATAGCAAAGAAAAATTGAAACAATACATCTCCACCAAACCTGCCCTACAAAAGATTCTTAAAGATGTCCTACACATAGAAAACCAACAAGACCACAATAAAAGCCAAGAAACTGCACCCAAACTGAGAATCCAAAAAACATAGGAAGAACCCAGTTTTCACAGCCCACAAGAAAGTGGATAACATGGCATGAACTCCCAAATACCTCTCAGTCCTATCTCATAACGTTAACGGACTTAACTCTCAAATTAAGCGACATAGACTGTCTAGTTGGATTAAAAAACAAGATCTTTCTATCTGCTGCCTTCAGGAGTCACATCTTGCCCGTAAAACCAAAAACATTTTCAATGTTAAATGCTGAAATAAAATCTACCATGTAAATGGAACCAATAAACATGTGGGAGTTGCAATCCTAATATCAGATAAAATAGACGTCAAATTAAAATTTGTGAGAAGAGATAAAGAAGGTTGTACATACTAATTAAGGGATCTCTCCTTCAGGAGGATATTACAATTCTAAATATGTATTCGCCAAACAACAGAGCACCCAAATTTATCCAAGAAACACTACTTTCCCTCAAATCCCACATAGATTCAAAGACATTAAATGTTGAGTATTTTAACACACCACTTTCCAAACTAGATAGATGAACTCAGCAAAAACTCAACAGAGAAACCGCAGATCTAAACAACTGCATAGATCAACTAGATTTAACAGACATCTACCGAATATTTCACCCAACAGCATCAGAATACACGTTTTTATCAGCAGCACATGGAACATTTTCTAAAACAGACCACATTTTAGGCCACAAAGCAAACTTGTCTAAATTCAGAAACATTGAAGTTATACCTTGCATTCTCTCTGACCACAAGGGAATAAAATTAGAACTGAAAACCAAAAGTCACCAAAGAAAGTCCGATAATATATGGAGGCTGAACAACACACTGCTGAATCACAACTGGGTCAAGGAAGAAATTAGAAAGAAATCCAAAAGTTCATGCTGTTCAAAAAAATGAGCACACAAATTACCAGCTCCTCTGGGACACACCAAAGGCAGTACTCAGAGGCAAGTATAAAGCTCTGAGTTCCTAGATCAACAAATTGGAGAGATCTGAAACCAACAATTTAATGAGACATCTGAACATCCTTGAAAAAGAGCAATCCAGTAGATGGAAAGAAATAATTAAAATTAAATCAGAATTAAATGAATTAGAATCCAAAAAAACTATAGAAAGAATCAACAAAACAAAGAGTTGGTTATTTGAAAAAATTAACAAAATTGACAGACCCTTAGCAAATCTTATCAGAAAAAGAAGAGAACGCACCCAAATAAATAAACTCAGAGATGAGAATGGAAACATCACCAAAGAAACAACTAAGATTAACAACATTTTAAGGGAATACTTCTCAAAACTATGCTAATAAGTTTGAGAACTTGGCAGAATTGGACCTTTTCCTAGCAAATATTGACATGCCAAAACTAAACCAAGATGAGGTAAACCATCTTAACAGGCCCATATCAAGTGTTGAAATAGAAACAGCAATAAGAAACTTCCCAGCTAAGAAAAGTCCAGGGCCAGATGGTTTACAGCTGAATTCCACAAGGCCTTCAAAGCAGAGCTCACACCAATACTCCTCCAACTCTTCAATGAAATTGAAAGAGAAAGTTCACTACCGAATACATTCTATGAAGCCATCATCACCCTCATCCCAAAACCAGGCAGGGATTCATCAAAGAAAGACAACTATAGACCCATTTCTTTGATGAACATTGTTATAAAACTTCTCAATAAAATTTTGGCCAATCGACTTCAACAAGTCATCCAAAAAAATCATACACCATGATCAAACAGGATTCATTTCAGGGATGCAAGGCTGGTTCAATATACGGAAATCAATTAATATTATTCATCACATCAACAGGAGCAAGAATAAGAACCACATGGTTATCTCAATAGATGCAGAAAAAGCATTCGACAAGATCCAACATCCCTTTATGATGAAGGTTTTGGAAAAATTAGGAATCCATGGAATATTCCTCAATACAATAAAGGCTGTATATGGCAATCCTACCTCCAGCATTATACTTAATGGTGAAAAACTAAAGCCATTTCCTCTTAACTCAGGAACAAGGCAAGGATGTCCACTCTCTCCACATCTCTTCAACCTAGAGTTAGAATGCTTAGCTACAGCAATAAGACAAGATGCAGACATAAAGGGGATCCAAATAGGGAAAGAAGAAATAAAACTCTCCCTCTTTGCAGATGACATGATCTTGTATTTAAAGAATCCCATAGAGTCATCTCCCAAATTACTCAAGCTGATTCAAAACTTTGGCAAAGTAGCAGGGTATAAAATTAACCCCAAAAAATCATGGCTTTTCTGTATGCCAACAATGAGAAAAGTGGGGCTAAAATTAGGAAAGCAACTGCATTTGTAATAGTCCCACAAAAAATGAAATACCTAGGAATTAACTTAAGCAAAGAAGTGAAGGATCACTATGATGAAAACTTTAAAAACTTGAAAAAGGAAATCAAAACAGAACTTAGAAAATGGCAAAACCTCCCATTCTCCTGGATTGGAAAGAATAACATCGTAAAAATGGCAATACTTCCCAAGGCTATCTACAAATTCAATGCAATACCTATCAAAATTCCAACCTCAATTTTCAAGTAAATAAAAGTGGCAATCCAAAAATTCATATGGAGCAATAAAAGACCCCGAATAGCAAAAACGATCCTCAACGGAAAGAACACTGATGGAGGGATATTAATACCAAATTTCAAACTGTACTATAAAGCCATAGTAATCAAAACAGCTTGGTACTGGCACAAGAACAGACCTCAGGACCAATGGAATAGAATTGAAAACCCAGAAATGAACCTACAGACCTATAGCCATCTAAACTTTGATAAGGGATCTAAACAAATAGAATGGAAGAAAGACAGGCTCTTCAGTAAATGGTGCTGTCAAAATTGGTTAACTACTTGTAGAAAACTAAACCTATATCCTCATATATCACCCTGCACCAGAATCAACTCCAAATGGATCAAAGACCTCGGAGTCAAAACAGACACTCTGATAACATTACACGATGGAATAGGAGAAATCCTAGGTCTCCTTGGAGCAGGCCGAAATTTTCTTAATAGAGACACTGAAACACAACAAATCAAAGACAGGTTGGACAAATGGGATTGTATAAAGTTGCAGAGCTTCTGCATGGCAAAGGACATAGCTATCAAGATCAAAAGAAAGCCCACAGATTGGAAGAAAATCTTCACTAGTCATACTACGGTCAAGGGTCTCATATCTAAAATACACTCAGAACTCAAAAAATCACATCTGCCAACAACAAATCCTCAAAGAAACAACTGCCCAATAAATAAGTGGGCAAATGACTTAAAGAGAAACTTCTCTGAAGAAGAAAGAAGGATGGCCAATAGACACATGAAGAATTGCTCAACCTCCCTAGCCATAAAAGAAATGCAAATCAAAACAACATTGAGATACCACCTCACCCCAGTTAGAATGGCAAAAATCAAGAACTCTAATGTGGACAGAAGGGAACATTACTTCATTGTTGGTGGGAGTGTAAACTTGTTCAACCACTTTGGAAAGCAGTATGGAGGTTCCTCAAAAGACTTCACATAGAGCTCCCCTATGACCTAGCAATCCCACTTTTTGGCATTTACCCAAATGCTTACAAACAAGACCACACTAAATCTACCAGCACAACTAGGTTTATTGCAGCATTATTTACCATAGCTCAGACATGAAGGCAACCCAGATGCCCCTCAGTAGATTAATGGATCAAGAAAATGTGGTATATATACACAATGGAATTCTATGCCTCCATCAGAAAGAATGACATTGCCCCCTTTGTGAGGAAATTGAAAGACTTGGTAAAAATTATATTAAGTGAAGTAAGCTAGGCCCAACGAAACATGGGTTCCATGGTTTCCCTTATTTGCAATATCTAGTATATATATGAGTCAAGCAAAAAGGTCAGATAAGGTCATGTTAGGAAAATGAACCCTAAGATATGTATTTAAATGTTTTTTTTTCTTTCATGCATTTGTTTCTAAAGCATTTATAAGATTATTTCTTTCTTGCTTTGTATGTCCTTCCCCCACAGTATAACCCCTGCTTTCACTGTATTTGATGTTGGTATAATTTGTGGAGGGGAAGGGGAAAAACAAGTCGTTTAAATAAGGATACAGGTGGACCTGTTGCAACAATGAGAAGTACAAGTTGTCTTGTTGAAAATAAACTTCACAACATGGGTGGGGCTGTGGGGAAGATTGTGTGGGGTACGGGGGAAGGCTGGGAAGGGATGGGAAGGGTAAACAAAGGAGGAGGCTACAATGCTTGATAAGAAATGTACTCACTATCTTGCCCATGTAATTGTAACCCCTCTGTACAGTATTTTCACAATAAAAAAAAAAAAAAGTTGTGCTGGGGAATCAAGTCCAGTGCTTCATGTGTCTTAGTCTACTGTGTGCCTCTGAGCCTGATGTGACCTGTGGTTTTGTTTTCACTCAACTGAAATAAAGAAAATTTTCACTAGGAAGGAATTATTACTTGGTTACTTTCTCCAATATCTCTCACATACACAAAAATAATATAATTCTATACTGACAGAAAATGGTGTTCCTATTTGGAGTAACTGTTTATTTTTTGTCGCCCCACTATACACTAAGTCTTGCCACTTTCCTATCCCCCTTCCCATTAAACATGACTGGATCCACTGGAAACCCACTTCCAGCCAGCCTCCTCATTTAAAATCCAACCTTAACTAATCTACCTACTGGTAGTCCTGCTTTAAACTTTCAAATGTCTCCTTCTATGTCCCTCCTTGCTCCACCAAGAACCCAGCCTACATCGGGCTCCTCCCTCGAATCCTCACTTCACCCACCAGATCCCCAGCCCCTAACTACTCTATTTCCGCATAAACCCATTGATCCCATAACATAGTACCTCCAAGCTCCTCCCTTCCCTTTCATACCTCACCCCCGACGAGACTTCTCCCTGCAGCCACTTCTGGTTTCATCAGAAATTCTGCCCATTTCTGTCTACTTCTAAGTGGCCTAACTTGTCAAACCCAGCCCCGAATCTACCTCTTCCCACAAAGCCCATCATGCTACACAAAAACCCTCCACCTCCATATAACTGCCCTTGAAGCCCAGCCTTGGTTGGCCAGAAGCTTCTCACATAGCCCATCTCTGCCTGGAAAGCCAGCCCTGCTTCACCACAAGTCTCTCCACCTCCCATACCTACTCTCTCAATGCTTTGCATTGCTCCCCAGGTAAACCCGACCCTATTGGATCCTCCCTCAGATCCACACCCTACTCCAACAGATACCCTGTCCTTAATTATCCTACACCTTTGTAGACCTTCCACTCCTTCTCAAAGCCCCTCCTCCAATTAGCCCCATGACTCTAAGCTCTGACCTGCTCTAGAAAACCCCCACTAAAAACCCCCCAACAAGCTGTCTCATCTCTCAACACCCACATTGCTCAACTGGAAACCACTTCACCAGTTGGCCTCCCTCTGGAAGCCTCACCATGCTCAACTGTAAATATCTGTCCCTCTGTGGTCCTTTTTTGAAGATTGCCTTGCACTACTGGAAACCCTGTCCAAAGTCCTTGTCCAGCCTTGCAACACTGAAATCCCCACCCAACCTTACTCCTCTTTTCGAAGTGGTGACTGGCTACACCAGAAACCCGTATTAACTAGTCTAGTCCATTGGATCCTATCCTTGCTTTAACAAAGCCCTGGTCCTGAAAAGCTTCTCTATACATTGTGAATACATCCTGCTCTGCCAGAAACCCCACCTCCTCCCTAACACACTTCCCAAAGGCCTGCCATTGTCCACCAGAAACCATGCCCCTTACTAGCCCACTTCTTCCTAGCACTGCCCTGCCCTCTTAAAGCCAGACCCTGAAAAGCCTCTCCCTCATAGCTCTGTATTCCTTCACCAGAAACCTCACCTTCTGTCAGCCTCTTGCCTCCATTCCGTTCGCTGCCTTATGGGAAACCCCACCCTACATATCCTACTAGGGCTCACAGTGCTCCACCAGAACCCCTCCTCTAAGTAACTGCTTTCTTTGCACCCTTGTTCTTCCTTCTCCAAGCTCTTCCCCAAACAGCCTCCTCCCCAGTGACCCAGCCTTCTTCCACTGAAAACCCGTCTACCTGTCAGCCTCCATCCTAAAGTCCCACCTACTCCACAAGTCTAGTCCTTCCTTTCCCCTCCCTACTATATCAAATTCCTACACAGACTGGCCTTCATCCTCAAATCCCCACCTTGCTCCACCACAGGGACTGTGCCAATACCAACTCCTCCTTTGAACCAGACAGGGCTCCACCAGAAACCCCACACCACCTCATAAATTTTATTAGATGCCTTAGTCTAGTTGGGGATTCTGTTACAAAGCAGATACACATTGTGTGAAAATGAATGAAGATGATTCCTCTAATTGGAAAACATTCTTTGAAGTATCAGTAAGGTTTCATGAGTGATCATTTTATTTCTGTAAAATTCGTGCACATTTGTGCCCATTAACTTAAAAAATATTAGTTATTTCAAATCCTCTGGCTTTATTGAGGAAAGAGTTAGTGTGTATAAAGATGACTTTCAACTCATCACTCTAAAGAATAATTTTGGAGTTGCTTCCCTTACTATATACTGGAGTTTTTAGTAACAGAAATTGTCTACCAGAATCAATGATTTTCCTCCTTCCACTAAAGTGCCCTTTGGAAAAGATTGAAGTGAGATTACTCAGATAAAATGCCATAAATAAAGACATATTTTGAGATCATAACAAAATTATTATGAAGACCCCACCCACTAGACATACCTTCCTATTGGTCCAACAGTGTAAGCCAGACCTGTATTTTACCAAAGCTTTGTATGTGGTATGCTATGGCTTATTCAGGCTTGATACAAAAAATCTCTGCCCAGAATTAAATGATGACATTTATACCTAAAATTACTTAGGGTCATTATTAACATTTAACGCATGGTGAGGTTTTTGTTTATACTTCTCCTTTTCCCTTTCTTTCTTCTTCCTTCTTTTATTCCTTTCTTTCTTTCTTTCCTTCCTTCTTTTTCTTTCTTTCTTTCCTTCCTTCTTTCTTCCTTCCTTCCTTTCTTTCTTTCTTTCTTTCGTTCTTTCTTTCTTCCTTTTTCTTTCCTCTTTTAGGAAAGGGGTATGAATTTAGATACTTTGTTTGCTGAACAAGTATTGTACCATTAGAACATTCTTTTTTGATTGAGTTACTTTGCTCATAGGTTATCAGTTTTGCTGAGGGCCAAACAGAGGCTAAGTTCCTCATTTCTGTCTGCCAAGTAGCTGGAATCACAAATGCATTCCTACATGCCAGGATTTAGGATGATATGTGACTCTTATTACTTTCCTTGCACACTGGTTCTGAACTGTGATGCTCTCAAGTTTTACCTCTTCAATTAGTGATGCGAGTTCCAGTAGCCTGCCCTCAGTATAGATTGTCTAAATGAATGACTGAAGGCAATTTCACTTTAATCTCTTTTTCTTTGCCAGTCCAGGTACTGTTATAGTTTTATTTATAGACAATTTTTGTGTATATGTGCACATTAATTGTAAAATGTTACTTTTTCCTCCTGTTTTCCTTTTTTAATTTTTCTTGGTCATGGGGCTTGAATTATGGGTCTGGGCGTTGTCCCTGGGCTCAGTGCCACTTCCGGTTTTCTGGTGGTTAAATGGAGGTAAGAGTGTCAAAGATAGCTTTGAACAACCATCCTTAAATCTCAGCTCCTGAGTAGCTAGGATTACAAGAATGAGCCACTGTCACACAGCTAAAATGGTACTTATTTTAAGTTCTATGATTTAGTTGAGGGAGTAGCATGAGTGTGTAGAAAGGTAACTTTCAAGTCATCTCTCTAAATAATTTTTTCATTTTCATAATATTTATTTATTTAATAACAGAAGCTTCCAAATTAACAGTATGATCCTTCATTTTCTCCCTCCCATAGATACTATTGGAGACAATGAGTGAGATTTAAGTCTAAGACAATATATACTTGAAATTATAAAAAAATATTTTGATGATACATAAAGAGCCAGATAACACAATGTGCTTTTCATTTTCTATAGAAAGGAATGTCATACAAGTATGTTTATTGGCAGGCTTTTTTCATCTGAAAAACAAAGAAAAAACAATATCCTAAAAAAGCTGATAGCAATCAGCAACCATGAAAATGTGATATAGCATTGGAGACTTGAAGACATGAATTGGTTCAGGTAAAATAATTCTTTGAGAAAGGTATCTGTTCAATTAACTTATTCATTGTAAATTTTTTATTTACATGTTAATATATAAATACATACGTGTGTGTGTGTGTATGTGTGTGTGTGTGTGTGTGTGTTTGTGTGTGTGTGTGTATCAGCACTATGTGTCCAGTAAACTGTTTGGTTATGTATGGTTAGGTAATTTCATCATGTCAAGTTCATCAAAAGGATGGACTTCCATAAATATTAACAACCCTGAAACACCACTGCACATGCAAACTTAAGTGTTCATCATTGTAAGCTAGACCTGTGTTTTACCAAAGCTTTATATATAGTGTGCTATTTTTCACTTAGGCTTGACACAAAATATGTTTGGCCCTAGAAATAAATGATGGCATTTATTACTATGATAATTTAGTGTAAATCTTTACATTGAACACTTGGTCAGTATGAGTTCTTATTTCTTTCCTTTTCTTATTTTATATTTAGGAAGTTGATTTGAGTTTTGATGTTGTGTTTGCCAGACAGGTACTCCACCACTGGAGTCACATCATCAATCCTTTCTCATTTAAGTTACTTTACTCCTAGAGTAGCAATTTTTGCACTCATACCAGAAAGCAGGGATTATGATTGCATTCCAATATCCCTACCTAGTAGGTGGATATGAGTGTTTCTTTTCCTTCCTAGACTGATTCAGAACTGTGATCCTCTCAAATTCTACCGCTTTATTTTATGGTGTGAGCTCCAGTTCTTCCTACTTCTAGAAGATATGACAGAAATAAATGATTACCGGAAATTTGAGTTAATCATTGGTTAATATAGGTGATTTGATATAAAAATGTAGGGTAAGTTTGAAAGTATAATCACAGTAGTTAGATATTTTGCTAAGTAATTTTGTTTCACATTGAAAACACCTCTCAACCAAAATTAAGGAATTATTTTTGTTGTCTGTCAACTTGTATGTCATTTGGGAAAATAAACTTCATGTCTTCCATGTGTGATAAAGGATTTTGAGTGGTCTGATGTGTTAGTTCACATCTATAATCGTGGTTAGCAATCAGAAATAAATAGATCACAATTTGAACATAGGCTAACCAAAAAATTAAGAAGTCCCAATCTCAACAAATTAGTGGATCATGTTGAAGCATTTCATTAATTTCAGCACAACAAGAGGCTAAGTCTCTGCCAAGTGCCTGTGCCACTTATGTAACTGGCTCTCATGGAGCCAGTCATCTCTCCTGATGCAGAAAATGGGCTATGATTGCCCAAGAGGAGGGAGGAGTCTGCCACACTTTCCCAGGTTGGACCTCACAGAATGCAGTGAGCATGCTTGCTTTACTCCCCTAAATGCCTTAATATGCTATGCTGCTGAGTGTTCATTATTTGATTCAACTGATCTGTGATAGAGGTATAAGGGAACATTAAATTAAAGTTCACATTCACTAATTGAGCTGGTCTTCCCAGCCTGTGAGTTCAGCTCAGCAAGTGTTCATTATGTGAGAGTTAAGAATACTGAGGTAGGGGAGCCTACCTCAGAGAGAGAAAGACAGACAGAGAGAGAGAGAAGGAAGGACGGAGGGAAGGAAGGAAGGAGGGAAGGAAGGAAGGAAAGAAAGAAGAAAGAAAGAAAAAAGAAAGAAACAGAAAGGGAATGAAAATGATTGACAATGAATTTTTTAGAGTATGAAGTCTAATGGCAGAGGTACTTCCTGTATTTAATATTAGGTCTGCCCCAGGCCATGCAGACCCTATGCAGATGCCTTTTCACTTCTTGGCTAAGTTTCCACCCTTTATGTGTTATCTAAGTATCTGGAACACCTGGAGGCAGCCACCTCCCCCTCTCCCTAAGTCATGACCTAGTCAGCCTCTGATCACACTTTCCATCTGATCGGAGGTGAGTCCCAGGCCCTGATGTCACATCTAGATCCAGTATGGCTAGTCTTTCCTCCCACCTGGCTACACCTCATCCGATCCTTTGCCTAGATACATCCTGGCCCGAGGTTGGGTCGCCCTATTTTTTGTACATGCCTTTCCACCATGTATGGCATGGGCAACAGTTCAGTAATAAACTACTTTACCTGGCTTAATACTGTGCTATGTTCTCGTCATTGGCTACCTAATGAAATTCAACTAATTAGTATGCTTCACAATTCAGAATGTCTAGTTATGAATCCATGGATATTTTTGTGACAAATGTGAGTTCAGTATCTAGAAAACACGTGCATTAACTCATCATTTAACAGTATAATTCTGCCAGGAATCTTTAATAACAGATTAATTAACCATAAAGTCTATTTTGTTTGCTTTCCTTTGGGTTTTTTTTTCTTAAAATAATAAAAGAGTTGTCGGGACAATCTGAAAGTATCGCTGGTTCCATATTTTCTAATCACACTGGGCTACAACCTGTGTGCTGCCAGTTCAGATGATGGTACTTTGAAATCCTGGAGAGTAGACACACTTCATAAGGGCCAATGGCTATGGGATTTCTCAGATTTTTTTAAAAGTGTAATTGTTACTAATTGTACAGTGAGGTTACCATTTCACAATTCATGTAATGTGTACATTTGCCTTGTAGACAATGCCATCTTTTCCTGAGCTTTCTCCCAGTTTCTGTTTTTTTTGTTGTTGTTGTTGATTGTTTTTGTTTTTGTGCCTGACTTTCTATTGAACTCAGGATTGGGTGTTGCCTCTGATTTTTTTTATTTTTTTGGGGTCCGGTTGTGGGGCCTGAACTCTGGGCCTGGGCACTGTCCCTCACTCTTCAGCTCAAGTCTAGTGCTCTACCACTTGAGCCACAGCACCACTTCTGTTTTTTTTCTTTGTGCTTATATGGTGCTGAGGAATTGAATCCAGGGCCTCTTTCATGCAAGGCAAGAGCTCTAGCACTGAGCCACCTTCCCAGCCCCCACCTCTGACTTTTTGTAAGCAAGGCTACTCTACCTCTGGAGCTCCAGCTCCATTTATAGCTGTTTGGTTGTTAATTGGAAAGAAGAGTCTCACAGATTTTCTCACTCCAGCTGGCCTTGAACTGTGATCATCAGTCTTCTGAGTAGCTAGGATTAGGCCTGAGTCCCCAGTGTCCAGCTCATAAAGAGTTGGTTTCATGCTTTCCTGGTTGTGTTACCATTTTCCTCACCTTTTGACACTAATACTACATATTGCCTGGCTCAAATCTGAATTGGTGGAACATGCTTGTATTTGAGGAAGGCAGGAATAGGAAACTATAGGCCATAGGAACATATAAGCTAAACAAATCATTCGGAATATCGCATAAAGACAAATAAGTTTATTGCAAGTTGACTGTGTCCTGTTTTTACTGTTAATTCTGCATGGCCTGTGAATGATGACATACATATCCAATTAGCCATTGGCAGAAATAAGGATTCTCTTCCTGTCCTAAAAACAAAACAAAAACCAACCAAAAATATTATGTATGAGTCCAGCAATTTCCTCTAATTAGAGACCAATCTGCCCTAGTTTATGAAAAAATGTCCTTTATTCAAGTGCTGCTACTTTTTCTAACCACAAGTATAATGAAATCTGTAGTAGACTGTAGAATTGTATACCAGAGCTGTCATTTTAATTCAGAAGAAATTCAGACATTTATATGTTTATTTTTTTGTCAGTTGTGGAGCTTGAATTCAGGGCCTGGGAACTGACTCTGAGACTCCGTGCTCAAGTTAGTTAGCACTGGGTCAATTGAGCCATGGAGCCACTTCAAGTTTTTGAGTTGTTAATTGGAAATAAGAGTCCTATGGGGAGTTTTCTTCCTGGGCTGGCTTTGAACTGCTATCCTCAGGTCTCAGCCTCATGAGTAGTGGGGATTACACACATGAGCCACTGGCACCTGGCTTCACATAGACTTTTTTTTTAATTGTGAAAATGACATACAGAGAAATTACAATTAAATGGACAGGGTATTGAATACATTTCTTATCAAGCATTGCTGCCCTGTCCTTTGTTTCCCCTTCCCATACCTTCTTATCTCCACCACACACCTCCCCAACCCCCCCACTGCCTACCCCTCCTGGCCAAAGTTGTAAAGTTCGTTTTTCAACATAATGGCTTGTACATCTCATTGTTGCACTGGGTCCACCTGTATCCTTAGTTAAAAACGTGTTTTTTCCTTCCCTTCCACAAATTATACCAACATCAAATACAGTGAAAGCAGTGGACATACTGTGGGGGAGGGACATACAAAGCAACAAAGAAATAATCTTATGAATTTGTTCGAAACAATCGCAAGAAAGAAAAAAAATATTTGAATCCTTCTCTTGGGGTTTATTTCATCCAACATCAACTTAACTGACCTTTTCTGCATGTCTCAGACATATACTAGTAATTGAAAATAAGGGAAACCATGGGACCTATGTTTCTTTGGGCCTGGATTACTTCACTTAATTTAATTTTTTCCAAGTCTTTCCATTTCCTAACAATTGGGGCAATGTCATTCTTTCTGATGGAGGCATAGAATTCCATGGTGTATATAGACCACATTTTCTTGATTCATTCATCTACTGAGGGGCATCTGGGTTGGTTCCATATCTTAACTATGGTAAATAATGTTGTAATAAACATAGGTGTGCTGGTAGATTTAGTATGATCTTGTTTGTGATCATTTGGGTAAATGCCAAAAGTGGGATTGCTGGGTCATAGGGGAGCTCTATGTGGAGTCTCTTGAGGAATCTCCATACTACTTTCCAAAGTGGTTGAACAAGTTTACAGACCCACCAACAATGCAGTAGGGTTCCCTTCTGTCCATATCCCCTCCAGCATCCTTTGTTATTAGAGTACTTGATTATAGCCATTCTATCTGGGGTGAGGTGGTACCTCAATGTTGTTTTGATTTGCATTACTTTTATGGCCAGGGAGGTTGAACATTTCTTCATGAGTTTATTGGCCATCCTTCTTTCCTCTTCAGAGAAGTTTGTCTTTAAGGCTTTAGCCCACTTATTTATTGGGCAGTTGTTTCCTTGAGGATTTGTTGTTGGGGGCTTGAATTTTTTGAGTTCCAGGCATAATTTAGATATGAGACCCTTGTCCATTGTATGGCTAGTAAAGATCTTCTCCTAATCTGTGGTTGATCTATTGATCTTGCTAGCTATGTCCTTTGCCATGCAAAAGGTCTGCAATTTCATGTAATCCTATTTGTCTAACCTTTCTTTGATTTGTTGTGTTTCTGGGTGTCTTTTAATAAAGTTTCGGCCTGTGCCAAAGAGACCTATGTAGTCTCTTATTCACGGATTCCAATCCCAAATTACTCCCGGTGATTCAAACTTTTGGCAAAGCAACAGGGTATCAAATTAACCCTCAAAAATCAACGGCTTTTCTGTATGCCAACAATGAGAAAAGCGTGGCTGAAATTAGGATAGCAACTCCATTCGTAATAGCCCCACAAAAAATAAAATACCTAGGAATTAACTTAACCAAAGAAGCAAAGGACCTCTATGATGAAAATTTTAAAAACCTTTTAATGGAAATCAAAACAGAACGTAGAAAGTGGAAAATCCTCCCATTCTCCTGAATTGGATGGATCAACATCATGAAAATGGCAATACTTCCCAAGGCTATCTACAAGTTCAATGCGGTACCAATCAATATTCCAACCTCATTCTTCAAGGAAATAGAAGTAATCCAAAAATTCATATGGAACAATAAAAGACCCCAAATGGCAAAAAATTATCCTTAACAGAAAGAACAGTGCTGGAGGAATATCAATACCAAATTTCAAACTCTACTACAAAGCCATAGTAATCCAAACAGCTTGGTACTGGCAAAAGAACAGACCTCAGCACCAATGGAATAGAATTGAAATCCCAGAAATGAACCTACAGACATACAACCATCTAAACTTCGATAAGGTAGCTATAAAAAGAATGGAAGAAAGACAGCCTCTTCAGTAAATGATGCTGGCAAAATTGGGTAACTACTTGTAGAAAAATAAAGCTAGATCCTTATATATCACCTTGCACCACAATCAACTCCAAATGGATCAAAGACCTTGGAGTCAAAGCGGACACTCAAATAGTCATTTTATAATGATGAACTGCTTAGTACCTCTGGCTAACATATATGATCCAAGCTATAGTTAGGAATAAAGGTATGAAAAACAAACACTGAGTGTGTGTTGTTCATGATGCTTTGCATTGGCATGTTTTAATATTGTTTGTTTCTTATACTACAATGCTCTTTCTTTATTTTTACCTAGGTGGGGGAGATAGGTGCTAGCCAGTATTGAACCTTCTTTGGTTGAGAGGGAGCCATGTGGAAGTTATTGACTTGTATGGCATGTAATTGAAATCCTCCCGCTTTCACCTCCCTATGGACCTGGGTGATTCCATCATGCACAGCCAGGGGTTGGGGATCATTGCAGGTAAAACTTCACTGGTCTTGAAATGATGTCCCAAATAGCTAGCTTTACAGGCATATGCCTTCAAAACCTTGTTGTATTCCGTTTCACTTTGAAGTAGTGTTTGTACATACTTAAAGATAAAATGATAACACACTACATGTTTAATATATAGAATAGTCAATATAATTAGCAAGTTTATCTCCTAAAACATTGCAGCTAATGTATTTTGGTAACTTCCTCACTCTGCTAGTCATTTTTTCGAATATACCATAAACATGAATACATTGATAACTTGCACTAGAACACTGCATGTTAATAGATAGAGACAAGTTAGACTATGTGTAGTGAATATATATTTATCTATTGCTGCTCTGAAGAACATTATCATATATTCACCATAACAATAACCCCATATATTCACCATGACAACAATTTTCCTGCAGTGTAGAATTTTCCATTTCATAATCTGCCATTTTTTTTATCTTTTTACATTCTCATAAGTATGAATTTTTTCTTGTTTCTTATAATGTTTTGAAATTATTAAGATGGAATTAAAAAATTCGTAGAGTCTCCTAAAATTAGCTGATTTTGTTTGGTTTTGTGTTGCTAAATCATTAAAACCAAGGTTTCCTGAAAGTTATGCTAGCAGACTATATCACTAAATGCATCTTATTATTGTATTTTGATATAAGGATTTGCTGTTGTTGTTTTATGATATAAAGTGTTGTGAAGCCGGACTGAAACTTGCAACCCCACTGCCTCCAGGAACAATGTTTTATCACCAGGTTCTGGAGGCTCATAATAATAACTCTAGCTGATCAGGAGGTTGATACCTGATATTTAGTTCAGACAGCCTGAGCAGGAAATTTTATGAGTCTTTCTTCTCCAGTTCACTAAAAAAAGCTTGCAGCTGAACTGTAGTGCAATTAGTAGAGCACTAAGGTCAAGATGCTTGGGATTGTCATGTAGCCCCCGAGTTCAAGCCCTAAAACACAAATATGCACAGACACACATTCATACACACAGACACACACACTCCCACACACATGTACACGCACAAAGTCCCAGGCAATGTTGTATCTTAAATTCTTATCCAGAGATTGGACTACAGCCTACTTATTTGTGAAGGTTTTTTCCTTGATTATTTTGATGGAGGAGGATAGTTCATGGGACTCAGACGACAAGACTTTAGCGAGGAATACTTTATAAATGACTAGCTTATAAAAAGAACAGGAGCACAGTTTTTAATCTTCAAATATTACATTCCTTCAACTATACTATTTTTAAAAAATAATCATTGAATTATTAGAAAACAATGCAGCACCTCTTCCCTTCTCCCCTTCGCCTCTCTCATAAAATATGACAAAAGATTCAAAAATACTCTTTTATCTTACAAGAATGTACATCTGTAAAAATGTCTGACTATATTGTAATGTTTGTTTTCCAATACTGGTTTGATTTTCCCACCGCTAAGAACTTGCCTTTTTTCCAGATGACAGCACACTGGGACTTCAATGGCAAACAAGATTAGGAAACAAAAACCTAACAATGTCTTAGGGAGTAGACGTCAAAAATAGATGCAAGAAGCACAAGGCAGGCCGAGGGGGCCCTGAAAGGCAAAATGATTTGTGCAGGATGAGAGGAGTAGTGACAAATAAGGCCTGGATCTGACCTAGGAAGGGCTCTTTGAGGCTGAGTCATGACTGTATCTTGGCCTAGCTGAGGATATAGGGATTTGACAATGTCCACATGTGTATAAAGTGATGTGGGAGGGGAGATTTCATCCTTCAGTTTGTCTTTGGGATCGTCTTATGTGAGCAAGCAGCTTAGATCATTGGGCTCTGAGAGCCACGCAACTGTAACCTACAGTCAGCTCAAGCCAGCTCACTTGGCCTGTGGCTCAGGAACAAGAAAGATGTTCCTGTGTTCTTTTCAAAGTCAAGAGACTCAGGTCTCAGGCATGAGAGGTGTGAATGCCTCACTCGATGCTGCAGACATTGGATCAGTTCCAAACCACGAATCCAATGTCTCAGGATTTTTTATAAGAAGAAACCAAGGAAATCACAAGGAAATTCAGGCCAGGTATAACTATGACAGAAACCTATTTAATCTCATCCTAGACCACACTAGAAACTTTTTCGTATGTGCTCTTATATGTGTAGGCAGTGCACTTTTCAATCCACTCTATTACAATTACTCAGTTTGAAGTGTACTCCCATTTCCATGTTTCATAGACCATTCTTTTTACCACCTTAGTGTGACAATGAGTCAGCCCAAACCCTGAATGTGCCTTATAATATATGGAGCCTGGACTCAGGCTTTCTGGAAATTCTGGTAATGGACCTGGTCCCTGCCTTCCAGAAAGCTGATCCCTTCTATGTTGGAAACTTACTCCACGACTACACAGAGTGGAGGACAATGGAGCAGTTGCTGGATATTCTGTTTAAAAAGTGAGTGTCCTTGGGTGGAAAGGTGCCTCAGTGGTAGAGAGCTTGCCTTGCATGCATGAGGCCCTGGGTTCGATTCCTGACCACCACATAAGCAGAAAACAAGCCAGAAGTGGTGCTGTGGCTCAAGTTGTAGAGTGCTAGCATCGAGCTGAAGAGCTGAGGGACAGGGGCCAGCCCCAGAGTTCAAGCCCCATGACCGGACACACACAAAAAAAGTGAGTGTTCCTAAGCCAGGCAACAATAATTCCTGCCTGTAATCCTAGATACTCAGGAGGCAGAGATCTGAGGTTCATGGTTCAAAGCCAGCCCTGGCAGGAAAGTCCATAATACTCTTATCTCCAATAAACCACTAGAAAACCAGAAATGGTGCTGTGGCGCAAGCGGTAGAGTGCTCCCCTTGAGCTGAAGGGCTGAGGGATAGCACCCAAGCCCAGAGTTCAAGCCCCATGACCAACAAAAAACATATAAGTGTTCCTCCTTCAAACCCAGGGCTGATGAGACCCCGTGGCAGCGTATTGGAATACTTAGTACATCTCTGAGACAGTTTCACTGGGGTCTTATCAAAGGAGCTTGGCTTGAGACAATGAAGTGCAGTCCTTGGCTAATTCCTTAGGATTGGGCTGCCAGAACATTTTATTTGCCTCATAAGCTAATGGAGCCTTAGCAATTTGCTTGCTGAGAGACTAGTATTTAAGGAAGGAGCCAGTGGCACCCAACGTCCACGCTCACCTAGGAAATCACTATCTTGGAGGCCTTTGAAGGAATATAGACAGAAGAAAGGAGGCAACTTTAACTTTAATTGGAGGCTTGAGTGCTGTCCCATTTCTAACACACTACCAATTGAGCCCCAGGTAAAATTCTGGTCTTTGGCTGGTTAATTGAAGAAAAGTGTATTTAGATTTTTACAAACTAGCCTGGGTTCAAACTGTGATTCTCAGATCTCACCCTCCTGATTAGTAGGATTAGAGGCATGACCCATTGTGCATTTTTTGGACAGATGCACATAAACATCTTCACAGAGTTACCATGAGGTTGTATAGACATATCTCCAATTTTGTCTGTCATGTTTACATTACCATGTGAGACTTAGCAAGTTCCATGTGTGTCCCATTAGTTCAGAAAAGGAGAAGCATAGATTTAACTTCCTTCTCTCCTCCCATTGGTACAGATCCTTCTACCATAACTGGGAGGAAGATGAACAAGTGAAGAAGTAAGTGGACGCTAGCACAAAGAGAAGTTCTATCTATGAAAACTTGGTATCTTTGAGGTTTCTGAATCAAACTCAACTTTCTTCTTTGCACACCAGTTGTGATTTTCACCAGGGGGTTGAGGCTTGGCACTTCAGTGGATAACAGATTACACAGTTGTGATTGTGGTTGTGCTTTTGGACTCTCATGATGACAGGGAGGGCTGTGTATAGCAAGTCAGATCCAGTGGGGAAACAAATTTCTCTTCCTATTACAGGGAGAATTTTAGAGGATTATATTTGAGAAATTACTAGAAGTGTGTTGTGAGGAACATCCTCCTTGCAGGAGTCTCTTCCCACTTCCCAACATTGGATGGGGAGGGTTGGCTCTCATTTTCCTTGTCATCTGCCCACAGCCTTGTTTGTTTCATCCTCCCTATGTGGATGGACTTCTACCCTCATGAATTTCTATGAGCCCAAGAACAATGACACTCTGAAAGAACTTACACAGTATGTCAAGCTCAACATGCCCTCTTCAGACCTGCTCTTCCGCTTACATATTTTTCTGGACCAGCTGGAGGAACCCATGAGACCAAGAAAAAGAGAAAGAAGTCCTTGTTTAGATGCCTCAGAGCTTGTGAGTAGGGATGGAACCTGAGTCTCTAGGGATTGGCCAAGAGCCCTTAGACTCCCCAGCTTGGCAAAATGTCCTTTTATGGATATTCTTTGCCAGGTAATGTCTGTTTTCCTTTTGAAAGAACTTGGAAGTAGCCACTCGTTAGAAACAGCCTACCTCCACATCAGTGTTCAGTCCCAACTCAAATTCTACTGCTTCTCCCATTAGATCCTCTTGGAAGTTTAGTGACACCTTAAATACTATGGTCTACTCAAAGACTCCTGTACCTATTTTCATTCTCAGGTTTGCATCACCGTAGAGAAGCTCCTGCAGAACTCCAGATAAAGAACCCATCAGTGATGTAGTCTATGGTGACTGATGGAGAAGGGAAGCCATTGCTGATCTCCAGAAATCATGTGAAGATAGAAGGGTTTTTTCAATTTGTAGAAAGGTCCAAGTAGGTTTAGAGTCCTGTGGACATCCCACTGATTCTGAACCCCACATGTGATGCAGGTGTATCTACACATACCACCAAGGAAGAAGACGATACAGAATGTCTTCCATTGATATTCACTATCCAGCTAAATCAGCTCTAAATCAATCAGAAAAACAAACAAACAAACAAACACGTATTGGTGTGCAGGGTAAATGTGTGCTAATGGAAAAAGACCCCAGTCTATGTTTAGGAAAACCAATAAGTGAGGTCCAAAATCTAGATTCAGTTGAGGAAAGGGAATCTGTCCTCACAGAATACCCAGACCAATCTCTCCACTTGCAAGGGTTCCAATTTCCAATTGATAAGTTAGAATCTGTCCCTCCCTGGACTCAGGAAGAAAATCCTGATCCCTTTGAAGAATCTGAGGCAGAATTTCTGCCTGAAGGCAACTTAGAGGCCAATCTAGATTTTGAGATTCCTTCTCCCCTTCCTGAGAAAATCCTTATTTTTCTTTTTGTCCTGATTTTTGTAAAAGGTTCATTCTATTTATTTTTCTAACTTTATTAAAATGTCAATGTTTTTGACATATTCTAGAATTCATGAATCCTAAATATATTTCTTTTTAAACCTACAATCTGAAGCACCATGCATACCTATTCTGGTGGTGGGGAA
The DNA here is from genome assembly GCF_019054845.1 of Dipodomys spectabilis. Classification (NCBI taxonomy): domain Eukaryota; kingdom Metazoa; phylum Chordata; class Mammalia; order Rodentia; family Heteromyidae; genus Dipodomys; species Dipodomys spectabilis. Next base: position 629,460 of record NW_024871053.1, read on the forward strand.
GCAGAGTGACAGGGGGCTGTAGAAAAGAGCCTACTGGATATAATGGGAGCTGTTAAATGCAAAAAGAGTGGCAAGGAAGCCAGGGCATGCCTGCATGGAGTGATAAGGTGGCTACAAAAGGTCTAGGACATAGCAGATCAGATGTCCTAGAAAGCTATTCTGTCAATTGGGACAAATACCACAATACTTATAGTGGTAACTAGGACTCTCTTCCAACAACAATGAGTTTAAATCTGTATACATTTTCATTGTATTCATTTGCTTTGGGCAAATATGGCAGAAAAGTTTGGCTCCAATAATATAAAAAGTCTACTTTGGGCTGAAAATATTTGACAAAATATATAGGAGATATGTATGCTGGACAGTAAAATCCATCATCAATAGAAGAAAGAAGGCATACATAGATGAACAAACACAAAATCAGGAAAAGTTTCCACAATTAAATCAGTTATATGTAAATACATGTTATATTCTTTATGTTATATATAGTATATTATATAATATATAAGATTCAATATGATTTTTCAAACTAAAAAGGCATTTAAAATTTTAGAATTGAGTGTTTTTTGCCCAAAACATTAGTGTAAATATCATTGGAGAAAGTAGTGATATAATTTGATTATAATTATATGACTATATATTTGTGTGTTTCTAAATATAACACTGATAATAAATAAATATTATATGCATATATTTGTATATATCTGTCTATGAAGTGAATATAATGAAAGTGAATATAATGAAACTGACTATAGTATGTATAAAAAAGTTGAGTCCATGAGACTCAGACCTGTAATCCTACTGTTGTAGGAAGCTGGGTTTTGAGTTTTAGTATCTCTTATCCCCAAGCCTTAGATTTTTCAGAGGAGGCATGGCCCCTTCAGTGTAGCAAACAGACACATATGCCATGGGATCACACTCCCTGACTACAGAGGAAAGTCAGTAGAAATCAGGACAAGCCTCTTATCTTGACTGTGTACTCAGTTCCTGTACCAAGAAGGCCATCTGTAGAACACCAGATGGAAAATTGGCATTCCCTCCAAAAGGTTCTAAAAAGATCCTTCTGAACGATAGTCTGACTATATTGAATTAAATCTTTTTTCCCTTCGCAAGCTGCAAACACATAGAAATATGACAAGAGCTCAAGAAAGATGGACAAAGACTTACAAATACATAAAATTATATACTCTGTTTCACTAATTCAATGACAAATCATCAAAGGCATGTCTTGAATTTTTTTTAAGGCAATAGAAACATACTCTGAGTTTATCAGGAACTGGATGATATTTTGGTTGCTGAATTGTTGAATGCACTTCTGGTCAAAGGAGACACATATCTTGGGAAAATTGTGTGGGGTTGGGTGTCCTCACACAGCTTCACAATAAAATGGCCATAACTTCTAGGATGTCACAGCCAACTTTGCCATGGCAGCAAATAGGTGTTAGACACTGATTTTGCCCTGAAGTGAACCCAACAACACCAACAGGCACAAAGAATGAGAGGGAATGGCTACTAGCCACCAAACTTCAGCTTGAAGAGCTGTCCTGACCAGAAGCTAGGATAAATTGAGCTGGAGAAGGCTGATCTCCATGTAAGGCTCTTGAGCACTAAGGACTAGTGTGTGTGTGTGTGTGTGTGTGTGTGTGTGTGTGTGTGTGTGTGTGTGTGAATACTGGGGCTTGAACTAGGGAGCTGACCTTTACCTTTTTTAAATCAAAGGTAACAGTCTACGATTTGAACCAAACTTCCATGTCTTGATTTTGAATGGTTAATTGGAGATCAAAGTTTCAGTGTTGCACATGTTCATTTTTTGTCCCTCCTTTTCAATGACCCCTTTAACTTCTGAAATAGAGATAAATGTAAAAAAAATGACAAAAATGAAAGAAAATAAATATCATCTTGTTTCTGTTTCCTGGTCACTGATTATTTTTGAGATAGTGCTTCTTACTAATAAGAATAAATGGTAAAATCTGAAAACATATTTGAGTAATAAATAGACTAGGAAAAATGTTGTCTCCTATTTTTTATCACTACATTTCTTTTTGTCTAAGTATAAATGCCAGACTTACCCTAAGGGCCTAGAATAAGCAAAATGGCTTATAGAGCTCAGATCATATCTTTCAACAGAAGATGACAGCCCCAGAAGAAAAACAGATCCACAACTTGCACAAGGAAGAGAGAGTTTGATGTCTCCTTAAATCTTAGGATTGAATGCTCATGAGGAGCCCTCGGGACTGATGACAGCTTAAGGACCTAACATTTCCTGTGTCATTCCATCATAGGCACAGTCACCAATCTCCCATCACACTCTAGGTGCCGCGCCTGACTGGTGACCTTGGCTGTGTCATGAGAACATGTAGCAGGGCTCTGTCATGGTCATTGGAGAGTCAGGATTGCACACTAAGAGGACATTCATGAAAATGGTAACAAGGCCTGAGTCAGGGTTTTGTCAGATCTAGATGATTTGTAACAGGCACTACTGTCTTCTGGCTAAGAATGTGGATATATCATCGCGGTCTTGCACACAAATTTATCTTGTTAGCTTACAACATTTCCGTATGAAAGCCAATAAAAGGTCATCAATGCCCTCTGAACATATTCTCATCAATTGTCCCGACCCGCAGGACTTCAACCAAGGCAATGAACCTAAGCAAGAAGGAATGACGGGACAAGAGACACGAAGAATGACAGCAAGACAAGGATTCTGATCAAGCTGCCAATTTTTATTTTTCACACAAGGGTATTTATATGCTTGGACTTAGGGCGTGGTGAAAAGGTGGTCGTTAGTAGCTGCAGGGTGTTTACGTAGGGCATGGTGAAAAGCCTCAAGAAGTTCCAATGAGATAGTTAAGCCTATTACATTGAGAGACTTAACTTTTGGCTCCCAACATCTCCCCTTTTCTAATTTAGAAAATTGACCATCAACTGTTGGCTGCTTTTTTAAAGGGGTGACAGAGGCTCTGTTCCTCTAAAGGCCCAGGGTTTTTCTCCACTCCCGAGCGAGCGTCCTCACTCGGGGAGGGGAGTTTTACAGGCCTTGGCATGTTTTTTGAGGAGACGGCTTGTGGGTATGCATGCCAACCGTCATGCACCAGAGCTTGCCACTCAGGGGTCTTGGGTTTTGGGATCTCGCAGATCCATCCCCCTGCAGTCTTACCTGCACCCTTGATTTGAGCATTTTTTCTTCCTCCCATAGGTGAATCCTCCCCCAAGCAGAGGGGCCTATAGGAGGAGGGGCGAACCTATCCCTTATGGCAAGGGCGTAATAGGTCTTGCCCGTTGAATGGTCAGGAGTTATGGAAGGGTTTTCTAAATAAGAAAAAGGAAGGGGGGAGTGTTTCCCACATGGCAAAACACTAATTAAAGCCTGGGGTAAATCCTAGATCTCAATACCATGGTCTGCCATATCAAGGCGATGGTGATGAACTTATATGGGATTAGAAGCCAAGAGACTAATCTGTTATTTAATAAATTCAAACAGGAAGGTCCACGTCTGGAGTTCTAGCTGCACCTGTAAGAGAAAAGGCATCATCTCGGGGGGGGGGGGGGGGAAGATTTTCCCCGGGTTGTGGTAAGCTATTCACTTGTTTTATCAAGCCTTCTGGCAGCCACCTTGGGGCCGCTTGTAGTTTTTTTTTTTTTTTTAATTTTAAATGTTATTTTTATTATAAAGATGCTGTACAAAGGGGTTTCAATTACATGAGTAAGGTAATAAGTACATTTTTTGTAGAACATAGAAGGAGTCTTTTTTCTTTTTTTTTTAAATTTTATTTTATTTTATTTGAGAACATACTGTACAGAGGGGTTACAATTACATGGACAGGATAATGCATACATTTCTTACCAAGTATTGCAGCCTCCTCCTTTGTTTACCCTTCACCTCCCTTCCCAGCCTCCCCCCTCCCCCCCACCCAATCATACCCCCCCTCCCCCCCATACCGACATTGTAAAGCTGGTTTTGACATGACATTTTGTACTTCTCATTGTTGCAACAGGTCCACCTGAATCCTTAAACGACTTGTTTGTCCCCATCTCCTCCACATGTTATACTGACATCAAATATAGTGAAAGCGGGGGTTAACTGTGGGGGAGGGACATACAAAGCAACAAAGAAATAATCTTATAAATGTGTTAGAAACACATGCATGAAAGAAACGAAAACATGAAAAGCCACTGGTTCTTGATCTAAAAGACAATGAGTGGCAGGGAGTGGTCTACCTAAAGCTTGGGAGGGCATTGCCCCTTGGCTTTGTTTGCCGAAGGGACATTCACTTGCAAAGTGACCAGGTTGTTTACAAGTAAAACAAGTATGGGAGCCTAGAGCCAAGGACTGACCTTTGAAAAGCCTTGGTAAAAGCAGCGCCCATGGCGCCCATGGCATGGGCGGTTCCTACTCCAGCAAAAAGCCTGAGGGACTCAGATAGGTCACCCTTGTTTTTATGTGGCCGGAGGACATCTTGTCATGCAGGGTTAGCATTTTCAAAGGCAAGATGTTTAACAAAGGCACTTTCACTTTCACTAGGCCCAAGAAGCCTTTCCACAGCCAAGTTAAGCCAGGAGACAAAGTCACTGTAGGGTTCATCTCGCCCCTGTCTAAGTTTTGCCAGGGAAGTAGTAGCCGATCCCTTTTGAGGGAGACGCTTCCAAATATAAAGGCCAGCATTTTGAATTTGCACCAAAAATCCGGTAGGAAAGCTCACCTGTTTACCATTGGTATCAAAGGGCACATTACCCAAAAGTTTAGTATAGGTCCAGGTTTTTGAAGATGTTTTAGCCAATTTTTTTTTTTTGCGCGGTCTCTCTACATTGTTCCTTAAAGTCCGCATTCCATAAAACAAAATCACCCTCACTAAGGGTGGCGTAGGCCAGGAACTTCCAATCATTAGGGGTGAGCCAGGGCACACTTTGGTTTTCTAATAAGGCTAACCTATAAGAGGGAGTCGGGCCATATTGGGCACATGCATTTTTAAGCTTTTCGACAAACCGGAGGCTAAGCCTCTTATACTCTTGTTGGCCTTTTCCCTGGGTGGGTTGTTCCTCTTCATCCCCTGTATCCTGTTCCTCATCTTCCTTTTCCTCCTCTTCTGATTCATCCTCCTCACCCTCTGAGGTCCTATCTGTCTGGCTCCGAGTTACTGGAAAGGTGAGAACTGATTGATCGCCTGATCTAACCTTAATTTTATTAGGCAGTTTTGGCGTATCCGCCAAGGCCAGTGTGCGGAGTTCATAATCAAGGGACCGCATTTCTTTTAAAAGTTGAAGGTGTTCTCGCCTATGTTGAAGGGTCTCTTGTAAAGGGGCCAGGTTAGGTAAAGGGGGGGGAGAATAAACATCTGGATCTGGAGGGGCAGTGGGCCCTTGAAGGGCCGGGCCACAAAAGGAAGGGATTTTCAGTAAATTGACCAGCAGTCATATCTAATACAACTGATGGGCAAGACGAGGGGGGCCTAGAGGCATGTTGGAGAACCTCCTCTCCAGTTTTTACAAGATTTAAAATTCCACTATCAAATAGAGAACATTTTAAAACTTCGTTAATCAAATTCCAATAGGAAAACGTGGTAGCAGGAACCTTTTCCGAACCAAAGATTTCATAATAATCTTTTAAACAATCTCCTACTCTTTGCCATCTTTTTGCATCTATGATTCCTTCAAAGGAGAACCAAGGACACACATCCTCTATGAATGAGAAAAATAATTCTAAATCCTTTTTCTTAACCCACGTTCCCCGTGTCTTGAAGGTCTCCTTGAGGTCTGACAGAAATAGATCATATGACGATATTGCTTGTCCCATAGTGGGTCACTCACCATGCGCCATCCCCACTCTCCTCCTGGATCTGTCTTTCCACGGGGTCTGTCGAGGCGATCTCGAGATCTCGGACTGTACATGGCCAAGTTTGCCCGGAGGACAGTGTTCCTTCCTTAGTCAGAGCCTCATGCCCCACGTTGGGAGCCTGTTGTCCCGACCCGCAGGACTTCAACCAGGACAATGAACCTAAGCAAGAAGGAATGAAGGGACAAGAGACACGAAGAATGACAGCAAGACAAGGATTCTGATCAAGCATATAAATACACAAGGGTATTTATATGCTTGGACTTAGGGCGTGGTGAAAAGGTGGTCGTTAGTAGCTGCAGGGTGTTTACGTAGGGCATGGTGAAAAGGTGGGATTCTGTAAACTCAGCCTCAAGAAGTTCCAATGAGATAGTTAAGCCTATTATGTTGAGAGACTTAACTTTTGGCTCCCAACAATCAATATTTAGGAAGTAAAAAGCTATAAAATCAAGTTCATCATGAGGAAAAAACCGAAATGAAAACCAAATTGAGGAGCATTTACAAAAAATGTTTTTCTGTATGTATCAAATGTGACAAAATATTAAAAGTTAATGAAGCTGGGAAAGTTAAATTGATTTCTTTTTTTACTATGGTTGCAACTATCTTTTACATTTCAACTACTTAACAAAAAGAAGGTAGGCCAAGCACCACTGGTGGGTTACACTTGTAACTCTAGCTATTTAGAAATATGAGAACTGAGGAAAGTAAATTGAAGTTAGACTACTTAGGAAAAACCAGTGAAACTTTGATCTCCAATTAACCATTCAAAATCAAGACATGGAAGTTTGGTTTAAATCGTAGACTGTTACCATTGATTAAAAAAAGCTAAAGGTCAGCTCCTTGAATTCAAGCCCCAGTATTCACACACAAACACACACACACACACTCACACACACACACACACACACACACACACAATCTCAAAAATAACCAGTGACCAGGAAACAGAAACAAGATGATATTTATTTCATTTCATTTTTGTCATTTATTTTTACATTTAGCTCTCTTTCAGAAGTTAAAGGGGTCATAGAAAAGGAGGCGCAAAGAATGAACATGAGCAACACTGGTACACTGGTATTCAATTGGTATTATATTGAAAATGACCTATGCGATTTGTTTTTGGGGAAGAACGGGAAAACAGAAAAAGAGATAAAAATGCACTCAGGGAATTAGAGTTGTGGCTCAATATGAGTGCCATTATTTAGCAAAAGAGCTCAGAGAGAGTGTCCAGGCCCTGGGTTCAAACCTCATTACTAAAACAAAAACAAAGAAAAAAGAAATGTAATCATTACCACACAATTGTAACTAAACCCTCTACAGCACAATAATAATAATAACAATAATAATAATAATAAAAGAAGAAGATGATGAAGAAGAAGAAGGAAGTGGAAAAAAAACAAACCAGTGAGAAAAATTGAGAGAGCAAGGGAAGGACTGACCTTTCAAAAAAGAATATATCTGTATCTAACTTATATGACTGTAACCTCTGTGTAATTCACATATATAATAATCATGCAAGAGAAAAAACAGAAATTTAGTGCTGGAGCCATAACTCAAATGGGAGGTCAGACTAATATGTATGTGATATCAAGGTCAAACCCCTTATCAATTTCTCCTTCAAAAATGGCTCTTCTCATCACTTGTGCTTTCCCTAGCTTATAAAAGGGGGTGCAGTTAAAGAAAGAGAAAGGTAATCTGTCAGGCACAGTACTGTACTTGCAGAGAGCAGTACTCACTAGAACACATGTTTACTAGACCACATGATGTCTCCATGTTTTCTGAAATAAACAGAACTAATTGGGCTTGAATACATGCTCCACTATATACTAGATAGGGACTCAAAATTAATGAAATTCTCTGGATCTCAAATTCTTTTCAGGTAAAGTGAGCATAACAATACATATCTCACGGGATTATGAGATCTGGTTTTCATCAAACATGGAGCGGGTTTTATCTTAGGTGTGTGTGCAACATTCAAACACTGCTGGAAGGAGTATAAACTGGCATGATGTTTACTATATTACTTTACAGTAATACAACATACCTATAATCCTACTTACAAAAGTGGCTGAGAAAAGAGGATCAAGGTTTTAAGTCTGGACAGGAAACTGGATCAGACTCATCTCCAATGATCTCTAAAAAAGCTTGAGGTAGAGTTTGGTTCAAGTGGTAGAGTGCTAGACTGGAGCATAAGCCTCAGGAACACTTCTTAGGCCCTGAATTCAAGCCCTAGGACCAGCACAAACACGCACACACACACACACACACACACACACACACACACACACACACACACACACACTAAATTTGGTGTGTTCCTATCACCCTGCTTAGCAATATATTCCCTCTTCCAAGCTCACCTGATTTGTTTTGTTTTAAAAGGGACTTCCTGTAGCACAGGCTGCTCCTAAACTTACAATCCTCCTGGGTACTGGGAGTACAGGCATGCCTACTATAATTGGCTTCACTCAGTAACAACAACAACAACAAAAGACCCAATGACTGGGAATGTGTTTAGTGGTAGAGTGCTGGCCTTACATGCAAGAAGCACTTGATTTGATTCCTCAGTATGACCTAAGCAGAAAAACTGGAAGTGATGCTGTAGCTCAATTGGTAGTGTGCTAGCCTTGAGCAAAAGAAATTCAGAGAGAGTGCACAGGCCCTGATTTCAAGCGCCAGCTCTGGCAAAATTAAAAAAAAAAACAAGTGCAAAATGCTGTTTGTTGAAATAAATATGTTGAAGAATTTTTGTACTCACTGGAAAATTGTGCTTTTGGGAATTCATAATGAACTTTGTTAGGAAAAATTAAAATAAATTAATGAAATATTATCTGGCATTGGAAAGGATACAGTGAGATGTAAAAATGATTGCTGCCTATCGTTACTTGATACAACAATGTTACAGATACACTTGCCAGATTGTGATTTTTTTTAAGTATACAATCGTGGGTTTTTTTCTTTTTCAAAATAGTTTTACTGCCAGGCCTAGCTACTAAGAAGACTGAGAACTGTTCAAATCCATCCAAGGCAGGAAAGTCTGTGACACCTTTATATCCAACTAAAGTTTCAGAAAATGTGAAGTGGCACTGTTGCTCAAGTGGTAGAGTGCTAGTCTTGAGTTGAAGAGTTGAGGTATAATGCCCAGACTTAGAGTTCAAGCACCACAACTGACAAAAATAATAATAGTAATAATATTAAATTTATTGTTACTATTAAGGTGTTATATATAAAGGCTACCAATTCATAAGTTTTTTCTTTGCTAAAAGAAATACATATCAATCTTCATTGCCAACAGCCAGGATATGGCCATCTGCTTTCCAGCTGATCTCTGTGTGTAGAGGCAATGTGTAATACGAAGCAATACAAACCATTTCTGCGTATAAATAATTTTTCTCTGCACATCTTGAAAATCAATGCTGACAACATGAAATAAAAAATCCCTAAGTTTAAAACATTCTTCTAGACAAGTTAAAGAAATCCTGATAAGTATTTTAAGAATAATTTCAGAGAGCTTGAACTCAGGGCCTGGGTTCTGTCTATGAGATTTACTACTCAAGATTGGGGTTGCCGCTTTGAGCCACAGTGCCTCTTCCAGTTTTCTCATGGTTAGTTGAACAGAAAAGTTTCACCAACTTTCCTCTCCAACCTGGCTTTGAACTAGGATCTAGAGATCTCAGCCCTCTGAGTAGCTAGGATTATAGGCAATGAGCCCTTGGCACCTGACTTTTTGCTTACCTGAGATAGAGGCCAGTTAATATTAAATGTCAATCATGTTTAACTTTGTAAAATAAAGTTAACTGAAATGACTTCCACTAGAAATAAGGAATCAAATGTGTAGGTGGGTTACAAAGTTCTTACCAAAAGTTACATATTTTCCTTGTGTTTTTTTTTTCTTCCAAAATTGTGTGCTTTCCAGAATAATACCTTATCTTTACTTCCTGGTTTATTTAATTTATTTCATAAATGTCCACAGCTTCTTCAGCCATCATTTATTTATGTGAAGAGCTTTAAAACATCTGTTTTCAGTCTAAATTCCTTGTATGCACCTCTCATCCATATATTCAACTGCCATAAAAACTTGTGAAACAGTAATCATGTCTTATCATTATTGGATATTAATGTGTAATAAAATTTAAGAAAATAAAGAATAACATCAATAAATAAAGCATGATTTTGATAGTAATGCTAAACATAAATATAACGTTGATTATATGCTTAGCAATTTAATAAAAACCTCAAGGAAAAGAAATCACTTTTTTTAGTGCTGATATTATGGTTTAAACTCAGGGCCTTACCTTCTCAATTAAGCTTTTTTCCCTCAAGGGTAGTGCTCGGTATTTCAACCACAGCTCCCCTTGGAATTTTATTTGGGGGATAATATAGAGATAAGAATTTCATGGAATAAAAAAAAAATTTGTGTCCCTATCTTGGGGTTCATTTCACATAACATTCTCTTATAAGGTTATATGGTACCATGCATTACTTAGTGCAAGGAGGTTAACCATGGGAACTATGGTTATTTGAGCCTCGCTTATTTCACTTAATAAAATTGTTTCTGCATCTTTCCATCTCCTAGCAAATGGGGCGATGTCATTCTCTCTGATGGAGGCCTAGAATTCCATTGTGTGTGTGTGTGTGTGTGTGTGTGTATCACATTTTCTTGATTCATTCATCTACTGAGAGGCATCTGGGTTGGTTCCATATCTTAGCTATGGTAAATAATGCTGCAATAAACATAGTTGTGTTGGCAGCTTAGTATGGTCTTGTGTGTGATCATTTGGTAAATGCCCAAAAGTGGGATTACTGGGTTATAGGGGAGCTCTAAGTGAAGTCTTGGAAAAAATTATATTAAGTAAAGTAAGTCAGACAAAAGAAACATAGGTCCTATGGTTTCCCTTATTTGGAATAACTAGTGTATATCTGGGACAAGCATAAGAGTTCAAAAGCTATGTCATACCACCAGATAAGATGATGTTAAGCGAAGTGAATCCCAAGATAGGGTTTACAATTTAAAATGTGATTTTTTTTGTTTTTGTTTTTATTTCCCCCCCCCCCAAGGTATAACTCCTGTTTTCACTGTATTTAAGGTCGGTGGCCTACATCTTGTATACAGCGTTTCTCTAGTTTGGGGAGGGCAAGGGAAAAAACAAAATGTTTAAATGGGCAGGTTGACCCATTGTAGCAATGAGATGCACACGACACTATGTTAAAAAAGGAACTTCACAATATGAGCAGGGAAGCAGGGAAGGGAGGAGAAGGGGAGTGTAGTTGTGGAGGTGGGAGGGAAGAAAGGGTAGGGGGAAAACAAAGGAGGAGGTAACAATGCCTCATAGAAAATGTACACATTACCTTGATCATGTAACTATAACACCTCTATACCATATTTTTACAGTAAAAACCTCTTTTATAAAATAGAAAGTGTCATGTACACCAATTATAGTAGCCCACATGTGTAATTCTAGCTGATTGGGAAGCAGAGATGACAAGGATCATAGTCTGAGGCCATGTCATAGAAAAAAACTGCCAAGACAGCCATCTCAACAAATGAGATTTCCATAATGGTTCACATCTGTAATCCTAGCTAATTATGTGGGAGGCATAGGTAGCAAAGTCTCAGTCAATGTAACATCAGATCTGGGCAAAACGTTCAAGACCTCAAGTAATTAAATTGACTAGAAGTATGGTAAAAGTAGTTGAGCTTCTTGATGCTATACAACCAGAGTCCTGTCTAGCAAGCAGAGAACCCCTGAATAGAACCCTTCCACCAAAAAGCCTAAATAACTTTATCCTATTTGAACATCTAATTTTAAGGCGACTGACAGATCCGAGATGATGACATTCTCTTTAAAATTAGCTATTCAAAAGAGACAAAGTTTTTTAAGTTTTGAAAAAATTGAAAAGGAAAATGCATGTGATTTTTGTTAGCTCTATAATTCTTGAAAACATAAAATGTACTCAAGTATTTAATATATATCCATATGTGTGCATATATCCATGTAAGTATGTATATCCATGTATGTATGTATATATGTATATATATATATATATATATATATATATATATACACATACATATAAATGGTTCATCTCTTTTCTGTGTAGCCAATGTTACAAATGAATCTGTATAATCACTACTTAAATGCATGAATAGACAAAGAGAATGAGCAGAGAACTCATATTCAGGAAATTATGGCTAGCCCATAAACCTGAAAATCTTTAAATCAGTTTGCATGTTTCAGTTACTGCAGTACAGGTACAGTATGACAACAGTGGGATACCAGGCAGATGAATTGAGAAATGAGAGATACAAATGTTAAAATATTCTTTCTGATGGTTAAGTAGAATTTCTTGTGTGTGTGTGTATTACAATTTCTTGATTAATTTTTCTCTTGAAGGTTATCTGGGCAGTTTCAATAAGAATGGTTGGGCTGAAACCTTTAGTATATCCTGGTTTGTAATCTTTCAGGTAAATGCCCAGGAGAAGAGTTGCTGGATCATATGGAAGTGGGTAGTCAAAAGAGGGGTGAAGGGTTAAAAGGTAGAAGAATGAACAGGAGAAAAGGGGGGAAATGCAGAGTGGAATCCAATAAATATCCTACAATATTAAGAAGAGTGAAGGAAGAAGTGCATAGAGCAGGGAAAATTAGAATATTGAAAGGGCTGGCATTGATCAAGGTATATTGTACGCATAAAATGCTTTGTTTAATGATAATTCCTATGCTACTTAAAATAATAAGTAAAAATTCATGTCCCTGAACTGTTATGCAATTAGAAACAAAGAATAGAATTTGCTCAGATCAACTCCAGGGTCTATAAGTCTTTTTTGTTAGGATAAGTTTTAGAACAACACTAATGATACATATCACCTGAAGAAAATTTAATGATTTTTAGCTATTTAAATAATCATTTTTGGAGATATAGCTCAAGTGGCAGAGTGCTACTTAGTGAGCAAAGCTGTCAGATAATGAATTGAAGTCTCAATCTCGAACAAAAGTAAAAACAATCAGTAAAATTCAGGCACTTTCCTGGGCACTGGTAGTTCATGAGTTTAATCCTACTTTTAATCAGAAGGCAGAGATCTGGGGAGCTCAGTACAATGTCAGCTTAGATAAGAACATCTGTGAGACTCTCATCTCCAATTCACTGCCAAAGAAAGCTGGAAGTGGAATCATAGCTCAAGTGGTAGAATGCTAGCCTACAGCAAAAAGTTCAGGGGCAGAACCCAATCCTTGAATTCAAGCCTTAGAATCGTGCATATACATACACAAAGGAAGTAAATCACTCAAGTTCTCAATCTTCCATTTCCCTAATCCTAACTGAAATCTTGGACAGAACCCTAAGAGCAACCTTGATGATAATAGTAACCTAATCCTAAAATTAATGGAAAATATATCCTAACAGATACTCATTGTCTTTGAAATGATTTGCAGTGTGCTCCAAATCCTACAGATTCCCTGACTTGGATTCTGAAATCGTTCCCTATTATGAATCAGTAACCTCAAATCTTCATATCATGAAAACTACCGTAGTTTCCACTGATCTTAACTTTTACTGAACTCCTCTATCTCCAAAAAGAAGTTGCAGGTTTACTTCAAATCTACTATCGTTCCTAACCCTAACTATAGATCTAAACCTTACTAGAAACCTAATTCTAAATTTAACCCTATTGAACGCTGAATAGGAATATTAGGAAAACTCTGTAGTTTTTGGTAAATTTCACACTTATTTTACTTAAAAGTGTTAGCAGAAATCTCAGTTTTACCTTAAAGCTTACCCTTCCATAAGCCTAAGTCTAACCTGAACTAGAAAAGCAACCCTAGCCCTAGAACTAATAGCCTTTGGATTCTAAAAGCCATACAAATACATTACTTTTTATTCATCCTAACTTTGATTCAACTCATCTCTCTCAAAATAGTTTGCAGTTTTATTCATTATCTAGCCATTTTTGTAACCTTAACCCTAACTGGAATATTGAGGCTAACCCTCACACTGACCATACCCTAATCTTAGTATTATTAGCAGTTTCTTATTTCACATTCATCCTAATTCTAACTAGACTTGTTATTCGAAGATTTACTTTCAGTTTGACCCTAAACATTCCATTTCCCTAATGCTAACACTAACTCCAGCTGGAACTGAAACCTAACTTTCACCCTAATGATAGTCCAATTCTAATGTTTAAGAAAAATACTCTAGTTTTTATTCATTCTAATGAATACTCCAGTTTGCACTCTGGAAATGAGTTTGTTTGTCCTAATTCCCACAAATTTTCTGACTCTTCCTCTGAAGTTATCTTATTCCCTAACATGAACCATTATATTATTTTTCCTCACATTGTCTTATCAGGAAAAACACTGAAGTTTCCAATGATTCTACCTTTTCCTGAACCCCTGTGCCCTAAAACAATATCAGATTTACTTTCCATCAATTCCATTAATTAACTTTAACTCTCAACCTAAACCTGGCTGGAAAACTTTCATTAATCATTACAAGAATGATCACTGAGAAATAAATATAATGATAATGGTCTAGTTACTGTTCAAACTCATATTTTTGCTTCCACTTGTTAGTGAAAACTGAATATTATACTAAAAACTTTCCTAATCAGAACAAAATACTGACCCTAATGGTAATCCAAATTATATGTCAATACTAACACTAACACAAGTACACTAGTTTTCACTCATCCTAACTTGATTCAAATAAGCCTTCCAAAAATTGGTTTCAACTTTTTTTCCAATATCTTAGTCATTTTCTAACCCTAAACTTAATCTTACCTGGAACATTGAGAATAACCGTAACCCTAAATGCAAGTAGATTCTAATATTAATAGCAATACTCTAGTTCACATTCATTCTAATTCCTGCCAGGCTTATTCTAAAATTTACCTTCAATTTGACTCTCATTTTTTTTCCTTCACTCTAAACCCAATCATGGCTAGAATCCTAACCATATCCTTGACACTAATGGTATCTCACTTCTAAAATTTATGAAAAATGCTTGTTTTGTGTCATTCTTTACTGAAATTCCACCTGTAATTCTTGAAATAAATTGCAGGTTTTCCTAAACCCTATACATTTTTTCACTCTTAACTCTGAATCTATCTTGTTCCTTAACAGGAATCATTATGTCCATTGATCTCAAATCCTGATATTATGAAACACATTGTACTTCCAATATCCAAGCTTTTCCTGAATTCCTAGAACCTAAAATAAGTTCAGATTTACTTAACATTTAACACATTTCTTTTCTTTTTCTTTTTGTCCAATGTGGGGCTTTAACTCTGGGCCTGGGCATGATCCCTGAGCTCTAGGTCATGAGCCCTCAGCTCGTTAGCTATAGGTGTGCACTTTACCACATGGCCACCGCACCACTTTTGGGTTTTCTGGTGGTTAATTAGAGATAAATGTCTCATGGACTTTCTGCCCCGGCAGGCTTTGAACTGCGATTCTCAGAAATCAGCTTCCTGACTAGCTTAGATAATAGGCATGAGAAACTAGTTTAACCAATTTCTTTATCCTATTCTCAACCCCCTTTAACCAGAAACCTAATCCTAATCACAATCTGATTTAACACCAAATAGTTACTGTAAGGAAAATTGTCTAGATTCTAGTCAACCACACATTTTTTTGCTTCTACTTCTTATTGGAAAACTAAATTTTATACTAAAGCTTATCCTTCCCTAAACCTAATGAGAACAAAATGTAATTTACCCTTTAAGCCAAATTATGTCTGAATGTTTAAAGTAACACAGACACTGGTTTTCATTCATTCTAACCTTGATGCCATTCATTCTTCTTAAAATATGTTGCAGTTTTACACCTTTTTATATCTTACATCTTTTTCTCATGCTAAACCCAGCTCTAACTGGAACACCTTGCCTAATCCTAAACCTACATATAACCGAATCATAATGTTAATAGCAAGCCTCTATTGCACTTTTATTCTCTTGCCCAGCGTGTAGGTCTAAATTTTACTTGCATTTTGAGCCTACATTTTTTAAGTGTCTTTCTATTTCCTGTCAGGTTTTCTTTTTCGTTTTTTCTTTCTTTTTTTTTTTTTTTGGTCGGTCATGGGGCCTAAATTCTGGCATTAGACTTTGTCCCCCACTCTTCAGATCAAGGCGAGCACTCTGCCACTTGAGCCACAGCGCCACTTATGGTTCTATAGTGGTTTATTGGAGATATGAGACTCAAAGACTTTCCTGCCTGGGCTGCTTTGAACTCTGATCCTCAGACATCATCCTCCTGAGTAGCTAGGATTAAAAGCGTGAGCCACTAACGCCATCTTCATCATGTTTTTAAATTTTATTTTATTGTAAAGATGCTTTAAAGACAGATTAGTTACACGAGTAAGGTAATGGGTATATTTCTTTGTTGAGCATTGTTACACTCTTCTTTGTTGTTCTCCTACTACCCCACCTCCCTTACTCCTCCCTCGCCATGGGTGTAAAGTTCATTTTGAACATAGGGTCTTCTGAGTATCATTGTTGCAATGGGTCATCCTGTATTGAACCTATTTCACTAACCCTAATTCTAATTCTGTCTGGGATCCTAAACCTAACCATAATAAAAATGATAGCTAAATTCAGAAGTTAACAAAAATATTCAAGTTTTTATTCATGCTGTTAATCCACCATACAACTTGAAATAAATTGCAGTTTAGTTTAATTTTTTCTCCAAGTTAGATTATATGTGCATATATAAAGACATAACTTTATGTGAAATACAGAAGATCTTTGGAAGAAGAAGTAATGAAAAGAAAATAGAAGGAGGGAGTATAATCAAATGTTTTAAACATATTATGGAATTGCCACTTCTGACTATCAATAACCATTAACAAAATAACTAAAAATTAATAAAGAACACACTGCCGTTTAGTATTTTTAAGACAGCCATGATATGTCTTGTGAATAAAATACTTGTGTTAGATAAACTTTGTTCATGCATATTTTATATTGTTATTGGTCAATTACTTAACTTAATGAATAAGAATATATCAAATAAGATTCCATGAAAAAAACATAAAACAGTGTTTTAGCAATTGTTTGAGAAAAAGTTATATTCATGAATTTTAGGAAACTAAATTTCTATTTCCCTATGAAGCAATGATTTAGGTTTACTAATCTAGTTATTTTAGAGAACATAATTTGCATGAAAAACGACTAATGTACATATTGTTTCTTTAATGAGTGATGTTTAAATATTGTCTTTCATTCAAATGAATACTTAGGTTTACTTTTCAAAATAAATGCAATTTTATCTCCTTTTAGAAGTATTTACCCTGCAATTAAATGTATTAGTATGTTCAGGTATTTAAAAGCTAAAATTTCGATGTTTGTTACGTAGCTCTACATATTCAGGGTGACACGATTTTTGTATTCGTAAATGTCTAACCAGTGGAATTTTTGCTTCATCAATATAAATTATCTCATGAGGTTGTTACAAAGGCTCCAGTAACCAGTGTGGTCAAAAACATTTCCTGAATTCTAAATTTTAAATCTAATCATTTTTAGACTTTGATTATATCATTTATTATATCTTCAGAGCAATTAAGCTAAACTAAATACTACTTTTTAAACATTTTGTTCACATTGTAAATAATATCAACACGGATCACAAAGAGACTAATTATTTCAGACTCATCATGTTTGGTAAAGTTAGTGTGAAGAATGTAGAGAGCAGAAGGTTCTTATACTCAATAAATATTTTGGTTAATTTAAATTAAATTAAATATCTGGATTTCTAATTTGGAGGTTAATCACATGGAAAGAGGAAGATAATTTTTTAAAAATAATTACTTTGGGACCATTTTTCTTCTTAAAATATGAAGCAAAAATATCTCTAGGAAATATTTTTTTCAATAAAATGTTTCAACCCTTAGTAAAGTGCTTTATACTTTAAAATAAAGTCTGTCTCAAAATAGAAATTCTGCAACTAATCTAATATATGTTTTCATGCACAAAATTCTGTGACTTCTAGTCTTATGTGATTTTAATTATATGTTATAGTTGTGACATGATCCCTACTTATATTTATACAAACTTCTGTAATTATACAAATCATGCCAATACACACTAACGTACGAAAGAAAATATTCAAACAAAATTATCTTTTTTTTCCTGTCTCCAACAGGGAAGGATGATGTGCTAAAGTATATTAAATGAAAGCACTCTAACAAAGAGTCTATGGAGTGGAAATTTGCAACATGAGGATGGGAACATGAGCACTTTACTTTGCTGAACAGGAATTTTTGTTTCTACAGTACTTTCTTACCTTTTAATCACACAGGAAAAGACATAAAATTTGAAATTCATATGAAGGAATTGCATTACTAAAAGATGTGGCAACCCTGTTCAAAAGCTGGATCTTATCACTAGTTCTTTGTGATTGCTGGCTGATCTATTTCTCTATCATATGTTTCATATTATTAAATATATTAGTAATTGAGCAGTAAGTACATTACAGGAGATTCCTGAAAATCACAGCTATTGCAGTTTAACAATCTGAAGTGAGAAAAAAGATTATATTAATCTCCAATTTCTCCCTTTGGCCTTCAATGTGCCAATTAATTTTCAAAACAATCATGTAAGATGTTAGTTTATTTTTCCCTTTTTCTTTATTTTTTTTCTTTTTTTTTATTGTAAAGCTACTATACAGAGGGTTACAGTTACATGAATGAGGTAATGAGTACACTTCCTCTTGAACATTGTTACCCCCCTCCATTGTTTTCCCCCTACCATCCTTCCCCGAGGTTCTTTTTTTTTTTTTTTTGATTGTGATTAAATGAGTACATAATTTCAAAGTCACAAGTTCATTCTAACTTCCCTGGAGCAAATTGTCTACCACAGTCTGTAATATATAACAGTGTTCACATGTTATATACCATATTTGTGATCAGCAGCATGGGGATATTTAGTAGTGGTTCAACCAGATGAGCAGGAGTTCTTTGTTTCTTAAGTCCTGTTAGTTTTGTCGAATCACCTAACCTTTTTGATTTAGCATCCACTTATCAGGGAGACCATGTACCGTTTGTCTCTTCGTTCTTGGCTTACCTCGCTCAACATGATTCCTTCTAGCTCCATCCATTTCCCTGCAAATGCCATTATTTTGTCATTTCTAATGGCTGCATAATATTCCATTGTGTATAGATACCACAATTTTTGGATCCATTCATCTGTGGTGGGGCATCTCGGTTGTTTCCATATCCTAGCTATTGCAAACAGTGCTGCAATAAACATGGAGGTGCATTTGTCCTTGTATATTGGTTCCTGTTGTTCAGGGTAGATGCCTAGAAGTGGTATGACTGGGTCCTAAGGGAGGTCAATCTTTATCTTTCTAAGGACCCTCCAGACTGCTTTCCAAAGTGGTTGTATAAGTGTACATTCCCACCAGCAGTGTAATAGGGTTCCTCTTTCTCCACATCCCCTCCAGCATTTGTCGTTGGCTGATTTGTGGATGTGGGACATTCTGACTGGGGTAAGGTGGTATCTCAGGGTTGTCTTTATTTGCATTTCCTTCACCACCAGGGATGATGAACATTTCCTCATGTGTTTCTTTGCCATTTTTATTTCTTCATTTGAGAAGTCCCTCTTTCGTTCCCTTGCCCATTTAGTAATTGGTTTGTTAGGTTTGGGAGGGATTAGTTTCTTGAGTTCCCTGTATATACAGGATGTTAACCCCTTGTCTGATATATTGCTGGTAAATATTTTTTCCCAATTAGTTGGTTGTCTTTCTAGCTTAGTTGCGATAGATTTAGCTGTGCAGAAGCTTTTTATTTTAAGGTAGTCCCATTTGTCGAGTCTCTCTCCAACTTGCTGTGACCCTGGGACTCTGTTCAGGAAGTTCCTTCCTGTGCCTATTAGCTCAAGTGTCTCTCCTACTCTGTCCTGCAGTAGTTTCAGAGATTCAGGTTTAATGTTAAGGTCTTTAATCCATTTTGAGTTGATGTTGGTGCATGGTGATAGGCTGGGGTCCACTTTTAGTTTTCTGCATGTGGCTGCCCAGTTTTCCCAGCACCAGCGGTTGAAGAGGCTGTGTTTCTTCCATTGTATGTCTTTGGCTCCTTTGTCGAATATCAGCTGGCTGTAGGCCTATGGATTTATATCTGGATCTTCTATTCTGTTCCATTGGTCTTCAGGTCTGTTTTTGTGCCAGTACCATGCTGTCTTTGTTATTATAGCTCTGTAGTAGAGTTTGAAGTTCGGCATGGATAGCCTTCCCATATTGTCTTTATCCCCTAGAATTGTTTTGGCTATTCTAAGTCTTTTGTTGTTCCATATAAATTTTTGGACTGTTTTCTGTATTTCAGTGATGTACGTCATTGGGATTTTAATAGGAATTGCATTGAATTTGTATATTAGTTTTGGAAGTATTACCATCTTTACTATATTAAGTCGACCTATCCAGGAGCATGGGAGGTCTTTCCATTTCCTAGTGTCTTCTGCAATTTCTTTCTTTAACTTTTTATAGTTCTCATTAAATAGTTCTTTTACATCTTTGGTTAGGTTAATTCCTAAATATTTTATTTTTTGGGAGGTTATTGTGAATGGGGTTGCTCCCTTTATTTCCCTCTCTTCCTGTGCGTTATCAGTGTATAAGAAGGCAACTGATTTTTGTGGGTTTATTTTGTATCCTGCTATTTTGCCGAAGTGACTTATGATTTCTAAAAGTTTGGGGATGGAGTTTTTGGGATCGTGGAGGTATAGTATCATGTCGTCTGCAAAAAGGGATAGTTTAACTTCTTCTTTCCCTATGCGGATTCCTTTAATGTCTTTTTCTTGCCTTATTGCCCTGGCTAAGGGTTCTAGGACTATGTTGAAGAGGAGTGGAGACAGTGGGCATCCTTGCCTTGTTCCTGTTTTTAGGAGGATTGGTTGTAGCTTTTCCCCATTAAGTATAATATTGGCTATTGGTCTGTCATAAATGGCTTTTATTGTTTTTAGAAATGTTCCTTCTATTCCTATTTTCTCCAGAGCTTTTATCATGAATGAATGTTGAATTTTATCAAAGGCCTTTTCTGCATCTGTGGCGATAATCATGTGATTCTTGACCTTGGCTCTGTTGATATGCTGGATTACATTTATTGACTTACGTATGTTAAACCATCCCTGTGTCTCTGGGATGAAGCCTACCTGATCATAGTGTATTATTTTTTTTATGTGTTTCTGGATTCTGTTAGCTAGAATCTTGTTAAGGATCTTTGCATCTGTGTTCATCAAGGAGATTGGCCTGTAATTCTCCTTTTTGGCTGGGTCTTTGCCTGGTTTGGGAATGAGTGTGATATTGGCTTCGTAGAATGAGTTTGGGATAGCTCCCTCCTTCTCTGCTTCTCTGAAGAGCTTGAGGAGTATGGGTATTAGTTCTTCTTTAAAGGTCTTATAGAATTCTGCTGTGAATCCATCTGGTCCTGGGCTTTTTTTTGTTGGAAGACTTTTGATAGCTTCCTGTATCTCATTATAGGATATTGGCTTATTTAATTGGTTAACTTCTTCTTTGCTCAGTTTGGGTAACTTGTATTTCTCTAAAAATGCATCCATTTCTGCCAGATTTTCTTCCTTTAGAGAGTATAGCTTTTGAAAGTAGTCTGTTAGAATTGTTTGGATATCTTGGGTACGTGTTGTGATGTTTCCCGTGGCGTCCCTAATCCTATTAATATGGGTTTCCTCTCTTCTTTTTTTAATTAATCTTGCCAACGGGCCATCAATTTTGTTTATTTTTTCAAAGAACCAGCTTTTTGTTTGGTTTATTTTGGTCATGGTTTTCTGATTTTCTAATTGGTTAATCTCTGCTCTCAATTTGGTTATCTGGCTTCGTCTAGTAGCTTTAGGTCCCATTTTTTCTTGTTTTTCTAGCTGTTTTAGTTGCAACATGAGATTATTTACTTGGTCTGTCTCCATTCTCTTGATGTGGGCACTGAGGGCAATAAATTTGCCCCTCAGGACTGCTTTTGCTGTGTCCCACAAGTTTCTTTGTGAGGTGTTTTCATTTTCATTGAGTTGTAGGAAATGCTTTATTTCTTCTCTCATCTCTTCTGTTACCCAGGCCTTGTTAAGGAGTGTGCTGTTCAATTTCCATGTATTAGAGAAATTTCTGCGGTATGCTTTGTTATTGAGAGCTAGCTTGATTCCACTGTGGTCAGATAGGATACAGGGGATTATGTCGATCCCTTTGCATTTGCTTAAGTTCCTTGCATGAACTATGATATGGTCTATTTTG
This sequence comes from Dipodomys spectabilis, assembly GCF_019054845.1. NCBI lineage: Eukaryota > Metazoa > Chordata > Mammalia > Rodentia > Heteromyidae > Dipodomys > Dipodomys spectabilis. Next base: position 651,507 of record NW_024871053.1, read on the forward strand.
GAGAAAGTTCCATGAGCTGCTGAGAAGAATGTGTACTGTGTTGTTTTAGGGTGAAATACTCGGTAGATGTCAGTTAATTTCGCTTGAAGTATGGCCTCACTTAATTCGGTAGCTTGTTTGCCAATCCTCTGGTTGGTAGACCTGTCCTTTGGTGAGAGTGGCGTGTTAAAGTCTCCTAGTATTATCGTATTGGGATCTATTTTATTCTGTAAGTTTGAGAGCATTTGTTTAACATATCTGGGTGCACCGATATTTGGGGCATATAAGTTGATGATGGTTATATCCTCCTCTTGGATTGTTCCCTTTATTAATATGTAGTGTCCGTCCTTGTCTTTCTGTACTGATTTTAATGAAAAGTTTATTTTGTCAGATATCAGGATAGCTATACCTGCTTTCTTATTGGAGGCATTTGATTGGTAGATCCTTTTCCACCCCTTCACTCTGAGTTTGTTTGTATGTTTGGCTGAGAGGTGGGTCTCCTGAAGGCAACAGATGGATGGGTCTTGTTTTCTGATCCAGTCCTCAGTTCGTTTTCTTGTAATTGGCGAATTCAGCCCATTTATATTAAGAGAAAGTATAGAGAGATGCATTGTTGTCCCTGCCATTCCGTTTTCCTAAGTTTTTCTTCTTTCCTTTCCTCCTGTGCTTGCTCAGTTAGACTTTGAGTAATGTCTGTTTGGGGCAGGTCCCAGTTCCTGGTTGCTTTCTTCAGGTTGTGTCCCCCTTCTTAGAATTCTTTGTAATGCTGGCTTAATGTTTATGTATTCATTTAGTTTTTCTTTGCTATTAAAAGTTTTCATTTCTCCATCGAATGTGAATGCTAGCTTTGCCGGGTATATCAGTCTGGGTTGGCAATTATTGGCTCTCAGGGCTCGTATGGTGCTTTCCCAGGCTTTTCTTGCATTCATTGTTTGTGTGGAGAGATCTGCAGTGATTCTAATTTTTTTCCCATTGTAGTATAGCTCCTTCTTCATTTTTGCTGCATGCAGGATTGTTTCCTTATTATTCAGATCCATCATTTTTACTATAATGTGTCTAGAAGTGTTTCTCCTGGGATCTTGCTTGTTGGGTGTTTGATAAGCTTTTGTGATGTAGTTAAGATGGTCGTTTTTGAGGTGGGGAAAATTTTCATTGACTATCTTGTTAAATAGGTGTTGCATTCCCTTGCTCTGGAATTCCTCACCTTCGTCCACTCCGATTATGCGAAGGTTAAATTTTTTAGCATTATCTGCTTGCTCTTGAATTTCCCTTTGGTTTAATTTGAGTGATTTTTCCATATCTGTCACTTTTTAGTCCAGTTGGTGTATTCTGTCTTCTGTATCTGACACTCTACCTTCCTTTTCATTCACTCTATTGACCGTGGCTTCTATTGTGGTTTGCATGGTGGAAATGGATCCCTTTATGGATTCAATGTTGGTTCTCAGAGTACTGATCTCACCTCTCAAGGAGGTGAGATCAGTATGCATTACCTCTAATTTGGCGTTTATCTCATTTCTTACTGAGGTTTGTGCAGCTTCTATTTTTGCATCCAACTTTTGTTTGATATCCTGTATATCTTTTGATAGTTCATCCTTGTGCTCTTTCAATTTCTGATCCATTTCTCGCTTTATTTCTTGAGTCACTGCCTCCAGCAACCCTTGGATGTAGCTTTTGTCTTCCATTCCTGCTTTGCTCCCACTGGGGCTCTCCCCTGCGTGGCTGCTGGCTTTTGAGGTGAGCTTGCTGTCCTGGGTAGTGGTAAACATTGTGATTTTTCTCTGTGATTTTCGCATGGGGGTTCAGGAGACTGCTCTTCAATCTTGTTTTGGTGTGTCTGTCTTTGCTTGGTTGCTGATTCTGTATTGGTAGAGAGAGTCTGTGCCTGATCTGGATTCTGTTGGGAGCCTATTTCCAGCTGCTATTCTGACTTACTTAGGATTCTCAGCTCTCTGCTGTAGATTGCTGGCAATTCCCGCCTTTGGAAGGGTTGAGCAGCCTAGACTGCTTGTGTTTGCTCCTGCGGGTGCTCTTGGGAAGATCAGATGCTCTGGATGCACTCTCCCAAATACTGGAGTCTGCTATGGGCTCCTGATGTGTTTTTGTTTGTTTGTTTTGGGCTGGTTGTGGGCTTGAACTCTAGGTTTGGGTGCTGTCACTCAGCTCTTCAGCTCAAGGCTGGCACCCTACCATTTGAGCCACAGCCCCACTTCTGACCCTTTTTGCTTTGTTCAGGCGCCGGTCCCCGGGCCTGGTTCCGGCCCCAGCCTGGAGCGTGCTCGTTAGGCCTGTGCTAATGTGTATACCACCTAGGTTATGCAGCCTGGAGGACACAGTTCAAATTTCTTCTACTGTTGGTAGTCTTGACCCAGGGGCGCTGTTCCTTGCTTGGGCATTTAAGCTCCCTTCCAGGGGCGCTCTTGCTCTGGCCTGGCCAGCAGAGTATGCTCCACCGGCTGGTGGAGCTCTCGAACAGTTCCCAGTTTTAGTGGGTCCTGTGGTCCGGGTGTTGGGGTAGGGAGTCTAGGTCAGGGTCTGGGGATTCCCTCCAGCTCTGGTCTCCCTTGATGGATTCACTGTCCCCTGTGGGGTACTCACCCTGTAGGTCGTCAGTTGTTGTTGCAATCCGAGTTCAGTTGGGGTGGTTGCGGGCTGGGTTGGACGGCCCCCCGCCGGGTATTTGCGATCGCGATTGGGCAGGTGGTCTGCTGACAGGTCCCTTTGTTGCGCTGCTGGTGCCGGGCGGCTTTGGCGGGATGGAGCCTCTCCGCTCCGGTGGAGAGTGAGGGGTGGGGGTGGGATCCTCGTGGAGACTCCCGGCTGGTAGGTTTCTCTGTTCCTGGCGATCCGCTGTTCTGCAATCCGGTACCTAGTGATCTGCAAGCAGCCCCCTGTGTCTCTGTGGCTCCGGCAGCCCCCGCCGGGCCGGCTGGCCGGCGGCTTGGCGCACTGCCGCGCGGCCAGTAAAGGTTGGGGGAGGGGTCTTCGCTCGTGTCTGTTCTGAGTTTCTTCTTTTCCTCTCTTTCTTTTTTTGTTATTTTCCACCTCTGGTTTTTCTCTGAGTGTTCGTCTTTTTGTTGTTGTCGGTCTCTTGGGGAGATTAAACGTTGGAACTCGAACTCTCTTTTTGGTTGGAGAGAGCTGTGGCGTTTCCCTACTGCCCTGTCGCCATCTTGGTCCGGAAGTCTATTTTTCCCTTTTTAATTAGAGATTAAGCAAGTGTGTTTTTGCAGTAGAAAGTGATGACAGTGGTATCAGAGCTCTGGTAAGGGCATCTTCTCCTTAACAAGTAATGCTCTATGGACTGGAAATATAGAAGCCACACTAAAATTCTCTCTCTCTCTACACACACACACACACAAACACACACACACACACACACACAAACAACACACACACACACCGCTGCCACCCAGACACATCAGAGATATGTTCCATTCCCTTGTAATGATAGTTGATTGATGTTTGCTGCATTGCTTTATCTCAGCTTCAAGAACTTCCCTGGACCTTTATCTTTCCCCGAGATCAAGTCCCTAATTCTTAGTATACTGTGTGTCTGTGTATTCACAATAGGTTCCTGGCTGCTTCAGGCCAATTAATACCCTCAATACAGTATCCTCAAACTTCACATCCAAGTCAAACTCCATAAATTTATACACCGTTGCAAAATACTAAAATTTATTGGATGTAGAAACCAAGAGAACACCCACCTTGTTACTATAGTAGCAATTGACATCATGAAAGTAGAAGAATATTGATCAAGAACTGAGGTAAGAGAATGGGAGAATGTCTAAAATGGAGAATACTGGATGTGTATTACAGATACAAAATCATCATCTATAGGCTTATTTATTGAAAACGTCATTATATATTGAAATCACTATTTACAAATACAGTTTTCCAGTTACTTTGCTTACCTATCACTTCTGATCACAAATCCGCTCATGAATTTTTATAGTACCTTTGAATAAATGACACGATTTGCATGTATCATCTTAAAAAAAGACAGTATGATTTTACATCTTCCTTTCTATATGACAAGTCCTTATTTTTTGTTTCCCTGTTTGCTGAATAAATATATTCCTGAAAACAGGATATTCACATCAAATCTGGGTGTAATTTTTATTTTTTAAATTTGAAATATAAACTTTGTTATGACTAGTCATTTTCTAAAGATGAGTGATATTCATGAACACTAATATGTTGGCACCTTTAAGTAAATTGAGATTTGATGTGGTATGATAGTTCTTGTGTCTAATTGACATAACCATTAGATGATTCATGTATAAACATGTGCATTGCACTTTTTTATTTTTATATATAAAATAGTCCCCAAGGATATACTTTAAAGTGATAAGGGGGGGTGTTGTCTCCATGTTCCATACTTTATATTTATTTCAGTAAAAGTACTAGAAATAAATGATGTTTACTGGAACAATATAAAAGAACATATTTTCTTTAGAACGTATTTCTAAAGATAATAGATTTATTGTTTAAAGAATAGAAAAGAGTAAAATAGGTTTCTTGCTTGAGACTGCATAAAGTACATATGAATGTAGCTCAAGATGAGACTCAGAGATAAATTCATATTAATATTACTGAGATTTATATCACAATTTAAGCAATATAGGTATTTTAAGGAATGGGTCATTCCAAGCCCTAGATACCTAATTGATGAAGAATGGTATTGAAAATAGCAGAGGAAAACAATTCAACATGCAGATGTTATGATTTCATAATACTAATACAAAAAAAATGGATCATTTGCCTTTCTGAAGAAGAATGTTTAGCCAGTAATTTCAGTGAAAGGCATCAGCGGTAATCAGTCTAAAGTCTTTTCCTCCAAGATATCCAAGAGTACTATACTCATCCTCTGAAGAATAAATAAGAGTTAATTAGCTTTGCTTAATATTAATTTACTTGTAGCAAATAGGTTAAAATGTCTACACTCTTTCTTTCAATGTAATAACTTACATTTGTTTTACCTAAACTCCAATCCCCCGAAGACCACCAGAGACCTTGACCAATGCAAATAACAAAGGCGTCTTTTATTTGCAAGTTCCAGGCTGCAAATAAAAACAAAGCTCTGTGCAATCGGTAACCCATGACACTAAGAGACCTCTACCATAGAATCAGCACAGTTTTTATAGTATTGAACAAACAACTTTAAGGAAGTTTTACATGAGAAATTACATGATTGATTAACATTTTAAGCAAACTAAGCTATACATATATGATTGGCTAATATCATTGAGGTGTTATTGACAGGAAGTGTCTGGCCACTGGGTCACCGTGTCCTGCATGGCCACCCAATGTTTGGTCAATGCATATGGAGAAAATTCCTGTGGCTTTCCCAAGGATTGTTTATGTCTCGGTTGTTCAGGAATTGATTTTCTTTTTGTGTCATTTCTGGGTCCAACCCATGGTTATTTTCATAATTCATACCTCACAAGATGGTTGCTAGCTTGTAATGAAGTTACTTAGGACTTCATTGTGCCTCATTATGCTTTAAGCTCTTCACATTTTATATTATTACTGTCTATTCATACAAGCCTGAAATCACTATTTCAAAGTAACACAAACAGAAAAACAAAAATAACTTGATACAACCATCACAAATCCTAAATTTTGTGAAAAAAAATCCACAATATAATAAATGAACCAGAGGAAGAGGAAAAACAGTGGCAGAATAACAACAGAAAATTACCCTAGATTTCTCAAATGAAACAGAGATTTAGAGTCCTAGAAGGTAATCCATTTCTAGAGTGTCACACCAAGTTAGGTATAATTATATATAGATATTCAATTCAAAAGAATATTTTATACTGTCTTCACAAGAAAACAGAAATCTATGAAGTTACCCAACCAGGAAGGTGACTGCTGTGACTCTGTTGGCCAACATATTCAAAAACACAACTGCAGTGTGGAAATGAAAGGGCCACATGGGAAAAAAAAATCATGAACAGAGACAGTCACATATAAACATAGACACAATTCACCTTACCACTGGATAATCGGAATTGTCGTTGGAACCACAAGTATTAATTTGAAAACATCTCTCACAACTGATCTCTTCTACCTACACTTAATGGTCTAGACAAAAACCTAATTACAGAGAAACAAATCACAACAGAAGACCAAAGCAACACCTGGCAAATCATCCAAGAACATAGATAGTCACCTATTAAGATCATATATCCCCCAAATGAAAGCCAAGAAATACTTCAAATGAGCAGAACAAATCAGAAAAATATGAGAAAAGTCATGCCAAGGTAATACAACTCACACAGTAAATAAACAGGCATTAGAACAATCAGTTACCTAGAAGATAGTTTTCAAAATACATTACAAATACTGCTGAAAAATGTGATTAATGAAAAGATACAAAACCTCTACAAGGAAATTTGTGAACAAGATAAGACCAAGCACAGATCAGTAAAATAATTCATGGAGACTCCAAACACAAAGAAAAACAAATTCTGAGAAGGCAAGAGAGTCCAATGGAAAAATGGATGCCTAGATTAAAGATATGAGAGAAGACACAGCTAAAACACATACCTCCCAAGTCTCCACCCATCTGTTTATTGGGTGGGGGCGTGGAAGGTATACAAGACCTAAAATAAAGCTTTATTAAAGAGATAGAAGCCCTAAAACAATAACCAATTGTAAGACAGGGAAATCACAGAGATAGGCTCATTCAGATAAGAGAAGCCTTTAGAACACCAAACAGAGTATACCAGAACAGAACAAACCACCATCACATCATAATCCATTACAGGATCATTAGACATCAATGAAGGGATTCTTAAATCTGTCAGGAGAAAAGACTGATCATTTATAAAGGATATACAGTCAGAATAAATACAAATTTCTTAGCTGATATGGTAAAAAGGGGAGCCTCGCATTATATATGACAAACATTAAAGGCAAACAACTACCAACTGTGAATATGGTCCCAACCCAAACTCTCCTTTACATTAAAAGTATATATAAAAATATTTCATGACAAAGAAATCTTGAAACAATATATCTCCACCAAATCAGCAGGATAGAAGTTAATCAAATATATCCTACATAGAGAAGATCATGAAGAACAGGTACTGGTTATATAAAATGCTCCCTACCAGTGAACAAGGTAAATATATTAAGAGTAGATGAGACACAGAGCCTAACAGCAGGTGAATAACATAGCAGGACTTATGAGATATTTCACAGACTTAACTCTCAATATTAATGGACTTAACTTTCCAATTAGAAAACAGACTAAATAATAGTATAATAAAACAAGATGCATGCATGTAGTATCTACAAGAGACACATTTTATTGACAAAAACAAACATATACTCACACTGAAAGGCTGGAAGGAAAATTTTCAAGCAAAGAACACCATAAACAGGCCACAGTAAAATTACTAACATAAGATAAAATAGAATTCAAAATAAAATTACTAGGACGAGACATTATATATTGATAAAGGTACATCTCCATAAGGTGGATATATCAAGTCTAAGTATCAATGCCTGGAGCACCCCACTTCATCAACCCAAAACTACTTAACCTAAAAACAAATCTCAACACATCATTGAAATTCATGGATAGCTCATCCAGGAAAAACTCAACCAAGAAACTGAAGACCTAAATAAATACATTGAACGCCTAGCCCTCACAGACATCTACAGAATATACATTCAGGATCAGTATACACATTCTTCCCAGCAGCTCATGGAAGCGTCTCCAAAATAGAACATATCCTATGTCACATAGAAATTCTATCCAAATTGAAAGAAAAAATATTTGAATTCCCATATCTTGTCAGACCACAGCAGAATAAACTTAGAATTAAAAAGCTAAAGCAAAAAAAATTCCCAAACTCATGAAGACTGAACAACACATTGCTGAATGACCAGTGAGGCACTGAATACATTAGAATGAAAATCAGAAAGTTCCTGAAAATTAACAAATTGAACACCCCAAATACCAACTCCTCTGGGAAACAGTAAGTGCAGTATTTAGAGGAAAATTTATAGCTCTAAGTGCCTATATCAAGCAATTGGGGAAATCTGAAGTCTGTATATTAACTGTATACCTGAAAATTCTTGAAAACAGGAACAAGCTCAAACCCAAAGCAGAAGACAGAAATAAATAAAAATAAATAAATCAGAAATAACTAAATAAAGACAAACTAAAACATAAAAAGATCAACAAAACAGAATTGGTTGTTTCAATAAATAAACAAAATTGACAAACCCTTACCAAATCTAAGAAGAGAACTTACATAGATAGAAAGATAAATAGAAAGTCCACAGAATGGGAGAAGTTTGTTACTTACTCTGCAACAGGCAATGGCAATACAACTCAAATATATTTAGAGCCCCAAAAGTTAACTGCCCCCAAAAACAAATCTTCAAAGAAACAACCCTCTTAATAAGTGGGCTAAACATTTAGAGAGACCTCTCTGAAGAAGAAATATGAGTGGCCAATTGAAACATGAAGAAATATGCAACATTTCTAGCCATAGAAATACAAATAAAAGTAACATTGAGATTCCACCTCCCCCCAGTTTGATGAACATTATGAAGAAAAGTAATAATAACAGAAGCTGCTGAGCCATACAGGAGCTCTATGTGAAGTCTTTTGAGGAACCTCCATACTGCTTTCCAAAGTGGTTGAACAAGTTTACATTCCCACCAACAATGAAGTAAGGTTCCCTTCTGTTCACATCCCCTCCAGCATCTGTTGCTGTTAGAGTAATTGATTTTTGCATTCCTAACTGGAGTGAGGTGGTATCTCAATGTTGTTTTGATTTGCATTTCTTTTATGGTTAGGGATGTTGAGCATTTCTTCATGTGTCTATTGGCCATCCTTCTTTCTTCTTCAGAGAAGTTTCTCTTTAAGTCTTTCGCCCACTTATTTATTGGGCAGTTGTTTCTTTGAGGATTTGTTGTTGGGGGATTTAATTTTTTGAGTTCCAAGTATATTTTAGATATGAGACCCTTGTCTGTCGTAAGGCTAGTGAAGATCTTCTCCCAATACGTGGGCTTTCTATTGATCTTGCTAGCTATGTCCTTTGCCATGCAGAAGCTCTGCAACTTCATGCAATCCCATTTGTCCAACCTTTCTTTGATTTGTTGTGTTTCAGGGTCTCTATTCAGAAAATTTCGGCCTGAGCCAAGGAGACCTAGGGTTTCTCCTATTCCATCCTGTAAAGTTTTCAGAGTGTCTGCTTTGACTTCGAGGTCTTTGATGCATTTGGAGTTGACTCTGGTGTAGGGTGATATATAAGGGTCTAGCTTTAGTTTTCTACAAGTAGTTAACCAATTTTGCTAGCACCATTTACTGAAGAGGCTGTCTTTCTTCCATTCTATTGTTTTAGCTCCCTTATCAAAGATTAGATGGCTATAGGTCTGTACGTTCATTTCTGGGTTTTCAATTCTATTCCATTGCTCCTGAGGTCTGTTCTTATGCGAATACCAAGCTGTTTTGATTACTATGGCTTTATAGTAGAATTTGAAATTTGGTATTGATATTCCTCCAGCAGTGTTCTTTCCGTTGAGGAGCATTGTTGCTATTCGGGGTCTTTTATTGTTCCATATGAATTTTTGGATTGCCTCTTCTATTTGCTTGAAGAATGAGGTTGGAATTTTGTTAGGTATCACATTGGATTTGTAGATAGCCTTGGGAAGTATTGCCATTTTCACGATGTTAATCTTTCCAATCCAGGAACATGGTAGGTTTTGCCATTTTCTAAGTTTTAATTTCCTTTTTCAAGATTTTAAAGTTTTCATCATAGAGGTCCTTCACTTCTTTGGTTAAGTTAATTCCTAGGTATTTTATTTTTTATGGGGCTATTACAAATGGAGTTGCTTTCCTAATTTCAGCCACACTTTTCTCATTGTTGGCATACAGAATAGCCATTGATTTTGAGGGGTTAATTTTATACCCTGCTATTTTGCCAAAGTTTTGAATCAGCTTGAGTAATTTCGGAGTGGAGTCCATGGGATTTTTTAAATACAAGATCATGTCATCTGCAAAGCGGGAGAGTTTTATTTCTTCTTTCCCTATTTGGATCCCCTTTATGTCTGCATCTTGTCTTATTGCTGTAGCTAGGCATTCTAATACTAGATTGAAAATGGAGATAGTGGACAAGACCACACTAAAGCTACCAGCACAATTATGTTTATTGCAGCATTATTTACCATAGCTAAAATATGGAACCAACCCAGATGCCCCTCAGTAGATGAATGTATCAAGAAAATGTGGTATATATACACAATGGAATTCTATGCCTCCATCAGAAAAATGACATTGCCCCATTTGTTAGGAAATGGAAAAACTTGGAAAAAATTATATTAAGTGAAGTAAGCCAGGTCCAAAGAAACATAGGTGCCATGGTTTCCCTTATTTGCAATATCTAGTATATGTATCATTCAAGTGGAAAAGGACAGATAATATGATGTTAGGAAAATGAATCCTTAGATATGTATTTTAATGTATTTTTTCCTTTCATGCATTTGTTTCTAACGCCTTTATAAGATTATCTCTTTGTAGCTTTGTATGTCCCTCCCCCACAGTATAACCTCTGATTTCACTATATTTGATGTCAGTATAACTTGTAGAGGAGGTGGGGAAAAACAAGTCGTTTAAGTATACAGGTGGACCTGTTGCAACAATGAGAAGTACAAGTTGTCATGTCGAAAACGAGCTTTACAATGTTGGTGCAGGGGGTGGGAAGCGGGGAGGATTGGGTGGGGGGTTTGGGTGGGAGGCAGGGAAGGGATGTGAAGTGTAAACAAAGGAGAAGCCTGCAATGTTTGATAAGAAATGTACGCATTAACCTGCCCATGTAATTGTAACCCCTCTGTACAGTGTGTTCACAAAAAATAAAAAATAAAATAAAATAAAAATAAAAAAATAAAAAAAAGAAGGTCAACAACCAAAAAAAAAAAAAAAAAAAAAAACCAGAAGCTGGTCTGGTGGGAATATAGCCGAAAAAGAATGTTACTACATTATTGGTTGAAAAGTAAACTTGTTCAAATACTACATAAAGAAGTATACAGGTTCCTCAGAAGGTCTCCCCTATGACCCAGCAATCCCACTACTGGTCATTTACCCAAATGACCACAGACAAGGCCACACTAAAGTTACCATCACAGCTCTGTCAATTTTGCATTATTTATCATAGCTAAGATATGGAACCAACACAGATGCCCCTCAGTAGATGAATCAATCAATCAAATGTCATATATATTCACAACAAAATTCTATGCTTCAGTTAGAAAGAATGGCATTGCCCCATTTGTAAGGAAATGGAAAGACTTGGAAAACATAATACGTCAAACAAGCCACACCCAAAGAATCATAGGCTACATGTTTTCACTCATTTAAAAAAACTAGAATATGTCTAGGATATTCTTATAAAAGATCACAACAGCTCAATAGCTATATGCATGTCACCATAGAAAATGATGCTTATTGAAATGAGCTCCAAGAAGTGGATACAAGGTAATTGTATAGTGAACTGACTTTAGTTATTTATATTTGCTTTTTCCTTTTGGTTTATTCCCTGTAGTCACTGTTTTTGATATCTGTACCTTTGTCTTAAACAAAAGTTTATCTGATTTGGGGAAGGGAAGGGAAATCACAGAAATGGTCTGACAAAGATTAACCAAAGCAACAGTGATATACACTAAACCCAATGTTAGAAATGAACTTTACAACTTTGGGGAAATGGGATATCAGAGTTGGGAGAAGCAGGAAAAAATGAGGAAGTGGTAACACTGTAAAAAAAAAGTACTTATTACTTATGTAACTGTAACTCACCCCTTGGAATATCATCTTCATAATAAAAAAAATAATAGAGCTGGCAGGAAGCTCGGCCTGACTTCTCTGTCATTCTCCCTAGGACAATGGGTGCTATTCTGTCCACTTCTTGTGGTGGGAAGTCCACTTCTTGTCAGTCGTAGGGCTTGAACTCTGGGCCTGGGCACTGTCCCCGAGCTCCTCAGATCAAGGCTAGCGCTCTACCACTTGAGTCACAGCACCACTTCCAGTATTTTGGTGAATATTTGGAGATAAGAGTCTCACAGATGTTCCTGCCCAAGCTGTCTATAAACCATGGTCCTCATAACTCAGCCCCCTGTGTCCTTAGGATTATAGGCCTGAGCCACCAGCACCTGGCTTAAATGTAATTCTGAAGCTATTTCTCTCTTTCTCTCTCTCTCTCTCAAACTTATTTAATGGGTGCTGGAGGAGGTGGCCCAGCATCCCCATGTGGCTGGAAACAATGTGGCCCTCTCATTCTGGAGGTGGGCTGTGGGTAGGAGTTATCTTGCTCAGTCTGTTTTTCCAGCTCCATGAGGTAAGCCCCTCTGTGTTCTGGCTAGACTGTGACAGTTATTCATTGTCTATCTATCTTTACTGGACTCAGTATTGTGTTCAATATCCTTTTCTAGCAAAAATTTCTGGCTAAAATTATGATACGTAGTTACGGAATGAAAAAGTAATGCCATCTTAAGAAAGTCATTTAGGGCTCTGGGAATGTAGCTTTACAGTACGGTGATTGATTAGCATGCATGAAAACTTCGGTTCAATTCCTCAGTACCATATAAACAGAAAATCACTGAAAATGATGTTGTGTTTCAAGTGGTAGAGGGTTAGCCTTGAACAACAACAACAAAAATTGTTGAGGAATAATTCCCTATCCCTGAGTTTAAGCCCCAGGACTGGCAAAACAACAATAACAACAACAAACATTTAGTTCGTAAATGCAAAATAAACAACTCATACTTGGAATATATAACTGCTCCTTCCATACTGATAACTGACAATAATCCCTAATTCATGTACTTTACCTATATTAGTATACAATTTTGAAAACAAAAAACAAAAAATTTGTTCATTAAGTCACGGCAATTAATACCAGGAATTTGCTTAGATGTCAGGTGAAGATTAATTCTGGAAATTCAAAGATTCCAGGCTTTTGAGTGGTCACTGCTAAACAGAAGAGTAGCATAAGTGAGATTTGGAAATCTTTTTGATAAATCATGGCACCAAAAAGGCAGAGGCTAATTAATAGTTTTTACAGAAGAGAAGGAATAACTCCAGATGGAAGGAATAAATGGTAATAACTAAGTTATACCACAAAATGTTCTAGGGAACCATTTTTGGTTATTAAAGAACTAGTCATCAACTAGGCTTATTCCTCATTGCCTTTAGCATTATATTAATTTGGATAATTCTTAATGTCTGTCTGATAAGTTGTATATCCTTCTATGCTGTACTTTCATACCTGAACTCCTTTGTTTTCTAAAAATCTCAGTCTTTTATATTTCTCTATGAACAATTTCTGATACTAAGTCGACAAATGCAGACAGCAGAGGATGCTAATGTAAGAGTCTCATAACACATGAATCATTAATGTAACAACATGGAAAAGGAGGACAAATTTATTGCTACCTCGATTTTTCTGAAAAGTTGCAATGTCATCATTTGATTCAAATTTCCATTCTTTGTCTACATAGTGTCAATAAGTGCACATAAATGCAAATATAAGATGGATGCTGGGGCTCACACCTGTAATCCTAGCTACTCAGAAAGTTGAGACCACAGGATTGTGGTTCAAAACCAGCCTGGTCAGGAAAGTCCATGAGACTCTTATCTTTAATTAACCACATTAAACCCAGAAGTGATGCTGTACCAAAAGTGGTAGAGTGCTCAACTTGAGATGAAGAACTGAGGGACAGAATCCAGTATCAGAGTTAAAGACACATGAGCAACAAAAAAGTGCAAATATGACTTTAAGTTTCCCCAAAAGGAATGACAAAGTCAATAGTAATCTTCACAAGTAGAAAAAATAATTCCAAAATGATTCAGTGCACCTACTTTTGTTGAGTTATTTAAGTTATGGTTTCTTTGCTTGACATATTCTCTTCGTTTAAAAAATGTCAAATATTAGACTTATAATAAACTTCATCTAATATTTCTTGGTTCCAAAGAGAAATCCGAGGGGAAACAAAGGAGGAGGCTACAATGCTTGTTAATAAATGTACTCATTATCTTGCCCATCTAATTGTAATCCCTCTATACAGTATTTTCACAATAATAAATAAATAAAAGTTAAAAAAAATAGATGTCCATACAGTTGAAGTCACTTGGATTTATTATTATCTCAGTTCAAAGCCAACCCAGGCAGGACAGTCTAACTCTTATATGTAATTAAACACTAAAAAAGCCAGAAGTGGAATTTAGGTTCAACCAACAGAGTACTAGCTTTAGGGGCAGGTGGGCAGGAAAGACAACTGTACAGGGACAGGGTCCACCCTCTGGGTTCAAACCCCAAAACCAGCACAAACTAAACAAACAAACAAGCAAATGAAAAACACCATGTTTCTTTGTGACCATCATTAAAGCACTGGTTTGAGAAGAGGCTCCTTTTGCTGATCATACTCTCTGGATCCTGCTTTTTGGAGTCTTTATTGCTATGGAGACCACAGAACGAGCCTAAAGCATTGGGTAACTGACTCCTGCAACAGGAGAATCATCTCAGGAGTGAAATATCCGTGCAAAAGTCTCTTTAAAACCCCCATATCTTTGTTTCTTTGCAGGAGAACACTTTTAAGACAAAGTTATTTCCATTTATTATATGCTGGCCTTCAAATGGCATATTGTTTCCTTTTGTTATACTCTCAACTAGAAGTTTACAGAAAAGTTATATATAAGTAAAGGACACACTTGAAAAAGTCAGGGACAGTTTCCTTCAGGCCTTGGATTCTTTTCTTGTACCGTATAAAGGACAGCACAAATTACCTTGAACTTTGTCATTTTTCTGTGTTCAATTCCTCTCTTGGGCTCAGTTTCCACTTGCAATAAAAGTTCCTTCCACTTACTTCCAGTAACAATCGATGGTGCTACTCCAGGTAAAATGAATGTTTTCTGGCTTCATTGAAATAGCACAAGTATATCTTTGGACATGAGGTAACATGTGTTTCAGAGATAACTTCATAATGAGAAAATATGGAATTTGCATGGCTTATCAAACCTTATTCATGTACATATGGCCATATAAGATGATGTTAAGTGAAATGGAACCGAAGATAGGGACACAACTTGTTTTTTCTTTCTTGCTATTTTTTAATGTATCTAAAATGTAGTATGTGATTTTTTTGTTTCTCTTCTATTTTCTTCCTCCATGGTATATAACCCCTGTTTTCACTATATTTATTGTCAGCTACCTGCATCTTGCATATACATTTTTCTAATGCGGGGAGGGGAAGGGAAATAACAAAATGATTTAACAAGTATACAATATGGCCTATGTAACAATGAGTTGTACAAGGCACTATGTAGAAAATTAGCTTTACAACTTGAGGAGGGGAGAAGGGAGTTGGGTTGGTGGGGAGGAAAAGGATTGTAGAAGAAATACAAAAGAGGAGGTAACAATGCTTGATAAATAATGTTCTCATTAACTTTCTTATGTAACTCTAACCCATCTTTAAACCATTTTTACAATAAAAAACATGAAAAAAACATCCTGGACTACTTTAAGCTCAAATTTCCTAAGTGCTCTGTTATTAAGACCAATTTTATGTGGGAAGAATGTTCTCTGAAACATTTTTTGTGAGTGTGTGTGTTGTGCATTATTTCCCAACTGTACATAAGTTAGCAGTAGGAGAAACAATAGGAATAATAGGAGAAAAAGAAGTTTTGTGCTTAAGTATAATGGTTCAATACACTATAGAAGACTCTTCAAATAAGACAACTTTGAAACAATAAATCCAAGGCCAGTATGTAGATCTACGGGAGTGATATAGAGAAACATTACTACTAAGTGGAACATGAAGGATGAGGCCACTCTTGTTTTCTACTAGATCTAAATCATGGTAGTTAATCATGAAAATTTGTAAAAAGTAGAACAGAAGAGTAATTCTGGTTCCAAAACAAGTCAGATATAAGAGCATGGACAACTGTGAAAAAAGTCCATGTTGAGAGAGCAGGAAATATAGCAGCAATGAACTGGTGGATAAGATCACATTTCTTTTTCTTTTTTAGTTAGTTTGTTTGTTTGTTTGTTTTTTGATGGTTGTGGGTTTTGAACTCTGGGCCTGGGTGATGTCCCTCCCCTCTTCAGCTCAAGGCTAGAGCTCTACTATTTGAGCCACAGTGCCAATTCCAGTTTTCTGGTGGTTAATTGGAGATAAGTGCCTCAGAAAACTTTCATACTGGTGCTTGATCTGAACTGCAATCCTCAGATCTCAACCTCCTGAGAAACTAGGATTATAGTTTTGAGCCAGCAGTACCAGACTTAAGATCACATTTCTAGCAGTGTACACTCAGGATATGTAATGTGTATGTTCATCTATCTTTGTATGAATTCTTGAGTTAAAATCTAGGCTACAGGTTAGACTTTACATTCACAAAAATGTTTGTAGTTTAAAACCATACTCCTGGAAAAAATTAAAACTAAGAATGTAAAAGAGTCTGGAAAGTTCAGTTTGCATCCAGCCTCGGCAGAACAGTCTTTGCAAAACTACCTATAATTAACCAGCCAAAAGCTGCATTGGACGAATGGCTCAAGTGATGGGATACTAGTTATGAGCAAGAGTGCTGAAGAATAGCCTGAGGTGTTCGCATACATACATACAAACATTTACATACATATAGAAGTACTTATATGTGTGAACACACATATGAAACAACTCTCACAATGTGTAAAATAGTTAGAAAATAATAGAAAATATATCCTGAGTAAGACTATAATCAAGTGATAAGTTTTAATATTAGAAAGTCGTCAAGTGAACTTTCAACCCAAAAGCTTGAGACTATTACATAGGTAGAGACCAGAGATAGAAAAAGAGCCAAGTAATAATTATTAAAGGGATTGGATCCATGGAAAAATGAATCAGAGACCCCTGCTGGTGCACCTGAAAATGTTCTTATCCTGTGTCAAATGTTAGAACATCTTTGAAAATTGTACAGAAACAGTTTGAGCAGTCAGTCGTGGATAAGATCATCGGAGAAGTTCAGAATTACTAGTATGTTTCTCGATTAAATAAACCAACAATCTATGGCAGGACAATGTGATACAAGTCTGGAATTCTAGCACTCAGACTAATACAGGAGATTAGAGAGTGGATTAAATAGTAATATCTTCCCTGGACTAGGTAGTATAATTTTGCCTCCATAAAACAAACCAAAGAACAAGAAAGGAATTGACAGTTGGAAGTTTGGGCTAATTTTGTCATTATGTTTTGAGAAGTCAAGTTTCCTATTGAAATGCAACTCATATATCATCCTCAGAAATGTTTTAAATGCTCTCTTCATTACAGAATAGTTCTAGATGCAAAATAAGTCAGGATTCTGAACCAAAAATTTGAAAAATTTAGCATCATTCTGTTGGATTCCAAAGAAATAATGGAAGGATTACAAAAGCTTAGGTCTGGACAAACAGCAAAGTTATCTAATGTAGGACTTTGTAGACCTTACTAAATTATCATTTAGATTTATATCTTTTGCTTGTAATTTCATATTCTATAGGATACTACAAAATACTTTTTAAGTAGAAGTTTTCATTTGCAAATTCACAAATGATTCTAGCATTCTATTTGTCTAGAATATTCTTTCAAGAGAGTTGAAATTAAGACTTAATTAATAGATAATTCCAACAATTCATGTAATGTGTATAATATAGAAAGAGTTGAGAATCAATGGATGCTATTAATTTATAAATTTAGAAAAATAGCAATGTTTTGAGACTTTCGTGTAAAATGGTGTGAAGAGAGTTATTGTTTGAAAACTTTTTTTCTTCTACCTGTACATAACATAGGAAGAAATTTCCTTAATTATATATCTCTGTGTACAATGAGAAAAATTCTAGGTTTGGGGTTTGTTTTCATTTTGTTTTTGTTGTTTTGTTTGTCCTAGGGCTTGACGTCTGGGCCTCGGCACTGTGCCTGAGCCTGTTTTTTGCTCAAGGATACTGTTCTACCACTTGAACCTCAGTGCTACTTGTGTCTGGCTTTTCCTGAGCAGTTTATTGGAGATAAGAATCTAAGGAACCTTCTTACCTTGGTGGGCTTTGAGCCATAATATACAGATCTTTGCCTCCTGAATATCTATGGTAGACAAAAAAATATGTATAAATAATATTTTCAGGTTTTCTGATCTGAAGAATACCACTAGAGGGAAAATGATGCAGAAAAGTTTAGTGTAGTGTTCTTTCAACAATAGAAAGCGCATAACATTAGCAGAAGTGTAGAATTTTTTCACAATAGTGATAAGCTAGTCATGCTGTGAATTTAGGGAATATTAAGGTGCACCTTACAAGGTGGAAACTGTTGGGCTAGAATGACTTTATTGCATAAAATGTTGGGATTGATTGTCATTGAAATAATAGCTTACTATGATGAACAAATGTTTACTCTATAAGAATTAATTATTATAGATAGTTCATAGTTTTATCTTCTACCAGAACGTGGCTAGTTTCTCTGTTGACCTTTAAATATGTAATGCCCTATTGGAAACTGCATCTATTGCAGAATTAAATTAAATGCATACAGGCACTGCTTTAAATGTCTCTGGTATGGCATGCTCAAAATTTGAAAATTAGTAGTTAGTAGAACACATATATTCTGTCCTCTTAACAAATATTCAGTTTTAAAAATTAGGAGTTTCCAGAGAATGGAACTATTTTCTATTTAGTATGAGACAATACTAAAATAATGTTTTTTTAAAAATAATGGCAAGTATATTCTGAAAATTTTGTATAGTTTGATAGCATTCAAGTTGATGACCCTCTGAAAAAGGAAGGGGCAATTAATTCAAATTAGAAGCCAAATATAGTTCATTTGTTTAAAAATGTAATACATAGAATATTATTTACCATAGAAATACAGTGAAATTACATTTTATGTAGCTTACTTTTAAATTTAATTTTATTGTCAAGGAGATATATAGAAGGGATTGTAGTAATTGTAAGGTAGTGAATATCTAACAAGTCGAACTTTTTATGCCCTCCCTCATTTTTTTCACACTTTTACTTCACACCAATAACCCTCACAAGTTGTAATGTGAATATCCTACATGTTGTTTTGTGAGTATTGCTATTGCATTGGTTTGCCTTTTGTTCTTTGTCTCGCCATTTTGTTGTTCCTCTTCCGTTGCCAAATTAAGATAAATGTGTATATAATACACAGGATACTGACATCAAATACAGCAGGGAATAAACCATAGGGGAAAACACAAAAGAAAAATGAAATCACATAGTACAGTAAAAACAACAACCACAAAGACAAACCTCTGTTTCCATGTCTAGGAGTTCATTTTGCTCAGCATCCTCTTATATGTATGTATACACACACACACACACACATACACACACACACACACACACACAAATAGCTATTGAGCCATTCTGCTCATCTTCTAGGACTATCTTAGATATTACCTAATTATTACACATGAAGAAAACCAATGAATCTGTTTCTTTGTGTCTTGCTTATTTTTCTTAGTAGAATTTTTCCAAGTCTTTCCATTTCCTCATGAATTGGAAGCATATAATTCCACCCTGTGTGTGTTTAATGGATTCGTTCATCTTCTGAGTGGCATATTGGTTTAAATCATGATTGCATGTAAGTATCATTAGGGTCATTCAAAAATGACAGATGCCACCTCCCAAATATACTAAAATCATGATTTCTAAGTAAGATAGTTTTTTATGGTGGTACAAGTGTTGAGATACCTGGATAAGTCTAATGTATTTCTTGTACTGAGTTAGGCAGGAAGACATCATATAGGATAAAAATGGTAGTGACAAAATATTCCCTTGAGAAAGACTTAGGAGGCTTCCAGAAATATGAAGAAATTCAGATAATTTTTAAGAATTTAGAAATGCAAGCTCAAGTACGTCTCTTTAAATAAAAAAATTTGTAAGTGGAAGGGCAAAAGAAGAAATACCTGACAGCAGATCATTATTCCAAGTTAGAGTATAAAAAGACATTATCTATAACTTCCCAGTTAAAAAGAGACGAACATAATACGTCCCACTTAATTTAGGTACCTGAAAAATATTTACCTGGCTTTTTCCTATTTTAATGCTCCAAATAAATGAAGACTTATAAGAAAAGTTATGTGATTCCCATTACTTCAAGCAGAACACTAACTGTGATGAGTCCTCTTTTTCGAACTTTGCACTTGGAAAATAGTCCTTAAGTTGATGATGTTGTGGCTCATTAGAGTCAGAGTTAGGGGCTTCTACGTGTAGAATTATCCCAAAATAGTTTAAAGCAGTTTTTTCCCCAAGATATCCAACTGCATTGTCTGAAGGTGTACTTTGAACACACCCTCAAACATGAGTACGTAATTTGAAATTATACTTCAGCATTTCCTTGGCACATTCAACTGTGTGCCTTTGTCTTTTTTGCACATTCCTTTTGAGTTCATAGTTGCTCTATGTCAATTTCATCTTTATAAACTACTAAGAACATTGTTCAACTACCACTTCTTGTTTGCACACACCCAGTGTCTGTATCAAGGTACTTTGTCTATGTTAAACAATAGGGTAGTACTCACTCTCTGAGGAGAAAAGTTCCACAGTATAACCCTATGCCCACATTAGAGGGTGTAGAATTTAAAGCATTTTGAGACAAACAGTGATATTAGAAGTGAAAGCCTCCTTAGGGACATTTGCTTGGAGCTCATTAGTTTTCCCAGGAGAAATATAAATATCCACAAAATTTGGAGCTAATTAGTAAGTAACCAAATTAACACTAGATCCTAGAAGTTGTGTTAATTCAAGTCACCATTGTATTATTGTTATATCAGAATTCTTCCCTATTTGCCAATGTGTATGAGAAAATGAAAGATTTGGATTAAATGGTGAGGGTAATGTCTGAACTCTTCCATTCAATAGAAGCTTGAAGTTTACTATGGCACTTCCTACATATAAGAATTTGTGGCAGGTTGATTGACAGGGATATTTAAGCATGGAGATATTTCTAACAAGAATTAGATTTCAATAGAGTATATGGCAGTTATGATTTGTTAATGTCTACTGAAGCATTTTCTGTTCTAAAGAAGAATCAATTCAAGAATCAATTCAGTCACATCAGTAAAGCTGTATGTTTAACCTAATACTTGGTGTTACTTGTCTTACATTTGGGATGATTAGGCTGATAAGATATACAAACAAATCTGAACGTATTGCAATAAAATCCCAAACTGATGTGGATACATGAGTAACTCATTGGAACTGTAGGACAAATTAGGCTTGTCTGTGCTGTAGTTCAATCTCTAATGTCCTGTCTAAACAGTCTTGAAAAATATTCACAAAATACCTCTAAGGAAAGTTCATGACAGTTATATCCGTATAATTCTTCTAAGGTCAGGATAAAAGCATTTGCTCCCAGCATTTAAAATCAACAGGATCTGTTGAATTCATGGATCCAGAATTTTATAGCTTCACATTCCTACCACAAAATTTTATCAATATGACTTTCACCGAAACACTGTTCTTATTGAACTTGTCTATGTCCTTTTACTTTTCAAATCCAAATATCATATTTTCTTCAATATATACCTGCAAATTCTTTCCTTTACTTGTGTAAATCTGTGTTTATTACTTGTTTGTTTCCTTATTTATCTCTCTCTTCCAGTCTTGTCCACACTGGTGCTCACATTGCTCACACTTGTGTCAGAATTTTTCTTTTCCTCCTCCCTTTAATAATGCCCCAGATTTTATATTCTTTTGCATATTCAAGGTCATGGATATTTTGATGATGTCTAAACAGACCTATATTCGCATCTCTTTAACATAAACCTTAGAACTGAGAGTCTTTTCCTTTAAGTCCATATTTTCCACCTGTAGTCCTTTTCACCAAGAATATAACTAACAGTTGCCAACCAGAGATGTGGATGCATTTTAGATTTCTTCTTACCTTTCTTCTTACCTTTCTTACCCTCCCCTTAGATAAGATGAATGATTAAGATTTTCTCAGTTTCTGTCACTAATACAATTTCTATGTACTCCTTTTTATGTCCATGACACCAGCCTGTTTCAAGTATTCATCACTGGTAACCTAGTCCTAAAACAACCGTTTACAAAGTATGCTTTTTTCCCCATAGTCTTTTCATATTGGTCCTCTCCATCACTTTGTAAGCACACAGAGTGAAGAGCTCAGACAAAAATTCTAGTAACATTATTTACTCACTACATTGACTGTTGGCCTTACATTTCTCATCTGTAAATGGATGTAATCTACCAGAACTATTGAAGAATATTTGTTGACTTCTAGAACAAGAAAAAAAAGTGGAGAGTCCTTACATTTTCCACTTTAGCTTACAAATAAGGAAAGAGTCAAATTCAGTTTGTTGGTATAAAGTCACAAGTTATTTCATGCAGAAATAAAAATAAATTTTAACTCCTGGTGGTGCTCATGGTTTCCAGTCCCGCCAGTCATACAGTCCAAAAATCAATAAACAGTACAAACAAAACACATGCAGGCCTGACAGTTATCACAAAAAGCTTACAAAGTGGAGATTTCACAAATTGGTCCACTGACTCCTGTCATGGCGGGTTTCCACACCCATGCCCCACAGCAGAAGGTGCAGAGCCCCAGTGGGCAAGTTTAGGCCTCGGTTAGGAGGCCCTCTTGGTCAATTCCGACCCAACACGGAAACGACCCCCTTCCCAAAATTCACATGGTGGTGTTCCAAGAACCCCCTCCCCACCGGCCCACCCCACACAGTGGGGTTACAACTCCCTCCCCACATGGCAAGGTTCCAAGGACCCCCTCCCCACAAGAGGATCTGGGACTTCTCCCAGTTCCTTCAGGGTTGTTGTGCAAGTGCCTCAGCTTTGACAACCCTTTAGGAATCAGAGCAGCCATCCTCACAAAGGAAAATGAAAGTCAAACAGACAAACGACAGGACAAGACAAATTAACAAAGATAGTGCTGTTATACCTTTGGAGCCTGAGATCTCGGGCGTCTTTGGGGGAATCCCGGAGGACCCCCACTAATGTTATACCCAGGTTGCAGGATCCCCACCAAGAAGACCATCGAGAGTCAGACTTTACAGTTGTTTTAAAATTTTATTTAAACGGGCTGTAGCTTGGGTCTCGTCCTACACTCCAACACAGCAGAGCCTAGGAGGAGAACCCTGAGCTAAAGATTAGCAGGGTTTATAAAAGCACACAACCAACCAGGTGTTTGGATTACCACCATGTGTTGCTCTGCTAGAAACAAGCAACAAATATTCACTGCCTCAAAACTTTAACCCTTCACATGAAGATGCTACTAGTGTGTTATAGACATTTAAGGTTGGAGACACAAAGCACTCAAAATTATTAAATCATTTTATAGGCAAAAGGAACGATTCAGACTCTATGAGGATTGCTCCTTATATCCTGAGACAGTAAATTCACAGCAGCTCAATACTAAGTGACAGAACTGGCATGTACTGTGGATATTTGCTCCCAAATCCTGTGACACTCATTTCTCACTTTTGGCCTCAAACCTGTGACCAGAGGTTAAGATGAGGAGAGAAAATCCTTCTCACAGAAAGCACCTATAAAGAACATTGGGTAGATTACATATAAATTCAAACCATGGGAATGACCCTGTTAAGAAGACAGATTGTCCAGATTAAAAATGTGAAGAAGAGAAGAAATAAGGTGCCAGTGGCTGCTGTCTATAATCCCAGGTCCTCAGGAGTCTGAGATGTAGAGAATCTTAGTTTGAATCCAGCCAGTGTAGGAAAGTCCATGACACAGATATTTCAAAGAGATCACAGAAATACCCAGAAGTGAGTCTGTGACTCAAGCTTAATGCACTATCCTTGAGCAAAAGGAGCTCAGGGACCACGCATAGGCTCATACTTCCACCCCAGGACCTGCCCCTTCAAAAAGAGCCTGTACTTCCATGTCTTTGTCTATGTATTGTATTCTTATAGGTGAAATTCCCGAGTAGCTATGATGAATGGCACCAACCTAGGAAATTTTATTCTATACAATGAGTTCATAACAGAGAGACTTCTTTCAAGAAAGTGCATGTTCTGGGGCTCCGTTCACTGTTTACAGTGTAACCTGAGAGTTTCTTTGCATCCAAGGCCTGCTGGAGGAAGTCTCTCGTTGTCTGGACAGACACACAAAAGACCTCACTTCTGTACAGCTGGGTAAAAACCAACTTCATCTGGGCCAGTCAGTGAGGATTAGCGTGGGTGGGCTCTGAAGGTCAGGAGAAAAAAGCCTGTTTGTACCTTTAGCAATCTCTCTCCCCAGTGTTCTGTTTTAACAGGAGGCTTTCATTTTTGCCACCTCCCATGGAAGTCCAAGTTCTGTGCACATATCATGCCTTTATGAGACTATATTCCGCTGTTCAGTTACAGTGCTCAATAAAATTCAGGAGTCCTTTAGGCAGACAACTACGGCACTGAACATAAGGAAACGTTTCATTGCAGGCAATGTTGGGCCAATGATGCCTATCCTATGTTTCTGGAAGCTTGGGAAATCCAAGAACATGTTGGATATCACAAAGCTTCCTGTCATCTAGGACTGGTGAAGCTCATCAGGTTTTGAAACTTTTGACTTCTCCTAGTTGGGCCCTGGGTGGCTAGATTTGGGGGTTGAACACAGGGCCTGGGTGATGACCATGAGCACAGTGCAGAAGCCCAGTGCTTTACCATTTTGTGTAACAATATCACTTCTGATCTGTTAATGTATGTGTGTGTGTGTGTGTGTGTGTGTGTGTGTGTGTGTGCACGATGGTGTGTGTGTGCGCGGGTGTGTGTGTGCGTGCACACACATACATGAGTCCTGAAGCTTGACCTCAGTCCCTGAGCACTGTGCCTAGTTTCTCTTGTATAATGATATCCCTCTCCCACTTGAGCCACAGAGCCACTTCAGGCTTTGTTCTAGTGATGTGGTCCTGAGAAAATGAAGCCCAGAATTTCATATATGGAAAGCACTTTACCACTAAAGCACATTCCCAGCCCTCTACTTCAGCTTCGTTAGTTTATTTCTGTCTTTTTTTATTGTTGTTGTTGTTGGTTGAAGGAGTTGAAGTCTTGGCCTGGGTGCTGTCCCTGACCTCTTCAGCTCAAGTCTTGTGCTCTACCACTTGAGCCAAAGAGCTACTTCTGGTTTTCTGGTGGTTCATTGGAGCTAAGTTTCTTAAGAACTTTCCTGCCTAGGCTAGCTTTGAACCATGATCCTCAGATCTCATCCTCTTGCGTAGCTAGGATGAGAGACATGAGCCAAAAGCACTCAGCTTCCCCTTCAGGTTCTTAGTAGTGAATTGGAGATAATAGTCTCATGGTACCTTTTGTGTCTGAAATAGTTTGGAACCCAGATCTTTAGAACTCACCTTCAGGAGAAGGCAAGATGACAGACTTCAGCTACTGACACATTGGCTGTGGGCTCTGCTGCAAAGGGGTCCATGGCTCCACGTGGTGGAGTGCTAACCATGAGCCCAAGAGGTAAGGGTCAGCGCCTAAGCCCTAAGTTCAAGGTTCATGACTGAGAGAAAACAAAACCAAACCATTGTCTGCTGTAGACAACTCACTAGTCTTCAGTAATACATAATGTTGTCCCTGACATGGAGACCTTTCTGAGCCTCAATATTCTTGTCTGTATAATCATCTAAGTTGTGGAGCTCTTACATAGACAAGATGTAAGAATGCACCCGGTTAAGGACACAGCACATGGCACTCTTTGCACCACTCAGCACACAAGATCCTGTTAAAGAATCAGCACCCAGCACCCAATGCAGGACTCAACACACTGCATCCTATGAAAGACTCAGCACACAGCACCCTGTGCAGGACTCAGAACAGAGCACCCTATGGAGGACTCAGCACATAGCTCCATCCCACAAGCTGTCATTAGATTTAGGGTGCTTTCATCAGTATCACCATTGTTTGAGGCAAATTTTACAAACCATACAAGTTCACATCTAATGGTTTAGTGGGGTGTCTTTTGGGGCAGGGGATGTTAGCTTGAAGGATGGTGCTTGAAGTCAAAGCATGGGGATACTGTTCTAATAACATTTGCTCAAGACTAGAAATCTACCTCTTGGAGCCACATTTTTAGGTGTCTCTCAGACTTCCTGCCAGGACTGGGTTTTAAACCCCCTGAGCAGCTAGGATGACGGGCATGAGCCAGGATGACGTGAGTAACCCGTGGAGCTGGGTTGCAGCAGTTTACATGTGGCTAAGTCAGATTAGGTGGCAGCTGTCAGCACCAGACTCCTAGCTTGATCTGTAATGAGGTATTTGAAGTTCTGTCCTTCGATAATTGCAGTTAGAACATTCTACATTTTTTGGCATCAGACCTGGGGATTGAGTAAGAGCTTAGACAATGTCCCTAAACGTTTGTGCTCAAGGATAGCATTCAATTGATTGAAAGACAGCAGAACTTCTGGGTTTTCTGTTTTGTGGCACTGAGGAATCGAACCCAGGGCTTATTAGGGGAGCACTCAACCACTGAGCCCCAGGACATTTATTACTCTTATTTATTTTTTATGTATTTTATTTAGTACTATTACATGTATAACATTTATTTCATTTATTACATCTTATCACATGGATTTATTTACATATGGATTATACATCATACTGAGACCCACAACTTTCACAGAGAAGGAAAAAAGTGGGTCAAAATTGGCTTCTGACTCCACATATAAACTTTTGGCTATGCTGGGATTTGAATTCACAGCCCACAATGCACAAATCATGAATGGGTCAGTTGTAAAATAAAAGCCTTTGGCAAACTGAACTGCCAGCCAGTTCTGAGGACCTGTGATCAAGCAATAGTAGTGCTGGATAGATAGATAGATAGATAGATAGATAGATAGAAGTCAGTATTCCCTAATTGGGAGAATCATACCATGGTGCTGGAATGGAAGACATTATCCAATACTTTTTGTGTGGCATTCTATAGGAGAATCATGAACTAACTGCAAATTTAATTGTTACTTTTATAACATTTCATTAGGCATTCCCATGGATAGGAATGATTTTCTCAAGATCTCCCTCCATTTGTAGGTAGCAGTCCAGGCACTTCAACTCCAGGCTGTAACTCTAGGCTGCAACCCAGCCTAGAGTGATCAATGCTGAGGCACAGCTGCCATTGAACTTGACAAACTAAAAATACATAATACATACATGCATACATACATATATACATAGATACATTAAAATATTTAAATAATTATGATGCTACTTGGCGTATTCATGCCATTTTTTCTGCCAGGCCTGGGATTTGAACTCAGGGTCTGGGTAAATCTTCAGTACTGTGGGGGAAGGGAAAGCTCACAATGCTGGAAGAAAAGAAAGACAGGCCTGTTCCCAGGGGCTGAATTCAAGTCCTAGCATTCACATAAATAATATTCATATGCATTTTAAATACATGATTTATATTTACATACACATGTTTACTGCATATTGCAGTTAGTGTAGTTATTCATTTTATTTTGTTTTTTATTTATTTATTATATATTTTAGAGAGTATGATTACATGTATACAGTTTTTTACATCCTATTAAATAGAACATAGATTTGCCTATGTATTATACATCATTCCTGAGACCCAGGACTTTCACTGATAAGGAAAACAAGTGGGACAATTGGCTTCTTCTACCAGGATTAAGTTTTTGGCAGTTCTGTGATTTGAACTCCGGGCCTAGAAGGCCCACTTCATGAATGGGTCAATGCTAGCACACCAGTCTGTCGCAAGTGAATTTGCAAGGCAAATTTGAGGACCTGAGATGAAGCCCTAGGAGTGGCCAATATATAAACAGATAGATATGTAGATTGCAGTGTGTGTATTTACATATGTATATGCATCTATAAATAAAGTTATAGAGACAGATAGACATTTATGTAGATTCTAATGTATAAGTCTATATAAAGAGTGATGTCTATATCTTATTTTTATATATTTTATTAATATGAATTATTTGGTCTAAAATTATGTCTCCATTAATTAATCAGAGTGGGAGACTTAATAAAGTATTAATTAATTTAATCAATGACCTATATTTATTGTGTGCAATCTTATACTACAATGACTAGCTAATTAGTAGTTCAACTGGTACATTACAAAGATTCTATTATTGTTCCTATATATAGTAACGAGTAGGTGGAAGTCCTAGGATCAAACTATGGGCCTTGGTTTCTGGGTTTGGCTCAGGCTTCACTGACAGCCCGACAGCCTTCAGCCATGCAAGGTTATGTACAATTTTTAAGCTGAGTCATTGAGACCCAGGATGGTCACAGTGCAAAGGAAACAAAGGTAAAACTGTTGTCTAAAACTTCCTGGTTTTTCCTCCTCCATCTTGGTTGGCTTATTTTTGTGCCAGAGCTGGGAGTTGAACTCGGGTCCTAGGAACCCTGGATCATCTGTGGGTGTAAAAGCTGCATCCCAGCCTAGGGTAATCAAGGCTGAGGCAGAGTTGTGGCGACCATAGTACAAGCTCCGTGCCTGCCACCCCAAAAAAGTTAAGGTCCTGGCTAGGAGTTTGGGTCATTTTATCTGCCATACCTGGAATTTGAACTCATGGACTGGGTAACTCTATTGTGCTCTGGGTGAAGTGAAAGCTAACCTCCTAGAAGAAAAAAAAAATCCGGAGCATTTCCCAGTGTGTGAATTCCAGCCCTAGAACTGGCAAAAATAATATTTATATACGTGTATAATATATATCATATATATATTTGTATAGATATTACATATTGTTCCTAGGACACAATATTTCCATAGAAAGGAAATCAGGTCATCATTGCCTTCTTACTCCACCTTTTGACTTCGGCACTGCTGGGATTTGAACTCAGTGCCTGGAATGTCTATTTCATCAAGGGGTCAGTTTAAGCACAGCAGCCTCAAACAAATTCAATGCCAGGCAGTTCCCAAGACCTGAGTTCTAGCCCCAGGAGTGGCCAATATATAAATAGATAGACGTGTAAATTGCTGCAAATACATGTATATAAATATATTGAGAGAGAACGAAAGAGATAGAGATGTATATGTACATTCCACTGTACATTTAAATATAAATATATAGAATATGAGATGTCTATATATAACTAAATTACAAGTAATATATTACTAATAATTATTAGGTATTTGCCACGCCTACTCCGGTGGAGTCTGCTTAGCATGGGAAACCTACTTTCAGACCTGAGAATGGGGCTTCATAGAAGCCTATCTCTGAGAATGGGACTTCACTGAAGTCTACTTCAGAGAATGGGGCTTCAAAGAGGCCTACCCCCTGGAAAGGCTGGCAAGCCCCTGGGAAAGATGTGTTTTTGTTCCTGTTTTTCTTTTCTTCACTGTATAGGAGTGCCTATTAAGCTTTTACTGTTCCTGCTGCTTATTGTACTCACTCATGCTCAACGTTCCCTTATTCAAGGCTCTTTCTTAAAAGTGTTGACGACTCCAACATCCGATGAGTGTCCTGAGAATATGACTAACTCACCAGAGTTAAGTGCTACCCTGAAAGCCCCTCTTATGGAGGCTAGTAGACAAGTCATAAGTAAATATAAAAGTATTGGGGGTTTCATGATGTCACTTCAGCAGAAGGAATTGTTTGTAAGAGATTTACAAGAAGCTGTAGGCACAGCTAGAGCAGAAAGAGTGTATGGCTATTCCTTTAATTCTAAAACATATACAATAGATTCATATAGATATCCTGTAGATAAGAAAGATGTAGAGGGATATTTAGACCAAAAGCTAAATAAGATTCCTAAAAGGTTGGTAGATGAAAGGTGTCAATGACTTTTCAGAGGAAAATGGTGGGATCCTCCATTATCTAGAGGACCCCAAAGACATCCCCCAGATCCAGCCTTTAACAGGTGTATATGACAAGGATGGCAACCATTGGGAAAACTACTTAGGAGAAAGAACTTCCTGTTACTCTCTTTCATTTACTGAGAGACTTGCTAGATCTAGGCCTCATTGGTGCTTACTATTAAAGAAGGAACAAGAAAGATCTTATGAGACAGTTAAGGCCTCTATAGAAAAGAGTAAACGATTATGTGAAAGGTTTACAGAAAAGACACTAGGAGCTTAAATTTGATATATGGCCAGATTTAATTAAGTATAGCGAATATCATGATTTTTGGCCACAAATTGGTAACCCTCTAAGCACAATTGCTTAGAAAAGATTTAAAATGTATAAAGTACAAAACTAAACAAAAGTAACTATGAAGTACTAGAGTTCATGCCTTTCTGTTCAACACCTTGCCCATATGCTCTGGTTAATGGTTAATTGGTGATAAACATCGAAACCCATTGTATTTCTTAAAAATAGAGGTAAAGCTGAAAACAAGTGCCTATCGTCATAGCTCGTCATCCAAAAAACAAGATCAGGCGACCAGCTGGTGAATACCCAAGAACGAAGCCTTGCAGTAAGATTGTGTAACATTTTGCCCTTTCTCATGGAGACTTTTGCTATAAAAGCTTGTTATCCTCTGCATTAAATCGCACTCAGCATCCACTCCTCTTGTGTGTGAGTTGTCTGTTTGCCATCTCCCCACCTATTCCAGTTCCTCCACTAGGTGTCCTCCATCGTCCCGACAGAGCCGGTCCGCGGCAGATATTTAATTATGCCTCCATTTAATGAAGTATCATGGATTAAGGCACAATAAAGTAATTCCTTGTGTAAATGGAGCTTAGCGACAATTTCTAGGCTCATAGTTCAAGCTCAGGACCTGCACTAAAAAGAAAGAGCCAGTAATTCCATGTGTCTCTGTATATATGCATGTATTTCTATCAGTGAACATCCATAGTCATTAGGAAGAATAGCACCCAGCTAAGAAATTTGCTTTGAATAGAATGATGTCATAGCACAGAGAGTGCTTTCAAGACAGTGCATGTTCCTGGTCAAAAAAAAATTAAGACCTTGGCCTGGAATTTGCATCATTTTTCTGGCAGGCCTGGGATTTCAACTCAGGGTCTGATTAAATCTGTGGCACTGTAGGGGAGGAGAAACTCACCATCGTTGAAGACAAGAATTTCAGACCAGTTTCCAGGGCCTGAATTCAAGACCCAGCACTTGAAAAAATAATATTCATATATGAGATCTATTTACATACATGTGTTTACTCCCTATGACATTACCCTTATTTATTTTTTATTTATTTTATTTAGCACTATTAATATATAACATTTGTTTCATTTATTACATCTTATCACATGGATTATTTACATATGGATTATACATCATACTGAGACACACAACTTTCACAGAGAAGGAAAAAAAAATGGGTCAAAATTGGCTTCTGACTCCACATATAAACTTTTGGCCATGCTGGGATTTGAATTCACAGCCCACAATGCACAAATCATGAATGGGTCAGTTGTAAAACAAAAGCCTTTGGCAAACTAAACTGTCAGCCAGTTCTGAAGACCTGTGATCAAGCAATAGTAGTGCTGGATAGATAGATAGATAGATACATACATACATACATACATACATACATACATACATAGATGTTTAGTTTGCTATGTATATTAGAGAGAGAATGTGAGAATATTAAATTATATACATTATGAATTGTTAGTTATTTAATTATGCCTCCTTTTAATGAAGTATCATGGTTGAATACTTATTAAAGCATTAATGTAAAAGAAGTCAGTATTCCCTAAATGGGAGAATCATACCATGGTGCTAGAATGGAAGACATTATCCAATAATTTTGTGTGGCATTCTATAGGAGAATCATGAACTAACTGCAAATTTAATTGTTACTTTTATAATATTTCATTAGGCATTCCCATGGATAGGAATGATTTTCTCAAGATCTCCCTCCATTTGTAGGTGGCAGTACTGGCACTTCAACTCCAGGCCTTGGTATTTTACTTCAAAATTCAAGCCATTGAAATTACACTGTGAAGATTTCAGATTGTCAGGATGAAAGGAAAGAATGAGAAGAAACGAAAGCCAAGTGTCAGTAGATCCTATCTATAATCCTAGCTCTTCAGGAGGCTGAGAGGTAGAGAATGCCAGTTTGAATTCAGCCAGGACAGGAAAATCCACCACACTCTTATTTCTGAGGGATTACAGGAATAAAAAATCCCCATGAATGGGGCTATGGCTCAAGGGCAGAGTGCTAACCTTAAGCACAAGAACTCAGGGGCAGTGCCTAGGCTCATAGTAAAACCCCCGGACATGGCAATAAAAAAAAGCCAGTAACAACATGTCTCTCCATGTATGTATGCAAGTGCGACGGACCAGCTCGGCCGGAGCACTGGGACTGATGGGACAGGGATCTCAGGATAGGTGGGCAAAGGAGTCGGCGAAGTGACAAACAGACACAGCCTCAAAAGAGTTGCATCTGAGTGTATCTTTATTGAGGAGAATTAACATTTTTATACAGTGTGAGATTGTGACATAGATTCCTTGTTTATTTAAGCATGTAATCAATTTTTTTAAAGGCAAAGCATTGATGAATTACATGAAAATTGATGACTATCCCACCAACTGTTTAAGCTAAGTGGTGTGAAACAAGTCTAGCATATTGTTTAATAGAATACGTCATCTATTCAGCCTTTTTATGTTTAATAATTAACAAACCTAAGACAGGGCTGTACTTACATTGTACTCTTTTTAATTTTATCCAACTAATTTCATCTTTGTAAGCTCCTGTATAAGGAAATGGTTCTTGGTTGGTTCAGGAAATATGTTACTAACTTTATATTTTGTGTGAAAACACCATCTATTCCCTATAACGTAAGTTGGACTAAACTTAATCATAACTGTTGGGAGAATCTTTCTTTTTCTTTTATAATCAGAGGTCCCTTCTTTTTTAGAACTCTCTGAACTACTGGGATAACTCTTTCTAACTTAGTTTAATTCATTGATTTTATCTATTGGACATATCTGGAAATTTTAAGTCTCTATATTTACTATGCGTGAGCTGCAAAACCGCTTGTGAAGTTGTAGTTCCTGGAGGCACCGTCACATCAGATGATAGATTGATTGGGGCATTGCCCACTTTTAATCTTTGGCCTTAGTGTTTATTAGTTAGAGAAGCCGTCTCTATTGGACTGGAAAAATACAACATGCTCTGTTCGCAGATCAATAGAAAAATAGCCAAAACGAAAATAAAGGCAATGAATGTACAGCCAAGAAGAATATAGTAAGAATAAAGGTAGAGGCTATAAAGGTGCAGGCAAGTGTATGGGAAGCCTTGAACCAACACCCCCTTCCTGAGGGCATGCTTCCTTAAAGCTCTTTGTCCAACGCAATCTCTCACGCAGACTCCGCAGAAGGTGGCGTGGCACCCACTGGTCACAGAAAGATTTCCACTCAGTTGGAAATACCAGGAACCACTGGAAGTGCAGAAACTTAAGCGTTTGAGCTTGTTTCTCTGGCCAGAGACTATTCATTGAACTTGCAGTCCCTTATTCTGTTGTCGATGTCAAATCAGAAGCCATCTATCCACCACAGGCAGCTTTATGGAAGTGCTCCGCCCACCTGCACCGGCCTCTCTTTGCTGAACCCAGCTAAGGACTCCTTGCAGACACATCTTTATGGCTGCTTTGCCTGCTGTAATCTCTGCTCCTTTCCAAACGCTTGCTTCGGCAGCTTCCCCTCCATTGTGCCTCTCGGACTGGGTTCCCATGGTGGTTGGATACTGAGCTGCTTGTTAGAGGAGGAAACAGGATTTGTTGTATACAATGGCAGGCCTGAACTGGCCTGAAGGCAGGATAAACGCTCTCCCAGGTGGGACTTGTCAGGGCACAGGGCAGGCATCCTGCCACTGGGCCCTGGGTCACTGTGGTGAGCAGCAGTCACACTGGAACTTCTCTTTCTCAGAGAACAACTGGTTAAGTCTGACCAGATTGTCTTTTTTAGGGAATCCAGTTCTCCACCAACTCCTGGGGGATGCCTGGAGCTTGAGTCTATGCCAGGCTCCACTCCTGTCCAGAACCTTTCATTCCAGAAGTTTTAACCAAGTGTATGTGGCGTGGCATGCATGTATTTCTATTGGTGAAGGACCAGAATCCCTATGATGAAAGGCATCCAGCTAGGAAATTTGCTTTGAATAGAATGATTTCATAGCACAGAGAGTTTTCAGACAGTGCATCTTCCGGGGCTCCTCTCACTGTTCCCATTGTAGCCTGAGGTTTTCTCCACATCGGGGACTGCTGGAAGAAGTCTTCCTCATTGTTGGAACAGGCAGACAAAAGGCCTCACTCCTGTACAGCTGAGTGACAAAAAACTCCTTCTAGGGCAATTAGTGAGGAGTGTGGGTGGGCTCTGAAGGCCAGGAGAAAAAGGCCTCTTTGTACCTCAATCTATCTCTCTGCCCAGAGCTCTGTTGTGACAGGAAGACTTCATTTGTGCCACCTCCTGTGGCAGGCCAAGTTCCCTGCACTTATCCTGTCTTTGTTAGACTATGTTCCAGTCTGCTACAATTAATTCAAGGGTCCTTCTGGCAGACAACTAGGGAGCTGAACCTAATGAAATGATTCATTATTGGCAATGATGCCTCCCTGGGTTTCCAGAAGCTTGCTAAATCAAATCACATATGTAATATCACTATGCTTCCTGTCATTTAGGGCTGGTGAAACTCATGAGGATTTGAAACTTTGACCTCTCCTAGTTGGGCCCTGGGTGGCTGTGTTTCAGGGTTGAACACAGGACCTGGATACTGACCATGAGCTCAGAGCAGAAGCTCAGTGCTTTATCATTTCGTGTCACAGATTCACTTCTGTTATCTGTGTATGTGTTTGTGTGTGTGTGTGTGTGTGTGTGTGTGTGTGTGTGTGTGCGTGTGTGTGCGTGTGTGCATGTATGTGTGTTCATACACTTGTCCTGGAGCTTCAACTCAGGACCTGAACACTGTACCTGAGTTTCTCCTGTACAAGGATAGCACTCTACCACTGGAGGCACACAGCCACTTCAGGCTTTTTTCTAGTGTAGTATTAAGGAATCAAATCCAGGGATTCATACATGCAAAGCACTCTACTCCTAAGAAACATTCCCAGCACTCTATTTCAGGTTTCTTTCTTTCTTTTGTTGGAAGTTGGGGGAATTTAAGTCTAGGCCTGGGTGCTATCCTTGAGCTCTTTAGCTAAAGCCAATCACTCTACCACTTGAGCAACAGCACCCCTTGAGTTTTGTGGTGGGTCACTGGAGAGAAGCGTCTCAAGGAATTTCCTGCCCAGGCTGGCTTTGGACCGTGATCCTCAGCACTCAGCATCCTGAGTACCTAGGATGACAGGCACGATTCAGCAGCAACTAGATTCCACTTCAAGTTTCTAAGTAGTGAATAGGAGATAAAAGACTCATGGGACCTTTTGTGTCTGGGATAGTTTTGAACCCAGATCGTCAGATCTCAGCTTCCTGAGTAGACAGGATGACAGACCTCAGCTACTACATGCCTAGACTGTAACACTCTGTTGCAAGGGGGTCCTTGGCTCCATGTGGTAGGGCGCTACCCATGATTCCCACAGGTAAGTGTCAGTGGCTAGGCCTTGAGTTCAAGGTTCATGATCAAGAAACATAAACCAAAACAATTGTCTGCAGGAGACAACTCACTAGAGTTAGGTACATACAAAATTTTGGCCATGAAATGGGGCCACAAGTTTCCCATCTGCATAATCATCTTACTTGTGGAGCTCTTACAAGAACCAGATGAAAAAATGCACCCCATGAAGGGTTCAGCACACAACAACTCATGAAAGACTCATCACATAGCTTTATCCCACATAATGTCATTAGAATTAGGGTGCTTTCATCAGTATCACCATTCTTTCAGAAACACTTCACAAACAGTCCAAATTTGGATTTTAGAGGGGTGAGTTTTTTTGGGGGGGGAGTCAACCACGGGGATTGCACTGAAATGTTGGGGGTACTGTCCTAAGGTCTTTTGCTCAGGCTAGAACTCTACCACTTTGAGCTACAGCTCAGAGTTTCGTAGACTTCCTGCCTGGGCTGGGTTTTAAACCCACCAGTGTCAGATCTCAGCCCCTGAGTATCTTGGATGACAGGGGTGAGAAAGCCAGCAACATCTAGTCCATAGAACTGGGTTGCAGCAGTTTACTTCTGGCTAATTCAGATTAGATGGCAAGTGTCAGCACTAGACTCCCAGCTTGCTCTGTGAAGATGTATTTGCAGCCCTATCCTTATATAGTTGCAGTCAGAGCATTCTATCATTTCCTTTTTTTTTGTATTGTTGCCCATCCTGGATCTTGAGTAAGGGTCTAGACACAGTCCCTAAGCCTTTATGCTCAAAGCTAGTGCTCTAGTGTTTGAGCTACAGCAAAACTTCTGGATTTTTCTATGCAAATGGTAGTGAGTAATTGAACCCAGGGCTTCCTACTTACTAGGCAAGCACTCTACCACTGAGCCCCCGTAATGACAACTGTATAAACAGATAAATGTGTAGATTGGTAGATAGATACATAGATACATAGATTTAACAAGAGATGTCTGTAAATTATGAAATTGCATATATATTTCTATCAAATATTGCCAATTAAATTATTCCTTCCTTGTTTAAGTATCATGATTGAATACATAATAAAGTATTAATTGAAAATTAGTCAATGTAGTATACCTGTTGTGTATAATTTTATAATATAATCGTACACTAACTACTAATGTAATTGTTACTTTTACAAAATTCCATTTGTACAGATGTCTTTTGGAGCGTTTCTTAGAATCTCCCACCAGCCATTCATTAGTGGCAGTCCCGGGATTCAACCTCCAGGCCTAAGTTGCCAATTTCGGTTTTGCTTCCCTAATAGCCAGCCAAACATCAGCAATGTAAGGTCATGTACATTGTCTGGGCATTGTTATTTAGACTCAGGATGGTACAATACAAAGGGAAAAAAAATGAAATCATCTGATTGAACTTCTCAGTTTTATCCTTTTCCTTTTATTTTTTTTTTTTGCCAGCCCTGAGATTTGAACACAGGACCTAGGATCCCAGGATCGGCTTTGGCAGAGATGCCAAGACCTGAGTTCAAGCTCGGTGCTTGGCCTAAAACCAAATAATAATCATAATGATTACAACAACAACAACAACAATAACAATAATAATATGGCCTAGGTTTGGTATTTGCACCATTATACTGGCAGGCCTGGCATTTAAACTCAGAGTCTGGGTAACTCTGTGGCACTGTGGGTGAAGGGGAAGATCGCCGTCCTTGAAGACAAGAAGTTGGGAAAAGTTCCAAGGGCCTGAATTGAAGCCCCAGTACTGGAAAAAGTAATACTCATATATGAGATTTATTTACATACATGGGTTTACGCCATATGACATTAATTACCCTTATTTATTTAGTACTATTACACATAAATCATTTATTTTATTACATCATATCACATATACTGAGACCCTGGACTTGCACAGAGAAGGAAAAAAATGTGTCAAAATTGGCTTCTTACTCCATGAATACATTATTGGCCATGCTGGGATTTCAACTCACGACCTACAATGCCCAATCCATAAATGGGATCACAGTCTTAGCACACCAGCCTCCAGAAAACTGAGCTGCCAGGAAGTTCCGAGGACCTGTGATCAAGCCACAGTAACACCAAATATATATATTATATATATATTTATATATAATATATATTATATATTATATTCATATAATATATATAAATATATGTACTGACAAAGGGAATGTGAGGATATTATTTAATTATATATTATTACAAATTATTAGTTATTAAATTATGCTTCCATTTAATGAATGGAAGTATTGAAGATTTGAATTAACTCCATTTTGAGGCAGCAGCCATTCTGTCCTTTATGTTAAATTATGAGTGACCCAGAGCAAACATAAATTCCAGGAACTGACCTGTCCATGTTGAACTTAACCAGAGTTCACATAAATCCAAAGAACAGAGTTATCTGTGGCCACAAACTTCCCTTGCTTCACAGATAACCCGCTGCCCTTTATTGCCTTAGCCCAAATGGTCTAATAACCCACTGCCTTTTATTGCCCTAGCCAAATAGTTTGATAACCCCTGCCCGTTATTGCCCTAGCCCAAATGGTCTGATCACCCTGATCACCCCCTATCAACACTTATCACCCTAGAATGTCTTGTTAACACATCTGTTTACTGTAACTTTGTAGTTTTTGCCTTTATAAGCCCTATAAAATTCCAGCTCGGGGCTTCCTCCTAAGCTCCGCTGTGTCAGTGTGTAGGAAGAGACCCAAGCTGCAGCCCGACTGAATAAAGCCTTGCTTTTGCATTTTGGAACATCTGACTTTCGGTGGTCTCTTTGGTGGGGGTCCTGTGACGGGTTCACTTCAGTATCATCATCTAATACTTAAAAAATCATTAGTAAAAAATCAGTCAATATCCTTAATCATACCATGGTGCTAGAATGGAAGATATAAATTCAGTAATTTTTGTGTGGCATTCTAAAATAGAATCATAAATTAACTGCAAATTTAATTATTACGTTCATAACATTCCGTTAGCATTCACATGAATAGGAATGAGTTTGTCAGGATCTCCTTCCATTTGTGGGTGGTAGTCCTAGCATTCGAATTCCAGGCCTGGGATGTTTACTTCGAATGCAAACCATTGGAATGACACCTTGAGTCACAAGTAGGGCAGAGGGTGGGGTCCCAGAATGAGGCCCAGGGAAAGATTAGCTTGACATTTCACCAAAGACCCCAGCCAATTTCTGTGGCTGGAAGCCTATTTTTCTCAGCTCCTGACCCTCAGGCCCTCTTTGCATGGAGGAGTCAGGGCAAATGCAGGGAAGAACTCTTGCTTAAGAAAAGCTTCTAGCCCAATGCCACCAGTGGTTCAACCTCCGTAAATCCTAGCTACTCAGGAGACTGAGATCAGAGATCGTGGGTCAAAGCCATCTCAAGGGAAGAAAGTTAGTGAGACTTTCTTGCCCATAAACTAACAAAAGCCAGAAATGGAGCTGTGGCTCAAGTGGTAGCATGTCCTCATTGAGAGAAAACCTTAAGAGACTACAGGCCAGACCCTGAGTTCAGGCCCCAGTACTGGCACCTAAAAAATAAAGACAAGCTTTCAGGAGCTCCCAGTCCACTGTGGTTAATGGCCAGATCAGCCTGGCATGGGTTGCTTATGCTGGTCCTCCTAGCACCTCAGGAGGCTGAGATGTGAGGATTGCCGTTCAAAGCCAGCTTGGTCAGGAATGTCCGGGAGACTCTGATCTCCAAGGATCCACCAGAAAACCAGAAGTGGTGATGTGGCTGAAGTGCTAAGCTGAAGAGCTGAGAGACGATGCCCAGGCCCAGACTTAGAGCCCCATGACCAATTCCTGGCCTGCTTTGACCTCATGTTGTGGCTCTAGCAAGTACTTTCCAGTGGGCTCCTGATGGTCTTCCAATGTCTATGTGTCCTACAAGTCTTGAGAGCAGCTTCCTTGAAGGCCTTTGCCTACAGAGCAGGACATAGTACCAGAAAAGGATCAAGCCTTGTGGCATGCAGGTCATCTGCCGGTCATCAGAAGGGCATCTGTCATGAGTGCAGTGTGGATCTGAGCACTAAATCGACGTCTCAGATCACGGTTCTGGGCTAGAAGGGGTAGACCAGTTAACGCCAGCTCACAAGGGAATTACAAGAATGTGAATTTGTCAGGCACACCTTGGGCAGGTTTTGAGTTGGGCTTATGAAAGACTTGTAGGCTGAGGAACAAAAGCAGGCTGGCTGCTGCTTGTACAGTCACTATATTCCAGGAGTCCAGTGACTCAGAGCCCTGCTTAACTCACCAGTGTTCAGGGGCAGATGAAGGTCTGCAATCATGGGACAACTACAAAGGAGCATCCATAGTGTCCTTCCCTTGGTTTATGTCCCCGTGCTGGGATGGAGGGGCAGGTTCCATGGAACTTACTGCCATAGCCCAGACCCCTCAGCCCAAGAAGGACTTAAGGAGAAACAACTGATGTGGCTTGAGAGTTTACTATGATTATGCCTCAGGACTGCCCCCAGTTCTAGCTCAGCTTATCATTAGTACCTTCCTCTGTGTGTGTGTGTGTGTGTGTGTGT
Organism: Dipodomys spectabilis; assembly: GCF_019054845.1. Classification (NCBI taxonomy): domain Eukaryota; kingdom Metazoa; phylum Chordata; class Mammalia; order Rodentia; family Heteromyidae; genus Dipodomys; species Dipodomys spectabilis. Next base: position 691,470 of record NW_024871053.1, read on the forward strand.
GTGTGTGTGTGTGTGTGTGCATGCGCATGAGTGCATCTTGGTAGTAGGGCTTGAATACAGGGCCCGTGCTCTGTCCCTCAGTTTTTTCATTCAAGAATACCACTCTACCACTTAAGCCAGAGCTTTTCTTCCAGGTTTCAGTTGGTTCTTGGGAGAGGAGAGTCTCACAGACAATTCTTGCTGGGCTGCATCTGAATGTTAATCCTCCAACCTCAGCCTGCTGAACGAGCTAGGAATATGAGAGCATGAGCCCTTAGCATCTGGGCACACTTTCCTTCTTGGATAAAACAGAGTACCTGTTTCCAAGCCGAGCACCCATCTACAGCTATCCCTCCTACCCTTTCCCCTACCCCTCCTAGCTTCAGAGGAGACATACCCTCCCCTGAGGACAAAGAAATAGGATGCACTGACAAGTTTGAGCATTATGGTCTCCATACAGTCAGTGGCGGCTGGGAGCTGATGTAGAGGTCAGCGATCTAGGCCAAGGCAAGTAGACAACTGTTAGAACAGAATGAAAAGATATCCATGCAGCTGGATGTCAGTTTCTCATACCTATAATCCTAGCTACTCAAGGCTGACACTGGAGGATCAATCAAGATTCAAACCTAGCCTGGGCATACTCTTATCTCCAAAGAATCACCAAAAAGCTGGGAAGAAGTAATACTATAGTTCAAGTGTTAGAGCACCAAACTTGTGCAAGAAGCTGAAGTTTACCACCTAGGCTCTTCAACCCTTGGTAAACACACACACACACACACACACACACACACACACACACACACACACACACACAACCCATATGCATGCAAAATCAGAGATTTCTACACTGTAACCTTTGGGTATCCTCTACCTTTTTCCCACTAAGTCTGGTGGTTGTTGGCCTATGAGTTCGATGCATCCAACACCACCTGACATCTATAATTTTGGGGAACAGAATGGCTAGAATGTCAGCCTTCCCCAATCCCAGTTCCTTGATTGGGTATTGGTCTATCCAGGCCTTTGGGGTTCCTTTTACAGACTCGCCAAGATCCTTTAAAAAGGCATCATATGCTGGGCACTTGTGGCTCACGCCTGACATCCTAGCTACTCAGGAAGGTGAGATCTGGCTTCCAAGCCAGCTTGGGAAAGAAATTGTGTGAGACTCTTATCCTCGATGAACCATCAGAAAACAAGAAGTGTCCCTTGGCTAAAGTGGTAGAGGGCAAGCCTTGAGAAAAAGAGCTCAGGGACAATGCTCATGGACAATAACAACAAGGAGAGACATTGCATGTTGGCTTTGGGATTGGCATGGGCCAAATATTGGAAATTTCAAGTGCACCAAGATAAAACAGTACCTCCTCTAGTCCCGTGCTCCTCTGTCTTCTCCACCCCCTGGCCTTGGCCGTGCTTTGGGTCAGGATGGCTCTGGCTTGACAGGAGGGCTCCAAGGAGGAAGATCCCAGACCAATTGCCCCGGGTCCTTCCTCCCTGATCACCCTGCTGCTTCTGCTCTTTGCCATAGAACGTCTTCCTGAAATCCATCCATGAGATCATTGACACCAACACAGTGGTGAGTGGTGGGTCCAGCCTAACTCTGGGAAGTCAGAGATAGAAGTCAGTTTGGGACTAGGAGCATCTACCCTGGGTGTGGGCTGAGGCCAGGGCTGACATTTATTTCATTCTGAGCCTTGCAGGAATAGGGAGACAGTGTAGATACAACACTGAGTCAGGTAAGATGGAAATCTGTAAGACGACTTGTGTGGGGGAGGCTGTGGGGCTCAGGGGGCCACTGTTCTTGGTACTCCTCTCTCAGATGTCCCTCTCCCTCTCTCATCCCTCAATAGTAAAAGAGAAACTTTAAATAAGGTTGTCGAAGAGGAGGCAGGGGAATATTTCCATGTGAACCAGACTTGTGTTTCATATTCATCCTAGCCCCTACTTCCTATTTATCTGAGGAATAGCCATATGGGTTTGGGGACAGGAGATCATCCTAGCTGAGAATGTGGCTCAGTGATAGAGTGGTCGCCTAGCAAGCCTGAAGCCCTGGGTTCGATTCCACAAAGAAAAAGCTGGAAGGGGAGGTGGGGCTCAACTTGTAGACCACCAGCCTTGATCAAATAGAGATCAAGGACAGTGGACAGGCCCTTAGTTCAAGCCCCATAACTGGAAGAACAAATGTTTGTGGAGGCTTTTTTTCCCCTTTGGAAACGATTTATTCTTTTTGATAAGCATAACATGGGCCTCTTCCCTGGTCACCAATGGGCCATTAGATGTTCCTGGAAGTTGGGGCTCCTCGAAGCAGCCTCTGCTCCACCAGGCCCATAGTTTACCCTTCCAATCACCAGGCAGATGGAGGCCTAGAGAAGCCCACCTGGCCACCTAGTTCTGGTGGCTGCTGAGGATTTTGGGACTCAGTAAGTCACATAGGGAGTCATCATCCCCATCTGTCTACAGAAAAAAGGGACAGAGCACAGCAAGCCTGAGCGCACCAGCTGTGGGAAGTTCTGGATGTGGGGATCTGCAGCAGGACATGCTCTGTGGGGGAGTCCTGTACGGGGCAGGGAACCTTGACCTCTCCTCTTGCAGTTTCCACACTATCCTGAAGTTGCAATTCTTCAAAACCTTTCTGCTTCTCCCTGATTTTGACCACCCAGGAGCCTGAGGCCTCTGAAACAACTGCACTGGTGGGGAGCTCAGCCTGTGTTGGCATCTGGAGCCCCGTGTAGGAGTGACAGAAGCTCTTGCAGCTATCTACTCTTCATCTTCTCCTGGGACAGCTGGCACATGCACTCGGCTTTCTCCTGACACAGCTGATCCAGAATGAACATCTCTCCTTTACATGTCAGGAGGGACTCCTGGATGGTGCAGATATGTGCCGAAAGCTGGTTGCATCAATGGTGTAGCTCATCTGCAGGACTCTGGAAGTCGACCTTATCAGGCAGGTTGTGGATGAAGAAGATTTTCTTCTCAGACGCCCACGTGTCCCACTTGCCATCCTCACACATGCTGTAGTGGCAGCTCATGGGACAGGGGATCTGTGGCTCCAGCTCTATCTGGCACTGAGCTGTTGGTGGGAGGGGGTAGTGCCTGCAGCAGTCCCGCCACTCCTGTGGCAGGAGTATCCCCCGGTGGATCTCAGCCTCCGAGAGTGCTAACAGTGCCACCTCCCTCTGAGTTTGGGGGACATCTCCATTCTCTGCCATGGGCACATCGAGGAGAGTCGCTTCCTCAGCTTTTGCTTCTCCAGGGTTCACAGCTTCTCCTTCCCCAGGGAAAGCCAGGAAGCTCAGCTGGGCCTGCAGGCGCTCCTCCTGTGGACTGATCATGTCCAGGCACTTGAAACTGTCCTGCCACTTTGGGGTCACCATCTAGTCCACCCAGTTGGTCGGACCCTGCACTTGTTTCAGCTTCTCCAACAGCTGGGTCTGCCTCTGCAGGTGCTACTGCAGGACCTACCTCTTGGAGCACAGCTGCTCATTGGAGGCAATGTGCTGCTCACAGGTGACTCTGAGCTCCTGAAGCTGGGCCAGGGACTGCTCCTGCTGCTACTGGAGCTCCCGAGTCGCTTGGCTCTCTCTCTCAGCCACCTCTTTCCCTTCCTCTATCTTCTCCTCTGAGCAGTACAGCTGTTCCCGTAGATGTTTCTTCACCTGCTGCTCTGAGTCCACGATGCTGGTGAGCTCCTCCTTCTCACTGCTAACCCTGTGGAGAGCGTCCCGCAGCAAAGCCAGCTGTTCCTCCAGCTGTGGGTTTCACACGCATGCACATCATGGGGTCTCGGGGATGTCCTGCGGATCCTTGGTTTTCTCCTCCAATCTTCCCAGTTGCTCCCGCTGCTCTGCATTCTGGAGACTGAGATTCTAGTTTTCCTGTACCTGGATGTGAAGTTGTTTCTCCAGGTTTTTCAAGTCCATCTGCGTGCGGTAGGTGTGGACCCGCAGGTGCTGCTCCTCTTGAGATGGACCCACAGAGGGCCATGGCTTTGCCAGCTTCCTTCTCAGTTCCCCCAGCTCATTCTCTAGGTGCAGCACCTATCTTCATCCTCACTCCTTTTCCTCTGTCAGTTGGTTCACCTGCTCGGTCTGCCACCAGGGCTCCTCCTTCTGCGTGGACCTCTCAATGCTCAGGTTCTGCGAGAAGGTGTCTGTCTCCAGATTCGCTGTAGACACCATTCAACTCAGGTTGTCCTGAAGTCTCTTTAGTACCTCACACCCCTCCAGCACTTGTTGGAACTTTCAGATTCTGTTCTTCCTGTTGCTCCTCTATGTCCAGAATGCTTACACCTTCTCCTAAAATTCTGTGTTCACTTGCTGCAGATCATAGAAGCTTCTCTTCTTTTTCTTGAGCTGAAGTGTTACATCATTTAGCTGTTTGAACATTTCGGCCACCTTCTGTAAGTAGTAACCACAGAAGCCACCATCTCCAGCTCTGCCATGCGTTGCTCTGCGGCCTGTAGGCAGCTGGTGAGAGCTTCATGCTTCATTTCGCTGTCATGGGCCATGAGCTGCATGTGGGCTGGTGCTGATTGTAAATCACTTTCTGCCAAAACCAACCTCTATATGGGTGGCTTGTGGATGTCTAGCTCTGTTTTTGGTGCTTTGTGTACTTTGGCTACCTTCTCCTTCTCTTTCTCTCGTCAATCCTGCAGGTCTGTCTTTTCCTGTTTCAGTGGTTGGATCTTGGCATAGAGCTCCTGGTTTCTCCTTTTGCTGTGGTCCATGGCAGGAACCACATGTTGCTAGCACCTCTGCATATTCTTGGTGGTATCGGGACCCTTGACATTCTGGATCCTGGTGGCTGTGACTGTGTCCAAAGGCAGGGGAGGCCAGTGGTCAGCATCACCTTTGGCCAGACCCTCGGTTGAATCACCCTTCCCAGAAGTATTTGTCTTTGGCATCCTTCCCTTTTATGTATTCTTTGTTTTCTTGAATGCTGAAGGTCTGATGGGAGGATTTCTTCTGCTGGTGTTCTGGCAGTAGTTTGTTGCCCACAGCTCTCTCACGGAGTCTTGTTGTTTCAGACTTCTGAGCTCTGGGATGGGAAAGATGGGCTGGCCACATTCCCAGGCTCTGGGAAATCCTCTATTCTCCCACTCTCTGACTAAGTTGTCAATTTCCTATTGTACTCCAAATTCGCCTCGAGTCTCTTGTTTACCACTCAGTTACCTCTACCTTCCTCAACTGCTGGTAGTGGTGTCAACCAACAGAGGGAATCTTGGTGCTACAGGGCAGCATGGAATGTGGGTGGCCACGATTCTTGTATCTCATTGGTCAGAAAGAACCATAAAAGAATGGGGGTATGGCTGGTATCCTGTGATGCAGGCAGAATGGGCAGAGTCAAGATGACAGCAGCCCCTTTCCCAGGGAACTCTGTCCAATCCAGTTGTGAACAAGAGGGAGACCTGCTTTAGCCATATAGCTGCACAGATTTTTGTGTGTATGCCTGTTTGTTGCCAGTCCCGGACATTGAACTCAGGACCTAGGCACAGTTGGTGAGCTGCTTTTGCTCAAGGCTACCCTTCTACCACTGGCTCTACTTCTGGCTTTGTTGACACTGAAGTTGGACAGGGGTCTCAAGTACTTTCCAGCCTAGGGTGACTTTGACCATGAATCTCCTTTCACAGCCTTGTAAGTATCATGGAGGACTGCTGAGAGCCACTGGTGCCTGCTTAATTATTGGTCTTGATGATGTTCTTGAACAGATCAGTGAGTTCCCTATCTTCGGATTTAAGTAGTGGGAGCTAGAGCCCACAATTTGAATCCTGGTCCTGCCACCTCCAAATGGCAGAAGATCCTAAAAACTCATTTCTATCCATATGAATACCAATGGAATGTGATGTATATCATGATTGAATGGACAGTTTTGGAATGATTCTAGGATAAAATTATACACAATTATATTCTAGGACACTGATTGATTTTAATCAATACTTTATGAAGCATTTAAAAAATTACATTCATCAAATGGAGAAATAATGAAATACCTAAGAATTGGGCATCCCATAGCATAGAGATGCCATTTTTTTCTGCCAGGACTGACATTGGAACTCATGGTCTGGGTAAATCTGTTGCACTGTGTAGCAAGGGGAGGCTTGCTTTTTTGAAGTCAAGAAATTCAAGTCTGTTCCTTAGGCCTGAAATTGATCCCCACCACTAGAAAACATCTTATTTGTGTACATTTTAAATATATGATTTATATTTATATACATATATTGACTCTATATTGCATTTAATGTAGTTATTCATTTTATTTTTTGTTTTGTTCATGTAGTGACCATTTATTTTATTGATTATTATGGCACATAGAATATTGATTACATAAGATATAGGTCTGCATATGTACTCCATTGCATACCTGACACACAGGACTTTCACAGAAAAGGAAAACATGTGTCACCATCTGCTTCTTACTCCACGATTCCTTGCTTGCCAGTGCTGGCATCTGAACTCATGGCCTACAGGGCCAAATTCATGAATGATTGAGTGTCAGCATGCCATACTGGGGCAAACTGAGCTGACAGGCATTTCCCAGGACCTGAGATTGAGCCCCAGGTGTTGACAAAATAAGAACAGATTGACACACAGATGGTAGTATGCTAATAAATATATATCTTTATTATGTGCCAGAGATGTCTATCCATTATTCAGTTATATAGACTACATTCCAAACAATTCTTGGGTATTTATTATGCCTCCATATAATTAATGTTATTTTTTTAATCCTTAATAAACAATTAAGTAAATCAGTGTCCTGAAATTAATGTGTCCCTGTAAGAAATAGTAGTGTTTTTAAAAAGAGAAACCTTTGTTTTTTTCTCAGTCATGGGGCCTCAACTCTGGACTTGGGCGCAGTCCCTGCACTCTTCAGCCCAAAGCGAGCACTCTACCACTTGAGCCACAGCACCACTTCCAGAAATAGTAGTCTTTTAATGCTTCATATTAAATAAAATCAATCAGCCTACTGAAATCATAATGTCTAATTTTATACGAGTATCATTCATGAGCAACTCATTCAACCGTGACACTTACAATATTCAATCATTATGAATGGATCAAGAAAATGTGGTATATATACACAATGGAATTCTATGCCTCCATCAGAAAGAATGACATTGCCCCATTTGTTAGGAAATGGGAAAACTTGGAAAAAATTATATTAAGTGAAGTAAGCCAGGTCCAAAGAAACATAGGTCTCATGGTTTCCCTTATTTGCAATATCTAGTATATGTATGAGTCAAGCGGAAAAGGTCAGATAATGTGATGTTAGGAAAATGAACCCTTAGATATGTATTTTAATGTTTTTTTCATTCATGCATGTGTTTCTAATGCATTTATAAGATTATTTCTTTGTTGCTTTGTATGTCCCTCCCCCACAGTATAACCCCTGCTTTCAGTATATTTGATGTCAGTATAACTTGTGGAGGAGATAGGGAAAAACAAGTCGTTTAAGGATACAGGTGTACCTGTTGCAACAATTAGAAGTACAAGTAGTCATGTCCAAAACGAGCTTTACAACGTCGGTGTGGGGGTGGGAGGAAAGGAGAAGGATTGCGATGGGGGGAGGAGGCTGGAAAGGGATGTGAAGGGTAAACAAAGGAGGAGGCTGCAATGCTTGGTAAGAAATGTACGCATTATCCTGCCCATGTAATTGTAACCCCTCTGTACAGTATGTTCAAAAATAAAATTAAATTAAATTAAAAAAATATTCAATCATTATTCTTACAAATGGGAATGAGTCTCTTAGGATCTCCCACCATCCGGAAGTGATATGACTTGGATTTGACTCTAGGCTTATATTGCCCTGCAGGACTATGTCTTCCCCAATACCCTGCCAGCCTTCAGCAATACAAGGTGAAGTAACCTTTGGAGCCATGTCATTCAGACCCAAATGGTCATGGTGCAAAATGTTAAAACTTCATCCCACCGCTTCTTCTCTGTGCATTTTTCCCCTCCACAAGGCCTGGAGGTCTAAGATCCCAGGATTGCCTCTGGTTCCAGTGGCTGCACCCCAGACAAGTGTGATAGAAGCTGAGGCAGAGTTGCCATGACCTGAGTTCAAGACCTTGCATCGCACAAAATAAATAGATAGATAGATAGATAGATAGATAGATAGATAGATAGATAGATAGATAGATAGATAGATAGATAGATAGATAGATAGATAGATAGATAATCTCCCTGGCTTACAATTGGTACCGTTTTTTCTGCCAGGCTTTGTTTTTGAACTCGGGTCTGGGTAACTTTGCAGCACTGTGGACAAAGGAGAAGCTCACCGTGCTTGAAGTCGAGAAAGTCAGGCTTGCTCCCTAGGTTTGAATTCAAGCCCCAGCTCTGGGAAACTTACTATTTATATATATTGTAATGATAAGATTTGTACTTACTTATAGATGTTCAGTACTATCCTGTTTGTTGTGGTTATTTATTGTATTTCTGTTTTATTCATTTATTTACCATTTATTTTATTGACTGTGATAACACGCATTCCATTTATTATTTTGATGACATCCTGTCACATAGTATCTAGATTTGTAGACATGTTCTCTATCATGTCTGACGCTCAGAGCAAAGGAAAGCAGGTGTCACACTTGGCTTCTTACTCAACGATCCAATTGTTGGCAGTGCTGGGATCTGAACTCAGGGCCTAGCAGAACCAATTCATGAATGGGTGTGTCAAAATGGCAACCTCTAGTCCAGGAAACTGCCAGGCAGTTCCCAGACCCTGACATCGAGCCACAGGGGTGGACAAAATAGCCATACATGGATAGGCAAGTGGTAGTATACCAATAAATATATATTTATATAGAGTGCCAGAGACATCTACCTAGGATTCAATGACATCAACTACGTTCTTACCAACTCTTAGGTAGTTATTATGCACCATTGAAGGAATAGGATTCTTTTCATGCTTAATAAACTATTCAATAAGATCAATGTGTCTAATTTTAGACTAGACCAATGCATGCAGAAACTTCTCAATCATAGTTTGCTAACATTCCATCGGTATTCCGATGCATAGGAATGAGTCTCTTGGGAAATCCCCCGATTGGTAGGTGTCAGGACTAGCAGTTGAACTCAGGGCCTACATTGCTGCATGGGCCTATGGCTTCCCTGATACCCCACTAGCCTTCGCCAATGCATGGTGAAGTACCCTTTGTAGACGTGTCATTCAGACCCAGGATGGTCACCATAGAAAGGAAAAAAAATGTAAAAAATCCATCCCGCGGCTTTTTTTCTGTGTGTGTGTGTGTGTGTTTGTGTTTTCCTGAAAGATTTCAGGGCCTAGGAAACCAGGATTGGCTATGGGCCCATGGCAGCCTGTCACCCTGAGGTTATTAAAGCTGAGGCAGAGTTACCACCTGAGTTCAAATCCCTTCCTTGGCAAATAATAATAACAAAAATAATAATTATAAAGCACCCTGGCTCAGAACTGGCACGATTTTTCTACCACTGCTGGGTTTCCAACTCAGGTCTGGGTAAATCTGTAGCACTGTGGAGGAAAGGGAAGCTCACCATCCTTCAAGACTACAATATCAGCCTAGGTCACTGTGAATGCACCTATAACATTTATTACATTCATTCAAATCTATTCCATAGCATTTAGCTTTGCAGACATATTATACATATCATACATGACACTCAGCACTTGCACAGAAAAGGAAACAGGTATCATACTTTCAATCTGACTCCAGGAAGACATTTTTAGCAATGCTGGGAACTGAACTGAGGACCTAGAGGCCCCATTCATATATGGGTGAGTGTCAGCACAGCAGAATTTAGCACATTCAGGTGCCAGGTGGATCCCAGGACCTAGGATGGAGACACAGGTTTGGCCAAAATAGCAATACCTTTCTATGCAGACTGTGGTATACAAATAAATATATATTTAGATATTGCCAGTGATGTCTACCTGTTATTCAATGACATATACTACCTTCCTAGTGATTCTCAGGTGTTTAGTGAGTAGAATAGTATTCTTTTAGGGTATGGGAAGGTGGCTCATTGGGAGAGTGCTTATCTTGCATGCGTGAGTCCCGGATTAGATTCCTCAGCAACACATGATCAGAAAAAGCCGGGAATGGCACTGTGTCTCACATGGTACCACCCTAATCCTGAACTGAAAAGCTGAGGGATAACGCCCAGGCCTGAGTTCAGTCCCCAATACTGATAAAACTCACGCACACACACACACATACACACACACACATACATAATGTATTCTTTTAATGCATAATATACTATAAATTATAATCAATCCACATCTTGTGAATACTTGATTTAGTTTTTGCTAGTATAATTGACAAACTACTCATCCAACCATAACATTGATCACATTCCTCTGGTGTTCCTATGGACAGGCAATAGTTTCTTACGCTCTCCAGCCCTTTGTAAGTGGCATGACAGGGATTCAAACTCAAGGCCTAGGAGTGCAGATTGGCCTATGGCTTCGTTGACAGCCCGCTGACAGCAATGCCAGGTGACCTACAGGTTGCAGTCGTGTCATTTGGACCCGGGATGGTCACCATGCATGGAAGGAAAACCGAGAAACCTCTAACTGTTCGCAATTCGTGGCTATGTTTCCTTGTCATTTTCATTTTTTTCCTGTCAGCCCTGAGGCCTAGGATCCCAGGATGGGCTGTGGGTCCAAAGGCTGCACAAACCCAGCCTAGGGTGATGGAAGGTAAGGCAGAGTTGCCACAACCTAAGTTCAAATCCCGTTCTTGGCTAAATAAATAAATAAAATACATAGAAAATAAAATAAAATGAATTTTAAAAATTTAAAAATACTAATGGTGCTCCCTGGCTTGGATTTCATGCTCGTTTTTTTCTGCCCGGCCTGAGATTTGCACTTGGAGTCTGGGAAAATCTAATGCACTCTGGGGGATGGGGAAACTCACCCTCTTTGAATACAAGCAATTCAAGCCTGTTCCCTAGGCCTGAATTCCATCCCCACCCTGTTAATTAATATTCATTCACATTTGAAGTGATTAATATCTACATACTTATGTTTACTGCATATTGCATTGAGTGTATTTATGTTATGTATTATGAATTCATTATATTTATTGACTATTAATACACTTATAACACATATTAAATTTATTACATCTTATGAAAATTATACAGATTTGCATATGTATTATATATCTTACTTCAGACCCAGGTCATTCACAGAAATTCTATAGTAGATGATCCCATGCTAAGAAAAACGCAAAGAATACACTAACCAAAGTCTAATTTATCCCTAGGCACCCCAGTGGCTCACATCTTTAATCCTAGCTACTGAGGAGGCTGAGAACTGGAAGATGAAATTTCAAAGCCAATGAAGGCAGAAAAGCCTGAGAGACATCATCTCCAATTAACTGGCAAAATGCCAGGCTACAGGTATAGCTGAAGTGGTAGAAAATCAGCTATGATCAATGAAGCCAAGAAAGAGCAAGCTGAGTTCAAATGTGAGGAGAGAGGGTAGGGGGAACAGAGAACAAAACAATACACAAATCCCACCTAATTTATGGTACCAACCAAACTGAAAAGAAAAATGAAGCTTTTTCATTTGTATAACTTTACATGAGCACATATGCTCTTAGGTACACTTCAAAGTTATGTTTTTAATAATATATATATACAAATAATGCATATATATTTTTAAATAAACTAAGAAACCAGCCAATGAATAAATACTTCTGAATTAGTGCCTTAACCATGGCATTATAAATTATTTATACCAAAAGTGTTTTCCAAGTTTCTTTTCTCAGAATCAATCTTTAAGATGTTTTTCATGTGCCTGGCACCAGTGACTCATGCCTATATTCCTCGCTACTCAGGAGGCTGTGATCTAAGTTCGGCAGTTCAAAGTCAGCCCAGGCAGAAAAGTCTGTGAGACTCTTATCTCCAGTAAACCACTAGAAAACCGAAGTGGCACTGTAACTCAAGCAGTAGATCACTTGCCTTGAGCTGAAGAGCACAGGGATAACCCCTGAGTTCAAGCCGTAGGACCTCCCCCCCCCCCTGCGCTAAAAAAGAAGTTTGTTCATGCAGATCATAAAATTCTAACATTCTGAGCTTTAGGAAACTTTTCTGCCAGGGTCTTATGCTCTTTAGGAAAGTACTCCACTACTGAGCTACATCACAGTCCCATTGTTTTCGTTTTACATTTTACAATCCAGTTTATTCCCAAAATGCTTATAAGTACCTACTGTCCTCACAGAAGTGAGGTTTTATTCAGAAATCCTACCTTTTGTGCTATGAGGACTCCCCTAGTGTATTTCGTGGTAGGCGCTGAAGAAACCTCATATGACACAAATGCAGAGAGTTTATAATTGTAGAAATAACTTTAAATAGAAATAAATTCAACAGTCCCGACCTTCTAGGGAGAAATGATGTCCTTATTTTCATTCTCACTCTTCAGGGCAGATGGTCAAAATAGAAACACCAATGTGCTATGCTGAAATGTAAAAGTTTAGACCCATTTTTTGAAAAACTCTCATGTTATAAAATCAATATGTATCAAATAAAGGCGAAGTGAACTTAAAAAATATTAAAAATGCTAAAGAAGCTGCCTGGCTTGGAATGTGTGCCATTTTTTGTCTGCAAGTCCTGGAATTTGAACCCGGGGTCTGGGTAACTCTATTGCACTGTCGGAGAAGGGGAGGCTCACCCTGCTTGAAGACCAGTAAGTCAGGCCTATTCCATAGGCCTGAATTAAAGCCCCAGACCTGGAAAATGTACTCTTTATATACATTTTAAAGATAGGATTGAACTTCCATACAGATGTTCAGTCTATATTATGTTTGGTGTGGTTATACATTACATTTTTTTTTCATTTATTTACCGTTTATTTTATTGACTGTGATGCATCCTAACTATGTATTACATTGTTTACATCCTATCACATACCATCTAGATTTGTAGATGTGTTCTCCATCATGCCTGACACCCAGAACTCTCCCAGAAGTGTAAAACAGGTGTCGCACTTGGCTTCTTACTCCAAGATTAAATTTTTGGTAGTGCTGGGATCTGAACTCAGGTCCTAGCAGGTCCAATTCATGAATGGGTGAGTGTGAGCACAACAGCCTCTAGCCAATGAAGCTGTGAGGTGGTTCCTAGGTGCTGAGATCGTGACCCAGGATTGGCCAAAACAGCGATACAAGGATAGGCAGACAGTAGTATACAAATAAATATATATTGGTAAAAAGCACCATAGTCGCCTATCTATGACATATACTACATTTCTACTAACTATTAGGTATTTATTATACCACAATTAAAGGAATTCTATTCTTTTCATGCTTAATAAAGCATGAAATTAAGATCAATCACTGACCTAGGATTATTGCATCCAATTTTAGGCTTGACCAATGCACAAACTTCTCTTTCAATTGATATTCCTATGCATAGGAATGAGTGTCTTGTGATCTCCTGCCATTGGTATTTGTCAGGACCTGGATTTGAACCCAGGGCCTATGTTGACAGGTTGGCCTATGGCTTCCCTGATAGCCTGCCAGACCTCAGCAATGGCAATTAAGGTGTACTTTGCAGCCATGGCATTCAGACCCAGGATGGTCACCGTGCAAAGATTAAAAAAAAATTAAACCCCCATCCCTCTGCAGCTTGACACTTTTTGTGCCATCCCACTTTTTTTTTTTCTTTCTGCAAGCCCTCTGGACCTAGGATTCCAGGATTGGGTATGGGTCCCGAGGCTGCACCTAGCCTAGGGTGATCGAAGCTGAGGCAGCGTTGCCACGAACTGAGTTCAAGCCCTAAAAAAGCCATAAAAGAGAAAAAATAAAAATAATTGATTATTTAAATAAATTAAAAAAAAATGGAGCTGTCTGGTTTGGAATTTCTGCCAGTTTTCTTTGAACTCAGGATTTGAGTTCAGGAACTTGTACTGCAATTTGAACTCAGGAACTTGTAGCAATGTGAGGGAAAGTGCAGATTTGCTACTACTTGAGTTCAAACCCCGTGCCAAGCCAAAACTAAAAAATTAAGTCACTGAGCTTGGTAGGGGGAGTAGTTGTGGAGATGGGAGGTAAACAAAGTATGGTCGGGGGGAAACAAAGGAGAAGGTAACAATGCACAATAGGAAATATACTCATGACCTTGCTCATGTAACTGTGACCATTCTGTACAACATTTTTACAGTAAAAAACATACCAAAAAGAAACCATGTTGTACTCCCAGAAGCACTTTGGGAGTAAGGGGAGGATGTCTGAATAGATGTACAAAATTCTACACTGCTTTTTATTTAATGTTCAGTATGGAACTGAACAAACATAACTGCTTCCATTAAAAGATTAAGTCACTGTCTTGGAACTGGGGCCAGTATTTCTACCATTGTTGGGATTTGATCTAACCGTCCAGGTAACTCTTTTGTACCATGGGTGAAGGAAAAATTTACTGTCCTTGAGGAAAAGAAATTCAGGCTAGAGTTCCCATGGCCTGAATGAAGGCCCTGCAATGGAAAAGATATTTCTATACATGTGTAATATATGATATATACTTACATATGTATGTTTATTACATGTTATTATTTTCATTATTGATTTTGTATTTCTTTTTATTTTTATTTGATTCATTTTTATTGTTTATTTTATTTATATTATCGTTCCCATTTACATTTTGCACATGTATTATAAAATTATACACAATAATTTATGACATTGACTCATTTATCATTAAAACTTTTTGTGTTGAAACATGATACATAATTAAATGGAGGCATTTGTCCCAGTCTTCCCACGTTTAGAGTCTCTCCCAAGAATGAGCTTTGTCTTATTTATCTTTGGACACCTTCCTATAGGGATGTCATTAGATGATTTATACTGAGAAGCCTTTTGGCAAATTGTAGGATAAAATTGTAAGTGGGAGGCTAGAAATGTGGCTTAGTGCTAAAGAGCTCACTCAACATGCATGAATACCAGGGTTTGAATCCTCAGTGCCACATACTCAGAAAAAGCCAGACGCAGTGGAGTGGCTCAAGTGGTAGAGTGCTAGCCTTGAGAAAAACAATCCCCAGGACTGTCAAAAACAATAGGCCAGACGCTGGTGGCTCACACCTGGAAAACTACCTCCTCATGAGGCTGAGATTTGAAGACCACAGTTCAAAGACAGCCTAGGAAAGAAAAGCCTGTTAGACTCTTATCTCCAATGAACCACTAAAAAATCCCACGTGGAGCTGTGTCTCAAGTGGTAGAGAGTTAGACTTGACTGAATTGCTCAGAGACAGTGCCCAGGGTTGATACAAGACACACAACTGTTTTTTCCAAGCCTTTCCATTTCCTAACAAATGGGGAAATGTCATTCTTTCTGATGGAGGCATAGAATTCCATTGTGTATATATACCACATCTTGATCCATTCATCTACTGAGGGGCATCTGGGTTGGTTCCATGTCTTAGCTATGGTAAATAATGCTGCAATAAACATAGTTGTGCTGGTAGCTTTAGTGTGGCCTTGTTTGTGATCATTTGGGTAAATGCCCAAAAGTGGGATTGCTGGGTCGTTGGGGAGCTCTATGTGGAGTCTTTTGAGGAACCTCCATACTGCTTTCCAAAGTGGTTGAACAAGTTTACATTCCCACCAACAATGAAGTAAGGTTCCTTTCTGTCCACATCCCCTCCAGCATCTGTTGTTGTTAGAGTTCTTGATTTTTGCTGTTCTAACTGGAGTGAGGTGATATCTCAATGTTGTTTTGATTTGCATTTCTTTTATGGCTAGGGATGTTGAACATTTCTTCATGTGTCTATTGGCCATCCTTCTTTCTTCTTCAGAGAAGCTTCTCTTTAAGTCTTTCGCCCACTTACTTATTGGGCAGTTGTTTCTTTGAGGAAGTAAGCCAGGCCCAAAGAAACATAGGTCCCATGGTCTCCCTTATTTGCAATATCTAGTATAGGTATGAGTCAAGCGGAAAAAGTCAGATAATGTGATGTTAGGAAAACAAAACCTCAAATATGTATTTTAATGTTTTTGTTTCTTTCATGCATGTGTTTCTAATGCATTTATAAGATTATTTCTTTGTTGCTTTGTATGTCCCTCCCCCACAGTGTAACCCCCGCTTTCACTATATTTGATGTCAGTATAACATGTGGAGGAGATGGGGACAAACAAGTCGTTTAAGGATTCAGGTGGACCTGTTGCAACAATGAGAAGTACAAAATGTCATGTCAAAACCAGCTTTACAATGTCGGTGGGGGGGGAGAAGGGGGGTATGATTTGTTGGGAGGGAGGGGGGAGGCTGGGAAGGGAGGTGAAGGGTAAACAAAGGAGGAGGCTGCAATGCTTGGTAAGAAATGTATGCATTATCCTGCCCATGTAATTGTAACCCCTCTGTACAGTATGTTCTCAAATAAAATAAAATAAAATTTAAAAAAAAAAAAAAAAAAAGACACACAACTGGAAAAAAATTGAGGGTTAATCAAAGTACTTTTCCTATTTGCTAATTACGAGAACATTCTCTGGAAAATCAATGCTGATATACACCAGAATAGGAGTCAGACCTCCAGGCTTAAGTGTAGCAGATCCACATGTCCAGCCTCACAGACTCTAGCATTGTAACCTTGTTTCCACAGGGTTCTGAAAAGTCCAATGTTGAAAGGCTTAATATGCTCCCCAAACCCTTTGTGATAAGCAGTTGACTTGTATTGTCAATGTCATTACTCATCTGAATTTAGCAGAGCACCAGTAGCCCTTGCCCATCACCCTAGCTCAGGAGGCTGAGGTCTCAGGATCACACTGAAGCCAGCCAGGGCAGGAAAGTCTATGACACTCTGACTTCCAGGTCTGAAAGGTCAGATGTTCAAGACCTTCTTGTTTTTCCCTTGGTGATGAGAAGTTACTCTAAATGTTCTTAGTGTTCTTGACCCATTGACCCTTCCTGGGTTCAAATGAAGTTCTCAGGATCCAAGCCCTGGCAGAGTTAGCAGGAAGAACTCCAGTGTAACACTGTATTTGAAGGACAGAAAACAGTTTCAAAAGCCAGGCTAGGTGAAGAGAACAAGGAGGCAGAAAATACACACTCAACAGGGAAGGGAGCTGCAAAACCACTTAATTCATTCCAGGGACTACCAGCAATGGGGGGAAACCTGAAACATTTGTTAGAGTTACACCAGGGTCAGGCTTTTCTCAGCTTCCTCAAACAATGACTAACCTTCCTCGCTCAGGTAAAGAGAGCCTCAGGCTCTCTTTAGGTTACCCATAGAGAGCCAGTTTAGTGAGGGAGAGGGGCGGAACAGATTAGAAAAGCCCTGCTCAAGGATTGGGATTGGGGGGGGGGAGGGGGGAGGCTGGGAAGGGATGTGAAGGGTAAACAAAGGAGGAGGCTGCAATGCTTGGTAAGAAATGTACGCATTATCCTGCCCATGTAATTGTAACTCCTCTGTACAGTATGTTCACAAATAAAATAAAATTAAATTAAAAAAAAAAAAAGAAAAGAAAAAAAAAGAAAAGCCCTGCTCTCTGGTCTTAGGGAGTGGGTTTTTTACTCTCCATCTATCAGATTTGAAGGCCCTTCTTCTACCTCTGCCAGTCTTTTCTCCTTCCTTCATTCTCCACATCATTAATGCTAATCCCTAGTCCAAGGTGAGGCAGAGTCATTTCTCTTTTGTCTCCAAGCAGCTGAGTTAGAACCTGGCTCTGCCCTCTTGGCTCTGGGGCATTCGGCTGCCTCAGAAGTGGGAAAGAGACATTTTTCCTGCTCTGTGGTTGTGTGAAAGTGATGCAGGTGTCCTGGCACACTGCAGAAGCCTCATGACTGGGAATTGTTCCATTCTTTCCTCCTGAAGTCCAAGACCAGATTCATCTATCATTTTTCTATCTATCTATCTATCTATCTATCTATCTATCTATCTATCTATCTATCTATCTATCTATCTATCTATCTATCTATCTATCTATTAACCTTTCTTTCTTTCTTTCTTTCCTTCTTTCTTTCTTTCTTTCTTTCTTTCTTTCTTTCTTTCTTTCTTTCTTTCTTTCTTTCTTTCTTTCTTTCTTTCTTTCTTTCTTTCTTTCTTTCTTTCTTTCTTCCTTCCTTCCTTCCTTCCTTCTTTCCTTTCTCTCTTCCTTTCTTTCTTTTTTCTTTCTATGTATCTATCTATCTATGTACCAACCTATCTACCTGCCTACCTACCTACCTACCTACCTACCTACATACCTACCTACCTAAGTAACTAACTACCTACTTAGTTACCTCTTTGACATTTCTTGGGCTGAACTCAAGGCCTGGGCCCTGTCTCTATCACTCGGCTACTTGAGCCACAGCACCAATTCTGGATTTTTCTGTGCATGTGTTACTGAGGAATCGAATCCAGGGCCTCTTGAATGCTAGGCAAGCACTCTCCCACTAATCCACATTCCCAGCCTCCTCATCTTTTTTCTTAATGATAGTTTTTCATATTTATGCTACCATTTTGCATCCCCAAGTATAATTTTCTGAATACCGCTTATTTCTGTGAACTCTGATCTTCTCTTCCCCTGCCAGATTTATGACTGCTCCTGCATTGGCCTCATAATAAAATGTAAATAAAGGCTGCTGAGAGCTTCAGTGTGCATCATATAAGGAAACATGCCTAGAATCCTGGAAGAGAAAATCAATGGGGCTGACATGAAGAGAATGATGCAGTATGTACAATGAGCATATCTAAAACATAAATCTGTAAATAAAAGCAGAAGTTTTGTATACAGCCTCTTTGCACTTAGGGAAGTAATATACACACATAAGTAAGTAGGACACTGATACATAAACTTTGCCTTCTCTTTTTGAATTTTATTTTGTGGCCATCTCATGGCTTAAACTGAGGACACGATGCATTCCTCAGTCGTTTTTCACAAGGCTGAGGTTCTAACACTGCCACAGCTCCACTTCCAGCCATCTGGTTGTTCAATGGACATAAGCACCTCTCAGGCTTTCCTGCCTGGTCTGGCCTGTATCCCCTGCTTGGCTTTCTCTCTCAAAGCTAGATCTCTACCCTCTAGGCCATTGCTCCACTTCTGGTTTTCTGGTGGTTTATTGGAGACAATAAACCTTTCCTTCTACGGCTGGATTTGAATGGAGATCTCCTGAGGAGGCTTCAAGTGGATTTCCTCAGGGATTCACCTAGGAGCCGCTCCACCCGAACCTTTAGTCTAAATCTCGAGAGGTACTAGAGAAAAACAGAAACAGGGACATGCTTCTAGTGTGTCCTAGATACTTAAGGTTGGAGATACAAAATACTCATAATTATTAGATCATTTTATAGGCAAAAGGAGCAATGCAGATAGCATGAGGATTGCTCCAGCTTTCGGTCCTCATATCCTGAGACAGTAAATTCACTGCACCTCAATGCTAAGTGACAGAACTGGCATGTCATGTGGACATTTGCTCCTAAATCCTGTAACACTCACTTCTCACTTTTGGCTTCAACCCTGTGACCAGAGGGTAAGATGAAGAGAGAAAATACTCTCAGAGAAAGCAGGTATAAAGGACATTGGGTAGTTTACTTATAAGTCCCAACCATAGGAATGACCTTATTAAGAAGTCAGTCCAGATTATAAAACAAAGAAGAAAAGAAAGAAGGTGAAAGTGCCTGCTGACTGTAATCCCAGCTCCTCAGGAGGCTGAGATGTAGAGAATTTGAGTTTGAAACCAGCCAGTGTAAGAAAGTCCTTGACAATGTTATTTGTAAGAGATCACAGAAAAACCCAGAAGTGGGGTTGTGACCCAAGCTTAATGCAGTACCCTTGAGCAAAAGGAACTCTTGGACCAGGCCTAGGCTCATAGTTCAACCCCAGGACTGCCCCCTCAAAAAAAAACCTGTACCTCAATTTCTTTGTGTATGTATGGATGTATTCCTCTAGGTGAAACTCCTGAGTAGCTATGATGAAAGGCACCAAGCAAGGAAAATTGTATTCAATGAGTTCATAACACAGAGACTGCTTTTATGATATTGCATGTTTCACGGCTCCCCTCAATGCTCCCAATGTGGCATGAGGGTTTCTCTTCATCCCAGGCCTGCTGGAGGAAGTCTCCCTCATTGTCTGGACAGGAACACAAAAGACCTCACTCCTGTACAGCTGTGTACCAAATAACCCCATCTAGGCCAATTAGTGAGGATGTGTGGGCGAACTCTGAAGGTCAGGAGAAAAAAGCCTGTTTTTACCCTTAGCTATCTCTCTTCCCAGTGCTCTGTTTTAACAGGAGACCTTCATTTTTGCCACCTCCCATTGCAGGCCAAGTTCTGTGCTCTTATCCTGCCTTTATGAGATTATATTCCAGTGTTCAGATACAGTGCTCAATATAATTCAGGCAGACAACTGGGGCACTGAACATAATGAAACGTTTCATTGCCGGCAATGATGGGCCTATAATGCCTCTCCTAGGTTTCCAGAAGCTTGGGAAATCCAAGCACATGTTGGATATCACAAAGCTTCCTGTCATCTAGGACTGGTGAAGCTCATCAGGTTTTGAAACCTTTGACTTCTCCTAGTTGGGCCCTGGGTGGCTAGGTTTTGGGGTTAAACTTAGGGCCTTGGTGCTGACCATGAGCTCAGAGCCGAGGTCTAGTGCTTTACCACTTTGTCACAGCTTCACTTCTGCTTTCTCTCTCTGTGTGAGTGTGTGTATGTGCATGTGTGTGAGCATACACTAGTCCTGGAGCTTGAACTCAAGACATGAGCACTGTACCTAGTTTCTCTTGTACAATGATTGTCCTCTCCCACTTGAACCACAGAGCCCCTTCAAGCTTTTTCCTAGTGATGTGGTTCTGAGAAATCAAGCCCAGGGTTTCATACACGCAAATCACTCTACCCCTATGGCACATTCCCAGCCCTCTACTTCAAGTTTGTTAGGTTGTTGCTGTCTTTTTTGTTGTTGTTGTCATTGTAGGAATGGAAATCTGGGCCTGGGTGCTGTCCCTGAGCTCTTCAGCTCAAGTCTTGTGCTCTACCACTTGAGCCGCAGAGCCACTTCCAGTTTTCTGGTGGTTCATTGGAGCTAAGTGTCTCAAGGACTTTCCTGCCCATGCTAGCTTTGAACCATTATCCTCAGATCTCATCCTCCTGAGTAGCTAGGATGACCGGCATGAGCCACAAGCACCTAGCTTTCACTTCAGGTTTCTTAGTGGTGAATAGGATATAATAGTCTCATGGTACCTTTTGTGTCAGGGATAGTTTGTAACTCAGATCTCAGCTCCTTGAGAAGGCAGGATGACAGACCTCGGTTATAGAACCCTAAGCCATGGCACTCTGCTGCAAGTAGATCCTTGGCTCTGTGTGGTGAGTGCTAGCCATGAGCCCAAGAGGGATGGGTAAGTGCCTAAGCCCTGAGTTCAAGGTTCATGGCTTTGAAAAAACAAGGCAAAACAATTGTCTCCTGTAGACAACTCACTAGTCTTCAGTAATACATAATTTTGTCCCTGCCATGGGGACAGATCTGAGCCTCAGTATTCTTTTCTGCATAGTCATGTCAGTTGGAGTTCTTACAAGGACAAGATGAAAGTATGCACCCTTTGAGGGACAAAATACATACACTTTTTTTTGTTGGTCATGGGGCTTGAAATCTGGGCCTGAACACTGTCCTTCAGCTCTTCAGCTGAAGGCTAGTGCTCTACGACTTGAGCAACAGCAACACTTCAAGTTGTCTGGTAGTTTATTGGAGATCAGAGTTTCAGCGGACTTTCCTGCCTGGCCTGGCTTTGAACCACTATCCTCAAATCTCAGCCTCCAGAGTAGTTAGGATTAGAGGCGTGAGCCAATGGTGCCCGGCTTCAAATAACCCTCTTTACAGGACTCAGCACACAGCATCCTGTGAAAGACTCAGCACCCAGGACCCAATGCAGGACTCAGCACTCTGCACCCTGTGAAGGACTCAGCACATAGCATCCTGTGCAGGACTCAGCACACAGCACCCCGTGAGGGTCACAGCACTCCAGGAAGTACTCATCACATAGATGCATCCCACAAGCTGTCATTAGTATTAGGTTGCTTTCATCAGTATCACCATTCTTTCAGAAACACATCACAAACTGCACAAAGTTCACATCTAATGATTCAGAGGAACATTTTTTGGGGGGGAGTCAGCCACAGGGATTGCACTAAAATGTTAGGGGTACCTCTGACTAAGTCAGGTTAGATGGCAGCTGTCAGCACCAGACTCCCGGCTTGCTCTGTGATGAGGTATTTGAAGTCCTATCCTTATAGAGTTGCAGTCACAACATTCAGTATTTTTTCATGCCCATCCTGGACCTTGAGTAAGAGTCTAGACACAGTCCCTAAGCTTTTATGCTTAAAGCTAATGCTCGACTGCTTGAGCGAGAGCACAACTTCTGGATTTTTATGTGCATGTGGTAGTGAGGAATCGAACCCAAGGCTTTGTATGTACTAGCTATCATTATACCACTGAGCCCGAGGAGTGACAAGTGTATGAACAGATGTAGATTGGCATATATGTATATGTATATACATACACACACACACACACACACACACACACACACACATATATATGTATAAGAGAAGAGAAATGTGTCTGTATATTATGAAATTACATATATTTTATTACTACCTATTATTGACAGTCAAATTATTCCTTCCACTTGTAAGTATCATGGTTGAATACATAATAAAGTATTAATTGAAAATTAATCAATGTAATAAGATTGTTGTGTATAATTTTATAGTATACTCATACACTAACTACTAATTTGTTACTTTTATAAAATTCCATTCAAATGAATGTACATGGAAATGGGTTTCTTGGAATCTCCCGCCAATACTTAGTGACAGCATTGGGATTCAACCTCCAGGCCTAAGTTATGGTTTTGGTTATGGCTTCCCTAATAGCCAGCCAAACATCAGCATGCAATGTCATGTACACTTTCAGGGCTTTGTCATTTACACGCAGGATGGTCACAACGCAAAGGGCAAAAATGTAAAACCACCTTCTTGAATTTTTCTGTTTTATCATTTTCCTTTTTATTTTATTTCTTGCCAACCCCAAGATTTGAACTTGGGTCCTAGAATGCCAGGGCCAGCTGTGGCAGAGATGCCAAGACCTGAGTTCAAGCCTCGTGCTTGGCCAAAAAAAAAATAATAAAATAAAATAAGGCCTTGGCTTGGAATTTGCACCATTTTTCTGGCAGGTCTGGGATTTGAACTTAGCATCTGGGTATCTCTGTGGCACTGTGGGTGAAGAGGAAGCTCACCGTCCTTGAAGACCATAAATCCTGATTTTGGTCATCCTAGACCTCACATACACTCCTGCCACTTCCACAGTACTGCCACAAGTGGCCGGTGTGTGGCCAACACTGGGTTAAGAAGTGAAAGTACATAAGGGGGTACATAGCCAGGTCAACACTAATACCCCAAAACAATGAGGTATTGGCCATACCAGTTTTTATTGTCCATACCAGTCTCTCATCCCTCAGTTCCCTGGTCCTGGAATCTAAAGTCTGTGCCTCTGTATTCTGAGCATCTGGAATTTTCTAGAAGGACCTGAGAGGCCCAGTTGGGGCCGGAAGATAGACTGTCCTGTGATAAAGTACATTTACATTTCCTAGAAACTGACCTATACTTCCAAGCCACCTTAGCCTCACATCCCATGTAGCCCTAGATCCTTCTTGCTTGGGCAGCCTTCAGTCAGCTGTCAAGCTCATGTTGGCCAGAGCCACCAACAATCCCCCATTTCCCACTCCACTGCCAGCCTGCTGAGAGGGATGTGCAGTCAGAGGCCAAGCTGAGGAAAAGGATAAGACATCACATGACTGAGGCCCTCCCTCTCAGGCAGAGGAAACACTATGCCAGCTGGCATCACTGACCCAGAATCCCCTGGAGGCGGACAAATACTGGGACAGCCAGACTTGTGCCCCAGAGAAAAGTTGGAACACAGGCCTGTGGCAATTTAGGACTCATTGTATACCCTGATAGGGAGCTAAAGGCAAGGTCGGTGTGAAGGAGGGGCACCATCTGAGGTCAGAAAGAGGCAGACCAGCAACCAGGTAGGGAACAGAAAAAGACGAGGGAAAATTACACACACACACACACACACACACACACACACACACACACACACATACACACACACACTCACACATAGATATTCCAAGCCCTTAGCAGTTCCTGAAAACAAAACCATGAACTCCCTCTATTAGGATCACATCCAACCCGTGAGAAGATGGCACTACCATACTCAGACTAACTGTAGACACAGCATTGAGCTTCTCATATCTGGAATGTCTCATAACCCAGAATGGAATTTCCTACTGTACACACTGCAATGTGGAAAACTCAGCCAACCCCTTAGTTTATTGTTGGTCATGAGGTTTGAACTCTGGGTCAGGGCGCTGTACTTCAGTTCTTCAGCTGAAGATGAGCATGCTACAATTTGAGCCACAATGCCGTTTCCTGTTTTCTGGTGGCTCATTGGATATCAAGACCCACAGACGTTCCTGCCCAAGCTGGCTTTGAACTGTGGTCTTTACATCTTAGCTTTATGAGTAGCTAGGATGACAGTTGTGAGCCACAGGAGGCCCCAGACTTCATCCATCTTCATATACCCAGAGGAAACCAAATTCATCAGGCCACAAAATTCATGCAACTCTTTACTTCAGACTTTGACACCCAGCATCCAAAACCATCCTTCATTAGAGAGAATCAGACACAACAATCCCACCCATGCACCCATTTGCCCACTCCCTGCCTGCCATAGGCTTCGACCACTTGAGTTCTTGGTAAGGCACCATCCATTCTGCTGTGGCTTCAAAGTGGTGCAAACTTGGGGAGTTCTTAGAAATGTCTGTAAAGTGAGGCCAGCACCTGGTCTCTCAATCACAGCACCCTCCCACACATACGTCTACATCTTTGCATCGAAGATGTTTTACTTTCTTTCTTTTTTTTGATTGTGGGATTTAACTCTGGGCCTGGGTGCTGTCTCTGAGCTCTTCAGCTCAAGGCAAGCACTCTACTGCTTGAGTCACAGCACCCCTTTCAGTTTTCTGGTGGTTTGTTGGAGATAAAAGTCTCAGGGTACTTCCTGCCCAGTCTGGTTTGAAGCGTGATCCTCAGATCTCACCTCCTGAGTACTTAGGATGACAGCCATCAGCTACTGGCACCCAGCAAAACATATTTTTCAATGCCTGTCATCCTATCCTCTCAGGAGACTGAGATCTGAGGACTGCAGTTGGATGCCACCCTTAGAAGCATAGTGCATGAGAACTCTTTATCTCCAATTAAACACCCAAAAAACCTGTAAGTGGAGGTGTGGCTCAAGCAGTAGAGGGCTCGCCTTGAGCTGAAGAGCTGAGGGATAGTGCGCAAACCCAGAGTTCAAGCCCCATGCCTAACCAAAAAAATATTGTTTTCACTAACAAGTAGGAACAAAAATGAGAGATTGAATAGTAACTAGAGCATTATCGTTATATTTATTTCTCAGTGATCATTCTTGTAATGATTAATGAGAGTTTTCCAGCCAGGTTTAGCTTGAGAGTTAGTGTTAGGTAATAGATTAGATGGTAAGTAAATCTGAAATTGTTTTAGGGTACAGGGGTTCAGGAAAAGGTAGGATCATTGGAAACTACAGTATTTTTTCCTGATAAGAGAATTTGAGGAAAAATAATATAATACTTCATGTTAGGGAACAAGATAACTTCAGAGGTAGAGTCAGAAAATTTGTGGGAATTAGGGCAAATTGAAACGCATTTCCAGAGTGCAAACTGGAGTATCCATTAGAATGATTAAAAACTAGTCTTTTTCTTAAACATTAGAATTGGACTATCATTAGAGTGATAGTTAGGTTTCAGTTCCAGCTGTAGTTAGAGTTAGCCTTAGGGAAATGGAAAGTTTAGGGTCAAACTGAAAGTAAATCTTCGAATAACAACACTAGTTAGAATTAGGATGAATGTGAAATAAGAAACTGCTAATAATATTAAGATTAGGGTATGATTAGTGTGAGGGTCAGCCTTAATGTTCCAGTTAGGGTTCGGGTTACAAAAATGGCAAGATATTGAGTAAAACTACAAACAATTTTTAGAAAGATGAGTTGAATCAAAGTTACGATGAAGAAAAACTAATGTATTTGTACGGCTTTTAGAATCCAAAGTCTATTAGTTCTATGGTTAGGGGTACTGTTCTAGTTCAGGTTAGACTTAGGCTTAGGGAAGGGTAAGCTTTAAGGTAAAACTGAGGTTTCTGCTAACATTTTCAAGTAAAATAAGTGTTAAATTTACCAAAAACTACAGAGTTTTCCTAATATTCCTATTCAGGGTTCAATAGGGTTAAATTTAGAGTTAGGTTTCTAGTAAGGTTTAGATTTATAGTTAGAGTTAGGAACTAGAGTATAATTTAAGTAAACTTGCAACTTCTTTTTGGAGATAGAGGAGTTCAGTAAAAGTTAAGATTAGTGGAAACTATGATAGTTTTCATGATATGAACATTTGAGGTTAATATTCATAATAGGGGATGATTTCAGAGTCCAAGTCAGGGAATCTGTAGGATTTAAACAAAGTGCAAATAAATCATTTCAAAGACAATGAGTACCTGTTAGGAAATATTTTCCATTAATTTTAGGATTGGGTTACTATTATCATCAAGATTACTCTTAGGGTTCTGTCCAAGAGTGCAGGAGGAGAGACATAAAAATTAATATAGAAATCATCTTATAAATATGTTAGAAACAACTGCATGAAAGAAAAAAATTGAATACTTATCTTGGGGTTCATTTCCCTAGCATCAATTTATCTGAACTTTTCTGCTTGCCTTGGACATATACTAGTTATTGCAAATAAGGGAAGCCATGGGACCTATGTTTCTTTGGGTCTGGTTTACTTCACTTAATATAATTTTTCCAAGTCTTTCCATTTCCTAACAAATGGGGCAATATCATTCTTTCTGATGGAGGCATAGAATTCCATTGTGTATATATACCACATTTTCTTGATCCATTCATCTACTGAGGGGCATCTGGGTTGGTTCCATATCATAGCTATGGTAAATAATTCTACAATAAACATAGGTGTGCTGGTAGCTTTAGTATGGTCTTGTTTGTGATCATGTGGGTAAATGCCCAAAAGTGGGATTGCTGTGTCATAGGGGAGCTCTATGTGGAGTCTTTTGATGAACCTCCATACTGTTTTCCAAAGTGGTTGAACAAGTTTACACTCCCACCAACAATGTAGTAAGGTTCCCTTCTGTCCACATCCCCTCCAGCATCTGTTGTTATTAGAGTACTTGATTATAGCCATTCTAATTGGGGTGAGGTGGTACCTCAATGTTGTTTTTAGTTGCAATTCTTTCATTGCGGGAGAGGTTGAGCATTACTTCATGTGTTTATTGGCCATCCTTCTTTCCTCTTCAGACAAGTTTCTCTTTAAGTCTTTAGCCCACTTATTTGATGGGCAGTTGTTTCTTTGAAGATTTGTTGTTGAGGGATTTAATTTTTTTGAGTTCCAGGTATATTTTAGATATGAGACCCTTGTTCGTTGTAGATCTTCTCCCAATCCATGGGCTTTCTAGTGATCTTGCTAGCTATGTCCTTTGCCATGCAGAAGCTCTGCAATTTCATGAAATCCCATTTGTCAAACCTTGTTTTGATTTTTTTTGTGTTTCTAGGTCTCTATTAAGAAAATTTCGGCCTGTGCCAAGGAGACCTAGGGTTTCTCCTATTCCGTCCTGCAATGTTTTCAGAGTAAGATTTCAAAATTTAAAGTTTCAAGTATTACAGGAAGATCTTTGATTCATGTTGAATGGATGTGAGTAGCTTGAGCTGTTGCATAATTCGTGTGTGTGTGTGTGTGTGTGTGTGTGTGTGTGTGTGTGTGTTTGTAAGGGGGGTTATGTGTATCATTGACATCAAGGATAAGGAACTTGGTTCCTTTTTCTGAGATGTACATTATGGTGCTTCTTTGTTGGTGGTAGACGCTGATTGCTTGCCTTTGCCTGATGTGATCATTCTAGCTCAATTTTTCAATTAAAGTTTCTAAATTATTATTGAACATATAATGGTCTGATACTGCTTTGTCTTTAGTCTGCCATCTAGGATGTTCTTTTCCTCTTAAATATTAACATTCAATATGAATTTTACCTCCTGAATAATTTTCCCCTTTAATTTGCATTTTGAAATAAGAATTATAATGTCTTTGATCTCTGTATTCATGAAGAAAAAACATTTTGAATTCTCTATTTAATGTAATAATACCTGGACAGATTTGTTAGCACGAAGACCTTAAATTTTCTTTTGTAGTTTTCATTTAAAATAACCCTCCTTCATGTTTTTAGAATGGGTAGACAAAGAATTCCCACAATGCCTCACAACTTTTATCTTTCACTTTGTCTGTGCTTCCTTGTCACTGCTAAATTGTTCTGGATACCTGTATTAGAAACCCCAACCCCTGCAAAGCTGTTTCTGCTACCCAATTTCCTGCCACTGCAACTCAGAAATTACAGTCACATTTAACCTTTCCCTGGTATCCTATTCTCTGCTACTCATTTTGCTACCCATAATTCTTAACACCATGGTTCCAGCCACCTGATCCCTGACACCCCTGTCTCTGCTACCACATTCCCAAACAAAGCAAAGCAAGAGTAGGCACAGACCTTCGACTTGGGTAATTCTCTTGCAGGCACAATGGGACATTATTCCTCAGGTATTTAACATGAGGGATTAACTAGTGGTGTAAAGAAAAGAGGTTACTTAGAGGGGACTAAAATCCAAGGATATCAACTTATAACTTGTTGCTAGGAAAAGCAGGCCCTAAAGTGAAAGTTAATGAGAAAAGAAAATTTGACAAAATTTTGGGGATGATACAAATAAAAAATTTAGCTTAATCTCTTCTACCAGTGATCTGAATTATTTTATGACATAGATATGTAACTACTTTACAGTTTAAAAAGTATATGAAGATGAACATTTATCTGGTACTTGCATTAATTTATGGAATATTTGCATATGACCATGTTAATGATACTCAATAGTTTATGCTTTATGAAATGCTCATGAGTCTGCCTTTGGCAACATGAATTGAGCTCTCTAACAATAAATGGAATTTCACGGTCAAATACTACAAGGATATTACTGAGGCTAATACCAAAATGAAAGCTGGAACAAGAAAACTGAACAAAGCTACAAGTTTGAAGGGAAGGGATCAGTGGTAAGGGCTATGATTAAAGAGAAATTTTTCATCATGGAATGAATCTTTGTTGAATTACTAGCTTTTTAAACATTCTTAGAAAGCAGAACATGATTTTTGATTCTTGCCTTTTGGAACCTCTTTAATGAGTGGTTAAACAAAAAATTATCAAAATGACTGAAAATCCACTGACATAAATTATTAGATTAACATTATACTCAATGTTGCCTTGAGATGCAGGTAGGCTGGATTCCTTTTCTATTAAATTAATGGAATAATCTTCCTTTTGAATGGTTGGACATTCCATGACAATTGTTCCAAAACAAGAAAAGATACTGGAGAGAAAAAAAGAGGAAGGAGAGTCAAGGCTGCTGAAGTTAACATATTTCCCATTTGGACTTTAATGGATTGTTTCTACAAAGATTTAGAATTTCATCTTAAGATAATAATTTCAAAATGGATGTGCTAAAGGATAGCTTTGAAATGTAATATTTAATGCTTTTGAATTACTTGAAGACAAAGGTTTACAGAAAACTTTAAATTCCAGAAAAACTGTAATGTTCCAATAAACACCTAGGAGAAATATAATTTAAAAATTCATCTGTTCAAAGCAAATCCTGGCATGAAAGTCTGTGAGTCACCTATCTCCAAACAGGAAGTGGCACTGTGGCTCAATTGGGAGAGGGCTCCTCTTGAGCTGAAGCACTCTGGGATATGTTAATACCCAAGCTCTGAGTTCAAGGCCCATGACTGACAAAAAGAAATTTTAAAGAATTAAATCATTAGGGCTGGAAGAAAACTCAGTGGTAAAGTGCTTGTCTTGCATGCATGAGGTCTTGGGTTCAATTCCTCAGCACCACATAAGCAGAAAAAACTGGAAGTGGCACTGTGGTTAAAGTGGCAGTGCGCTAGCCTTGAGCTGAATAGCTCAGGGACAGCACCCAGACCCAGAGTTCAGGCCCCCCTACCAACATTATCAACAACAGCAACAAAAAATTAAAGCATCAAACAAACTGAAGATGTTGTCCAGAATAATGAATGCAGCATTATCCGTTGACATGACTTAGTGACTTGAAACCAAGTTTACCAGGGGAGATAGTGGGCATTTTGTGTGTGTGTAAAAACCTGCAAAATTATTTTATACTTTCCCATGGAGGGTAAAAGGAGGAAATGGGAGGGGGGAGGTGTTTGGTGGACTTGCCTTTCCGTTCACTGATTGTTTTCTGGAGTCAAATTCAGAAAAATTCTGCCTTCAATCCTAATTGCATGGGCAATGACGAAGCCATGTCCTGAAAGTGGTTTTGTCCTGTCCTTGGCCTGGTTCCAACTACCACTGGATAATCCAAGTCCCACTGCAGGACCAAGATGCCTCTAAGACTACTTATCTATTGGGCAGGTGGACCTAACCACCG
Organism: Dipodomys spectabilis; assembly: GCF_019054845.1. Taxonomy (NCBI): domain Eukaryota; kingdom Metazoa; phylum Chordata; class Mammalia; order Rodentia; family Heteromyidae; genus Dipodomys; species Dipodomys spectabilis. Next base: position 721,952 of record NW_024871053.1, read on the forward strand.
CCAGAATAGGCAGAAAATGCAATTCCGAGGGCAGCACTGGAAATCTACAGTAGGCAGAGATTTTTTTAAAATACATTTTTATTGTAAAAATACTGTACAGAGGGCTCAGAGTTATAGGACTAGGTAATGAGTACATTTCCTATACAGCATTGTTACTTCCTCCTTTGTTTTTCCCCTACCATCCTTTCCTTCCCCACATCTACAACTCCCTCCTCCTTGACCCCTGCCTGAGATTGTAAATTCATTTTCGACACAGTGTCCTGTACATCTCATTGTCACAATGGTCAACCTGAATCCCCATTTAAGCATTCTGCTATATCCCTTCCACTCCCCAAATTACAAATATATATATTTTTTTCTTCATGTGTCTAATGGAAATTTTTTATTTCCTCTTCAAAGAAGTCTCTCTTTAAGTCTTCAGCCAACTTAGATATTGGACAGTTGTTCCTTTGAGGATTTGTTGTTGGGGGATTTATGATTTTGAGTCCTAAGTATATTTTAGATATAAGACATTATCTGTTTTATGACTCATGAAGAACTTCTCCCAGTAAGTGGGCTTTTTATTGATCTTGCTATCTATGAACTTTACCTTGCAGAAGATCAACTGTTTCATGCAATCCCATTTGTCCAACCTCTCTTTGATTCGTTTTGTTTCTGGTTCTCTATTAATATATATATGTATATATATATATATATATATATATATATATCACCCTGCATGATTATTATTTTTTCAAAATAATGGCAAGTAAATTCTGAAAATATTGTATAGTTTGATAACGTTCACGTTGATGTCCCTCTGATAAAGAAAGAGGTAATTCAAATTAGCAGGCAAAATGTTCATTTTTAAAAGGTAATACACATAGAATAATATTCACTATACCAATACAGTGAAATTAAATTTTATGCAGCTCATATTTAACTTAATTTTCTTGTCAAGGTGATATATAGAAAGGTTGCAGTAATTTTAAGTTAGTGGATACATAACATGTCAAAATTCTTATCCCCTCCCTCACTTTTCTCACACTTTTCCTTCACCCCAATACTCCTCACAAATCGTAATGTAAATTTCTAACATGTTGTCTTGTGAGTATTGCTATTGCATTGGTTTGCCTTTTGTCCTTTGTCTCACCATTTTATTGTTCCGCTTCCCTTGTCAAATGAAGATAAATGTATATACTATACACAGGATACTGAAATCAAATACAACAGTGGACACACCATAGAGGAAAACACAAAAGAAAAAAGAAATCACATAGTACATTAAAAAAAAAAAAAACAGCCACAAAGAAAAACCTTTCTTTCCATGTGTAGGAGTTTATTTTGCTCAGCATCATTTTATGTGGTCATTTATACATAGCTATTGAGCCATTCTGTTCATCTGCTAGGAATATCCTAGATATTTCCTAGTTATTACAAGTGAGGGAAACCATGGAATCTGTCTTTGTGTCTTGCTTATTTTTCTTAGTAGGATTTTTCCAAGTCTTTCCATTTCCTTATGAATTGGAAGCATAGAATTCCTCCGTATGTATATAAACCACATTTTGTCAATTCGTTCATCTACTGAGTGGTATATTGTTTTAAAACATGATTGCATGTAAGTATCACTTAAAGCCATTCAAAAATGACAGATGCCAACTCACCAGATATACTAATATCATGACTTCCAAGTAAGATAGTATTTTATGATGGTACAAGTGTTGAGATATCTGGAAGAGTCTGATGTATATCTTGCAATGCATTAGGCAGGAAGATATCCAATATCATATAGGATAAAAATGGTAGTGACAAAATATTTCCCTTGAGAGAGATATAGGAGGGTCCCAGAAGTATGAAGTAGTTCAGATAATTTTGAAGAATTTAGAAATGCAAGCTCAATTATGTCTCTTTAAAGAATAATTATGTAAGTGGAAGGGCAAAAGAAGGGTAAGAGAAGAAAATAACTGACAGCAGATCATTGTCCCAAGTTAGAGTATAAAAAGACATAATCTATAACTTCCAAGTTAAAGAGAGACCAGTTATGATGTGTCAATAGCTATTGAGGCATTTTCTATTTTAAAGAAGAATCAATTCGAGGAGTCTTCAGTCACATCAGTAAAGCTGTATGTTCAACCTAATGATTGGTGTTACTTGTCCTACATTTATAATGAGTAGGCTGATAAGATATCCAAACAACTCTAAATATATTGCAATAAAATCCCAAACTGATATGGATAGATGAGTTACTAATTGGAACTGTAGGACAAATTAGGCTTGTCTGTGCTTTAGTTCAATCTATAATCACCTGGGTAAATAAAGTTTACAAAAATATTCAGAGAATACCTCTAAAAAAAGTTCATGATTCATATCTGTATAATATTTGTAAGGTCAGGATTAAAGCATTTGTTACCAACATTTAGAATCAACAGGACCTGTTGAATTTATGTATCCAGAATTTTATGTCTTCACATTCATATCTCAACATTTTATCAATATGACTGTCATCAAAACAGTTCTTATTGACCTTTTCTATGTCCTTTTACTTTTCAAATCCAAATAGTAGATTTCCTTCAATATCTTCCTGAAAATACTTTCCTTCCTTTTCTTCTGTAAATCTATTTATTACTTTTTTGTTTCCTTATTTATCTCTTTCCTCCAATCTTATCCACACTGATACTCACATTGTTCACACTTTCATCAGAACTTTCCTTTTCCGCTTCCCTTTAATAATGTCCCTGATTTTATTATTATTTTTCATATTCATGTTCGTGGATATTTTGATGATGTTTAAACAGACCTATCTTTACATCTGTTTACATAAACCTTAGTACTATCAGAAAGTTTTTTCCTCTAAATCCATCTTTTCCACCTGTAGTCCTTATCATCAAGAATGTAAATAACATAGGAGACAGAGATGTGGAAACACTTTAGATTTCCTCTTACCCTACCTCCATCCATTATATAAATGAATGATCAAGATTTTCTCAGTTTCTGTCACTAATGTAATTTCTATGTACTCCTTTTTATGCCCCTGATACCAGTCTATTGCAAATACTCATCACCAGTCCCTCAGTCCTAAAACAACTGTTTACAAAGTATGCATTCTCCCCATAGTCTTTTCATATTGGTCCTCTCCATCACCAAATTGCTGTCCTTGTAAGCACACAGAGTGAAGAACTCAGACAAAAATTCTAGTACCATTATTTACTCACAACATTGACTGTTGGTCATACATTTCTCATCTGTAAATGTATGTAATCTACTAGAAATATTGAAGAATATAAATGTTGACTTCTAAAGCAAGGAAAAAGAAAGTAAACAGTCCTTACATTTTTCTACCTTAGCTTACAAATAAGGAAAGAGTCAAATTCAGTTTGTTTGTATAAAGTCAGAAATAGTTTCATGCAGAAATAAAAATAAATTTTAACTCCTGGCTCTGTAGCTTGTGTCCTTTTATGGTAACTGCAGATAAGTAAGTGGTATTATGTAAATTGTGTCATGTATTTACTGCTGTAATGAAGAACATAGTCTTAATATATCATTGGAAAACATTGGTTATTGAGTAGTATCTATATGAGAATGTTATTTGAACTAATCACACTAAGTGGAAACCTACATCTTAGTCCATCAAAATATGGAAATAAAAGATTTAATTTATAAGAAAATAATATCACCAAGAACAGTGAGTATACATTAGAAAGACTACTAGAATAACATTAAGGTTTTTACTGTCTCTACCTGTTTATTTGATTGTATTTCTTGATATTGAAACTCTCCTCTTTTTATTCTGGGTTTATTTTTTTTTTTGCTCGTCATGGGGCCTGGACTCTGGGCCTGGCACTGTCCCTCAGCTCTTCAGCTCAATGCACTCTACTACTTGAGCCACAGTGCCACTTCCCGCTTTTTCTGCTTATGTGGTGATGAAGAATCAAATCCAGAGCCTCATGTAAGCAAGGCCAACACTCCGTCAATGAGCCACCTTCCCAACATTCCTCTTGTTATTGTTATTGTATATAATCCAACACTGTTTATAACTATGCACTCAATGTGGGAAATTTAGCTTCAAAGATAATTGAAGTTTTTTGTTTTTTTTTTCCTTTTCAATCACAACATCGTCATTGTCAGGCTACACTGTGGTCATCATCCTCTCCATCCAAATTATTATTATTTTTTTTTAAATTTTATTTTATTTTATTTGAGAACATACTGTACAGAGGGGTTACAATTACATGGGCAGGATAATGCATACATTTCTTACCAAGCATTGCAGCCTCCTCCTTTGTTTACCCTTCACCTCCCTGCCCGGCCTCCCCCCTCCCTCCCAACCAATCATACCCCCCCTCCCCCCCCCACCGACATTGTAAAGCTGGTTTTGACATGACATTTTGTACTTCTCATTGTTGCAACAGGTCCACCTGAATCCTTAAACGACTTGTTTGTCCCCATCTCCTCCACATGTTATACTGACATCAAATATAGTGAAAGCGGGGGTTACACTGTGGGGGAGGGACATACAAAGCAACAAAGAAATAATCTTATAAATGCGTTAGAAACACATGCATGAAAGAAACAAAAACATTAAAATACATATTTGAGGTTTTGTTTTCCTAACATCACATTATCTGACTTTTTCCGCTTGACTCATACCTATACTAGATATTGCAAATAAGGGAAACCATGGGACCTATGTTTCTTTGGGCCTGGCTTACTTCACTTAATATAATTTTTTCCAAGCCTTTCCATTTCCTAACAAATGGGGAAATGTCATTCTTTCTGATGGAGGCATAGAATTCCATTGTGTATATATACCACATCTTCTTGATCCATTCATCTACTGAGGGGCATCTGGGTTGGTTCCATGTCTTAGCTATGGTAAATAATGCTGCAATAAACATAGTTGTGCTGGTAGCTTTAGTGTGGCCTTGTTTGTGATCATTTGGGTAAATGCCCAAAAGTGGGATTGCTGGGTCGTTGGGGAGCTCTATGTGGAGTCTTTTGAGGAACCTCCATACTGCTTTCCAAAGTGGTTGAACAAGTTTACATTCCCACCAACAATGAAGTAAGGTTCCTTTCTGTCCACATCCCCTCCAGCATCTGTTGTTGTTAGAGTTCTTGATTTTTGCTGTTCTAACTGGAGTGAGGTGATATCTCAATGTTGTTTTGATTTGCATTTCTTTTATGGCTAGGGATGTTGAACATTTCTTCATGTGTCTATTGGCCATCCTTCTTTCTTCTTCAGAGAAGCTTCTCTTTAAGTCTTTCGCCCACTTACTTATTGGGCAGTTGTTTCTTTGAGGGTTTGTTGTTGGGTGGTTTAATTTTTTGAGTTCCAAGTATATTTTAGATATGAGACCCTTGTCCGTTGTATGGCTAGTAAAGATCTTCTCCCAGTCCGTGGGCTTTCTATTGATCTTGCTAGCTATGTCATTTGCCCTGCAGAAGCTCTGCAACCTTATGCAATCCCATTTGTCCAACCTTTCTTTGATTTGTTGTGTTTCCGGGTCTCTATTCAGAAAATTTCGGTCTGAGCCAAGGAGACCCAGGGTTTCTCCTATTCCATCCTGTAATGTTTTCAGAGTGTCTGCTTTGAGTTCAAGGTCTTTGATCCATTTGGAGTTGATTCTGGTGCAGGGTGATATATAAGGATCTAGCTTTAGTTTTCTACATGTAGTTAACCAGTTTTGCCAGCACCATTTACTGAAGAGGCTGTCTGTCTTCCATTCTATTGTTTTAGCTCCCTTATCGAAGATTAGATGGCTATAGGTCTGTAGGTTCATTTCTGGGTTTTCAATTCTATTCCATTGGTCCTGAGGTCTGTTCTTGTGCCAGTACCAAGCTGTTTTGATTACTATGGCTTTATAGTAGAGTTTGAAATTTGGTATTGATATTCCTCCAGCAGTGTTCTTTCCATTCAGGAGCGTTTTTGCTATTCGGTGTCTTTTATTGTTCCATATGAATTTTTGGATTGCCTCTTCTATTTCCTTGAAGAATGAGGTTGGAATTTGGATAGGTATTGCGTTGAATTTGTAGATAGCCTTGGGAAGTATTGCCATTTTCACGATGTTAATCTTTCCAATCCAGGAGCATGGGAGGTTTTGCATTTTTTAAGTTCTGTGTTGATTTCCTTTTTCAAGATTTTAAAGTTTTCATCATAGAGGTCCTTCACTTCTTTAGTTAAGTTAATTCCTAGGTATTTTATTTTTTGTGGGGCTATTACAAATGGAGTTGCTTTCCTAATTTCAGCCACACTTTTCTCATTATTGGCATACAGAAAAGCCATTGATTTTTGGGGGTTAATTTTATAACCGGATACTTTGCCAAAGTTTTGAATCAGCTTGAGTAATTTGGGAGTGGAGTCTATGGGATTCTTTAAATACAAGATCATGTCATCTGCAAAGAGGGAGAGTTTTATTTCTTCTTTCCCTATTTGGATCCCCTTTATGTCTGCATCTTGTCTTATTGCTGTAGCTAGGCATTCTAATACTAGATTGAAGAGAAGTGGAGAGAGTGGGCATCCTTGTCTTGTTCCTGAGTTAAGAGGAAATGGCTTTTGTTTTTCACCATTGAGTATAATGCTGGCTGTAGGTTTGTCATATACAGCCTTTATTGTATTGAGGAATGTTCCATGGATTCCTAATTTTTCCAAAACCTTCACCATAAAGGGGTGTTGGATCTTGTCGAATGCTTTTTCTGCATCTATTGAGATAACCATGTGGTTCTTATTCTTGCTCCTGTTGATGTGATGAATAATATTAATTGATTTGCGTATATTGAACCAGCTTTGCGTCCCTGAAATGAATCCTGTTTGATCGTGGTGTATGATTTTTTGGATGAATTGTTGAAGTCGATTGGCCAAAATTTTGTTGAGAGGTTTCACATCAATGTTCATCAAAGAAATGGGTCTATAGTTCTCTTTCTTTGATGAGTCCCTGCCTGGTTTTGGGATGAGGGTTATGATGGCTTCATAGAATGTGTTCGGTAGTGAGCTTTCTCTTTCAATTTCATTGAAGAGTTGGAGGAGAATTGGTGTGAGCTCTGCTTTGAAGGCCTTGTAAAATTCCGCTGTAAAACCATCTGGTCCTGGACTTTTCTTAGTTGGGAGGTCTCTTATTGCTGTTTCTATTTCAATGCTTGATATGGGCCTGTTAATATAGTTTACCTCATCTTGGTTTAGTTTTGGCATGTCAATATTTGCTAGGAAGAGGTCCATTTCTGTCAAGTTCTCAAACTTATTAGCATAAAGTTTTGAGAAGTATTCCCTTATAATGTTCTGAATCTTGCTTGTTTCCGTGGTGATGTTTCCATTCTCATCTCTGAGTTTATTAATTTGGGTGTGTTCTCTTCTTTTTCTGATAAGATTTGCTAAGGGTCTGTCAATTTTGTTAAGTTTTTCGAAGAACCAACTCTTTGTTTTGTTGATTCTTTCTATAGTTTTTTTGGATTCTAATTCATTTAATTCTGATTTAATTTTGATTATTTCTTTCCGTCTACTGGATTGGGGTTTATCTTGCTGCTCTTTTTCAAGGAGGTTTAGATGTGTCATTAAATTGTTAGTTTCAGATCTCTCCAATTTGTTGATGTAGGAGCTCAGAGCTATAAACTTGCCTCTGAGTACTGCCTTTGCTGTGTCCCAGAGGAGCTGGTATTTTGTGTGTTCATTTTTGTTGAATAGCATGAACATTTGAATTTCCTCTCTAATCTCTTCCATGACCCACTCATGATTCAGCAGTGTGTTGTTCAGCCTCCATGTGATACCGGACTTTCTTTGGTGGCTTTTGATGTTGAGTTCTAACTTTATTCCCTTGTGGTCAGAGAGAATGCAAGGTATAACTTCAATGTTTCTGAATTTAGACAAGTTTGCTTTGTGGCCTAAAATGTGGTCTATTTTAGAAAACGTTCCATGTGCTGCTGAGAAAAACGTGTATTCTGATGCTGCTGGGTGAAATGTTCGGTAAATGTCTGTTAAGTCTAGTTGATCGATGCAGCTGTTTAGATCTGCGGTTTCTCTGTTGAGTTTTTGCCGAGTTGATCTATCTAGTGGGGAGAGTGGTGTGTTAAAATCCCCAACGATTAATGTCTTTGGATCTATATGGGATTTGAGGGAAAGTAGTGTTTCTTTGATAAATTTGGGTGCTCCATTGTTTGGCGAATAGATATTTAGAATTGTAATATCCTCCTGAAGGAGAGATCCTTTAATTAGTATGTAGCGACCTTCTTTATCTCTTTTCATGAATTTTAATTTGAAGTCTATTTTATCTGATATTAGGATTATAACTCCCGCCTGTTTATGCGGTCCGTTTGCTTGGTAGATTTTGTTCCAGCCTTTAACATTGAAAATGTGTTTGTTTTTATGGGCAAGATGTGACTCCTGCAGGCAGCAGATAGAAGGGTCTTGTTTTTTAATCCAACTAGACAGTCTATGTCGCTTGATTGGAGAGTTCAGTCCGTTAACATTAAGAGATAGGACTGAGAGGTATTTGGGAGTTCCTGCCATGTTATCTACCTTCTTGGGGGCTGCGAAAACTGGGTTCTTCCTATGGTTCTTGGATTCTCAGTTTGGGTGCAGTTTCTTGGCTTTTATTGCAGTCTTGTTGGTTTTCTATGTGTAGGACATCTTTAAGAATCTTTTGTAGGGCTGGTTTGGTGGAGATGTATTGTTTCAATTTTTCTTTGCTATGGAAGGTTTTTATTTGGCCTTCAGTTATGAAGGAGAGTTTAGCTGGGTACAGTATTCTTGGTTGATAGTTGTTTGTTTTTAGGGCATGGCATACATCATTCCAGGCTCTTCTTGCTTTGATTGTCTCTGCTGAGAAATCTGAGGTGATTCTAATTGGTTTCCCTTTATAAGTGAATACCCTTTTCTCCCTGACAGCTTTAAGGATCTTTTCCTTGTTCTGAGTTGATCCTGTGTGGATTATAATGTGACGGTGGGATGTCCTATTCTGGTCTGGTCTATTTGGGGTTCTAAAGGCTTCTTGTATCTGGACAGGCCTATCTTTTTGCATGTTTGGGAAGTTCTCTGCTAGGATCCTGTTAAACAGATTTCCTAGACCATTAACTTCTGTTTCTAGGTGTTCCTCTACACCCATTATCCTTAGATTAGGCCTTCTGATGGTGTCTTCCAGGTGTTGGATAGATCTATCATATTTCTTGGACTTGTCTTGTATCGTTGTATGTTCTTTCTCTATAATATCTAGGCTGTCTTCAATCCCTGAGATTCGATCTTCTGCATGGTCTAACCTGCTGTCAAGACTCTCTACTTTGTTTTTTATCTCTTTTCCTTCTAGTTGGTCAGCTTTGATGGCTTCAAGTTCTTTGTTGAAGCTCTGTTTTAGGTCTTGTATGAATTTCTTTACTTCCTTAATTTGGTGTTCAGTGTTTGTCCTCAAATCACTTAGTTGATTGGTTATGGTTTCTTTGGGCTCCCATTCCTTCTGTTGGGTTCCATTCAGCATTCCCTTTGTGGTCTCCCTGACTTCCTTCAGCTCTTTGTTAATGGATTCCATGAATGCCTTTAGTGATCTTTGTGTGTTCTCTACCTGGTCTCTCATTTCCTGTATTACTCTTTGATTAGCTTCCTCCCGTTCGTGGGATTCCTGCAGATCTCTTTGAGTGTTCTCAGCCTGCTCACGCCATTCCTCCCTTTCTCTTTGAGTATTCTCAAGTTGTTCACGCAAATCCTGTATCAGTTTTTGAGTAGCTTCCTCACGCTTATGATATTCCTGTATAAACTTCTGGGATGCCTCCTCTCTCTCCCTATCACGCTCATACAGAGTCCTTTGTACGTTGTCAAACTTTTCATTTATCATGTTTGCCACCAGTGTTTGTAGAGCTGTTTGGGAACTCTCCTCTGGATTATTCATTATCTGTTCTAACCCCTGATTATCAGGATTGGGAATTGAGATACCCGAATTTGCCATTTTTCTTGTGTTTTTCCGGCTTACTCTGCCCATTTGAGATGAAGATAGCACCAGTTTTGTGCTAGAACACTATCTTAAGGCAACCATCAACCAAAGTTTGCATTTGTACAGTCAATAGTCTACAGATATAATCTAGTTCAACAGATACATCTATTCGACATCAAACAACTATATGTTAAAGGACTTCGAACCGCAGAGAAGAATTTGGAAAGCCAGAAATTATTAGGGTTAGGAAGAGATGTGGGTAAAAAATAGGAATAGATTGGTGTGGGGAGGCACAGGGAAAGTTAACTATGTCCTAATCACAATGCAGGAAATAGGTTGGGTAGGATGTAAGTAGAGAGAGAGAGAAAAAGAAGAAAGGGAAAGGGGAATGAAAAGAGACCAGAAAAAAAATAGAAACGTAAAAATTAATGTTATTTTAGAGATTAAAAGACCATCTATTTATAGAGGAATATGAATATGTTGAGAGAAAGGGAGGGACATAGAGGAGATGAGAAAAACTTTAAAAAATGCTTAAAATATTGTATAGGTATAAAGTACTGCTATTAGTGAATTTAAGTCTCAGAGGTTTTGAATTGAGTAATAAGTTTGTGGATTAAGTGTGTACACAATGGGGGATAGGGTCTACTGGTTAACTACGGGTTTATCTGAGGATGTGCAGGATGAGAGTTAAGTCACATAAAGATGAACAAAGAGGAAAAGATGGAAAGGATAGGAAAGTGAGAAGAAAAGATCAGAAGTTCAGTAGAGCTAGAAAAAAAAAACAAAAAGATAATTAAGAATGAAAGAAAAAGAGAAAGAAGACAAGAAAAGAAAAGAAAACACACATTCACGTATTCCTAAAATAAAAATTATAAGAGGAGAAGAAAAAAAAAAAGTTAATGGAAAACAATTATTTTTTCAGAAGAGGCAAAAATTAAAGATTAATAAAAGTTTTAGAAAAGCAAAAAAAATTTTTTATATATATATAAGGTAACAAAAAATGAAAAAAAAAAACAAAACAAGAAAAAGAAAAAAAGAAAAGAAGAAGAAGAAAAAAAAGTTCTTTGATTTTTTTTTTTTTTTTGGGAGGGGTGGGAAGAGTCCTGTATCTCCCTTTTGTCTGTAACCAGAGTCTGGTTGGAGTCTCTGGTCAGCTTGAGGTCCTGTGGCTTGATTGGTTTCTTAAGTCAGTTTGTTGGAACAGGCAGAAAAATGCTCTGCTTTACCCAAGATTTTGAGATCCCCCTCCCAGGTTAGTTTACTGGGAGGGTGATCTGCTTTGAGAATCACAAAAGAGGGGGATGCACTGATGAGGCTAGGTTCTGGGTAGAGTTGAGGCCTTTCAACGAACAGTAGCTTTTCCCTGGGGCTATTTTGTGAAAAAAAAAATCACAGCACCCAGCCTGGAGCCATTCTCAGGGTTTCTGTTTTTCAATTGATTGTGGTGGCTGCTAGAGGGAGGGGCAGCCTCTGGCTCTGGCCACCCAGCGAGGAGAGCCACTCCAATGGCTGGTGCCTGAGCTGGGCGACCCCTCCCTGGATGGAACTGAGTCTGTGAGGTCACCTCACCGCCAAGTTCCTGTGACCTGCCAAATGTCTAGCTCTATTCCAAGGCCTGAGCTGGAGCTAGCCGCTCCTCCGAGCTTTGTCGGTATCCAAGATGGCGATCACCGGTGCTGGGTTGGGGAGGGGTGGCCTTCCCTCCTCTGCTCCCAGAGGAGTGAGGAAGTGGGGCTTCTACTCACGCGGAGTCATGGATCTCGGGTCGTCTCTGGTCTGCAAAGTGCAGGATGAAGTTGTCCGCTCCTTGTCGGTTCTTGCTGGTGTTGAGTAGAATCCGCTCCACCGCTGCGTCTGGCTCCTTCGTCCCGGATTGCCTCCATCCAAATTATTATTAACATCATAAGTGCTAATTATTGAACGTTGGTATGTGTCTATGATTTTACTATTATTTGTCTTTTGATTAATAATTTTAATGTTACCAATGTGCATGCATCCATATTGAAATTTTGAAAAAATAAACAAAAAAACTAAACCATATCAGGTAGCTTAACTATGTGCTTATAACAAATTATGGAATAGATTTTTTGAAGCATTGCAAATTCCTAATCAGTGTTAATTAACTTCCTCTCTCTCCTTAACTACGACAAATATTTAAGAGTTTGGGCAGAACCTTTTCAAGTAATATACTGTAAATATTACTACAATATCATGTGTATATCTAAAATTCCCTTGAAAATAATAAACTCTACTTTCTATTGAAATATTAGTTATTTTATTCTATGAAACTTTTAGAAAAATAGACTGTATATCTTTGAAAGGAAAAAGGTAAAAATACTAACATAAAAGTTTTAGAGGTAGTCTGTCATATATATATATATATATAGAGAGAGAGAGAGAGAGAATAGTACATTTTTAGAGATTATTTGTCATCAGAAATATATACATATACCTAAATTTATTTGCAGAATGATATACATCATAGTGAAACAAACATCTTAAAACATAATTAAAATTAAAAAAAAAAAAAAAACTTCATGAAACCAAGTCCCGGTAACTCACCCTTATAATACGAGCTATTCTGGGTGCTGAGAACTTAGAATTGTTTTCAAAACTAGCCCAGACCGAACAGTAATTGTTAGCTTCTTATCTTCAATTAACCACTAAACACAGGAATTAGCTCTTTTCCTCAAGTTATAGAGTGCTGTCTTTGAGCATAAAAAGGCTTAGGGACAATGCCCAGGCCTTGCAAACAACACCCACAACAACAAATTGTATCACATTAATTTCACAAAAGCATCTTTTAACTGCTGTGAACATTTCTTAGAAACACGAATACATACCCCTGGAAAATGTTAAGTAAAAAAGTATAGAATATTTACATCTATGTTAAAGACATGACTATTTAGATTGTTTAAGATATTTAGGTAATGATTAGAAGTTAAGAATAATGATAGGTAGGTCATATATTGGGACTGTTTTTTTTTTATTCTATTGTACAATAGTAATAAAATGATATTTATAATGATTATATAAAATTACTATTGCTTGGTATTTGAATTATCATAAGTGATAAATATTTTTAAATGATTTCCAAAGCAAAGGGGGTATCAATTCTTTTGTAATTTCAAAACAATTAAGAAAATGGTTTCAAGTCTGGTTCACTCTAAGTCTATGTTTGTTTTCTTGTTCTAGTTTTCATAGGAGAAATTAAAATTCCAAAAATTTAATGGATATTGGCATTCAGGAACATCTTCACATACACTAATATTGGAGTCATTAAGTGGAATTGTTTTATTTCATTTGTTACTTTCACAAATAAATCAAGATGATTGTGTATTTTCTTCTTTTCACTGCTTTTGGCTCTTATCTTGAGAATACATTTTTCCTAGCAAGGTAGAGATAAGCAATTGGTTTGAGCAAGTAACATATGACTTTCATAAAATGCAGATGCATAGATTTGTATCTTCTGTCATTTGCTAAAAGTTTCTTCCAGAAAAGTTTCTCAATTACTTAGAAGTTTTTCCCTTTCCCCTCCACAAATTATACCTACATCAAATACAGTGAAAGCAGGGGTTATACTGTGGGGGAGGGACATACAAAACAACAAAGAAATAATCTTATAAATGTGTTAGAAACAATCACATGAAAGAAAAAAAACATTTGAATACATATCTTAGGGATCATTTCCTTAACATCACCTTATCTGAACTTTTCTGCTTGACATGCATACATATACTAGATATTGCAAATAAAGGAAAACATGGGGAAAAAATAGGGATAAAGGTCGACTCATTGCAACAATGAGATGACAAGTCCTTATGTCGAAAAATGAACTTTACAACTTTGGTGGGGAGGGGTAGGGGGGAGGATAGGGTGGGGCAGCGGGGGAGGATGGGAAGGGATGGGAAGAGGAAACAAAGAGGAGGCTACAATGCTTGATAAGAAATATACTCATTATTTTGCCCATGTAATAGTAACCCCTCTGTACAGTATATTCACAATAAAATATAAAAATAATAAAAAAAATACTTAGAAATGATGCATAATTCCTAGGTATAGGTATTCCAGTTATCACGTTTACTTTTGGATTAAGTTATCTCTGTATAAACTCAAACGGACAAAATACCCTCAAAATAAACAGAAATCACATCTTTGTTTTTTTTTTTGGGGGGGGGGATGTCAGGTCTTGGGGCCTGAACTCTGGGCCTGGGCATTGTCCCTCAGCTCTTCAGCTCAAGGCGAGTGCTCTATCACTTGAGCCACAGCAACACTTCCGGCTTTTTTCTTTTTGCTTATGTGGTGCTGAGGAATCGAACCCAGGGCCTTGAGCATGCAAGGCAAGCGCTGTACCACTGAGCCACCTTCCCAGCCCCACATCTTTGTTTTAAATGTAGTAGTTTACCAAGAGTTTTTAGCCAACACCAAAAACATCTTTTTAGCTATTCAGCATTTTGTGTGAAGAAGTTTTAACAATAGTGATTTTTTTTCCTGACATGCAATTCACTTACAATATATTATCACCTTTTATTGTATACATTTTAGTGCTTTGGAAGTGAATTGTACTTTTATAAGTTTTCAAAGCCTAATTTTCACAAACTTGCATTTCTTCAAATAGAAATGCTATAAATTTTAGAACAGACATGAAAATAGATATAAAATTCAGTTACCGGAATTTCCCCAGCATACATCCTCTATAGTGTGTCTTTTCAAAATTTGTTTTTGGGGATCATTTCCAGGGTCTCACACATACTATTCAAGTTCACTGTCAACTAACTACATTCTCTGTCCAAAAAAGTTTTTTACTTCTGTTTAATACATTCATAGAAGTGTATTGCCTGGATCCTATACAATTCTCTTTCACCGTTTGAAGACTTGAAAAGTTGTTTGCTAAAATGATTGCAGTATTATACAAATCGATCACTATGAGAAGTATATCAATTTCTCCACAAGTATATCAATTTCTCCACAAGTATATCAATTTCTCCACAAAATGCATTACTATATTTTGCATCCTCTTTTTATATTATGGTCATACTAGTTAGTTTTCTTTTTATTATTTCTTAGACACTAAAGAGGATCTTATTTCATATGCTCCTCCTATTGACTATTAATTTACATATGTTATTTAAAGAAATATCCTATTCAGGAAAAAATTTATATAGAATTAGAAGATATAAAAATACTTAAGTTTCAGAATCATTATAGCATTAACATTGTAGCATTAACAAATATGTGCCCTCTGTTGGATATGTTTTCATTTCTGTTATAGTGTCCCTTGAATTATGAAAGATTATCACTTGATATAATACAGTTCTTGCTTTTCTTTAGCCAGTAATGTTTTCCATGTCAAATTTTAAGAAACCTTTACTGATCAATGTCATGAATTTTTTCATTTATGTTTTATAGGTTTTTACATCTCACATTTAGTTTGATAATCATTCTTTATAAGGTTTGAGGTAGGCCAGGTGCCAGTGGCTCACGCCTGTAATCCCAGCTACTCAGGAGGCTGAGATCTGAGGTTCGTGGTTTAAAGCCACCCCGAGCAGGAAATCCATGAGACACTTATCTCCAATAAACCACTACAAAAACGGAAGTTTTGCTGTTGCTCAAGTGGTAGAGTGCTCACCTTGAGCTGAAGAGCACATGGATAGTGCAAAAGCCCAGAGTTCAAACCCCATGACCGACATACAAACAAACAAACAAAGGATTGAGGTAGTAGTCTAAGATCGTTCTTTAAATCCAGAGAGGCAATAGTGCCAATACAACCATTTATGATTCTGTTTTTATTTCATAAAATCGTAGAATCTTTTTCAAAATCTGTGGACCATAAAACTAAGAATTTATTTTTGAAAAATCTGTTACCTTATTCTATGTGTCTGTTCTTATAGTTGAACTATATTGTCTTCACTACTAAACATGGTAATACTATTCAAACTAGTATGAAGGCTCAAGCTAAACCATTTTACAAGATTGCTCTGACTGACCTGAATTCCTTGAATTTACATACAAGATTATTGAGCAGGTGGACCAATATTCTACAGAGATATCTAAATATTTGATAGTCACTCATATTTCGCACCTTGTGAAAATACAAACCCCTGATATTATATATAGAAAATGTCTTTAGAGACTGCTCAATGCAACTAAAATTAATTTAGGAATGAGATAAGATTTAGATAACAGTACAGCATAATAAAGCTGAATAATAACGACTTGAGCTGTACTGCAGAAGAGAGTGAGAGGGGGAAGAATGGTGGACCACATAGGAGCTGTATGTCATTGGTATTGTTTCAAAAAACAGAAAGACTTCAGAGAAGACAAGGAGAAAAATATAGTGTCCTGAATCTAGTTTCTTTTTAATCCACTGATAGTTTGGACTGAAAGTCAGATAACATGGGAAAAATAAAATAGAAAATAAAGCATTGTATAGAGCTATTACAATGTAAAGAAGTTGTAATAGGAATATAATTTATTTCCAAAGAAATAAGAGAAAGAATAACAATAACAATTGCTAACGTGGATAGAAGATGGATCACATTTCATCATATATAATTTTTAAAAAACATACTACGAAAGAAAATTTAAAAGTCATAATTTAAAATACAATTTGTATTATAACTAGATAGTATAGCTCAGTGGTAAAATATTGGCCTAACATATGTGAAGCAATTGTGTGATCTCCCAAGCATTGCAAAGTACACACTAAGCACACATACAAAAAACCCACATAAACACACACACATACCACATACACACATTTGGAATATTGTTATTATCATATTAAACAGAGGAAATTATCACAAATAGTAAAACCATTTTAATATATGTAATCATAATATTGCTCATACTATTTAAAAGTTTAGTAGAAGTAAAATAGTCACAAGATACTTGGATTCTTATAGATTGAATAAATTGAAAATTAAGAAATAAAAGACATGAGAACTTTACAAACAAATTTTAAATAATAAACATTTTGAAATATGTGTCCTTTTAGTTTGACAAAAGATTGATGCTACTGGTGTTTTAACTCAAGATTTAGAAGATGATAACCAAGTGCTCTATATCTTGCTAGGGATGGCTATATCTCTAATCATTTCACTCTGGACATTTTATGATAAGGTCTCATAATTTCTCAATCTCGCCCGAATTACAAATCCTATTTATACTTCCCACCATAGTTAGAAAATGCAGACCACAAATTACTATGCCTAGCTCAAATATTTTTTTTTAATTCAAGTACAAATATTTCCAAAAAGTGACCAGATAATAAAGCCTTTTTTAATAAAGTATGTGCTTCTTGAAAATATACTATTTGTTACATAGACAAACATGTTTAGCACTATAACAAAATAAATTTATTTAAATTCACCAACCATATAAAATTTAAGAAAATAATTTTTTACATATTCACATGTTAAGTATTTTGAAAATAAATATATGTCTGAATAATTTACATGTGCTAAAATTATGCAAAACTAAATTAACTAATCCTACAACTCTGAAAAAAGAATTACCCTAAGGAAATAAAACAAAATAAGTTCAAAAGTTGAAATTTAGAAAATAAAGTGTACTCTTTAGTTGACTTAAGTAACTGTAAACCCTCTGTATATCAATTTTATAATAAAAAATTCATGAACATAGAAAGAAAAGTACCCATTGGTCAATAACAACAGGAAAAACATCAGTAGATTTTTTTTGAGTGTTCAAAAAAATAAATGGAAGGGATAACAATGTTCCTTCCATAATAAATGTACTCATTACCTTACTTAAGTAAATGTATCCCCTCTGTACTTTACCTTTACCATAAAATTAAATTGAAATTAAAAACAAACTATATAATATACCAATTAAGAATTTGTAGAGAGCTAGGAAGGTGGCTCAATGGTAGTGCGCTTGCCTTGCATGCTTGAGTCCCTGGGTTCGATTCCTCAGCATCACATAAACAGAAAAAAAAGCTGGAAGTGGCGCTGTGGCTCAAGTGGTAGAGTGCTAGCCTTGAGCTAGCCTTGAGGGAGAGTGCCCAGGCCCAGAGTTCAGGTTCCAGGACCAGATCCCTCCCCCCCCAAAAAAACCAGAATTACTAGAAGCCATTGGTTAAAACTTTTTAGAAAACTGCCCTAAGTACCCAAGTAATATAATTTGATGATACTATTTATATACTTCAACTTCAGCAGAGAAGCTAAAAGTTTAAAAACTGTTACAAAGTAAAGTAATACATCAGAATATATTATTGTTAATAATAATCATAAGATGAATTTATAGTGGTAGTCAAATATGTAAGAAATGAGGCAATTTGCCATTTGTTTGCACTTAATAAGTGAGAAAGAATTTTCTAGGTCTTTTTAAATATATAATAAGTTTAATAAAGAAACTATTGTCACATCATATGAAGCTGATATTAGAACAAAGAGCAGATTGTACTAAGTTTTGGATGTTAATGTATATACTTATTTTGGTTGTGGGAAATTGTGTTCAACTTGGGGTATTGTTTTTGTTAGACTGGTTAATTTTTGGATAAGGGTTTCCTTTCCACAAGAACAAGCACCTGATCTGTATTTTTAGCCTTCCCATTACCAATGGCATAAGAGTTGCACACCAACTTGTCTAGATTCCTACCTTGGCTGACCTGGATTCTGCAGTCCTTCCAATCTTAACCTGTAAATAGTGCAGGATGGTGGAAATAATACAGTGCATCGAGAGATAGATTGAGAAGGAAGTCCACTAAACTTTTGGCCTGGGTTCTGTTCTCAAGCCTCCTCAATAGTTAAGAGTTCAGTTGGAAGCCCCTGATGCCAAGCAGTAAGAGTATTTTTAAAGCAACTAGACATACATATGACTTAGGCATGTGAACACCTCAGGACAAGAATAAAAGAGCAGTGAAGCATAGAGGACAGGCCCAATTTTAACTAGCTACTTAGAGGCTGAATAAGCTTAGCTAGCTACTCGGGAGGCTGAGATATGAAGACCACTATTCAAAGTCAGTCCAATCATGAAAATAAATGCGATTATCTCCAAAAAAACAGAAGTGGAACAATGGCTCAAGTGTTAAACCACTATCCTTGGTCACAGAAGCTTAGGGAGAGTGCCCAGGCACTATCAAGCCTCAGGAATGATGAATGAATGAATGAGCACATGCACGTGCCCGTGCATGTATACGTGTGCATGTGTACACACACACTCTCTCTTTCTCACACACACACAAATGAGTATTTCAATGTGAAGTTCTTTTTTTTACCTTGCTGTAATCTATTTCCCTGTATTAGTTTACAAATTAAAAAAATCAGCTAAGCACCTATTTACATACAACTCATCTTGTTTCTCTAAAGTCTACTCTTTTTGGAAGCATGCTTTTATTTGACCCAAATGTAAATTATTCAGAAGGTCGATTCATCTCCCTCAATTCTGTAGAATTAGATGATTGTTTAGCTTCCTCCAAGCAATATAATTTTGTGAAATCCTGCATCAAGCAATGTATTTCTTTCACTAGAAGGGAAGTCTCTGTCAAACAATTAATAATAGGTTTTTCTTCTTCTTGCTAGCATCTGTAGTTTTATTATCTTCATATATTTCATGATCTGTCTGTGTATGACAAAGACTGTTGTGAAAATAAAAAGACCCTTCGCAGCACTTATCATTTATATATCATTCATAGATATGAAGGTGTTTGAATATTACTGAAATTGCTTTGGAATGAATCATGTTCACATTGACTATCGTGGAAAATAAGAATTGGTTTCTCAGAACTTTAGGTAAGAACTTGATTGAAAGAAACAAAAGGAAAAGTGAGAAACAACTCAACACATACATTAAAATGAAACAAAACAACCCTAGAAAACAAATTAATTCATTACTCAAGAACCTGCAGGAAATGCAAAGGCTTAAAAAAAACATCAGCTATGACAAGCTTATGAAAATCCTGACTACATGGGAGTCTACTCTTGTGAGGATAGAGGTTAAAGCCCAGACTGGACGGAAAGATATATACACAATGCCATGCACCTGTTATTCTAAATTCCAGGAAGAATAACATAACTTGGACTGAGCCCAAGATCATACACAAGTATCTGAAAAATGATCAGGATAATTTAGGGCTGGAGACATGAAAACGTGGTAAGAACATCCATTTATGGGGCACAAGACACTCAGTTTAAACTCTAATATTATGGGTATTAAAGTAAAAAGCTATGATTTTAAATAATTGTAAGATTTGAGTATTTGAGTGGAAAAATGCATGAGAGAGATAGAATGAACCCATGCAATGCTTTCAACTTAAGTGAAAATGTTTTGTGGTACTTCAGACAAAACAGTTACCTTGCAAATGAGCATGGTTGTGCATTTGAGTGATGGAAATACTTTACTTACACAGGTGTAAATTAAATAGATTTTATATGGGTAGATTGTATTTCTTGAATTAAAGCCTGGATGATGTCCCTGAGATTTTTCTCTCAAGGCTACCATTCTACTACTTTGAGCCACAGTTCCAATTCTGATTTTCTGTTGATTGTTTAGTGATAAGAGGCTCCTGACATTCCTGTCCAAGATGGGTTCAAATCATGATTGTCAGATCTCAGCCTCCCGAGCTACCAGGATGCCAGGCAATAGCCGCCGATAGTTTTAATAATTTAGAAAATTGTACAGTTACTGAAGTTATTCATTATCATTATAACCTGTGTAATATATGTGTGTGTGTATATATCAATGCATATGGATAGAAATATTTTAACATATTTTTGTATCTACAGTAGATTTATGAAATCATTCATTATAAAATAAAATGGAAACTAAAGTTAATAAGGAGCAAAACAAAGGAAATTATCACTTTTCTTGTTGTTGAATGGAATACGAATTGCGAGAATCAGTTTGGGAAAACCATCTCTACGTTAACAGAATAGATAAGAGGTATTAATTCCAATCCATCTATTTTCCCATATTGTGCAACCTCACACATGAGTGTCAAAATCAAACCACACTTTTTGCCTTTGCTTTTAACTCACTTGTTATAATTTATGGGTTAGTTGAAGTAATCAAATAAAGATTAGAATAACATTATGTGAAGTTATGAATTAGAGCTGAAAATGATTTTAAATGTGATAATACCTAATTAAATTGCATATTTCTTACTTTTACTCTGTAATGTCCCTCATTTCCACATTAGGAAAGTACATAGAAGGTTCTCATTAAATTATGTGTACATTTATGAAATAATGTATTGAAAGAATATGGGCACAGTGTGGTTTTAGCTTATTGAGACCTGTGTTTCTGAAGACTTGCAATACATTGTGATGAAGGGAGGGATGTGATTATTCTGGAAAACTGGCTAGAGGATTGCTCACATAAAGGTAGTGATGAATTCTTCCAAAAAGTTACAGTAAAATCACTTTCACAACCATGTTCACTGCTGCACTATTCACCGTAGCCAAGTTACAGAAACAGCCCAGATGCCCTTTGGTGGGGTGATGGTTGGAGAAAGTGTGGCACATATAAAAAATTGGATTTCAACCATCAATTATGAAGACTGTTACATTATTTGCAACGAAATGGATAGATCTAAAACTATATTAAGTGAACTAAGAGCCAGACACACAAAGGACCCATGTTCTGTCTCATATTTGGAAGCTAGAATTTTATTACAAGTTTATACAAAAATATTAACCAAAGCATGCTATGTGCGGAGGAGTATTTCAAAGGTGTAATTTCTTATAAAAGTGAACTTTTAATCCAATAAAATATATATCAGGAAACTATCAGTTGGAAGATGTGAGGGGAAGTCAAAAGGAAGGAATAAGGAGAGTTATGGAGGAAGACAGTAAAAGTATAATATTCAATGTAGATAGTATGAAACTAGGAAAAATTAAAGTGGGGTGAGATTTGGAAGGGTGTGGAAAAGTTATAAAGATCCTTTATACTTAAAAAAATTGGTTTGTTGAATGGAAATTCCATTGTCCAAGTATTTAAGATAATAAAAATATAATTAAAAACAATGGAGACATCTGATCTTAAATTCTATTTAAATCTCTTTTAAAAAATAAAATTGCTCTATAAATTGATCAGAGGGATGGATTTTGTGGCTAGCTAGATCATTGCACATCTGTCTCTCTCCTCTCCCTTTCATGGTTTTCACAGGTAATATGATTGCTCCATAATTATCCTAATTTATTTTGCTTTTATATTTTTGATTGCATCATTTCACTTTCTCCTCCGCCATTTCCCAACTAATTTACATAGAAGGCATTATTTCCTATTTTCTCATTCCTAGAATAAGCTGCACATGAAGACACCACTGGCCCTCATTTTCAGTCTGTACCTTTGAATACGGAGGAAAATCTTTCCTCTGCTCTCTACCAATTCCATGTTAGAATCATTTAGAATAGTAATAATGATAAAAAAGAGAAAATAAATAATAGTGAAAAAAAACAGATGCAGAAAATTCATCGGATTTTTCTGACCAGGTTATCCAATGTGAACTATTGGGAAAGTACATGGACACCTCATTCTCACTGGCACTCAAAGTCTCTAGCTAGGCAATTCTGATGAAGATGAGGAACAAGTTGAAAAAGTGAGAAATTGTATCAATTGCAAGAAAAAATGGAGAAGGATTCAAGCAAATTTCTTCTTTGGTCTACCGAAAATAATCACCTTACTACAGTGCAGAAACTACTTTCCAAAAAGGCCACTCATCTGAATACTAGGGATAACAATGAGTGTACTCCTCTTCATCGAGAAGCCTACAGTGGACACTTAGGCTTCTTTATTTCATCATGATGCAGATACCAATGGCCAAACTAAAGGCCTCTTGACCCCCTTGCTTCTTGCTGCTGGGAATAGAAATAGCAAAATTATGCTAGATCTCCTTCTGTTGAACCATTATATCAAACCAGATCTGAAGCACAACTTGGAAGAAACTGCATTTGATATTGCCAAAAGGATAAGTATATATCACTACCTCTTTGAAGTTGTGGAAGGCTGTACAAATTGTTCTCCAAAGTACTAATGGTTTGGTTAAGTTTCTTAAATTTCAAAATTGCCAGTCCATCCTATGTGTCCATACAAAATATTTTCACAATACAAAGCAACAGCAATATCTTACTTTAAAAATTCATGGATTGCATGGTATTCTTCCAAGTGAATTGCCTGTCTTTGATGTCAAAATATATTCGAGTTGTTTGTATACTAATGATTTCTGTAGAGTTTGTAATTTTTTAATAAGAAATAATTTTAACTTATCTGTTGAAATGAGTAGTACAGAAACTAAAGATATTTCTGATGCTTGTCTGAAAAATGTATATTTTAAAATATTTAGTATTCTGTTTGTATAATATCCATAATCTATTTCATTCTCTCCTAGATATAATACTTTGAATTCGACATTGTTTTATAATATATAGGTTCTTAATAAATGTGTCCTTTCAGATTGCATTCCATATAGAAACAGTTTAAGATTCCTTTAATTCCTAGGTCCCTATAGAATTTTATATCTTTGGGATAAAATAACAATGTTATCTTATTTCCAAAGTTTTATAAAGGTTATACTATGTAAAGGCCTTTCTGAAAAGGTGAAGATTGAAAACACTGATGTCAAACTAACTTTTTTTCTATGAATTACATGTATTATTACACTTGTATATTTGTAATCAACTTTCTAATAACTGTTTTTCATTTCTTGAATCTGAAGAATGAAAAATATGGAATACTTCACAAATTTTCATATCATTAACATGGCTCTTATGGAAGAGCCATGTTAATCTCTGTATTGTAATTCGGGTAGACGTGCTGCTGTAGCATGTAGTATCCTGTAAATTTAAGTATTTAATGATGCAGTCTTAAGACAGGCATATATCCTTTGTTGCCTTTTTGTAACAAGGAAACTTTATTGTTACCTAAATTGCTATTCATCTTATTTCTGTAAAATTCTGTTTATGGTGGAAAAAAACTTATATTGTTTGTTCAATTGCTCACATTTGCAATTTTTGTCAATAACAGTTTTAAGTCTTTTTCATTTGAAATTTTATCATACTTTGAAGCCTTTATAGCTAGGTCTAAAGGTGATGGCTTTTCAAGTACTTATTTATCAACTGATTTAGATTTGTGGAGCTAATGTATTCAAAGTAAGCCTTGCTTAAGAGCTACTTCTAAAATTCTCCAGCTTAAAATGTCCCAAATGAGGTCTTACTGGCCCAAATGTCTGCCTGACCCATTGCCCGTGCTCCATGTAGGAACAGACCAACCAGAATATCTTACCCTGATAGCATAGCTTGTCGTACTGGAGCAAAACAAATTTAGTTACAAGAGGTCATAGAGAGATGAACAGTTCAGACAGAACTGTTCAGACTAGAACGTGTTGTTTTTTTTTTTTTAATTTAATTTAATTTAATTTGTGAACATACTGTACAGAGGAGTTACAGTTACATGGGCAGGATAATGTGTACATTTCTTACCAAGCATTGCAGCCTCCTCCTTTGTTTACCCTTCACATCCCTTCCCAGCCTCCCCCCTCCCCCCCTAATCCCAATCCTTCTCCTTCCCCCCCCCCCGCCCCCCCCCCCCCGCACCAACGTTGTAAAGCTCGTTTTGGACATGACAACTTGTACTTCTCAATGTTGCAACAGGTCCACCTGTATCCTTAAACAACTGGTTTTTCCCCATCTCCTCCACAAGTTATACTGACATCAAATATAGTGAAAGCAGGGGTTATACTGTGGAGGAGGGACATACAAAGCAGCAAAGAGATAATCTTATAAATGTGTTAGAAACACATGCATGAAAGAAAAAAAACATTAAAATACACATCTAAGGGTTCATTTTCCTGACATCACATTATCTGACCTTTTCCGCTTGACTCATACATATACTAGATATTACAAATAAGGGAAACCATGGGACCTACGTTTCTTTGGGCCTGGCTTACTTCACTTAATATAATTTTTTCCAAGTTTTTCCATTTCCTAACAAATGGGGCAATGTCATTCTTTCTGATGGAGGCATAGAATTCCATTGTGTATATATATCACATTTTCTTGATCCATTCATCTACTGGGGGCATCTGGGTTGGTTCCATATCTTAGCTATGGTAAATAATGCTGCAATAAACATAGTTGTGCAGGTAGATTTAGTGTGGTCTTTTTTGTAAACATTAAGGTAAATGCCCAAAAGTGGGATTGCTGGGTCATAGGGGAGCTCTATGTGGAGTCTTTTGAGGAACCTCCATACTGCTTTCCAAAGTGGTTGAACAAGTTTACATTCCCACCAACAATGAAGTAAGGTTCCTTTCTGTCCACATCCCCTCCAGCATCTGTTGTTGTTAGAGTTCTTGATTTTTGCCGTTCTAACTGGAGTAAGGTGATATCTCAATGTTGTTTTGATTTGCATTTCTTTTATGGCTAGGGATGTTGAACATTTCTTCATGTGTCTATTGGCCATCCTTCTTTCTTCTTCAGAGAAGTTTCTCTTTAAGTCTTTCGCCCACTTATTTATTGGGCAGTTGTTTCTTTGAGGATTTATTGTTGGGGGGTTTAATTTTTTGAGTTCCAAGTATATTTTAGATATGAGACCCTTGTCCGTTGTATGGCTACTAAAGAACTTCTCCCAATCCGTGGGCTTTCTATTGATCTTGCTAGCTATGTCATTTGCCCTGCAGAAGCTCTGCAACCTTATGCAATCCCATTTGTCCAACCTTTCTTTGATTTGTTGTGTTTCCGGGTCTCTATTCAGAAAATTTCGACCTGAGCCAAGGAGACCCAGGGTTTCTCCTATTCCATCCTGTAATGTTTTCAGAGTGTCTGCTTTGAGTTCAAGGTCTTTGATCCATTTGGAGTTGATTCTGGTGCAGGGTGATATATAAGGATCTAGCTTTAGTTTTCTACATGTAGTTAACCAATTTTGCCAGCACCATTTACTGAAGAGGTTGTCTTTCTTCCATTCTATTGTTTTAGCTCCCTTATCGAAGATTAGATGGCTATAGGTCTGTGGGTTCATTTCTGGGTTTTCAATTCTATTCCATTGGTCCTGAGGTCTGTTCTTATGCCAATACCAAGCTGTTTTGATTACTATGGCTTTATAGTAGAGTTTGAAATTTGGTATTGATATTCCTCCAGCAGTGTTCTTTCCATTCAGGAGCGTTTTTGCTATTCGGTGTCTTTTATTGTTCCATATGAATTTTTGGATTGCCTCTTCTATTTCCTTGAAGAATGAGGTTGGAATTTGGATAGGTATTGCGTTGAATTTGTAGATAGCCTTGGGAAGTATTGCCATTTTCACGATGTTAATCTTTCCAATCCAGGAGCATGGGAGGTTTTGCATTTTTTAAGTTCTGTGTTGATTTCCTTTTTCAAGATTTTAAAGTTTTCATCATAGAGGTCCTTCACTTCTTTAGTTAAGTTAATTCCTAGGTATTTTATTTTTTGTGGGGCTATTACAAATGGAGTTGCTTTCCTAATTTCAGCCACACTTTTCTCATTGTTGGCATACAGAAAAGCCATTGATTTTGGGGGGTTAATTTTATAACCTGCTACTTTGCCAAAGTTTTGAATCAGCTTGAGTAATTTGGGAGTGGAGTCTATGGGATTCTTTAAATACAAGATCATGTCATCTGCAAAGCGGGAGAGTTTTTGTCATCTGCAAAGCGGGAGAGTTTTATTTCTTCTTTCCCTATTTGGATCCCCTTTATGTCTGCATCTTGTCTTATTGCTGTAGCTAGGCATTCTAATACTAGATTGAAGAGAAGTGGAGAGAGTGGGCATCCTTGTCTTGTTCCTGAGTTAAGAGGAAATGGCTTTAGTTTTTCACCATTGAGTATAATGCTGGCTGTAGGTTTGTCATATACAGCCTTTATCGTATTGAGGAATGTAGAATGTGTTTTTTCAAAATATAATTATTTATTATCCCTACCATTTCAAAAGTAGCTAAAGCCAAGAAGGTGAAAAAATTGTTCATATGCATGATTACCTAATGTCCTGGCCTGTCTACAATCCAACCAGGCAGAAACTTACACCACTGATTTTCTGTCACCAAATATATTCCATAGCTCCAGGAGAAGTCCATATGTTTCTCCTCGTTATTAGGCCTTAAATTGGTAATGTTTTAATCATAGTGTTTCCTCTTTCTTCTAGGCTGTACATCTCTGAATGGTAAAGCTTTAGGTCTAATTCTACCAAACACTGAGGTAGAGGTAATGGAATAATATTTTAAAACATTTGCCTTTGTTACCCTAACCACAACAGAAAAATGTAAAATATTTTCTTATATTATATATACTTATATATTTTATATTTATATGTGATGATTTTATATTTCACACAATGAATCTTACTGGAATTAATTGATAATTTGACAAATTACTTGATATTTATTCCAATAAATAGATTGGAATATAAATAATCAGGATTAGAATATATATTAAAATATAAAAACTATCAATACAATGTTTTCGGTATAAACTTGTGATACCTTCTAAGGGTTCTTTGTTTCTGAATTCATATGGTAAAAAACAATGTTTTCCTCTAATTTATAAGGGATTTTACTCTGCTGCTCTGTTTCTTGTTTTAACTCGCTGATCCCAAACTGTTTTTCTCCATATTTCAGAAGCATTCCTACTGATTATACCCAAATTTTGCTGATATGATAACTAAAAGGTATTATTCTTGTACAGGATCCACGGGTCCTAGGATCCCAGGTCCCAGTTATCTGCATCATCAGATAACTAGGGCAAGAGTTCTTACCTAGGCCCATGCAACATGCCAACAGAAAGTAATTGAAAACCCATCTCAATTTCTCATTTCCTATATGTCAGGGCCCCAATTCCTTGAAATTCAGGAATTAGCAGTAAGCAATTGGGAAATGCAAGGCAACTTAAAATGCAAGATGAAATCACAAAATATGAAAGTACAGTAATTCAAATTTTCAATTTTCAGATGACCACCCCATATGAGTGAACAAGACCACAAATGTCACAAGATTATTTGTAATACCCCTCTCCTAATGATTAATGAATGATTTCAGTCCAGCATCATCAGGCCAAAAAATAGTTCCTGGAACGATAGATCCATAATTGGTCTACCTAGGCTAGGAAAACTTGACATAGAAGTCAAATATAATTCAGAAAAACATTAATTGAGAAGATCCTTAGTGCTTCAAAACACTGGTACTTCAGTAAATCTTGGTTCTTTAGTATAAAAATGTTGTCATTCTCAAACAAATGATGACCTAGATTTAGTCTCCTGAAAGTATATTCCTTTTCAAATAAACTTTTTAAAATCACATTTGCCAAAATAACACTTTACAAGTAGATAATATTTAGTGACGTTACAAGTTTTTCAAGTGTAGGGAGTAAGTTAAAATAGAGTTGATTTATTTACCCAGCATTAATGCCAAACAGGTTCAACCATTCATTAAAGTGTAGAAATAGTACCCCCCCACCATTTGTGTTGTTCAGTAGGTGACTTCGAAAATTTATTAAAAAGATCCGCCTCCCATATTTCAAACCAAAATATTAGCTAATAAAGTAAATTTCATCACATAATAAGTACATTTTAAAAAGTCATGAATAGTTGCCTTATCATAAGGTGTTTTATGTTTTCCCTATCTGTCTAACATAGTAAGAAATATGACTTTAAGTCGTGAATATGGGTATTCATCAGAGATTTGACAAACATAAAATCTGTCTTCTATTTCTATCATATTCCTCTACAGTAGTAAATTTTAGTTTTCTTCTTTTTCCAAAACTTATAGGTAGTAGAAAATATCATCTCATGTAAAATAAAATAATCACAAACCATTGTACAACACCCTTTTTAAAACTGGTAGTTAGGAATACATTCTAAGCCATTTTTAAACTTTCTTGTTGATTACAGATTAATCTTCCAAATGGAGGGTAATAAAATCATGTCTAGGTGCTTCATGTCTCCACTCTTACAAATTGTTACTTCAGATGAATGATTTATGGAAATATAAGCTGACATCAGTTCAAGTATATGCAGGATATAAACTCCAAGGAATGAATATAAACCTTTCAAAGTACTAGCAGACAGTTTAACAGAATGACTATCAGGAAGTTGAAACCAGAGAGGAATAATAGTAAAGACATAGAATGAGTGAAAAGGGAACAAGGAGCAAGTACAGCTAGAATACTCAATGTACACATGTGAGAAAGGACGTGGTAAATCAGAAATAAATCTTGTAGAAGGGGTTGGTTGAGAAGATAGAAGGAGTGACTCTGATCATGAAACATTGGAAAATTTGATGGACGTACTTAATTGTAACACACTTGCACAACCTTTTGAAATTCAGTGAAAAAACACAACAAAAAAAAACACACACAAAAAGCACAACCAAACAGCATCTCTATAGAGTAAGATTATGATCTCTCAAAATTTTAGTTAATGAAGGACAATCTTGGGAAAAGCATACAAAGCTGTTTAAAGTAGGCAGTAGGTTGAGGAGAATTTTTAACAGATTTAAATAGATTGTCTAAGGTTATAAATGACCTACATCTGCTGAAAATATTTTCTTCTGTGAATTCTCTTGGCCTGAACTGGATAATCCAGTCCTGAGCCACACTTGATAGCTTGTGAAGATAGAAAGGAAGAAACAAGATCAAAAATCCATTACTCCACTGGAGAGGAAACAGTCCTCTATGCTTTCTCTCATTTCTCTTGACTAGTTTTATTCATAATTTTAAGTCAAGTGATTTTGAATTATATTTTTTCCTTCTTTGTTCTGGCAAAATAATTGTTCAAAGTTATTTACTAAATATTATTTGCCATTTTTTTCTATCATGCTGTTTACTTGTCCAAGTGAGTCCATTAAACTTCCCCCTTTCATTTGTTTGCCATGGAAACCCAGCATCAATGTTAATGAGGATAATCTCTAATGTAAAACTTTGTCTCCAAAATACCAGTCCAAGAAGCTGTGATCACAAATATTTAGCTTTACTTTTTTTCTTTTTTCTTTTACCTTGAAATAGGACATAGGAGACAGTGTCTGTTACAAAAGGACAATGCTCCTATGTCCTATTTCTCTGTCCTCCTCTTAGCTCTTGCCTGATTTCCAACTAATCACAGATTCTTGGCTTCAAGTCTAGTCAAGGTGAAGGACTATAAGTCCTTCCCCACTGCTGCATCTTCATTGTTTCTCTTTTAAAACTCTTTTATTTGGATGTGGAATTTATTTTCACGTCTTCATTCAATCCGTTCTAAATTGTAGTGAGCTAAATAGGCTCTGTAAAATCACTTTAAGTAGCAAAAATATTAAGACAATGTATCAAAAATTTTGGTCTCCCTCCACTGATGAAGCCAATATGCTTAGCTAGGGCTTCTAAGAACGCGTTTTCTTGCCTTTTCAATTGCTCAATTCTTTACTGATCCCAAATTATTTGGCTTATGTAATAAGAGAAGTCTTCACTATCTCATGTTAATAAGGGTATTATATTTTTGAGCTACTAAGAAATGTGAAATCGTTGGTTTCAAGTATCCAATCAGGTGTTTTTCTGTAGTTCAGTGCTTCACATGCAAAAACATTGTAGAAAGTATTACAAACAGAAAAGTGTAAACCCAATACCTACTTTCATTGTTGAGGGCACTTTCTCCCTAAATATTTTGAGCCACATTATCTTTTTCAGAGAATTACTGGTTAGTAATTAAAGTAAATTCAAAATTTTGATGTCCTTTTTTTTAAGAACGTAGAATTTAAATTCCACTACAACCTTGTTTCAAACAGTGAGTAGATTTCCTGGGTAAGGACAATTCTCAAGGGAACCTACAGGATTTATAGCAAGGTTTCTGAGGTTTGTTTGTTTAGTGTGAAAATGAGCCATCTTCACCCACTTTGCTCCCTCTCAGCTAAGTCTCCATTGATTACTTTGCATGAAAGCCTATTTTCCCAAGCAATTTTAAATTTTCATAATAGGCTAAGTTGTTAAAAAGTTCGAACAAATTAAAATTTACCTGTCATAGTTTTTTTGGGGGGTCCAGTTGTGGGGCCTGAACTCTGGGTCTGGGTGCTGTCTCTCAGCTCTTCACCTCAAGGCTAGTGCTCTACCACCTGAGCCACAGTGCCAATTCTGGCTTTTTTTTCTTTTTGCTTATGTGGTGCTGAGGAATCGAACGCAGGGCCTCAGGCATGCAAGGCAAGCACTCGACCACTGAGCCACCTTCCCATGCCCACCTGTCATAATTTTAAATCTCTTTTGAAATTCCTTTATTAGAACCGTGAATTCATCAATCCTAACTCCACCTTTATCATCAAAAACAGTTAACATGTTGTTTTCATGATACAGTGTCCATGAAACTATTATTTTCCAGTGGCTTTGTTATGCATATATATCACCTTATAAGCTGATGCTAAGCAAAATGAACTCCAAGATATGGAAATAGAGAGTACTATGTACGGTTGTTGTTTTTAATGTACTATGTGATTTCTATTTTCTTTTGGGGTTTTCCCCTATGCTTTATTCCCTGCTGTATTTGATTTTGGTAGCCTGTGTATTGTGTATATATTTACCTTAATTAGGGAAGGGAAGAGTAACCACAAAATGGTGAGACAAAGGACAAAGGCAAACCAATTCAATAACAATACTCACAAGACAATATGTTGGAAATGTACATTACAACTTGTGAGGGGTATTGGGGTAAAGGAAAACTGTGAAGAAAATGAGGGAGGGGGTAACAAGTTTGAAAAGTTATGTATTCACTACCTTAAAATTATTGTAACCCCACTGTACATCACTTTGACAATAAAATTAAATTTTAAAAATAAGCTGCATGAAATAAAATTTCACTGTATTGGTATAGTACATATTATTCTTTATGTAGTAACTTTTTAAAAATCCATACTGTTTGTTGTCTAATTTGAATTAATTACCCCTTTTAAATCAGAGGACTATCAACTTGAATGCTATCCGACTAGACAATATTTTCACAATATACTTACCAATATTTTGAAAAAAGAATAAATACAGTACTTTCTCATACTAAAAGCGAAAACAGTTTAATTCTATGGAAACAAATAACTTGTAAAAGTAAATAAGTTGTTAAGAAGACAGAATATATGTGTTCGTCAACATTCCAATGACTAGTAACTACTCATTTTCAAATTCGGAAGATTCCATACCTGAGAGATTCAAAACAATACCGGCTTGCATGTAATGTAATTCTGCAATAGATGCATTTTCCAATGGGGTGTTACAGATTGAGAGGCAACAGAAAAATTACCACATTCTGGTAGAGGATAAAACTATGTAGCATCGGTAATAATTAATTCTTCAAGAGTAAGCAATTATTTATCACAATAAGCTATTTTTTATGACCACCAATACCAATATTTATGATATAGTGTCATCTTAGCCCAAAATTTTCCAACTTTTAGGGTGTACCTCAAGCTTCCCTTAATTCATATGAATAACTTATCTCTATTGTGAAAAAATACAACTCCGCTAATGTGATGCCATACATGTTCTGGTAAGAACATCACAATAAACTGGGTTGCATCATTTTCCCCTGAATGGTATTCTTGAGATCGGAACACTTGCAAATATTATTTATATTTATAATTTTTTAGCTATCATATAAATTCTGGATGCTAAGATCTGAAGATTATAGTTGAAAGCACACCCAGGCAGGAAGATTCCCTAGATTCTTATCTCCAATAAACTTCTCAGCAAAAGCCTGACGCAAGTGGCACTGAGGTTGAAGTGGTAGGGCACGAACCTTGAGCATAAACAAGCTCAGAAACAGTGTCCAGGCCCAGAGTAAAAGCCCTAGGACAAACCAATAAAACAAAAACAAAAATAAAAACAAATCCCAAACCTAACATTTTTCTCAGTGTATACAGTAGCAAATAATTAAGGACATTGCTTCCTGTGTTACATACAGGTAGAAGAAAGAAGATGTCACACAATTTTTCTCTTCATACCATGTTATACCAAAGACTCCAAAAATTGCTCTTATTCTAAATTTATAAATTAATATTATCAATTTGTTGGCAACTCTGTCTACAACATTCACATTATCATTTTATACATGAACAGTTGGAATTATCTATTAACTAAGTTCTAATTATAACGCTCCTGAAAGAATATTCTAGGCACATATAATGCAAAATCATTTGTGAATGTCAATTAAACCCTCTACTTAAAAAGAATTTTGTAGAATCCTATAGAATATAAAAAATTCTAATTTAGCAAGATTTTCAAAATCCTACATTAGACGAACTTTGCTATTTTTCCAGGCTTAAGCCTTTGTAATTCTTCATCATTTCTTTGGGACACAACAGAATGATGATAACTTACTTTTTCAAATTTTGGATGGGAATCATGAGTCATTTTGCATGTAGGAATGTTCTGTAATTAAGAGAGAATTTAAAACACAAGTGAGGATTAAGTATGAGTTGCATTTCAACAGGAAATTTGACTTCTCAAAATATAATGACAAAATTAGCCCAAACGTCCAACGATGTATTCCTTTCTTGTTTGTTTTGTTTTATTAAGACAAAATTATACACCTTGGTCCAGGGAAAGTATCACTATGTAATTTCATTCTCTAATCTCCTGTCTAAATCTCAGTGCTAGAATTCTAAGCTTGTATCACATTGCCCTGCCATCGTTTCTTGTTTTAGTTAATCTAGATACAGACTACCAATTCTGAACTTGTCTAGTGATTTTATGCACCAGAGTGACTGCTTAGACTTTTACTATTTTCAAAGATGTTCTAACATTTGATACAGGATACGAACATTTTCAGATGCACCTGTGGGATCTCTGATTCATTCCTGCATGGATCCGATCCCTTTAATAATGATTATTGACTCTCTTACTATCTCTGATCCCTACCAATGTAATATTCTCAAACTTATTTGAAGGAAGTTCATTTGAGGACTTTCTAATATTAAAAATTATCACTTGATTCTAGTATTACTCAGGACATATATTTATTGTTTTCTAACTTTTCTACACATTCTGAGTTGTTTCATTTGTGTATTTGTGTGTGCACAGATAAGTGCCTCTGGGTGTATGTGTATGTTTGTATGTATACATGCAAAAGCCTCAAGCTCTTATTCAGCAATTTGCTCATGACTGGTATTCTATCACTTGAGCCATTCTTCCAATCCAGATTTTGACTGCTTAATTTTATATACTGTTGCAAAGAGTGTTCTGCCCAGGCTGGATGCAAATTGAACTTCCCAGACTCCTTTACATTCTTAAGTTTTATTTCTCCAGAAGTATCAACTTTTAAACTACAAACATTTTTGTGAGGGTAATGTCTAAGCTGTAGCCCAGATTTTTAACTCAGGAATTCTTTTTTTTTTGTTTTGGTGTGGGATCCGGTCATGGCGCTGAACTCTGGGCCTAGGCTCTGTCCCTCAGCTCTTCAGCTCAAGTCTAGCACTCTACCACTTGTGTCACAGCGCCAATTTCAGCATTTTTCTGTTTTGCTTAAGTGGTGCTGAGGAATCGAACCAAGGGCCTCATGCATGCGAGGCAAGCGCTCTACCACTGAGCCACCTCCCCAGCTAAAGAATTCTTATAAAGATATATGAACACACACATTACATATCTTGAGTGTACACTGTTAGGAATGTGATCGTAAACTGGGTCATGGTGCGATATGAGGATTGAGGTTCAAAGCCAGCCCAGGTAGGAAAGTCCCAGAGATCTTTTCTCAAATTAACTAAAAGAAAACTGGAAATGGCACTGTGGATCAAGTGGTAGAGCATTAGCATGAACTGAATAGCAGAGAGACAGCTCGCCGGCCCAGAGTTCAAGTGCCAAGACCACTGCCAACAAATATATATATATATATATATGTGTGTGTGTGTGTGTGTGTGTGTGTCTGTGTGTGTGTGTGTCTGTGTGTGTGTGTCTGTGTGTGTCTGTGTGTTAGTGTGTCTGTGTGTAAAGAAAAAAAAAGAAATGTGATCTTAGCCACCAGTTCATTGCTAGCAAAATCCCTGCTCTCACAAGATGGACATTTTTCCAGTTAAATCCATGCTCTTATATCTGACTTGCATTGGAAACAGAATTATTCTTCCATTCTACTTTCTACAAAGTTGCATGATTAGCAAGCATGATTTAGAATGGGAGTGGCCTCATACTTCATGTTCCACGAAGGAGTCTTGCTTTCTGTATATCACTCCCATAAATCTACATACTGGACTTGGCTTTATTGTTTCAATGTTGCCTTATTTGTAGTCTTCTATATTGTATTGAACCTTCATACTTAAACACAGAACTTCTCTTTCTCCTATTATTGCTATTGTTTCCCTTACTGTTAGCTCATGTACACTTGGGAAATAATAAACAGCACGTACACTCACAAAAAGAATATTCTGAAAACCTTCTTCCCATTTAAAATTCGCCTTAATTTACAGAGAACTTACAAAGTTTGAACTCAATGTACTCATGTATAATGTATTTATCAACAATATAAATTTCATATTTTCTCTTTACTAAGTTGTCTTGAAACACGTGTTACCTCAGGTCCATAGATGTTCTAGTGTTATTGCAGTGAAGCCAGAAAACATTCATTACACCTCAAGCAGCACCATCGATTGTTACTGGAAGTAACTGTTACTGGATGTGGAAACTGACCCCAGGAGAGGAATGGAACATAGAGGAAAAACAAAGTTCAAGTTACCTTGTGCTTTCCTTTTTACTGTACAAGAAAAGCATCCCAAGGCTTGAAAGAAACTCTATCCCTGGCTTTTTCGAGTGTGTTCTTTACTCATATAAATTTTTTCTGTAAACTTCTAGTTCATAG
The DNA here is from genome assembly GCF_019054845.1 of Dipodomys spectabilis. Lineage (NCBI taxonomy): Eukaryota > Metazoa > Chordata > Mammalia > Rodentia > Heteromyidae > Dipodomys > Dipodomys spectabilis. The sequence continues at coordinate 757,584 of NW_024871053.1, forward strand.
TGTTACAAAAAGAAATAATATAGAATTTGAAGGCAAGCATAGAACAAAAGGAAATAATGTTGTTTTAAAAGTGTTCTCCTCCAAAGGAACAAAGACATGGAGGTTTTAAAGTGTCTTATAGATGGATATTTCACCCCTGAGATGATTCTCTTGATGCAGGAATCAGTTATCAATTCCTTTGGTCTGGTCCTGAGTTCTCCAGAGCAATAAGTATTCCAAAAAAGCAGGATCCAGTCAATATGATCAGCAAAAGAAGCCTCTTCTCTGACCAGTACACCTTTAAGGAGGGTCCCAAAGAAATATCTGGGATTTTTGTTTGCTTGTTTATTTAGTTTGTGCTGGTTCTGGGGCTTGAACCCAGAGGCTGGATCCTGTCCCTGAACAGTTGTCTTTCCTGCCCACCTGCCCCCAAAGCTAGTACTCTACTGCTTGAGCCAAAACTCCACTTCTGGTTTTTTGGTGTTCAATTTGCGATAAGAGTTTGACAGACTCTCGTGCCTGGTTTGGCTTTGAATTAAGATAGTAAGAAAGCTAAGTGACATCATTTGTATAGACTTCTCTTTTAAAACAAAAAATGTTAGATGAAATTTATTGTAAAGCCAGTATTTGACAATTTATAAAGAAAGAGGATATGTCTAGAAAAGAAGCCATAACTTAAATAACTCAGCAAAAGTAGGTGCACTGAATCAATTTGAAATTATTTTTTCTGCTTGAGAAGATTATTGATCTTGTCCTTCCTTTTGGGGAAATTTAAGGTAATATTTTCACTTTTTGTTGGTTGTGGGGCTTGAACTCTGATCCTGGACGCACTCCCACAGCTCTTCAGCTCAATTTGAACACTCTACCGCTTAAGCTTCAGCACCACTTCCGGGTTTCTGGTGGTTAATTGAAGATAAGGGTCTCATGGACATTCCTGACCAGGCTGGCTTTGAACCACAATCGTTTGGTCTCCTGAATAGCTAGGATTCCAGGCGTGATTCACCAGCACCCAACTCATATTTGCGTTTGTGTGCACTGAATGACACTATGTAGACAAATAATGGAAATTTGAATCAAATGATGGCATTGCAGCTTTCCAGAAAATTTGAGGTAACAATACATATGTCCTCCTTTTCCACGTTGTTTCATTAATGATTCATGAGCTATGGGACCCTTAATTAGCGTTCTCTGCCATCTGTGTAGGTGTATTTAGTATCAGGAAATGTTCAAAGAAAAATATAGAAAGACAGATTTTTTAGAAAGCAAAGAAGTTAAGGAAGAAAAAACAGCACAGAAGGAGATACATTTATTACACAGAGATTAAGAAGTAGCCTAAGAGATTTAGAATGCTAAAGGTAATGAGGAATAAGACTAATTGATAACTATTTGTTCAATAACTAACAATGGTTCTCTAAAAAAGTTTCTGGTATACCTTGATTACTATCATTTATTACTTAACTCTGGAGTTATTCCTTCTCTTCTGTCACAACTGTTAATTTGCCTCTGCCGTTTTGGTGCCATGAATAACCAAAGAGATTTCCAAATCTCACTTAGACTACCCTTCTCATTGTGATTAGCAGAGACCATTCAAAAACCTGGAATCTTTGAATTTCCAGAATTAATCTTCAACTGACATCTAAGCACATTCAAGACATTAATTGCTGTGACCTAATGAACAAAACTTTTTCAACACAATATCCTAATATAAGTAAAAGTACATGAATTAGGGACTATTGTCAGGTGTCAGTATTGCAGGAGCAATTATATATTCCAAGTATGGGTTCTTTATTTTGCATTTACTAACTAAATGTTTTTTGGTTTTGGGGCTTTTTTTGCTTTTTTGCTCAAGGCTATCACTGTACCACTTGAGGCACAACACCATTTCCAATGCTTTTCTGTTTATGTGGTACTGAGGAATTGATTTCAGGGTTTCATGCATGCTAGGCAATCACCATATCATGAAGCCATATTCCCAGACCCCTAAATGACTTTCTTAAGTTGACTTTACATTTCATTCAGTAACTATGTACCATAATATTGGCCAGGTGCTAGAAAATAATGTAGAAAAGAATACAATATAATAAATCCAGTTAGGCTAGATGGAAAATGAATAACCCTCATAGCCTTGCAAGGACATAGATGGCTTATCTCATGGAGATGTATCAACACGCTGAATGAGACAGCTCCTGACCCACAGCCCACCTCCAGAATGAGTGGGCCATCTTGGGTTCCAACCACCTGGGGACGTTGGCCCACCTCCTACAGCACCCATTGTACCAGTTTCTGAGAGCAACAGTGTGTGTGTGTGTGTGTGTGTGTGTGTGTGAGAGAGAGAGAGAGAGAGAGAGAGAGAGAGAGAGAGAGAGAGAGAGAGAGAGAGAGAACCAGAATTACACTTAAATCGGGTGCCAGTGGCATAAAACTCTAATCTTAACTACACTGGAGGCTGAGATATGAGGATCATGGTTCATAGACAGCCCAGCCAGGAACAACTGAGAGAATCTTAACTCCAAAGTACCACCAGAAAACTGGAAGTCGCACTGTGGGCTCAAGTGATAAAGCGCTAGCCTTGAGCTGAGGAGCTCGGCAACAGTGAGCAATCCTAGAGTTCAAGAACCACGACTGAAAGAAGTGGACTTCCCACCACAAGAAGTGGACTGAATAGCACCCATTTTCCTAAGCATGGTAGAGAAGTCAGGCTGAGCTTCCTGTGAAATTGAGGTCATAAGTAGGTCACCTGGCTTCTCTGTGCCTTGGTTTCCCCAGCTGCAAAAGTGAACAAAGTGAAGGATCCCCTTCCTCATCGAGATAGCGTAATAATGAAAGAGAGCCATGTTTCGGTTCATAATCCCATACCTGTTGTATGATTAATAACAGGCCCCACCTGAGCCCTTTCTGGTATCTTCCTGTCATATGCTCACGGAATTGCCAAAACCTTATCTGAAGGCCGCTCCCTCTCTTCCTAGCCATTTTCCAGAGATCGCTCTCTATAAATCCCTTGTTTCATCACAACTGTTCTGTGAGGAGAATGAGGTCCAATGGTTGAGGCCCTATCAAAGCTTCACTTGTGGTCAAGAATCCGCTGCTATGGACTGAGTTTGGGATAATCCATCTAAACCGATGACTTAGCATGACACCACATGTCTACCATCCCAACTACAGAGGACCAGGCCTGGTAGAGCATACCTTTGATAGGAAGACCACGATCCAGCCCAGCCTGAGCATACATTTAGTTTCTATCTCAGAAATCCTCAAGACAGAAAGGTGGCTCATACAAGCTGGAGTGAGGAAACAAGCAGGGGGGTCATGGTGCCCCCAGAGGGGTGTTTGACCCAGGGTAGGTTGTTGTTGGGGCGGAAACTCACCTGTGCTGCTGGGAGAAGCTGTTGGCAGCTGCTCCAATTGGGGCAGCAGCGATGGCGGCAGCATTGTGGACACATGGGCCCAGAGCAGAAGACTAGGTGGAGGGACCAGGTTGGGGATTTAGGCCAGCTGGCAGCACGACATTGCTTGAGGTTTGAAACCTGGCATTGCATGAAGGGAGGGGAGGGGCTGGGTGGGGGTGAGAGCATCAATTTTCTATTATACTCCAAAGTCACCTCGAGTCTCTTCCTCACCACTCAGCTACCTCTACCTTCCTCAACTGCTGGTAGTGGTGTAAACTAACAGGGGGAATCCCAGTGCTACCTGGCAGCATGGAATGTGGGCGTGGCCAGCATTCTTGTATCCCATTGGTCAGAAAGAAGCATGAAAGAATGGGGGTGTGGCCAGAATCCTGTGAAGCAAGCAGCATAGGCAGAGTCAAGATGACAACAGTTCTCCCAGCCCTTTTCCCAGGGAATTCTGTCCAATTCAGTTGGAGACAAGAGGGTGACCTGCTTTAACTGGATGGCTCCACGGATTGTTGTGTAGTTCTGTTTGTTGCCAGTCCCAGACTTTGAACTCAGGATCTGGGCACAGTTCATGAGCTGCTTTTGCTCAAGGCAGGTCCTCTACACTAGAGCCACAAGGCTTCTGAAGTTGGCACTAAAGTTGGCCAAGGGTCTCAAGGATTTTCCTGCTTAGGGTGGCTTTGACCATGATCCTCCTATCACAGCCTTGTAAGTATCAAGGAGGACTGCTGAGAGCCACTGGTGCCTGCCTAATCATTGTTCTTGTTGACGTTCTTGGACAGACTGGTGACTTCCCTATCCTCGGGTTGAAGTGGTGGGAGCTGGAGCCTACAATTTGAATCCTGGTCGTGCCACCTTCAAATGGTAGGAGATCCTAAGAAACTCATTCCTATACATATGGTTACCAATGTAATATGATGTAAGTCATGATTGAATGAACAGTTCTTGAATGATTCTAGGATAAAATTAAACGCAATTATATTACACGACACTGATCGATTTTAGTTAATATTTTATTAAGCACTTAAGCAATCACATTCATCAAATGGAGGCTTAATGAAATAACTAAGAATTGGGCCTCAAATACTATAAAGGTGACGATTTTTTCTACCAGGACAGGGATTGGAACTCATAGTCTCGTTAACTCTGTTGCACTGTGTGGCAAGAGGAAGCTTGCCTCCTTAAAGTCAAAAAATTCAAGTCTGTTCCTTAGGCCTGAAATCGATCACCAGCACTAGAAAACACCCTATTCATGTACAATTTACATATATGTTTTATTTTTTTATACATATGTTGACTCCATATTGCGTTCAGTGTAGTTATTTTATTTTTTGTTTTATTCATGTATTGACCATTTATTGTATTGACTATTATAGCACATAGAACATTGACTACATAGCACATAGGTCTACATATGTATTCCACTTCATACCTGACACACAGAAGATTCACAGGAAAGGAAACCATGTGTCACCATCAGCTTCTTACTCCACGATTCATTTTTTGGGAGCGCTGACATCTGAACTCATGGCCTACAAGGCCAAATTCATGAATGGGTGAGTGCAAACATGCCATCCTTGGGGAAATTGAGGTGACAGGTTGTTCCCAGGACCTGAGAATGAGCACCAGGTGTAAACCAAAGAAGAACAGATTGACATGCAGATGGCAGTATGCTTATATATATATATATAGAGAGAGAGAGAGAGAGTGCCAGAGATGTCTATACATTATTCAGTTATATAGACTATATTCCTACCAATTCCTGGGTATTTATTTTGCGTCCATGTAATTAACGTTATTGTTTTCATCTATAAAATATTAATGAAAGCACTCAGTGTCCTGAAATTATTGTGTTCCTGTAAGTAATAATATTCTTTTAATGCTTCATAAATATTAAATAAAATCAATCAGCCTTCTGAAATGATGCTGTTTAATTTTATAGGATCATCATTCACAATCAACTCATTCAACTGTGACATTGAAAAAATTCCAGTGTTATTCCTTTGGATGGGAACTTCTTAGTACCTCCTGCCATTGATTGGTGTCAGTACCGGGATTCGAAATGAGGGCCTATGTTGCCACGTGGGCCTATGGCTTCCCTGATAGTCTGCCAGCCTTCAGCAATGCAAGGTGAAGTACCATTTGCAACAGTGTCATTCAGACCCAGAAGGGTCACTGTGCAAAGGAAGAAAACACAAAAGGCCACATTTTTTCTGTGCATGGTTTTCCCGCGACCCGTGGGGGTGTAGGATCCCAGAAGCACCTGTGTGTCTAGTGGCTGCACCCCATCCTAGGGTGATCGAAGCTGAGGCAGAGTTGTCACGACCTGAGTTCAAGCCCCATGCTGAGAAAAAAATTAGCTCCCTGGCATGCAATTCACACAGTTTATTCTTACAGGCTTTGAATTTGAACTCAGGATCCAGGTAAATCTGCAGCAATGTGGTTAAAGGGGAAGTTCACCATTCATGAAGATAAAAAAGTCAGGCATGTTCACTAGTCCTGAATTCAAGACTCAGCCCTGGAAAACATACTATTTCTATATATTGTAAAGATAGGGTTTATACTTACCTATAGATGTTCAGTCCATACATGTTTGGTGTGGTTGTCCCTTGTATCTTTTGTTTTATTCATTTATTTACCCATTCTGTTTATTATATTGATGACAACCTATCACAGAACATCTAGATTTGTAGAAATGTTCTCTCTCATGCCTGACCCCTAGGATTCTCAGAGAAAAGGAAAAAAAATTTTCACACTCTCCTTACTCCACGATCCACTTGTTGGTAGTGCTGGGATCTGAACTCAAAGCAGAGCCAAACCAATTGGCCAATCAGTCAAGGTGATCATACGAACCTGTGAGGAACTAAGGAGTGTGGCCAATCCCAGAATCTGACATTGATTCCCTGGGTGGTCTACTATAGTCATAAATTCATAATTTAAACATAGGATATATATTGACATACATGTGTGGTCAGCATCTTGTGTTCAGTGCAATTATTCTCCTTATTTTGTCTCTAATTCATGGAAGTATTGTGTATTTTAATAAGTATGGTGACAGGTATAACAGTGCTGACATGGATGACAATCTGTTCAGAAGGATACAGTGTTGTCTATGCATTCTCCATCATATTTTTGACCCAGGACTTTCACAGAAGAGGATAAAAGGCACAATGACTGGCTTCTGACATCAGGATGAATCTTTTGTCAGTGCTGGGATTTTAGCTCAGGTCTGGGTAACTCTGTTGCACTGTGGGAGAAGGGGAAACTCACCATCTTTGAAGAGTAGAATGTCAGGCCTCGTGCAGGGCCTGATTTGAAGCCCCAGCACTGGACAAAATAACAAGCCCACCTTTTTAAAACAGGATTTCTCTATACTTACAGGTGTGGTATGCATCTTGCATTCAGTGTAGTTATTCATTCTATTTTGTGTCTTATTCATGGATGTATTTTGTATTTTATTGCGTATGGGGTGACAGATATAACTGTGCTGACATGGATGCCAACCTATTCCCATGGCTAATAGTTGCCTATATAGCATTCTCCAGCCTCAATGAGACCCAGGACATTCACAGGATAGGAAAACCTGTGCCACCAGAGGCTTCTTACATCAGAATGAATCTTCTGGTAGTGCAGGAATTTGAACTCAAAGCCTAGCAGGCCCAATTGGTGAATGGGTCATGGTGAGCACACCAGGCTTTGAGCCACTAAGGAACTAGGCCATTGCTGGGACCTGAGATGGAGCCCTGGTGGGGGCCAATATAGTCATAAATTCATAATTAAACAGTGGATATATATTTCCCAACATGGGTAGGAGGCATCTTACGTTTGGTGTAGTTATTCTCTTTGTTTTGTGTTTTATTCATGGATGTATTGTGTATTTCCTTGAGTATAGGATGACAGATACAACTGTGGTGAACTGGATGACAACCTATTCCCATGAGTATAGAGTTGCGTATACATTCTCCTTCCTAGCTGAGCCCCAGAACGTGCACAGTACAGGAAAACAGTTGCATTAACTGGTTACTTTCCTCAGGGTGAATTTTTGGCAGTGCTGGGATGCAAACTTTGGGCCTAGGAGGCCCAACTGCCCAATGGGTCCAGGTGATCACACCAGACTGTGAGCCACTAAGGAGCTGGGCCATTCCCAGGAACTGAGATTGAGCCCCAGGGAGGCCAAAATAGTCCTCAATGATCATTGAAACATGAGATGTATATTCAAATCCGTATGTGGACTGCATCGTGCATTGAGTATTTATTTTGTATGCTATTCATGGGTGTATTGTGTATTTTCTTGAGTATATGATGACAGGTATAACTGGGTTGACATGGATAACAACTTATTCCCATGGCCACGGGGTGGCCCATACATTGTCCATCCTAGCTGAGATCGAGGACTTGCACAGGAAAGAAAACAGGTTCAATGATTGACTTCTGACATCAAGATGAATAAAAGGGCGGGGAATCTGAACTCGGTGCCTAGCAGGACCAAGTGGGGAATGGGTCCACATGAGCACACCAGCCTTTGGAACCTGCGATTGAGCCCCCCCCTAAGGGGAGAGCGGGGAGCACAACAGTCATCCATTCATAAGCTGAAGGTAGTATGCAAATAAGTACACATTTGTATAGAGTAGGAGAGATGGTAACCTGTGGTGGAATCCAATCTGCATGACTACTGATTCTTGGATCTTTCCTGATGCCTCCATTTCATGACTGTGATGATTATTGTCATGCTTCATCAACTTCTTTACAAATAATCGATACCCCATGGGTCTTGCCTATCATTTCCTACTTGCATCATGCACAAACTACTCATTCAAGGATGAGATCGATCACATTCCATGACTCTTCCCAGGTCCAGGAATGAGTACCTCAGGATCTCCCGCCATTCCCTCTGCATAGGGGGACTGAATTCAAGCCTCAGGCCTGGAAAAGATACTCCTTATATAATTTTTGGGGGGTCCACTTGTGGGCCTAAACTCTGGGCCTGGGCGCTGTCCTTCAGCTCATCATCTCAAGGTTAGCGCTCTACCACTTGAGCCACAGCGCCACTGCCAGCTTTTTTTTCTGCTTATGTGGTGCTGAGGAATAGAGCCCAGGGCCACATGCATGCAAGGCAAGAGTTCTACCACTGAGCCACCTTCCCAGCCCTCCTTATATATATTTTAAAGATAGTATTCATACCTCCTTACAGATATTCAGTCCATATTGTGTTTGGTGTGGTTATTTATTTTATTTCTTGTGTCATTCATTTATTTAGAATTTATTTTATTGACTCTGATGACATCTATAACATTCATTACATTGTTTACATCCTGTCACATAACATCTAGATGTTAGATATGTTCTCCATCATGCTTGGCAGGCCAGGATACGAATTTAGTGCCTAGCAGGCCCAATTCATGATTGGGTGAGTTTGAGCATGGCAGTCTCTAGCCAATGAAGATGTCAGGTGATTCCCAGGCTCTGAGATCGACCCCCAGGTTTGGCCAAAACAGTGATACATGGATAGGCAGACGGAGGTATACAAATAAATATATATATTTGTAAAGAGTTCCATAGCCGTCTATGTATAATAGAATGACACCCACTATTTTCCTACCAATTCTTAGGTATTTATTAAACCGCCATTGAAGGAATATTGTTCTTTTCATGATTAACAAACTATTAATTAAGCTCAATCAGCATTCTAGGATTACTGCATCCAACTTTAGAGTAGACCGATGTATAAACTACTCTTTCAATCAGTAGGCCCTTTGTGAGCTCATAATCTGTTTTCAATCTGATATTTCTGGTATGACAGGTGATATCAGAAATCCCCAGTGACATCAAACTGCCAGATGTCATGACCATTTTGTCACATTGTGACCTCACATTTCTAACAAAACATGCCTTTGGAGACATTACAATCCCTTTTTGAACTCATATATTCATTGCCAGTTAATGACAGTTGAGATCTCCCATGCCACTCTGACATCGTGAACCCATTGTGACATCACAAACTTATTGTGACCTCATCACGAGAATAACATCAACAACTAATTGTTGTATCAAATCATTATTTTGACATGATATTGTGGTATTGCTGTTGTGATATCACTCTCCCATTGTGTTTTTACAAACCTGTTATGGCCTCATCAGATCTTAGAAAATTCGTGGACTTTGAGACTTCAAGCTCTTTCCGTGTACTCATGTACATATGACCTCTAAGGCAAGGAGACAATCCATCGAGTCACATTTAATATAATAAACCATTTTTCACTAGAAAGGGGACTGTGATTAACTTATCCAGGACTGGATACCCAGGTTCAAGAGCAGCCTTGACCACCAAACCTCAGACCTCCAATGGGCAGCTCCACCCTTTCTTAATTGTTCTGCAAACCACCAACCACAAAATTATGATCTCCAAAGCTCCAAAGCTCAATGGGCAAGGCTTTTCTCTTTTCCATTCTTCCCTCCTTCTCTACAGACCTGTCATTCCTTCCTCGTATTTCCCTTTTTCCCTTCCACCACTTCCTTCTTCTCTTCAGGCCTCTCCACTCTCCACAGGCCTGCCCTACTCTGCCCCAGTGACCAATTGCCAACCTTCTGCTCTCCCTCAGCTTTCCCCCTTCTCAGGTTTTTCCTTTCCTGCTGTCTCACAACTTTCTTCCATCCAGGTAACTCCCATTTTTATCTCCCCTTACAATGACCTGAAAATGCAACATATATATAGGTTGTACCCCTCCTCCCTCCAACGGATCTCAAGACTAACAGTTTTCAGCCATCACTTCCAAAACTGCCCAATGCTCAATCACTTCTTGACAGCTCACCGTGTGAGGCTTGACACCTCCACCTTTGGCAGCATTCCTCACACTCTCCGGTGGGCCAAGCCAAGAATTTACAATGAATATCGGCTCCCACAGGTAATTCTGGCCCCACTGGTTATTATAGTATCCTCATAGTGAATTAGAAGAAATTGAAATTGTCTATGTCACTGTTATATTTCAAACTTGATGAGACATCTTTAACTCTTTGTGACCTCATCACCTCGGAGACATCACAAACTCTTTGTGTTATCACATTGCCATTGTACAAACATGATCACATTGTGAAATCCCAAAACTATTATGACTTCAAAAGCATGGCCTTTGTGACATGACAGGCCTTTTGCATACTCCTATCCTCATGTTGAGCTAATGACAATTGAGATCAGGCATGCCATTTAACATCACAAAACCTTTGTGACAGAATCACCTGTGTAACATCACTTTGTCATTATGATAACATCAGCCCATCATGACATCATTAAAACAACAATGACATCAAATCACATGTAATTGTGATGTCACAGATACATTGGAATGCCTATTCTGTGATTTCATTCTATTTCAAATATTGCTGTGGGTTGATATCAGAAATACATTGTGACCACATAATCATTATAATATCACAATACCTTGATGACACCACATTGCCATTATTATATCACTAATGCACTGTGACATCACAAAACAGTCTTATCCTCATAAATATTTTGACATGCTGCCAGTGTGATCTCTTTGGCCTCCCTAAGTTCATAAATTGTTTAACTCATAATACTTCAGGCATGACATGTGATATCAAAAATCCACTGTGACATCACACTGCCAGATTTCTTGACACTGAGTCACATGAGGACAACACAAACATTTTAAGACTCATTACACTTGTGCCAACATATGCCTTTGGATATATCATTATCCCTTGTGAACTTATATATTCATTGTCAATTAGATATCTGGCATGAGATTGTGACATCACCATCCCATTGTGAAATCACAAACCTATGTGTCCTCATCACCTGTATGGCATCACCATTTGTAACTTCAAAACAATACTATCTCATGTAATGGTAGCATCACATTGCCAATGGGATATCTCTGTCTCATTGCATTTTCACCAGCTTATTATGTCCTCATAATATTTTACAAAATTCATGGCCTTTCTGACTTCTACCTCCTTACATGAACTTGTATCTTCATTGTGATCTAGTAGAATGAAATTGGACATGTAATGGTGATATTACACATTCATTGTGACATCACTATCCAAGTGTGACCTTATCACCACTTGACATCACAAACCCATTGTGACATCATATTGCCACAGTGATATCATGATCACCGTGTGACATCCCAAAACTGTTATGACCCCTTATCACCTTTGAAAAAGCACATGGTGTTTGTGATATCATGGTCCCTTTGGGTAACCATGTTGTCATTATGAACAAAGACAACTGACATCAGACATGGCAGTGTACCATTACAAACACGTTCTGACATCATCTCCAGAGTGAGATCACATTGTTGTTATAATACCATCAGCCCATTGTTACATCCCAAAATGACAATGACATCTTGGCATTATGACATCACATTTTCATTGTGAGGTCCTAGAGACAATGCGATTGCCTAGTCTGTGTTTTCATTCTATCACAAATGTGGGATATAGGTTGATTTCAGAAACCTATTGTGACCACACCATAATTGTGACATTACATTCCCTTTGTGACCTCATATTGACATTGTGATATTATTAATGCAATGTAATATCACAAACCTGTCTTGTCCTCATAAATTTTGTAACAAGTAACTACCTTGGCCGTGCTGGATGCGGAGAGCTAAATTCAATCTCAACCTTGAACCCTCAGACCTCCAAAGAGCAGTTCAGCCATTTGTTAACTGGTCTGCAAACAACCAACCACCAAAATAATGATGTCCAAAGCTCCACACTTCAAGGGACAAGGCTTTTTCCTTTGTCTTCATTCTCTTTCTCTACAGGTCTCTCCTACCTTTCAGGTCTTTTCATTTTTTCCTTCCAACATTCCATTCTTCTCTTCAGGCTGCTCTGTTCTTGACAGGCCTGCCCTGCCTTGTCCAGGTGGCCAGGTGTCTTCCTTCACCTCCTGCTCTCTCTCAATTTCCTCTCCTCCCAGGTCTTTGCCCTCCAGCAGTCTCATCACTTCTTTCCATCCAGGCCTTTAACCTTTTTCTCTCCCCTTCTCTTGCTCTGAAAATGAAGTTTATATATAGGCTGTACCCTTCCCCAACTGAAATAATTTCTTGCCTTCCAGTTTTCAATTATCACTTACCAAATGTCCATGCCCAATCACTTCTTGGCAGCTCACCATGTGGGGCTTGACATCCTATCTCCTTCAGCAGCATGTCCTGCCTCCTCCAGTGGCATGCACCCTCCCTTTCAATTGGTCCAGACTAGGAGGCCATGATGACTATCTGTTCCCGTGGATTATAGGGGCATTGCTGGTTATTACAGTGTCCTCATGGTCAAATAGTAGCAATTGAAATTGGAAAAATAATTGTGATATTACAAATTCATGACATAACTAACCCATTGTGACCTCATAAACCCATTGTGACTTCACATTGTTGTTTTTGATACCAAGAACACATTGTGACATTTCAAATCTATTATAACCTCTTATAACATTGAAAAATACATAGCTTTGTGATATCAGAGTCCATTTGTTTACCCAAAGCCCCACTGTGAAATATTGACAACTGAGAATCAGACATGACATTTTGACATCCAAAACAGTTTGTGAGATAATCATAATTGTGACATCACATTATCATTTTTATACCATCTACTCATTGTGAAATCACAAAACTAAAATGATATGATAGAATTATAACTTCACATTGTCATAGTGACATCATAGACACATTATGAATGCCTTTTCTGTGATTTCATTCTATTTCAAATGTGGCATGTAGGTGATATCATAAACAAAGCAGGAACTCATAATCATTGTGACATCACAATCCCTTTGTATATCATGTTGCCATTGTGATATTATTAACACGCCGTGATATCACAAACATATCCTCTCATGATAACTTTTGTGCCATGCTGCAATTCTGATACCTTAGGCCTTATTGTCCTCATAATCTGTTGTTGACCTAATTAGATTTCACATATGACATTTGATATCACAAATTCCCAATGACATCATGACCATGGTGGAATCATACTGCCAGATGTCATATCCATTGTGTCAAATTCTGACATCACAACCCTTTTAGGATTTCAGTATATGTGTGACAACACATACTTTTGGAGAAACCACAGTGCCTTTGGGAACTCATATATTCATTGTAAGTTACGACAATTGAGAATCATCATGTCATTGTGACATGCCCAACACATCACCAATATTTTGTGACTTCACCACCAATGTGGAATCATCAACTAATTGTGACACCAAAACAATATTTTGACATGATGTAATGAGTTGACATTGTCATGGTGATATCACTGTCCCATTGTTCATTCACAAACTTAAAATGACCTCCTAACATTTTCAAAAGTTCATGTCCATTAGTACTTTCAGTTTATACTGTGAACTTGTATGCACATTGTGAAATAGTAACAATTGAAAATGGACTTGTGTTTGAGATATTACAAAATCATTATGACATCAAAAGCCCATTGTGACCTCATCACAACTGTGTATCATAAAGCTATCATGACCCCTAAGTACATTTGAAAACACACATGGCATATGTGACATCATAGTCCCTTTGTGTACCCAAATCCTCATTGTGAATACATGACAATTGAATTCATATATGCCATTTTAACATCACAAACCCTTTGTGACCCCATCACCAGTGGGACAACACATATTCATTATTACACAATTACCTCCTTGAAACATCACCAATTTACAATGACCTCATAGCATTATGACATTTATTGTCATTGTGATGTCATAGACACATTGTAAATGCCTATTCTCTTATTTCATTCTATTTCAAATGTGGCATGTGGGTTGATGTCAGAAATATATTGTGATCTCATAAATATATGGCATCACAATCACTTTGTGACATCACAGTGCCATAGTGATATCACTAACACACTGTGATATCACAAATTTGCCCTGTCCTCATAAGTCTTGTGATGTGGAGCAATTGTGATGTCTTAGGCCTTTTATGAAGTCGTAATCTGTTTTCAACCTGATAAGATTGCAGTTATGATATATGATATAAGAAATCCACTGTGACATCATGACCATTGTGACATCACACTGACAGACATAATAAACATTGTGTCACACTGTGACATCACAATCCTCCTAGGACTTCATAACATTTGTGAAAACACATGACTTCGGAGATACCACAGTCTGTTGTGAACTCATATTCTCTGTGATTTGATGACAAATGAGATCCGTTATGCCATTTGGATATCACTAATCAATTGTGACATCATAGACCCCTTACCGTTTGGCATCACCAATTAATTGTGACATCAAAACATTATGTGATGTCACAATGTGACACGATGATCATGACATCTGTCAGTGTGATGTCACAATGGTCATGATGTCACAGTTTATTTCTGTTATCTCAAGTCATACATGAAATATGAGGTTGAAAACAAATTATGAGGGCAAAAAGGTCTAAGATATCACAATGTCAGCATGTCACAAAAGTTATGAGGACAGGAGAGCTTTGTGATGTCACATTGTGTTAGTGATATCACAATGGTACTGTGATGTCACAAAGTGATTATGATGTCAAAATGGTTTGTAGGCACAAAATTGCGTTGTTGATATCAACTCTCATGCCACATTTGAAATACAATGAAATCACAGAATAGGCATTCACAATGTGTCTATGATGTCACAACAAGAATTGTTGTCATAATGCAATTCTGTCATTGAGTTTGGTGATGTCACAATGAGCTGATGCTCTCATAATGAAAATGTGATGTCACACTGTTGAGGATGTCACAATCACTTTGTGATGTTATAATGGCATGTCTGATCTCAATTGTCATTACTTAACTATGAGGATATGTATACACAAAGGGACTGTGATGTTGAAAAGGGCATGTGATTTTCAAAGGAGCTAAGAGGTCATAATAGATTTGAGATGGCACAATGGAATCATGATGTAACAATGACAATGTGTCACAATGGCTTTGTGATGTTGTGGTGGTGATGATGTCAAAATGGGTTTGTGATGTCACAACGAGTTTGTAATACCACAATCAAATTTCCAATTTCAATTGCTACTAGTTCACAAGGAGGATACTGTAATAATCAGCAGGGCCCGATAATCTACAGGGTCTGATAATCAGCATGGGCCCATCTCCTGGCCAGCTGGAGAGGACAAAGAATGCCACCAAAGAAGGTGAGGCATCCTGTGGGAGGGACTGGTGCATTAATCACCATGTGTTGAGCTGTTAAGAAGTGATTGGGCTGTGGGCAGCATGGGATGTGATAGTTGAAAACAGGCAGTTGGAGTGGAGAAAGGGTACAGACTTTATATAGGCTGCTTGTTCAGAGCAATAGAAGTTGAGAGAAAAAGGAAAAAGTCCTGGAAGGAAGGAAGTGGTGTGATAGCATAAGGTGAAAGACCAGGGTGGAGAGGAAGTTGAGGGAGGGCAGAAGGTGAAGGATAGCAACTGACGAGCCTTGCAAAGCAGTTCAGGTCTGTGGAGAGTGCAGAGTCCTAAAGAGAAGAAGGAACTGGGACAAGGGAAAAAGGAAAAGACCTCGAAAGAAGTATAGGTCTGTAGCGAAGGAGAGATAAAGAGAAGAGGAAAAGAGGCTTTCCCTTTGATATTTGGAACTTTGGATATCATAATTTTGGGGGTTGGTGTTTTGGAGAACATTTATTATATAAAATGTGTCTCGATGGATTTTCTTGAACTATAGAGGTCCTTATTTTTGAAGACTCCATCGAGATAATCCATTTGGATTGCATCAGGCCTTGGCCCCAGGGAAAAATCCCCATAGGTGAGAGTTCAGCCTTCAGGGTTGAGAGTCTACCTGGAGTGCTTGTTTCCGGAGATCCAACATGGACAAAAGTCATTTATGTACCTCTAGAGGTGCATCTTGGAAAGCTTGCCAGCTTGTGTTGGACCCCTCTGGAAGCTATTTGTGGCTTCCTTGGGACACCATCTGGAACCTACTTGAGAGATAATGTAGGGCTTCCATGGGAAGCCGTCTGGAACTTCATCAAGAGTACATCTGCAACTTCCTTGAGAAGCCATCTGAGACCTACACTGGAGGTAATCTGGGGCCTTCTCCAGGGGCCAACTTGGACTTTCTCCAGAGGTCATCTGGGGCTTCCTCAGGAGGCCACCTGAGACCTCTTCAAAAGTAGTTGTTGGGGCTTTCTTAAGAGGCAATCTAGGACTACCTCCTGAGGTCATCTGGAGCTTCTCTGGGAGGTCATCTCAGGTTACCATGATGAGAAATCTATGACCATCATTGGACATCATCTGGGACTTCGTTGAGAAGCTATATAGGACCTTCTCTGGAGGTCATCTGTTGCTTTCCAAAGAGGGTTATCTGAAACTTCCTCTGGAGTTCATATGTGGCCTCCTTGAGTGGCCATCTGGGAGGTAATGTCAGCCTCATTGAAAAGACATCTGGAAACTCCTTTGGAGATCACTGACATTTCCTTGGGAATCCATTTGGAACCTCCCTAAGAGGTCATCTAGGGCCTCCTAGGGAGGACATATGTGACATCCTCCAGAGGTCATCTGTGGCCTCCTCAAGAGGCAATCTGGGACGTTCTCTCTATCATCTGGGACCTCCTGTGGAGGTCAACATTGAGAGGTATGGGACATGTGGGTTAAGTATCTGTGGCTCTTGGTCTTTGTATGTATGCTGATAGTTCTATCTGTGTCCTGTATGCACCTGTTTACTCCTTTTCTCAGGATGGGAGAACAAGGCCTTAGGTTGTCATATCCAAAAAGTATTCTTCCCCAGGTTTACAGAATCCCTCAGAGGAAGATGCACTGATGTACTCTCGCTCCTATTCTTTTGTCAT
The DNA here is from genome assembly GCF_019054845.1 of Dipodomys spectabilis. Lineage (NCBI taxonomy): Eukaryota > Metazoa > Chordata > Mammalia > Rodentia > Heteromyidae > Dipodomys > Dipodomys spectabilis. The sequence goes on from NW_024871053.1 coordinate 774,784, forward strand.
CAGCCACTCTAATAAGTCCTCCAATACCAAAAGTGGTTACTTGTACCAGACTGACGTGGTACAATGTGGTATGTTACCCTTATTACCCTTGAGAGAGGAACATGGAGGAGATGGTGGGCAGGACCCCATTCTAATATATGTTCCCTTTACAAGTAGTGACCTGTATAACTGGAAAAAGAAAAATCCATCCTTTTCAGAAAAAAAACAGGGGCTCATTACATTAGAGACAGTAATTTTCACACACAAGCACATCTGGGATGACTGTCAGCAAATTTTACAGGTGCTTTTCACCTGGTAGAAAAGGGAGTGAATACTGTCGGTGGTTTGACGGTGGTGCTTGGACCAGACAGTCGCCCCACAATTGAACCAGACTATTTGGAGCAAGTCTTTCCCAGACTTACCCAAGCTGAGACAAACAGCAGTCAAGGTATGGAGGTGCTTAACAAGTATTTCCAGGTTCAGCTAGCAGGGATACCGCAGTGCCTAGAAAGCTAAGTCTTCAATCTAAGGTGAGTGAGATGGTACTGTTCCCCAGTGAGTACCTTAATGCTTTTTCTGGAACATCTCCCAGAAACCTATAGGACCTATAGGCTATAGATCTTTAAGTCCTGGAGAATCAAAGAGCCCTAAATATGGCCTTTGTTACGCAGTCAGCCATGGATATTAGAAGAAAGCTTGAAAAGTTAGAAAGTTTTGAGGTAAAGTGGTTGCCCAGTTGGTGTTTGATAACAGAGACCCTGAAAAAAAAACAAGTCTAAGAAGCGAGTTTGAGTTTTGGTAGGAGCACCAGAATAGGGATCAAGAAACCTTTGGCAAAGACAGTACAATTCATTTGAAAATGGCAGCAGGGAACCTCTAGGACTAGATAAGTGAGCTTAATGCAAGCAAAATGGACATTAGGAAAAGGAATGCCCAAGGAGGAGAAAGATAGAAAATGACAAGTTAAGTAAGCACATTAACCACCTGGAAAATGTAAATGACAGGTTAAGTAATCACATTAACCACATTGAAAATGTGTTCATAGCTCTGGAGAAACATGCAAAGGACCTCTGAATTCCATTAAGAAATTATGGCTATGACAAAGGAGCTGGGGGGCTGGGAAGGTGACTCAGTGGTAGAGTGCTTGCCGTGCATGCATGAAGCCCTGGGTTTGATTCCTCAACACCACATAAGAAAAAACAAAAAAGCCAGAAGTGGCAATTTGGCTCAAGTGGTAGAGCACTAGCCTTGAGCTGAAGAGCTGAGGGACAGTGTCCAGGCCAGAGTTCAGGCCCCACGACCGGACCCAAAAGTAACAAGAAAAAAAAAAGGAAAAGGAGCTGGATCTGATATAAGAATATATTGGGTTGAAATACATGTCAATTATAAGCTTTGAAAAGTGTCACCAGAAATTCAAAGCAACAGAGAAAGAAGGAAAGAGTAGTTAGCAGAGAAGACGGGGAAGTGCTGTGTCATAGAAGATGAGGCCAAGAAAAGAGAACAAGAAAATATCAGGCTCAAGAAAGAGATTGTTTCTCTTCAGAAAGAGTTAAAGGACCACTTGCTTTGATAGAGAATGCCATGGAAAGGGAAAGAACATTAGGAATTAAAACAGAAGAGCTAAACAAACAGTTAAAGATCTGTCACAAAAATACACAGAAGTAGAAAACTAGAAAGAGAAACTATTAGAGTAAAAGCCCCAAAAGACTGCTGAGATCTTCACCATAAATGTAATGCAGAAGCATCGTGTCCCAGTGGAACAGGTGGAGGGGCCTAAAAATACCTCTCAAGAGCACCTTTGTGAACTTAAGGGAGGAGCTGAAGAGCAAGCAAAGGTGTTGTGAGAAGGAGCAGCAGTTGGCCAGTCAAGGGAACTCTCCTGTGACCCTGCCAAATCATTTGCTGGTTAAGGAGCACATTGAGAAGGAGAGTGGGATCATGAAAGCAAGTTTGAGATAAAAGGAGGAGAATAAAATGGAAGAAGTCTCCAAGGTTCAGAGTACTCTTCAGGAGTTAACGGAAGTAGAGACCTAAGATACAGGGAGACATCTGAGCTGATCAGGTAGCTTGGGAGACCAATCTAAAACAAGTTGGTTTTCTAGAGCTACTAGTTATCAATATTAAAGGAAGAAGCAAAAACAGTGGTAATAAGTGTGCAAATGTTGACACTGAACTTGTGAAAAATGCATACAGGCTCACCCTTTCTGTCAGTTTACATGTAGATATTTGCAACCTGGTAAATTGCCGGAGGACACTGTCTAAAACTGTTCTGAAAACCGGTGGGGCCTCAGCCTGACAATACTTTGTAATGTGTGTAGTTAATTTCCAACAGGTAAATGCTGAAATTCTGGAACTCATGGAAAGAATTCATATGTGAGGATCTTCAGATGGTGAATTTAGGAAACTGGATTCCACAGAGGTAAAGCCTGGAAAGTATGGCTATTGGTATCTGTTAGTAATAGTGGACATTTTTTTCAGGCTGAGCAGAGGCATGTAATAATACCATGATTTGGCTTACCCTTAGCTGTGGGGTCCAAAGATGGTGCTGAATTCAAGGCCCAAGTTCTCAATTATTAACTAATGCCCTAGGAATAAATTGGAAGTTACAATCCATTTATAAGCCTCAGAGTTCAAGCACTAGGAAGAATGAATATGACCTTAAAGGAAACTTTAATTAAATTAAATACAGAGACTGGCCATGGCTAGGTAAGCCTCCTCCACTTCACTCTCCTTTGAGCAAGATGTAGCCCTTATGTTAAAGGATTCAAGCCCTTGAAATACTTTAGTGTAGAACACCCCCTTACGTTCCTAAAATTAGGAAGGCTATATTAGCAGAAATGTCTTAACTACAATCTGCAGGCTTTACAACACATGCTTTTATGCGCCTATCCTTTGGTAACCAAGGGCCAACGGCCGGATAAGAAAAACTCCACTAAAGGGGAGGGACCAAGAAGGTGATGGAACAGCAGGGAAACACCACAGCTCTCTCCATCCAAATACAGAGTTTGGATTTCAATGCTCTGTTTCTCCAAGTGACCCACAAATAAAGGCAATTACTCAGAGAGATAAAGGAAGTGCAAAAAGAAAATGGAAAAACCTACAGACAGTAAAGTGAGAAGACACTTCCTCCACCCTTTGTTGGTGATGGGGCTCCAAGTTGCGCAGCTTAAGTGATGGGGTTTTGTGCCAAGCTGCTTAAGTGTCCCGGGTCTGGACCCTCTGAGGACCACACACCCACAAGCATCCCAAATCTCCCAGGGGACTCTCAAGAGCTGGGCCAACCCAGAATATACAAACAGAAATCTCAGAAGGCAGAGCTGGAACAAAGACTCCCCTCACCCTCCCTGGAACAGCGCCTTTGCCTGGCTGGTAAAAGTAGCCCAGCCCAGTCAGAAGCAGTAGCAATTGTCAACAGTGGCAAATGACCCTAGTCTCAATGGGTGGCACCTCTGTCCTGCTGGTGTAAATAGCCTAGCCTAACCTGGAACAGCAGCAGCAGCCGGCAGTGGTGGCAAAACACCCAGAATTGGGGCACAATGCCTCTTGGCACTTGCCCAAACCAGCCCGGGGGAGCAGTGGTGGCTGAGGTGGGGACAGCTGCAGTGAACAAGTCCAGACGCATGATAGTTTGTGCCTCTCCATAAGTGGCCCAGCCTAACCTGAGACAGCAGCAGTGGTTAACACCTGACTTGTGGTGGGGTGCCTGGCTTGCATAAGTGGCCCAGCTGATCCTGGGGCAGTGGCAGCAGGTGGGGCAGTGGCAGCAGCTGTAGCAGCAGCAGTGGCATCAACAGTGGCAGCAAACAACTCTGGACCCGTAGTGGGTGTGGCGCCTCTCCATACTGGTTTACATAAGCAGCCCATGGTGGCAAAGGTGGTTGAGGCAGGGCATGGTGCTGAGCAACCCTTGAAAAGACTCCCTGGACTGGCTTTGAACCTGAATACACAGATCTGAGCCTCCTGAGTAGCTAAATTAAAGGTATTCACACCAGTAGGGTCTTCTTCTTGCAACCCCCCTAACTTTTTCTAAAATAGATAATTTCTTAGTTCATACATGGAATTTAAGCAAATACAAGAGGATCGACAAAATACTCTGTATTCTATATGAGCATAGTGGAATCTAACTAATTCTCAATAACAAGGTATAAAGTAGAAAAAAACATGGAAATTAAACAGCACTCTGTTGAACAATACATGGATCACAGAAGAAATTAAAGAAGAAATGAAAAAGTTCCTACAATTCAGTGAAAATGAAGATACATCACTAAGAAACCAATGGGATACAGCGAAAGCAGTCCTGAGGGGCAGATTCATTGCTCTCAGTGCACACATCAAGAAAACATAGAACAACTAAAGGATCTTATGATGCAACTAAAACTGCTAGAAAAACAAGAAAAAATTGAACCTAAAGTTGATAGATAGAGAACCGAAATAAGAGCTGAAATTAAAGAGGCAGAGACTATGAAAATTATAAATAAAATTAATTTTTAAAAGCTGTTTAAAAAAGTCACTAAAACTGAGGGACCACTGGCAAGAGTAACTAACAAAATAAGAGAGGACACCCAAATCAATAATATCAGAGATACCACAGGAAAGATTACAACAAACATCCAAGACATCAAAACAATCATAAAGAAATAATTCCAGACTCTACTCACAAAGGAAGGGAAACCTAGCAGAGAGGGATGAATTTCTACAGTAATACAAATTGCTATCCCCCCTTTCCTTTTCAGCCATTCTTCTCTACCATGTGTGGTGGGGGCAGCAGTTCGGTAAATAAACTTCTTTTCATGCCTGAATAGTGTGTGCTGTTCTCTTCATGGGCTACTTAATGAAACCTACCTATTTAATATACCTTACAAATGGTGCCATGACTGGGATGAGGTTTTTGAATTGGAAATGCTAGAATTTCCTAACCACCCCTTTTCTGCAAACCAAACGGCCTTGAGATACCACGTGAGACTTTTCACCAATACCATTGCTGGCCTTCACATCCAAGTCCACACCACTTCTCTACTCTGGTGAATGAAACTACTTTCCATGGCTCTCTGTTGCTCAATCTCTGCTCAGATGTGGCGCCATTCCAGAGAGCTCCTACGGCCTTTAGCAGAAAGGATGGTCATCTCTGAAGCGGAGAATGACTGGTTTGGGGGGTTTAGCCATTTCTCTCTATAGGGGTCTGGGGCAAGCCAGAACACCACTTGTCCCTGGTCAGCTCTCCTTCACTCACCAAACTGACTCTCTAACACATTTAATGGGGTCCTGTGAGTCATGTCCAAGCCGTGAAACCCCGCTGACATGCCTCCTGTGCTCCCTGGATAGTCAGATGACCTAATATTTTTTGCTGTTCTCAGATTTAGACAATTTATGCCTCTGCAATGGTACATGGTCAGAAGTCTCTTTACTATCAGGCTGCCTTTGCTCTCTGCTATTCATGTCCAACTTTCAATATCTCTACAACTTTTTGGATTGTGCCCTGAAGAGTGCAACATGGGCTGGTTCCCAGGGAACCTTTCTAGGTTCCCTCAAAAAGGCTAGCCAAACTAGGCTTGATTTTTTGTTCAGGCTTTCTTTGCATTTTTTCAGAAATTCTCCATCTTGAGTTCATCATCTTGGCCACATGGTGGGTTAAAGGTTTGGCCCCATCCAACCCGTACACTTCCACGAAGCTTGTTACTCCTCCATCCATCTATTCTAATATGCATTGCTAAAAAGTTGCTCTTTTCACAGACCCTGGTACCTGAGGCCCAACCATCTGATGTGCTTTGTTAGCAAAGATGATTAACTTTGTTGTCAAAAATTTTAAGTTTTGAGTTTTGCCGTTTTTGTGTTGTGTAATCTAGTACTGACTATGTGATTCTAACATATTGGGCATATCTGTGCTAAGATTCCCACATCTAACGAGTTTTGTCATTGCAGAATATTTGGTCAATTCTTGATAAGGACCAGGTAAGCTCTACTTATTATATTTGATCTCTTTGTTGCTTTAATTGGAAATAACAAAGAACTTTCGTGGAAAAGATTGCAGTGCAAGCCAGTCTGGGCTGAAAAATCCCTCAAACTCCATCTCCCAACTAACCTGCAAAGAGCCAGGCTGGAAACATGGCTCGAGCCTCTATCTATATCCAGCAAACACTACAAAGTGGTAGAGTGCTAGCCTTAAGCAAAAGTGCTCAGGGACAGTGCTCAGGCCTTGAATTCAAGCATCCTGAATACAAACTGGGACTAAACAACCCAGCAACGAGCACCTAGACTCAACCAGTCTGGGGAACAAAGGAACATGGAGAGGAATAAGAGGAGATGATATCACATCATCCACTTTTTGCCTGTCTTATCAAAATTAACCAGAGCAGGGAGGTCAATAGAAGTAAGAACATTGCCCATCTAATGTCCATACCTGACTACCTTTCAACTGGACAGGAATTCATATTCTTGCCCTTGTTAATTGACTTCTTCTCTATCTAGTCTCCAGGTGTCAGAAGAAAGTAGGGACATTTCTATCAACATTTTCAGCCCCAAGTCCTTCCTCTTGCCATTTATTTGCTCTCTAGTATTTTTTTTCAGTTCTTCAATGCGTCATGAGACTTCTCCAGACTTCTCCCAAGAGACTTGCTTCCTCCAGACTTTATCTAAGGACTCAATGCCCAAGTGACAGCTGTTGCCTTCTGCCTTATCCCAGATGGGACCGCATATCAGCCTTTTACCTTACTGTCAATGCCGCTTGCAAACAGGAAGTAGCCAGAGAGAATCTTCACCTTTTTTCATAATTATCAAATGGCTGGAATGTAAGTTCTGAACAGGGACACCTCCCTCCCTCTTGGCTAAGTTTCCACCCAATATCTGTTACATAGGTACCTGGTAGACCTGGAAGCAATCACCTTCTCCTGCTAGGTCACATCCTAGCCCACCTCTGGTCACATGCCTCCCATCTGACCTTCGGAAGGTTCCAGACCCTGAGGTCACATCCGGATCCAGTGTGGCCAAAATTTTCCAGCACCTGGCCACACCTCTTCCTTTCCCTGGCCTAGATATGTCCTGGATCAGAGGTGGGTCGACAACCCTTCCTTTTCAGCCATGCTTCTCCACCATGCATGGTGGGGGCAGCCTTTTGGTAAATGAACTTCTTTTCCTGCCTGAAAAAAAAGAGAAATACAAATTGCCCAAACAGAACCAAGAAGAAATAAATCAATTACAAATGTCAATAACCTACAATGAGATAGAAGAAGTAATAATAAATCTTCCAACAGGAAAAGCCCAGGACCTGATGGATTCACTACAGAATTCTATAAGGCCTTTAAAGAGGAGCTAATATCCATACTCCTCAAGCTCTTCAGAGAAATAGAAACAGAGGAAGTAATCCCAAACTCATTCTATGAAGCCAATATCACATTCATCCCCAAACCAGGCAAAGACCCAACAAAAAAAGATCTCTTTTATTAAGACAAATGCAAAGCTCCTCAATAAAATTGCAGCCAACAGAATCCAGAAACATATAAAACAAATCATACATTATGACCAAGTAGGCTTCATCCCAGAGATGCAGGGATGGTTTAACATATGTAAGTCAATAAATGTAATCCATCACATCAACAGATCCAAGGTCAAGAACCACATGATTATCTCCATTGATTTGGAAAAGGATTTTGATAAAATTCAGCACTCATTCATGTTAAAAACTCTGGAAAAAATAGGAATAGAACGAACATTTCATAAGACAATAAAAGCCTTACATGGCAAATCAAAAGCCAATATTATGCTTAATAGGGAAAAACTACAACCAATTCCCTTAAAAACCGGAACAAGGCAAGGATGCCCACTCTCTCCATTCCTCGTCAATATAGTTCTGGAATTTTTAGCCAAAGCAATAAGGCAAGAAAAATACATTGAAGGGATCCACATGGGAGATGAAGAATATAAACTCTCTCTTTTTGCAGATGGCATTATTTTATAAATTAACAGTCCCTAAAGCTCCATCCCCATACACTTAGAGCTTATAAACCAATTTGGCAAATATCAGGATACAAAATTAACCCACAAAAATCAGTCGGCTTTCTGTAAACCAGCAAAGTACAAATAGAAATGGACATCAAGGAAACAACCTCATTCACAATAACCTCAAAAAAAAAAAGGATTTAGGAAGTAACCTAACCAAAGATGTAAAGGATCAATTTCTTGACAACTATAAAAACCTTAAAAAAGGAATCTTAGAGGATACCAGGAAATGGAAAGGCTTCTCATATTTCTGGATAGGCAGAATTAATACGGTGAAAATGGCCATACTGCCAAAATTAATAAACACATTCAATGCAATTCCCATTAAAATTCCAATGACTTAGTTTACTGAAATAGAGAAAATATTCCAAAAGTTCATATGAAACAACAAAAGACCTAGCATAGCCAAAACAATTATAGGCAAAAGAAAGGATGCAGGAGGGATCATGATACAGGACTTTAAGCTCTATTATAGAGCCATAATAACAAAGACAGCTTGGTACTGGCACAAAAAGAGACCCAAAAATCAGTGAGACAGGTTAGAGGACCCAGAAATATAGCCGCATATGTACATTTAGTTGATATTTGACAAAGGAGCCAAAGACATAAGGTGGAAGAATCATAACCTCTTCAACTACTGGTGCTGAGAAAACTGGCCACATGCAAAAAACTAAAAGTGGACCCTAGCCTATCACCATACACTAACATCAACTCAAAATGGATTAAAGACCTAAACATCAAGCCTGAAACTCTGAAACTATTGCAGGACAGAGTATGAGATAGACTTGGACTTATAGGCAAAGGCAGGAACTTCCAGAACAGATTCCCAGGGTCACAACAAATTGGAGAATGACTCGATAAATGGGACAACCTTAAAATAAAGTTTCTGCACAGATAAAAAGTAGCAACCAATCCAGAAAGAAAGCCAAATAATTGGGAAAAATATTTACCAGCAATATATCAGACAAGGGTCTAATATCAATTATATATGGTAAACTCAAGAAACTAACCCTTTACAAACCTAACAAACCAATTTTGAAATGGTCAAGGGAGCTAAAGAGAGACTTCTCAGAAGAAGAGGTAAAAACGGCAAAGAAACACATGAGGAAATGTTCAACATCCCTGGCTGTAAAGGAAATGCAAATAAAAACCACTCTGCGATACCACCTTACCCCAGTCAGAATGGCCCACATCCTAAATTCAGCCAATGACAAATGCTGGAAGGGATGCAAAGAAAGAGAAGCATTATTGCATTGCTGGTGGGAATGTATACTAATACAACCACTTGGAAAGAAGTCTGGAGGTACATCAGAAAGCTAAATATCGACCTCTCCTATGAACTGGACATACCACTCCTAGGCATCTACTCAGAACAACAGGAACCAGTATGCAAAGACACACACACCTTTATGATTATTGCAGCACTGTTCACAATAGCCAAGATTTGGAAACAACCCAGATGAGCCACTACTAATAAGTGGATCCAAAAATTGTGGTACCAATATACAATGGAATACTATGCAGCCATTAGACAGGACAAAATGATGGCATTTGTAGGGAAATGAATGGAACTAAACCAAATTATTTGAGTGAGGTAAGCCAAGAACAAAGAGACAAATGGCACAGTGTCTACCTGATATGTGGATTCCAAAGCCAAAATGCAAGAAGGTATGACAAAGTAAACAGGACTCGAGAAACAAAGGACAGCCACTCTTTTTGTTGTATCACCATTAATGACTCCATGTTCTTGACTATGTAGATGGTAGAAATATGCACGCAATGGAGGGAAGCCAGGAGGAGGAATAGAAAAAGTGGGAAATGGAACAACATACAACAAAGGGGTCCATCAGCTGCACCCGACATAGAAGAAAAATAACTAAGTAACCCAAACACACTGATGGGAAGGGAGGAATGAGAGGGAAAGAGGGAATAGCGTACACTAAGCAAAAGGGAAAAAATGTAAACATCACCTGAGGTAGGAAAAATAATTTTAGTTGTCAAAGCTCATAGAATTAACAAACTTTAGACCAGTATAACGATAATTTGCCTTGTCAAGGTTAAAATGTGTTTGTGACTTTAAACAATTATCATAATTCCACAATATTGTGAAATATGTGAAATATATGTAATCACCTATCTCAATTTTGACAAAAAGGTGTGAGAAGGGAAGGGTTATGAGGGATGGGTGTCAATGTTGTCAGACACCTTGTATTCATGTACTGTTTTGTAGAATGTGAACTTCTCTCTACAACTACTTAAAAATAATAACAATACGAAGTATTTCAAAATAAATAAACAGGATGGCAACAGATAAGTTCAAATATAAAATAAGAAATTAAATCCAATTGGAAGACAAATTTCTTTGGGGAGAGTAATGTAGTTTATTCTATAGCAAGTCTCCTTCAGCAATAAATCCAAAAGCTAGACCTCAAGTAAGTGAAGTAAACTAAGAAACGGAGATACAAAAAAAAAAACTTCACCCACTCTTTCTTACCTGGACAGCTGGTGTGGCTAAAAATTTATCATGCTCCTGAGTTAGAACCAAAGTGGCAAGGACCATACTTGGTGTTGCTAGGACCAATATACAGAGAAGGCTGCAAGATGAACTGTTCTCTCCACCCAATGAACAGGCTTAAAATGTAAATTTAATAGAAAACAAGTAAATTATAGAAACACACTAGTTAGCAGTAATTAACACTTAGTAAGTCTTACCCTTAAGGGATCATCTGAGGGACAGTAGGAAGGAAAGTATGCCAATTGGCCACCAGGCCAGAGAAGTGTAGGCCTATGGATAGTGCAGAGGCCTAAAGAGAAAAAGAAAGTGATGCAAGGGAAAAAAAGAAATGAAGGAATGTCTATAAAGAATGTGGGAGTAAGGGAAAAGGACATAGCCTTACCTATTGAAGTTTGCAGGTTTGGAGATGATAATTTGGGGAGTTGGTGCTTTGCAGACCAATTAACTATGTGTGACTGCCCATTGGAGGTCTGAGATTTGGTGATTGGGGCTGGCTTGTCACTGAGTGTACAGCCCAGGACAAGGTAAATGAAGGCCCATTTCGAGTGTAAATAAAGTTATTTTCAATGTGCCTCATTGGATTGTCTTGTGTTTTATGCATCATAAGTATACTAGTTCACGTTAGTAGTCTCAAAGGTCATGAAATTTGTAAAATGTTATGAGGTCATAATCGGTTTGCAAATCCGAATGCGACAGTGATGGCAATATGATGTCACAATATCAAGTCATAATAATATTATGATGTAATAATTAGTTGGTGATTCCATAATGGTGATGAGGTCACAATAGGTTTATGATGTCACAATTGGGTTGTTGATGTCACAATGGCATGCTGGACTTCAATTTTCATTAACTCCCAATGAGAATATGAATTCAGAATGAGATTGTGAGATCTACAAAGTCATGCATTGACCCAAATGTGATGAACTCCCAATAGGTATGTGATATCACAATGTAACACAATGCTCATTATATCTGACAGTGATGACACAATTTTCATGATAGAGTGCATTTCTAATATCACACATCATACATGAAATATGAAGTCAAAAACATTATGAGATCACAAAGGCCTATGTATCACAAGGGCATTGTGTCAAAGTTATGAGGAAAGACTGGTTAATGATGTCACACTGGTGATCCTGCCTCCAAGGGTTTGTAGTATTACAATGGTATAACTGATCTTAATTGTTAGACCAGAATGATTATATGGGTAAACAACTGAACTTTGATGTCACAAAGGCCATATGCTTTTTCAAATGTGCTAAGAGGTATAACCGATTGAAATATCACAATGTGATTGTGATGTCACAATGGCAATGTGATGCTGCAATAGGTTTGTGATATCACTTTGGTAATGAGGTCACCCATGGAATAGTGATGTCACTACTTGTTTGTAATATTACAATCACATGTCTGATTTCAATTGCTACTAGTTTACAATGAGGACAAGAGTTTAAGGAAGGAGCTAGAAGTCCTAAAACCCATGACTTTTCTAACATGTGATGTCATAATAGGTTTGTGAAAACAGAATGGCACAGTGATATCACAATGTCAATGTGATGTCACAATGTGTTAAGGGAGTTCAGAAGAAGATTGCTGAGAAGAGGTTGGATTCGAAACGAGTGCTGGCATAGAAAGCAGTTTTAGTGTTCCTGTGAACAGTCCTAGGCTAGAGAATCACACCCAAGTGTGCCATTACCGTACAAAGAGTATGGCCAGAGAGGGAAAATCCAGGCAAGGAAAGAGATCTGAGCACTTGCCAGTAGCCACGACTGCAAGGGCTGGGGTGGCAGTGGCGGCGGCCATAGAAACCATACCTACAACAGAGAGTCCAGGACAAAGGAGCCAGACACAGTAGACTAGCAGATTCTACTCAACACCAGCAAGAACTGAGAAGGAGCAGATATCTTTGCCCTGGAGATTTCAGACCAGAGAGAGTCCAGGAACCAAGAATCTGGCGTGAGTAGAACCCTGACTTCCTCACTCCTTCTCAGGGAGCAGATGTGGGAAGGCCGCCCCTCCCCTCACCACCACCGGAGGTGTCCATCTTTGATACTGACAAAGGCCTGGTTGAGCAGATAGCTCCAACTCAGGCCTTGGAAAAAAACAAAAGAATCATTTTGCAGGTCACAGGAACTAGAAGTGACCTGTCAGGCTCAGTTCCACCAGGGGAAAGTCACTCTGCCCAAGCAGAGTAAAATTTGCCCTCGGAGAAGAGACTTTCTTCACTGGGTAAACAGAGCCAGAGGCTGCCCCACCCTACAGAAGCCTAGACAACAATTGGAATTAAGTAAACATAAACCCTGAGAATGGCTCCAAGCTGGCTCAGTGAGTGTCTCAGAAGCTAGCCCCTCTGGGAAAAGCTACAGTTTGCTGAAAGGCTTCAACCCTACCCAGAAACTAGCCTCATCACAGCATCTCCAAACTAGAGGAAACAGCCATCTCCCTCTGTAGTGATACTCACAGATCTCCCTCTCACTGAACTAGCCTGGGAGGAGGATCACAAAATGCTGCTTAACACAGGGCATTTTCTGCCTGACCAAACTGACTAAAGAAACCAATCAAGCCATAGGAAAACCAAACACCACAAGCAGACCAGAGACTCCACCAAGACACTGGTTACAGATACAGGGGAGTACAGGCTCTTCCCATTCCCCCTCCAAAAAAAACCCCCAAAACAAAGAACTCTTTTTCGAACATTTTTTTTAATTTTTATTTTTTAAGTGTTTTCTGTTGATCTTTATTTTCTCATAATTTTTATTTTTGGTGTGTGTGTGTGTGTGTGAGTGTGTGTGTGTGTGTGTGTGTGTGTGTGTGTGTGTGTGTGTGTTTCATCTCTTTGACCTTTTGGTCCTTTTTTATTGTTTTCATTTTTTCTCTCTTTCTTTATTTTTTGCATGACTTACTTGCTGTTCTGCTCAACTCCAGATACATACCTGTCATCAATTGTTAGACGTTCTCCCCCTTATGTACATACTTAAGCCAGAAATTTATTACTCAGTTCACAACCTCTTAGGCTTAACTTCTTTAATAGCAGTATTATCTCTTTATACCTACATAATTTTAAAGTAACTAATATTAAAAATTGTATTTTATAGTTTTCACGTTTCCTTTCTATCCCTCCCCTCCTCTCCTTCTATCCTGTTCTTCTCTCAATATCATTTCTTTAAACTTACATAATTTTTAAGTGTTTCATTTCTTAAATTTAAATTTTAGTTTTTCCATTTTTTCTTTTTCTTTTTTTAAATTTCTGTCCTATGATTCTGTCCAATCCATTTCCCTCTCAGAGATTAGGAATTGGTTACATTTACTCTCATTTTACATCTCCACATCAGTCTAGTCCTATTTTTCCCCAAATTTCTCCCTGAAGCTAATAATTTCGGTTTGCCAAATCCTTCTTCGTTGTTCTTAACCCATTAATCCATGGTTTTTTGATTTAGAATAGATTGTATCTGTTGAACTAGATTGTATCTGCAGCCATTTTGGTTGTGCAACTAAAGGACTCTGGTTGATGCTTACCTTAAAATAGTGTTCTAGCACAAAATTGATGTTACTTTCATACCAAATGGGCAGAACAAGGCGGAAAAACACAAGAATAATGGCAAGTCCAGGTATCTGAACTCCCATTAATGATAATCAGGTGACAAAATAGTTCATGATAATAATAAGAAGAATAGTTAATGAAAATAATAATAATTAATAGTTCCCCCAAAAGCTCTGCAAACACTACTGGTAAACATGGTGAATGAAATAATTGAAAATTTGCGAAGGTCTCAGTGTGAGCTTGATAGTGACCAAGAGGAGGCAATCCAAATAGTAGTACAGGAATCTTGTGAGCATTAGGAAGCTACTTAAAGATTGATACAGGAATTGCATAAGCAGGCTGAGAACAGTCATAGAGAATTACAGGAATTGCTTTAATGTGAGGAAACTAATTAAAGAGTAAAACAGGAATTGCGACAGGGTGATCAGAATAGACAAAGATAAATACAGGCATTCCAAAAATCCATAAAGAGACAGCTGAAACAATTCAGGGAGACCACAAAGGGAATGCAGAATAGAGCCTGCCCGAAGGAATGGGAGTCCAAGGAAACCATAACCAATCAGCTAAGTGATCTGAGACTAAACACTGAACACCAAATAAAGGAAGTAAAGCTCATACAAGATCTAAACCAAAGCTCCAACAAAGATTTTGAAGCCATCAAAGCCGACCAAGTAGAAGGAAAATAAATTAAAAACAAATAGAAAGTCTTGACAGTAGGTTAGACTATGAAGAAGATCAAATCTCGGGCATTGAAGACAGCCTAGATAGTATAGAGAAATAACATACAAATATCCAAGATAAATCCAAGAAATATGATAGATCTATTCTATATTTGGAAGACACCATCAGAAGGACTAATCTGAGGATAATGAATATAGAGGAGCACCTAGAGACAGAAGTTAATTGTCTAGGAAATGTATTTAACAGAATCCTAGCAGAGAACTTCCCAAACATTCAAAAAGTTAAGCCTATGGCCTATTCAGATAAAAGAAGTTTTCAGAACCCCAAATAGACCAGAACAGAACAGGACATGTCACTGTCACATTATAATCCACACAGGATCAATTCAGACCAAGGAAAGGATCCTTAAAGCTGTCAAGGAGAAAAAATCAATCACCTATACAGGGAAAATAATTAGAATAACCTCAGATTTCTCAGCAGAGATGATTAAAGCAAGAAGAGCCTGGAATGATGTCTGTCATGCCCTAAAGAAAAACCACAACAAAGAATAGTGTACCCAGCTAAACTCTCCTTCATAACTGAAGGTCAATTAAAAATTGTCCATAGCAAAGAAAAATTGAAACAATGTATCTCCACAAAACCAGACCTACAAAGGTACTTAAAGATATCCTACACATAGAAAACTAACAAGACAACGGGAAAGAAACGGCATCTAAGGGAATAAAATTAGAACTCAACATGAAACCAAAAAGACCACAATAAAGGCAAAGAAACGGCACCCAAACTGAGAATCCGAAAACCATAGGAAGAACCAAGTTGCCACAGCCCCCAAGAAGGTGGATAAAATGGCAGAAACTACCAAACACTTCTCAGTCCTTTCTCTCAACATTAACGGACATAACTCTCCAATTAAGCCACATACACTGTCTAGTTGGATTAAAAAGCAACATCCTTCTATCTGCTGCCTTCAGAAATCACACCGTGCTCATAAAAACACACACTTTGAACATGAAAGTCTGCAACAAAATCTACCAAGCAAATGGCCCCCATAAAGAGACAGGAATTGCAATCATAATATCACATAAAATAGACTTCAAATTAAAATTACTGAGAAGAAATAAAGAAGGTCACTACATATGAATTAAGGGATCTTTCTTTCAGGAGGATATTACAATTATAAATACTATTCGCTAAACAATGGATCACCGAAATTTATCCAACAAATACTACTTTCCCCCAAATCTCAAACTGATCCAAAGACAAGAGTTGTTGGGAACTTTAACAGACCACTATCCACACTAGATAGATCAACTCGAAAAAACTCAACAGAGAAACTGCAGATCTAAAGAACTGCCTAGATCAGCTAGGTTTAACAGACAACTACTAAATATTTCACCCAGCAGCATCAGAATACACTTTTTTCTCACCACTACATGGAACATTTTCCAAAATAGACCACTTATTTTATTGTGAAAATACTGTACAGAGGAGTTACAATTACATGGGCAAGACAATGAGTACATTGCTCATAAAGCATTGTAGCTTCCTCCTTTGTTTCCCCTTCCCATCCCATTCTCCACCCTTCCCATCACCCAACCCTCATCCCCCCCGACCAAAGTTGTAAAGTTCGTTTTTGACATAATGACTTGTACATCTCATTGCAGTGGGTCCACCAGTATGCCTATTTAAACAATTTGTTTTTTCCCTTCCCCTCCACAAATGATAACAACATCAAATACAGTGAAAGCAGGGGTTATATAGTGGGGGAGGCACATACAAAGCAACAAAGCAATAATCTTATAAATGTGTTAGAAACAATTGCATGAAAAACATTTGAATAAATATCTTAGGGTTAATTTCCCTAACATCAACTTATCTGACCTTTTCTGCTTGACTCAGACTTATACTGGTTATTACAAATAGGGGAAGCTATGGGACCTATGTATCTTTGGCCCTTGGCTTACTTCACTTAATACAATTATTCCCACGTCTTTCCATTTCCTAAAAAATAGGCAATGCCATTCTTTCTGATGGAGACATAGAATTCCATTGTGTATATGTACCACATTTTCTTGATCCATTCATCTACTGAGAGGCATCTGGGTTGGTTCCATATCTTAGCTGTGGTAAATAAGGCTGCAATAAACATAGTTGTGCTGGTAACTTTCTTGTAGTTTTGTTTGTGAACATTTGGTTAAATGCCCCAAAGTGGGATTGCTCGGTCATAGGGGAGCTCTATGTGGAGTCTTTTGAGGAAACTCCATACTAATTTCCAAAGTTGTTGTACAAGTTTATACTCCCACCAACAATGCATTAAGTTTCCCTTCTGTCCACATGCCCTACAGCATCTGTTGTTATTAGATTTCTTGAATTATGCTATTCTAACTGGGGTGAGGTGGTATCCCAATGTTGTTTTGATTTGCATTTCTTATATGGCTAGGGAGGTTGAGCATTTCTTCATGTATCCATTGGCCATCCTTCTTTCCTCTTCAGAGAAGTTTCTCTTTAAGTCTTTAGCACACTTATTTATTGGGCAGGTTTTTTTGAAGGTTTGCTGTTGGGGGGTTTATTTTTTTGAGTTGCAGGTATATTTTAGATATAAGACTCTTGTCTGTTGTATAGCTAGTGAACACCTTCTCCCAATCCGTTGGCTTTCTATTGATCTTGCTAGCTATGTCCTTTGCCATGCAGAAGCTATGCAATTTATGCAATCCAATTTGTTCAACTCTTCTTAGATTTGTTGTGCTTCTGGGTCTGTATTAAAAAAATTTCGGCCTGTGTCTTTGGATCTAGGTGGGATTTGAGTGAAAGTAGATTTAGAGTTCCAGTAAACAGTCCTAAGCCAGAGAATCACACCAAGTGTGCAATCACAGGACAGAGAGTGAGGCCAGAGAAGAAAAATCCAGAGAAGGAGACAGATCTGATCTCTTGCCAGCAGCCGCCGCTGCTGTGGCAGCAGCAGTGGCAGCAGTGGCCGAACCTGCCATACCTGAATCACAGAGATTCAGGGACGAAGGAGCCAGACACAGTGGGCGAGCGGATTCTACTCAACACCAGCAATAACCGACAAGGAGCAGACATCTTTACCCTGCAGTTCGCAGACCAGAGACAACCCAGGAACCAAGACTTGGCGTGAGTAGAAGCCTGATATCCTCACTTCTTCTCAGGGAGCAGAGGAGGGAAGGCCACCCCCCCACCCCAGTACTGGAGATCTCCATCTTGGATACTGACAAAGCTCAGTAGAGCTGCTAGCTCCAACTGAGGCCTTGGAAGAAAACTAGAGTCATTTAGCAGGTGACAAGAACCTAACCTGACCTGCCAGACTCAGCTCCACACAGGGAAAAGTCACCAAGCTCTGGCGCCAGTCCTAGGAGTGGCTTTCTTCACTGGGTAATCAGAGCCAGAGGCTGCTCCTCCCTTTAGCAGCCTTGACAATCAATTGAAATTCAGTAAACATAAACCCTGAGAATGGATCCAGGCTGGGCTCTGTATGTTTCTCACAAACAAGCCCTGGGGAAAAGTTACTGTTTGCTGAAAGGTCTCAACTCTACCCAGAATGTAGCCTCATCACAGCTTTTCCAAATTTGAGGAAAAAGCCATCTCCCTCTTTTGTGATACTCAAAGCAGATCTCCCTCCCATTGAACTAACCTGGGAGGAAGATCGCAAAATCCTGGGTAAAGCAGAGCATTTTTCTGCCTGTTCAAACAAACTGACTAAAGAAACCAACCAAGCCACAGGACCACAAGCAGACCAGAGACTCCAACAAGAGTCTGGTTACGGACACAAGGATGATACAGGATATTTCCCAACCCTCACAAAAAAAATCAAAGAATTTTTTTTTCCTCTTCTTCTTTTTTTTGTACCTATAATAATTTTTTTTCTTTTCTAAAACTTTTGTTTTTAATTTTTATGTTTTTTGAAAAAATTTGTTTTCTAGTAACTCTTTTTTTCCTCTAATAATTTTTATTTTAGGAGTACATGTGTGTGTGCGTTTTTCTTTCTTTTTTTTAAAAAAAATTGTTTTTTTGTTTAGCTCTACTGAACTTCTGTTCTTTTTTCTTTCTCTCTCATCCTTTTCACCTTTCTTCTCTTTCATTCTTCTTTATGTGACTTAATTGTTGTTCTGCACATCCTCAGATAATCCCGTAGTTGACTATTAAACCCTATCCCACATTGTGTATACACTTAATCCACAAATTTATTACTCAAAACCTCTGAGACTTAAATTGCTTAATAGCAGTACTGCCTCTTTATACCTATATAATATTTTAAGTATTTTTATTTCTAAGATTTTCACATCTCCTTTTTATACCTCCCCTTCTCTCATTATATTCACTTTCTTCTCTGACTAGTTTGTTTTCGTTTCTGCATAATATTTTTAATTTTTACTTTTCTATTTTTTCTGGTCTCTTTTCTTTTCCCTTTTCTCTTTCTTCTTTTTTTCTCTGACTCTACTTTCATTCTATCCAACCTATTTCCTGCTTTGAGATTAAGACTTAGTTAACTCTCCCTGTACCTTCCCACATCACTCTATTCCTATTTTTTACCCACATTTCTCATTAACCCTAAAAATTTCTGGTTTTCCAAATTCTTCTTTGCGGTTCGTAGCCCATTAATATATAGTTGTTTGATGTTAAGTAGATGTATCTGTTCAACTAGATTGTATCTGTAGACTATGAACTGTGCAAACACAGACTTTGCTTGATGATTGCCTTAAGATAGTGTTCTAGCACAAAACTGGTGTTATTTTCATCCCAAATGGGCAGAGTAAGCCAGAAAAACACAACAAAAATAGCAAGTCCATGTATCTCAACTCCAACTCATGATAATCAGGGAACAGAACAGATAATGAATAATCCAGAGGAGACTTCCCAAGAATCTCTACAAACACTGCTGGCAAAAAAGATAAATGAAAAGATTGAAAACCTACAAAGAACTCTGTATGAGCGTGATAGGGAAAGAGAGGAGGCATTCCAAAAGTTTATACAGGAAAAGATTGAAAACCTACAAAGGACTCTGTATGAGGATGATAGGGAGAGAGAGGAGGCAATCCCCAGGTTTATACAGGAATATCATGAGCATGAGGAAGCTACTCAAAAACTGATACAGGATTTGCGTGAGCAGCTTGAGAATACTCAAAGAGAAAGGCAGGAATGGCGTGAACGGGCTGAGAACACTCAAAGAGAACTACAGGAATGGCATGAACGGAAGGAAGCTAATCAAAGAGTAATACAGGAATTGAGAGAGCAGAATGAGAATACACAAAGACCACTAAAGCATTCATGGGATCCATTAACAAAGAGCTGAAGGAAGTCAGGGAGACTACAAAGGGAATGGTGAATGGAACCCAACAGAAGGAATGGAAGTCCAAGGAAATAATAACCAATCTGTTACGTGATTTGAGAACAAACACTGAACAGCAAATTAAGGAAGTAAAGAAGTTCATACAAGATCTAAAACAAAGCTTCAACAAAGAATTTGAAGCCATCAAAGCTGACCAATTAGAAGGAAAAGAAATACAAACCAAAGAAGAAAGTCTTGACAGCAGGTTAGACCATGTAGATGATCGAATCTTGGGGATTGAAGACAGCCTAGATATTATAGAGAAAGTACATACAAATATCCAAGACAAGTCCAAGAAATATGAGAGATCTATCCAACACTTGGAAGACACCATCAGAAGGCCTAATCTAAGGATAATGGGTGTAGAGGAGCATCTAGAAACAGAAGTTAATGGTCTAGGAAATTTTCTTAACAGGATCCTAGCAGAGAAATTCTCAAAAATGTAAAAAGATAGGCCTATTCAGATACAAGAAGCTTTTAGAATTCCAAATAGACCAGACCAGAATAGGACATCCCACTGTCACATTATAATCCATACAGAATTATTCAGACCAGGGAAAACATCCTTAATGCTGTCAAGGAGAAAAGATTAATCAACTATAAATGGCAACCAATTAGAATCACCTCAGATTTCTCAGCAGATTCACTCAAAGCAAGAAGAGCCTGGAATGATGTATGCCATGCTCTAAAAACAAACAACTATCAACCAAGAATACTATACCCAGCTAAACTCTCCTTCATAACTGAAGGCCAAATAAAAACCTTCCCCAGCAAAGAAAAATTGAAACAATACATCTCCACCAAACCAGCCCTACAAAAGATTCTTAAAGATGCCCTACACATAGAAAATGAACAAGGCCACAATAGAGGACAAGAAACTTCACACAAACTGAGAATCCAAGAATCATAGGATGAATCCAGTTTTTGCAGCCCCCAAGAAAATGGATAAAATGGCAGGAACTTCCAAATACCTCTCTGTCCTATTTCTTAACATTAACAGACCTAACTCTCCAATTAAGCGACAAAACTATCTAGCTGGATTAAAAAGCAGGATCCTTCTTTCTGCTGTCTTCAGGTATTTTGCCCATAAAAACAAACGCATTTTCAATGTGAAAGGTTAGAACAAAATCTACCAAGCAAATGGCCTCCATATATTAGCTGGAGTTGCAATCCTAATATCAGATAAAATTAGTTAGAAGAGATAAAGAAGGTCACTACATATTTATCAACGGATCTCTCCTTCAGGAGGTTATTACAATTCTAAATATCTATTTGACAAACAACAGAGCACCCAAATTTATCCAAGAAGCACTACTTTCCCTCAGATCCCACATTGATCCAAAGACATTAATTGTAGGAGATTTTAACACACAACTCTCCCCAATAGATAGATCAACTCGGTAAAAACTCAACAGAGAAACCGCAGATCTAAACAGCTACATAGATCAAATAGATTTAACAGACATCTATCGAATATTTCACCCAGCAGCATTAGAATACATGTTTTTATCAGTAATACATGGAACAGTTTCTAAAATACCCACAATTTAGGCCACAAAGCAAACTTGTCCAAATTCAGAAACACTGAAGTTATACCTTGCATTCTCTCTGACTACAAGGGAATAAAATTAGAACATAACACCAAATGCCACCAAAGAAAGTCCGGTAACACATGGAACAACACTCTGCTGAATCATGAGTGGGTCATGGAAGAGATTAGAAAGGAAATTCAAATATTTATGCTATTCAACAAAAATGAGCATACAAATTACCAGCACCTATGGGACATAGCAAAGGCAGTACTCGGAGGCAAGTTTATAGCTCTGAGTTCCTACATCAACATATTGGAGAGATCTGAAACCAACAATTTAATGAGACATCTGAACCTCCTTGAAAAAAGAGCAGCAAGGTAAACCCCAATCCAATAGACAGAAAGAAATAATTAAAATTAAATCAGAATTAAATGAATTAGAATCCAAAAAAACTATAGAAAGAATCAACAAAACAAAGAGTTGGTTCTCAGAAAAAATTAACAAAATTGACAAACCCTTAGCATATCTTATCAGAAAAAGAAGAGAACACACCCACACAAACTCAGAGATGAGAATGGAAACATCACCATGGAAACAACCAAGATTCAGAACATTATAAGGGAATAATTCTCAA
Source organism: Dipodomys spectabilis (assembly GCF_019054845.1). Lineage (NCBI taxonomy): Eukaryota > Metazoa > Chordata > Mammalia > Rodentia > Heteromyidae > Dipodomys > Dipodomys spectabilis. The sequence goes on from NW_024871053.1 coordinate 797,008, forward strand.
CACTTTATGCTAATAAGTTTGAGAGCTTGTCAGAAATGGACCTTTTCCTAGCAAATATTGACATGTCAAAAACAAACCAAGATGAGTTAAACCATCTTAACAAACCCATATCAAGCAATGAAATACAAACAGCAATAAGAGACCTCTCAGCAAAGAAAAGACCAGGACCAGATGGTTTTACAGAGGAATTCTACAAGGCCTTCAAAGCAGAGCTCACACCAATACTCCTCCAAATCTTCAATGAAATTGAAAGAGAAAGTTCACTACCGAACACATTCTGTGAAGCCATCATAACACTCATCCCAAAACCAGGAAGGGACTCATCAAAGAAAGAGAACTATAGACCAATTTTTTGATGAACATTGATGCAAAAATTCTCAAAAAAAATTTTGGTCAATCGTGGTCAACAATTCATACAAAAAATCATACACCATGATCAAACAGGATTCATTTCAGGGATGCAAACTGGTTCAATGTACGCAAATCAATTAATAATATTCATCACATCAACAGGAGCAAGAATAAGAACCACATGGTTATCTCAATAGATGCAGAAAAAGCACTCGACAAGATCCAACACCCCTACATGATGAAGTTTTTGGAAAAATTAGGAATCCATGGAACATTCCTCAATACAATAAAGGCTGTATATGACAAACCTACAGCCAGCATTATACTCAATGGTGAAAAACTAAAGCCATTTCCTCTTAACTCAGGAAGACAAGGATGCCCACTTTCTCCACTTCTCTTCAATCTAGTATTAGAATGCCTAGCTACAGCAATAGACAAGATGCAGGCATAAAGGGGATCCAAATAGGGAAAGAAGAAATAAAACTCTCCCGCTTTGCAGATGACATGATCTTGTATTAAAAGAATCTCATAGACTACACTCCCAAATTACTCAAGCTGATTCAAAACTTTGGCAAAGTAGCAGGTTATAAAATTAACCCCCCAAAATCAATGTCTTTTCTGTATGCCAACAATGAGAAAAGTGTGGCTGAAATTAGGAAAGCAACCCCATTTGTAATAGCCCTACAAAAAATAAAATACCTAGGAATTAACTTAACTAAAGAAGTGAAGGACCTCTATGATGAAAATTTTAAAATCTTGAAAAAGGAAATCAACAGAGAACTAAAAAAATCGCAAAGCCTCCCATGCTCCTGGATTGGAACGATTAACATCGTAAAAATGGCAATACTTCCCAAGGCTATCTACAAATTCAACGCAATACCTATCAAAATTCCAACATCATTCTTCAAGGAAATAGAAGAAGCAATCCAAAAATTCATATGGAACAATAAAAGACCCAGAATAGCAAAAACGCTCCTCAACGGAAAGAACACTGCTGGAGGAATAACAATACCAAATTTCAAACTCTACTATAAAGCCATAGTAATCAAAACAGCTTGATATTGGCATAAGAACAGACCTCAGGACCAATGGAATAGAATTGAAAACCCAGAAATGAACCTACAGACCTATAGCCATCTAATCTTCGATAAGGGAGCTAAATCAATAGAATGGAAGAAAGACAGCCTCTTCAGTAAATGGTGCTGGCAAAATTGGTTAACTACATGTAGAAAACTAAAGCTAGATCCTTACATATCACCCTGCACCAGAATCAACTCCAAATGGATCAAAGACCTTGAAGTCAAAGCAGACACTCTGAAAACATTACAGGAGGGAATAGGGGAAACCCTAGGTCTCCTTGGCTCAGGCCGAAAATGTTTGAATAGAGACCCGGAAACAAAACAAATCAGAGACAGGTGGGACAAATGGGATTGCATAAAGTTGCAGAGCTTCTGCAGGGCAAATGACATAGCTAGCAAGATCAATAGAAAGCCCACGGATTGGGAGAAGATCTTTACTAACCATACAACGGACAAGGGTCTCATATCTAAAATATACTTGGAACTCAAAAAATTAAACCCCCCAACAACAAATCCTCAAAGAAACAACTTCCCAATAAATAAGTGGGCAAAAGACTTAAAGATAAACTTCTCTGAAGAAGAAAGAAGGATGGCCAATAGATAAATGAAGAAATGTTCAACATCCCTAGCCATAAAAGAAATGCAAATCAAAACAACATTGAGATATCACCTCACCCCAGTTAGAATGGTAAAAATCAAGAACTCTAACAACAACAGATGCTGGAGGGGATGTGGACCGAAAGGAACCTTACTTCATTGTTGGTGGGAATGTAAACTTGTTCAACCACTTTGGAAAGCAGTATGGAGGTTCCTCAAAAGACTTCACATAGAACTCCTCTATGACCCAGCAATCCCACTTTTGGGCATTTACCCAAATGTTTATAAACAAGACCACACTAAAGCTACCAGCACAACAATGTTTATTGCAGCATTATTTACCATAGCTAAGATATGGAACCAACCTAGATGCCCCTCAGTAGATGAATGGATCAAGAAAATGTGGTATATATACACAATGGAATTCTATGCGTCCATCAGAAAGAATGACATTTCCCCATTTGTTAGGAAATGGAAAGGCTTGGAAAAAATTATATTAAGTGAAGTAAGCCAGGCCCAAAGAAACATAGGTCCCATGGTTTCCCTTATTTGCAATATCTAGTATATGTATGAGTCAAGCGGAAAAGGTCAGATAATGTGATGTCAGGAAAATGAACCCTTAGATATGTATTTTAATTTTTTTTTCTTTCATGCATGTGTTTCTAACGCATTTATAAGATTATCTCTTTGTTGCTTTGTACATCCCTCCCCCGCATTATGACCCCTGCTTTCACTATATTTGATGTCAGTATAACTTGTGGAGGAGATGGGGAAAAACCAGTTGTTTAAGGATACAGGTGGACCTGTTACAACAATGAGAAGTACAAGTTGACATGGTCAAAACGAGCTTTACAACGTCGGTGCAGGGGGGGGGGGAAGGGGGGGAAGGAGAAGGGGAGGAGGGAGGCTGGGAAGGGATGTGAAGGGTAAACCAAAGGAGGAGGCTGCAATGCTTGGTAAGAAATGTACGCATTATCCTGCCCATGTAATTGTAACCCCTCTGTACAGTGTGTTCACAAAAAAAATAAAATTAAATTAAAAAAAATTAACCCCCCAAAATCAATGGCTTTTCTGTATGCCAACAATGAGAAAAGTGTTGCTGAAATTAGGAAAGCAACTCCATTTGTAATGGCCCCACAAAAAATAAAATACCTAGGAATTAACTTAACCAAAGACGTGAAGGATTTCTATGATAAAAAGTTTAAAAACTTGAAAAAGGAAATCTTAGAAAATGGTAAAACTTTCATGCTCCTTGAATGGAAAGATTAACATCGTGAAAATGGCTATAGTTCCCAAGGCTATCTACAAATTCAATGCAATACCTATCAAAATTCCAACCTCTGTCTTCAAGGAAATAGAAGAAGTAATCCAAAAATTCATATGGAACAATAAAAGACACGGAATAGCAAAAACGCTCTTCAACGGAAAGAACACTGCTGGAGGAATAGCAATACCAAATTTTAAACTCTACTATAAAGCCATAGTAATCAAAACAGCTTGGCACTGGCATAAGAACAGACCTCAGGACCAATGGAATAGAATTGAAAACCCAGAAATGAATCTACAGACTTATAGCCATCTAATCTTGATAAGGGAGCTAAAAAAATAGAATGGAAGAAAGACAGCCTCTTCAGTAAATGGGGCTGGCAAAATTGGTTAACTACTTTTAGAAAATTAAAGCTAGATTCTTATCTATCACCTTGCACCAGAATCAATTCCAAATGGATCAAAGACCTCTGAGTCAAAGCAGACACTCTGAAAACATTACAGGAGGGAATAGGAGAAACCCCAGGTCTCCTTGGAGCAGGCCGAAATTTTCTTAATAGAGACCCGGAAACACAACAAATCAAAGAAAGGTTGGACAAATGGGATTGCATGAAGTTGCAGAACTTCTGCATGGCAAAGGACATAGCTAACAAGTTCAATAGAAATCATACGGATTGGGAGAAGATCTTCACTGGCCATACAACGGACAAGTATCTCATATCTAAAATATAGTTGGGAGTTCTCAGAAGATGGCGGAGGAGAAGCTGGAGGCAAAACAATCTCTTGCATAGAAAGCAGTTTTAGAGTTCCAGTGAACAGTCCTAAGTCAGAGAATCACACCAAGTGTGCCATCACAGGACAGAACTTAGAAAATTGCAAAATCTCCCATGCTCCTGGAATGGAAAGATTAACATCGTGAAAATGGCAATACTTCCCAAGGCTATCTACAAATTCAATGCAATACCTATCAAAATTCCAACCTCATTCTTCAAGGAAATAGAAGAGGCAATCCAAAAATTCATATGGAACAATAAAATAACCCAAATAGCAAAAATGCTTCTCAACGGAAAGAACACTGCTGGTGCAGTATCAATACCAAATTTCAAACTCTACTATAAAGCCATAGTAATCAAAACAGCTTGATACTGGCATAAGAACAGACCTCAGGACCAATGGAATAGAATTGAAAACCCAGAAATGAACCTACAGACCTATAGCCAACTAATCCTCGATAAGGGAGCTAAAATAATAGAATGGAAGGAAGACAGCCTCTTCAGTAAATGGGGCTGGCAAAATTGGTTAACTACTTGGAGAAAACTAAAACTAGATCCTTATATATCACCCTGCACCAGAATCAACTCCAAATGGATCAAAGACCTCGAAGTCAAAGCAGACAATCTGAAAACATTACAAGATGGAATAGGTGAAACCCTAGGCCTCCTCGGCTCAGGCCGAAATTATCTTAATAGAGACCCAGAAACACAACAAATCAAAGAAAGGTTGGAAAAATGGGATTGCATGAAGTTCCAGAGCTTATGCATGGCAAAGGACATAGCTAGCAAGATCAATAGGAAGACCACAGATTGGGAAAAGATCTTCACTAGCCATACAACGGACAAGGGTCTCATATCTAGAATATAGTTGGAGCTCAAAAAATTAAATCCTCCAACAACAAATCCTCAAGGAAACAACTGCCCAATAAATAGGTGGGCTAAAGACCTGAAGAGAAACTTCTCTGAAGAAGAAAGAAGGATGGCCAACAGACACATGAAGAAATGTTCAACATCCCTAGCCATAAAAGAAATGCAAATCAAAACAATATTGAGATACCACCTCACCCCAGCTAGAATGGCTATAATCAAGATTTCTATCAACAACAGATGTTGGAGGGGATGTGGAACGAAGGGAACCTTACTTCATTGTTGGTGGAAGTGTAAACTTTTTCAACTACTTTGGAAAGCAGTATGGAGGTTACTGAAAAGACTTCACATAGAGCTCCCCTATGACCCAACAATCCCACTTTTGGGCATTTACCCAAATGTTTACAATCAAGAGCACACTAAAGCTACTAGCACAACTATGTTTATTGCAGCCTTATTTACCATAGCTAAGATATGGAACCAACCCATATGCCCCTCAGTAGATGAATGGATCAAGAAAATGTGGTATATATACACAATGGTATTCTATGCCTCCATCAGAAAGAATGACACTTCCCCATTTGTTAGGAATTGGAAAGCTTGGAAAAAATCATATTAAGTGAAGTAAGCCAAGCCCAAAGAAACAAAGATCCCATGGTTTCCCTTATTTGCAATATCTAGTATATGTATGAGTCAAGCAGGAAAAGTCAGATAATATGATGTTAGGAAAATGAACCCTTAGATAAGTATTTAAATGTTTTTTTCTTTCATGCATTTGTTTCTAACTCATTTATAAGATAATTTCTTTGTAGCTTTGTATGTCCCTCCGCCACAGTAGAACCCCTGCTTTCACTTTATTTGATGTCAGTATAATTTGTGGAGGAGATGGGGAAAAACCAGTTGTTTAAGGATACAGGTGGACCCAATGCAACTATGATAAGTACAAGTCGTCATGGCAAAAACGAACTTTACAACTTTGGTGCGGGGGGTGGGGAGGATGGTGGCGGGGGGGGGGGGGGGGGCTGGGAAGGGATGTGAAGGGTAAACAAAGGAGGAGGCTGCAATGCTTGATAAGAAATGTACTCATTATCTTGCCCACGTAATTGTAACCCCTCTGTACTGTATGTTCACAAAAAATAAAAATTTAAATTAAAAAAAAATAAAAAAATATAGTTGGACCTCAAAAAATTAAATTCCCCAACAACAAATCCTCAAAGAAACAATAAATAAGTGGGCTAATGACTTAAACAGAAACTTCTCTGAAGAAGAAAGAAGGATGGCCAATAGACACATGAAGAAGTGCTCAACCTCCCTAGCCATAAAAGTAATGCAAATCAAAACAAATTTGAGATACCACCTCACCCCAGCTAGAATGGCAAAATTCAAGAACTCTAATAACAACAGATGCTGGAGGGGATGTGGACAGAAGGGAACCTTACTTCATTGTTGGTGGGAGTGTAAACTTGTTCAACCACTTTGGAAAGTAGTATGGAGGTTCCTCAAAAGACTCCACATAGAGCTCCCCTATGACCCAGCAATCCCACTTTTGGGCATTTACCCAAATGTTTACAAACAAGACCACACTAAAGCTACCAGCACAACTATGTTTATTGCAGCATTATTTACCATAGCTAAGTTATGGAACCAACCCATATGCCCCTCAGTAGATGAATGGATCAAGAAAATGTGGTATATATACACAATGGAATTCTATGCCTCCATCAGAAAGAATGACACTTCCCCATTTGTTAGGAAATGGAAAGGCTTGGAAAAAATCATATTAAGTGAAGTAAGCCAAGCCCAAAGAAACAAAGATCCCATGGTTTCCCTTATTTGCAATATCTAGTATATTTATGAGTCAAGCAGGAAAGGTCAGATAATGTGATGTTAGGAAAATGAACCCTTAGATAAGTATTTAAATGTTTTTTTCTTTCATGCATTTGTTTCTAACTCATTTATAAGATAATTTCTTTGTAGCTTTGTATGTCCCTCCCCCACAATAGAACCCCTGCTTTCACTTTATTTGATGTCGGTATAATTTGTGGAGGAGATGGGGAAAAACAAGTCATTTAAGGATACAGGTGGACCCAATGCAACTATGATAAGTACAAGTCGTCATGGCAAAAACGAACTTTACAACTTTGGTGCGGGGGGTGGAGAGGATGGTGGCGGGGGGAGGCTGGGAAGGGATGTGAAGGGTAAACAAAGGAGGAGGCTGCAATGCTTGATAAGAAATGTACTCATTATCTTGCCCATGTAATTGTAACCCCTCTGTACTGTATGTTCACAAAAAATAAAAATTAAAATTAAAAAAAATAAAAAAATATAGTTGAACCTCAAAAAATTAAATTCCCCAACAAGAAATCCTAAAAGAAACAATAAATAAGTGGGCTAATGACTTAAACAGAAACTTCTCTGAAGAAGAAAGAAGGATGGCCAATAGACACATGAAGAAGTGCTCAACCTCCCTAGCCATAATAGTAATGCAAATCAAAACAAATTTGAGATACCACCTCACCCCAGCTAGAATGGCAAAATTCAAGAACTCTAATAACAACAGATGCTGGAGGGGATGTGGACAGAAGGGAACCTTACTTCATTATTGGTGGGAGTGTAAACTTGTTCAACCACTTTGGAAAGTAGTATGGAGGTTCCTCAAAAGACTCCACATAGAGCTCCCCTATGACCCAGCAATCCCACTTTTGGGCATTTACCCAAATGTTTACAAACAAGACCACACTAAAGCTACCAGCACAACTATGTTTGTTGCAGCATTATTTACCATGGCTAAGATATTGAACCAACCCATATGCCCCTCAGTAGATGAATGGATCAAGAAAATGTAGTATATATACACAATGGAATTCTATGCCTCCATCAGAAAGAATGACAGTGCCACATTTGTTAGGAAATTGAAAAACTTAGAAAAAAATATGTTAATTGAAGTAAGCAAAGCACAAAAAAAACAATGGTCCCATGGTTTCCCTTATTTGAAGTATCTAGTACCTGTATGAGTCAGGCAGAAAAGGTCAGATAAGGTGAAGTTAGGAAAATGAACCCTAAGCTATGTATTTAAATGTTTTTTTTTTCTTTCGTGCATTTGTTTCTAACACATTTATGAAATTATTTCTTTGTTGCTTTGTATGTCCCTCCCTCACAATATAACCCATGCTTTCACTCTATTTGATATCGGTATAATTTGTGGATGGGAAGGGGAAAAATGAGTCGTTTAAATAAGGACACAGGTGGACCCGTTGCAGCAATGAGAAGTACAAGTTGTCATGTCGAAAATGAACTTTACAACTTTGGTGGGGGAAGGGAGAGGATTGTGTTGGAAGGGGTGGGGAGGCTGGGAAGGGATGTGAAGGGTAAACAAATGAGGAGGACCAATAAAATTTTCAAAGAAGGGAAGATGAAGAGAGGCTGAAATCTGAGGATCATGGTTCAAAGCTAGCCCATGCAAGAAAGTCCATGAGGCTTTCTCTGTGTGTGCATCAGTGTGCTGTCCTATGGCTTGAACTTGTGCTGTTTTGTTCAAGAATAAAGCTCCACCAATCCCAGCTTTTCATTGATTAATGGGAGCTGAGATTCTCATGGACTTTCCTGCCTTGGTTGGCTTTGAACCTGATCCTCAGATTTCAGAAAACTGATCCATGCTGGGCTTTGCATAAGACTCTTATCTCCTCTTAGCTACCAAGAATTAAAAAAAAAAACTGGAGTTCAGCTGTGACTCAAGTGGCAAACTGGGCAATCACTTTCTAGGACAGCACTCAGGGTCTTATTTCAAGCACCAAGACAAAACAAGTATAGCCACAAGTTATATTTTGGCTCATGTGGTAAGCGACTAGTCTTGAAGAAAAAGCTCTGGTATCGTATCCAGGCCCTGATTTGTAGCCTCAGGACTAGCACATAAACAAAAATAACAAACAAGGAAAATTTTTAAAAGAAAAATTGGAAAAAATAACATATTAACGTTTTTAAAAGAACAATCGGTTTGTGGTTCATGTGTATAATCAGAGCACTTCAGGAAGCTGAAATCTGAGAATCATGGTTTGAAGCCAGACTATCCAGAAAAGTACATTAAAATCTTATTTTCAATAAGCCAGCAAAAAGCTAGGAGTGGAGCTATGTTTGAATTGTAAAATATAATCCTTGTGTCAAAAAACTAATAAACAAAAGGGTGCTGAGACTCTAGCCTGTAATCCTAGATATTCAGGGGTTTGAGATATGAAAATCATGGTTCAAAACCAACTTGCGATGGAAAGTTAGTGAGAACTTATCTCCAATTAACCACCAGAAAACCTGAAGTGAATCTGTGGCTGAAATGGTAGAGCACTCACCTTAAGCTGAAGAGCTCAAAGACAGCACTCAGGCCAAGGGTTCAACTCCACCCTCTTTAAAAATAGGTAAGAAACAGCAATGAGGCCCAGAAATCAGGTCTACTGACCGCAATTAAAAAGCATTGAGGTTGAAGTCAAGAAAGAGATGAGTAAAAATATTAAAATGTCAGAGGCTGGCTGCTCATGCCTGTAGATTCTAGCTACCCAGGCCGCAGTTCAAAGCCAGCACTAGCAAGACAGTCCATGAGATTTGTGTATGTAATTACTAGTACTAGGGGTTGAACTTGCTCTGTTTTACTCAAGTCTAGAGTACTACAACCCCCAGCTTTTTGGTGATTAATTGAAGATAAGAATCTCAGACTTCATCTGGGAAGTTGGCTCAGTGATAGGGTGCTAGCCTTGCATGCATGAGGACCTGGACTTGATTCCTCAGAACCACATAAGCAGGAAAAGCCGAAAATTTTTCTGCAGCTCAGATGATAGAGCACTAACTTTAAGCTGGAATGCTGATGGACAGCGCCAAAGCCTAGTTTTCAGGCCCATAACCAATGGCAAAATAATAATAAAAAAACCCTCAGACTTTGCTGCTCAGACTGGTTTCAAACCAATATCCTCAGATTTCAGCCTCCTTAGTAGTGCTGGGGTTCGCATGAGACTCTTCGAAAAGAAAGAAGCTGGAAGTTGAGCTGTGGCTCAATTGGCAGAACTGAACAAAATCTCTGAGACAGTGGCCAGTCCCTAGATGGAGAAAAAAAAAACAAAAAATTTCAAAAACAAATAATTTAATACAGAAAATACAGAAACAAATTTTAATACAGAAAAAATCATGTTTAATAAGATACAAAGGAAAACTGTTGTTTTTTTTTTTAAGTGCAGCAAACAAAAAACGTACTACAAAGTTTCAAAATGACATACTGAGAGTAAGGGGAAAAGGAAAATTTTTAAAATTCATGTAAATATTAAATCCAAACTGACATGACCAAAACCTAATATGATCAGAAACTTATCTCTCACTTGTAATTGCTTAAAAACAATTGTCCCTCCAGTTTCAGCACTAGCATGGGGATTTAGGAAGGACCTCTCTATACACCCTTGACTGAATAGGCATCTCCCTGCTTTAGCCTCTTGAGTTAGAAATACAGGCTTTGCCCTTATTTTAATGCATAAATTACACTTTAAAACTCAACATCAATATTCAAATAATGGATTATGTGTAAAAGCATGAATAAACATCCACCAGAGAAGCTCTGAGCAATACAATCATAACAGTAGAAGAGCACATACCACTTAAGGTAGGTAACAGAAGGAAGATTTAGCATTTTTTTTGGAAGTGCAGGGGTTTGAACACAGGGCATCATGCTTGCTAGGTATAAAATTCAGGGACATTAATTATATCCACACTACTTTTTAACCATTACCTCTGCTTATGAACTTTCTTTTCAATACTGATGGAATCCACACAATGACCTGCACCCTTTTGTTTTGTTTTGTTTTGTTTTTGGTCGGTCATGGGGCTTGATCTCTGGGTTGGGCACTGTCTCTGTGCTCTTCAGCTCAAGGCGAGTTCTCTACCGCTTGAGCTACAGCACCACTTCCGGTTTTCTAGTGTTTTATTGGAGATAATGGTCTCACATACTTTCCTGCCTGGGCTGGCTTTCAACTGTGATCCTCAGATCTCAGTCTCCTGAGTAGTTAGGATTACACGTGTGAGCCACTGTCTCCCGTGTGAGCCACTGTCTCCCAGGCCCAGAAACTTTTAGTCTTCCCTTTTTCCCTTATGAAATTGTTTAGTCAATATATTTCACATAAATAGATTATTTTGTGTCCATCCATGACAGACATCTATTAATTGCAGCCTTTTGTGGATGAGTCATAACTTATGCACACCTCACATTTTATAAACCAATTCATCTGGGCCCACATTCAGCAGCTTGTTCTGAGAAGAATGGTAGCTATTCTGCTAGCCACCTCTATCCTCTGCCGTTCCTACTCAAATTAGATTTAGTATCAGTTTGAGTCTGCTCAGAGGGTAGAGCCATATGGGCTGGCTTTGAACCATGATCCTCAGATCTTGGTCCCCTGAATAGCTAGGATTACAGGTGTGAGACACCTGCACCAGGCCATCATTTCTTCCAAGAACATTTCAGGGGGATGGAATAGCACTGTACCACAAACATTCATTAGCAACTGCCCCAGGGTGAGCCAGATGCTCAGACCAAATCTACTGACCTTGATACTGTCTTTGGTGTCCAAAAGGATATTGTTGGGCTTAAGGTATTCCTGTATGATTTTGTTTGGTGTAAGTAGTGAACAGCACTTACAACATGTGTGAAAAGCCTCCTGGCTTCATATTCATATAGGCGGCAGAATTTTCAGATCCACCCCAGGAGGTATCCCCTAGTGGCCAGTTCCATGATGAAATACACATACTCTTCCTTCTCCATTACCTGGTACAACCTGATGATGTGTTTGTGCCATACCTTCTTAAAAATATCCACCTCATTCTTTATCCAATGATGACTCTCACTTCCAGAGTATTTTAAATGCCACGCCCTTGTTTGTGAGGAGGGAATGGGCCAGCTTCACTTTTCCATAGGTACCTGTGTCGAAGAGCTCTTTCTTCTGGTATTGTTTGATGATCTCCTCCTTCAAGGAGCTTGAGATTGATTCTTTCTGTACTTCCATCCTTCTGCTACAATGGCAGGTAGCAAGTCTACTTAAATAAATTAAATAAAATAAAGGAAAACCCATAAAGAGTAAAAAGAAATACCAAAATCCAAATAACAGCCCGTCCCCACTACCAAAAAAATCATTTAACTTTGATTCAGTCAACCAGGTCATCAAGCAAGAGCTCCAAGCTCTGTTAACTGACAGGTTGGAGCACAGTGGTTTCCTATATATCCTTCATGATCTCACACAATGAAGCAATCACAACCAGGCATAGTGATGTCATAGAAGAAATGGACCAATCAGAGTCTGGGCCAGTGAAGTCAGAGAAATAGAGGACCAATCACAGCCTGCCAGCATTGACACTCTAGCTCTTAGACCTCAAAGACTGTTGCTAAGGAATCCATGTGGCTTGAGGTTGCTCTGGTCATTTTCGTGGCATTTCTGAAACCACTAGGAGAGTGGTCAAAATCCTCTGATTTTCTAGAGGACTACTGAATCTTATAAATTGCTTCTCTGCAGACACTAGCTAATAGCCTCCATTCTTGATGGCCACCTTATCCAATGTCTTTTTCCAGCAATAGCACTGCACAAAGGCCTCCGTCCTTCTCAAGGACAGCTGTATCCTACAACTTCTTCCTGAGGGGACAAGTTCCAGGGTGGCTTTGAGCCACCACCCTCACAATTCACCTTCCTGAGTAGTTAGGATTATAGGCCTGAGCCATCGGTAGGTACTTAGCTCATCTCTTACATTTGGAGGAAGTATATTTGTTAGAAAGGTGGGTTTTAGATATGTCCTTTTAGCACTTTAAATTTGTTTTCCTGCTGTCTAATAGTGAATCTAGTTTCTGATGAGAAATTTGTCTTAATATCATTGAAGATTATTTGTGTGTGATGAGTTGTGTCTTTGTGCTTTGGGATGTTTTCTGTTTTTGTTTAATTAGAATGTGTCTTAATGTGGACCTGTGTGATTATTTTAATTGACTTTTTTGAGCTGATAGATTCCTGCATGGAAGGGTTCATGCTTTCAATCAAAATTGGGAAGGTATTGGTTTTTATTCCTTCAAATACTATGTATTTCTATTTTCCCCTCTGTATACATATATATATTATACATTATATATTCACATTGTATATGTGAATATACATATATATGCCTACATGTTTATATTATATATACATTTATATACATATATGGTTTCACATAGCTTCAACTTTTGTGATTGTTTATGGTAGAAAGTTTAGATTGATCCTAGGTACTCCATCAGAGTTAGAGTTTAAAGTTTTCCTCTTTATTTCTTGATAAAAATATGCATTACTCGCCAAGGATATTGAAATAGGTATTAAGCACATATAGCCTCTCTCTCTCTCTCTCTCTCTCTCTCTCTCTCTCTCTCTCTCTCTCTCTCTCTCTCTCATTTCCTGTCTTGGTTAGGTCTCTGAGCACAGGGCCATTGCTTGTGGGGTTCTTCTAGTGTGTTGTGAAATTTTGCAGTGTAATATTCTGCTTCAAAGGCCACCAGGCAGGCCTGCACTTGGAAGAGGAGCTTCTCAAAGGCAGCCTGTATGGGTGCATGTGCCTGCCTCTGTCTTGATATCAGGGCCCCACAGGTACTTGGGGTGGCCTTAGCAGATGCCCCTTTGCCTGGACTGCTGACTGTTGACTGTGCCAGCACAAGTACAGCCTCTTTTTATTACACATCAGAGGTCTGCGGGGGAACCTGGGGTTGTTCCCTTGTTGGTGGCTATGCTTGGAGCAAGGGTGAGGGCTGCAGAAGCCTCAATTTGTGGCCTGATTTCTGGGGCACAACAAATGCTAAGGGTTTCTCTGGGCTCTTTACAGAATACATGGGCAGGTTCAGGAGCAGAAGCTGAGCTCAGGGGGCCCCTAAACACAGGGTGGGCTTTAGAGCTGGGCATCACAGATGGATCTTTTTGAAGGGCTGCAGACACCATCTGGAAGCTGTTGGACCTTTAGGAGGTCTGAGTACATCATGAGATTAGGTGGGGGCCTCTGAGCTTTATCCATTTTTTGCAATAGGGCTGAGCCCTCCCTCCGTATGGCCCTGGTGCCCTATGAGTGTGTGCTGGTTTCTGGGAGTGAGAAAAGTTTAATGTGTCTTTTATTCCCTGAGCCTCACTAGGAAGTTCTATTGTTGGCTGGGATGATTCTGTCATTGGGAGGTCTGTGTGTTCTCTGAGTAAGGGAATCTACAGACCTCAGAGCACATCTTGGCTTTCTCTCTGAAAGGCCTAAGTTTTTAAGGCTTCAGATGCTTTATAGGTTTCCAGACATATCCAGGGCTTGTTCTTTTTGATCTTTCAATGACAGCTCTAATTTCCTCTCTTAGTCATGGTCTATTGGCCCCTTTGACTCTGGCATAAATGAGGGAAGACCGGCAGGGCTGTTGTGTTGCTAAGGAAAGCAGACAGGGCTGCCTTGTTGCTGAGAAAAAGCAGTCAGGCCTATCTTGTTACATAGTTTCATTTTATTCCCCGATGTTGGTAAATAAAACCTTCAGGTTGGACTTCAGGAGCTGCCCATGATCATTGTTCCATTCCTTTTCCCTGCTCCTACCATACTGCCTTTCTATTTAAATTCATTTTTGCTTTTAATTTTTGTCAGAAACAAAGAGGCAATTAAAAAATCTATATGTAATATTAATTTTAATTCTTGATTTACTAAAATACATGAAGAACATGTCAATTAAAGCAGCATAAAATGGCAGATGGCGTGAGCTTGATCACTGTCCCTCTACTCTGCCTCTCTTGCTCAACCCTGGGGTGACCACTGCGTCTAGATAGTTATGTATCCCTGCATCAAAACCAAATGTGCTCAAAGAACAGGGTATTAAAAAGAGACTTGCCCACAGCTATCCAATTCCCTCAAACTGCTTAGTAGGAGGCCAAATTTCCATTCACACTATGGATATTCAAACGTCTTTGATCCATTTGGGTTTGATTCTGGTGCAGAATGATATATAAGAATCTAGCTTTCATTTTCACAAGTAGTTAACCAATTTTGCCAGCACCATTTACTGAAGAGGCTGTCTTTCTTCCATTCTATTTTTTGAGCTCTGTTATCGAAGATTAGTTGGCTATAGGTCTGTGTGTTCACTTCTGGGTTTTCAATTCTGTTCCATTGGTCCTGAGGTCTGTTCTTATGCAGCTACAATGCCGTTTTGATTACTATGGCTTTGTAGTAGAGATTGAAGTTTGGTATTGATATTTTTCCAGCCCTGTGATTTCTGTTGAGGATTGTTTTTGCTATTCGTGGTCTTTTACTGTACCATAGGTATTTTTGGATTGCCTCTTCTAATTCCTTGAAGAATGAGGTTGGAATATTGATAGGTATTGCATTGAATTGGAGATAGCCTTTGGAAGTATGGCCATTTTCCCTATCTTGATCTTTCAAATCCAGGAGCATGGGAAGTTTTGCCACTTTCTAAGTTCTGTTTTGATTTCCTTTTTCATGTTGTCAAAGTTTTCTTCATAGATGTCCTTCACTTTTTTGGTTAAGTTAATTGCTCGGTATTTTATTTTTTGTGGGGCTATTATGCATGCAGTTGCTTTCCTAATTTCAGCCTCACTTAATTCATTGTTGGCATACAGAAAAGCCATTGATTTTTGAGGGTTAATTTTATACCCTGCTACTTTGCCAATTTTTCAATCAGCTTGAGTAATTTGGCAGTGGGGTCTGTGGGATTCTTTAAACACAAGATCATGTCATCTGCAAAGAGGGAGAGTTCTATTTCTTCTTTCCCTATTTGGATCCCCTTTATGTTTGCATCTAGTCTTATTTGTAGCTAGGCATTATAATACTAGATTGAAGAGAAGTGGAGAGAGTGGACGTCCTTGTCTCATTCCTGAGTTAAGAGGAAATAGCTTTAGTTTTTCACCATTAACTGTAATGCTGGCTGTAGGTTTGTCATATACAGCCTTTATTGTATTGAGGAATGTTCCATGGATTCCTAATTTTTCCAGAACCTTCATCATAAAGGGGTGGTGAATCTTGTCAAATGCTTTTTCTGCATCTATTGATATATCCATATGGTTCTTATCCTTGCTCCTGTTGATGTGATGAATTATACTAATTGATTTGCATATATTGAAGCAGCTTTGCATCCCTGAAATGAATCCTGTTTGATCTTGGTGTATGATTTTTTGGATGAATTGTTGAAGTCGATTGGCCAAAATTTTGTTGAGAAGTTTTTCATGAATGTTCATCCAAGAAATGGGTCTATGTTTCTCTTTCTTTGATAAGACCCTGCCAGGTTTTGTGATGCGGGTTATGATGGCTTCATAGAATGAGTTCAGTAGTGAACTTTCTCTTTCAATTTCATTGAAGAGTTGGAGGGGTATTAATGTGAGCTCTGCTTTGAAGACCTTGTAGAATTCCGCTGTGAAACCATCTGGACCTGGGCTTTTCTTAGATAAGAGATCTCTTATTACTGTTTATATTTCAGTGCTTGATATGGGCCTTTTAAGGCGATTTAACTCATCTTGGTTTAGTTTTGGCATGTCAGTATTTGTTAGGAAAAGGTCCATTTCTGCCAAGTTCTCAATCTTATTAGCATCAAGTTTTGAGAAGTATTTCCTTATAATGTTCTGAATCTTGGTTGTTTCTCTGGTGATGTTTTCATTCTCATCTCTGAGTTCATTTATTTGGGTATGTTCTTTTCTTTTTCTGATAAGATTTACTAAGGGTCTGTCAATTTTGTTAAGTTTTTCCTAGAACCAACTCTTTGTTTTGTTGATTCTTTATATGGCTTTTTTGGGATCGAATTCATTTAATTCTGATTTAACTTTAATTATTTCTATCTGTCCATTGGGTTGGGGTTTATCCTGCTGCTCTTTTCAAGGAGGCTCAGATGACTCATTAAATTGTTGGTTTCAGATCTCTCCAATATGTTGATATAGGAACTCAGAGCTATAAACTTGCCTCTGAGTACTACCTTTGTTGTGTCCCAGAGGAGTTGGTAATTTGTGTACTCATTTATGTTGAATATCATGGACATTTGAATTTCATTTCTAATATCTTCCATGATGCACTCGTGATTCAGCAGTTTGTTGTTCAGCCTCCATGTATTACAGGACTTCCTTTAGTGGCTTTTGGTGTGGAGTCCTACTTTTAATCCCTTGTGGTCTGAGAGAATGCAAGGTATAACTTCAATATTTCTGAATTTGGACAAGTTTGCTTTGTGGCCTAAAATGTGGTCTATTTTGGAAAATGTTCCATACGCTGCTGAGAAAAATGTGTATTCTGTTGCTGCTGGATGAAATCTTCAGTAGATGTTGGTTAAATCTAGTTGATGTTTGCAGTTGTTTAGATATGCAGGTTCTTTGTTGAGTTTTTGCCAAGTTGATCTATCTAGTGGGGATAGTCGTGTGTTAAAGTCCCCAACAATTAATGTCTTTGGATCTATGTGGGATTTGAGGGAAAGTTGGGTTTCTTGGATAAATTTGGGTGCTCTGTTTGGTGTATAGATATTAAGAATTGTAATATACTCCTGAAGGAGAGATACATTAATTAGTATGTAGCAACCTTCTTTAACTCTTCTCACTTATTTTAAATTGAATTCTATTTTATCTGATATTAGGTTTGCAACTCATGCTGTTTATGGGGGCCGTTTGCTTGGTAGATTTTGTTCCAGCCTTTAACATTGAAAATGTGTTTGTTTTTATGGGCAAGATATGACTCCTGAAGGCAGCAGATAGAAGGTTCTTGCTTTTTAATCCAACTAGGCAGTCTGTCTCTGAATTGGAGAGTTAAGTCCGTTAATGTTGAGAGATAGAACTGAGAAGTATTTGGGAGTTTCTGCCATTTTATGCACCTTCTAGTGGGCTGCAGGACCTGGGTTCTTTCTATGGTTCTTGGATTCTAGTTTAGCTGCGGTTTCTTGGCCTTTTTGTGGTCTCGTTGGTTTTCTATGTGTAGGACATCTTTAAGAATCTTTTGTAGGGCTGGTTTGGTGGAGATATATTGTTTCATTTTTTCTTTGCTATGGAAGGTTTTTATTTGATCTTCGTTTATGAAGGAGAGTTTAGCTGAGTACAGTTTTCTTGGTTGATTGTTGTTTGTCTTTACGGCATGGCACACATCATTCCAGGCTCTTCTTGCTTTGCTTGTCACTGCTGAGAAATCTGAGGTGATCCTAACTGGTTTCCCTTTATAGGTGATTGATCTTTTCTCCTTGACAGCTTTAAGGTTCTTTTCCTTGGTCTGAATTGATCCTTTGAAGATAATAATGTGATGCTGGGTTGTCCTGTTCTGGTCCAGTCTATTTGGAGTTCTAAATGCTTCTTGTATCTGAATAGGCCTGCCTTTTTGCATGTTTGGGAAGTTCTCTGCTAGGATCCTGTTAAACAAATTTCCTAATCCATTAACTTCTGTTTCTAGGTGCTCCTCTACACCTATTATCCTCAGATTAGGCCTTCTGATGATGTCTTCCAAATGTTGAATAGATCTATCACATTTCTTGGACTTTTCTTGGATGGTTGTATGTTCTTTCTCCATAATATCTAGGCTGTCTAAATGCCTAAGACTTCGTAGGAACATAGTAGATATCATTGAATACTAGATACACAGTTCTGGCACTCTCTACTAATACGCATTTTTTGGCATATTACCACCTGCTTATCCATGTATGGCTATTTTGGCCACCTCTAGGGCTTGATCTCAGTGCCTGCCAAGAATTTCATCCTCGAGTAAGAAGCCAAGTTTGACACCTGTTTTGCTTTTCTGGGAGAGTGCTGGGTGTCAGGCATGATGGAGAACAAGGCTACAAATCTAGATGCAATTTGATAGATGTAAACAATGTCATATATGTTTAAGTGTCCTCACAGTTGGGAAAATAAACGGTAAATAAATGAATAAAACAACAAATACAATGTATAACCACACCAAACATGATATAGACTGAACACGTATATGGAAGTTCAATCCTATCTTTAAAATATATATAAGGAGTATGACTGGGGCATGAATTCAGGCCTATGGAACAGGCCTGAATTTCTGCTCTTCAAACATAGTGAGCTTCCCCTTCCCCCACAGTGCAACATAGTTAGCCAGTCCCTAAGTTCAAATCCCAGGCCTTGCAGATAAAAAATTCACACATTCCAAGCCAAGGAGTTTCATTAGCATTTTTAATATTTTTTAAAGTTCACTTTGACTTTATTTGAAACATTTTGATTTTATAACATGAGAGTTTTTCAAAAAAGGGGTTTAATCTTTTACATTTCAGCATAGCACATTGGTGTTTTTGACCATCTGCCATGAAGTGTGAGAATGAAAATGAGGATATCATTTCTCCCTAGAAGTTTGGGACAGTTGATGTTATTTCTTATTTTTTCTATTTTTTTTATTTGTCGGTCGTGGGGCTTGAACTCTGGGCTTGGGTGCTGTCCCTGTGCTCAAGGCAAACGCTCAAGCACTTGAGCTACAGCACCACTTCCAGTTTTCTAGAGGTTAGAAAACTGGCTGGCCTTGAGTCACCTTCCTCAAATCTCAGCCTCCTGAGTAGCTAGGATCATAGGCATGACCCATGCCCGGCAGTTGATGTTATTTCTATTTAGAGTTATTTTTATAATTATAAAATGTCTGCAATTATGTCCTGTGAGTTTTCCTCAGTGCCTACCACGAAATAAACTAGGGGAGTCCTCATACCACCAAAGGTTGAGTTTCTGAATAAACACTCACTTCTGTGAGGACAGTAGGTACTTGTAAGCATTTTGGGAATAAACTAGATTCTAAAATGAAAAACAAAATCATTGGTACTAAGATGTAGCTCAGTAGTGGAATATTTGCCTAAAGAGCATAAGACATTGGAAGAAAAGTTTCCTAAGGCTCAGAATGTTAGAATTTTGTATGAACAAACTTCTTTCCTTTTTTTTTTGTCGGTGGTGGAGCTTGAACTCTGGGATTGGGCATTATCCCTGTGCTCTTCAGCTCTTTGCGAGCACTCTACAGCTTGAGACACATCGCCACTTCCGGTTTTCTAGTGGTTTATTGGAGGTAAGAGTCGCCCGGGGCTTGCGTTGAACTGCCATCCTCAGCTCTCAGCCTCCTGAGTAACTAGGATTATAGGTGTGAGCCACTGACGCCTGGTACATGAACAAATATTTTAAGATTGATTCTAAAGAAAGAAACTTCGAACATACTTTTTGTGCAAATAATTTATAATGCCATGGTTAAGGCACTAATTCAGAAGTATTTTTTCATTGGCTGGTTTCTTAGTTTATTTATATATATATACATTATTAATTCATATATACACATATTATTAAAAACATAGCTTTGAAGTGTACCTAAGAACATATGGGCTCATGTAAAATTATACAAATGCACAAGCTTGATTTTTTTTCAGTTTGTTGGTACCATAAATTAGGTGGGATTTGTGTACTGTTTTTTTGTTCTCTTTTTGGAGGATTTCTCTCCCCTTTATCCCCCTAACCCCCTCTCATCGCACTTGAACTCAGCTTGCTCTTTCTTGGCTTGGTTGTTTGTAGCTGATTTTCTACCACTTCAGCCATACCTGTAGAATGGGTTTTTGCAAGTTGATTGGAGATGATATCTCTCAGGCTTTGCTGCCTGGATTGGCTTTGAAACATCATCTTCCAGTTCTCACCTCCTGATTAGCTGGGATTACAGATGTGAGCCACTGAGGTGCCTAGGGATAAATTAATTTGGTTGATGTATTTTTTCTGTTTTTCTAAGCATGGGATGATCTACTATAGAATTTTAATGACTGTCCTGGGTATGAAGTAAGAAATATAATACATATGCAAATCTGTATATTTCTCATAAGATGTAATCAATTTAATACATGTTATAAGTGTAATAATAATAAAATAATGAATGAATAATACAAAAAATAAAATGAATACACTCAAAGCAAATTGCAATAAACATAAGTATGTAGATATTAATCATTATTTCAAATGTGGATGAATATTATATTATCAGGGCTGGGTATTGAATTCAGGCCTAGGGAACAGGCCTGAATTGCTTGTCTTCCAAGAGGGTGAGTTTCCCCATCCCCCTAGTGAATTAGAGTTACCCAGACTCTGAGTTCAATTCCCAGGCCTGACAGAAAAAAAGGCCATGAATTCCAAGCCAGGGAGCTTCATTAGTATTGTATGTATGTATATATGTATGTATGTATGTATGTATGTATGTATGTATGTGTGTGTGTATATTATGTGCTATAATGTTTGAGCCACCGCACCACTTCTGGTTTTCTAGTGGTTTATTGGAGATAAGTGTCTCACAGATTTTCCTGCCCTGGCTGGATTTGAACCATGATGTTCAGATCTCAGCGTCCTGAGCAGCTAAGATTAAAGGCGTGAACCATAGCCAGGGCCAGGTTATTTTTAATATTTTTAAATTATTTATTTATTTATTTATTTTTATTTATTTATTTTTTATTTTTTGCCCAGCACGGGGCTTGAACTCATATCGTGGCAACTCTGCCTCAGCTAACATCAACCTAGGCTGGGATGGTGCAGCCTCTGGACCCACAGCCCATCCTGGGATACTAGGCCTTGGGGGCTGACAGGAAAACAAAATGTAAACAGCACCAAAAAAAAAAAAAAGCCAGGAACCACCTACGGATGGAAGTTTCTTGGTTTTCCTTCCTTGCATGGTGACCATCCCGGGTCCAAATAACACTGCTGCAACCTGTAGGTCACCTGGCATTGCTGAAGGCTGACAGGCTGTCAGCGAAGCCATAGGCCAACCTGGACACCTAGGCCTGAGTTTGAATCCCAGTCATGCTACTTAAAAAGGACTGGAGAGCCTGAGAAACTATTGCTTGTCCATAGGAACGCCAGAAAATATGATCAATGTCATTGTTGGATGAGTAGTTCATCAATCAGTCTAGTATAAACTTAGACCCAATAATCACAGAACACAGATTGATTTTAATTCATAGTTTATTATGCATTAAAAGAATACTATTCATTAAATGGAGTCCTCACTAAAGACCTGAGAATCTGTACGAATGTAGTATATGTCATTTAATTCCACATAGACATCACTGTCAGTATCAAAATATCTAAATATATATTTATCTGTATACTATATATATATACATACATATATGTATGTGTATATATATATATATATATATATATATATATATATATATGGTATATATACCAGATATAAAGGTACTGCTATTTTGGCCAAACCTGTGGTTCCATCCTAGGTCCTGGGATCCATTTGGCAGCTGAATGGGCTAGAGGCTGCCATGCTGGCACTCACCCTTTCATGAATTGGGAATTCTAGGCCCTCAGTTTAGGTACCAGCATTGCCAAAATTTTCATCTTGGAGTAAAATTCCAAGTGAGACACCTGTTTTCCATATCTGTGCAAGTGCTGAGTGTCAGGTATGATGTACATGTGTGCAAAGCTACATGCTACGGTATAGATTAGAATAAATGTAATAAAAGATATAGGTGCACGTACAGTCCATAAAATAAATGTTAATTCAATCAATCAATAATAATATATAATGAATCACTCCAACAAATACGATACAGACTGAATATATAGATGTAAATATAAATCACATATTTAAGATGTCTATAAATGTTACATTTTTCAGGCTGGTGCTTGAATTCAGGCCTAGGGAAGAGTTGAGAAGTTCATGCATGATTCACATAGGAAATGATAGGCAAGACCTCTGGCACAACAATTATTTTTAATTAAGACTTCACGAAATGTGACAATAATAATTACATTCAGGAAATCGAGGCATTGGGAAATATCCAAGAATTGGTAGTCACATGGTAGATAGGATTCCAACACAGCTTGCCACATCTTCTCTATACAAATAGGTATTTATTAGCATACTAGCTTCAGCTTATGAATGGATGAATACTGTGCACAAACCCCATCCCGGAGCTCAATCTCAGGTCCTGGGTAGAGCCTAGATCCTTAGTTACTCAAAAGCTGTTGTGCTCATATGGACCCATTAGAAAGTTGGGCCTGCTAGGCCCAGAGTTCAACTCCCAGCAATGCCAGAAGTTTCATCCTGATGTGAGAAACCAATCCTTACAGCTGTTTTCCTGTCGTGTGTAAGTCCTGGGCCTAATGGAGGATGGAGAATGCTATATAGGCAACTCTATAGCCATGGGAATAGGTTGTCATCCATGGCAACACAGATATACCTGACACCATACTCAATAAAATACACAATACCTCCATGAATAAGACTCAAAATTAAAAAATAACTGCTTTGAAAGCAAGATGCATACCACACCTGTATGTAAATAGAGATCCTATGTTTAAAAAAGGTAAGCTTGTTATTTTGTCCACTGCTGGGACTTCAAATCAGGCCCTGGACCAGGCCTGACATTCTAATCTTCAGGGATGATGAGCTACCCTTTCCCCCACAGTGCAACGGGGTTACCCAGACCTGAGTTCAAATCCCAGGCCTGACAAAAGATTCATCCAGATGTTAGAAGCCAGTCTTTACACCTGTTTTCCTCTCCTATGGAAGTCCTGGGTCTCAGCTAGGATGGAGAATGAATGCATAGGCAACCTTATAACAATGGGAATAGGTCATCATCCATGTCAGCAGAGTTATACCTGTCACCATACTCAGTATAATACACAATACCTCCATGTATTAGACACAAAATAAGGAAAAGGAGTGCACCGAACACAAGATGCTATCCACACATATATGTCAATACATATCCTATGTTTCAATTATGAATTTATGCCTATCCTGGCCTTCACTGGGGCACAAACTTCAGGTCCTGAGAATGACTTAGCTCCTTAGTTGCTCACAGGCCCGTGTCCTCACCTTGACTCTTTTGCCAATTGGCCCTGCTAGGCTCTCAGTTCAAATCCCAACATTGCCAAAACATGAATCCTGATGTGAAGCCCATTGATCCACCTGTTTTTCTGTCCTGAGAATGTCCTGAGTCTCAGCTACGATGGAGAAGGAGTAGAAAACTCTATAGAAGTGGGCATAGGTTGCCATCCAAGTCAGCACAGTTATAGCTGTCATCATATGCAATAAAATACAAAATGCATCCCTGACTAAGACACACAATGAAAAGAACAACTACACTGAAAACATGATGCATTTCACTTATGTATGTAAATAGAGATCCTATGTGTAACATAGGTGGGCATATGATTTTTGCCTAACCTGGGGCTTCAATTCAGGCCCTGGGACCAGGCCTGACCTTGTAGTCTTCAACGATAGTGAGCTTCTCCTTTCCCCACAGTGCAAAAGAGTTACCTAGACCTGTTTTCACATCCCAGCTCTGGCAGTAAAATGGCGCGAATTCTGAGCTAGGGTGCTTCATTCATAATTTTTTAATTTTTTAATATTTTTTGCCAGACCTGAGGCTTGAACTCAAGTTGTGGCAACTCTGCCTCAGGTCCGATCATCCTAGGCTGCAGCCTCTGGACCCACAGCCCATCCTCGGATCCTAGGACCCCAGGGTTTGAAGGAAAAAATAAAAAGCTGGAGGAGAAAAAGTGGCGGGAAGTTCCAACTGGCGCCGCTTTTAGGTTTATTTTCATGTGAATGTTGACCGAATGTTGAGACCGAACCCGGTGGACTGCAGATTGAAGGTGACCTGGTGTGGCTGAAGGCCTGCTGGCTGTCGGGGGAGCCACAGGATGACCGGGCAATGGAGGTCCCGAGTTTGAATCCTGGTCAGCCTCCTACATTGAGGGAATGACAGGAGTTCCTGAGATACTCAATTCCGGACCTAAGAAGAGCCGTGAAATATGATCAATCTCTTCCTTGAATAAGTAGTTCCCGAGGATTCGAGTAGGAAATGATAGTCACGACTCATGGGGTATCGATTATTTTTAGTCAAGAGTTGATGAAGTGTGACCATAATCATCACAGTCATTAAATGGAGGCATTGGGGGAAGATCCAAGAATCAGTAGTCACAGGGTAGATTGGATTCAATCACAGGTCTCCATCTCTCCTACTCTATACAGATATGTACTTATTTGCTTACTACCTTCAGCTGATGAATGGATGACTATTGTGCTCCCCCTGCCTTACCCCTAGGACTCGATCTCAGGTCCTGGGAATGGCCTAGCTCCTTAGTAGCTCACAGGCTGGTGTGCTTATGTGGACCCATTCGCCTATTAGGCCTGCTAGGTGCTGAGTTCAGATCCCAGCATTGCCAAATATTCATCCTGTCAGAAGCCAGACGTTGCACCTGATTTCCTGTGTGAGTCCTGGGTTTCAGCTAGGATGGAGAATGCATGGGCCACCCTGTGGCCATGAGAAAAGGTTGTCATCCATGTCAGCCCAATTACACCTGTCATATATACTCAAGAACATACATAATACATCCATGAATAGCATACAAAATAGAGAGGATAACTAAGCCCAATGCATAAAGCAGTCCACACACGGATGTGAATATACATCCCATGATGTATTGAGGACTCTTGTGGCCTCCCTGGGGCTTGATCACAGCTCCTGGGAACAGACCAGCTCCTTAGTGGCTCACAGGCAGGTTTGCTCATGTGGACCCATTGGGCAGTTGGGCCTCCTAGGCCCCGAGTTCGAATCATAGCACTTCGAAAAATTCACCCTGATGTGAGAAACCACTCGTTGCACCTGTTCTTCTGTTCTGTGCAAGTTCTTGGTCGCAGCTAGGATGGAAAATGCATAGGCAACTCTATACTCATGGGAATAGCTTGTCATCCAGGTCACCACAGTTATATCTGTCATCCTATGCTCAAGAAAATACACAATACATCAATGAGTAAGACACCAGACAAAGACAATAACTACACTGAACCCAAGATGCCGCACACCCATGTATGGAAATAGAGATCCTCTGTTTAAATTCTGAATTTATGACTACTATAGCGCCCACCGGGGCTTGATCTCAGGTTCCAGGAAAGACCTAGATGCTTAGTGGCTCACGCGCTGGTGTGCTCACCATGACTCATCCACCACTTGAGCCTGCTAGGTCTTGAGTTCAAATCCCAGCACTACCAAAATATTCATCCTGATATGAGAAGCCAATGGTTGCACGAGTTTTCCTATGCTGTGAAAGTCCTGGGTCTCAGCTAGAATGGAATATGCAATATAGGCAACTCTATACTCGTGGGAATTGGTTGCCAGCAATGTCAGCATAGGTATAACTGTTATCACAGTCAGTAAAATACATACTGCATCCATGAATAAGACATGAAATCAAGAGAATGAGTATACTGAATGCAAGATGCCACCCACCCACTTATGGAAATATAGCTCCTGTCATTAAATTATGATTTCATGAGTATATTGACCCTCATGGGGCACGAGCTCAGTAATGTGAATGGCCTAGCACCTTAGTGGCTCACAGGCTGGTGTGTTCACCTTGACCCATTCCCCAATTCTGCTGCTTAGCTCTGAGTTCAAACTCCAGCACAGCCAAAAGATTCATCCTGATGTGAGAAACCAATGGATCCACATGATTTCCTGTCCTGTGAAGGTCCTGGGCCTCATTGAGGATTGAGAATGCTATATAGGCAACTCTATAGCCATGGGAATAGGTTGTCATTCACGGCAGCACAGATATACCTGACACCATACTCAATAAAATACACAATACATCCATGAATAAGACTCAAATTTAAAAAAAAATAACTACATTGAAAGCAAGATGAATACCACACCTGTATGTAAATCGAGATCCTATATTTAAAAAAGGTAAGCTTGTTATTTAGTCCACTGCTGGGTCTTCAAATCAGGCCGTGGACCAGGCCTGACATTCTAATCTTCAGGGATGATGAGCTTCCCCTTCCCTCACAGTGCAACAGGGTTACCCAGACCTGAGTTCAAATCCCAGGCCTGACAAAAGATTCATCCCTATGTCAGAAGCCAGTCATTACGCCTGATTTCCTCTAATGTGGAAGTCCTGGGTCTCAGCTAGGATGGAGAATGAATGCATAGGCAACCTTATAACCGTGAGAACAGGTCGTCATCCATGTCAGTACAGTTATATCTGTCACCATACTCAGTAAAGTTCACAATACCATCATGAATTAGACATAAATATTAAGGAGAAGAAATGCACCGAATGCAAGATGTTCCCACACATATATGTCAATACAGATCCTATGTTTCAAGTATGAACTTATGCCTATCCTGGCCTCCCTGGGGCTCATTGTCAGGTCCTGGGAACAACTGAGGGGCTAGGCCCTTGACTCTTTTACCAATTGGGCCTGCTAAGCTCTCAGTTCAAATCCCAACATTGCCAAAAGCAGAATCCTGATGTGAGAACCCATAGGTCGACCTGTTTTCCTGTCCTGTGAATGTCCTTGGTCTCAGCTAGAATGGAGAAGACATAGGCAACTCCATGGACATGGGTATAGGTTGTCATCCATGTCAGCACAGTTATATCTGTCATCACACTCAATAAAATACAAAATGCATCCCTGGCTAAGACACACAATAAAAAGAATAACTACACTGAAAGCATAATGCATTCCACCTATGTATGTAAATAGAGACCCTATGTGTAAAATAGTTGGGCATATGAATTTTGGCAGTGCTGGGGCTTCAATTCAGGCCCTGGGACCAGTCCTGACTTTGTAGTCTTCAAAGATGGTTAGCTTACCCTTCCCCAATAGTGCAACAGAGTTACCCAGACCTGAGTTCAAATCTCAGCTCTGGCAGTAAAATGGCGCGAATTCTGTGCTAGGGTGTTTCCTTCCTTCATATATATATATATATATATATATATTTTTTTTTTTTTTTTTTTTTTTTTTTTACCAGACCCGGTGCTCAAACTCAAGTAGTGGCAACTCTGCCTCAGCTGTGATCATCCTATGCTGTGGCCTCTGGACCTACAGCCCATCCTTGAATCCTAGGACCCTAGGGCTTGCAGGAAAAAAGAAAGCTGGGAGGGGAAAAAAAGCTGTGGGAAGTTCGACCTGGTGCTTTTATGTTCATTTTCCTTTGTACCGTGACCATGGTAGGTCTGAACCAGGTGACCTACAGAGTGAAGGTTACCTGGAGTGGCTGAAGTCCTGCAGCTGTTGGGGAAGCCCCAGACCATCCAGGCAAAGAGGCCCAGAGGTCGAATCCCAGTCAGCTCCCCTACATTGAGGGATTGGCGTGAGATCCTGAGATACTTGTTTCCGGACCTAGGAAGAGTCATGGAATGTGATCAATCTCATCCTTGAGTGAGTAGTTCCTGCAAGATGTGAGTAGGAAATGATAGGCAAGATTCCTGGGGTATCGATTATTTTTAATGGAGAATTGATGAAGCGTGACCATAATCATCACAGTCATGAAATGGAGGCATCGGGAAAGGTCCAAGAATTAGTAGTCACAAGGTAGATTGGATTCCATCACAGGTCGCCATCTCTCCTACTCTAAACAAATATGTATACTATCTTCAGCTTATGAATGGATGACTATTGTGCTCTCCACCTGCCCTATCCCCAGGGCTCAATCTCAGGTCCTGGGAACCGCCTAGTTCCTTAGATGCTCACATCATGGTGTCCTCACCTTGACCCTTTCTCCAATTGGGCCTGCTAGGCTCTGAGTTCAAATCCCAACACTGCCAAAAGAGGAATGCAGGTGTGAGAATCCAATCAGTCCACCTGTTTCCTGTCCTGTGAAAGTTCTGGGTCTCAACTAGGATGGAGAAGGCTTAAACAACTCTATAGACATGGGAATAGATTGTCATCCATGCTAGCACAGTTATATCTGTCATCATTCTCAATAAACAAAATGCATCCATGACTAAGACACACAATAAAAAGAATAATTGTACTGAACGAATGTATGTGAATAGAGATCCTATGTTTAAAATAGATGGCCATATGATTTTTGTCAGTGCTGGGGCTTCAATTTAGGCCCTAGGAGCAGGCCTGACCTTGTAGTCTTCAAGGATGGTAAGCTTCCCCTTCCCCCACAGTGCTATAGTGTTACCTAGACCTGAGTTGGAATCTGGTGTGAATTCTGAACTAGAGTGCTTTATTAGTTTTTAGGGTTTTTTTTTTTTTTTTTTTTTTTGCTAACCAAAGGATTTGAACTCACTTCATGGCAACCCTGCCTCAGGTTCGATCACTTTAGGCAGGTAGGCTGCCATAGGCTCATAGTCGACCCTGTGATCCTAGGCCCTAAAGCCTTGCAGGAGTAAAAAAAAAAAACCCACACAGAAAAATAGCCACCGGATGGATTTTTTTACATTTTATTCCTTTGCATGGTGACCAACCTGGGTCCAAATTACACGGCTACAAATGGTACTTCACTTTGCATTGGCCGTGGCTAGCAGACTATCAGGTAAGCCACAGGCCCATATGTCATTATAGGCCCTGATTTTGAATCCTGGTCCTGATACCTACCAATGGGGGGACTTCCCACCAGACTCGTTCCTATGCATGGGAATAACGATGGAATGTGAGCAAACTCATGAATGCATGAGAAGTTTCTGCGGGCATCATTCTAGTCTAAAATTATATACAATGATCCTAAGATGTTGATTGATCTTAATGAATGGCTTACTAAGCGTGAAAACAATACTATTCCTTCAATGGAGGCATAATAAATACCTAAGAGTTCGTAGGAATGTAGTTGATGTCATTGAATCATAGGTTGATGTCTCTGGAATTCTATACAAATATATATTTATTGATATATACCACATGCCTATCCATGTATGGCTACTTTGTCCACCCCTGGAGCTCAATCTCAGGGTCTGGGAACTGACTGGCAGCTTCCTTGGCTAGAGGTGGCCGTGTTGACACACCCATTCATGAATTGGGTCTGCTAGGCCGTGAGTTCATATCCCAGCACTGCAAACTTTTGGATCATGGAATAAGAAGCAGAGTGTGACACCTGTTTTCCTTTTCTCTGAGAGTTCTGGGTGTCAGACATGATGGAGAAAACGTCTACAAATTTAGATACTATGTGATGGGATGTCATCAATATAATAAATGGAATGCATGTCATCACAGTCAATAAACGGTAAATAAATGAATAAAACAAAAATACAATCAATAACCACAATATGGACTGAACATCTATAGGTAAGTACAAATCCTATCTTTATAATGTATATAAGCAGTATGTTTTCTAGGGCTGGGGATTGAATTCAGGCCTAGGGACCAGGCCCGAATTTCTTGTCTTCAAGCCTGGTGAGCTTCCCTTCGTCCACAGTGCTGCAGAGTTTCCTAGACCCTGAGTTCAAATCCAAAGTAAAAAAATGGCGAGAATTGTAAGCCAGTGAGCTAAATTTTTTTTGTGTGCGGGGGGTGGGGGAGGGTTTTTTTTGTTGTTTTGTTTTTTTTGCCAAGCAAGGTCTTGAACTCAGTGATGGCACTCTGCCTCAGCTTCTATCACACTAGGCTGCTGTGCAGCCGCTGGAGCCACTGCCCATCCTGGGATCTTAGACCTCCAGCCCTTGTGCTGGGAAAAAAATATGTACAGAAAATAGTGGCAGAGCCAGGCACCGGTGGCTCACACCTGTAATCTTAGCTACTCAGGAGGCTGAGATCTGAGTATCTCGGTTCAAAGCGAGGAAAGTCCGTGATACACTTATCTCCAAGAAACCACTAGAAAACTGTAAGTGGCTCTGTGACTCAAGCAGTAGAGTGCTTGCCTTTAGCTGAAGACCCCAGGCAGAGTGCCCAGGCCCAGAGTTCAAGCCTTATGACCAAACCCTCCCCCCAAAAAAGTGGCACGATTGCATTTTTACAGTTTATTCCTTTGCACTGTGACCATTTGGTCTGAATGACATGGCTCCAAAGGGTACTTCACCTTGCATTGCTGAAGGATGGCGGGCTATTGGGGAAGCCATAGTCTCGCAAGGCAATGTAGGCCTAGTGTTGAATCCCACTAATGTCACGTCCAGAGGGCAGAGATCCTAAGAGACTCATTCCCATCCACAGTAATAGTGATGGAATATTATCAATGGCACAGTTGAATGAGCTGATCATGAATACTACTCGTATAAAATTAGAAATCATGATTTCAGTAGACTGATTTTATTTAATATGAAGCATTAAAAGAATACTATTTCTTACAGAGACACAATAATTTCAGGACACTGATTTACTTAATAGTTTATTAAGGATGAAAACAATAACATTAATTACATGGAGGCATAATAAATACAAAAGAATTGGTAGGAATGTAGTCTACATAACTGAATAATGTGTAGACATGTCTGACACTCTATAAAGATATATATTTATTAGCATACTACCATCTGCGTGTCAGTCTGTTCTTATTTTGTAAAACCCTGGGGCTCGATCTAAGGTCCTTGGAACTGCCTGTCATCTCAGTTTGCCCAGGATGGAGTGTTGACACTCACGCATTCATGAATTGGGCCTTGTAGGCCGTAGTTCAGATGCCAGCATTCCCAAAAAATGAATCGTGGAGTAAGAAGCTGATTGTGACAAACGTTTTCCTTTTGTGTTAAAGTCCTAGGAGTCAGGTATGCAGCGGAACATATATGCAGACCTATATCCTAGGGAATCAATGCTCTATGTGCCATAATAGTCAAGAAAATAAATGGCCTATACATGAATAAAACAAAAAATAAAAATGAATACACTGAAAGCTATACAGAGTCAACCTACGTATATAAATATAAATCATATATTTAAAATGTACATGAATAGGATGTTTTCTAGTGCTGGGGATCGATTTCAGGTCTAAGGAACAGACTTGAATTTCATGATTTCAAGGAGGCGAGCTTCCCCTTTCCACACAGTGCAAAAGAGTTACCCAGACCATGAGTTCCGATCCCAGTCCTGACAGAAAAAATGGCAGCTGTATACTATGTGATGTCCAATTCTTAGGTATTTGATTCTGCCTCCATTTAATGAATGTGATTATTTAAATGCTTCATAAAGTATTAATTAAAATTGATCAGTGTCCTATAATATAATTGTGTATAATTTTATCTTAGAATCATTCAAGAACTGCCCATTCAATCACATATATCACATGCCATTGGTATTTATATGGATAGGATTGAGTTTTTTAGGATCACCTGCCATTTGGAGGTGGCAGGACCAGGATGTGGGCTCCAGTTCTCACCACTTAAACCCGAGGATAAGGAAATCACTGGTCTGTCCAAGAACATCAGCAACATCGATGATTAGGCAGGCACCAATGGCTCTCAGCAATCCTTGATACTTACAAGGCTGTGATAGGAGGATCATGGTCAAAGTCACCCTAGGCAGGAAAGTCCTTGAGACCCCTGTCCAACTTCAGTGCCAACAAAGCCAGAAGTACAGCCATGTGGCTTCACTAGTTGGGGGCTAGCCTTGAGCAAAAGCAGCTTAAGGACTGTGCCCTGATCCTGAGTTCAAGGTCAGGGACTGGCAACAAACAGTCATACACAACAATCTGTGCAGCCATCCAGCTAAAGCAGGTCACCCTCATGACCTCAACTGGACTGGACAGAGTTTCATGTGAAAGTGGTGCTGTCATCTTGACTCTGCCCTTTCTGCCTGCATCACAGGATTCTGTCCACACTCCCATTCTTTCATGTTTCTTTCTGACCAATGGGAAACAAGAATGGTGGACACGCCCAAATTCCATGCTGCCTGGTAGCACCTAGATTCCCTCAGTTGGTTGACACCACTACTAGCAGTTGAGGAAGGTAGAGGTGGCTGAGTGGTGAGCAAGATACTCGAGGCCACATTGGAGTAAAGTAGGAAATTGAGGTCCTAGACAGTGAGTGGGTGAATAGAGGATTTCCCAGACCTTGGAAAAGTGGCCAGCCCATCTTTCCCAGTGCTCAGATGTCTGAAACAACAGGACTCCATGAGAGTGCTGTGGGCACGAAATTGCCACAAAAACACTGGCAGAAGAATCCTCCCAACAGATCTGCAACATTCAAGAAAACTAAGAACATGAAAAAGTGAAGGATCCCCAAGACAAACACCACTGGGGAGTGTGATTCAAAGTAGAGTCCAGCCAAATGTGATGCTGACCATGGGCCTCCCCTGCCTTTGGACACAGCCACAGCCACCAGGGTCCAAAGTGTCAATGGTCTCGATAACACCAAGGATCTGCAGAGGTGTACTGACATGTAGTGTCCACCCTGGATCCCAGCAAAAGAAGAAAAGCGCTCTGTGCCATGATCCAACCACTGAAGTAGGAAAAGACAAACCTGCAAGATGAACGGGAGTAAGAGAGGAGAAGATAGCCCAACTGCACACAGCAATGAAAAGGGAGCTAGAGATCTACAAGGCACCCATACAGAGGTTGGTTTGGGAAGAAAGTGATTTACAATGTTCACCAGCCCACGTGCAGCAGGCGACCGATGACAGAGAAAGGGAGCATGAAGCTCTCACCAGCTGCCTGTAGACCGCAGAGCAGCACATGGCAGGGGTAGAGATGGTGGATTCTGTGGTCACTGCTCACAGAATGAAACTGAAGTGTTCTTTGAACAGCTGAATGATATGACCCTTCAGCTCGAGGAAAAGATCAGAAGCTTCAATGACTTGGAGCAGGTGAACTCTGAGTTACAGGAGAAGCTGGAAGCAATATGGACACAGTGGAGCAACATGAAGAGCAGAATCTACAAGTTCCAAGAAGCGCTGGCAGGGCGTGAGGTACTAACGAGACTACTGGACAACCTGAGCTGGATGGTGACTGCAGCGAATCTAGAGAGAGACACCTTCAAAGAAGACCTGAGCATTGAGAGGTCCGTGCAGAGGGAGGAGGCCCAGCGGCTGACCTAGTGGGTGAACCAACTGACAGAGGAGAAGAATCGAGGGTCAAGGCAGGTGTTTGACCTAGAGAAGGAGCTGGGGGAACTGAGAAGGAAGCTGGCAGAGCATGGCCCCCTTCGGGACCACCTCCGGTCAAGCGGCAGGTGCAAGCCCAGGCCTATTGCAAGCAGATGGAGTTGAAAAACCTGGAGGAACAACTTCACATCCAGGTCCAGGAAAACCAAAGGCTCTGTTTCCAGAACACGGAGCAGCAGAAGCAACTGTGGAGTCTGTAGGAGAAGGCCAAGGATCAGCAGAAGAGCTGCAAGATCCCACGATGCGCATGTGTGCAACGGACAGATGGAAGAACAGCTGGCCCTGCTGTGGGACACTCTCCACATGATGAGCAGTGAGAAGGAGAAGCTAGCCAGCATCTTGGACTCAGAGCAGCAGGTAAAGAAACATTTGTGAGAACAGCTGGACCACACAGTGGAGAAGATACAGGAATGGAAAGAGGTGGCTGAGAGAGAAAGCCAAGCAGTTGGGAGCTGCAGGAGTGGCAGGAGCAGTCCCTGGCCCAGCTGCAGGAGCTCAGAGCCACCTGTGAGCTGCACATCACCTCCAATGAGCAGCTGAGCTCTGAGAAGGAGGCCCTGCAGCAGCACCTAGAGAGGCAGACCCAGCTGCTGGAGCAGCTGAAGCAAGTGCAGGCCCCACAAAATGTCGGGACCAGGTGGTGCCCCCAAAGTGGCAGGACACCCTCAAGTGCCTGAAAGTGACCAGACCACAGGAGGAGAGACTGCAGGCCCAGCTGAGCTTCCTGGCTTTCCCTGTGGAAGGGAAAATTGAGAGCCCTGGAGAAGCAAAAGGTGATGAGGCAACTCCCCCAGACGTGACCATCGCAGAGGATGGAGACATCC
Organism: Dipodomys spectabilis; assembly: GCF_019054845.1. Classification (NCBI taxonomy): domain Eukaryota; kingdom Metazoa; phylum Chordata; class Mammalia; order Rodentia; family Heteromyidae; genus Dipodomys; species Dipodomys spectabilis. Next base: position 831,532 of record NW_024871053.1, read on the forward strand.
CCCAAACCGAGAGGGATGTGGATCTGGGGGCGCTCTCCATGGCTGAAATCCACAGGGGGAAACTCCTGCACCAAGAGTGGCAGCCCCCCTGCAGGTGCCCAGTCCACCTGGCAGCTCAGTGCCAGAGAAAGCTAGAGCCACTGACCCCCCACCCTGCGACCTGGCACCACAGCATACACGAGGATGGGAAGCAGGACACGTGGGCATCCGAGAAGAAAATCTGCTTTGTCCACGACCTGGCTGTTCAGGTGGACTTCCGGAGTCCAGCGGATGAGCTCCACCATCGATGCAGCCAGCTGTTGGCACACATCCGCACCATCGAGGACTCCCTCGTTGCGTGTAAAGAGCAGATGTCAGGAGAAAGCTGAGCACATGTGCTGGCTGTCCCAGGAGAAGATGAAGAGGAGAGAGCTGTGGGAGCCCCTGTGGTTCCTCTCAGGGGAAGGCATGGACAACAGGCACCAGATGCCGACCCAGGCTGATTCCCCCACCACCATCACCGCGTCAGACACCTCAGGCTCCACGGTGGTCAAAATGAGGAAGGAGCAAAAAGGTTTTGAAGAATTGCCACTTCAAAGTAGTGTGGAAACTGCCAAAGGACAGGTCAGGGTACCCTACCCCATAGAGGATATTCTGCCGCAGAAGGCACACATGCAGATCACCCACAGCTCACAGGCTCAGGCGAGGAGTATTCCCTCCCTTTCTTCTGTAGACTGATGCAGATGATGACTCTCTATGTGACATACTGACTCTCAAAAACCTCAGCAGCCACCACAAGTAGGTGGCCAGGTGGCCTTCTCTCAGGCCTCCATCTCCAGGTGATGGGTAGGGTAAACTGCGGTTCAGGTAGGGCAGAGGCTGCCGGGAGGTGGCCCATATTCAAGGGACATCTAATGGGCCATTCGTGGCCAGGGAAGATGCCCATGTTATGCTTATCACAAAGAATGAATAGTTTTCAAAGGGAAAACAAGCCTCCAACAAAGATTTGTTCTTCCCGTCCTGGGGCTTGAACTCAGTGCCTGGCCACTGTCCCTGAGCTCTTTTTCTCATGGTTAGCACTCCACCACTGAAACCACAGTGCCACTTCTTGTTTTCTGATGGTTCATTGAGGATAAGAGTCTCACATACTTTCCTGCCCAAGATGGCTTTGAACCGAGGTCCTCTAGATCTCAAATTCCAGAGTAGCTAGGATGACAGGCATGTGCCATCAGTGCCCAGCATGTGATGCCTTTTGACGGCATATTGGCTATTCTGTATAAGGAGCCCCAAAGGGCCTGGATGGACCTAGACCCAGTCAAGGAGCTGGGATGGGGGAAGGCTGATGTTCTAGCCATTCTGTTCCCCAAAATTAAAGACACCAGCTGGTGTTGGATGCATCAAACACCTAGGTCAACATCCACCAGGCTTAGTGGGGAAAAGGTAGAGGATACCCAAAGATTGCAGTGTAGAAATCTCTGATTTTGCATGTATGTGGTGTGTTTGTGTGTGTGTGTGTGTGTGTGTGTGTGTGTGTGTGTGTGTGTGTGTGTGAACTCAGGGCCTAGGCTCTATCCCTGAGTTTTCTTGCTCAAGGCTAGTGCTCTTCTACTTGAGTCACAGCCCACTTGCTTTTTGATGATTAATTGTAGGTAAGACTCTCAAGTACATTCCTGTCCAGGGTGGCTTCGAAGCATGATGGGGACCCAGGGAAGCAAGAGTAAACACAAGTCGCAGGTACAATCCCTATGGTGGGTGACTCCTGCCCCCTTGTAGCCAGATGCGGGACATGTGGCCCCGTGCCATCGTGGGGGACTACCGTCATCTAGAGTTCAATTGGGGGAAGTGACCAGGGCCAAGCTGACTTTTGCCCACCCTGAATGCTGATTCCAGAGCAGATCTGTTCTATCCTAAGCCAAGAGAGCTCCAGGAGGCCTGGCTTCCAGGGGCACAAGGAACGGAGAGGTCAGCTCAAGGCCAAGCTAAGAGCCTTTGACCATGGACACTCCAACTTGGCCGTCCTGATCACTGTAAGGCCTGTCAATGAACAACCTCCCCCCAAAAAAACAAAATTGGAGCCGTGTGTCAAAGTGGTTGAGCTCTAACGTTGAACCAAAGAGCTCAGAGACAGGGCCCCCACGCTGTGAGTTCAAGACCCCCAGCTGACCCTCCCCCATAAAACATAGGTTAGCTAAAGGTGAACTAGTAGGATTTGTGAAGTGTTTCTGAAGAATAGTGATACAGAAGAGAGCACCCTAATTCTAATGACAGCTGAACTTGTGACATACAGCTATGTGCTGAGTCGTTCACAGGGTGCTGTTTTCTGGGTCCTTCCCACATGAGGGTTTTGTGCTGAGTCCTCAAAAAGCATTTTGTGTGCTGAGTCATCACAAAGGGTGCTATATTATCAGTCCTTGAGAAGAGTGGGCCGTGCTGGGTTTTTCAAAGGGTGCTGTGTGCTGAGCCCATTAAACAATGTACTTTATGCTGAGTCCTTCAAAAGGTACAGTGTGCTAATTCATCCCAAAGGGTGCTATGTACTGAGCCCTTGAGAAGGGAGGGACAGGTGAATTTTTCAATGGGTGCTGTGGGCCGAGTCCTTTACACAGGGTACTTTTGCTGAGTCCTTCATAGGGGGCTGTATGCTGAGTCATCCCAAAGAGTGCAATGTGCTGCCTCCTTGAGAAGAATGGGATGGGGTGAGTTATTAGAGTGCTGTGTGCCGAGTCCTTTATATGGGGTGCTCTGTACTGTCCTTCAAATGGTGCTGTGTGCTGAGCCCTTCCACAGGGTGGTATATGCTGAGTCCTTCAAAACTCTGCTATGTGCTGAGTTTTGTAAAGGGTGCTGTGCACTGAATGTTTTACACAGGGTGCCACATATTCAGCCCTTCAAAGAGTGGTGTGTGTGGAGCCTTAACACAGGGTGTATGTGCTGAGTCCTGGAAAAGCATGCTACGTGCTGAGTTTTTCAAAGCGTGCCATGAACTGAGTCCTATACACTGCATGTTATGGACTTCCTCCTTCAAAGGGAGCTGTATGTTGAGTTATCCCAAAGGTTACTATATGCTAAGTCCTTCAAAGGGCAAACTGTGCTGAGTCCTTTATACAGGGTGCTTTGTGCTATTTTTTGAAGTGTTCTGTGTGCTGAGTCATCCCAAAGGGTGCTTTGTTCTAAGGTAGTTATCCCCAACAATCTCTCTCTCTCTCTCCCTCTCTCTCTCTCTTTCTCACTCTCACACACACACACACCTACATACACACACACCGTGTACCTGCTTGATGTGTGGAGTGGAGAGGAATGGAGGAGAGTCTCCTGCAGTGGTGGGGCTGAGGGGAGATTTGATTCCCTGGGCAAGTGTTAGGGTTGGCGGGGAGTGCTGTGCTGTGGTGAGGCTGCAATTCCCATGGCCTGGAAGCCTTAGAGCCCAGGCGGGGCTGCTCTTGTAGGCAAGGGTGGTGGGCGGGGCTGAGGGGAGTAGGGGGCGGGGCTGAGGGGAGTAGGGGGCGGGGCTGAGGGGAGTAGGGGGCGGGGCTGAGGGGAGTAGAAAGGGCGGGGCTGAGGGTGTAGGGGGCGGGGCTGAGGGGGGTAGGGGTAGGGGCTGAGGGGAGTAGGGGGCGGGGCTGAGGGGGGTAGGGGGCGGGGCTGAGGAGAGGAGGGGGTAGGGCCGAGGGGAGGAGGAGGCAGGGCACAGGAAGCTCACTGTGGTGGTAGCAGTGGCCAGGGGCTCTCAGTGGCAGGCAGACATGCGTGGAGGGGTCGAAGTGGCCCGCAAGAGGAGTGGAAGCAGAGAGAGAGCAGAGAGGAGTAAGTACATGTAGGAGAGGAAGTGGCTTCAGTGGCTGGCTGAGGCCTCAGTTAAAGTGAAGGTCCTGACTGGGAGCTCAGAGCATGAGGAGCTAGCACAGCAGACACATTCCCTCAAGCAGCCCCATGGTGGCGTGGTGGCCATGAGCTGTCCCAAGTCCAAGGTTCCAATTACCATGGTGGTGGCAGTGGCCACAGAGGAGGAGGTCACTGAGGAGGAGGCAGCTGAAGAGGCAGCCTTGTAGGCAGCAGTGGCAGGGGTGATGGCGGCATTGGCGGAAACAGGTCTGGCTGTGGATGAGGCAGGAGCTGAGTTGTCTGCAGCTGAGGGGGAGTTAGAGGCCATACTTGCCCTACCATGCACCCTCAGATCCCGCCCCTCCCTCCCCGACCCTCCCCAAGGTGCCGCGTTTCAAAAATGGCACTGCTGGCCTAGACCCGGGGAGCTTCTCTCAGTTGCCCAGCTGAGATAACGCACCCCTGGCTGGCTTGTTTCAGTGACCCGGTCCAGGTCCCTGGTCCTTGGATTCCGGGCCTGCCACACCTAGAGCTGCTGCCTACAGCTTCTCCCAGCAGCACACGTGAGTGGCCACCCTGCGGGCCCACACCCTGGGACCCCATTGCTCAGTGAACCCCTCGACCCGCCCCCATAGCCTCCCCCATTCTGCGGACCTGGACCCTACCTGTGCCTCCTGCCTCCCCTCTCCTGTCCCACCTGTGCCTCCCCTGCATCCCACAATACACCCTGGCTCTGCCGCAAATGCACCCCAAGGGTGGGGGTTTGGAGGTGGGTGGCAACCCGAGGATCCCTCACATGTCCCTAGTGGCCAGTGTCCCAGGAAACGGGAAGATGCAGGGTTGGGTTAGGAGAGGGTGCCAGAGAGCTCCTGGCCTGGAGTAATGGAGCCACACAGCCACCCATCTGCACCCTTCCTCACCTTGGTAGGAACCTGGTGGCTTCAGTCAGAGGTGGGGAGCAGCATCTCTAAACCTGCCTTCTCAGGTCTTTTCCTTTATTCTTGCGGTGGGGGTGTTGGATGCAGAAGATAGACCCCCTTGGTGTGTGAGCCCTTGTCCTCTATGCTCAGTCACCCTTTCACCTGAGGAGGGTCCCAGAAGAGCCCACTACGGAGGTGAGGACACTGGGGGTCAGATAGAAGATGAATATCTGGGAGTAACACACCCCCTCTCACCCACACCCAACCTATTCTTCCCACCCCAGCTGTCATCAGTTCTCACAGGGTGATCACATTTCCCAGCTCTGCCAGAATCTGCTCTTGCTCCCGGTCCATCTGGTCTCCTCATCCTCCCCAAGAATGCGCCAAGTCACCCAGAAGCATCTAGACTGGAAGCAGGAAGTCCATCCATGTATGTAACATTTAGGAGCCCATCCATTTCCCCAACACCGCCCCCACCCCAGGTCATACACCCCTCTGGGGGCACCATGAACTCCTGCTTGTTATCTGTCCTGGCTCTGAGGAGCCACCTGTCTCAGCACTCCTTTTTCCAGCATCCTGGCCTAGGGTTTTGGTTTATGTGGAATTAAGGTTTGTTGTTCCCAAGAGGAAGATTCTGACCCTGGAGAAAGGGAGAAGCAGGGTGGTTCTTTTTTATTAGAGTGGTGCTCCCCTTTGGTGGGATCCCCTGGTTCTGACAAGGGAACCCCATGCCCCAGCTTGTACATTGTCCCAGATGAGGAACTGACAAACTCAGGAGAGGCACTGTTCTGAATCTGTGTGTGTGTGTGTGTGTGTGTGAGTGTGTGTGTGTGTGTGTGTGTGTGTGTGTATGTTTGTATGAGAGAGAGAAAGAGAGAGTGTGAGAGAGAGAGAGAAAGGGAGGGAGAGAGGGAGGGTGGGAGAGAGATCATCTTTCAACTTGTACAGCATGACTGTGCTCAGGTGAGTGATCAGTTGGCAAATTGCAGTCTTCTGTCACAGGTCTGGATTGTGTGTGTGTGTGTGTGTGTGTGTGTGTGTGTGTGTGTGTGTGTGTGTTGGGAGAGCAGGGAGATGAGAACAATGGAAACATATTTAAGTCACCATGTCTAAAAAGAGCAAAAGCATTTTATTTGTGTGTATGTGTATTGTTCTTTTGTCATCAATGCCAAGTATGATCCCAGCCACAATTTTTATTTTCTCCTTCAACGTTACATGAATAGTTTGGGGAAGGTTTCAGTAGATGTTCCTTTCCACCTCTCCCTTCCCCTTTCCTGTAGCTCACAATAGCTGCTGGGTCTGCGTGGGTCTCCCCTTGGAAGTCTGTGTGAATCACAGATCAGAGTGGACACCTGTACTTCTGTGTTCAGGCTGGTGAGGCAAGTGTGACCACAGCCACATTCATACAGCCAGACAACCTGCTCTGGTGTGTAGAGTTGGAGCTAATTCAAGGGTTGGGAATGTGTCTGCCAAACATAATTAGGGAATGAGATGGGTGGAGTATGGCAGAAGATGTGAAGCTAGGAGGGTCTGGTGGGTGGCGAATGGTGTGACATAGCAGATGGTTCACCACAAACAAGGATGAGAGGGGAACCTTACTCAGGGCTTTGGCGGTGTCCATGGGCATCTGGGCAGGGGTTCCAGGCCCCCACTGGTGGCATGGATTCCCTCCTAGGGCAGTGCCCCGGTGGGCAGTCCTCCCTGGAGTCCTGTAGACTCCAATCTGTGTCCTGCCTGTGCCGTTTGCAGCTGGGCAGTGGTAGGCAAGTGCGTTCTCCCTGCTGAAGCCTGCACAGTATCAGGCCATGGCAGTTAGCTAGGGCTGTCTGAATGCCTGTTTCTGTAACCTGCTGTAGGCTGTCTGGAAGGAAAAGGGGACCACTGACTTTGGAAGCCTTAAAGTTTGATTGGGACAACTGAAATGCCAGCTTTTCCAGGATTTTTTCTTTAAGCTGTCAATTACTACTAATGATTGGGATTATGGGTCAAATTAGACTGACCATTTCAGCTGCCAAACAATGATGTTCAAGGCAGCATAGGCAGAGTTCCCAAGCCAGATCATCTCCTGTCATGAACATCCTGCTTTGACTGCCTTCCTCCAGCAGCTGCTGATTCTCCTCTGGTTCTCTCTAGGGTGACCACCACAGTCAAGGACTTCATGGGGAGCAGAGATGTTCACCTCGCAATCCCCAGGTTGCCAGCTGTAAGCAGAGACGATTCCCAGAACTGCATTGGAATCTGGGAGATTCAGAGAACCGGGAAGCCTCAAGGATCCTTTCTCTGCAACATGAAACTTGAGGGCCGGATGTGGTAGACCATCCTGTCTGGCCCCAGGAGGAGGAGAGGAGGCCCCTTGAGCCAGGCTTTCACCTCACGTGCCTCATTCACACCTGAGGGCAGAATTGAGTGCCAAACTGTGGGTTAGCCACTGGACAAAGATTTTTGAGAAGAGAGGCATCACAGAGCCCCAGAATCCAGCGAGTACATCGTTGCTCACATCCTCAGAGCCAAAAGAGTTAAGTGCAGTGGCTCCAGGAGGGCAGGAAGTGGGACGAGGGAGAACTGTGGAAAAGCTACTTCAGGCTTCAACACCGCCCCCACTAACCCCTCCACCACCAGGATGCTTACCTGAGTTAGATGGGAGTTTTCTGTAATATTGTCGTAGAGAGATGCTGATTTATTTATCCAACAAACCTTTACAGTGAGTGTCAGGTCCAGGAATCATAGACGATGAAATGTTCCAGTTCTGGTTCCACAGCACATGAAGAAATCTTGGTTTGAGCTGGATGCTGGTGCTTCACACCTGTCATCCTAGCTACTTAGGAGGCTGAGATGGGAGGACTGAGGCTTAAGTCCCAGGAAGAAAAGCTAAAAAGTAAAACTCTTATCTCCAACAAACTACCAAAAAGAAAACGCCAGAAGTGGATGAGTGGCTCAAGCAGTAGACTCTTGGCCTTGAGTATAAAGGCTTAGGGACAGCACCCAGGCTCTGAGTTCAAGGCCCAGGAGTGACACAAAGAAAGGGAAGAGAAAGAGGAGGGAAGGATGAAGGGAGAAAAGGAGGAAAGGAAGGAAGAACGGAACATACAAGCCTTGGTTTGGAGTCCCTGGATCAAGGGAGCCAACCATTCACAATCTCTGTGGGGACAGTTTCAAAGCATAAAGCCAGTATGTAGGACCAAGCTACGGACACCTTAGCAACTTCATGACATCCAGGAGCTATGTGGTCGCCGACTGCAGAGGGAAACAACCTTGGGTAGACCCTACGGCTCAGGGGGTGTCACCAAATTTCAGTCTCCCCTGGCCCACCGAGTTTATTTTCTAGTCAGATAAGAAGAAATTGTCCAAAGTATAGGGAGGTATAGGCTGAGGGAGTGTCAAGAGTGGGGTGTCAAGGGATAAGCAAGAAGATGAAGAGGGAGGATGATCCCAGGTCAGGTGTGTCAGGCCATTGGAGCCATGACCTCACCTAACAACTTAGACCATCAGTGATAAAGACTTTGACCCAGCCACATGGCTGTTAAAAGTCCTGGCACTTTGGGTTCACCATTGACCAGCTGGCTGTCATCCACTGCTAGATGCCTGTGTGGTACATCCTTGGGGACTGGAACTTTTGCTGGCTCAATCTGAAGATGACACCCCCAGTGTTCATTCCTCGACCAGAGACACAGGTAAGCCTGCCACTGGCACAGGACATCCAGAGAATGAGGGTGGAAGTCAGACCCATGTTGCCCCAAGACTTCCTGTAGGGTCCCGTGACTGCCATTCTCAGAGATAGAGGTGGGTCCCTTTGCTGGCTCAAACTTTAGTCTAGATGGCAGATTTAGGATTCAGAGAGGGCCGACTGAAGGTGGGGCAGGGCTGGGTGGTGGGAAAACCAGAGGCACTGAACTCTGAGCAGGGTTGTTTCATTGAGGATACTCACAACCCAGGAACATTCCTGGGATGGATAGGTCTTTTCTCCTTCCTGAGAGAGGGACCTACAGCCCTTCAGTTTGCATCCCTTAGCCAAGAAATCCTTTCAATCCCATATCTTGTGGCTGGATAACTATACCTCAACTGACTGCCCAGTGTCGAGGGATCTTGAGGCCTTGATGAGGTCACGGGATCCTCAGTATGCGATTGTACTTGAATGTCCTGACTTGATGCATGGTCAGTCCCATCTAAGACTGACATAATCTAGGACATAGGATGAGGTCTATTCTGTGAGTCTTGAGTATTATGTATGAGCTTTGAGCTCCTGTGTGCCCACCTGCTTCCCTTTCTTGGGTAGGTCTATGCTAGAAAAAGTTTATAAATAGGGCCTGGGTCCCATCCCTTGTGTTATGCTCAAAGGTAGCACTCTGCCATTTGAGCCACAGGTCCACTTCCAATTTTTTTGGGTGTTTAATTAGAGATAAGAGTTCTCATGGACTTTGCTGAGAAGGCTGCATCCAACTGCAGTCCTCATATCTCAGTCTCCTGAGGGGATAGGATGACAGGCTTGGAAAAGTATCTTTGGCCAGGTGCCAGTGTCTCATGGTTATCATCCTAAGTACTCAAGAGTGGAAATCTGAGGATCACGGTTCAACTCAAAGCCAGCTTGGGCAGGAAAGATGTTCATTTCGGTTAGGGGGGGTGGGGTACAGAGGAAAGACCCCAGACCTGACACCTCCTGGGGGACATTTGTTCTTGTGACAGAGCCAAGTCATTGCTGTGGATAAGGAGGAAGCCGCCATCAGACTGACCTGGAACAATGCTCAAAGATAGGTAGGCTGTTGAAGTATCAAACCCACTCAAGTCTAATTCCCACTCCCAACAAGGAGGTGCAGTGTGGGTGGCACAGCACTGGGCCTAAGGGATTATAAATGGATGGTAACGGTCAGGAGCTTGTGGCTCCCACCCATCATCCTGGCTATTCAGTAGTCTGAGGACTGATGGTCTTGACTCAAAGCCAGCCCGGGCAGAAAAGTCCGTGAGATTCTTATCACCCATAAACCACCTCTCTCCCCCAAACCCACACACAAAATAGCCAGATGTTGTGGTGTAGCTCAAGTGGTAGAGCCTCAGCCTTGAACAAAAGAAGCTTAGGGATAACACCCAGGCCCTGAATTCAAGCCCTAAGGCTCACACAATCATAATAAAATAAATGAACAGTGTACACATTTTATCTGACTATCAAGAAAGATGGATTCAGTCTTCTAGCTGGCTGGTACTTCTAGCCAAAGGTAAGGGGCTTCCCTTGATGTTCCCCTAAACCTCTCCTTCTCTCCATTATCTGTCCAGGCTTTGGTTGCAGGACAGAATTCGGATCATCCCCCTGGATATTACCTTAAGTACCCTTGCCCATCCACCTTCCTTGGGGTCAGGATCCTTTATGCACTCCCTACTTGGAGGATGAGGCACCACAGAGATAAGGGTAGATATCCCTGACACTTACACACACACACAAACACACACACACACACACACACACACACACACACACACACACACACACACACACACACACACACAAATACCCCTAGCCAACTCAGACTAGCCTTTTCCAAAGACACTTTATCTCTTGGGATTAACTGACATAGGAAAGGGTTTTGATCCCCAGTAACTGATTATTTTAACTTGGGCTTGCTAGTTGACTGGAGATAAACAAGAGCAAAAAAAAGCATTTGGTGTCTGTCACCTGGGGCTCAGGCTCATCCCTGTCATACTGGCTACTAAGGAGGCTGAGATCTGAGGATCACTATTTGAACCCAGCCATAAGCTGAAAAGCCCGTGAGACTCTACTCTCCATGGAACCATCAAAAAGCCAGAAGTGGAGCTGTGGCTCACGAGGTAGAACACCAGCCTTGAGCAATAAAACTCAGAGAGTCTGCTCCCAGATCTTCAGTTCAAGCCCACACAAAAAAATGGCCCTGTCTTATCACCACAGACTGCCTGGGCTTCGAGTGCCCTCTCACGGAGTGTGATAAAACACCTGTCTCTGTGTGGTGTATCAGGGCCTTCAGAAATCCAGTAGTGGAACCCAGGCCTGCCCCTTTGTGCACTCTCAACCCACACTGGTCAGAAGGCAGAGTGTGACAAAGCCGGCAGCCTGCAGAGCGGAGAGGCTCCAGCTCTGCCAAGGTGATCAAAAGGGGCTTCTTGGAGACAGCACTTGAAAAGGGGGTCCTGCTTAAGAAGGAGGATCTGACAGGAAACACAGAGAGCAAAGTGCTGCAGATGATGGATAGCATAGCAGAGCATGTTCATTTCTAGCCAGGGCTGCAGGTGAGAGACTCGGTACAGTTGTGTGAGTCTTGGTATAGATGTGCGAGATTGTCCCTATACAGTTCTCCAAGGGACCTTAGTGACATGTGGATGTCTATGCCCTGAAGCTCTTAGTAGATCCATCCATGCTTTGTGTCTCCTTTTTGACAGAGGGAAGCTGGACACTCTTCTGCCCTGAGCACCCCTGGACCCAGTTATCAGCAAACCTCCCAACGTCTTCCACCAGGACATGGAGCAGCTGGCCCCAGAAATCCGCAGGTACCTGTTGGGTGGTGCGGGGGGATACAGGTTCTGATCTTCCCTGGATGACCAGTTCATCCAGAGGTGGCAGATGGGAACTTAGAGAGGGCTAGTAATGTGGAGGGGCCCTTTAAAGCCTATGGCCCTACCCAAATTCTCAGCCTCCCTTTGCTGTCCCTGAGGGATGTAGAGGAGTGTCTAGGTGGTAGCGTCTAGAGGCGGACTATTGGAAATTCTGAAGGACAACACACCTTAAGCTGTGTGCAGGTGGCTCACACCTGTCATCCCACGCCTGTCATCCTGGCCACTTGGGAGGTTGAGATCCAGAGGATCTCATTTCCCAGCCCAGGCAGGAAAGTACCCGAGAACCTCATCTCCAATCCAACTGGAAATGGAGCTTTGGCTCAAGTGGTAGAGCACTGGCCTTGAGGAATAATAGACATCAGAGACAATAGCCAAGCCCTGAGTTCAAGCCCCCAACCCAAAAGAAAGAAAGAAAGAAAGTTAGAAAGAAAGAAAGAAAGAAAGAAAGAAAGAAAGAAAGAAAGAAAGAAAGAAAGAAAGAAAGAAAGAAAGAAAGAAAAAAGAAAGAAAGAAAGAAAGAAAGAAAGTCACCCGTTCTTTGCTTGTAAGAGTTGGTGAAGTAGTAGGGGTGCTGTGGTTGGGAGAACAGGTGCTGGCCTCACTATACAGGTTTACCCCAGTGTGAAGCCACAGCACAGTGGGCAGTGCATTACCAAGAACTCCAGAGCTAGTGGCCTGTGGCAGGCAGGGACTGGATGAATTGCAGCATGTGTGGGATGGTAGAGGCTGAGATCTGAGGATCGCGGTTCAAAGCCAGCTTGGGCAGGAAAATCTGTGAGACTTTATCTCCAGTGAACCACCAGAAAGCCAGAAGTGGCACTGTGGCTCCAGTGGTAGAGCACTCACCTTTAGCTGAGGAGCTGAGGGACTACGCACAGGCCCAGAGTTCAAACCTCATGACCGACAACCAAAAATAAGATAGCTGAGATTTCTGCGTAATGGTGTGTACATTTAGGAAATGCCAAGCTATGTTATGAGCCATTCCAGACTTGTGAGAGGCCCTGTGTTTTGTCTACAGTTGGTCTGAGGATAGTAGTGCCATCTTCTTGAGGGTAGGATGGTCAGGGTGCTCAGGGACTGTTGAGGCCTTGGGCTACCTGTGTGCATGCGTGCGTGCGTGCGTGCTTGTGTGTGTGTGTGTGTGTGTGTGTGTGTGTGTGTATTTCCCTCATCTTCCTCTGTCCCCTTCTTGAGCTGCCTCTTTCTGACCTCGGAGGGTGCCCCTCCTCCACACTGACCTTGCCCTTTAGCCCCCTATCAGGGTCAACAGTGAGTCCTAAATTGCCAGAGGCCTGGATTCCAGCTTTTCTTTGGGGCCCAAGTCCGGCCTGTCCAAATCTTTGGGTGCCTCCAGGGGATTCTGTGTCAGCAGGGCCGGTTTACATAAGTTCTCCCCTGCCTCTGGGTGGGCCTTAGTCATGTGATGTCCTGTCCTTTTCCTCAGCTGGGCCTCTGGCTCAAGTCCCTCCCTGCATGCTGGCAGTGGAGTGGGGGAAGGAGGGTTTGTGGTGGCTCTGGCCAACTCGAGCTTGATAGCTGATTGAAGGCTGCCCAAGCAAGGAGGATCCGGGGTTACATGGGATTTGAGGTCAAGGTGGCTTGGAAGTATCCATCGGTGTCTAGGAAATGTCAATGTACCTAGTTGCAGCAAAATTTATCTTCCCACCCCAGCTTGGCCTTTCATGTCCTTCTAGACAATTTTGGATGCCCAGAATACAGATGCACACACTTTAAATTCTAGGTCCAGGAAACTGGGGGGATTAAAGACTAGTATGGCCAATACCTCAATGTTCTGGGACATTAGCCTTGACCTGGCTATGCCCCCGTTGTTGTACGTTCACTTCTTAATCCAGTGCTGGCCACACACTGGCCACTTGTGGCAGTGCAGAGAAAGCAGCAGGAAGTGAGATACAGGGTGACCAAAATCTGGATTTATGGCCTGATTAGGGGTGGAGTGGGGGCAAAGGGTGTCTTAAAAAAATCTTAGAGCTGGAACTCAGGTCCTAGGTGCAGTCTCTGAGCTTCCTTTGCTCAAAGCTGACACTCTACCACTTGAAACACAGCCTAACTTTCATCTTTTTTAGTAGTTTAGTGGAGAGAAGAGTCTCACGGATATTACTGCCTGGGATGGCTTCAATATGCCATCCTAAGAGCTTAGCTTCTTAAGTAGCTAGAATTTCTGGTATGGGCCATTGGGCCCTGCTAAGGATATTTGTGTGTGTGTGTGTGTGTTTGTGTGTGTGTGTGTGTGTGTGTGTGTGTGCGTGTTTGTTTGTGGGCGTGTGTTTGTGTGAGGTTACCAGCTTGAACTCAGAGCCTAGGTGGTATCCTTTAGCTGGTTTGCGCAAGGTTGGTGCTCAACCACTTGAACTAAAGTACACATCAGCTCTCTGCATCCCCTGACTGTGTGGAGAACAAAAAGCTCAAACCTGATTCTATTTCTTTGTCCTCAGGGGAGGGTATGATTCCTGTGAAGCCTGGAGAAGTAGGGGTGGGGTAGGAAGGGTAACTGTACATGGGTGCTAAGCTGGGAGAGAGGCACTTTGTCTTTAACCAAGAAGGACAGTGTGGCCAGGTGCTAATAGGTCATGCTCTCATATTCCTAGCTTCTCAGAAGGCTGAGATCTGAGGATTGCCATTCAGAGGCAGCCCAGCTAGAAAAGGGTGTGAGACTCTTTTCTCCCAATAACCACCCAAAAGCTGAAAGAAAAGCTGTGGCTCAAGTGGTAGAGTGCTAGCCTTGAATGAAAAAAACTGAGGGACACAGCCTGGGCCCTGAGTTCAAGCCCTAATACCAAGATGCGTGCGCACACAGAAAGGTGGTAATGATGAGCTGAGCCAGAACTGGGGGCAGTCCTGAGGCAGAATAGTAGTAAACTCTTAAGCCAGTTCACATGATTTCTCCTTAAGTCCTTCTTGGGCTGAGGGGTCTGCACCATGGCAGTAAGTTCGATGGAACCTGCCTCTCCATTCATGCACAGGACCACAGGGCCAAGGGAAAGAGCACTAGGGATGCTCCTTTGTAGTAGGTCAATGATTGTAGACCTTCATCTGCCCCCGAGCACTGGTGAGGAAAGCAGGGCTCTGAGCCCTGGGACTCCTGGGATAGCAACTGCTACAAGCAGCAGCCAGCTCGCTGTGGATTTGTGAGCCCACAAGTCTTTCATGAGCCCAACTCAACACCCTCTCGGGGTGTGCCTGACAGATTTGCACTCTTGTGATACCACATGGGCAGGCGTTACCTGCCATGCCATCTTGCCCTCCTTGCCCCAAACCGTGGTCTGAGAAGTTGATTTACTGCTCAGATCCACACTGCACCCATGACAGATGCCATTCTGATGACCCGGACGATGACCTCCATTCCCCAAGGCTAGACACTTCTCTGATAATGTGGACCACTCTGTAAGCAATGGCCTCCAAATGGGCTTCTCTCAAGACTTGTAGGATACCTAGACATTGGGAGAAACACAGGGGCACACTGGCAAGTAGTCTGGCTAGAGCCAAAAAGTGAGTTCCAAGCAGGCCAGGAGAGTTGGTCATGGAACTGGAACTCTGGGCCTGGGCGCTGTCCCCTCACTTCTTCAGCTTATTGCTTAAGCTAGAGTGTCACTTCCAGTTTTCTGGTGCTTCCTTGGAGGTCAGAGTCTCCCGGACTTTCCTGCGCGGGCTGGCTTTAATCCATGCTCCTCAGATCTAAGCCTCCTGAGGAGTTAGGGGGACAGGTGTGAGCCACCGATGCCCAGCTCATCTGGTCATTCACCACAGTAGACAAGGAGCTCCTGAAAGTTTTTCTTAATGCAGTTACTGACCTTGAACTCAGAGTCTGGTCTCCAGTCACTTAACTTTTCCCTCAAGGCTGGCACTCTACCACTTGAGCCACAACACCATTTCTGGCTTTTGGTAGTTCACTGGCAAGAAGATTTTCACTAACTTTCCTTCCTTGAGCTGGCTTTGGTCTGCGGTCTCTGATCCCAGTCTCCTGAGTAGCTAGAATTTAAAGGGGTTGAGCCACTGATGACATTGGGTTAGAAGCTTTTCTTTTCTTTCTTTTTTTTTGGGGGGGGGTGGGTCCAGTCATGGACCTGAACTCTGGGCCAGGGTGCTGTCCCTCAGCTCTTCAGCTCAAGACTAGCACTCTAACACTTGAACCACAACGCCTCTTTTGGTTTTATTCTTTTTGCTTATGTGGTGCTGAGGAATCGAACCGAGAGACTCATGCTTGCAAGGCAAGTGCTCTACCACTGAGCAACCTTCCCAGGCCAGAAGCTTTTCTTAAGCAAGTGTTCATCCTGCATTTGCCCTGACTCCTCAATGCAAAGGAGACCTAATGGTCAGGAGCTGTGAAAAATAGGCTTCCAGCCACAGGAAATGGCTGGGGTCCATGGTGAAAAGAAAAGCTAATCTTCCCCCTGGGCCTCATTCTCTTTCCTCCACCCTCTTTCATACCTGTGACTCAAGTACAAACCTTGACCCAGCCTTGAATGTCCTGCCAGACTTGTCTGAAGCCAAAGAACTTTCATTCCACACACTCCACCTGCTCTACACCACACCTCAGGATTTTTGCCCATTCTGTACCTTCTGCCTGAGGCTCTCTGCCCTGTTCCAAGCCTTAGAACTCCTGTGGAATTTTGGCACCGGTTATATCACCTCCTGGAGCAAATCTTTCCTTCCTTTCTCTCTCTAGAGGTGGAACTTGTGCAGGCTTACTGGCAAATGCTCTATCTTGGTGTGTGTGTGTGTGTGTGTGTGTGTGTCAGTTCTGAGGTTTGAATTCATGGCCTGGACGCTATCTGTTAGCTTTTCTGCTCAAGGTTAGCAGTCTGCTACTTGAACCACAGCTTTACTTCTGGCTTTTTGGGTGTTTAATTGGAGAAAAGTGTCTCATAAAGACTTTCTTGCTTGCAATTGTGATCCTCAGATCTCAGCCTCCTGAATAGCTGAGATTACAGGGGGGAGCCACCAGCAGCTGCCCTCTACCTCTTACCTCTCACCTCGGCCCTCCTGAGTCCCAGAAGAATATGTATCACCAGGCTCACTTTTTTTTTGTCAGTCATCGGCTTTAACTCAGGGTCTGGGCATGTTCCTTAGCTTCTTTTGCTCAAGGCTAGCCACAGTGCCACTTTTGGCTTTTTCTGTTTCTGTATTACTGAGGAATCGAACCCAGGGCTTCGTGCATGCTAGGTAACCTCTCTACCACTAATCCACATTCACAGCCCAAGGCTGACTTGTAACAGGAGTTATGATCGTGGGATTTATTGGCTTACCCCTTTCGGCAGAGAAATTGCTGACTATTTCATAACTTTGCCGAGATTTTGGACCAGTTTGTGACTCTGCAATGAGGAATGATGAATGAGTGAGAGCCACCAGGCCCTAGAGGTCTAGGCTCACATACTACATGGGGATAGATAATATGGATCCAGAACCTTCAACCACTCCTAGCCTAGGAACTCTGAGGGCTTGTCCCAGCTTGCCCAAGTTGGGTGGGCTGAGCATGGGTAACCTGCTGAATGCCCATCATCCATACATCATCCATCCATACACAGAGACATGGAGTGATTGCCTCCTTTTTTTGGGGGGGGGGAGCAGTTCTGTGTTTGTACTATGAGCCTAGGCCCTGTCCCTGAGCTCCTTTTGCTCAAGGGTAGCACTCTGAAACTTGAGCCACAATCCCACTCATGTTTTTTGTTTTTTTTTTTCCAGTGATCTGTTAGAAATAAGAGTGTCACCGACTTCCCTGCCCTGGCTGAATTCAAAATGACATTCTCTACATTCTTAGCCTCTGGAGGAGATAGGATTACAGGTAGGAGCCATTGACACCTGGATTTCTTTTCTTCTTGTTGTTCTTTTTTTAATTATGACAATCTGAGATCTTCACGGTATCATTTCAATGGTTTGCATTCGAAGTAAACTACCCAGCCTTGGAGTTCAAATGCTAGGACTGCCACACACAAATGGAGGGAGATCCTGACAAACTCATTCCTATTCATGTGAATGCTAATGGAATGCTATAAAAGTCATAATTAAATTTGCAGTTGATTCATGATTCTATTTTAGAATGCCACACAAATATTATTGGATTTATATCTTCCATTTTAGCACCATAGTATGATTCCCCTAATGGACGGATATTAACTAATTTTTAATGAATGCTTTTATAAGTATTCAACCATGATACTTCATTAAATGGTGGCATAATGTAATAACTAATAATTGGTAATAATATATATATAATTTAATATCCTCACATTCCCTCTCTCTCTCTCTCTTTATATATATATATATATATATATATATATATATATATATATATATAAAGAGAGAGAGAGAGAGACATACACATATACATATCTATCAATGTATATATTGGGCACTACTGTGGCTTGATCAAAGGTCCTCAGAATTTCCTGGCAGCTCAGTTTCCTGGAGGCTGGTATTTTAAGACTATGACCCCATTAATGAATTGGGCATTGTAGGCAGTGAGTTGAAATCCCAGCATGGCCAAAAATTTATTCGTGGCATAAGAAGACAATTTTGACACATTTTTTTCCTTCTCTGTAAAAGTCCTGGGTCTCAGTACAATGTACAAACCACATGCAAATATAATCTAGGTGATATGATGTAATAAATGAAGTGTTATACGTGTAATAATAATACATAAATAAGGGTAATAAACATCATACGCAGAAAACCCATGTATGTAAATAGATCTCATATATGAATATTATTTTTTCCAGTGTTGAGGCTTGAAATCAGGCCCTGGAAACTGGTCTGAATTTCTTGTCTTCAAGGACGGTGAGCTTTCCCTTCACCCATAATGTCACAGAGTTTACCAGGTCCCAAGTTCAAATCCCAGGCCTGCTAGAAAAAATGGTGCAAATTCCAAGCCAGGGCCTTATTATTATTATTTATTTATTTTTTGGCCAAGCACGGGGCTTGAACTTAGGTCTTGGCACCTCTGCCACAATCAACCCTGGATTCTAGGATGCAAGTTCAAAGATCGGGACGGCAAAAAAAAAAAAAAAACAAGGATAAGGATTAAACTGAGAAGTTCAAGAAGGTGATATTACTTTTTTTTTTCCTTTCTATTGTGACCATCCTGGGTCTAAATGACAAGGCCCAGAAAGTGCACATGACCTTGTATTGCTGATGTTTGGTGGGCTATTAGGGAAGCCATAGCCAAAACCAGCAACTTGGGCCTGGAGGCCTAATCCCGGGACTTCCACTAATGAATGGTGGGAGGTTCTGAGAAACCCATTTTGATGATACATCCATACAAATGGAATGTTATAAAAAGTAACAATTAAATTAGTAGTGTATTATATTCATATTATAAAATTTTACACAACTATACTACATTGAATAATTTTCAATTAATACTTTATTATGTATTCAATCATGATAATTAAAAAAGGAAGGAATAATTTAGTTGCCAATAATTAGTAGTAATATGGTATATGCAATTTCATAATATAGACATCTCTCTTAGTTTATACATATACATCTAACTATGTATCTAACAATCTACACATTTATCTGTTTATACACATGTCACTCCTGGGGCTCAGTGGTAGAGTGCTCCCCTAGTACATACAAAGCCCTGGGTTCAATTCCTCGCTACCACATGCACAGAAAAATCCAGAAGTTTTGCTATCGCACAAACAGTGAGCACTAGCTTTGAGCATAAAAGCTTAGGGAGTGTGTCTAGACCCTTACTCAAGACCCAAGACTGGCACCAAAAATAAAAAAAATAAAAGAATGTTCTGACCTCAACGATATAAGGATAGGACTACAAATATCTCATCACAGAGCAAGCTGAGAGTCTGGTGCTGACAGCTGCTATCTAACCTGACTTAGCCAGAGGTAAACTGCTGCAACCCAGCTCCATGGAATCAGATGCTGCTGACTCACTCACCCCTATCATCCAAGATAGCCCAGGGATGAGATCTGACACTGGTGGGTTTAATACCCAGCCCTGGCATGAAGTCTGCAAAACTCTGAGATGTGGCTCAAAGTGTTAGAGCTCTAGCCTTGAGCTAAAGGTCTTAGGACAGTAGCCCCAAACTTTGAGTGCAATCCCTGTGGCTAATTCCCCCTAAAACAACCCCACCCCTTTAAACCATTAGATGTGAACTTTGTGCAGTTTGTGATGTGTTTCTGAAAAAATGGTGATACTGATGAAAACACCCTAATTCTAATGACAGCTTGTGGGATACAGCTATGTGATGAGTCCTTCATGAGGTGTTGTGTGCTGAGTCCTTCACGGGGTGCATTCTTTCATCTGGTCCTTGTAAAAGCTCCACAAGTAAGATGATTGTGCACATGAGAAAGTTGAAGCTCAGATATATCCCCATGTCAGGGACAAAATTATGTATGTACTGAGCTCTAATGAGTTGTCTCCTGAAGACAATTGTTTTGGTTTATTTTTCTTGGTCATAAATATTGAACTCAGGGCACTGAACTTTCCCTGTTGGGTTCATGGCTAGTGTGTATCATGTGGAGTCAAGGACCCTAGGCATCTGTAGCTGAGGTCTGTCATCCTGCCTACTCAGGAAGCTGAGATCTGACAATCTGGGTTCCAACTATCCCAGACACAAAAGGTCCCATAAGACTATTATCTCCTACTCACCATTTAGCAATTTGAAATGGAAGGCAAGTGCCACAGACTCACGCTTGTATTCCTAGCTGCTCAGGAGGCAGAGAACTGAGGATCAGGGTCCAAACCAGCCTGGGCAAGAAATTCCTTGAGATGGTTATCTACAGTGAACCACCAGAAAGCCTGATGGGATGCTGTAGCTCAAGTGGTAGAGTGCTAAACTCTGAGCTGAAGTGCTCAGAGACAGCAACCAGGCCCAGACTTCAACTCCTCCAACTTACAAGAAAAGAAAGCAAGAAACCTGAAGTGGAGTGCTGAGAATGTGTCTTAGGGGTAGAGTGTTTTGCATATATGAAACCCTGGGTTTGAATCCTCAGTACCATGTCTCTAGAAAAAAAGCCTGAAATGTCTCTGTGGCTCAAGTGGAAGAGTGCTATCTTCGTACAGGAGAAACTCAGGTATAGTGCACAGGTCCTGAGTTCAATCTCCAGGACTGGTGTATGCACACACACACACACACACACACACACACACACACACACACACACACACACACACAAAGATAACAGAAGTGAAGCTGTGACACCAAATAATAAAGCAATGTTCTTCTGCTCTGAGCTCATGATCAGCACCTTGGTCTTGTGTTCAACCGCAAAACTTAGCCACTCAGGGCCCATCTAGGAGAGGTCAAAGGTTTCAAAACCTGATGAGCTTCACCAGCCCTAGATGACCAGAAACATTGTGATATTACAAAGGTACTTAGATTTAGGGATGCACCGTTGCCAATAATAAATCATTTCATTAGGTTCAGCTCCATAGTTGTCTGCCATAAGGACTCTTGAATTAATTATAGCAATTTGTTTCAACACTGGGACATAGTCTAACAAAGACAGGATAAGTGCAGGGAACTTGGCCTGCCACGGGAGGTGGCACAAATGAAGGCTTCCTGTCAAAACAGAGCACTGGGAGAGAAAGAGCTTGGGTTACAAAGAGGCCTTTTTCTCCTGGACTTCAGAGCCCATACACATTCATCCTCACTAAATGCCCCCGGATGAACTGTTTGTTTCACAGCTTTACAGGAGTGAGCCTTTTTGTCTGCCTGTTCCAACAATGAGGCAGACTTCCTCCAACAGCCTGGGGTATGGAGAAACCCTCCGCTTCACTGGGAAAAGTGAGGATAGCCTCTGAACATACACTGTCTTGAAAGCACTCTGTGTGCTATGAAATCATTCTATTCAAAGCAAATTTCCTAGCTGGGTGCCTTTCTTCATAGAGACTCCGGATGTTCACCAATAGAAATACATGCATACATACACATGGGGTTACTGGCTCTATTTTTGTGTGGCAG
Source organism: Dipodomys spectabilis (assembly GCF_019054845.1). Lineage (NCBI taxonomy): Eukaryota > Metazoa > Chordata > Mammalia > Rodentia > Heteromyidae > Dipodomys > Dipodomys spectabilis. The sequence continues at coordinate 852,767 of NW_024871053.1, forward strand.
ATCCTGAGGCTTGAACTGTTAGGCTAGACATTGTCCTTGAACTGATTTTGCTCAAGGAAGCATTTTATTGTGTGTTAAACCATCATTACCCTTGGATAGGGTGCAGCTTTTACGCCCACAGATGATCCAGGGATTCTAGGGCCTGAGTTCAACTCCCAGCACTGGCAAAAAAATATCAAACCAACACAAACGAGAAGGAAAAAACCAGGAAGTTTTACATAACCGTTTTGCCTTTGTTTCCTTTTCACTTGACCATCCTGGGTCTCAGTGACTCAGCTTGAAAATTGAAAATTGAACGTGACCTTGCATGGCTGAAGGCTGGTGGGCTATCAGTGAAGTCTGAGCCCAACCCACAAACGTAGGCCCTGAGTTGGATCCTGGGACTGGCACCTACACACTGCTGAAGATCCTAGGATACTCATTCCTATGTATAGGAACACTAATAGAATGTTTGAAATATACTAATTGAATTACTAATTAGCTAGTCATTCTAGTATAAGATTGTATGCAATAAATACAGGCCATTGATTAATTTAATACTTTCTTAAGTCTTCTATTGTGATTAATTAATGGAGGCATAATTTTAGACCAAATAATCGGTAGTAATAGGACATACAAAAATAAGATATAGACATCACTCTTTATATAGAGTTATACACTAGAATCTACATAAATACCTATTTGTCTCTGTATACATTTATAGATGCATATACATATGTAAATACACACACACACTTCAATCTACACATCTATGTGTTTATATATTGGCCACTCCTAGAGCTTGATCTCAGGGCCTCAAATTAGCTCAACAACTTCACTTGCATCAGACTGGTGGGCTAACATTTACCATTCATGAAGTGATCTTCTAGGCCCTGAGTTCAAATCATAGAACTGCCAAAAACTTAATTCTGGTGGAAGAAGCCAATTGTCTCACTTATTTTCCTTATTGGTGAAAATCCTGGGTCTCAGGAATGATGTATAATACATAGGCAAATCTATATCCTATGTAATAGGATGTAAGAAATATTATTATATATGTAATCATACTCACTAAAATACATAATAAATAAATATACACAAAATAAAATGAATAACTATACTAACTGCAATATATGCTGTAAACATGTGTATGGAAATATAAACAATGGATTTAAAATATATATGAGTGCTAGGACTTGAATTCAGGCCCTGGGAACAGGCCTGACTTTCTTTTCTTCCATCATGGTGAGCTTCACCTTCCCCCACTATGCTGCAGATTTACCCAGACCCTGAGTTCAAATCCCAGTTCTGACATAAAAAAATGGCATGAATTCCAAGCCAAGAGCCTCAAAAATTTTTAAATATTTTCAATGTATGTATGTATGTATGTGTGTATGTATGTATGTATGTATATATTTTTATTTTGTCAAGGACAGGGCTTGAACTCACGTGGTGGCAACTCTGCCTCAGCTTCGATCACTCTAGGCTAGGGTGCAGCCACTGGACCCACAGCCGAACCTGGATCCTGGGCCCCAAAGGCTGACAAGAAAAAAAAATAAAATGACACAGGAAAAAAAAAAAAAAAACAGCAACTTGCAGGTAGCTGCAGGTTTTACATTTGTTTTCTTTGCAAGGTGACCTTCCTCGGTTTGAATGACATGGCTGAAAAGTGTTGGTAACCTGGCATTGCTGAAGGCTGGTGGGCTCCCAGGGAAGCCACAGGCCAACATGACAACATAGGCCCTGGGTTTGAAGCCGGGTCCTGACCTCTACCAATGGAGGGAGATCCTAAGGGTCTCATACCTATTCATAGGAATACCATTGGAAGGTTGTGAATGTCAAGGTTGAATTAGTTGTTACTGAACGATACTACTATAAAATTAGAGTGATTTTAGGTTACCGATTGATTTTAATGAATATTTTTGACACATTAAAAGAATACTATTAATTACATGGACACAATAATTCCAGGACAGTGATTGATTTAATTAATAATTCATTAAGTATGAAAACAATACTAATTACATGGAGGCATAATAAATACCTAAGATTTGGTAGAAATGTAGCATATATCACTGAATAGTGTATAGACATCTCTGACACTCTATAAAGATCTATATTTATTTGTGTACTACCATCTGCATGTCAATCTGTTCTTATTTTGTCAAATCCTGGGGCTCCATCTCAGGTACTGTGAACTACTCGTCAGCTCAATGTGCACCAGGCTGGCATGCTGACAATTACCCATTCATGCATTGAACCTTGTAGGCTGTGAGTTCAGATGCCAGCACTCACAAAAATTGAATCGTGGAGTAAGAAGCCCATGGTGACACATTTTCCTTTCTTGTGAAAGTCCTGGGTGTCAGGTGTGAAGTTTCATACATAGGTAAATCTACATCCTCTGTAATAAATGTAATAAAGATTCCATGTGTAATAACAGTCAGTAAAATAAATGGTAAATAGATGAATAAAACAAAAAATTAAATGAATAACTACACTAAGCACAATAGAGAGTCAGCATATGGGGCTCGATCTCAGGGCCTGGGAACTGCCTAGGAGCTGAATTGGCTAGAGGCTGCTGCACTGAAAATCACCCATTCATGAAATTCTAGGCCCTGAGTTTAGATCCCAGCACTGCCAAAAATGTAATCTTGGAGTGAGAAGCCGAGCATGACACGTTTTCTTTCTCTTTGAAAGTGCTCGGTGTCAGGTAGGATGTATAACACGGGTGCAAATCTATATGCTATGTAATAGGATGTCATAGGTGGAATAATTGTCACTACAATAAATGATGAAGGGTTGAATTATTGTATCATTGTAAATAAAATTAGATGCAGTAATTATAGGATATGTATTAAGTTTTATTAATATTTTATTAAGCATTAACAGAATAAAATTGCATGGAGTCATAATTAAATACCTATTATTTGGTTGTGACACATGATGCATAATTTAATTATATATAGACATCTATCTCATTCTATAAAATATGTAAATATATGTATGTATATATGTACACATATGATAATAACAGGATATTGAGTAATTTTAATTAATGTTTTATTAATTGTTCAACTGGGACACATCATTAAGTGGAGACATAATTTAATATCTAGTTATTGGCAGTAATATCTATAAGTTAATAATTTAGGGATATCTCTGTGTTTGTGTACATAATAGTTATATACAGCAATCTCTATCTGTTTATACCTTGTTCACTCCTGGCGCTCGGTGGTCGAGTGCTTCCCTAGTAAGCAGGAAGCCCTGAGTCAATTCCTCAGTGCCACATAAACAGAAAATCCAGAAATTCTGCTGGCAATCAATTGAGTGCTAGCCTGGAGCACAAATGCTTAGGGATAGTGTCTAAGCCCTTACTCAAGGCTCAGGACTGCTGCCAAAAAAAGGTAGAATGTTCTAACTGCAAGTATAGAAGGCCAGGACCTCAAATACATCACCACAGAGCAAGCTAGGAGTCTGGCGCTGACAGCTGCCACCTAGACTGACTTAGCCAGATGTAAACCGCTGCAACCCAGCTCCAAGAAATCAGTCGCTGCTGGTTTACTGCCGTCATCCTGGCTGCTAGGAGGCTTTAAAACCCAGCCCTGACAGGAAGTCTGTGAGACTCCTGGAAATGAGGCTCAAAGTGGTAGATCTCTAGCTTTGAACAAATGGTATTAGAACAGTATCCCCATGCATTGAGTTCAAGCCCCATTGGTAATCCCCCCAAAAACCTACCCCCACTAAACCATTAGATTTGAACTTGTATGGTTTATGAAATGTTCCTCACAGAATGGTGATACTGATGAAAGCACCCTAATTCTAATGACAGCTTTTTAATAGAGCTATGTGCCGAGTCCTTCATAGGGTGCAGTGTGCCGAGTCCTTCATAGGGTGCAGTGTGCTGAGTCCTGCATTGGGTGCTGTGTGCTGAGTCTATCACATGACGCTGTGTGCTGAGTCATTTAAAGAGTGCCATGTGCTGTGTCCTTCACAGGGTGCATTCTTTCATCTGGTCCTTTTAAGAGCTCTACAATTGAGATGATTATGCAGACAAGAATATTGAGGCTCAGATATGTTCCCATAGCAGGGACAAAATTTTGTATTACTAAAGAGTGGGTGGGTTCTCTCCTGCAGACAATTGTTTAGTTTTGTTTTTTCTCAGACATGAACCTTGAAATTATAGCCTCAGCACTGACTCTTACCTCTTGGGCTCATGGATAGCACTCCACCATGTGGAGCCAAGGACCCCCTTGCAGCAGAGTGCCATGGCCTAGGGGTGGATAGCTGAGGACTGTCATCCTGCCTTCTCAGGAAGCTGAGATCTGAGGGTCAGGTTTCCAAACTATTCCAAACACAAAAGATCCCATGAGATTATATCTCCAATTCACCACTACGAAAACTGAAGTGGAAGCTGGGTGCTTTTGGCTCATGCCTGTTATCCGAGCTACTCAGGAGGATGAGATCTGAAGATCATGGTTCAAAGCTAGCCTGGGCAAGAAAGTCCTTGAGACATTTAGCTCCAATGAACCACCAGAAAACCTGAAGTGGCCTCTGGCTTAAATGGTAAGGCACAAGACTTTAGCTGAAGAACTCAGGGACAGCACCCAGGCCCAGACTTCAATTCCCACAACCAACAACAACAACAAAAAAAAGACAAACACAAACTAACAAACCTGAAGTACAGGGCTGGGAATGTGCATTAGGGGTAGAGTGCTTCACATATATGAAACCCTGGGCTATCAGTACCACATTACCAGGAAAAAGCCTGAACTGGCTCTGTGGCTCAAGTGGGAAAGGGCTATCCTTATACAAGAGAAACTAGGTACAGGGCTCAAGTCCTGAATTCAAGATCCAGGACTAGTGTATTCACACACACACACACACACAAACACACACACACACACAAAAGCAGAAGTGAAGCTGTGACATAAAATGGTAAAGCACTAGTCTTCTGCTCTGATCTCATTGTCAGCCCCCAGGCCCTGTGTTCACAATCAAACCAAGGCATCCACGGCCCAACTAGGAGATGTAAAGGTTTCAAAGCCAGATGACCTTCACCAGCCCCATATGACAGGAAGTATTGTGATATCTGACATGTGCTTGGATTTCCCAAGCTTCCGGAAACTTAGGAGAGGCATCATAGGCTCATCATCATCTGCAATGAAACATTTCCTTAGGTTCAGTGCCCTAGTTGTGTTCCTGAAGGACTCCTGAATTACATTTAGCACTGTATATGAACACCAGAACATAGCCTCACAAAGGCAGAACAAGTGTAGGGAACTTGGCCTGCCACGGGAGGTGGCACAGATGAAGGCTTCCTGTCAAATCAGAACACTGGGGAGAGAGAGAGCTTGGGGTACAAAGAGGCCTTTTTCTCCTTACCTTCAGAGCCCGCCCACACTCATCCTCACTAATTGGCCCAGATGGAATTGTTTCTTACATAGCTATACAGGAGTGAGACCTTTAGCCTGCCTGTTCAGACTATGTGAGAGACTTCTTCCAGCAGGCCTGGGGTGCAGACAAATACTCAAGCTACACTGGACCCAGTGATGGGAGCCCCAGAACATACATTGTCATGAGAGCCATCTCTGTGCTATGAAATCATTGTATTGAAAACAAATTTCCTAGCTTGGTGCCATTCACAAAAGCGACTCTGGAGATTCCCCTATAGGAATGCATCCATACATACACAAAGACATGGAGGTACAGGCTGTTTTGGTGGGGCAGGTCCTGGGGTTGAACTATGAGCCTAGGGTTGTCCCTGAGCTCCTTTTGCTCCAAGGTAGCTCATTGCCCTTGAATCACAGTCCCACATCTGGGTTTTTTCTCTGATTTCTTAGAAATAAGCATGTTAAGGACTTTCCTGCCTGGGCTGGATTCAAACTGATAATCTCTACATCTCATCTATCTGAGGAGCTGGGATTATAGTCAGCAGACACTGGCACCTGTCTTTCGTTTTTTCTTCATTTTTTAATCTGGACAACTGACTTCTTCACAGGGTCATTCCAATGGTTTGAATTTATAAGTAAACTACCCAATGTTCTTTATAGCTGCTTTCTCTGAGAAGGATTCACTATCCTTATCTTCCCCTCTGGTAACAGGTTAGAAGCCAAAAGTGAGAAATGAATGTCATAGGATTTGGGAGCTAAGGTCCACAGTTCATGCCAGCTCTGTCACTTAGCTTTGAGCTGCAGTGAATTTACTGTCTCCGGATAATAGGACCAAAAGCTGAAGTGATTCTCACACTGTCTTCATTTGTCCTTTTGCCTATAAAATGATGTAATAGTTATGAGTGTTATGTGTCTCCAAGCTTAAATATCTAGAACACACTAGAAACATCTTCATGTTTCTGTTTTTCTCTAGTACCTCCCGAGATTTAGACTAAGGTTTTGTATGGAGCGGCTCCTTGGTGAATCCCTGAGGAAAGCTGCTTGAAGCCTCCTCAGAAGATCGCCATCCAAAGCCAGCCCATGCAGAAAAGTCTGTGAGATTCTTAACTCCAATAAACCACCAGAAAACCAGAAGTGGATCAGTGGCCCAGACAGTAGAGCTCCAGTTTTGAGAGAGCCGAGCAGGAAGTACAGGTCCGACCAGGCAAGCCTGGGTGGTCCTTATATCCAATTAATGACCAGATGGCTGGAAGTGGAGCTGTGGTGGTGGTATAGACTCAGCCTTGAGCAAAACATCTGAGGAATACATGAGGCCTTGACTTTAGGCCCTGGGATGGCCAAAAAAAATTCAAAAAGAGAAGGTCATGTTATGTATCAATGCTCTACCTATTTATGTGTGTATATTACCTCCCTGAGGGCAAACAGATCATATGCAATGCTTCTGCTTTTATTTACTGATTAATTTTTCAGATATGCTTCTTGCACATACCACATCATTCTCTTCATTTCACACCCATCGATTTTCTTTTCTAGGGTTCCAGGCTTGTGTCCTTATATAATGCACTTAAACTCTCAGCAGCCTTTATTTATATTTCATTATGAGGCCAAGGCCGGTACAGTCACAAATCAGGTAGGGGAAGAGAAGGTTAGGTTTTGTAGAAATAACCGGTATTCAGAAAATTAAACTTGGAGATGTAAGATGGTGGCATACTTATGTAAAAACTTTAACTAAGAAAAAGATGAGGGGGCTTGGAATGTGGATTAGTGAAAGAGTGCTTGCCTCGCATGCAAGAAGCCCTGGGTTTGATTCCTAACTAGCACACACACAAAAAACATGAGAATTCATGCTGTGCCTCAAGTAGCAGAGTGCTAGAGACAGTGCCCAGGCCTAGAGTTCAACCCAAGAACTGGCAAAAAGATAGCTAGTTATGTAGGTAGGTATGTAGGTAGAGAGATGGATGGATGGATAGATAGATAGATAGATAGATAGATAGATAGATAGATAGATAGATAGATAGATAGATAGATAGATAGATAGATAGATAGATAGATAGATAGATAGATAGATTAGATAGATAGATAGATAGATAGATAGATAGATAGATAGATAGATAGATAGATAGATAGATAGATAGATAGATAGATAGATAGATAGATAGATAGATAGATAGATAGATAGATAGATAGATAGATAGATAGATAGATAGATAGATAGATAGATAGATAGATAGATGAATATGGTCTTGGACTTCAGGAGGAAAGAAAGGAACAAGTCCCAGTCATGAGGTCTTCTGCAGTGTTAAAGGACTCCAGCATCACCTTCACACAAACACACAGCAGGAAGACTGTCTCTGTCCCACTTCTCAGGCAGCAGAAGACACCAAACCAAGAGGGCAGAGCCAGGTTCTAACTCAGGTGCTTGGAGTCAGTAGAGAAAGGGCCCTGCCTCTCCTTGGACTGGGTATATGCATTAAGTATGTGGAGAAGGAAGGAAGGAGAATGGACTGCCAGAGTAGAAGAAGGGCCTTCAAATCTGACAGATACAGAATCAAAAACCCACTTGCTAAGATCAGAGAGCAGGGTTTTTGGATTCTGTTCCTCCCCTCTCCCCCAATGAATGGCTCTCTATTGTTAACCTAAAGATAGCCTGAGGCTCTCTTCACCTAAGGGAGGAAGGTTAATTAGTCATTGTTTGAAGAGGCTGAGAAAAGCCTGACCCTGGTGTAACTCTAACAAATGTTTTAGGTTTCCCCTCATTGCTGGCATGCCTGGAATGAATGAAGTGCTTTTGCAGCTCACTTCCCTGTTGAGTGTGTACAATCTTCCCCCTAATCCTGAAGCCTGGGTCTCTTCACCCAGCCTGGCTTTTGAAACTGTTTCCCATCCTTCAAATACAGTGTTACACTGGAGTTCTTCCTGCTAACAGGGCTAAGGCTTGGATCCTGAGAATTTCATTTGAACCCAGGATTGGTAAATAATGTTTCTTTCATGCTTCTATAGCTCAAGAAGTCTAAGAACATTTAGAGTACAAGTAACTTATCACCAAGGAAAACTCAGGAAGCTCTTGAACGTCTGACCTTTTAGCAGTGGAAGTCATAATGTCATATACTTTCCCTCCCTGGTTGGCTTCACCCTGTTATCCTCAGACCTCAGCCTCCTGAGCTAGGGTGACAATCGTGAGCTATTGGTTCTCTGCTAGGTTCAGAAATGTAAATACATTGACAATACAAGTCAAATGTTTACCACAAAAGGCTTCTGGAGCATATTAAGCCTTTCAACATTGGACCTTTCAGAACCCAGTAGGACACAAGGCTATAATGCTAGAGCCTGAAAGTCTGGTCATATTGATGACCTACACTTCAACCTTGAGCTCTGACTCAAATTCTGGTGTACATCGGGATTCATTTTCCAGAGAATGTTCTCCTAATTATCAGATAGGAAAAGTACTTTGATTAACCTTCACTTTTTCCAGTTGTGTGTCTTGAACTCAAGCCTGCGCATTGTCCCTGAGCCCTTTAGCTCAATGGGAACACTCTAGACTTGAACCACAGCACCACATGGGGTCTTTTGTGGTTCATTGAAGGTAAGAGGCTAAGAGGCTTTTCTTGCCTGGGTTGTCTTTGAACTGTGGTCTTCAGATCTCAGCCTGCTAAGAAGCTAGTGTTCCAGTTGTGAGCCACTGGCATCTGGCTGATAATTTTTGACAGTTCTGGGACTTTATCTTAGGGCTCTGATACTATCTCTGAGCATCTTTTTCTCAAGGCTAGCACTCTACCACTTGAGCCAATCCACAGCTTCTGGCTTTTTCTTTGTATGTGGCACTGAGGATTCAAACCATGGCATTCATGCATGCTGAGCAAGTTCTCTTCCACTAAGCCACATTACTAGCCCCACCCTTACAATTTTATCCCTCAACTTGCTTCTGAGTATAAATCATTTAAAGAAATCTCTATAGGAAGGTGTCCAAAAACACAGAAGACAAAGCTCATACTTGAGAGAGACTCTAAACATGTGAAGACCTTGACAATGCTTCCATTTAATTATGTATCATGTTTCAACACAAAAAAGTATTAATGAAAAATGAGTCAATGTCCTATATTATTAAATTTTTGCTGTATAATATTTTTTATTGTGAAAATACTGTGCAGAGGGGTGTACAATTGCATGGACAAAATAATGAGTACATTTCTTATCAAGCATTGTAGCCTCCTCCTTTGTTTCCCCTTCCCATCCTTTCCCATCTTCCCCCCGGCTCCCCCACCAAATCTTACCCCCCCTCCAAAATTGTAAAGTTTGTTTTCAACATAACGACTTGTACATCTCATTGTTGCAGTGGGTCCACCTGTATCCTTATTTAAACGATTTGTTTTTTCCCTTCCCCTCCACAAATTACACTGACATCAAATACAGTGAAAGCAGGGTTTATACCATGGGGAGGGACATACAAAGCAACAATGAAATAATCTTATAAATGTGTTAGAAACAATAGCATGAAAGAAAAAAAACATTTGAATACATATCTTAGGGTTAATTTGCCTAACATCAATTTATCTGACCTTTTCTGCTTGACTCAGATATATACTAATTATTGCAAATAAGGGAAACCATGGGACCTATGCTTCTTTGGGCCTGGCTTACTTCACTTAATATAATTTTTCCAAGTCTTTCTATTTCCTAACAAATGGGGCAATGTCATTCTTTCTGATGGAGGCATAGAATTACATTGTGCATATGTACCACATTTTATTGATCTATTCATCTACTGAGGGGCATCTGGGCTGATCTATATCATACCTATGGTAAATAATGCAGCAATAAACATAGTCATGCTGGTCGGTTTAGTGTGGTCTAGTTTTGAATATTTGGGTAAATGCCCCAAAGTGGGATTTCTGGGTCATAGGTGAGTTCTATGTGTCTTTTGAGGAAACTCAATACTGCTTTCCAAAGTTGTTGAACAAGTTCACAATCCTACCAACAACGCAGAAAGACTCCCTTCTGTCCACATCCCCTCCAGCATCTGTTGTTATTAGAGTTCTTGATTACTGCCATTTTAACTGGGGTAAGGTGGAATCTCAATGTTATTTTGATTTGCATTTCTTTTATGTCTAGGAATGTTGAGCATTTCTTCATGTGTCTATTGGCCATCCTTCTTTCCTCTTCAGAGAAGTTCCTCTTTAAGTCTTTAGCCCACTTATTTATTGGGCAGCTGTTTTTTTCAAGATTTGTTGTTGGGGGATTTAATTTTTTGAGTTCCAGGTACATTTTAGATATGAGACCCTTGTCTGTTGTATGGAAAGTGAAGATCTTCTCCCAATCTGTGGGATTCCTATTAATCTTCCTGGCTATGGCCTTTGCCATGCAGAAGCTCTGCAATTTCATGCAACCCCATTTGTCCAAACTTTCTTTGATTTGTTGTGTTTATGGGTCTTCATTAAGAAAATTTTGCCCTGTGCCAAGAAGACCTAGGGTTTCTCCTGTTCCATCCTGTAATGTTTTCAGAGTGTCTGCTTTGACTCCGAGGTCTTTGATTCATTCAGAGTTGATTCTGGTTCAGGGTGATATATAAGGATCTTGCTATAGTTTTCTACAAGTAGTTAACCAATTTTGCCAGCACCATTTACTGAAGAGGCTGTCTTTCTTCCATTCTATTTTTTGAGCTCCCTAATCAAAGATTAGATGGCTATAAGTCTGTGCATTCATTTCTGGGTTTTCAATTCTATTCCACTGGTCTTGAGGTCGGTTCTTGTGCCAGTACCAAGCTGTTTTGATTACCATGGCTTTGTAGTAGAGTTTGAAATTTGGTATTGATATGCTTCCAGCACAGTTCTTTCTGTTGAGAATTGTTTTTGCCATTCGGGGTCTTCAATTATTCCATATGAATTTTTGGATTGTGTCTTATATTTCCTTGAAGAATTAGGTTGGAATATTGATAGGTATTGCATTGAATTGGTAGATAGCCTTGGGAAGTATTGCCATTTTCACGATGTTGATCTTCCCAATCCAGGAGCATGGGAGTTTTTGCCATTTTCTAAATTCTCTTTTGATTTCCTTTTTCAGGTTTTTAAAACTTTCATCCTAGAGGTCCTTCACTTCTTTGTTTAAGTTAATTCCTAAGTATTTTATTTTTTGAGTGGCTATTATGAATGGAGTTGCTTTCCTAATTTCAGCCCCACTTTTCTCATGTTGACATACAGAAAAGCCATTGATTTTTGAGGGTTAGTTTTGAATAAGCTTGAGTAATTTAGGAGTGGAGTCTGTTGGATTCTTTAAATACAGGATCATGTCATCTAAACCTAGGTAGAGTTTTACGTCTTCTTTCCCTATTTGGATCCTTTTTATGTTTGCATCTTGTCTTATTGCTGTAGCTAGGCATTCTAATAGTAGATTGAAGAGAAGTGGAGAGAGTGAACAACCTTGTCTCATTCCTGAGTTAAGAGAAAATGGCTTTAGTTTTTCAACATTAAGTATAATACTGGCTGTAGGTTTGTCATAAACAGCCTTTATTGTATTGAGGAATGTTCCATGAATTCCTAATTTTTCCAGAACTTTCATCATAAAGGGGTGATGAATCTTGTCGAATGCTTTTTCTGCATCTATTGAAATAACCATGTGGTTCTTATCCCTGCTCCTGTTGATGTGATGAATCATCCTAATTGATTTCCATATATTGAACCAGCTTTGCATCCCTGAAATGAATCCTGTTTGATCGTGGTATATGATTTTTTGGATATATTGTTGAAGAAGATTGGTGAAAATTTTGTTAAGAAGTTTTTCATAAATGTTCATCCAAGAAATGGGTCTATACTTCTCTTTCTTTGATGAGTCCTTGCCTGGTTTTGGATGAGGTTTATGATAGCTTCATAGAATCAGTTCGGTAGTGAACTTTCTCTTTCAATTTCATTGAAGAGTTGGAGAAGTATTGGTGTGAGCTCTGCTTTGAAGGCCTTGTAGAATTCTGCTGTTAATCCATCTGGTCCTGGGCTTTTCTTAGGAGGGAGGTCTCTTATTTCTGTTTCTATTTCAATGCATGATATGGGCCTGTTAAAATGGCTTAACTCATCTTGGTTTAGTTTCAGCATGTCAGTATTTGCTAGGAAAATATCCATTTCTGCCAAGTTCTCAAACTTATTAGAGAAAGTTTTGAGAAGTATTTGAGAAGTTTTGAGAAGTATTATAATGTTTTGAATTTTGGTTGTTCTGTGGTGATGTTTCCATTCTCATCTCTGAGTTTATTTATTTTTTTTTATTTTTTATTTTTATTTTTTATTTTTAAATAATTTTATTTGTGAACATACTGTACAGAGGAGTTACAGTTACATGGGCAGGATAATGCGTACATTTCTTACCAAGCATTGCAGCCTCCTCCTTTGTTTATCCTTCACATCCCTTCCCAGCCTCCCCCCTCCCCCCCCTAATCCCAATCCTTCTCCTTCCCCCCCCCCCCCACACACCAACGTTGTAAAGCTCATTTTGGACATGACAACTTGTACTTCTCATTGTTGCAACAGGTCCACCTGTATCCTTAAACAACTGGTTTTTCCCCATCTCCTCCACAAGTTATACTGACATCAAATATAGTGAAAGCAGGGGTTATACTGTGGAGGAGGGACATACAAAGCAACAAAGAGATAATCTTATAAATGTGTTAGAAACACATGCATGAAAGAAAAAAAACATTAAAATACACATCTAAGGGTTCATTTTCCTGACATCACATTATCTGACCTTTTCCGCTTGACTCATACATATACTAGATATTACAAATAAGGGAAACCATGGGACCTACGTTTCTTTGGGCCTGGCTTACTTCACTTAATATAATTTTTTCCAAGTTTTTCCATTTCCTAACAAATGGGGCAATGTCATTCTTTCTGATGGAGGCATAGAATTCCATTGTGTATATATAACACATTTTCTTGATCCATTCATCTACTGAGGGGCATCTGGGTTGGTTCCATATCTTAGCTATGGTAAATAATGCTGCAATAAACATAGTTGTGCTGGTAGCTTTAGTGTGGTCTTGTTTGTAAACCTTAGGGTAAATGCCCAAAAGTGGGATTGCTGGGTCATAGGGGAGCTCTATGTGAAGTCTTTTGAGGAACCTCCATACTGCTTTCCAAAGTGGTTGAACAAGTTTACATTCCCACCAACAATGAAGTAAGGTTCCTTTCTGTCCACATCCCCTCCAGCATCTGTTGTTGTTAGAGTTCTTAATTTTTGCCATTCTTACTGGAGTGAGGTGGTATCTCAAATTTGTTTTGATTTGCATTTCTTTTATGGCTAGGGATGTTGAACATTTATTCATGTGTCTATTGGCCATCCTTCTTTCTTCTTCAGAGAAGCTTCTCTTTAAGTCTTTCGCCCACTTACTTATTGGGCAGTTGTTTCTTTGAGGATTTGTTGTTGGGGGGTTTAATTTTTTGAGTTCCAAGTATATTTTAGATATGAGACCCTTGTCCGTTGTATGGCTAGTAAAGATCTTCTCCCAGTCCGTGGGCTTTCTATTGATCTTGCTAGCTATGTCATTTGCCCTGCAGAAGCTTTGCAACCTTATACAATCCCATTTGTCCAACCTTTCTTTGATTTGTTGTGTTTCCGGGTCTCTATTCAGAAAATTTCGGCCTGAGCCAAGGAGACCCAGGGTTTCTCCTATTCCATCCTGTAATGTTTTCAGAGTGTCTGCTTTGAGTTCAAGGTCTTTGATCCATTTGGAGTTGATTCCGGATGCAGGGTGATATGTAAGGATCTAGGTTTAGTTTTCTACATGTAGTTAACCAGTTTTGCCAGCACCATTTACTGAAGAGGCTGTCTGTCTTCCATTCTATTGTTTTAGCTCCCTTATCGAATATTAGATGGCTATAGGTCTGTAGGTTCATTTCTGGGTTTTCAATTCTATTCCATTGGTCCTGAGGTCTGTTCTTATGCCAATACCAAGCTGTTTTGATTACTATGGCTTTATAGTAGAGTTTGAAATTTGGTATTGATATTCCTCCAGCAGTGTTCTTTCCGTTCATCTCTGAGTTTATTTAGTTGGGTGTGTTCTCTTCTTTTTCTGATAAGATTTGCTAAGGGTCTGTCAAATTTGTTAATTTTTTCCAAGAACCAACTCGGTTTTGTTGATTCTTTCTATGGTTTATTTGGATTCTAATTCATTTAGTTCTGATTTAATTTTAATTATTTCTTTCCGTCTACTGGATTGCAGTTTTTCTTGCTGCTCTTTTTCAAGGAGGCTCAGATATCTCATTAAATTGTTGGTTTCAGGTCCTCCAATTTGTTGATGTAAGAACTCAGAGCTATAAATTTGCCTCTGGGTACTGCCTTTTCTCTGTCCCAGAGGAGCTGGTAATTTGTGTGTTCATTTTTGTTGAATATCATGAAATTTTGCATTTCCTTTCTAATCTCTTTCATGACCCACTCGTGATTTAGCAGTGTGTTGTTCAACCTCCATGTGTTGCAGGACTTTCTTTGGTGGCTTTTAGTGTTGAGTTCTAATTTTATTCCCTTGTGGTCAGAGAGAATGCAAGGAATAACTTCAATGTTTCTGAATTTGGACAAGTTTGCTTTGTGGTCTAAAATGTGGTCTATTTTGGAAAATGTTCCATGTGCTGCTGAGAAAAACGTGTATTCTGATGCTGCTGGGTGAAATATTCGGTAGATGTCTATTAAATCTATTTGATCTATGCAGGTGTTTAGATCTGTGGTTTCTCTGTTGAGTTTTTGCCAAGTTGATCTATCTAGTGGGGATAGTGGTGTGTTGAAGTCCCCAATAATTAATGCCTTTGGATCTATGTGGGATTTGAGGGAATATAGTGTTTCTTGAATAAATTTTTATGCTCCGTTATTTGACGAATATATATTTAGAATTGTAATATCCTCCTGAAGGAGAGATCCCTTAATATGTATGTAGCGACCTTCTTTATCTATCCTCACTAATTCTACTTTGAAGTCTATTTTATCTGATATTAGGATTGCGTGTCCCACCTGTTTATGGGGGTTGTTTGCTTGGTAGATTTTGTTCCAGCCTTTCACATTGAAAATGTGTTTGTTTTTATGGGCATGATGTGACTCCTGAAGGCAACAGATAGAAGGATCTTGGTTTTTAATCCAACTAGACATTCTATGTCGATTAATTGGAGAGTTAAGTCTATTAATGCTGATAGATAGAACTGAGAAGTATTTTGGAGTTCCTGCTATTTTATCCACCTTCTTGGGGGTGTGGCAACTGGGTTCTTTCTATGGTTCTTGGATTCTCAGTTTGGCTGCGGTTTCTTCACCTTTTTGTGGTCTTGTTGGTTTTCTATGTGTAGGATATCTTTGAGAATCATTTGTAGGGCTGGTTTGGTGGATATAAATTGTTTCAATTTTTCTTTGATATGGACAGTTTTTATTTGACCTTCGGTTATGAAGGAGAGTTTATCTGGGTACAATATACATGGTTGATAGTTGTTTGTCTTTATGGCATGGCATACATGATTCCAGGCTCTTCCTGCTTTAATCATCTCTGCTGAGAAATCTGAGGTGTTTCTAATTGGTTTCCCTTTAGAAGTGATTGATCTTTTCTCCTTGACAGCTTTAAGGATGTTTTCCTTGGTCTGAATTGATCCTGTGAGGATTATAATGTGATGCTGGGTTGTCCTGTTCTGGTCTGGTCTGTTTGGAGTTCTAAAAGCTTCTTGTTTTTGACTAGACCTATCTTTTTGCATGCTTGGGAAGTTCTCTGCTAGGATCCTGTTAAATTTCCCAGACCGTTAACTTCTGTCTCTAGGTGCTCCTCTACACCCATTATTCTCAGATCAGGCCTTCTGATGGTGTCTTCCAAGTGTTGAATATATCTATCCTACTTCTTGGATTTGTCTTAGATGGTTGTATGTTCTTTCTCTATAATATCTAGGCTGTCTTCAATCTCTGAAATTCCATCTTCTGCATGGTCTAAGCTACTATCAAGACTTTCTACTTTGTTTTTTATTTCTTTGCCTTCTAGTTGGTTGGTTTTGATTGCTTCAAATTCTTTGTTGGAGCTTTGTTTTAGATCTTGTAAGAAGTGCTTTACTTCCTTAATTTGGTTTTCAGTGTTTATTTTCAAATCACTCATTTTATTGGTTATGGTTTCCTTGGACTGCCATTCCTTCTGTTGGGTTCCATTCAGCATTCCCTTTGTGGTCTCCCTGACTTCTTTCAACTTTATGTTTATGGATTCCATGAATACCTTTAGCGATCTTTGTGTGTTTTCATCCTGCTCTCTCAATTCCTGTATTACTCTTTGATGAGCATCCTCACGTCCACGCAATTCCTGTAATTCTCTTTGAGTGTTCTTAACCCTGCCCATTTGGGATGAAATTAACACGTTTTGTGCTAGAACACTCTCTTAAGGCAAGCATCAACCAAAGTCTGTAGTTGTACAGTCAAAAGTCTGCAAATACAATCTAGTTCAACAGATAAATCTATTCAACATCCAACAACTATGTATTAATTGGTTACGAACTTTAAAGAAGAATTTGGTAAACCAGAAATTATTAGGTTTAGGGAGAGATGTGGGAAAAAATAGGAATAGAGGGATGTGGACAGGCTGAAAAGGTCCACTTAACTAAGTCCTAATCTCAAAGTGGGAAATAGATTGGATAGAATGATAGTAGAGAGAGAAAAAGAAGAAGAAAGAGAAAGAGAAAAAAGAGACAAGAAAAAATAGAAAAAAATTAAAAGTTAAAAAGAAACACTTATAAACTTAAAAATTATGCAAATTTTAAAACATAATATTCAGAGAAGATCATGCATAGGATAAGAGAAGGGTAGGGATAGAAAGGGGATGTGAAAAACTTAAAAATAAAAATGCTTAAAATATATAAGTAAAAAGATGTATTACTGCTATTAAGGAATTTAAGTCTAGGAGGTTTTGAATTGAGTAATTTCTGGATTAAATGTGTACACAATGGGGGATAAGGTCTAATAATCGACTATGGGTATATCTCAGGATGAGCAGAACATCAATTAAGTCACGCAAAGAAGAATGAAAGAGACGAAAAGGTGAAAAGAATGAGAAGGAAAGAACAAAAAATGATCAACAGGTCAATAAAGCTAAACAAAAAAAAAATTTTTAAGAAAAATAAAAAAAAAAGAGAAATAAAGCACACACACATATACCCCTAAAATAAAAATTATAAGAGGAAGAAAAATGTTAATAGAAAACAAAATTTTTTAATGTTAATAATTAAAAATTAAAAACAGTTTTAGAAAAAAGTTCTTTATAAACGGTACAAAAAAAGAGTTCTTTGAGTTTTTTGGGTGGAATGGAAAGATCCTGTATCTCTCTTGTGTCTGTAACCAGTTTCTAGTTGGAGTCTCTTGTCTGCTTGTGGTGTTTGATTTTCCTGTGGCTTGGTTGGTTTCTTAAGTCAGTTTGTTTGAGCAAGCAGAAAAATGCTCTGCTTTACCCAGGATTTTGTGATCCTCCTCCTAGTCTAGTTCAATGGGAGGGAGATCTACTTTTAGTATCACAGAAGAGGGAGATGGCTGTTTTCTCGTTTGGAGATGTTGTGATTAGGCTAGGTTCTGGGTAGAGTTGAGGCCTTTCATCAAACATTAGCTTTTCCCTGAGGGACTAGCTTCTGAGACACTCACAGAGCTCTGCCTGGAGCCATTCTCAGGGTTTATGTTTAATGAATTTCAATTGATTGTCAAGGCTGCTGTAGAGAGGGGAAGCCTCTGTCTCAGTTTATCCAGTGAAGGAAGACACTCCTGGGCTGGCAGCCCAGTCTGGGTGACTTTTCCCTGGGTTGAGCTGAGCCTGGCAGGTCAAGTTAGGTTCCTGTGACCTGCTTAATGACTCTTTTGTTTTCTTCCAAGGCCTGAGTTGGAGCTAGCTGCTCAGCCAGGCCTTTGCCATCATCAAAGATGGAGATCTCCCATAGTGGTGGGGGAGGGGTGGCCTTCCCTCCTCTGCTCCCTGAGAGAATGTCAGGCTTCTACTCAAGCCAGAGTCTTGGTTCCTGGGTCGTCTCTGGTCTGTGAAATGCAGGATGATAATGTGTGCTCCTTGTCAGTTCTTGCTGGAGTTGAGTAGAATCCACTCACTGGCCAAGTCTGGCACCTTTGTCTTGGACTCTCTGTGTTGCAGGTATGGGGTCTATGGCCACCGCCAACGCTGCTGCCACTGCCACTGCCGCCGCCACCGCAGCCACGGCTGTTGGCAAGTGCTCAGATCTGTCTCCTTGCCTGGATTTTCCCTCTCTAGCCTAACACTCTTTACTGTGATAACACACTTTGTGTGATTCTCTGGCTTAGGACTGTTCATTGGAGCACTAAAACTGCTTTCTATGGGAGAGCTTGTTTAGCCCCCAGCTTCTCCTCCACCATCTTCCCAGAACTCAGCCCTATATTATTGTGTATAATTTTATAATAGTTGTACAACATATATTAAATATTATGTGTATAATAATACTAAATAGGGGCTGGGAAGGTGGCTCACTGGTAGAGCTCTTGCCTTGCATTCATGAGGTCCTGGGTTCAATTCCTCAGCACCACATAAGCAGAAAAAAAAGCCAGAAGAGGCGCTGTGGGCTCAAGTGGTAAAGCGCTAGCCTTGAGCTGAAGATCTGAGGGACAACGCCCAGGACCAGAGTTCAGGCCCACGACTGTACTTCCCCACCAAAAATTCTAAATTCAATAGACAAGAAGTAAATGAATCAAGTAAAAACTAAAATATATGAATCAAGTAAAAACTAAAATAAGTACAAAATCAATAATAAAAATCATAATATGTTATAAACATACATAAGAAAATATATATAATATATTACACATACATAGAAAAGTTTTTCCATTGCAGGGCCTTCATTCAGACCCTGGTAACTCTAACCTGAATGTCTTTTCCTCAGGGACAGTAAGCTTTGCTTTCACCCACGGTGCAAAAGAGTTATCTGGATGATGAGATCAAATCCAAGCACTGAAAGAAATACTGGCACCTTTTCCAATACAGTGACTTAATTCTTTTTAATGGAAGCAGCTATGATTACTCAATTCCATACTGAACATTAAAATAAAATCAGTGTGGAATTTTGTACATCTATTCAGACCTCTTTCCCTTACCCCCAAACTGCTTCTCTGAGCACTACTTATTTCATTTTTTATTGTAAAAATGTTGTAGAGAGAGGTAACAGTTAAATGAGCAAGGTAATGATTATATTTCCTATTGAGGATTGTAGCCTCCTCCTTTGTGTTCCACCTACCATCCGCCCACCCCCATCTCCACATCTACTCCCCCTGCCGAGCTCAGTGACTTAATTTTTATGTTTGGCTTTGCACTGGGCTTGAATTCAAGAAGTGGCAACTTTTCACTTTCGTGCACACTGCTACAGAGTTACTGAGACCTGAGTTCAAATCCTAGGCTAGGAAACAAAACTGGCAGAAATTCCAAATCAGGGAGCTTTCTTTCTTTTTTAATTTAGTTAAATAATTAATTTTTAATTTATTCTTTATTTTGCCAACAGGGGGCTTGAACTCTGGTCGTGGCAACTCTGCCTCAGCTTCGATCGCCCTAGGCTGGAGTGTAGCCTCTGGACCCATAGCCGATCCTGGGATCCTAGGCCCACATTGCTTGCAGGAAGAAAAAACAGTAGCATAGAAAAAAGTGGTGAGCTGCAGAGGGCTGGGAGTTTTACATTATTTTTCTTTGCACAGTGACTATCCTGTGTCTGAATGAAAAGGTTGCAAAGTGGACCTGAACTGCCATTGCTAAAGGCTAGTGGGGTATCAGGGAAGACATAGGCAAACCTGTCAACATAGGTCCCGGGTTCAAATCCCGGTCCTGACACCTACCAATGGCAGGAGATCACAAGAGACTCATTCCTATGCATAGGAATACCAATTGAAAGAGTAGTTCATGTTTCGGTCTAGTCTAAAATTGGATGCAATAATCCTAGGAAACTAATTGATCCTAATTAATAGTTTATTAAGCATGAAAAGAATAATATTCCTTCAATGGTGGTATAATACATGCCTAAGAGTTGGTAGGAACGTAGTAGGTGTCATTCAATCATAGACGGGTTTGGTGCTCTTTACCTATGTATATTTACTTGTATAGCACCACCTGCCTATCCATGTATCACTGTTTTGTGCAAACCTGGGGATGGATCTCATCACCTGGGAACCACCTGCCAGCTTAATTGGCTAGAGGCTGCCATGCTCACACTCATCCATTCATGAATTGGGCCTGCTAGGCCCTGAGTTCAGATCCTAGCACTGCCAAATATTTAATCTTGGAGTAAGAAGTCGAGTGTGACAAATGATTTCCTTTTCTGGGAGAGTCCTGGGTGTCAGATATGATGGAGAACATATCTACAAATCTAGATGCTATGTGATAGGATGTAAACAATGTAATAAATGGTAGAGGTGTCATCTGAGTCAATAAAATAATTGGTAAATAAATGAATAAAACAAGACATACAATGAATAACCACACCAAACACAATATGGACTGAATATCTGTATGAAAATATAAATTCTATCTTTAAAATGGTTATAAGGAGTATGCTTTCCAGGCCTGAGGCTTGAATTCAGGCCTAGGGAACAGGCCTGACTTTCTTGTCTTCAAGCATGGTCAGATTCCCATCCCTCACAGTGCTGCATATTTACCCAGGCCTTGAGTACAAATCCTTGGCCTGGCAGAAAAAATGGCACGAATTGTGAACCAGGAAGCTAAATATTTTTTTAATTGTGGGCTTTTGAAGAAGCCATAGTCCCACATGGCAACATAGGCCTACAGTTCGAATGCCAGTCATACCACTTCTGGATGGTGGGAGATCCTAAGAGACTCATTCCCATTCACAGGAATAACGATGGAATGTTATCAATGTCATGGTTGAAAGGTTGGTCATGAATGATACTTGAATAAAATTAGACTACATGATTTCAGTCAGCTGATTGATTTTATTTAATTATCTTATGAAGCATTAAAAGAATACTATTTCTCACAGGGATGCAATAATTTCTGGACACTGATTTGCTTAATAGTTTATTAAAATAATAACATTAATTACATGAAGGCATAATAAATATCCAAAAATTGGTAGGAATGTAGTCTTTATAACTGAGTAATGGATAGATATCTCTGACACTCTATAAAGATATATATTTATTATCATACTACCATCTGGGTGTCACTCTGTTCTTATTTTTTCAAAACCTGGGGCTTGAGTTAAGGTCCTAGGAACTGCCTGTCAATTCAATTTGCCCCAGGATGGTGTGTTGACACTCACCCATTCATGAATTGTGCCTTGTAGGCCTTGAGTTCTCCCCCACAAAATGAATCCCACAAAACGAATCATGGAGTAAGAAGCTGATGGTGATACATGTTTTCCTTTCCTGTGAAAGTCCTGGGTGTCAGGTATAAGTGTAATACGTGTGCAGACCTATATCCTATGTAATAAATGTAATCAATGTTCTATGTGCCATAATAATTAATAAAATAAACAGTCACTACATGAATGAAACAAAACATAAAATGAATAACTACACTGAAAGTAATCTGGAGTCAACATATGTATGTAAATATAAATCACATATTTAAAATGTACATGAATAGGATGTTTTCTAGTGCTGGGGATCCATTTCAGACCTGAGGTGTACACATGAATTTCTTGACTTCAAGGAGGCCAGCTTCCCCATCCCACACTGTGCAACAGAGTTACCCAGACTAAGAGTTCCAATCTCTGTCCTGGCAGAAAAAAAATGACACCTTTATACTATGTGAGGCCCAATTCTTAGGTATTTCATTATGCCTCTATTTAATGAATATGATTGTTTAAATGCTTCATAAAGTATTGAATAAAATAATCAGTGTTTTATAATAAAATTGTGTATAATTTTATCGTAGAATAATTCAAGAACTGCCCATTCAGTCATAACATACATCACATTCCATTGGTATTCGTATAGATAGGAATGAATTTCTAAGGCTCTCCTGCCATTTGGAGGTGGCAGGACCAGGATTCAAACTGTGGGCTCCAGCTCCCACCACTTAAACCCTAGGATAGGGAACTCACTGGTCTGTCCAAGAACAGCAAGATCAATGATTAAGCAAGAACCAGTGGCTCTCAGCAGTCCTCCTTGATATTTACAAGTCTGTGATAGGAGGATCATGGTCAAATTCACCCTAGGCAAGAAGGTCCTTGAGACCTAGGTCCAACTTCAGTGTCAACAAAGCCAGAAGTAGAGCTGTGTGGTTCCAGTGGTAGAGGGCTAGCCTTGAGCAAAAGCAGCTCAAAGAATGTGCCCAGATCCTGAGTTCAAGGTCCAGGACTTGCAACAAACAGACATACACAACAATATGTGCAACCATCTGGCTAAAGCAGGTCACCATCTTGTACCCAACTGAATTGGACAGAGTTCCCTGGGAAAGGGGCTGGGGGAGATGCTGTCATCTTGACTCCACCCATGCTGCCTGCATCACAGAATTCTTGCCACAACCCCATTTTTCATGGTTCTTTCTGACCAATGCGATACAAGAATTGTAACCATCCCCACATTCCACGCTTCCCAGCACCAGGACTCCCTCAGTTGGTTGACACTAACAACAGCAGTTGAGGAAGGTAGAGTTGGCTGAGTGGTGAACAGGAGACTTGAGGAGACTTTGGAGTAGATTAGGAAATTGACGTCCTAATCAGTGAGTGAGAAAATAGAGGATTTCCCAGAGCCTGGGAACATGGCCAGCCCATCTTTCCCATCCCAGTGCTCAGATGTCTGAAACAACCGGACTCCATGAAAGACCTGCAGGCAAGAAACAACTGCCAGAACATCAGCAAAGGAATCCTTCCATCAGACCTGCAACATTCAAGAAAACAAAGAACACAGAAAAGGGAGGGATCCTCAAGAAAAACACCACTAGGGAGCATGATTCAATGGAGTGTCTGGCCAAAGCTGATGCTGATTGTGGGCCTCCCTTGCCTTTGGACACAGTCACAGTCACCAGGATCAGAGTGTCAATGTTCCCGATACTACCAAGGATCTGCAGAGGTGCTAGCAACATGTGATACCCACCTGGAATGCAGCAAAAGAAACCAGGCGCTCTGTGCAAAGATCCAACCACTGAAGCAGGAAAAGACAGACCTGAGGGACTGACAGGAGAAAGAGAGGGAGAAGATAGCTTAGGTGCACGAAACACCAAAAACAGAGCTAGAGATCCTCAAGCCACCCATACAGAGGTTGGTTTCAGCAGAAAGCGATTTACCATCTGCGCCAGCCCAAGTCAAGCAGGCAGCCAATGGCAGAGAAATAGAGCAAGGAGTTCTCACCAGCCACCTATAGGTCGAAAGCGGTGCATGGCAGAGCTGGAGATAGTGGTTTCTGTTGTCACTACTACACAGAAGCAGATAAAAATGTTCTTCAAACAGCTGAAAGATGTGACACTTCAGCTCAAGGAAATGACCAGAAGTTTTGATGACCTGGAGCAAGTGAACACAGAATTTCAGGAGAAGCTGGAAGTGCTCTGGACACAGAAGAGTAACAGGAAGAACAGAATCTGCAAGTTCCCACAAGTGCTGGCGAGGCGTGGGTACTGAAGAGACTATTGGACAACCTGAGCTGCATGGTGAACTCAGCAAATCTGGAGAGAGACACCTTCACGGAGGACCTGAGCATTCACAGGTCTGCATGGAAGGAGGAGGTTCCTTGGCTCACCGAACAGGTGTACCAACTGACAGAGGAAAAGGAGCGAAGGAAGAGTCAGGTGATGTACCTAGAGAATGAGCTGGGGGAACTAAGGAAGAAGCTGGCAGAACCATCTCAGGCTGAGCGGCAGTTGCAGGCCCAGGAATACCATGGACAAATGGAGTTGAAAAACCTGGAGAAACAACTTCACATCCAGGTCAAGGAAAACCAGAGGCTCTGTCTCCAGAATCCGGAGCAGCAGGAGCAATTACAGAGCCTGGAGAAGAAGTCCAAGGATTGGCAGGAGATCCCCGAGACACCATGATGCACATGTGTGTGTAACCCATAGCAAGAGGAGCAGCTGGCTCTGCTGTGGGATGCTCTCCACAGGGTAAGTGGTGAGAAGGAGGAGCTAATCAGCATCCTGGACTCAGAGCAGCAGGTGAAGAAACATCTGTGGGAACATCTAGTCCACTCAGAGGAGAAGATAGACGAATGTAAAGAGGTGGCTGAGAGAGAGAGAGAGCCAAGCAGCTTGGGAGCTGCAGGAGCAGCAGGAGCAGTCCCTGGCCCAGCTGCCAGAGCTCAGAGCCACCTGTGAGCAGCACATCACCTCCAATGAGCAGCTGTGCTCCAGATAGTAGGTCCTGCAGTAGCACCTGCTGGAGCAGCTGAAGCAAGTGCATTGCCCAACCAACTGGGGGGACCAGGTGGTGTCCCCAACGCGGCAGGACACTTTTAAGTGCCTGGAATTGACCAGACCACAGGAGGAGAGCCTGCAGACCCAGTTGAGCTTCCTGGCTTTCCTTGGGGAGGGAAGCTGTGAGCCCTGGAGAAGCAAAAGGTGAGGAGTGACTCCTCCCAACGTGACCATCGCAGAAGACAGAGACATGCCCCAGACCTAGAATGACATGGCTCTGCGAGCACTCTCAGAGGCTGAGATCCACAGGGGGAAACTCCTGCTGCAGGAGCGGTGGCCCCACTGCAGGCGCCCTGCTAACACAGCAGCTCAGTGCAAGATAGAGCTGGAGCCACAGAGCTGCTACCACAGCAGGCATGAGGATGGGAAGTGGGACACGTGGGCATCCGAGAAGAAAATCTGCTTCCTCCATGACCTGCATGATAAGGTGGACTTCCATAGTCCAGCAGATTAACTCCACCTTTGATGCAGCTAGCTGTCGGCACACATTTGCACCATAGAGGAGTCCCTTGTGGCGTGTAAAGAGCGGATGTTCGTCCTGGATGAGCTGTGTTTGGAGAAAGCCAAGCATGTGTGCCAGCTCTCCCAGAAGATGGAGAAGAAGAGAGAGCTGTGAGAGCTGCTGTTGGTCCTCGCAGGGGAAGGGGCTGACAGAATGCTCCAGATGCCGCACAGGCTGAGCCCCCCGCCACCACCGCTCCTTCAGACATCTCAGGCTCCGGAGTGGGTGAAATGAGCCTGGAGCAGAAAGGTTTTGAAGAACTGAAACTTCAAGACAGCTTGAAAACTGCCAAAGGAGAGGTCGGAGTTCCCGACCACATAGAGGACTCCCCCACGGAGCACGTCCTGCAGCAGATGCCCCAGAACCAGAGAAGCCTACAGCTCGAGGGCTTGAGCAAGGAGCACTCTCTCCGTTTCTTCTGTAGACTCATGAGGATGATAACTCTCTATGTGACATAATGACTCTCAAATGCCTCAGCAGCCACCAGAAGTAGGTTACCAGTTAGCCATATCTAAGGCCTCCATCTGCCAGGTGATGGGAAGGGTAAACTGTGGGTCATGTAGGGCAGAGGCTGCCAGGAGGCTGCCCAAATTCAAGGGACATCTAATGGACCATTGGTGGCCAGGGAAGAGGCCCATATTATGCTTATCACAAAGAATAATTTGTTTTCAAAGCCTCCAACAAAGATTTGTTCTTCCAGTCCTTGGGCTTGAACTCAGTGCCTGGCCACTATCCTTGAGCTCTTTTTGATCAAGGCTGTTGCTCTACCAGTTGAGCGCCACCTCTCTTTCCAGCTTTTTCTGTGTGGAATCAAACCCAGGGATTCAGGCATGCTAGGCACACACTCTACAGCTAAGACACGTTCTCAACTAGGATGATCTCCTGTTCTCCCAAACCCATATGGCCATTCCTCAGATAAATAGGAAGTAGGGGCTAGGATGAATATGAAGCACAAGTCTGGTTCACACAGAAATATTCCTCCGCCCCCTCTTCCCACACTCTTAGTTGAAGTTTCTCTTCTACCATTGAGGGATGAGAGAGGGAGAGGGGAGTCCTGAGAGAGGAGTACCAACAACAGTGCCCTCCTGAGCCCCACATCCTTCCCCAAACAAGTGGTTCTCCAGATTCCGATCTTACCTGACTCTATGTGGATTCTACACTGACTCCCCACTCCTGCAAGGCTCAGGATGAAATAAAGGTCAGTCCTGGCCTCAACCCACAGTTAGAGTGGAAGTTCTTAGTCCCAGACCCACTTCCACCTCTGACTGCCTGTGTTAGCCTGGACCACAACCACTCACCACTATGCTGGTGGTGATGACCTCACAGATGTATTCCAGGAAGAAGGTCTATGACAAAGAGCAGAAACAGCAGGGTGAGCAGAGCAGAAGGAGGCGAGGTGATTGCTCTGGGATCTTCCTCCTTGAAGCCCTCTCATCCAGCCAGGACCATGCTGACCCAAAGCATGGCCAAGGTCAGGGGGTGAGACGAGATGGAGGAGCATGGGACTAAAGGAGGTACTGCTTTTTCTTGGAGCACTTGAAAATTCCAATTACATTTGGCCCATGCTAATCCCAAAGCCAACATGCAATACCTCTCCTTGTTGTTGGCTGTGAGAATTGTCCCTGAGCTCTTTTTCTCGATCCTGGCACTCATCACTGCAGCCACAGGGCCACTTCTTGTTTTCTGAAGGTTCATCGAGGATAAGAGTCTCACACACTTTCCTGTCCATGCTGGCTTGGAACCATAATGCTCCAGATCTCAGCTTCCTGAATAGCTCAGATGACAGGAGTGAGCTACCAATGCCCAGCATGTGATACCATTTCAAGGCTTCTTGGCGAGTCTGTTAAAGGACCCCCAAAGGGCCTGGATAGACCTTGACCCAACCAAGGACCTGGGATGGGGGAAAGCTGACCTTCTATCCATTCTGTTCCCTAAAATCAAAGATAACAGGTGGTGCTGTATGCATCAAACTCTTAGGCAAACAACCACCAGACTTAGTGGGGAAAAGGTAGAGAATACCCAAAGATTGCAGTGTAGAAATTTTTGATTTTGCATGCATGTGGTGTGTGTGTATATGTGTGTGTGTCTGTGTGTGTGTGTGTGTGTGTGTGTGTGTGTGTGAACTCTGGGCCTAGGCTCTATCTCTGAGTTTTCTTGGTCAAGCCTAGTGCTCTGCCACTTGAGTCACAGCCCCACTTGCTTTTCTATGGTTAAATGTAGGTAAGAGCCTCAAGGACTTTCCTGTCCATGGTGGCTTTGAAGCATGATGGGGGCCCCAGGCAAGCAAGAGTAAACACAACTCACAAGTACAATCTCTATGGTGGGAGACTCCTGACCCCTGGTGGCCAGACATGGGACATCGCCCCCCTCCACCATAGTCCTCTACAGTTCAATTTGGGAAAGTGACCAGGGCCAAGCTGATTTTTGATCACCCAGAGTGCTGATGCCAGAGCAAGTCTGTTCCACCCTAGGCCAAGAGAGCTCCAGGAGGCCCGGCTCTGAGGGGCACAAGGAAGGAAGAGGTCAGCTCCAGGCCAGCCTAAGAGCCTTTGCCCACGGCACCCCTACTTGGCCTTTCTGATCACTGAAAGGCCTGTCAAAGAACAACCCCAAAAAAACAAAATTGGAGCTGTGTCTCAAAATGGTAGAGCTTTAGCATTGAACCAAAGAGCTCAGAGACAGGGCCCCCAAGCTTTGAGTTCAAGACCCCCAACTGACCCTCCTCCATAAAATACAGATTACCTAAATGTGAACTAGTAGGATTTGTGAAGTATTTCTGAAGAATGGTGATACTGAAGAAAGCACACTAATTCTAATGACAGCTGAACTTGTGACATTACAGCTATGTGCTGATTCCTTCACGGGGTGCTGTTTGCTGGGTCCTTCCCACATGGGGGCTTTGTGCTGAGTCCTCAAAAAGGTGCTGTTTGCTGAGTCATCACAAAAGGTGCTATGTGCTGAGTCCCTAAGAATGTTGGGCCGTTCTGGGTTTTCCAAAGGGTACTGTGTGCAGAGTCCATTACACAATGTACTGTTAACTGAGTCCTTCAAAAAGTGTGGTGTGCTAATCCATCCCAAAGGGTGCTGCTATGTGCTGAACCCTTAAGAAGAGAGGGATGAGGTGAGTTTTTTGAGTGCTGTGTGCCGAGTCCTTTACACGGTGCTCTGTACTGTCCTTCAAATGGTGCTGTGTGCTGAGACCTTCTACAATGTGATTGTGCTGCGTCTTTCAAAATTGTGCTATGTGCTGAGTTTTTGAAAGGGTGCTGTGCACTGAGTGTTTTACATAGTGTGCTATGTAGTTAGCCCTTCAGAGGGTGCTGTGTGTGGAGTCTTAACCCAGGGTGCTATGTAATGAGTACCTGGGAAAGAGTGCTACATGCTGAGTTTTTCCAAACATGTCAGGCACTGAGTCCTTTACACTGCAGGCTATGGTCCCCCTCCTTCAAAAAGTGCTGTGTGCTGAGTACTCTACACAGGGTACTATCTGCTGAGTCCTTCAAAGTTAACTGTGTGCTGAGTCCTTTACACAGGGTGCTTTGTGCTGTTTTTGAAAGTGTGCTGTGTACTGAGTCATTCCAAAGGTTGCTATGTTCTGAGTCCTTGAGTGGTAGTTATCCCCAACAATCACACATACACAAACACAATCACAAACACACACGTACACACACACATATGCACACGAGGGTCACCATGAACCTGCTTGGTGTGTAGAGTGGAGGGGCATGGAGGAGAGTCTCCTCCAGCGGTGGGGCTGAGGGGAGATTAGTTCCCCCCGGGCAGGTACTGGGGTTGGTGGGGAGTGCTATGCTGAGTCTGCAATTGCCATGGCCTGGAAGCTTCCATGGCCTGGAAGCTTCAGGGCCCAGTCAAAGCTGCGATTGCAATCAGGGGTGAGGGGGCGAACCCAGGGGAAGGGGAGCCCAGGGGCACACTGCAGTGGCAACCAAAGCCAGGGCCCTGTGGGGGTGGGCACACATGCACTGGCGGGGGTGGGGAAGCCGAGGAGAGGAGTGGAGGGCAGAGAGTGAAGTCAGAGAGAAGAGCAAGCACATGCAGGAGGGGAAGCGGCTTCAGCGGCTGGTGGCCACTTGGATCATAGTGCGGGTCCTGGCCAGGAGCAGAGAGCACGCGGAGCCAGCACGGCAGGCACATTGCTGAGCAGCCCCATGGAGAGGAAGCGGCCACGGAGCCCCTGAATCTGAGATCCTGGTGGGGGGAGCAAGGCAGAGATGGTTGAGGTGCAGCAATGGAGACGGTGGCTGCTGAGGCCAGGGCGGTGGTGGAAGTAGCTGCTCCTGGGGAGGAGACCACTGAGGTGGTGGCAGAGGCTGCTGAGAAAAGGGCAGCAGCAGCAGCTGAGGAGGAGGAGCAGAGGAAGCTCACAGCCTTGCCAGGCACCCTCAGATGCCCCCGCCCCCTCCCAGCAGTGCCGCATTTCACACATGGTGCTGCCAGCTTGGATCCTTGTTGCCTCTCTCAGTTGCCTGGCAGAAATGGCACAGCCCTAGCCTGCTTGCAGCCCCGACCTGACCCCGGCCCCAGGTACTCAGACTCCAGGGCCCTCAAGCACCAGGTGCCACAGCCTACAGCTTCTCCCCAGCAGCACACTTAAGTGGCTGCCCCTTGGGCCCACACCCCGTGACCCCTGTACCTCGTGACTCCCTATCACCTCCCCGCAGTGGACCCAGACCTGTGCCTCCCCTCTCCTGTCCCACCTGCACCTCCCTTGTGCCCCACAGTCCGCCCTGGCTCTGCCACAAATGAGAACCAGTTATTGGGGTAGGATGTTGACTCTGGGATCCCATCCCCATCCCTAGCGGCCAGTGTCCCCAGGAAAAGGGGAGATGAAGAAATGGGTGAGGTTAAGAAACCACAGAGCCCCTGGCCTGGAGCAGTGTGAGCCACACAGCCGCATATCTGCACCCTTCCTCTCCCTGGTGGGAACCTGATGGCTTTAGTCAGAGGTGGGTAGCAGCACCTCTCGGGTCTTTTCCTTTTTTTCTGGGGGTGGCCCTCTTATTGCTGTGGGAGCCCTTGTCTGTCTTCTGTTTCTCAGGCACACCTTCAAATGAGGAGGTCCCAGAAGAGCCCAGTAGGGAGGTGAGGACACTGGGGGTCAGATAGGAGGTAAATATTTGGGAGGTGTGTTCGTCCAGCACACATACACCTGTCCTGTCCCCCCACACCCCAGTTTTTAACAGTTTTTCCAGGGTGATCACATTTCCCAGCTCTGCCAGCTCTGCTCGTGCTCCTGGTCCATCTGGTCTCCTCGTCCTCCTCAAGAATCCACCAAGTCACCCAGAAGCATCTAGGCTGGAAGTGGGGAGTCCATCCATGTATATAGCCTTTAGGAACCCATCAAATTCCCCAGCAATGCCCCCACCCCAGGTCAGACACCCCTCTGGAGGCACCATAACCCCCTTCTTTGTTTTCTTTCCTGGTTCTGAGGAGCCACCTGTCTCAGTATGCCTTCATGCCTTCATGCCTCAGTATGCCAAACATAATTAGGGAATGAGATGCGGAGGAGGAGGGCAGGGGCTGTGAAGCTAGGAGGGTCTGGGAAGTGGTGAATGGTGTGATATGGCAGATGGCTCACCACGACAAAGGATGAGAGGGGAACCATACCCAGGGCATTGATGGTGTCTGTGGGCATCTGGGCAGGGGGCTACAGGCCCCCACTGGTGCCGTGATTCCCTTCTGGGTCAGTGCACTGTTGTGCAGTCCTCCCTGGAGTCCTGCAGACTCCAATCTGTGTCCCGCCTGGGCCATTTCCAGCTGGGCAGTGGTAGGCAAGTGTGTTCTCTCTTCTGGAGCCTGCTCAGTATCAGGACATGGCAGTTAGCTAGGGCTCTCTGAATGCCAGTTTCTGTAACCTACTGTAGGCTGTCTGGAAAGAAAAGAGTCCACTGACTTTGGAACCCTTTAAGTTTGATTGGGACAAGTGAAATGTCATCTTTTCCAAGGCTTTTTCTTGAACTTGGCAATTTCCACTAACACCTGGGATTATGGGTCAAATTAGTTGGACCATTTCAGCTGCCAAACAATGATGTTCAAAGCAGCGCAGGTAGAGTTCCCTAGCCAGATGGTCTCCTGCTATGAACGTCGTGCCCTGACTGCCTTTCTCCAGCAGTTACTGATTAGCCTCCAGCTCTCTCTAGGGTGGACACCACAGTTGAGAATGTCATGAGGAGCAGAGATTGTGACCTCACCATCCCCAGCATGCCAGCTGTGAGCAGAGACGATTCCTAGCACCTGTACTGGACTCTGGGAGTTTCAGAGACCTGGGATGCCTCAAGGATCCTTTGTCTCCAACATGAAACTTGGGGGCCGGATATGGTGGACCATCCAGTCTGGCCCCAGGCGGTGGAGAGTATGCCCCTTGAGCCAGGCGTACAGCTGATGGCAACCTTGTTCACACCTGAGTGGGGAATTGAGTGCCACAAATCTGGTCAGCCTCTGAACAGAGATCTTTGAGAAGATAGGCATCCAAGAGGCCCCAGAATCCAGCGAGTACATCGTGGCTCACGTCCTCGGAGCCAAAAGAGTTAAGTGCGGTGGCACCAGAAGGACAGAAAGAGGGAGTAGGGAGAACTGTGGGAGAGCTACATCAGGTTTTGCCCACCCAAGATGCTTACTAGAATCAGATGGGACTTTTCTGTAGTATTGTCGTAGACAGATGCTTATTTATTTATCCAACAAAGAGTTACAGTGTGTGCCAGGCTGGGGGGGGAGGGGTGGTCATAGATGATGAAAATTTCCAGTGCTGGTTCCACAACACATGAAGACACCTTGGTTTGAGCTGGATGCCTGTGCTTCATGCCTGTCATCCTAGCTACTTAGGAGGCTGAGATGGGAGGATCGAGGCTTAAGTTCTGGGCAGGAAAGCCTGTAAGACTTTATCTCCAACTAACTACCAAAAAGACAATGCCAGAAGTGGATGTGTGGGTCAAGCCTTAGTCCATTGGCCTTGAGTACAAAAACTCAGGGGCAGCACCCAGGCTCCGAGTTCAAGGCCCAGGAGTCAGAGAAAGAAAGGAAAGAGAGAGGAGGACGGTGGGAGAAAAAGAAGAAAGAAAGGGAAGAAGGGAGCATGCGAGCCTTGGTTTGGAGTCCCTGGATCAAGGCAGCCAACCATTCACAATCTCTGTGGGGACAGTTTGAGAGCTTAAAGACAGTATGTAGGACCAAGCCAATGACCCCTCAGCTACTTTATGACATCCAAGAGCTTTGTGGTCACCGACTGCAGAGGGAAGCAGCCTCGGGTAGACCATAGGGCTCAGGGTGTTTCACCATGTTTCGAACATCCCCAGCCCCAACAAGTTTATTTTCTGGTCCAAGATCTAGGGAAGTTTGGGGGTGAGGGAGTGTCAAAGCGCGGGAGGTGGGGCAAGGAAGATGAAGAGGGAGGATGATCCCAGGTCAGGTGTGTCAGGACATTGGAGCCGTGACCTAGCCTGACAACCTCAACCATCAGTGATAGAGCCTTCGACCCAGCCACATGACTATTAAAAGTCCTGGCACCTTGGGTTCACCATTGACCACCTGGCTGTCATCTGCCACAGGATGCCTGTGCAGTACATCCTTGGGGACTTGGACATGCCCGGGCTCAATCTGAAGATGACACTGAGAAGACTGAGGCCTGGGTGACTCCATCTTGAGCTAGTGAGCATCTTCTGAGGTATGAGTTATGCAGCTGACCATGAACCCGACCTGGGAATGAACAGAAGAAGCATTTCCCAGGGGACTAGGAACATAAACAATCCTTGGGAAAACCGCAGGCAAGCAGGTGCTGGAGTGCTTGGTGACCCTGCAGTCAGGTCACAGTTGGTGTTTGTTTAAAAAAGCAACTCTGCAGTTTAGCATGTATCCTCTTGAGACTCCCCTGTGTTGCAAGCCAACCAGTTTAAAGAATGTTGGCCTCCTTGATCTAACCAACAACTTGTTTCTGGTCCTTTCCCTCTTTGTAGTGTGCCAATCATACTATAGAATTGTTTTGTGATTTTCCTGGGGTTTGTAGTGATTTGTTACAAGAAATTATGATGTACGCAAAGCCCTACATTCCCTAAAAAAGTGTATGAAAAGTGTTGTAACTATGGGCTCGGGGCCTCTCAGCATCATGGGCTGCTGCCATGTACACTGCGGGGACCAAGCTCAAACTTCCAATAAAGACTCCTTTGCTTTTACATTGGTGATAGTCTCTGATGGTCTTTTGGGTAAGGATTTCCGAGTTAGGCTTTACAACACCCCCGGTGTTCATTCCTACACCAGAGACAGAGGTAACTGTGCCAATGGCACAGGACAGACAGGGAATGAGGACTGGAGTCTGGACCCGTGTAGCCCCGAGACTTCCTCTAGGGGGCACTAGGACCTCTTGACTGCCATTCTCAGAGGCAGAGGTGGGGCTCTCTTCTGGCTCACCCTTTAGTCTAGATGGCAGATCTGGGATTCAGAGAGGGCCAACTGAAGGTGGTGCAGGCTTGGGTAGAGGCTGGTGGGAAAACCAGAGGCCCTGGGCTCTGAGCAGGGTTGTTTTTGAGTATACTCACAACCCAGGAACTTTGCTGGGATGGATCAGGCCTTTTCTCCTTCCTGAGAGAGAGGGACATAGAGCCCTCCAGTCTGCTTCCCTTGGCTGTGAAATCCTTTCGTTCCCACATCCTGTGGTTGGATAACTAGACCTCACCTCACTGTCCAGTGTCAATGCAGGACAGTGAGAGATCCTGAGTCTCTGATAAGGTCAGGGATCCTCAGTATGAGATTGTACTTGAACGTCCTAACTTGGTGCATGGTCAGTCCCATCTAAGATTGCCATGATGTAGGACATAGAATCTAGAGAATCAGAGCAGGATTGGGTCTGTTCTGGGAGTCTTGAGTATTATGTGTGAGCTTTGAGCTCCAGTGTGCCCATCTGCTTCCTTTTCTTGGGTGGGTCTTTGCTAGAAAAAGCTTGAAACTAGAGACTGGGTCCTATCCCTTGTCTTTGATGCTTAAAGCTAGCATTCTACCATTTGAGCCACAGTTCCACTTCCAACTTTTTTGGGTGTTTAATTGGAAATAAAGAGTTCTCATGGACTTTGCTGAGAAGGGTGCATCCAAATACAGTCCTCAGATCTCAGTCTCCTGAGGAGATAGGATGAACGGCATGGAAAAGTATCTTTGGCCGGCTGCCCGTAATTCATGGGTGTCATCCTAGTTATTTAGGAACTGAGATCTGAGGATCACGGTTTAAAGCCAGCTTGGGCAGAAAAGTTCTGTGAGACTTGATGTCCGGTGGACCACCAGAGAATAGGAAGTGGAGCTGTAGCTCAAGTGGGAGAGTGCTCACCTTCAGCTGAAGAACTGAAGGACAGTGCCCTGGCCCAGAATTCAAACCCCCTGACCAACAACAAAAAAAGAGGTGACTACGTTTTCCACATAGCAGTGTGTACAGTAGGAAATGCCATGCTGGGCTATGAGACATTCCAGGTATGTGAGAAGCTCAATGTTTTGTCTACAGTGGGTCTGAAGTCTGGAGTGCCACCTTCTCGGGGGTGGGATGTGATCCTAATGGAGGGAGTTCATGGTTCTCAGAGACTGCTGAAGCCTTGGGCTGTCCGTGTGTGTGTGTGTGTGTGTGTGTGTGTGTGTGTGTGTGTGTCTGTGTGTCTGTGTGTCTGTGTCTGTGTCTGTGTGTGTTTGGAGGTAGAAGAACTGGGCCTTGAACTCAGGACCTAGGTGCTGTTCCTGAGCTATTGTGCTCAAAGCTAGTGCTCCGACACTTGAGCCACAGCTCCATTTCTGGCTATTTGGTGGTTCACTGTAGATAGGGGCCTCACAGACATTCCTGTATGGGCAGGCTTTGAACCGTGATCCTCAGATGTTAGCCTCCTGAGTAGCTAGGATGACAGACATGAGCCACCCGTGCCAGCTTTGTGTGTATGTGTGTTTGTGTGTGTGTGTGTCTGTGTGTCTGTGTGTAGAAGTGGGTTGTAACACGGAGCACTGGACCCTTTGGTAACTTATAACTGCTATCTTTGGGGGATGCATGTTTTTTTTGGCAGAGGTTTAGGGGCCTGTAAGGGTGGAACACTTGAAGGGGACTCAGCACCATTAAATTATAAGACCAAAGGATCTGTGTGCCCTGTAGGTGTCTACTCCCTTAGGCCTGGTTGGTGGCAGAGAGAGCTCAGGAAGACCTGGGCGTGGGGCCCGCAGGGGGTGACTCCCCAGGGGGACAGACAGCATAGCCAGCTCTTAGTAAGAATGTGAGCCCTGTTAGTATGGAGTGCACTGGTATGGGTCAGAGTCCGGTTCTTCTCATAATGACGTCTCATGGGTGAGGCCAACACTATTTTAAATCTTGACCTGTGATCTTCAGATTTCAGTATCCTGAGTAGCTAGAATTACATGCATGAGTCAGTATCCTGAGTAGCTAGAATTACATGCATGAGCATCTGGCACAAGGCCTCTGATTCTTTTTGGTATATTAGGGTTTGTACTCAAAGCCTTAGACTTGCCAATCAGGTCTTCTACCATGTGAGCTAAGCCTTTCTGTCTTGGGCATATATGCTCAGGTTGGGCTGGATCTCAGGCC
The DNA here is from genome assembly GCF_019054845.1 of Dipodomys spectabilis. Classification (NCBI taxonomy): domain Eukaryota; kingdom Metazoa; phylum Chordata; class Mammalia; order Rodentia; family Heteromyidae; genus Dipodomys; species Dipodomys spectabilis. The sequence continues at coordinate 888,553 of NW_024871053.1, forward strand.
TCCTATCTGTGACAAGCATGTGCCAGCAGGCCTGGTCCTCTTTAGTTGGAATGTTAGACATGTAGTGCCACGCTCAGTCATTGGTTTAGATGGATTGTCCCAAACTTTTAGTCCATGGCAGCCGATTCTTGACCTAACGTGAAGCTCTGGATTGGGCCTCGACCATTGGTCCTCAGTCTCCTCCCGAGACAATTTTGAGGAAACAAGGAATCAATACAGGGGGATCTCTGGGGCAGAGCCAGGCATAGAGGGAGAGGCTGTCAGATATGGTTCTTGGAAATTCTATGAGCATATGACAGGAAGATACCCAGAAAACGCTCAGATGGGGCCTGCAACAGGTACGGGATTATGAAACAAAACATGGCTCTCTTTCATCCTTACCCTATCCCCATGAGGAAAGGGATCCTTCACTGTGCTAAGTTTTGTAGATGGGGGAAAATGAGGCATGGAGATGCTAGGTGACCTACTCATGACCCCCAGCTGACAGCAAGCTCGGCCTGACTTCTCTGCCATATTCCCTAAGACAGTGGATGTTATTCAGTCCACTTTTTGTGGTGGCAAGTCCATTTCTTGTCAGTTGTGAGGCTTGAACTCTGGACCTGGACACTGTCCCCGAGCTCCTCAGATCAAGGCTAGCACTCTACCACTTGAGCCACAGCATCACATCCAATTTTCTGGTGGTTCTTTGGAGATAAGAGTCTCACAGAAATTCCTGCTTGGGCTGGCTATGAACCATGATCCTCAAATCTCAGCCTCCTGTGTAGTTAGCATTATTGTCCTGTGCCACCGACACCCGGCTAAAGTGTAATTCGGATTTTCTTTATTTCTTTCTTTCTCTCTTTCTCTCTTTTTTCTTTCTTTCTTTCTTTCTTTCTTTCTTTCTTTCTTTCTTTCTTTCTTTCTTTCTTTCTTTCTTTCTTTCTTTCTTTCTTTCTTTCTTTCTTTCTTCCTTCCTTCCTTCCTTCCTTCCTTCCTTCCTTCCTTCCTTCCTTCCTTCCTTCCTTCCTTCCTTCCTTCCTTCCTTCCTTCCTTCCTTCCTTCCTTCCTTCCTTCCTTCCTTCCTTCCTTCCTTCCTTCCTTTCTTTCTTTCTTTCTTTCTTTCTTTCTTTCTTTCTTTCTTTCTTTCTTTCTTTCTTTCTTTCTCTCTCTCTCTCACACATTCTCTGTCTCTCTCTGTCTCTGTCTCTCTCCTTACCTATCTCTCTCACACAGGAACTGGTTGAATGGGTGCTGGAGGAGGTGGCCCAGGGTCGCCATGTGGCTGGGAGTCAAGGTGGCCCTCTCATTCTGGAGGTGGGCTGTGGGTCAGGAGCTGTCTTGCTCAGCCTATTGAACTAGCTCCCTGAGGTAAGCCCCTCTGTGCCTGGGTTTGACTGTGTCAGATATTCATCATCTGTCCCTCCTGTGAGTCCTTCCCCACTACCTTCTGCTAAGACAGTTAAAAAAAAGTGGATATAAGGAGGCATCGCATTTTCCTACCACCCAGCACGATCCAGGGCCTCTGATCCTCACCACCACTTATCTTGCCAGACCCTGGTTATAAGAAAATGAATCCACTCTATGTCTACTTCGCTTTGCTGGAGTGTGTTGTTTTGGGTTGGAGGGGCAGTATGCAGAGGAAAGACACTAGGCCTGATACCTCTTGGGGGACATTTGTTCTTGTGACAGAGCCAAGTCATTGCTGTCAATAAGGAGGAAGCTGCCATCAGACTGACCCGGAACAATGCTCACAGGCAGGTAGGCTGTTGAAGTATAAAACCCACCCATGTCGGCTTCCCACTCACCACAAAGGAGGTGCAGGGTGGGTGGCCCAGACCTGGCCCTAGAAGATTATAAATGGATGGTGGCAGTCAGGTGCTGGTGGCTCCTGCCTGTCATCATGGTTATTCAGGAGGCTGAGGTCTAATGGTTGTGACTCAGAACCAGCCCAGGCAGGAGAGTCTGTGAGATTCTTATCTCCCATAAACAACCTCCCCCCATACACAAAAAAGCCAGATGTGGTGCTGTGGCTCAAGTGGTAGAGCCTCAGCCTTGAGAAAAAGAAGCTCAGGGATGACACCCAGGCCCTGAATCCAAGACCTAGGACTCACAAAAAAAATAATAAAATAAATGTTATCTTACCTGTTATCTTACTACCAAAAAGGATGGATTCAGTCTTCTCTCTGGTACTTGTAGCCAAAGATAAGTGGCTACCTTTGATGTTCTTCTAAACCTCTCCTTCTCTTCATTATCTCTCCAGGCTTCAGTTGCAGGATAGAATTCAGATCATTCCACTCGATGTGACCTTACATACCCTCCCTACCCACCTTCCTTGGGGTGGGGATCCAGGATGGACTCACCACTGGGAGGATGAGGCACCGCAGAGATGGATGTAAGTATCCCTGAAACTCATTCTCTCTCTCTCTCTCTCTCTCTCTCTCTCTCTCTCTCACACACACACACACACACACACACACACACACACACACACACACACACTCACCTAGGCCAATTCAATTCAAAGTAGCCTTTTCCAAAGACATTTTATCTCCTTAGATTAACTGATCTAGGCGACAAACTTGAACCCCTGAAATTGACTATATTAACTGGGGCTTGCTAGTTCACACGAACTAAACAGAAGCTCAAAAGAAAGGCTCTGGTGCGTGTCACCTCTGGCTGAGGCTCAAGCCTGACATCCTGGTGACTTGGGAGGCAGAGATCTGAGGATCAAAGATCAAAGCCAGTCATAAGCTGGAAAGCCAGAGAGACTCTTCTCTCCATGGAAGCACCAAGAAGCCAGAAGTGGAGCTGTGGCTCAAGTGGTAGAGCAGCAGCCTTGAGCACGAAAACTCAGAGAGAGAGCTCCCAGATCCTGAGTTCAAGCCCACACAAAAAATGTTCCCATCTTGTTGCCCCATACTGCCTGGGCCTCGAGTGCCCTCTCGTGGAGTGTGGTACAGCATCGGTCCCAGGGTAGTGGGTGGTGGAATCCAGGCCTTCTCCTTCATGCAGTCTCAATCCACACTGACAAGGCCGGCAGCCTGCAGCGTGAAGGTCCCTCTCTGCCAGGGCAAATGGAGTGGGCTTCTTAGAAGCAGGACTTGAAAGGGGATCTTACTTAACAAGGAGGATCAGACAGGAAGCACAGAGTGCAAAGATGCTGTAGATAAAGGACAACATAGCTATGCATGATCATTTCCAGCCATGGCTGCTGCTGAGAAACTCGGTACAGATGTGCAAGACTGTCCCGAGACAGGCCCAAGGGGTCACAGTAAAACAGCTATCCAAGGTTGGGATTGTGTCTTAGCAGTATTGGGCTCGCTAGCAAACAGGAAACCCTTGATTCAATTCCTAGGTACCACATACACAGAAAAAAGTCAGAAGTGGCACCTTGGCTCAGATGGAAGAGCACTCACCTCCAGCAAAAGAAGCTCCTACACAGCGCTCAGGCCCCCAGGTCAAGCCCCAGAACTGTCCACATAAAACAGCACGCAAAGGGACCTTGGTGATTGGTGGATGGCTATGCCCTGTAGTTCTTAGTAGTTCCATCCATGCTTTGTGTCTCCTTCTTTGACAGAGGGGAACTGGACACTCCTTCTGCCCTGAAAACTTGGACCCGGTTATCAGCAACCCTCACAACATCTTCCACCAGGACATGAAGCAGCTGGCCCTAGAAATACTCAGGTACCTGTTGGATGGGGCAGGGGGATACAGGCAGGCCCCAGAAGTCCTAGTGGGTCTGATCTGCTCCGGATGACCAGACCATCCACAGGAGGCAGATGGGAGCTTAGAGAGGGGTAGAGATGTGGAGGGGAACCTTTAATGTCCATGGCCCTACCCAGATTCCAAGCCTCCCTTTCTGTCCCTGAGGGCAGTAGAGGAGTATCTAGGTGGTAGTGTCTAGAGGAGGACTAGGAGGAAATTCTAAAGAATGAGACACCATAAGCCCTGGGCTGTTGTCCCACACCTGTCATCCTGGCTACTTGGGAGGCTGAGATCCAGAGGATCCCGTTTCCCAGCTCAGGCAGGAAAGTCCCATGAGAGTCTCATCTCCAATCTCCAACTGGAAGTGGTTCCATGGCTCAAATGGTAGAGCACTAGCCTTGAGCATAAATCATCATCGGAGACAGTACCCAATTCCTGAGTTTAAGCCCCTCAACCAAAAACAAACAAAAAAAACCGGAAAGACACCCCTTGCCTGCAAGAGATGGTGAAGGAGTTGGGGTGCTGTGGTTGGGAGACCAGGTGCTGGCCTCAATGTACAGAAATTTCTAAGATCTTCCCAGGTTTGCCCGAGTGTGAAATCACAGCAGGGTGGGCGTTGTCTTACCAAGAACTTCAGAGGTTGTGGCCTGTCTTAGGCAGGGAGTGGGGTGAATGTGAGCAGGGGTGGGATGGTAGTGTCAATTTTATTCTCTCCATACATGGAAGTATGGTTTTGGATGCTGGTGTCAAAGTCCCAAGCAAAGGATTGCATGTGATTTGTAGCCTGACAAGTTGGGTTTCCCTGGGTATAAGAAGGTAACTGAATCCGGGTGCTGCCAGTGGCTCACAACTGTAATCCTAGCTACTCAGGAGACTGAGATCTCAGGATCGTGGATCAAAGCCAGCTTAGGCTGGCTTTGAACCACCAGATAACCAGAAGTGGTGCTATGGCTCCAGTGGTAGAGCGCACACATTCAGCTGAAGAGCTAAAGGACTGTTTGAAGGCCCAAAGTTCAAACCCCATGACCGACAACCAAAAATAAGGTAGCTGAATTTTCTGCATAGCAGAGTATAAAGTAGGAAATACCATGCTGTGTTATGAGCCATTCCAGATGTGTGAGATGCTCTGAGTTTTGTCTACAGTTGGTCTGAGGATGGTAGTGCTATCTTCTCGGGGGTTGGGATGTTCAGATGCTCAGGGACTGCTGAGGCCTTGGGCTACCCCTGTATGTGTGTGTGTGTGTGTGTGTGTGTGTGTGTGTGTGTGTGTGTGTGTGTGTGTGGTTCCCTCATCTTTCTCTGTCCCCTTCCTGGGCACCTGTCTGCCTCTTCCTGACTTCAGAGGTAACCCCTCCTCCATGGCACCCTGCCTATAGCCCCCTATCTGGGTCTACAATGAGTCCTAAATTGCCAGAGGCCCGTATATTCTAGCTTTTTGTTGGGGCCCAAGTCTGGCTGTCCATAACTTTGGCCGCCTCCAGAGGATTCTGGGTCAGCAGGGCCTGCTGGCATAGGTTCTCCCTGCCCCTGGAGGGGAGGGGCTCAGTCATGCCATGTCCTTTCCTTTTCCTCAGCTGGGCCTCTGGATGCATGTCCATCCTAGCAGGCTGGCAATGGAGTGGGGGAAGGGTGGTTGCCAATGCCTCTGGCCAACTTCAGCCTGATAGCTGACTGAAGGCCGCCCAAACAAGAGGATCTGGGGCTACATGGAAGGTGAGGCCAAGTTATCTTCGAAGTACCCATTGGTGTCTAGGAAATGTAAATGTACCTTATTGCAGGAAAGTCTATCTTCCCCCCCGCCCAGCTGGGCCTCTCAGGTCCTTCTAAACAATTCCGGATAATCATAATAGAGAGGCACAGACTAGATTCCAGGGTCAGGGTAGAGGGGGTGAAAGACTGGTATGGCCAGTACCTCAATGTTCTGGGGCATTAACCTTGACCTGGTTATGACCCCCTTGTGTAAGTTCAATTCTTAACCCAGTGCTAGCCACACACAGGCTACATGTGAGAGTGCTGTGGAAGTGGCAGGAACGAAAGTGAGATCTAGGATGACCAAAATCAGGAATTATGGCCTGTGTGGTTGGGGATGGCAAAGGGTATTTATTTTAAAAAAATCTCAGAGGGCTGGGAAGGTGGCTCAGTGGTAGAGCGCTTGCCTTGCATGCCTGAGGCCCTGGGTTCGATTCCTCAGCACCACATAAGCAAAAAGGAAAACCCGGAAGTGGCGCTGTGGCTCTAATGGTAGAGCACTAGACTTGAGCTGAAGAGCTGAGGGACAGTGCCCAGACCCAGAGTTCAGGCCCCATGACCGGACCCCCCCCCCCCAAAAAAAAAATCTCAGAACTAGAACTCAGGGCCTAGCACTGTCCCTGAGCTAACACTGTACCACTTGAATCACAGCTCACCATTCATCTTTTTTAGTAGTTTAGTGGAGAGAAGAGTCTCACAGATTTTCTTGCCTGGTCTGGCTTCAAGCTGCCATCCTAAGAGTTCAGCCTATTGAGTACTAGATAGCAGGTATGAGACATTGGCACCTGCTAAAGATGTTAGTGTGTGTGTGTGTGTTTGTGTGTGTGTGTGTTTACCGGGACTTGCACAAGGGTGGTGCTGTACCATGTGAACTAGTGTAGCTTTGCTTCCCAGCTTTTTGATGATTCATTGGAGATAAGAGTCTACCCAGGCTAGCTTTGAATCTTGATTGATCCTGAGGTGTCAGCTTTGAGTAGCTAGGATTATAGGCATGAGCCACTGGCACCCAGCTGCAAGGATGTCTTTTCATACGCTCTTCTGTTCTAACAGCTGTCTACTTCCCCTGGCCTAGATCTCTGATCTCTACATCAGCTCCTAGCAGCCCATGTCTGTGTGGAGAACATAAAGCTCAAACCTGATCCCATTTCTTTGTTCTCAGTGGAGGGTATGTTTTGTCTGAAGCCTGGGTTGGAGAAGTAGCTGTACATGGGTGCTCGGCTGAGACAGAGAGGTACTCTGTTTTATCCAAGAAGGAAAGTGTGGCCAGTTAGGTACTAATATCTCATTCTCTTATATTCCTATCTCCTCAGAGGCTGAGATCTGAGGATTGCCATTCAGTGGCAGCCCAGCTAGAAAAGTCTGTGAGACTCTCATCTGCAAATAACCACAGAAAGCTGGAAGAAAAGCTGTGGCTCAAGTGGTAGAGTGCTATCCCTCAATGAAAAAAACTCAGGGACAGAGCCTGAGCCCTGAGTTCAAACCCCTGTACAAATATGTGCATGCATACATGCATGCACACACACACACACACACACACACACACAGAGGTGTTAATGATGAGCTGAGGTAGAACTGTGGGCAGTCCTGAGGCATAATCATAGTAAACTCTCAAGGCAGATCAAGTTGTTTCTCCCTAAGTCCTTCTTGGGCTGAGGGGTCTGGGACATGGCAGTAAGTCCCATGGAACCTGCCCCTCCATCCATGCATGGGGCCACAGGACCGAGGGAAGGACACTATGGATGCTCCTTTGTAGTTGGCCCATGATTTCAGACCTTCATCTGCCCCTGAGCACTGGTGAGGAAAGCAAGGCTCCAAGCCCTGGGACTCCAGGGGAAGTTACTGCTACAAGCAGCAGCCAGCCACCTGTGTATTTCTAAGCCTACAAGTCTTTCATGAGCCCAACTCAACACCTGTCAAAGGTGTGCCTGACAGATTCACACTTTTGTGATACTTGTGCGAGTGGGCATTACCTGCTGTGTCATCTTGCAGCTCCTGCCCCTCCTGGCCCAGAACGCTGGTATGACATGTAGATTTACTGCTCAGATCCATACAGCACCCATGACAGATGCCATTCTGATTACTCGACCGATGACCTCTGTGCCCCAAGGCTTGACCCTTCTCTGATACTGTGGCCTACTCTGTAGGAAAAGACCTCCAAAGAGGCTGCTCTTAAGACTGGTGGGACACCTAGACATTGGGAGACCATCAGGGGCCCATTGGAAAGTACTCTGCCACAGAGTGAGATCCAAGCAGGCCAGGTGTTGGTCATGGGGCTTTTACTCTGGGCCTAGGCGCTGTCCCGCAGCCCTTCAGCTTACCACTTGAGCCACAGCGCCACTTCCAGTTTTCTGGAGGTTCCTTGAAGTTCAGAGTCTCCCACACTTTCTGACCTGGGCTGGCTTTGAACCGCGATCCTCAGGTCTCAGCCTCCTGAGGAGGTAGGAAGACAGGTGTGAGCCCCCGGTGCCGGGCTGATCTGGAGTTTCACTACAGTGGACTAGGAGCTCCTGAAAACTTTATTTTTTTAGGTGCCAGTACTGGGGCTTTAATTCAGGGGTCTGGGCTTTGGTCTCTCAACTTTTTCCCTAAATGCTGGCACTCTATCACTTGAGCCACAGCTCCATTTCTGGCTTTTGGTAGTTCATCAGCAAGAAGTGTCTCAGTAATTTCTTCCCTCTGATCTCAGTCTCCTGAGTAGCTAGGATTTACAGGGGTTGAGCCACTGGTGGCATTAGGCTAGAAGCTTTACTTTTTTGGGGGGGGGGGGTCCAGTCCTGGGGCCTGAACTCTGGGCCTGGAAGCTGTCACTCAGCTCTTCAGCTCAAGACTAGCTCTCTACCACTTGAGCCACAGCGCCACTTCCGGCTTTTTTCTTTTTGCTTATGTGGTGCTGAGGAATCGAACCCAGGGCCTCAGGCATGCAAGGCAAGCGCTCTACCACTGAGCCACCTTCCCAGCCCCTAGAAGCTTTTCTTAAGCAAGCTTTCTTCCCTGCATTTGCCCTGACTCCTCCATGCAAATGAGGCCTGAGGGTCAGGAGCTATGAAAAATAGGCTTCTAGCCACAGGAAATGGCTGGGGTATATGGTGAAAAGACAAGATAATCTTCCCCCTGGGCCCCATTCTGTGACCCCAACCTCTGCCCTACCTGTGACTCAAGTGCAAACCTTGACACAGCCTTGAATGTCCTGTCAGACTTGTCTGAAGCCACAGAACTTTCATTCTTCACAGAACCTTCTTCTTCACAGAACCAACCACACCACCTGCTCTAAACCACACCTCAGGACCGTTGCCCATGCTGGACCTTCTGCCTGAGGCTCTCTGTCCTCTTTCACATCTTAGAACTCCTGTGGAATTTTGGCACTGGTTATATCACCTCATGGAGCAAGTCTTTCCTTCCAATCTCCCTCTTTTTTTGTTTTTTAGTATTAAGTTTCTAGAGATGGAACTTGTACAGGTTGAGTGGCAAATGCTCTATCTTGATGTGTGTGTGTGTGTGTGTGTGTGTGTGTGTGTGTGTATGTGTGTGAGGTTGTGTGTGTGTATGTGTGTGTGTGTGTGCATGTGTGTGCCATTCCTGGGGTTTGAATTCATGGCCTGGATGTTATTCTATCACTGAGCCTTTGTGCTCAAGGCTAGCGCTCTACTACTTGAACCATAGCTCTACTTCTGGCTTTTGGGGTGTTTAATTGGAGAAAATTGGCTCATATAGACTTTCCTGCTTGCAGTTGTCATCCTCAGATCTCAGCTTCCTAAGTAGCTAAGATTACAGGGGTGAGCCACCAGCACCTGCCCTCTACCCTACCTCTTACCTATAACCTCGGCCCTCCTCTGAGTCCCAGAACAATATATCTCACCAGGCAGACTTTTTTTTGCCAGTCTTGGGGGTTGAACTCAGGGTCTGGGCATGTTCCTCAGCTACTTTTGCTCAAGGCTAGCACTCTACCACTTAAGCCCCAGTGCCACTTTTGGCTTTTTCTGTTTCTGTGGTACTGAGGAATAGAACCCAAGGCTTCGTGCATGCATGCTATGTAATCACTCTACCACTAAGCCACATACACAACCCAAGGCTCACTTCTAATGGGAGTTATGAGCTTACCCCTTTTGTTGTAGAAATCACTGACTATTTCATTTCTTTGCCAATATATAGGACCAGCCTGTGACTTGGCAATGAGGAATGATAAATGAGTGATAGACACCAGGCCCCGGAGGTCTAGGCTCACATCATACAGAGGGATAGAGAATATGAAGCCAGAACCTTCAACAACTCCTATAGTCTAGAACTGTGGTCTCCGTGGAGGCAGTGTCTGGCTTCTAGGTGTCCCAATGGGACACCTCGGCCAGAACATAATGCTCCAGTTCTTTAAATGGCAGAGAAGGATGCTTTGTTCAAGTTGCCGGCTCAGACTTAGTACTTTCTGAGGGCTTGTCCCAGCTTGCCCAGGTTGGGTGTCTGGGCATGGGCAACCTGCTGAATGCTCATCATCCATACAAAGATACAAGGAGTTATTGCCTCCTCTTTTTTTTTTTTTTGGCAGGTCTGTGGTTGTACTATGAGCCTAGGCTCTGTCCTTGAGCTCCTTTTGCTCAAGTGTAGCACTCTGCCCTTGAGCCACAGACCCATTCATGGTTTTTCTTTTTCATGTGACCTCTTAGAAAGAAGGGTATCATGGACTTTCCCACCCCGGCTGAATTCAAATTGGCATTCTTTACATCTCAGCCTCCTAAGGAGCTAAGATTACAGGCAGGAACCACTGACACCTTGCTTTCTTTCCTTCTTGTTCTTTTTTTAAATCATAACAATCTGAAATCTTCATGGTGTCATTCCAATGGTTTGCATTCAAATTAAACTACTCAGGCTTGGAGTTTGAATGCTAGGTCTGCCACCCACAAATGGAGGGAGATCCTGACAAACTCATTTCTGTTCATGTGAATGCTAATGGAATGTTATAAAAATAATAATTAAATGTGCAGCTGCTTCATGATTCTATTTTAGAATGCCACAGAATAATTATTGGATTTATATCTTCCATTCTAGCATCATGGTATGATTGGGGATATTGACTAATTTTTAATTAATGCTTTCATAAGTATTCAACCAGGATACTTCATTAAATGGAAGGACTAATAACTAATAGTTGGTAATAATATATATATAATTTAATATTCTCACAGTCCCTCTCTCTCTCTCTATATATATATGTATAGATATATACATATATATCTCAATCTACATATCTATCAACATATATATGTATATTTGTATATTATATATATATCATCATTCCTATGATCAAGCCACACTAGTCCCATATATATATATATGTGTATATATATATATATGTATATGTATATATATATATACGTATATATGTATATATATATATGGGACTAGTATATATATAGATATATATGCTAGTATATATATGTAGGATATATATATACATATATATGTGTATACATATATATATATATATATATATGGGACTAGTGGGCTTGATCATAGGTTCTCAGAATTTCCTGGCAGCTCAGTTTGCCAGAATCTGGACTGCTAAGACTGTGACCCCATTTATGGATTGGGCATTGTAGTCCATGAGTTGAAATCCCAGGATGGCCAAAATTTTATTCTTTGTAGTAAGAAGCCAATTTTGACACATTGTTTTCCTTCTCTACGAAAGTCCTTGGTCTCAGTATGATGTATAAAATATATCCTATGTGATATAATATAATAAAAGAAATGTTATATGTGTAATAATACTAAATAAATAAGGGTAATAAATGTCAACGCAGTAAACCCATGTATGTAAAAATATCTCATATATGAACATTACTTTTTCCTGTGCTGGGGCTTCAATTCAGGCCCTAGGAACTGGTCTGAATTTCTTGTCTTCAAGGACATTGAGCCATTCCCCTTCACCCACAGTGTCACAGAGTTACCCAGACCCTGATTTCATATCCCGTGCCTGCCAGAAAAATTGTGCAAATTCAAGCCAGGGTATTATTATTACTACTATTATTATTATTATTATTGCCAAGTACAGGGGTTGAAGTCAGGTCTTCACATCTCTGCCACTGCCAGCACTGGGATCCTACCACCTGAGTTCAAATCTTGGGACAGGGAAAAATATAAAAAATAAAAAGGAAAAGTATAGTACTGAGACATTCAAGAAGGTAGTTTTACATTTTTATTTCCTTTGTATTGTAACCATCCTGGGTCTAAATGCCAAGGCCCAGAAAGTGTACATGACCTTATATTGCTGATGTTTGGTGGCTATTAAGGAAGCCATAGCCGAAACCAGCAATTTAGATCTGGAGATAGAATCCCAGGACTGCCACTAATGAATGGCGGGAGATTCTAAGAAACCCATTCCCATATGCATCCATAGGAATGGAATGTTATAAAAGTAACAATTAAATTAGTAGTTAGTGTACGATTATATTATAAAATTATACACAACAATTATACTACATTGACTAATTTTCAATTAATATTTTATTATGTATTCAATCATGGTACTTTAAAAAGGAAGGAATTTAATTGCCAATAATCAGTAGTAATATTCTATATGCAGTTACATAGTATACAGACATCTCTCTCTTGTTGTATACATATACATCCATTTATCTGTCAACCAATCTATACATTTATCTGTTCATACTCTTGTCACTCCTGGAGCTCAGTGGTAGGGTGATTGCCTAGTACGTACAAATCCCTGGGTTTGATTCCTCACTACCGCGTGCACAAAAAAATCTGGAAGTCATGCTGTCCATCAAGCAGTCGAGCACTAGCTTTGAGCATAAAAGCTTAGGGACTGTGTCTAGACCCAGGAGTGGCACCCAAAAAAAGAAAATAGAATGTTCTAACTGCAACGATATGAGGATAGGACTGCAAATACCTCATCACAGAGCAAACAGGGAGTCTGGTGCTGAAAGCTGACATCTAACCTGACTTAGCCAGAAGTAAAGCACTGCAACCCAGCCCCACGGAGCCAGATGCTACTGGCTCACTCAGCCCTGTCATCCAAGATACTCAGGGGCTGAGATCTGATACTGGTGGGTTTAAAACCCAGCCCTTGAAGGAAGTCTGCAAAACTCTGAGCTGTGGCTCACAGTGGTAGAGCTGAAGCCTTGAGCAAAGATCTTACAACAGTACCCCCAACCTTCCAGTGCATTCCCTGTGGCTGACCCCCAGCCCTCCCAAAAAGATCCATCCCTCTAAATCATTAGATGTGAATTTTGTGTGGTTTGTGACGTGTTTCTGAAAGCATGGTGATAACGATGAAAGCACCGTACTTCTAATGACTGCGTGTGGGATACAGCTATGTGATGAGTCCTTCATAAGGTGTGTGCTGAGTCCTTCATGGGGTTCATTCTTTCATCTGATCCTTGTAAGAGTTCTACAAGTAAGATGATGGTGTAGATGAGAAGCTTGAGGCTCACCAAAATTATGTATGTACTGAAATCTAGTGAGTTGTCTCCTGCAGACAATTATTTATTTTTCTCAGTCATCAACATTGAACTCAGGGCCTAGGCACTGACTCTTCCCTATTGGCTCATGGCTAACGCCCTACCACGTGGAGCAGAGGACCCTCTTGCAACAGAGAGTTAGATCTAGGCGTCTGTAGCTGAGGTCTGTCAACCTGCCTACTCAAGAAGCTGAGATCTGAGGATCTGGGTTCCAAACTATCCCAGACACAAAGAGAATATTATCTCCTATTCATCACTTAGAAAATTGAAGTGGAAGCTGGGCACCACTAACTCACGCCTGTCCTCTTAGCTACTCAGGAGCCTGAGAGCTGAGGATCAGGGTCCAAAGCCAGCCTGGGCAGGAAATTCTTGAGATGGACGCTATTCTCCAGTGACCCAACAAAAACCTGAAGAAATGCTGTAGCTCAAGTGGTAGCGCACTTGGCTTTAGCTGAAGAACTCAAGGAGAGCACGAGGCCTAGACGTCAACTCCTCCAACACACAAGAAGAGAAAAAAAATAAAACCTGAATAGGAAGCCTTAGACTGCTTTGCATGTATGAATCCCTGGGTTTTGATTCCTCAGTACCACATCACTAAAAAAAAAATCCTGAAGTGGCCCTGTGGCTCAAGTGGTAAAGTGCTATCCTTGTACAGGAGAAACTCAGGTACAGTGCTTAGGTCCTCAAGTTCCAGGACAAGTGTATGCACACACACACACACACACACACACACACACACACACACACACACACACACACACACACACATATCAGAAGTGAAGCTGTTACACGAAATTGTGTTAAAGCACTGAGCTTCGGTTCTGAGCTCATGTTTAGCACTTAGGCCCTGTGTTCAACCCCAAAAGCTAGCCATCCAGGGCTCAACTAGGAGGGGTCAAAGGTTTCAAAACCTGATGAGCTTCACCAGCCCTACACGACAAGAAGCATTGTGATATTACCCATGTGCTTAGATTCAGTGAGCTTCTGGAAACCTAAGGAGGCAACTTTGCCAATTAGGAATCTTTTAATTCGGTTCAGCTCTCTAGTTGTCTGCCAGAAGGACCCTTGAATTAATTGTAGCAGTTTGTTTCAACACTGGGACATAGTCTAACAAAGACAGGATAAGTACAAGGAACTTGGCCTGCCAGAGGAGGTGGCACAAGTGAAGGCTTCTTGTCCAAACAGAGCACTGGGGAAAGAGATAGCTTCGGATGCAAAGAGGTCTTTTTCTTCTGGCCTTCAGAGCCTGCCCACACTCATCTTCACTAATTGGCCCAGATGGAGTTGTTTTTTTTTTTTGTTTTTTTGTTTTTTTGCCAGTCATGGGGCCTGAACTCTGGGTCTGTGCGCTGTCCCTCAGCTCTTCAGCTCAAGGCTAGCGGTCTACCACTGGAGCCACAGCACCACTTCCGGTTTTTTCTGTTTATGTGGTCCTGAGGAATCGAACCCAGAGCCTCATGCTTGCAAGGCATACACTCTACCACTGAGCTACCTTCCCAGCCCCCAGATGTAGTTGTTTATTACACAGCTGTACAAGAGTGAGACCTTTTTCTGCCTGTTCCAACAATGAGTCAGACTTCCTCCAGCAGCCTGAGGTTCGCAGAAACCCTCAGGCTACACTGGGAACAGTGATGGGAGCCCCGGAATATGCACTGTCTTGAAAACGTTCTCTGTGCTATCAAACCATTTTATTCAAAGTAAATTTCCTAGCTGAGTGCCTTTCAACATAGGGACTCTGGATCTTCACCGATAGCAATACATGCATACATACATGGGTAGACATGGAGTTACTGTTTTTTGTTTTTTGTTTTTGGCAAGTCTGGGGGTCATACTATGAGCCTAGGCACTGTCCCTGAGCTCTTTTTGTTCAAAGGTAGTGCTATGCCCTTAAGCCACAGCCCCACTCATGTTTTTTTTTTTTTAATTCCTGTGATCCCTTAGAAATAAGATTGTCCTGGGCTTTCCTGTCCCGACTGAATTCAAATTGTCATTCTCTACCTCTCAGACTCCTGAAGAGCTAGAATTACAGGCAGGATCCACTGACACTTGACTTTCTTTTTTCTTGTTCTATTTTTCTCATGACAATCTGAAATCTTCACAGTGTCATTCTAATGGTTTGCATTTCTTAGTAAACTACTCAGGCCTGGAGTTGGAATGCCAGGACCGCCTCCTACAAATGGAGGGAGATCTTAAGAAAATCATTCCTATCCATGGGAATGCTTAATGGAATTTATAAAAGTTACAATTAAATTGACAGTTAGTTCATGATTCTCTTATAGAATATCACACAAAAATTATTGGATTATGTCTTCAATTCTAACACACTGGTTTCGTTCTCCTAATTAAAGAATACTGACTTCTTTTACATTAATACTTTGGTAAGTAAGTGGAGACCTAATTTCATAACTAATAATTCATAATATATATAATTTAATATCCTCACATTGTCTCTCTCATATATATAGCAAACTACACATCTATCTATCTGTCTATCTATCTATCTATCTTTCTTTCTTTCTTTCTATCTATGTATCTATCTATCTATCATCTATCTATCTATATCTATCTTTCTATGTCTATATCTATGCCTATATCTAACTATATATATATATATATATATATATATACATCCCACTACTATGGCTTAATCTCAGGTCCTCAGAACTGGCTGGCAGCTCAGTGTGCCAAAGGCTTTTGTTCTACAACTGACCCATTCATAAATTATGCATTGTGGCCTGTGAGTTCAAATCCCAGCATTGCCAAAAGTTTATATGTGCAGTAAGAAGCCAATTTTGACACATTTTTTTCCTTCTCTGTAAAAGTCTTGTGTCTCAGTATGATGTATAATCCATATGCAAATATATCCATGTGATAAGATATAATAAATGAAAAAAGTTATATATGTAATAATGCTAAATAAAATAAACAATGAATAAAGAAGGGCAATAAATGTCATATGAAGTAAACCCATGTATGTAAAAAGATCTCATATATGAGTATTATTTTTCCAGTGATGGAGCTTGAATTCAGGCCCTTGAAACTGGTCTGAAATTCTTGTCTTCAAAGACAGTGATCTTCCCCTCACCCACAGTGCCACAGAGTTCCCCAGACCCTGAGTTCAAATCCCAGGCCTCCAGAAAAATGGAGCAAATTCCAAGCCACAGCCTTAATTTTTTTGGCCAGGCCCGGGCCTTGAACTCAGCTTGTGGCAACTCTGCCTCAACCTTTATCACTCTAGGCTGGGGTGCAGGCTCTGGACCCACAGCCCATCCTGAGATCCTAGGACCTGAGTTCAAATCTTTCTGTGGCAAAAAAAGGTGAAGTCTTGGGAAGGTGGCTCAGTAGTAGAGTGCTTGCCTTGCATGCACAAGGTCCTGAGTTCAGTTCCTCAGCACCACATATGCAGTAAAAAGCTGGAAGTGTTTCTATGGCTCAAGTGGTAGAATGATAGCCTTGAGCTGAAGAGTTGAGGGACAGTGCACAGACTCAGAATTCTGCCTGACAACCGACAAAAAAAAAGAGGGTGAAGGAAGGAGAAAGATAAAACTGGGAAATTCCAGAAGGTAGTTTTACATAGTTTTTTCCTTTGAATTGTGACCATCTTGGATCTAAATGACAAGGCCCGGAAAGTGTACGTGACCTTGCACTGCTGAAGTTTGATGGGCTATCAGGGAAGCCATAGCCCAAACCAGCAAACTAGGTCCGGGGATCAAATCCCTGCCACCTACGAATGCCAGGAGATCCTAAAAAATACATTCCAATAGACAGCCATATGAATGGAATGTTGTAAAAGTAACAATTACATTAGTACTTAGTGTATGTTTATATTATAAAATTACACACAATAATCATAGTACATTGCCTAATTTTCAATTAATACTTTATTATGAATTCAAACATGATACCTAAATAAAGGAAGAAATAATTTAATTATTGATAATTGGTAGTAAAATAGTATATATAACTTAATAATATACAGACATCTCTCTCTTGTTTTCTATCTATCTATCTATCTATCTATATATATAAATGTGTGTATATATATATATGTATATATATATATATATATATATATATATATATATAACAAACCATATATATTTCTACTTGTCACTACTGGGGCTCAGTGGTAGAGTGTTTGCCTAGTATGTATGAAGCTCTGGGTTCATTTCCACACTATCACATGCAAAGAGAAAGCCAGAAGTGGTGCTGTCACTGAAGCACCAAAAACAAGTTAGAATGTTATGACTGCAACTATAAAATGGCAGGGTTTCAAATACCTCATGACAGAGCAAGCCAGGAGTCTGAAGCTGATGGCTGACATCTAACCTGACTTAGCCAGAGGTCAACAGCTGCAAACCAACTCCATGGAACCAGACGCTGCTGGCTCACCCCTAGCTGCTCGGGGATGAGTTCTGAAACTGGTGGTGTGAATACTCAGCCCTGGCAGGAAGTCTGCGAGACTCTGAGCTGAGGCTCAAAGTGGTAGAGTTCTAAACTTGAGGAAAAGGTCTTAGGAGAGTACCCTCAACCTATGAGTGCAATCCCCAAGGCTGAGGACCCTCCCCTCCACTAGCCACCCCTTTAAACCATTAGATGTGAACTTTTGTGGTTTGTGGTGATTTTCTGAAAGAATGGTGATACTGATGAAAGCACCCGAATTCTAATGACAGCTTGTGGGATAGAGCTATGTGATGAGTCTCTCCTGGTGTGCTGGGTGCTGAGGTGTTATGTGCTGAGTCCTTCATGGGGTGTATTCTTTCATCTGGTCCTTGTTAGAGCTCCACAAGTAAGATGATTGTGCAGATGAGAAACTTGAGGCTCAGATATGTCCCCAAAGCACGGCCAAATTTACATGTGTACTGAACTCTAGTGACTTGTCTCCTGCTGACAATTGGTTTGGTTCCTTTTCTCCATCATGAACCTTCAACCCAGAGCCTAGGTGCTTGGCTTCTTCCTTCTTGGGCTCATGGCTTGCACTCTACCACGCGGAGCCAAAGATACCCTTGCAGAAAGTGTCACGGCTTAGGTGTTTTTAGCTGAGGTCTATCATCCTGCCTGCTCAGGAAGCTGAGGATTTGGGTTCCAAACTATCCCAGAAACAAAATGTCCCATGAGACTATTATCTCCTATTCACCACTTAGAAACTTAAAGTGGAAGCTGGGCACCAGTGATTCGCACCTCTCATCCTAGTTATTCAGGAGCCTGAGAGCTGAGTATCATGGTCCAAAGCCAGCCTCGGAATGAGATTCCTTGAGATGGTTATCTCCAAAGAAACACCAGAAAGCCTGAAGGGGCACTGTAGCTCAAGTGGTAGAGTGCTAAACTTGAGCTGAATTACTCAGCTCAGAGACAGCACCCAGGCCCAGGCTTCAACTCCTCCAACTTACAAGAAAAAAAATCAAGAAACCTGAAGTGGAGTGCTGGGAATGTGCCTTAAGGGTATAGTGCTTTGCATGTATGAAACCCTGGGTTTGAATCCTCAGTACCACATCCCTAGAAAAGAAGCCTGAATTGGCTGTGTGGCTCAAGTGGTAGAGTGCTGTCCTTGTACAGGAAAAACTAAGGTACAGTGCTCAGGTCCTGAATAAAAGCTCCAGGGCTGGTGTATGCACATGCACACACTCACGCACGCACACACACACACACACACACACACACACACACACACACACACACAAAGATACAAGAAATGAAGCAGTGACACCAAATGGTAAAGCAAAGAGCTTCTTTTCTGCGCTCAAGGTCAGCACCCTGGCCCTGTGTTTAACCTGAAATCTACCTACCCAAGGCCCAACTCGAAGAGGGCAAAGGTTTCAATACATGATGAGCTTCACCAGCCCTAGATGACAGGAAGCATTGTGATTTTGCACAAGTGCTTAGATTTAACAAGCTCTCGGAATGCTAGGGAGGCACCTTGGCCAATTAGGAATCTTATTAAGTTCAGCTCCCTAGTTGTCTGCCAGAAGGCCTCTTGAATTAATTGTAGTAGTTTTTTCAACACTAGAACATAGTCTAACAAAGACAGGATGAGTGCAGGAAACTTGGCCTGCCATGGGAGATGGTACAAATGAAGGCTACCTGTCAAAACAGAGCACTGGGAGAGAAAGAGCTTGGGGTGCAAAGAGGTCTTTTTCTCCTGGCCTTCAGAACCTGCCCACACTCATCCTCACTAATTGCCCCACATGAATTGTTTGTTACACAGCTGTACAGGAGTGAGGCTTTTTTTTTCTGCCTGTTCCAACAATGAGGCAGACTTCCTCCAACAGCCTGGGGTGTGCAGAAACCCTCAGGCTACACTGGAAACAGTGAAGGGATCCCAGGAACACGCACTGTCTTGAAAGCACTCTCTGTGCTATGAAATCATTCTATTCAAAGCAAATTTCCTAGCTGGGTGCCTTTCTTCATAGCGACTCTGGCTGTTCACGTATAGAAATACATGCATACATACACAGACACAGAGACTTAATGGCTCTTTTTTTGTGTGGCCGCTCCTGAAGCTTGAACTGTGAGCCTAAACATTGTCCTTGGGGTCCTTTTGCTGAAGGAATCCCTTTATTGTGTCTTAAACCATGATTACCCTAGGCTGGGGTGCAGCATTTACACCCACAGATGAACCATGGATCCTAGGACCCGAGTTCAACTTCTAGCACTGGCATAAATCAATCCAAGCAACAAAAATGGAGGAGGAAAAAAACAGGCAGTTTTACACAACCATTTTACCTTTGTTTCCTTTGCACTGTGACCATCCTGGGTCTCAATAACTCAGCTTGAAAATTGTATATGACCTTGCATGGCCGAAGGCTGGGTGTTATCAGTGAAGCCTGAGCCCAACCGAGACACCTAGGCCCTGAGTTTGATCCTGGGACTGCCACCTACACATGGCTGAAGATGCTAGGAAACTCATTCCTATATATTCCTATCTATAGGAAGACTAATAGAATGTTTGACATGTACTAATTGAATTACTAATTAGCTATTTAATCTAGTATAAGATTGTACACAATAAATATAGGTCATTGATTAATTGAATTAATACTTTATTAAGTCTTCTCCCATGATTAATTAATGGACACATAATTTTAGACCAAATAATTGGTAGCAATAGAATTTATAAGAATAAGATATAGACATCACTTTATATAGAGAGTTATGCAATAGAATCTACACAAATGTCTATCTGTCTCAGTATACATTTATTTATAGATGCACATACATATGTAAATAAACACACACACTGCAATCTACAAATCTATCTGTTTATATATTGGCCACTCCTAGGGCTTGATCTTAGGTCCTCATATTTGCCCGCCAACTTCGCTTGCATCAAACTGGTGTGCTAACATTGACCCATTTATGAAGTAGGTCTTGTAGGCCCAGAGTTCAAATCACAGAACTGCCAAAAACTTAATCCTGGTGGAAGAAGCTAATTGTCCCACTTTTTTCCTTATCGGCAAAGTCCTGGGTCTCAGGAATGATGGATAATACATAGGCAAATCTATGTTCTATGTAATAGGATGTAAAAAATATTATATGTGTAATCATACTCACTAAA
Organism: Dipodomys spectabilis; assembly: GCF_019054845.1. Lineage (NCBI taxonomy): Eukaryota > Metazoa > Chordata > Mammalia > Rodentia > Heteromyidae > Dipodomys > Dipodomys spectabilis. Next base: position 909,007 of record NW_024871053.1, read on the forward strand.
ATTCATAAGAAATAAGTAAAACACAAAATAAAATCAATAACTACATGAACTGCAATATGCAGTAAACCTGTAAATATAAGTCATGTATTTAAAATATATACAAATATTATTGTTTTCAAGTGCTAGGACTTGAATTCAGGCCCTGGGAACAGGCCTGACTTTCTTGTCTTCCAGCTTGGTAAGCTTCCACTTCCCCCACAATGCTGCAGATTTCCCAGACCCTGAGTTCAAATTCCAGGCATGGCAGAAAAAATGGAGTCAATTCCAAGCCACGGGGCCTCATAATTTTTAAAATATTTTAATGAATTTATTTATTTATTTTTATTTTGTCAAGCACGGGGCTTGAACTCAGATAATGGCAACTCTGTCTAAGCTTTGATCACTCCAGGCTGGGTTGAAGCCACTGGACTCACAGCCGAACCTGGGTTCCTGGGCCCCAAAGACTGACAGGAATAAAAATAAATAAAATGACACAGATAAGGTTTCCCTTATTTGCAATAACTAGTATATGTCTGAGTCAAGCAGAAAAGGTCAGATAAGTTGATGTTAGGGAAATGAACCCAAAGATAAGTATTCAAAAGTTTTTTTTTATTTCATTCAATTGTTCCTATCATATTTATAAGATGATTTCTATGTTGCTTTGTATGTCTCTTCCCCACAGTATAACCCGTGCTTTCACTGTATTTGATGGTGGTATAATTTGTGGAGGGGAAGGGAAAAAACAAATCGTTTAAATAGGGATACAGGTGGACCTATTGCAACAATGAGATGTACAAGTCATTATGTCGAAAAACGAACTTTACAACATTGGTGGGGGGGAGGATCTGGTGGGGGGGCAGAGAGGGTATGGGAAGGGATGGGAAGTGGAAACATATGAGGAGGCAACAATGTTTGATAAGAAATGTACTCATTGCTGGGAAGGTGGCTCAGTGGTAGAGCGTTTGCCTTGCATGCATGAGGCCCTGAGTTTGATTCCTCAGCACCACATAAGCAGAAAAATAAAGCCAGAAGTGGTGATGTGGCTCAAGTGGTAGAGTGCTAGCCTTGAGCTGAAGAGCTGCGGGACAGCGCCCAGGTCCAGAGTTCAGGCCCACGACCAGACCCCCCCCCCCAAAAAAAAGAAATGTACTCATTATCTTGCCCATGTAATTGTAACCCCTCTGTACGGTATTTTTACAGAAAAAAAAAAATAAAAACAAAAAACACAAAAACAAATCGGCAACTTTCAGATGGCTGCCGGTTTTACATTTGTTTTCTTTGCAAGGTGACCATACTGGGTCAGAATGATATGGCTGAAAAGTGTTTCTAACCTGGCATTGGTGAAGTCTGCCAGGCTACCAAGGAAGCCATAGGCCAACACGGCCACATAGACCCTGTGTTCGAAGTCCGGTCCTAACCCCTACCAATGCAGGGAGATCCTAAGAGTCTGGTTCCTATACATAGGAATACCGATGGAAGGTTATGAATGTCAAGGTTGAATTATTTGTTTCTGAATGATACTACTATAAAATTAAACAGAGTGATTTTAGGAGACTGATGGATTTTAATGGATATTTTTTGACACACTAAAAGAATACTATTAATTACATGGATGCAATAGGTTCAAGACAGTAGTTGATTTAATTAATATTTCATTAAGGATGAAAACGAAAATATTAATTACATGGAGGCATAATAAATACCAAAGAATTGCTAGGAATGTTGTTTATATAACTGAAGAATGTATAGACATCTCTGGCTTTCTTTAAAGATCTATATTTATTTGTGTACTACCATCTGCATGTCAATATGTTCTTATTTTGTCAACCTCTGGGGCTCCATCTCAGGTGCTGGGAACTTCTTGTAAGCTCTATATGCCACATTCATGAATTGGGCCTTGCAGGCTAAGAGTTCAGATGCCAACACTCACAAAAATTGAATGGTGGAACAAGAAGCCTAAGGTGACACATGTTTTCCTTTTCTGTGAAAGGCCTGGTTGTCAAGTGTGAAGTTTCATACATAGGCAAAGCTATATCCTATGTAATAAATGTAATAAATGTTTCATGTGTAATAAAAGTCAATGAAATAAATGGTAAATAAATGAATAAAACAAAAAATAAAATGAATAACTACACTAAGTGCAATATGGAGTCAACATACAGGGCTCGATCTCAGGGCCTGGGAACTGCCTGGCAGCTGAATTGGCTAGAGCCTGCTGTGCTGGCAGTCACCCATTCATGAACTGAGCATCTAGGCCCTGAGTTTAGATCCCAGCACTGCCAAAAATGTAATCATGGAGTGAGAAGCTGAGTATGACATATTTTCCTCTTCTTTGAAAGTGTTCGGTGACAGGTAGGATGTATAAATTTTATGCAAATCTATATGCTATGCATTAGGATATCATAAATGATATAGGTGGAAGAAAAAAGATTGAATTAGTAGTGAATCATTCTGGGATAAAATTAGATGCAATAATTATAGGACTTGGATTAAGTTTAATTAATATTTTATTGAGCATTAAGAGAATAAAAATTATATGGAGACATAATTAAATACCTAATAATTGGTAGTAACACACGATGCATAATTTAATTTGTCTCATTTATGAAATATGTAATTATATGTATGGATGTATGTACATATATGAAGAATAATAACAGGATATTGAGTAATTATTAATTAATGCTTTATTAATTGTTCAACTGGGACACATCATTAAATGGAGACGTAATTTAAAACCTAATAATTGGTAGTAATATTATCTACAATTCAATAATATACAGACATCTCTCCTTCTGTGTATATAATACTTATATACAGGAAGCTCTATCTATTTATACCTCGTTCACTCCTGGGGCTCGGTGGTTGAGTGCTCACCTCGTAAGCAAGAAGCCCTGGGTTGTATTTCTCAGTGCCACATAAACAGAAAATCTAGAAGTTCTGCTGTTTTTCAATCAATTGAATGCTAGCCTGGAGCACTAACCCTTAGGGACATTTTCTAAGCCCTTACTCAAGCCCCAGGACTGCCGCCAAAAAAAAGGTAGAATGTTCTACCTGCAATGATATAAGGACAGTACTTCAAATACATCATCACAGAGCAAGCTAGGAGTCTGGCGTTGACAGCTGCTACCTAACCTGACTTAGCCATATGCATAGCGCTGCAACCCAGCTGCACAGAACCAGACGCTGATGGCTGGCATAACCCCATCATCCTAGCTGTTTGGAGGCTTTAAAATCCAGCCCTGGCAAGAAGTCTGTGAGACTCTTTAAAATGTGGCTCCTAGAGGCAGAGCTCTATCCCTGAGCAAATGTTATTAGAACAGTATGCAGATGCTTTGAGTTCAAGCCCCATGGATAACCCCCCTCACAAAAAACACCCATCTAAAACCTTAAGATGTAATCTTGTGTGATTTGCGAAATGTTCCTCAAAGAAGGGTGATACTGATGAAACCACCCTAATTCTAATGACAATTTGTGGAATAGAGCTATGTCCTGAGCCCTTCATAGGGTGCTCTGTGCTGAGTCTTGCACAGGGTGCTATGTGCTGAGTCCTTTACAGGGTACATTGATTCATCTGGTCCTTGTAAGAGCTCCACAACTGAGATGATTTGCAGACAAACAATGTGATATATACAGAATTCCATATTATATATATATATATATATATATATATATATATATATATATATATATATATATATATATATAATATGGAATTCTATGCCTCCATAAGGAAAAAAATCACATTGCCACATTTGTTAGGAAATGGAAAGACTTGGAAAAAATTATATTAAGTGAAGTAAGAAAGGCTGAAAGAAACATAGGTCCACAAGCAGACCAGAGACTCCAACAAGAGGCTGGTTAAGGACACAAGGGTGATACAGGATTTTTCCCACCCCTCCCAAAAAAATCAAAGAACTTTTTTCCTCTTCTTCTTCTTCTTCTTCTCCTCCTCCTCCTCCTCCTCCTCCTCCTCCTCCTTCTTCTTCTTCTTTTTTTGGTACCTTATATAAAAAATTTTTTTCTTTTCTAAAATTTTTTAATCTTTAATTATTGCCTTTTTTGAAAAAAATTGTTTTCCAGTAACTTTTTTTCCTCTTATAATTTTTATTTTAGAAATACATGTGTGAGTGTGTTTTTTTTCCTTTTTTTTGTTGTCTTTCTCTTTTTTTAATTATCTTTTTGTTATTTATTTAGCTCTACTGAACTTCTGATCTTTTTTCTTCCTTTCTTATCCTTTTCACCTTTTCCTCTCTTTCGTTCTTCTTTATGTGACTTAATTGTGGTCCTGAACATCCTCAGATAAACCCGTAGTTGACTATTAGACCCTATCTCCCATTGTGTAGACACTTAATCCACAAATTTATTACTCAATTCAAAACCTCTGAGACTTAAATTCCTTAATAGCAGTACTACCTCTTTATACCTATATAATATTTTAAGCATTTTTATTTCTAAGTTCGTCACATCTCCTTTATATCCCTCCCCTTCTCTCATTATATTCACATTCTTCTCTAAATAGATTGGTTTCGTAACTGCACAATATTATTAATTTTTACTTTTCTATTTTTTCTGGTCTCTTTTTTTCCCCTTTCTCTTTCTTCTTTTTCTCTCTCTCTCTACTTTCATCCTACCCAACCTATTTCCTGCTTTTAGATTAGGACTTAGTTAACTCTCCCTGTGCCTTTCCACATCACTCTTTTCCTATTTTTTACCCACATCTCTTCCTAAACCGAATAATTTCTGGTTTTCCAAATTCTTCTTTGCGGTACGTAGCCCATTAATATATAGTTGTTTGATGTTGAATAGATGTATCTGTTGAACTAGACTGTATCTGTAGACTACTGACTCTGCAAATTCAGACTTTGGTTGATGCTTGCCTTAAGATAGTGTTCTAGCACAAAACTGGTGCTATTTTCATCTCAAATGGGCAGAGTAAGCCGGAAAACACAAGAAAAATGGCAAGTAAGGGTATCTCAACTCCCACTCTTGATAATCAGGGGACAGATCAGATAATGAATAATCCAGAGGAGAGTTCCCAAAGAGCTCTAAAACCACTGCTGTCAAACATGATAAATGAAAAGATTGAAAACCAACAAGGACTCTGTATGAGTGTGATAGGGAGAGAGAGGAGGCAATCCAAAAGTTTATAGAAGAATATCATAAGCGTGAGGAAGCTATTCAAAAACTGATACAGGATTTGCGTGAGCATCTTGAGAATACTCAAAGGGAAAGGCAGGAATGGCGTGACCAGGCTGAGAACACTCAAAGAGAACAAAGAAGTGAAGGACCTCTATGATGAAAACTTTAAAATCCTGAAAAAGGAAATCAAAACAGAATTTAGAGGAAATAGAAGAGGCAATTCGAAAATTCATTTGGAACAAAAAAAGACCCCGAATAGCAAAAACGCTCCTCAAAGGAAAGAACACTGCTGGAGGAATATCAATACCAAACTTCAAACTCTACTATAGAGCCATAGTAATCAAAACAGCTTGGTATTGGCATAAGAATAGACCTCAGGACCAATGGAATAGAATTGAAAACCCAGAAATGAACCTACAGACCTACAGCCATCTAATCTTCCATAACGGAGCTAAATCAATAGAATGGAAGAAAGACAGCCTCTTCAGTAAATGGTGCTGGCAAAATTGGTTAACTACTTGTAGAAAACTAAGTCTAGATCCTTATATATCACCCTGCACCAGAATCCACTCCAAATGGATCAAAGACCTCTGAGTCAAAGCAGACACTCTGAAAACATAACAAGATGGAATAGGAGAAACCCTAGGTCTCCTTGGCTCAGGCCGAAATTTTCTTAATAGAGACCCAGAAACACAAGGACAAATGGGATTGCATGAAGTTGCAGAGCTTTTGCATGGCAAAGGACATAGCTAGCAAGATCAATAGAGAGCCCACGGATTGGGAGAAGATCTTCGCCAGCCATACAACAGACAAGGGTCTCATATCTAAAATACACTTGGAACTCAAAAAATTAAATTCCCCAACAACAACTCTCCAAAGAAACAACTGCCCAGTAAATAAGTGAGCTAAAGACTTAAAGAGAAACTTCTCTGGAGAAGAAAGAAGGATGGCCAATAGACACGTGAAGAAATGCTTAACATCCTTAGCCATAAAAGAAATGCAAATCAAAACAACATTGAGATACCACCTCACCCCAGTTAGAATGGCAAAATTCAAGAACTCTAATAACAATAGTAGCTGGAGGGGATGTGGACAGAAGGGAACCTTACTGCATTGTTGGTGGGAGTGTAAACTTGTTCAACCACTTTGGAAAGCAATATGGAGGTTCCTCAAAAGACTTCACATAGAGCTCCCCTATGACCCAGCAATCCCACTTTTGGGCATTTACCCAAATGTTTACAAACAAGGCCACACTAAAGCTACCAGCACAACTATGTTTATTGCAGCATTATTTACCATAGCTAATATCTGGAACCAACCGAGATGCTCCTCAGTAGATGAATGGATCAAGAAAATGTGGCATATATACACAATGGAAATCTATGCCTCCATGAGAAAGAATGACATTGCTCCATTTGTTAGGAAATGGAAAGACTTGCAAAAATTATATTAAGTGAAATAAGCCAGGCCCAAAGAAACATATGTCCCATGATTTCCCTTATTTGCAATATCTAGTATATGTATGAGCCAAGCAGAAAAGGTCAGATAAGGTGATGTTAGGAAAATGAACCCTAAGATATTTATTTGAAATGTTTTTTTCTTTCATGCATTTGTTTCTAACGCTATTATAAGATTATATCTTTGTTGCTTTGTATGTCCCTCCCCCACAGCATAACCCATGCTTTCACTGTATTTGATGTCGGTTTAATTTGTGGAGGGGAAGTGGAAAAACAAGACGTTTAAATAAGGATACAGGTCGACCTGTTGCAACAATGAGAATGCAAGTTGTCATGTCAAAAACGATCTTTATAACTTGGGTGGGGATTGGGGGGAGGGAGGATGGGAAGGATGGGTAGGGTAATCAAAGGAGGAAGCTACAATGCTTGTTAAGAAATGTACTCACTATTTTGTCCATGTAATTGTAACCCCTCTGTACAGTATTTTCACAATTAAAAAAAAAGAAAAAATAAAAGCATAAAGTAAAAAAAAAAAAAAAAAGAAACTAGGTACACTGCTTAGGTCCTATGTTCAATCTCCAGGACTCGTGTATGCATGCATGCACACGGACACACACACACACACACACACACACACACACACACACACACACACACAGACCAGAAGTGAAGCTGTGACACCAAATGGTAGAGCACTGGGCTTCTGCACTGATATCATGTTCACACCCAGGCGCTGTGTTCAACCCCAAAACCTAGCCACCCAGGGCCCAACTAGGAGAGGTCAAATGTTTCAAAACATTATGAGCTTCACCAACCCTAGATGACAGGAAGCCTTGTGATGTCTGACATGTGCTTGGATTTCCCAAGGTTCCAGAAACCTAGGAGAGGCATTATAGGCCCATCATCGACTGCAATTAAACATTTCACTAGGTTCAGTGCCCTAGTTGTCTGCCAGAAGGACTCCTGATTTATATTGAACAATGTATCTGATCACTAGAATATAGTCTCACAAAGGCAAGATAAGTGCAGGGAACTTGGCCTCCCTAGGATGGTGGCATAAATGAAGGCTTCCTTTCAAAACAGAGCACTGGTGAGAGAGATAGCTTGGGGTACAAAGAGGCCTTTTCCTCCTGACCTTCAGAGCCTACCCACACTCATCCTCACTAATTGGCCCAGATAGAGTAGTTTGTTTCACCACTGCACAGGAGTGAGTCCTTTTGTCTGCCTGTCCAGACAATGAGAGACTTCTTCCAACAGGCCTGAGATGCATAGAAACCCTCAGGGTACACTGGGAACAGTGAGGGGAGCCCCGGAACATGCAATGTCTTGAAAGCCCTCTCTGTGCCATGAAATCATTGTATTGAAAACAAATTTCCTAGTTCAGTCCATTCATCATAGCTACTCTGGAGATTCACCTATAAGGATACATCCATCCATGTACAATACATGGAGCTACACGGTCTTTTTTTTCTTGGTGGGGGGCAGGTCCTGGGGTTGGACATTAACCCTAGCTGTTGTCCATGAGCTCCTTTTGCTCAGAGGTAGCACATTAAAATTGAGTCACAGCCCCATTTCTGGGCTTTTCTCTGATCTCATAGATATAATATTGTCAACTTTCTTACACTGGCTGGATTCAAACTAAGGTTCTCTACATGTTAGCCTTCTGAGAAGCTGGGATTACAGTCAGCAGCCATTGGCACCTGCCTTTCTTTTCTTCTTCATTTTTACTCTGGACTTCTGACTTCTTAACAGGGTCATTCCAATGGTTTGAATTTATAAGTAAACTACTCAATGTTCTTTATAGCTGCTTTCTCTGAGAAGGATTTTCTCTCCTCATCTTCCCCTCTGGCCAAAGGTTTGAAGCCAAAAATGAGAAATAAATGTCCCAGGATGTTGGAGCAAATCTCCACAGGACATGCCAGTTTGGTCACTTAGCATTGCGCTGCAGTGAATTTACTGTCTCAGGACGAGAGGACTGAAACCTTGAGCGATTTTCAGACTGTCTGCATTGCTCTTTTGTCTATAAAATGACCTAATAATTATAAATGTTTTTGTCTACACCCTCAAGTATCTAGAACACACTAGAAGCATCTTCCTGTTTCTGTTTTTCTCTAGTTCCTCTCAAGATTTAGACTAAAGGTTTTGTGGAGTGGCATCTCAGCGAATCCCTAAGGAAAGGTGCTTAAATCCTCCTCAGGAGATAACCATTCAAAGCCAGCCTGAGCAGGAAAGTATGTGAGCTTCTTATCTCCAATTAACCACCAGAAAACCGTAAGTGGAGCAGTGGCCCAGATGGTAGAGCTCCAGCTTTGAGAGAGAAAGCCAAGCAAGAGATACTGTGCAGAGCAAGCAGGAAAGCCTGGGAGGCGCTTATGTCCAATTATCGACCAGACAGCTGGACGTGGAGCTCTGTCGGTGGTAGAGCCTCAGCCTTGAGCAAAACAGCTCATTGCATTGGACCCTGTGTTTAAGTCCTGGGATGCCCACAAAAAATTCAAAAAGAGAAGGCCAAGTTATGTATCAGTGTCCTCCTACCAACTTATGTGTGTATATTACTTCCCTGAATGCAAACAGACCATAGGCAATGCTTCTGCTTTTACTTACTGATTTATTTTTCAGATATGCTCGTTGTGCATACTGTACCATTCTCTTCATTTCAAGCCCATCGCTTTTCTCTTCCAAGGCTCCACGCCTGCATCCTTATATGATGCACACTTAAGCTCTCAGCAGCCTTTATTTACATTTTATTATGTGGCCAACACAGAAACAGTCACAAATCAGGGAGGGGAAGAGAAGATCAGTATTCATATTTATAACAGGTATTCAGAAAAATTAACTTGGTTGTGAAAAATGGTAGCGTACTTATGTAAAAACTACCATTAAGAAAAAGATGAGGGGTCTGGGAATGTGGATTAGTGAGAGAGTGTTTGCCTAGCATGCAAGAATCCTTGGGTTTGATTCCTCAGTAGCACATACACAGAAAAATCCAGAATTGGTGCTGTGACTCAAGTAGCAGAGTCCTAGAGACAGTGCCAAGGCCTTGAGTTCGGCCCACGAACTGCCAAAGAGATACCAGGTAAGTAGGTAGGTAGATAGATAGACAGACAGACAGACAGAGAGAGTGAGAGAGAGAGAGAGAGAGATTGATAGAAAGAAAGAAAGAAAGAAAGAAAGAAAGAAAGAAAGAAAGAAAGAAAGAAAGAAAGAAAGAAAGAAAGAAAGAAAGAAAGAAAGAAAGAAAGAAAGAAAGAAAGAAAGAAAGAAAGATGATAGGTGAATATGGTCTTGGATGTCAGTAGGAAAGAAGGGAACACTTCCCAACCATGAAGCCTTCTGCAGTGTGCCAGGACACCAGCATCACCTTCACATAACCACAGAACAGGAAGACTGTCTCTCTCCCACTTCTAAGGCAGTGGAGGGCCCCAGAGTCAAGAGGGCAGAGCCAGGTTCTAACTCAGGTGCTTGGAGGCGGAAGAGAAAGGGCCCTACCTCTCCTTGAACTGGGGATTTACATTAATGATGTGGAGAATGAAGGAAGGAGAATGGACTGGCAGAGGTAGAAGAAAGGCCTTCAAATCTGACAGATGGAGAGTCAAGAACCAACTCCCTAACACCAAAAAGCAGGATTTTTCTACTCTGTTCCTCCCCTCTTCCCCACTAAACTGGCTCTCTATTGGTAACCTAAAGATAGCCTGAGGCTCCCTTAACCTGAGGGAGGAAGGATAATTTTTGAAGAGGCTGAGAAAAGCCTGACCCTGGTGTGACTCTAACAAATATTTCAGGTTTCCCCCCATTGCTGGCTCACTTCCCTGTTTAGTGTGTACATTCTGCCTCCTAATTCTGCAGACCTAGATCTCTGCACCTAGCCTTTTCTTTGAAACTGTTTCCTGTCCTTCAAATACAGAGTTACTTTGGAGTTCTTCCTGCTAACAGGGCTAGGTCTTGATCCTGAGAACTTCATTTATACCCAGGATGGGTCAATGATGTTTCTTTCCTGCTTCTATAGCTTGGGAACTCTAAGAACATTTAGAGTGCAAGTAACTTCTCATCACCAAGGGAAACCCAGGAATTCTTGAACATGTAACCTTTCGGAAGCCCACTGGAGGACACAAGATGATTACAATCTTCACGTGAGTGGCTGGGCAGATGATCTGCTATACTTGAACCTTGAACTCAGCCTGCTCTCCTAGTCTATGTTCTTCCTTGGTGCTTGTCCTGTTAGCTCCTCAGGAGCTTCCAAGATAGAAATATATTGATCAAACCCAAAAGGAGTTACTGGCTTTTTCCTTCTTTTTCTGTCCTTTGCTTTAAATGTTTTTCAGTCTTTGGGCTTGAATTGTGGATCTAGGCTCTTTCCCTGGACGCCTTTGACTCAAGGCTAGCGCTATGCCACATGAGTCCCTTTCTGCTTTGTCTGTGGTGAAGTGGAAGTCAGAGCCTCATAGATATTCCTGCCCTGGCTGTCTTCACCCTGTGATACTCAGACCTCAGTCTCCTAAACAAGGGTGACAAGCATGAGTTTCTGTTGCTCTGCTAAGTTCAGAACTGTAATGACATTGAAAATACAAGTCAAATGCTCATCATAAAGGGCTTGGGAAGCATATTAACCCTTTCAACATTGGACCTTTCAGAACCGTGTAGCACACAAGGTTATAATCCTAAAGATAGAGAGCCTGAGCATATAGATCTTCTATACTTGAACATTGAGATCTGACTCCAATTCTGGTGTACACCAGCATTCATTTTCCAGAAAATGTTCTCATAATTAACAAATAGGAAAAGTACTTTGATTAACCCTCACTTTTTTCCAGGTATGTATTTCTAACTCAAGCCTGGGCACTATCCCTAAGCCCTTCAGGTCAAGGTGAACACTCTACCACTTGAGTCACAGCTCCACGTGGGGTCTTTTTGTGGTTCATTGGAGGTAAGAGTCTAACAGGCTTTCCTTGCCTAGGCTGTCTTTGAACTGTGGTCTTAAGGTCTCAGCCTCCTGATTAGCTAGGGTTGTAGGTGTGAGCCACCAGCATCTGGCCTATTGTTTTTGCCAGTTCTGGGGCTTGAACGTAGGTCCGGGGTACTGTCTCTGAGCTTCTTTTTCTCAAGGCTAGCACTCTACCACTTGAGCCATTCCACAGCTTCTGGCTTTTTCTGAGTATGTGGCACTGAGGATTTAAACCCTGGCATTCATGCATGCTGAACAAGCTCTCTATCTATAAGCCACATTCCCAGCTTCACTCTTACTATTTTATCCCTCAACTTGCCTATCCTCAAGAAAAAGTCTCTGAGTATAAATCATTTAAAGAAATCCCTGTAGGAATTTGTCTAAAGATGAATAAGACAAAGCTCATACTTGGGACAGACTCTAAACATATGATGACTGTGACAAATGCCTCCATTTAATTATGTATCATGTTTCAACACTTAATAAGGTATTAATGAAAAATGACTCAATGTCCTAAATTATTGTTTATAATTTTATAATAGATGTATGAAACGTAATAAAGATGTATGTAATAATACTAAATACATTAAACAATGAATAAATAAATAAAATAAAAATAAAATAAATAAAAAACAATGACAATAATCATATTATGTAATAAACATACATATGTAAGTATATACCATAACTATTTTTCCATTGCAGAGCCTTACTGCAGGCCCTGGGAACTCTAGCCTGAATTTGTTTTCCTCAAGGACAGTAAACTTTGCCTTTACCCGTGGTGCAAAAGAGTTACCTGGAATGTGAGATCAAATCCCAGCAATAGCAGAAATACTGGCCCCATTTCCAAGACAGAGACAATTTTTCTTTGATGAAAGCAGTTATGTTTATTCAGTTCCATACTGAACATTTAAAAAAAAAAGCAGTGTAGAATTTTGTATAGCTATTCAGGCATCTTTCCTTTACCCCCAAAGTGCTTCTCTGAGCACTACATTGTTTATTTTTTGTATGATGTTTACTGTAAAAATGATGTACAGGGGGTTACAGTTATATGAACAAAATAATGAGTACATTTCCTATTGAGCATTGTTGCCCCTTCCTTTGTTTTCCCCCTACTATCCCTTCCCTCCCATCTCCACAACTACCTCCCCCTGCCAAGATCAGTGACTTAATTTTTTAATTTTGGCTTGGCACGGGGTTTGAACTAAAGTAGTGGCGACTCTGCACCTTCTCTCACATTGGTATGGATTTACCAAGACCCTGAGTTCAAATGCCAGGATAGGAAACAAAACTAGCAGAAATTCCAAATAAGGGAGCTTTATTTTTTAATTTAGTTAAATAAATAAATTATTTATTTATTTGTTTGTTCTTTTTTTTTTTTGCCAACCAAGGGTCTAGAACTCAGATCATGGCAATACTGCCTAAGCTTTGATATCCCTAGGCTGGGCTGCAGCCTCTGGACCCATAGCAAATCCTGGGATCCCAAGCCAAGAGGGCTTGCAGGAAGAAAAAAAAGTGGAACAGCACCAAAAGTAGTGAGCTGCAGAGGGTTGGGAGGTTTATAATTTTTTTCTTTGCAGGGTGATCCTACTGGTTCTGAATGACATAGCTGCAAAGTGGACCTGACCTGCCATTGCTGAAGGCTGGCAGGCTATCAAGGAAGCCATAGGCCCACCTGTCAATATAGGCCCCAGGTTCAAATCCCTGTCCTGACACCTACCAGTGGTGGAGATCCCAAGAAACTCATTCCTATGCATAGGATACTGATTGAAAGAATAGTTCGTGTATTGGTTTAGTCTAAAATTGGATGCAAGAATCCTAGGATGCTGATTGATCTTAATTAATAGTTTATTAAGCATGAAAAGCATAATATTGCTTCAATGGAAGTATAATAAATACCTAAGAGTTGGTAGGAAAGTAATAGATGTCATTTAATAATTCACAGTCCGCTCTGGCACTTTTTACCATGTATCACTGTTTTGGCCAAACCTGGGCCTCATTCTCAGCACCTGGGAACCACCTGGCTAGAGGCTGCCAGGTTTACACTCACCCATTCATGAATTTGGCCTGCTAGGCCCTGAGTTCATATCCTAGCACTGTGAAAATTTAATCTTGAATTAAGAAGCCGACTGTGACACGTTTTCCTTTTCTGGGAGAGCCCTGCGTTTCAGGCATGATGGAGAACACATCTAAAAATCTAGATGTTATGTGATAGGATATAAATAATATAATAAATGGTATAGGTGTCATCAGAGTCAATAAAATAAATGGTAAATAAATGAATAAAACAAGAAATAAAATGAATAATCACACAAAACACGGTATGGACTGAACATCTATATGGAAGTATAAACCCTACCACACTAAACATGATATGGACTGAACATCTGTATGGAAGTATAAGTGCTATCTTTAAAATGTATATAAGGAGTATGTTTTCCAGGCCTGAGGCTTGAATTCAGCCACCATACTAAGATGGTATGGAGGGAGATCCCAATATATTAGTTTATGGACCTAGGAAGAGTTATGGAATGAGATTGATGTCATCATTGAATCAGTAGATCATACGTGATGGGAGTAGGAAATGATAGGCAAGAATCATGGGGTATTGCTTATTTGCAATGAAGATTTGATGAAGCATGACAATAATCATCAGTTGTGAAACGGAGGCATTAGGAAAGATCCAAGAATCGGTATTCACACAGTAGATTCAATTCCATCACAGGTGGCCATCTCTCCTACTCTCTCTATATATGTACTTATTTGCATACTACCTTCAGCTTATGAATGGATGACTGCTGTGCACCCTCACCCTACCCCCACCTGGGTGCTCAATCTCAGAGAACAGCCTAGCTCCTTAGTGGCTCACAGGCTGGTGTGCTCACGTGGACCCATTCACCTCTTGGGCCTGCTAGGCCCTAAGTTCAGACCCCAGCACTGCCAAAAGAATCATCCTGATGTCAGAAGCCAATCGTTGCACCTGTTTTCCTTTCCTGTGCAATTTCTGGGTCTCAGCTAGGATGGAGAATGTATGGGTTACCCTGTGGCCATGGGAACTGGTAGTCATCCATGTCAGCACAGTTATACCTGTCATCATGTACTCAAGAAAATACACACTACATCCATGAATAGCATACAAAATAGAGGGAATAACTACACTAACTGATTGATGCAGTCCACACACAGATGTGAATATACATCTCATGTTTCAATGATGGGTTGATGTCTATTGTGGCCTCCCTGGGGCTTGATCTCAGTTCTGGGAACAGCCCAGCTCCTTCATGGCTCACAGGCTGGAGTGTGCACGTGGACCCATTGGCCATTTGGGCCTCCTAGGCCCCAAGTTCAAATCCCAGCACTGCCAAAAATTCACCCTGATGTGAGAAGCCAGTCTTTGCAGCTTTTTTTTCTGTGCTGTGCATGTTCTGGGTCTCAGCTAGGATGGAGAATGCATAGGCAACTCTCTACTTATGTGAATAGATTGTCATCCAGGTCAACACAGTTATATTTGTCATTCTATACTCAAGAAAATACACACCACATCAATGAACAAGGCAAAATAATGAGAATGACCACATAGAACGCAAGGTACTGCCCACCCATGTATGGAAGTAGAGGTCCTCTGTTTAAATTGGGAATTTATGACTCTATTGGCCCCCACTCTGGGGGGGATCGATCTCAGGTCCTGGAAACGGCCAAGCTCCTTAATGGCTCACAGGGTGGTGTGCTCACCATGTCCCATTCACCAATTGGGCCTGCTAAGACATGAGTTCAAATCCCAGCACTGCCAAAAGCTTCACCCTGATGTGAGAAGCCAATTGATCCATCTGTTTTCCTGTCGTGTTAAAGTCCTGGGTCTCAGCGCAGATGGAGAATACTATATAGGCAACTCTATAGCCATGGGAATAGGTTGACATCCATGTCAGCACAATTATATCTGTCAGCATATTCAATAAAACATACAATACATCGATGAATAAGACATAAAATAAAAAGAATAACTACACTGAATGCAAGTTACACAACATACCTGTAGGTAAAGAGTGATCCTATTTTTTAAAAAGGTGGGCTTGTTATTTTGTCCAGTGCTGGGGCTTCAAATCAGGCCCTGGACCTGGCCTGACATTCTAGTCTTCAAGGATGGTGAGCTTCCCCTTCCATCATAGTTCAACAGAGCTACCCAGACCTGAATTCACATCCCAGCAGACAAAACTTTCATCCTGATGTCAGAAGCCAGTCGTTGCAAATGTTTTCCTCTCCTGTGAAAGTTCTGGATCTCAACTAGGATGGAAAATGAATGCATAGGCAACCCTATAACTATGGGAACAGGTTGTAATCCATGTCAGCACAGTTTTACCTGTCACCAATAAAATACACAATACCTCCATGAATTAGGAACAAAATAAGGAGAACAAGTGCACTGAATGCAAGATGCTGCCCACAAATGTATGTAAATATAGATCCTATGTTTAAATTATGAATTTATGACTATTTGGCCCTCCCTGGCACTCGATGTCAGGTCCTGGGAATGGCCTATCTCCTTCATTGCTCACAGACCTGTGTCCTCACCTTGACCCTTTCCTCAATTGGGCCTGCTAGGCTCTGAGTTGAAATCCCAACACAGTGAAAATATGAATCCTGATGTGAGAAGCCAATCGATTCACGTATTTTCCTGTCTTGCGAATGTCTTGTGTCTCAACTAGGATGGAGAAAGCATAAGAAACCCTATAGACATGGCAATAGGTTGTCATCCATGTAAACACTGTTATATCTGTTACGATACTCAGTAAATACACAATATCTCCATGGATAAGACACAAAATAAGAAGTACCCCAAACACGAGATGCTGTCCACACATATATGTAAATATAGATCCTATGTTTAAACAATGAATTTATAACTATTGTGGCCCACCATGGGGATCAATGTCATATCCTGGGAATGGCCTTCCTCCTTAGTTGCTCACAGGATGGTGTGTTCACATTGACCTATTTGCCAATTAGTCCTGCTAGGCAATAAGTTCAGATTCTAGCACTACCAACAATTGGATCATGGAGTAAGAAGCTGAGTGTGAAACTTGTTTTCCTTTTCTCTGAGAGTCCTGGGTGTCAGGCATGATGGAGAACACTTCTACAAATCTAGATGCTATGTGATAAAATGTCATTAATGTAATAAATGGAATGGGTGTCATCATAGTAAAATCAATGGTAAATAAATGAATACAACAATAAATACAAGGATCAACCACACCAAACTTGTATGGACTGAACATCTATAGGTAAGTACAAAGCCTATCTTTATATAATTAGTATGTTTTCAGAGGCTGGGCTTGAATTCAGGCCTAGTGAACAGGCCTGAAATTCTTACCTTCAAGTACAATGAGCTTCCCCTTCATCCACTGCAGATTTACCCAGACCCTGAGTTCAAATCCAAAACCTGGCAGAATAAATGGTGGAAATTGCAATCCAGGGAGCTAATTTTATTTTATTTTATTTTTTCCCAGAGTGGGGCTTGAACTCAGCTTCGATCACCCTAGGCTGAGGTGCAGCCACTGGACCCACAGCTGATCCTGGGATCCTAGATCCCTAGGCCTTGAAGGGAAAAAAAAATTACAGGAAAAATGTGGAGATGGCCTTTTTATGTTTTCTTCCTTTGTGAGGTGACCCTCCTGGGTCCGAATGACATTGTTGCAAAGAGTATTTTACCTTGCATTGCTGAAGGCTGGTGGACTATCGGGGAAACCATAGGACCACGTGGCAACATAGGCCCTGATTTCAAATCCCAGTCCTGACACCTACCAATGGCATGAGATACTAAGAGACTCGTTCCCATCCATAGGAATGTTATCAATGTCAGGTTGAATGAGTTGATCGTGAATGATTCTCCTATAAAATTAGACAAGATGATTTGCGGAAGCTGATTGATTTTATTTAATATTTATGAAGCATTAAAAGAATACTATTACTTACAGGAACGCAATAATTTCAGGACACTGATTTTAATTAATAGTTTATTAAGGATGAAAACAATAACATTAATTACATGGAGGTATAATAAATACCCCAGAATTTGTAGGAATGTAGTCTATATAACTGAATAATGTATAGATATCTTTGGCACTATATAAACATATTTTTATTAGTGTACTGTCATCCGCATGTCAATCTGTTCATATTTTGTCAACCTCTGGGGCTTGATTTCAGGTCCTGGGAACTGCCTGTCAGCTCAATTTGCCCCAGGATGGAGTGTTGACACTCACCCATTCATGAATTTGGCTTTGTAGGCCATGAGTTCAGATGCCAGGACTCCCAAACAATTAATTGTGGAGTAAGAAGCTGATGGTGACACATTTTTTTTCCTTTTCTTTGAAAGTCCTGGGTGTCAAGTATAAAGTGGAATACATATGCAGACCTATAATCCTATGTAATCGATGTAATCAATGTTCTATGTGTCCTAATAGTCAATAAAATAAACGGTCAATACAAGAAAAAGACAAAAAAAGAATAACTATACTAAGTGTAATATGGAGTGAACATATGTATATGAATATAAATCATATATTTAAAATGTACATGAATAGGATGTTTTTTAGTGCTGGGGATCCAATTCAGGACTAAAGAACAGACTTGAATTTCCTGACTTCAAGGAGGCAAGCTTCCCCTTCCCACACAGTGCAACAGAGTTACCCAGACAATGAGTTCAAATTCCAATCCTGGCAGATGTGAGGTCGAATTCTTAGGTATTTCATTCTGCCTCCATTTAATGAATGTGATTGTTTAAATGCTTAATTAAGTATTAACTAAAATCGATCAGTGTCCTAGGATATAATTGTGTATAATTTGATCCTAGAATCATTCAAGAACTACTCATTCAATCTTGACATTGATCACATTCCATGGGTAATCTTATGGATAAGAATGAGTTTCTTAGGTTCTCCTGCCATTTGAAGGTGGCAAGACCAGGATTCCTGCTGTGGGCTCCAGCTCCCACTACTTCAACCCGAGGATAGAGACCTCACAGGTCTGTGCCAGAACATCAGCAAGACCAATGATTAGGCAGGCACCAGTGGCTCTCAGCAGTCCTCCTTTATACTTACAAGTCTGTGATAAGAGGATCATGGTCAAAGTCACCCTAGGCAAGAAAGTCCATGAGACCCCTGTCCAACTTCAATGTCAACAAAGTCAGAAGTAGAGCTGTGTGGCTCCAGTGGTAGAGGGCTAGTCTTGAGCAAAAGCAGCTTACAGACTTTGCCTAGATCCTGAGTTTAAGGTCCAGGACTGACAACAAACAGACATACACAGCAATCTAAAGCCAGTCACCCTCTTGTCCCCAACTGAATTGGACAGAGTTCCCTGGGAAAGGGGCTGGGGGAGCCATTGTCATCTTCACTCTACCCATTCTGCCTGCATCACAGGATTCCGGCCACACTCCCATTCTTTCATGGTTCTTTCTGACCAATGGGATATAAGGATGGTGGTCACACCCAAATCTCATGCTGCCTGATAGCACTGGGATTCCTCTGTTGGTTGACACCACTACCAACTCTTGAGGAAGGTAGTGGTGGCTGAGTGGTGATCAAGAGACTCAAGCCATAGGAGGAGAGACCTTGCTCAGCCCCGCCACGCACCTGCCCACACCCCGGTCCCCTTCAGCATTCCGTGTGGCACTGCATTTCAAACCGAGCACTGCTTGCTTGGACCCATGGCACCTCTTGGAGTCCTCAAGTGAAGGCATGCCACAGGCAGGCTTGTGGCCCCAACCTGGTCCAGGTCCCCCTGTCTCTGCTCCAGGCCTGAGTATTTGCCATGCTACTGCCTTCACTGCTCGAACCCATCAGAGCTGCCTCCAACATCTTCTCCCAGCAGCACATGTGAGTGGCCTCCTCCTGGGCCCATCCCCTGTGACCCCCACACCACACATTTCCCCCCCCTCCCGACTGGACCTCCAGCTCCCCCATGCCCTAGACTCTGGCCAGGGCTCTGCCACAAATGTGCCACAGGGGTGGGGGTGGGAGTGGGTGTTGAGCAGGGTATCCCACCCCATCCCTAGCTGCCAGTGTCCCAGGAAACAGGGAGATGTAGGGATTGTTGAGGAGGGGGCACCACAGAGCCCCTGGCCTGGAGCAGTGGGAGCCACACAGCCATGCATCTGCACGCTTCCTCTTCCTGGTGGGAACCTGGTGGCTTTAGTCAGAAGTGGGGAGCAGCACCTCCACATCTGTCTTCTTGGGTCTTTCCCTTTTTTCTGGGGGTTGGGAGTGTTGTATGCAGAAGATAGGTCTCTCTTGCTATGTGAGCGCTTGTCCTCTGTGCTAGGTCACAATTTCACCTGAAGAGAGGGTCCCAGAAGAGCCCATTAGGGAAGTGAGAGTGTTGGGGGTCAGAGCAGAATGTGAATATCTGGGAGAAACACCCCCCAAACACACATACACATATACCCAGCCTGTCCCCTCCCCCAACTGTCAACAGTTCTGACAGAGTGATCACATTTCCCAGCTCTGCCAGTTTCTGCTGGTGTTCCCAGTCCATCTGGTCTCCTTGTCCTTCCCACGAATCTACCATGTGGCCCAGAAGCATGTATGCTGGAAGTAGGGAGTAAAGTCCATGTATGTAGCCTATAGGACCCCATCCATTTCCCCAATACTGCTCCCACCTGGGGTCAGACACCCCTCTGGGGTCACCATGAGCCCCTGATTATTTCCTCTCCTGGCTCTGAGGAGCCACTTGTCTTGGGACTCCTTCACCCAGCGTCCTGGCCTAGGGTTTTGGTGAATGGTGAGTCAAGGATCTGGCCCTGGAGAAAGGGATAGGCAGGGTGGCGCTGCATCATTAGCGTGGTGCTCCCCTTGGGTGGGAGCTCTTGATTCCTCCAAGGGAAACCCCGTGCTCTAGCTTGTACATTGTCCCAGATGAGGAACCAACAAACTCTGGAGAGGCACTGCTATGAATCTGTGTGTGTGTGTGTGTGTGTGTGTGTGTGCTGCATCATTAGAGTGGTTCTCCACTTGGGTGGGAGCCCCTGATTCCTCTAAGGGAACCCCTGTGCTCCAGCTTGTACATTGTCCCACATGAGGAACCAACAAACTCTGGAGAGGCACTGCTCTGAGACTGTGTGTGTGTGTGTGTGTGTGTGTGTGTGTGTGTCTGTGTCTGTGTCTGTGCATGAGAGAGAGAGAAGGAGAGAGAGAGATATCATCTTCCTCCTTGTATAATCTGACTGTGCTCAGGTGAGTGATCATTTGGAAAACTGCAGGTGCTGCATGGAGGAGTCTTCTGTCACTGGTCTGGATTTGTGTGTGTGTGTGTGTGTGTGTGTGTGTGTGTGTATGTGTGTGTAGAAGTGGGTTTAATAAGAGGCTGGGTCCTCTGGTAACTTCTGCCTGCTACATTTGGGGGATGCATGGGATTTGTGGCTGAGGTCTGGGGGCCTGGAAGTGTGAGACGCTCGAAGGGGACTCAGCAACACTAAATTATAAGACCAAGGGAACTTTGTGCCTTGGAGCTGTCTACTCCTTTGGGCCTGGTTGGTGGCAGCTGGAGCTTGGGAGGACCTGAGTATGGGGCCTACAGGGGTTGGCTTCCCAGGCAGACAGAGAGCATGGCCAGCACTTAGTAAGGATCTGAGTCCTGCTGGTATGGAGTGCACCAGCATAAGTCAGACTCTGGGTTTTCTCATCATGACTTCTGATGGGTGAGGCCAAACCTATTTTAAATCTTTTGCTGTGATCTTCATATCTCAGCCTCCTGAGTAGCTAAGATTATACAAATGAGCCTCTGCCACTGGGACTCTCGTTCTTTTTGTTGTATTAGGGTTTGAACTGAAGGCCTTAGGCTTGCCAGTCAGATCTTCTACCACGGTATCCAAGCCATTCTGTCTTGGGCATTTCAGAGATAGAGACTCACTCAATATGTGCTCAGGCTGGGCTGGATCGTGGTCCTCCTATCTATGACAGATGTGTTCCACTAGGCCCGGTCCTCCTTAGTTGAGATGGTAGACATATAGCACCATGCTCAGTCATCGGTTTAGATGATTGTCCCAAACTTAGTTTACAGCAGCCGTAAGGCTCTGGGTTGGTCCTCCACCATTGTACCTCAGTCTCCTCCTGGGTCAGTTGTGAGGAAACAAGGGATCAATAAAGGGGGATCTCTGGAGCAGGGCCAGGCACAGAGGGAGCGGATGTCAGATAAGGTTCTTGGCAATTCTGTGAGCATACGACAGTAAGATAACTGGGAAAGGGCTCAGATGGGGCCTGTTATTAGTGGTGTGACATGTTCGGGATTATGAAACAAAACATGATTCCCTTTCATCATTATCCTATTCCCATGAGGAAGGAAATCCTTCACTGTGTTCAGTTTTGTAGCTGGGGAAAATGAGGCACAGAGAAGCCAGGTGACCAACTCATGACCTCCAGTTGACAGAAAGCTTAGCCTGACTTCTTTGCCATGGTTCCTACGAGAATGTGTGGTATTCAGTACACTTCTTGTGATGGGAAGTCCACTTCTTGTCAGTCGTGGGACTTGAACTCTGGGCATGGGTGCTGTCCTCGAGCTCTTCAGCTCAAGACTAGCACTCTACCACTTGAGCCACAGTGCCACTTCCAGTTTTCTGGTGGTTCTTTGGAGATAAGAGTCTCATGGATGTTCCTGCCTGGGCTGGTTATGAACCATGTTCATCATACCTCACACACTTAGTTAGGATTATAGTCCTGAGCCACGGGCACCCGGGTTAATTGTAATTCCTTCTTTTCTCTCTCTCTTTCTCTGACAGGAACTGGTTGAATGGGTGCTGAAGAGGTGGCTCAGTGTCCCTATGTGGCTGGAACCCAAGGTGGCCCTCTCATTTTGGAGGTGGGCTGTGGGTCAGAAACTGTCTCAGTCAGCCTGTTGAACCAGCCCTATGAGGTAAGCCCCTCTGTGCCCTGGCTAGACTGTGACAGTTGTTCATTGTCCATCCAGCCTTATTGGACTTAATATTGTTTTCTACGTCCTTTTCTAGCAACTGGCCAAAATTATGATACATAGTTATGGAATGAAAATATAATACCATATTAAGAAAGTCATTTAGAGCTCTGGGAATGTGGCTTCATGGTACGGTGATTGCCTACCATGCATGAAAACCTGAGTTCAATTCCTCAGTACCACATAAACAGAAAAAGAAACACTGGGATTGGTGCTGTGCCTCAAGTGGTAGAGTGCTAGCCATGAGAGAAAGAGAAAGCTCAGGAATAATTCCCTAGCCCTGCGTTTAAGCCCAGGGACTATAGGACTGGCAAAAAAACAAACCAAAAAACATAAAAAACATTTAGTTAGTAAATGCAAAATAAATAATCCATACTTGGAATATATATTGCTCCTTCCATACTAATAGCTGACAATACTCCCTAACTCATGTGCTTTACCTATATTAGGATACTGTGTTGAAAAAAAAAAGTTTTGTTCATTAGGTCACAACAATTAATGCTAGGAATGTGCTTAGATGTCAGGTGAAGATTAATTCTGGAAATTCGAAGATTCCAGGCTTTTGAGGGGGTCACTGCTAATCACAATGAGAAGGATAGTCTAAATGAGATTTGGAAATCTTTTTTGTCAGTCATGGCATCAAAAAGGCAGAGGCAAATTATCAGTTGGGACAAGAGAAGGAATAACTCTAGAAGAAAGGAACAAATGATAGTAACTAGTGCATACCAGAAACCATTCTAGGGAACCATTTTTGGTTATTGAAGAACTAGTTATCAACCAGGCTTATTCTTCATTGCCTTTAGCATTCTAAATCTCTTAGGCTAGTTCTTAATCTCTGTGTGATAAATGTATCTCCTCCTATGTTGTTTTTCCATACCTGATCCCTTTTGGTTTCTAAAAATCTCAGTCTCTCCTAATACTAAATACACCTACACAGATGGAAAGGGGTTGCTAATGTAAGGGTCGCATAGCTCATGAGTCATTAAAGTAACAAAATGGAATAGGAGGACTTATTTATTGTTACCTCAATTTTTCTGAAAAGTTGCCATGTCATCATTTGATTCAAATTTCCATTATTTGTCTACATAGTGTCATTAAGTGCACTAAGTGGAAATATGAGCTGTATACTGGTGGGTTAAGTCTGTAATCTTAGTTACTCAGGAGGTTGAGACCACAGTATTGCAGTTCAAAGCCAGCCTGCTCTGGAAAGTCCATAAGAATCTTATTTTCAATTAACCACCAGAACCCCAGATGTGGTGTCATAGCTAAAGTGGTAGAGCACTGAGCTTGAACTGAATAGCTGAAAGACAGCACCCAGGATCAGAGGTCAAGCCCCACGACCAAGAAAAAGTGCAAATATGACTTTAAGTTTCCCCAAAAAGGAAGGACAAGGTCAATAGTAATCTTGCAAAGCAGAAAAAAATAATACCAAAATGATTCAGTGTACTTACTTTTGCTGAGTTATTTAAGTTATGGCTTCTTAGTTGGACATATTGTCTTCTTTTAAAAATTGTAAAATATTAGCTTTATAATAAACTTCATTTAGTATTTCTTGGTTCAAAACAGAAGTCTTGATGCAGTTGATGTCATTTGGCGTTTTTCTTTTGCCAGTCATGGTGCCTGAACTCTGGGCCTGGGCAATGTCCCTAAGCTCTTCAGCTCAAGGCTAGTGCTCTACCACTTGAGACACAGCACCACATTCAGCTTTTTCTGCTCTTGTGGTGATGAGGAATTGAACCCAGGGCCTCATGCATTCAAGGCAAGCACTCTACTCCTCAGTCACATTCTCAGCCCATCACTTGGCTTTCTTTCTATCTCAGTTCAAAGCAAACCCAGGCAGGAGAGTCTGTCAAACTCTCATCTATAATTAACCACCAAAAAGTCCAGAAGTGGAGGTTTGGCTCAAGCAGTAAAGTACTAGCTTTGGGGGCAGGTGGGCAGGAAAGACATCTATTCAGGGACATGGTCCAGTCTCTGGGAGCAAGCCCCAGAGCCAGCACAAACTAAACAAGCAAGCAAACAAAAAACCCAAGGTATTTCTTTGGGACCCTCCTTAAAGGAGTACTGGTCTGAGAAGGGACTGCTTTGGCTGATTAAACTCACTGGATCCTGATTTTTTGGAATCCTTATTGCTATGGAGAACTCAGGACCAGACTAAAGGAATGGATAACTACATCCTGCAACAAGAGACTCATCTCAGGAGTGAAATGTCCATCTCTAAAGCACTTTAAAATCTCCATGCCTTTTTTTCTTTGCAGTAGAATACTTTTAAAACAACGTTATTTTCTTTTGTTCTATGCTGGACCTCAAATGGCACATTATTTCCTTTTGTAATACTCTCAACCAGAAGTTTACAAACAAGTTTTATATGAGTAAAAAGCACACTCGAAAAATCAGGGACAGAGTTTCCCTCAAGCCTTGGAACCTTTAACTGTACAGTAAAAAGGAAAGCACAAATTAACTTGAACTTTGTCATACCTCTACGTTCAATTCCTCTCCTGGGATCAGTTTCCACATCCAGTAATAGGTCCAGTAACAACTTATGGTGTTGCATGAGGTATAATGTTTACTGGCTTCATTGAAAAAGCACAAGGACACCTTTGGACATCATGTAGCAGTGTTTCAGAGACAACTTAGTAAAGAGAAAATATGAAATTTAAATTGCTTATAAGTACATTATCCATGAGTACATTGAGTTCAAACTTCATAAATGCTCTGTAAATTAAGGCGAATTTTAAATGGGAAGAGCGTTCTCAGATCATTTTTTTTGTGAGTGTATGTGCTGTGCATTATTTTCTAAGTGAACAAGAGTTAAAAGGAAGAGAAACAATAGCAATAATAGGAGAAGGAGAAGTTCTTTGTTTAAGGGTTCAATAGAATATAGAAGGCTGTACAAATAAGACAACATTGAAACAATGAAGCCAAGTTCAGTATGTAGATTTACAGAAGTGATCTAGAGAAAGCATTTCTCCTACGTGGAACATGAAGTATGAGGCCACTCCCTTTCTAAATCACACGTCCAATCGTGCAAATTTGTAAAAAGTAGAATAGAAGTATGATTCTGGTTCAATGCCAGTCAGATATAAGAGAATGGACTTAACTGGAAAAAAAGTCCATCCTGAAAGAGCAGGGATTATACTAGCAATGAACCTGGAGGCAAAGATCATATTTCTTTATATTTCCTATATATATATACATATATATATATATATATATATATATATGTGTGTGTGTGTGTGTGTGTGTGTGTGTGTGTATGTGTATATATACGTATATATATACATATATGCATATATATATATATATATATATATATATATAGTTGTTGTTGTTGGTCGTGGCACTTGAACCCTGGGCGCTGTCCCTCTGCTATTCAGCTCCAGGCTAGTGCTCTACCACTTGAGCCACAGTGCCACTTCCAGTTTTCTTGTAGTTAATTAGAGAAAAGAGTCTCCGGGACTTTCCCACCCGGGCTGGCTTTGAACCTCAATACTCAGATCTCACTGCCACCTAGATTAAGATCACATTTCTAACAGTGTATATTCAGCATATGTAATGTGTATGTTCATCTATCTTTATATGAATTCTTGAGTTAAAAATCTGGGCTACAGGTTAGACTTAACACTCACAAAAATGTTTGTAGTTTAAAAGTTGATACTCCTGGAAAAATAAAACTTAAGGATGTAAAGGAGTCTGGGAAGTTCAGTTTGCACCCAGTCTGGGCAGAACAGTCTTTGAGACACTATCTATAATTAACCAGCCAAAGCTGAATTGGAAAAACATTTCAAGTCATGGAATACCACTCATGAGCAAGATTGTTGAATAAGAGCTTGAGGCTTTTGCATACATACACACAAACATACGCATACACACAGAGGCACTTTTATGTGCACACATGAATACACAAATGAAACAACTTTCAGAATATGTAGAAAACTTAGAAAGCAATAGAAAATATGTCCTGCGTAAAACTAGAATCAAGTGATAAATTTTAATATTAAAAAGTCCTCAAGTGAACTTTCTTCAAAAAAGTTTGAGACTATTACATAGGTAGGGACCAGAGTTAGTAAGAAAGTCAAGTAATCATTATTAGAGGGATCGGATCCATGGAGGAATGAATCAGAGACCCCTGCATGTGCATCAGAAAATGTTCATATCCTGTGTCAAATGTTAGAACATCTTTCAAAATTGTACATAAACAATCTGAATAGTCAATGGATAAGATCATCAGAGAAGTTCAGAATTGCTAGTGTGTTTCTAGATTAAATAAAACAACAAACTATGGCTGGGCAATATGATACAAGCCAGGAATTCTAGCACTCAGACTAAGACAGGAGATTAGAGAGTGGAATTACATAGTGATACCTTCCCTGGACCAGGTAGTATAATTTTGTCTCAATAAAACAAACCAAATTACAAGAAAGTAATACACAATTGGAAGTTTGGGCTAATTTTGTCATTATGTTTTGAGAAGTCAAGTTTCCTATTGAAATGCAATTGATATATAATCCTCAGTTGTATTTTAAATCTCTCTTCATTAAAGAACATTATTAGATGCAAAATAACTTGTGATTCCCATCCAAAATTTGAAAAAGTAAGTAAGCGTCATTCTGTTGGATGCCAAAGAAAGGATGAAGGTTTACAAAACTTAAGCCCGGAGAAATAGCACAGTTTGTCTACTGTAGGAATTTGTGGACCTTGCAAAATTATAATTTAGATTCAAAATAAATAGTTTGTTTTTTTTGTAATTCCATATTCTATTGGATATTACAAAATTCTTTTTAAATAGAGGTTTTAACTGACAAATTCACAAATGATTCTAGCATTCTGTTTGCCTAGAATATTCTTTCAAGAGAGTTATAATTATAAAATGATAATGTGAATAATCTAGACAGAGTTGCCAACAAATGGATGATATTAATTTATAAATTTAGAAAAAGCATTTTTTGAGGTTTTGGTATAACATGGTATGAAGAGAATAATTGTGTGACATCTTCTTTCATCTACTTATATGTTACACAGGAAGCAATTTCGTTAATTATATGTCTCTGTATACAATGAGAAAAATGCTAGGTTTGGGTTCATTTTTATTTTATTTTTTTGGGGGGGGGAGTCAGGTCCTGAGGCCTGAACTCTGGGCCTGGGCGCTGTCCCTCAGCTCTCCAGCTCAAGGCTAGCGCTCTACCACTTGAGCCACACGCCATTTCCGGCTTTATTTCTTTTTGCTTATGTGGTGCTGAGGAATCGAACCCAGGGCCTCATGTGCGCAAGGCAAGCGCTATACCACTGAGCCACCTTCCTAGCCCAATTTTTGTTTTTGTTTTATTGGTTTGACCTAGGGCTTGAACTCTGGGCCTTGACACTGTCTTTGAGCTCAAGGCTCCTGCCCTACCACTTCAACGTCAGTGCCACTTGTGTCTGGCTTTTTCTGAGAAGTTTATTGGAGATAAGAGTTTAAGGGACCTTCCTGCCTGGATGGGCTTTGAACCATAATCTTCTGTTCTTAGTATCCTGAATATCTATGATAGTTAAAAAAGTATAAATGTAAATAATATTTGCAAGAGCTCTGATCTCAAGAATACCACTGGGGGAAAATTGATGCAACTGAGTTTATTGTGGTGTTCTTTGCAGAACAAGGAGGGCATCACAATACCAGAGGTGCAGTATTTTTTCACAGTAGAGATAAGTTATTCATGATGTAAAATAAGGAAATTTTAAGGTGCACCTTACAAGTTGGAAACTGTTGGGCTAGGATGACTTTATGGCATAAAGCTTGGGATTGCTAACTCTTGAAGAATTATTACAGATGCTTCATAGTTTTATCCTCTACAAGAATGTGGCTATTTTTCTGTTGACTTCTCAATGTGTAACACACCATTGGAAACTGCATCTATTGCAGAATTACATAACATGAAAACAAGTACTGTTTTGAATCTCTCAGGTATGGAATGTTCAGAATTTGAAAATGAGTAGTTATTAGTCATAGGAATTTTGAAGAACACATATATTCTTTCCTAACAACTTATTTAATTTTAAAAGTTATGGGTTTCCATAGAATTAAACTGTTTATGTGTATGAAAGTACTAAATTTATTTTTTTCCAAAATATGCAAGTATATTGTGAAGTATATTGTCTAGTTGGATAACATTCAAGCTGACGACCTTCTGATAAAGAAAGGGTAATTAAATCATATTAGATGCCAAATAGTATTGATTTTTAAAATTTTACTATATAAAGAATAATATTAACTATACCAATACAGTGAAATTTTATTTTATGCAGCTTATTTTTTTAAATTTAATTTTATTGTCAAAGTGATGTACAGTCGGGTTACAGTAATTGTAAGGTAGTGAATACATAACTTTTCAAACTTGTTACCCCCTCCCTCACTTTTCTCACAGTTTTCCTTCACCTACGTACCCCTCACAAGTTGTAATGTATATTTACTACATATTGTCTTGTGAGTATTGTTAATGCATTGGTTTGGCCTTTGTCATTTGTGTCACCATTGTGATGTTCCTCTTCCCTTCCCTAATTAAGGTAAATGTATACACAATACACAGGGTACCAAAATCAAATACAGCAAGGGATAAACCAAAGGGGAAAAACCAAAGAAAATAGAAATCACATAATACATAAAAAGCAACAACCGCAAATAATAATCTCTGATTCCATATCTTGGAGTTCATTTTGTTCAACATCAGCTTATGTGGTCATATATATGCATAACAAAGCCACTGGAAAATAATAATTGTATAAATATATCGTGAAAACAACATGTTAACTGTTTTTCATGGTAAGGGGGTATTAGGATTGGTGAATTCGCAGTTTTGATAAAGGAATTTCAAAAGAGTTTTAAAAATATGACACGTAAATTTTAATTGTTCAAACTTTTAAACAACGTAGCCTATTAAGAAAATTTAAAATTGCCTGGGAAAATAGGCTTTCATGCAAAGAAATCCATGGAGATTTAGTGGAGAGGGAGCAATATGAGTGAAGATGACTCATTTTCACACTAAACAAACAAACCTCAGAAACCTTGCTGTAAATCCTGTAGCTTTCCTTGAAAACTGTCCTTACCCAGGAAATATTCTCTCACTGTGTGAAACAAGGTTATAGTGCAATTTAATTCAAATTTCTTTACAAAAAGACATCAAAATTTGTGAATTGACCTTTAATTACCAAACAGTAATTCTCTGAAAAAGATAATTTGGGTCAAAATACTTAGGGAGAAAGTGCCCTCCACAATGAAAAAAGGTATTGGGTTTACACTTTTGGTTTGTAATACTTTCCACAATGTCTTTGCCCGTGAAGCACTGAAACACAGAAAAAAATCTGATTGGATACTTCCAACCAGTGATTTCACATTTCTAATTGGCTCACAAATATAAATCCTTATTAAAATGAGATAGTGAAGACTTCTCTTTTTACATAAGACAAAAAGTTTTTGGTTCAGAAAAGAATTGAGCACATGGAAAAAGTAAGAAAACAGTGTTCTTAGAAGCACTAGCTAAGAAAATTGGCTTCAGCAGTGGAGGGAGGCCAAAACTTTTTGATATAAATTGTAATATTTTTGCTACCTAAAGTGATTTTACAGAGCCGATTTGGCTCACTAAAATGCAGAACGGATTGAGTGAAGACATGAAAATAAATCTCACATCCAAAGAGGCAACTTAAAAGAGTTTTAAAGGAGAAACCATGAAGATGTAGCAGTCGGGGAGGCCTTAGAATCCTTCAGCTTCACTAGACTTGGAGCCAAGAAGCTGTGATTAATTGGAAATCAGGCAAGAGCTAAGAGGAGGACATAGAAGTAGGACATAGAAGCATTGTCCTTTGTAACAGGCACTGCCATCCAAGGTATGGGTGATTGAACTTTATTCTCTGCCATACATCTTGTTGATCAAATGCAAGACTAAGAGAAAAATAATCTATTGAAATAATTTTGCAAAGAATAATTTCACTGTTCCTGATATGGTATCTAAGGACACTCTTAAGTGAGAAGATAAAAGTGGAGTATTCTGCGGTTTCCTCTAAGCATCTTGTTATCAAAACATATCTTTGAGGTTAGAAGTGATTGAACCAAAAAGTGGTGGAGTACTTATGTTTGTGGGCACTTTAGACACAAGAAGACTTTCTTTTTCTTTCTTTTTTTTTTTTGGGTCCAGTCGTGGGACCTGAATTCTGGGCTTGGGCGCTGTCCCTCAGCTCTTCAGCTCAAGGCTCGCGCTCTACCACTTGAGCCACAACACCACTTCCGGTTTTTTTCTTTTTGCTTATGTGGTGCTGAGGAATCAAACTCATGGCCTCAAGCATGCAAGGCAAGCGCTCCACCACTGAGCCACCTTCCCAGCCCAACACAAGAAGACTTTCAAGGTAAAAGAAAAACGGATATCCAAATATTTGTGATCACAGTTTCTTGGACTGGTTTTTTTGGAGACAAAGTTTTACATTACATTTTGTCCTGATTATCATCAATGTTGGGTTTTTATGGCAACCAAATGCAGGGGTGAAGTTTAATGGACTCCCGTGAACAAGTAAACAGCATGATAAAAGAAATGGCAAATAATATTTAGTGAATTACTTTCACCAACTACTTTTCCAGAACAAAGAAGGAAATATATAACTCAAAATCAATTGATTTAAAAGTATGAAGAAAGAGTAGTGAAGAGAGATGAAAGAAAACATAGAGAATTGTTTTCTCTCCAGCAGAGTAATGGTTTCTTGATCTTTTCTATTGCATTCTATCTTCACAAGCTATCAAGTGTGGCTCAGGACTGCACTATCCAGTTCAGACAGAGAGAACTCACAGAAGGAAGATAACATTTGCAGCAGATAAAGTTGATTTATAACCTGAGGCAATCTATTTCTCTGTTCTAATTTCTCCCCTACTCCAAACTGCCCTCTTTGAATAATTTTGTTTGCTTGTCCCAAGACTTCCCTTCATTAACTGCTTAAAATTTTGAGAGGTCATATTCATACTCTCTAGAGATTGCTGTTTGGTTGTAATTTTTGTGTGATTTTTCACTGAATTTCAAAAGGTTGTGCAAGTGTGTTACAGTTAAATATGTCCATCTAATTGTCCAATGCTCCTGGATGAGATTCACTCCTATCATTGTCAACCAACTCCTTCTCCAAAATTTATTTCAGATTTACCACTTCCTTTATCACATGTGTACATTGATATTCTAGCTGTACTTGCCCCTTGTTCCATTTTTCATTCATTCTATGTATTTACTATTATTCCTCTCTGGCTTCAACTTCCTGATAATCATTCTGTTAAACTGTCTGTTAATAGTTTAAAAGGTTTATATACATTCCATGGAGTTTCAATCCTGCATATACTTGAACTTATGTCATCTTATATTTCCATAATTCATTCATCTGCTATAAGAATTCGTAAGACTGGAGACGTGAAGCACCTAGACATGATTTAATTCTCATCCATTTGGAAGATTAATCTTTAGTCAACAAGAAAGTTTAAAAATGGTTTAGAATGTATTCCAAACTACCAATTTTATAAATGACTTTGTACAATGGTGTGTGATTATTTTGTTATACATGGGATAATATTTTCTACTACATTTAAGTTTTGGAAAAAAGAAAATTAAAATTTAATATTATAGAGGAATATGATAGAAATAAAAGACAGATTTTATGTTTGTCACATCTCTGATGAGTACCCATATTCAAGACTTACTATGTTAGACAGATAGGGAAAACATAAAATAACATATGATAAGGCAACTATTTGGGACTTTTTAAAATGTACCTTATTAAATAATGAAATTTACTTTATTAGGTAACGTTTGGGTTTGAAATATGGGAGGCTGAGATATTTAACTAATTTTGAAAGACACCTAATGAATAACACAAACGGTGGGTGGTACTATTTCTACAGTTTAATGAATGGTTGAACCTGATTGGCATTAGTGCTGGGTAAGTAAATCAACTCTACTGTAACTCTATTGTAACTCTATTGCCACTAAGTATCATCTATTTGTCAAATGTTATTTTGGTGAATGTGATTTTTTTTGGTAGGTCGTGGGGCTTGAACTCTGGGCTTGGGCACTGTCCCTGTGCTGTTCAGCTCAAGGGGAGCACTCTACCACTTGAGCCACAGTGCCACTTCTGATATTTGAGTGGTTTATTGGAGATAAGAGTCTAACCGACTTTCCTGCCCGGGCTGGCTTTGAACTGTGATCCTCAGATCTCAGCCTCCTGAGTATTTAGGATTACATGCATGAGCCACTAGCACCTGGTTTGCGAATTTGATGTTTCAAAGTTTATTTGAAAAAGAATACACTTTCAGGAGATTAAATATTTTGAGAATGACAACATTTTTATACCACAGAACCAAGTTTTACTGAAGTACCTGTGTATTTTTTTATTGTGAAAATACTGTACACAGGGGTTACAATTACATGGACAAGATAATGAGTGCATTTCTTATCAAGCATTGTAGCCTCCTCCTTTGTTTCCCCTTCCCATCCCTTCGCATCCTCCCCCTGCTCCCCCGACCCGATCCTCCCCACCACCACCCCCCCGGACCAAAGTGGTAAAGTTTGTTTTTGACATGGCAACCTGTACATCTCACAGTGTTATTCAGCAATAAGGATCTTCTCAATTAATGGTTTTTTTGTGAATTACATTTGACCTCTAAGTCATGTTTTCCTGGCCTTTATAGACCAATTGTGGATCTATCCTTCCAGGAGCTATTTTTCTGGCCCACTTATGCTGGACTGAAATTGTTCATTAATCATTAGGGGAGGGGTATTAAAAATAATCTTGTGACACTTTGTGATCTTGTTCACTCATATGGGCTGGTCATTTGTAAATTGAAAGTTTGAATTGCAGTACTTTCTCTTAGATTTTGTGATCTCATCCTTCATTTTAAGTTGACTTGCATTTCACTATTGCTTACTGCTAATTCCTGCTTCTCAAGGAATTGAGGCCCTGAAATATTATAGGAAATGAGAAATTGACATGGATCTTCAATTACTTTCTATTGGCAGGTTGCCTGGGCCTAGTAGAGAAGTCTTGACCCTGTTATCTGATGATGTGGGTAACTGGGACATGGGATCCTAGAACCCATACATTTTGCAGAAGATAAATATCTTGCATACATGATATCAGAAAAATTTGCGTATAATCAATAGGTATGCTTCAGAAATATGGAGAAAAACAGTTTGGAACCAGCGAGTTAAAACAATAAACAGAGCAGCAGAGTAAAATCCTTTATAGTTTAGAGTAAAACAACATTTTTTTTTTACCATGTGAATTCAGAAGAACAAGAACACTTAGAAGGTATCACAAGTTTATAGTGAAGACATTACATTGATACTTTTTATATTCTCGTATGTATTCTAAACCTAATTATTTATATTCCAATTCTCTTTATTGGAATAAATAATTATCAATTTATTTGTCAAATTATCAATTTATTTTACTAAGGTTCACTGTGTGAAATATGAAATCAGCACATATAAATATAAAATATCTAACTATATATAATATAATAAAAAGGGCACATGTTTTGCATTGTTCTGCTGTGGTTAGGGTATCAAAGACAACTCTGTTTTAAAGTATTATTGCATTATCTGTACCTCAGTGTTAGGTAGAGTTAGACCTAAAGCTTTAGCATTTGTAGAGGCAAGAGGAAACACTGTGATTAAAACATTACCAATTTAAGGCCTAATAATGAGGAGAAACATGGACTTCTCCTGGAGCTATGGAAATATTTGGTGATAGAAAGTCAGTAGTGTAAGTTCCTGCCTGGTTGGAAGGTAGACAGGCCAGACATCAGGAAATCATGCATATGAAGAATTTTTTAACCTTGGTGTTAACCTACTTTTGAAATGGTAGGTATAATAAACACTTAAATTTTGATAAAATACCTTCTAGTCTGAACAGTTCTGTCCGAAATGTTCATCTCTCTATGATCCCTTGTAACTAAGATTAGTTTTGTTCCAGTAAGACAATCTATGCTGTCAGGGTAGGATATTCTGGTTCGTCTGTTCCTACATGGAAGAAGGATAAAGGGTCAGGTAGACATTTGTGCCAGTAAGACCTCATTTGGGAAAATTTAAGCTGGAGAAGTTTAGAAGTAGCTCTTAAGCAAGGCTTACTTTGAAACTA
The DNA here is from genome assembly GCF_019054845.1 of Dipodomys spectabilis. NCBI lineage: Eukaryota > Metazoa > Chordata > Mammalia > Rodentia > Heteromyidae > Dipodomys > Dipodomys spectabilis. Next base: position 943,621 of record NW_024871053.1, read on the forward strand.
TTAGCTCCACAAAGCTAACTCAGTTACATAAATAAGTACTTGAAAAAGCCATCACCTTAGGACCTAGCTATAAGTGCTTCAAAGTATGATCAAATCTAAAATGAAAAAGCCTTAAGATTGTCATTGACAAAAAAACACAAATGTGAGCAATTGACTGAACAATATAATTTTTTTCCACTATACACATTATTTTAGGGAAATAAGATCAATAGTATTGTTAGGAACAATAAGGTTTCCTTGCTACAAATAGGCACCCAAGGATATAAGCCTGTATAAAGATTGCATCATTAATTACTAAAATTTAGAGGATACTACCTGCTTCAGTAGTACGTATACCCAAATTACAACAATACAGAGATTAACATGACACTTGCACAAGGATAATATGGAAATATGTGAAGTATTCCATATTTTTCGTTCTTCAGTTGCAGAAATGAAAAACAGTTATTAAGAAGTTGATTGCAAAATTACAAGCGTAACAATATATGCAAGTGTTAGAATTAAACATTAGTTTGACATCAGCGTATTAAATCTTCATCTTAGAAAGGCCTTTACATAGAATAACCTTTACAAAACTTTTGAAATTAGTTAACATTGTCATTTTATCCCAAAGAAACATACTACTATAAGAACCTAGAAAAAGGGACTGGGAAGGTGGCTCAGTGGTAGAGAGCTTGCCTTGCATGCTTGAGGCCCTGTGTTCGATTCCTCAGCACAACATAAGCAAAAAAAAGCCAGAAGTGGCGCTGTGGCTCAAGTGGTAGAGTGCTAGCCTTGAGCTGAAGAGCTGAGGTACAGCATCCAGGCCCAGAGTTCAGGCCCACGACTGGACCAAAAAACAAAAACAAAAACAAGAACCTAGAAAAAAGTAATCTTAATTTTTCTATATGGAATGCAATCTGAAAGGACACATTTATTAATAAATATATATATTATAAAACAATGTTGAATTCAAAGTATATCTAGGAAAGAATGAAATAGATTATGGATATTATGCAAACACAGAATACAGAATATTTTAAAATATACTTTTTTCAGAAAAGAACCAGAAATATCTTTAGTTTCTGTACCACTCATTTCAACAGATAAGATCAACTTATTTCTGATTAAAAAATCTTAAACTGTGCAGAAATCATTACAGATGTACACAAACAACTCACATTTTGACATCAAAGCCAGGCAATTCACTTGGAAAAATTCCACGGAATTTTTACATTAAGATATTGCTGTTATTTGGATTGTGAAAATATTTTGTATGGACACAAAGAATGGACTGGCATTTTGATGTTTAAGAAACGTAACTGATATCTTAACTATGCTAAATAATGCTGCAATGAACATAGTTGTTCTGGTAGCTTTAGTATGGTCTTGTTTGATGCCTCTAAGTAGATGAATGGATTAAGAAAATAGAATCCTATGGAATGGAATTTTATGCCTCCCTCAGAAAGAATGACATCGCCCCATTTGTTAGGAAATGGAAAGACTTGGAAAACAATACATTAAGTGAAGTAAGCCAGGCCCAAAGAAACATATATCCTATGGTTTCCCTTATTTGCAATAACTAGTATATGTCTGAGACAAGCAGAAATGGTCAGATAAGTTGATGTTAGGTGAAATGAACCCCAAGATAAGGATTCAAATGTTTTTTTTTTCTTTCTTGCAATTGTTTCTAACATATTTATAAGATGATTTCTTTGTTGCTTTGTATGTCCCTCTACCACCGTATAACCCCCGCTTTAATTGTATTTGGTGTTGGTATGATTTGTGGAGGGGAAGGAAAAAAACAAATTGTTTAAATAGGGATACAGGTTGACCCATTGCAACAATGAGATATACAAGATGTCATGTAGAAAAACGAACTTTACAACTTTGGCCAGGGGGAGGGTTAGTGAGGGGGGAGGGGAGTAGGGGGGAGATGAGAAGTTATGGGAAGGGGAAATAAAGGAGGAGCCAACAATGCTTGGTAAGAAATGTACTCATTACCTTGCCCATGTAATTTTAACCCCTCTGTATGGTGTTTTCACAGTAAAATAATAAAATTCAACAAAAAAAAAGATAAAAGAAAAGAAACTTATCCGAAACATTACAATTTAATAGAACAATTTGTACAGCCTTCCACAACTTCAAAGAGGTAGTGATGCATACTTATCCTTTTGGTAATATCAAAGGCAGTTTCTTCCAAGTTGTTCTTCAGACCTGGTTTGATATAATGTTTCAAGAGAAGGAGATCCAGTGTATTTTTGCTATCTATATTCCCAGGAGCAAGATGCAAGGGAGTCAAGAGGCGTTTAGTTTGGGCATTGGTATCTGCATCATGATGAAGTAAGAAAGACACCACACTGGTATTATTACACGAGTAAGCACTGCACAGGGGTGTCCAGCCATTAACAATTTTTGCATGAATATCTGCTGCTTGAGCCACCAACTCATGGACAATGTATAAGTGTCCACTGTAGGCTTCCCGATGAAGAGGGGTATATTCATTGTCATCCCTAGTATTCACATGAGTGGCCTTTATGGAAGGTAGTCAGAACACTCTACTAAGCCGATTATTTTCAGCAGCTCAAAGAAGAAATTTGCTTGATCCTACTCCATTTTTTTTCTTGCAATTGATACGATTTCTCACTTTTTCATTTTGTTACTCATCTTCATCAGAATTGCCTAACTAGAGACTTTCAGTGCCAGTGGGAATAAGGTGTCCATGTATTTCCCCAATATTTCATATTTTTTGAACTTGTGGGAAAAATACAGTGCATCTTTTTTTTCATGATGATTTATTTTCTCTTTATACATTTTTATTATTCTAAATCATTCTAACTGGAAAGTTGGGAATTGATGGAGAGCCGAGGAAAGATGTTCCTCCGTATTCAAATGTACAGACTGAAAATGAGGATCACTGTTGTCTTCATGTGCAGCTTCTTCCAGGAATGAGAAAATAGAAGGTGGCTCAGGGGTAGAGTGTTTGCCTTGCATGTACGAGCAATGGCAGGTCATGTCCACTTTGCAGCCTTGTCATTCAGACCCACGGTGCAAAGAAAAAGACGTAATACCCCAGCCCTCTGAAGCTTGCCACTTTTTGTGGTATCCTACTTTATTTCTTCCTGCAAACCCTCAGGGCCTAGGATCCCAGGATCGGCTATGGGTCCAGAGACTGCATCACAGCCTAAGGTGATGGAAGCTGAGTCAGAGTTGCCACAACCTGAGTTCAAGCCCCGTGGTTGGCAAAATAAAGAATAAATAAAACAATTAATTAACTATTTAACTAAATTAAAAAGAAATAAACCTCTCTAGTTTGGAATTTCTGCCAGTTTCCTTCCTTAGCCTGGGATTTGAACTCAGGGTCTTGGTAAATCTGTAGCAATGTGAGGGTAGGTGCAGAGTTGCCACTACTTGAGTTCAAACCCCGTGCCAGCCAAAAATAAAAAAAAAGTCACTGAGCTCTGCAGGGGGAGTAGTTGTAGAGATGGGAGGGAAGGGATGGTAGGGGGAAAACAAACAAAGAGGAGGCAACAATGCTCAATAGGAAATGAACTCATGACCTTGCTCATGTAACTGTGATCCCTCTGTACAACATTTTTTGCAATAAAAATGTACAAAAAAAGAAACAATGTAGTGCTCAGAGAAGCACTTTGGAGGTAAGGTAAGGATGTCTGAAAAGCTGTACAAAATTCTACAGTGCTTTTTAAAAAAATGCTCTTTATGGAACTTAATGAACATAACTGCTTTCATTAAAAAAATTAAGCCACTGTCATGGAACTGGGGCCAGTATTTCTGTAATTGCTGTGATTTGATCTCACCCTCCAGGTAACTCTTTTGCACCATGGGTGAAGGGGAAGCTTACTGTCTTTGAGGAAAAAAATTCAGGCTAGAGTTCTGAGGCCCCAAATGAATGCCCTGCAATGGAAAAAAATATTTCTATACATGTGTAATATATGATATATACTTACATATGTATGTTTATTACATATTATTTTTATTATTGATTTTGTATTTTATTTTTTATTTGATTCATTTATTTATTGTTTATTGTATTTAGTATTACTGTACACATAATATTTAGTACATGTTTTACATCTATTATAAAATGATTCACAATAATTTAGGACATTGACTCATTTTCATTTATACTTTATTAAGTTTTGAAACATGATACATAATTAAATGGAAGCATTTGTTACAGTCTTCACATGTTTAGAGTCTCTCCCACAGATGAGTTTTGTCTTCTTTATCTTTGGACACCTTCCTATAGGGATTTCGTTAGATGATTTATAATCAGAGGCCTTTTCTTGAGGATAGGCAAGTTGAGGAATAAAATTGTAAGGGTGGGGCTAGAATTGTGACTTAGTGGTAAGGAGCTTGCTCAGCATGCATGAATCCCATGGTTTGAATCCTCAGTACCACATACTTAGAAAAACTCAGAAGCTGTGGAGTGGCTCAAGTGGTAGATCTCTATTCTTGAGAAAAAGAAGCTCAGAGACAGTACCCAGGCCATAAGATCAAGCCCCAGGACTTTCAAAAATAAAAGGCCAGATTCTGGTGGCTCACATCTGGAAAAGTAGGAAAGCCTGTTAGACTCTTATCTCCAATGAACCACCAAAAGACACTGTGGCTCAATTGGTACTGTTTGCCTTGAGCTGAAGGGCTCAAGGACAGTGCCCAGGCTTGAGTTCGAGACACACAACTGGAAAAAAGTGAGGGTTAATCAAAGTATTTTTCCTATTTGCTAATTAAGAGAATGTTCTCTGGAAAATGAATGCTGATGTATACCAGAATTGGAGTCAGAGCTCAAGGTTCAAGTTTAGTAGATCCATATGCCCAGCCTCTGAGACTCTAGCATTATAACCTTGTGTGCTACAGGGTTCTGAAAGAGTTATTATGCTCCCCAAGCCCTTTGTGATAAGCAGTTGACTTGTTCTGAAAATGTCATTACAGTTCTGAACCTAGCAGAGAATCAGTTGCTCACGCCCATCACCCTAGCTTAGGAGGCTGAGGTCTCAGGATCACAGGGTAAAGTCAGCCAGAGTAGGAAAGACTATGACACTCTGACTTCCACTTCTGAAAGGTCAGATGTTCAAGAGCTTCCTGGGTTTCCCTTGGTGATGAGAATTTACTTGCACTCTAAATGTTCTTACAGTTCTCAAGCTATAGAAGCAGGAAAGAAACATTATTGACCCATCCTGGGTTCAAATTAAGTTCTCATGGTCCAAGCCCTAGCCCTGTTAGCAGGAAGAACTCCACTGTATCACTGTATTTGAAGGACAGAAAATAGTTGCAAAAGCCAGGCTAGGTGAAGAGACCAAGGCCTGCAGGATTAGGAGGCAGAAAAGACACACTCAACAGGAAAGTGAGCTGCAAAACCACTTATTCATTCCAGGCACAACCAGCAACCGTGGGGGGGGGGGGGGGACTTCAAACATTTGTTAGAGTTACACCAGGGTCAGGCTTTTCTCAGCTTCTTCAAACAATGACTGATTAACCTTCCTCCCTCAGGTGAAGGGAGCCTCAAGCTATCTTTAGGTTACCAATACAGAGCCAGTTTAGTGTGTGAGTGTGTGTGTGTGTGGGGGGGGAGGAACAGAGTTGAAAACCCTGATCTCTGGTTTTAAGGAGTGGGTTTTGCACTCTTCATCTGTCAGATTTGAAGGCCCTTCTTCTACCTCGGTGAGTCCATTCTCCTTCATTCTGCCCATCATTAATGCCAATCCCTAGTCCAAGGAGAAGCAGGGCCGTTTCTCTTCTCTTTCCAAGCACCTTAGTTAGAACCTGGCTCTTCCCTCTTGGCTCTGGGGCCCTCATGTGCCTGAGAAGCGGGAGAGAGACAGTCTTCCTGCTCTGTGGTTATGTGAATGCGATACTAGTATCCTGGCAAACTGCAGAAGGCCTCATGACTGCTAATTGTTCCCTTCTTCCCTCTTGATGTCCAAGAACAGATTCATCTATCATCTTTGTATCTATCTATCTATCTATCTATCTATCTATCTATCTATCTATCTATCTATCTATCTATCTATCTATCTATCTATCTATCTATCTATCTACCCACCCACCTACCTACCTACCTATTTATCTCTTTGCCAGTTCTCTGTTGAACTCAAGGCCTGGGCACTATCTGTAGCAATCTATTACTTGAGTCACAGCACCAATTCTGGCTTTTTCTGTGTATGTGCTACTGAGGAATCGAACCCAGGGTTCTTGCATGCTAGGCAAACAGTCTCTCACTAATCCACATTCTCAGCCCCCTCATCTTTTTCTTAATGGTAGTTTTATATAAGTAGGCTGCCATTTTTCATCCCCAAGTTAATTTTTCTGAATACCGGTTACCTCTAAGAAACCTGATCTTGTCTTCCCTTGCCTGATTTGTGATTGTTCCTGTGTTGGCCTCATAATAAAATGTAAATAAACCCTGCTGAGAGCCTAAGTGTGCATCATATAAGGACACTGGCCTGCAACCCTGGAAGAGAAAAGCGATGGGCCTGAAATGAAGATTATGATGCAGTTTGTGCAACAGGCATCTCTGAAAAATAAATCAGTAAATAAAAGCAGAAGCATTGCATATGGTCTGTTTCCACTCAGGGAGGTATTACACACATAAGTAGGTAAGGCACTGATACATAACTTGGCCTTCTCTCTTTGAATTTTTTTTGTGTGGCCATCCCAGGGCTTAAACTCAGGGCCCTATGGAATCCTGAGTTGTGTTACTCAAGGCTGAGGCTCTACCACTGCCACAGCTCCACTTCCAGCCATCTGGTCGATAAAAATTGGACATGAGCACCTCGCCGGCTTTCCTGCCTGCTCTGGCCAGTATCTCCTGCTTGGCTTTGTCTCTCAAAGCTGGAGCTCTACCCTCTGGGCCACTGCTCCATTCTGGTTTACTGGTGGTTTATTGGAGAAAAGAGGCTCACAACTTCCTGCACAGGCTGGCTTTGGACGGCAATCTCCTGAGGAGGATTCTAGCAACTTTCCTCAGGGATTCGCCAAGGAACTGCTCCACACAAACCTTTAGTCTAAATCTCAAGAGGTACTAGAGAAAAACAGAAACTGGAAGATGTTTCTAGTGTGTTCTAGATACTTAAGGTTGGAAACATTCATAATTATTAGGTCATTTTATAGGCAAAAGTAGCACTTCAGACTGCATGAGGATCGTTCCAGGTTTCGATCCACTCATCCTGAGACAGTAAATTTACTGCAGCTCAATGCTAAGTGACTGAACTGGCATGTCCTGTGGACATTTGCTCCCAAATCCTGGAACACTCCTTTCTCACTTTTGGCTGCAAACCTCTGACCAGAGTAGAAGATGAGGAGAGAAAACCGTTTTCAGAGAAAGCAGCTATAAAGAACATTGGGTAGTTTACTTATAAATTAAAACCAATGGAATGACCCTGTTAAGAAGTCAGCTTGTCCAGAGTAAAAAATGAAGAAGGAAAGAAGAGGAAGTGCCAGTGGCTGCTGACTCTAATCTCAGCTCTGAGGAGGCTGAGATGTAGAGAACCTTAGTTTGAATCCAGCCAGTATTGGAAAGTCCATGACACTGTTATTTCTAAGAGATCACAGAAAAGCCCAGATGTGGGGCTGCGACTAAAGGTTAATGCAATACCTGAGCAAAAGCAGCTCAGGGATAATGCCTAGGCTCATAATCCAACCCCAGGACCTGCCCTGGCAAAAAGGGCCTGTACCTCCATGTCTTTGCATATGTATGGATGTTCCTTTAGGTATAGTTTCAGAGTACTCATAATGAACAGCACCAAACTAGGAAATTTGTTTTTAATACAATGATTTCATAGCATAGAGAGTGCTTTCGAAACAGTGCATGTTCAGGGACTCTCCTAACTGTTCCCAGTGTAGCCTGAGGGTTTCTTCCCACCCCATGCTGTGGGAAGAAGTCTCACTCATTGTATGAACTGGCAAACAAAAGGCCTTACTCCTGTACAGCAGTGAAACAACTCCATTTGGACCAATTAGTGAGGATGAGTGTGGGTAGGCTCTGAAGGCCAGGAGAAAAAGGCCTCTTTGTATCCCAAGCTATCTCTCTCCCCAGTTCTCTGTTTTGACAGGATGCCTTCATTTTTGTAACCTCCCTTGGCAGGCCAAGTTCCCTGCACTTATCCTGCCTTTGTGAGACTATATTCCGGTGTTCAGATACAGTGCTCAATATAATTCAGGAGTTCTTCAGGCAGAAAACTAGGATATTGAACCTAATGAAATGTTTAATTGCAGGCGATTATGGGCCTGTGATGCCTTTCCTAGGTTTCTGGAACCTTGGGAAATCCAAGCACATATCACATATCAGAAAGATTCCTGTCATCTAGGGATGGTGAAGCTCATCATGTTTTGAAACATTTGACCTCTTCTTGTTGGGCCCTGGGTGGCTAGGTTTTGGGTTGAACACAGGGCCTGGGTGCTGAACATGAGCTCAGTGCAGAAGCCTAGTGCTTTACCATTCTGTGTCTTAGTTTCACTTCTGGTCTGTGTGTGTGTGTGTGTGTGTGTGTGTGTGTGTGTGTGTGTGTGTGTGTGTGTGACCCTGTGTGTGCGTGCAGACACCAGTAATGGAGCTTGAATTCAGCACTGTACCTTGTTTTTCTTGAACAAGGATAGCTCTCTCCCACTTGAACCACAGAGCTACTTCAGGCTTTTTGCTAGTGAGGTGGCCCTGAGAAATCAAGGCCAGGGTTTCATGTATGCAAAGCACTCTACGGCACATTCCCAGCCCTCTACTTCAGGTTTGTTAGTTTGTTTCTGCTTTTTTGTTGTTGTTCGTTGTAGCAGATGATGTATGGGCCTGCATGCTGTCCCTGAGTTCTTCAGCTCAATTCTGGTGCTCTACCACTTGAGCCACAGAGCCACTTCAGGTTTTATGGTGGCCCATAGGAGCTAAGTGTCTCAAGGACTTTTCTGCCCCAGACTAGCTTTGAACCATGATCCTCAGATCTCATCCTCCTGAGTAGCTAGGATGACAGGCATGAGCCACAAGTACCAAGCTTCCACTTCAGGTTTCTTAGTGTTCAATTGGACATAATAGTCTCATAGGACCTTTTGTGTATGAGATAGTTTGGAACCCAGATCCTCAGATCTCAGCTTCCTGAGAAGGCAGCTATCGACCCCTAGGTCATGGCACTCTGCTGCAAGGGGGTCCGTGGTTCCACATGGTGGAGTGGTAGCCATGTGCCCAAGAGGTAAGGGTCAGAGCCTAGGCCCTGAGTTCAAGGTGATGACTTAGCCAAAGCAGAACAAAACAATTATCTTCAGGAGACAACTCACTAGTCTTCAGTAATACATAATTTTGTCCCTGCCATGGAGACATATCTGAACTCAAACTTCTTGTCTGCATAATCATCTCAGTATGTAGCTCTTACAAGGACCCAATGAAAGAATGAATCCTGAGAAGGACACAGCACGTGGCACTCTTCGCATTACTCAGCACACAGCATCCTGTGAAAGACTCAGAACACAGCACCCAATGCAGGACTCAGCACACTGCACCCTGTGAAAGCCTCTACACATAGCTCCCTGTGCAAGACTCAGCACAGAGCACCCTATGAAGGACTCAGCACATAGCTCTATTCCAAAAGTTGTGATTAGAATGAGGGAAATAATAGAAATATACTGTGACATCATGAATATTGTGACATCACATTGCTAGATGTAATGACTATTGTGTCACATTGTCACATCACAAATCTGTTCTGACTTCATCATATTTGTGCCAACAAATCCCTTTGGAATCCTCACAATCACATTCTAAAATTATATACTCATTGTGAGTTAATGACAATTGAGGCATGTCATTGTCACATCAGCAATCTACTGCGACATCACAAAGGTATTTTGAAATCATCACTATTATGGCATCACCAACTTATTGTCACATAACACTCTTATGACATAATTTGATATCATATTGCAATTGTGATATTTCTGTACCATCATGTTTTCACAAATCTATTATGCCCTCATCACATCTTAGAAAATTCATGGCTTTTGGGATATCAAGTTCTTTCTATGAACGTGTTTCATTGTGAACTTGTAGCAATTGAAATTTGAAATAAGATGTGACATTACAAACTAGTTTTGATATCACTAACCCAGTTTTATATCATTAACATTTTGAAAACTGAAACCTGTTAGGAATTTTAGCACTTTTCACAAAACACATGTGTCATCACAGTTCATTTGTGTATGTCATTATGATTTCATTCTCATATCCTCACTATATACTAATGGCAATTAAGATCTGACATGCCATTTTGACATCACAAACCCTTTGTGACATCATATCCAATTTGACATCAGACTGTTGTTATGACACCATCAGCTCATTGTGACATCATCAAGCTACAGTGACATCATAGCATTGCCATTTTGCTGTCATAGACACACTGTGAATGTACTGTGAATGTATATCCTGTGATTTCATAATATTTCAAATGTGGCATATCAGTTGATATCAGAAACATATTGTGACCTCATAACCATTGTAACATTATAAACCCTGTGTGACGTCATAACCAGTGTCATATCACATTGTTATTATGACATCTTTAGCTTATGGTGACATCACAAAATGACAATGACATTATAGCATTTGCCATTATGTCATTGTGATATCACAGTCACATTATGAATACCTGATCTGTGATTTCATTGTATTTGAAATGGGGCATATGGGTGGATATCAGAAACTCATTGTGTTGTCATAACCATTGTCACATCAAAATTCCCTTCGTGACATCAATTTGGCAATGTGACATAACAAAGGCAATGTGATGCTACTCAGGCACCGTGATATCACAATGGTCATGAACTCACAATGGGTTTCTGATATCAACAAACATGCCACATTAGAAATAGAATCAAATAACATAATAGGCAAACACAACGTGTATATGACATCAGAATGACAATGTGATGTTACAGTGCTATGATGTCATTGTAGTTTTACATGTCAAAATGAGCTGATGGTATCATAATGGCAACATGATGTCACAATTATGATGATGTCAGAAAAGATTTGTTATGTTTCAATGGTATGTCTGATGTCAGGTGTCATTAGTTCCCCATGAGGATATGGATACAAAAAAAGTTCTGTAATGTCACAGAGGTCACGTGTGTTTTCAAAGGTGGTAAGAGGTCATAATAGTTTAGTAATGGCATGATGTGATCCATAATGTCACAATGGAAATGAGATGTCACAATGGAAATGAGAAGTCTTATTGGGTTTTTGATGTCACATTGGTGATGAGGTCACAATGGTTTTGTGATGTCAGTTTATTTGTAATATCAGAATGATATATCCAATTTCAATTACTCATAATTCAATGTGAGGATACCAGGTGATAGAAGAAGCTTCATAGTATGAGGTCATAGCATGTGAAAACCCAATAGGACAGTGATTTTACAATGACAATGTGATGTCTCAACATCATGTTATAATCATGTTGTGAGGTCACAATTGGTGACACCATACTAATGAGGGTCACAATAGATTTGAGATGTCCCAAGGGGTTGGTGATGTCACAATGGCATGTAGGATCTCAATTGTCATTAATTCATTATGTGTATATGAGTTTGGGAAGGGATTCTGATGTCACCAAAGTATATGTAGTCACAAAGGTGAAGCACTAACAGGTCTGAGATGTCCAAAGTCACACAATGGTTATGATGTCCAGTGGTGTGATATCATGATGTTACACTGGATTTTAGATATCTCATGTCATATCTGAAATATGAGGTCGAACACAGTATTTCAACTCACAAAGGGCCTAAGATACCACAATGGCATTTCACAAAAATTATGAGGACAGGAGAAGTATTTGATGTCACAGTGAGTTAGTGATATAATGAAGGCAATGTGCTGTGACAAAGAGATTTGATGTCACAAAAGTTATGAGTTCACAATGGTTTCCTGAAGTCAACTCACATGACACATTTGAAATTGAATGAAATCAAAGAATAGGCATTCACAATGGGTCTATGACATCCAAATGACAATATGATGTCAAGGCAGCAATGTTTGATAGGATATGTACTCATTACCTTGCTAATGTAACTGCAAACCCTCTGTACACTATACTTACAATAAATAACACGCAGAAGAAAAAAAAAGAAAAAATGGTATGGTTTCATTGGTATTTGGTGATGTCATAATGAGATGATGATGTCATGATGACAATGTGATTTCACAGTCATAATTATTGCTCAAAGTATTTGTGATGATACAATGCTATGTGTGATCACAATTTTCATTAGTTCACTATGAGGATATGGGTACACAAAGGGTCTGTGATGCCACAGAGGTCATGTGTTTTCTTAAAGGTGCTAAGAGTTCACAATAGCTTTGTGATGTCACAATGTGATTGTGAAGGCACAACAGCAATGTGATGTCACAATGGGTTTGTGTTGTCACAGTGGTGATGAGGCCAAATGAATTTGTGATGTCACTATGAGTTTGTAATATCACAATGACATGTGTAATTTCAATTTCTACTAGTTCACAATGAGGATACAATTTCAAAGAAAAAAAATTTAAGCTCCAAAGACCTTGAGTTTTTAATCAAAACTTGTGTGATATGCTGCCTTTAGTAAGCTTATAATGTTTTCAAACTCATAATGATTCTGGTATGACATATGATATTCGAAATTGACTCTGACATCATGAACATTGTGACATCACATTGATAGATATCAAGACCATTGTATCATATTGTGAACTCATAAATCTATTAGGACTTCTTCACATTTGTGCCAATACATGACTTTGGAGACAACACAGTCTCTTTGTGAACTCATATCTTCATTGTGAATTGATGACATTTGAGATCTGGCATGGCATGGTGACATTTCCCACCAATTGTGACAACACAAACCTATTATAGTAGAAACACATTGTGTTCTAATAGCCATTGTGGTAGCACAACCCCTTTGTGATCCCACATTTCCATTGTGATATCACTAACCCACTGTGAAATTGCAATCCTCTCATACCCAGTCCAGGAATGAAATGTGATACCTGAATTCAGTTGACATCTAGATCATGGTGACATTACACTGATAGATGTTATGAGTATTTTGACCTAACACCTGTTACTACTGCATCACTTTTGAGACAACGCATGCTTTTGGAGACATCACAGTTCCTTTGTGAGCTCATATACTCATTGAGAGTTAATGACAATTGAGATCACATGTATCATTTTGATAGCACCAACCTATTGTGACCTCACACACCTGGTAAATTCATCACCAGTGTGGCCTTACCAATTGTGATATCAAAACATTATTAAGTCATCATATTGCAACCTACATTACCATTGTGATATCACTGTTCCATTGTTTTTTCAAAAATCTAGTATGTCTTCATAGCATTTTAGAAAATTCATGGCCTTTTATATTCAGTCTTCTTCTGTGAACTCATATCCTCATTGTGAAATAGTAGCAACTGAAATTGGACATGTGATTATGAGATGTGACTTCACAAAACTATTTGATTTCATCACCAATGTGACATCCCAAACCCATTGTGAACTTTCATTGTCATTTGACATCACTATCACATTGTGACATCCCAAACCTATTAGGACCTCTTAGCACCATTGAAAAAACACATGGCCTTTGTGACATCACAATCTCTTTGTGTAACTATACCCTCATTATGAACTGACAATTGATATCAGACATGCCATTGTAACATAACGAACATTTGTGACATCACCAATGTGACATATTCTCATTATGACAGCATCAACTACTTTTGACATCACAGAACTACAGTGATAACATAGCATTATGAGGACACATTTTCATTGTGATGTTATAGACAGATTGTGAATGTCTGTTTTTAATCTTTTTTTTTTTTTTTTTTTGCGTGTGTGGGTCGTGGGGCGTGGAGCTTGAAATCTGAGCTTGGGTACTCTCCCTGTTCTTCAGTTCTAGGCGAGCACACTGTCACTTGAGCCACAGCGCCACTTCTGGTTTTCTAGTGGTTTTTATTGGATATAAGAGTCTCATGGATGGTGAGCATTTCTTCATGTGTCTATTGGCCATCCTTCTTTCTTCTTCAGAGAAGTTTTTCTTTAAGTCTTTTGCCCACTTACTTATTGGGCAGTTATTTCTTTGAGGATTTGTTGTTGGGGGATTTAATTTTTTGAGTTCCAAGTATATTTTAGATATGAGACCCTTGTCCGTTGTATGGCTAGTAAAGATCTTCTCCCAATCCGTGGGCTTTCTATTGATCTTGCTAGCTATGTCCTTTGCCATGCAGAAGCTCTGCAACTTTATGCAATCCCACTTGTCCAACCTTTCTTTGATTTGTTGTGTTTCAGGGTCTCTATTCAGAAAATTTCGGCCTGAGCCAAGGAGACCTAGGGTTTCTCCTATTCCATCCTGTAATGTTTTCAGAGTGTCTGCTTTGACTTCGAGGTCTTTGATCCATTTGGAGTTGATTCTGGTGCAGTGTGATATATAAGGATCTAGCTTTAGTTTTCTACAAGTAGTTAACCAATTTTGCCAGCACCATTTACTGAAGAGGCTGCCTTTGTTCCATTCTATTGTTTTAGCTCCCTTATCGAAGATTAGATGGCTATAGCTCTGTAGGTTCATTTCTGGGTTTTCAATTCTATTCCATTGGTCCTGAGGTCTGTTCTTATGCCAATACCAAGCTGTTTTGATTACTATGGCTCTATAGTAGAGTTTGAAATTTGGTATTGATATTCCTCCAGCAGTGTTCTTTCCGTTGAGCAGCGTTTTTGCTATTCTGGGTCTTTTATTGCTCCGTATGAATTTTTGGATTGCCTCTTCTATTTCCTTGAAGAATGAGGTTGGAATTTTGATAGGTATCGCGTTGAATTTGTAGATAGCCATTTTCACGATGTTAATCTTTCCAATCCGGGAGCATGGGAGGTTTTGACATTTTTTAAGTTCTGTGTTGACCAGAAAGAATGACATTGCCCCATTTGTTAGGAAATGGAAAGACTTGGAAAAAATTATATTAAGCGAAGTAAGCCAGGCCCAAAGAAACATAGGCCCCATGGTTTCCCTCATTTGCAATAGCTAGTATATGTATGAGTCAAGCGGAAAAGGTCAGATAATGTGATGTTAGGAAAATGAACCCTTAGATATGTATTTTAATGTTTTTTTCTTTCATGCATGTGTTTCTAACGCATTTATAAGATTATTTCTTTGTTGCTTTGTATGTCCCTCCCCCACAGTATAACCCCTGCTTTCAGTATATTTGATGTCAGTATAACTTGTGGAGGAGATGGGGAAAAACAAGTCGTTTAAGGATACAGGTAGACCTATTGCAACAATGAGAAGTACAAGTTGTCATGTCCAAAACGAGCTTTACAACGTCGGTGCGGAGGGGGGGGGGGGAGGAGAAGGATTGGCCTGGGGGGGAGAAGGGGGAGGCTGGGAAGGGATGTGAAGGGTAAACAAAGGAGGAGGCTGCAATTCTTGGTAAGAAATTTACGCATTATCATGCCCATGTAATTGTAACCCCTCTGTACAGTATGTTCACAAATAAAATAAAAGAAAAAAAAAAAGAGTCTCATGGACTTCCCTGCCTGAGTTTGCTTTGAAGTGTTATCCTCAGATCAAAGCCTCCTGAGTAGCTTGGATTACAGGTGTTAGCCACCAGCGCCCAACTTTTTCATTGTATTCCAAATTTGACATGTGTGTTGATATCAGAAACATAATGTGACCTAATAACCATTGTAGCATCATAAATCAGCAGTGACATCAAATTGTTATTATGACACCATCAGCTCATTGTGACATCACCAAACGATAATGGCATCATAGCATTATAAATCACAGTGACATTGTTACATCATAGATGTAACAGTGTGAAAGCCTATTCTAGGAATTCATTCTGTTTCTGAAACCCATTTTGACCATATAACCATTCTGATATCACAATCCCTTGTGACATCGCATTGCCATTGTGATATCATTAACCTGCTATGCCATCACAAACCAGTCCTGTCCTTAAAAGTTTTGTGACATGTTGCCATTGTCATATATTAGGCCCTTTGTGAGCTCACAATCTGTTTCCAATCTCATATTTCTAGTATGACATGTGATATCAGAAATCCCCTCTGACCTCATACTGCCAGAGGTCATGACCATTGTGTCACATTGTGATATCACAAAACTGTTAGAATGGCATCACATTTGTGACAACACATGCTTTTGGGGACATTACAGTCCCTTTTTGAATTCATACATTCATTGCCAATTAATGACAATGGAGAACTGCCATGACAATCTGACATCATGAACCCATTGTGACATTACAAACTTATTGTAACCTCATCATGAGAATGGCATCAACAACTAATTGCGGTCTTAAAGCATTGACATGACATTGTGGCATTGCCAGTGTGATGTCACTGTCCTATTGTGTTTTTACAAACCTATTATGGCCATATCACATCTTAGAAAATCCATGGCCTTTGAGACTTCAAGCTCTTTCTGTGAACTCCTGTACTTATGACCTCTAAGGCAAGGAGAAAGACCATGGAGTCGCATTTAACACAATAAACCAATTTACACTAGAAAGGGGACTGTGATTACCTTATCCTGGACTTGATACCCAGGTCCAAGAGCAGCCTTGACCACCAAACCTCAGACCTCCAATGGGCACCCTTTCTTAATTGGTCTGCAAACCAACATCCAAAAAATTATCATCTCCAAAGATCCAAACTTCAACGGGCAAGGCTTGTTACTTTTCCATCCCTCCCTCCTTCGCCACAGACCTGTCCTTCCTTCCTGGTCTTTTCCTTTTTCCCTTCCACCACTTCCTTCTTCTCTTCAGTCCACTCCACTCTCCACATGTCTGCCCTACTCTATGCCAGTGACCAATTGCCAACCTTCTGCTCTCCTTCAACTTCCTCTCTTCTCAGATTTTTTCCTTCTTGCTGTCCTCACACTTTCTTCCATCTGGGTAGCTCCCATTTTTATCTCCCCTTCCAGTGCTCTGAAAATGCAACCTATATATAGGTTGTAACCCTCCTCACTCCAATGGGTCTCCTGCCTAACCGTTTTCAACCATCACTTCCCAAACTGCCCAATGTTCAATCACTTCTTGACAGCTCACCATGTGAGGTTTGACACCTCCACCTTTGGCAGCATTCCCCACACTATCCGGGGAGCCAGGCCAAGAAGTTAAAATGATTGTCAGCTCCCACAGATAATTCTGTCCCCACTGGTTATTACAGTATCCTCATAGAGAATTAGAAGAAATTGAAGTTGTATATGTCACTGTTATATTACAAACTTGATGAGACAACACAAACTCATTGTGATATCACATTGCCATTGTGCCACCATGATCACATTGTGACGTCCCCAACTTATTGTGATCTCAAAAGCATTGAAAAAAGCATGGCCTTTGTGACATCACAGGCCTTTGTGTACCCATATCATTTTGAGCTAATGACAATTGAGATCAGACCTGCCATTTTAACATCTCAAAACCTTTGTGACATCATCACCAGTGTAACATCACATTATCATTATGACAACATCAGCCCATTGTGACACCATATAACAACAATGACATCATAGCATTATGACATTACAATGTTATTGTTATGTCCCAGATGCCTTGGAATGCCTATTCTGTGATTTCATTCTATATCAAATGTGGCAGGTGAGTTGATATCAGAAATACATTGTGATCACATAACCATTATGACATCACAATACCTTGATGACACCATATTGGCATTATGATATCACTAACCCACTGTGACATCATCAAACTGTCCTATCCTCATAAATTTTTTGACATGCTGCCAGTGTGTTATCTTTGGCCTCTCTGAGTTCATAAATTGTTCAACTCATAATACTTCAGGTATGACATGTGATATCAGAAATCCAGTGTGACATCATGACCACTGTGACATCACACTGCCAGATGTCATGACCACTGAGTCACATTGTGACATCACAAACCTGTTACGACTCATTAAACTTGTGCCAATATATTCCTTTGGAGACATCAAACCCTTGTGAATTTATATATTCATTTTCAATTAGAGATCTGGCATGAGACTATGACATCACCCACCATCCCATTGTGAAATCACAAACCTATGTGACCTCCTCACCTGTATAGCATCACCAACTGTTTGTGACTTCAAAAAAATACTATATCAGGTAATGGTAACATCACATTGTCAATGGGATTTTCACCATTGCATTTTCACCAATCTATTATTTCCTCATATTTTACAAAATTCATGGCCTTTCTGAATTCTAGCTCCTTATGTGAACTCGTATCTTAATTGTGATCTAGTAGAATGAAATTGGACATGCAATGGTGATATTACAAATTCATTGTGACATCACTATCCATGTGTGACCTTATCACCACGGTGATTTCACAAACCCATTGTGACATCACATTACCACAGTGATATCATGATCACCTTGTGACATTCCAAACTTGTTGTGACCTCTTAGCACCTTTGAAAAAGCACATGGTGTTTGTAACATCACAGTCCCTTTGGGTAACCATGTCTTCATTGTGAACAAAGGACAACTGACATCAGGCATGCCATTGTACCATTACAAATGCTGTGTGACATCATCTCGAGTGAGATCATATTGTTATGATACCAACTGCCCATTGTGACATCCCAAAATGACAATGACATCATAGCATTATAACATCACATTTTCATTGCGAGGTCACAGAGACAATGTGATTGCCTATTCTGTGATTTCATTCTATCTCAAATGTGGCATATAGGTTGATTTCAGAAACCTATTGTGACCACATCACCATTGTGACGTTACAATCCCTTTTTGAATCATATTGACATTGTGATGTTATTAATGCAATGTAACATCACAAACATGTCTTGATCTTACAAATTTTGTAATAAGCGACTACCTTGACCAGGGCTGGATGCCCAGAGCTAAATGCAGCCTCAACCATGAATCCTCAGTCCTCCCAATATCAATCCAGCCATTTGTTAACTGGTCTGCAAACACCCAGCTCCCAACATAATTAACTCCAAAGCTCTACACTTCAAAGGACAAGGCTTTTTCCTTTCTCTTCATCCTCCTTCTCTTCAGACCTGTCCTATCTTTCAGGTCTTTCCATTTTTTCCTTCAACCATTCCCTTCTTCTCTTCAGGCTGCTCTATTCTTGACAGACCTGCCCTGCCCTGTCCAGGTGGCCAGTTGCCGTCCTTCACCACCTGCTCTCCCTCAATTTCCTCTCCTCCCAGGTCTTTACCCTCCTGCAGTCTCATCATTTCTTTCCTTCCAGGACTTTCCCCTTTTTCTCTCCCGTTCTGTTGCTCTGAACATGCATCCTATATATAGGCTGTACCCTTCCCCCACTGGAATATATTTCCTGCATAAGAGTTTTCAAACATAAGCCTGGCGCTGGTGGCTCACGCCTGTAATCCTAGCTACTCAGGAGGCTGAGATCTGAGGATCTCGGTTCAAAGCCAGCCCGGGCAGGAGAGACCTTGAGACTCCTATCTCCAATAAACCACCAGAAAACCGGAAGTGGCGCTGTAGCTCAAGTGGTAGAGCGCTCGCCTTGAGCTGAGGAGCTGAGGGACAGCTCCCAGGCCCAGAGTTCAAGCCCCACGACCGACAAAAAAAAAAAAAAAAGAGTTTTCAAACATAACTTCCCAAATGTCCATGCCAAATCATTTCTTGGCAGCTCACCATGTGGGGCTTGACATCCTATCTCCTTCAGCAGCATGTCCTTCCCCCTCCAGTGGGTCTAGACTAGGAAGCTATTATGACTATTTGTTCCCGTGGATTATAAGGGCACGGCTGGTTATTACAATGTCCTCATGGTGAACTAGGAGCACTTGAAATTGGACAAATAATTGTGATATTACAAACTCATGACATAACTAACCCATTTTGACCTCATCACCACTGTGACATCACAAACCCATTGTGAAATCACATTGCTGTTTTGACACCAGGATCACATTGTGACATCCCAAATCTATTATGACCTCTTATAACCTTTGAAAAATTACATAGCTTTGTGACATCACAGTCCTTTGGGTACCCAAATCCCCACTGTGAAATATTAACAATTGAGACCCATACATGACATTTTAACATCAAAAACAGTTTGTGAGATCATCACAATTGTGACATCACATTGAAGTTTTGACACCATCTGCTCATTGTAAAATCACAAAATGAAAATGATATGATAGAATTAGTACTTCACATTGTCATTGTGACATCATAGACACAGTATGAATGCCTTTCCTGATTTCATTCTATTTCAAATGTGGCCTGTAGGTTGATATCATAACCAAATCGTGAACTCATAACCATTGTGATATCACAATCCCTTTGTACATCCCGTTGCCATTGTGATATCACTAACCCACTGTGACATCTCAAACCTATCCTGTCATCATAACTTTTGTGACATGCTGCAATTCTGATACCATAGGCCTTTTTGTCCTCATAATCTGTTGTCGACCTCGTTAGATTTCACATATGACATTTGATATCACAAATTCCCCGTGACATCATGACCATGGTGAGATCACACTGCCAGATATCATAACCATTGTTCCAAATTCTGACTTCACAAGCCTTTTAGGATTTCAATATATTTGTGACAACACATACTTTTGGAGAAGACGCAGTACCTTTGTGAACTCATATACTCATTGTAAGTTAAAGACAATTGAGAACCATCATGTAATTGTGACATGCCCAACACATTGCGACATCACCAATCTTTTGTGACTTCAACACGAATGTGGCATCATCAACTAATTGTGACACCAAAAGAATATTTTGACATGACATAGTGAGTTGATATTGCCATGGTGATTTCACTGTCCCATTGTGTATTCACAAACCTAAAATGACCTCATAACATTTTTAAAAATTCATATCCATTAGGACTTCAAGCTCCTTCTGTGAACTTCATGCACATTGTGAAATACTAGCAATTGAAATGGGACATGTGTTGGAGATATTACAAAACCATCATGATATCAAAAACCCATGGTGACCTCATCACAACTGTATCATAAAGCTATCATGACCCTAAGTACCTTTGAAAACACACATGGCATTTGTGACATCACAGTCCATATGTGTACCCATATCCTCATTGTGTACACATGACAATTGAATTCATATATGCCATTGTAACATCACAAACCCTTTGTGACCCCATCACCATATATTCATTATGACATCATTACTTCCTTGCAACATCAACAATTTACAATGACCTCATAGCATTATGAATTATATAGTCATTGTGATGTTATAGACACATTGTAAATTTCTATTATCTTATTTCATTCTATTTCAAATGTGGCATGTGGGTTGATATCAGAAAACCATTGTGATCTCATAAATATATGGCATCATATTCACTTTGTGACATCACAGTGCCATGGTGATATTACTAACACACCATGGCATCACAAATCTGCCCTGTCCTCATAAGTCTTGAGATGTGCTGCAACTGTGATGTCTTAGGCCCTTTATAAGCATGGAATCTGCTTTAATCCTTATAATATTTCAGTTATGATATGCGACATCAGAAATCCACTGTGAAAGGGACCTGTCCGCAGACCACCCGCCCAATCGCGATCGCAACGACCCGGCGGGGGGCCGCCCAACCCAGCCCGCAACCACCCCAACTGAACTCGGACTGCAACAACAACTGACGGACTGCAACAACAACTGACGACCTACAGGGTGAGTACCCATCAGGGGACAGGGAATCCATCAAGGGAGACCAGAGCTGGAGGGAATCCCCAGACCCTGACCTAGACTCCCTACCCCAACACCCGGACCACAGGACCCACTAAAACTGGGAACTGTTCGAGAGCCCCACCAGCCGGTGGAGCACACTCTGCTGGCCAGGCCAGAGCAAGAGCGCCCCGGGAAGGGAGCTTAAATGCTCAAGCCAGGAACAGTGCCCCTGGGTCAAGACTACCAACAGTAGAAGAAATTTGAACTGTGTCCTCCAGGCTGCATAACCAAGGTGGTATACACATTAGCACAGGCCTAACGAGCGCGCTCCAGGCTGGGGCCGGAACCAGGCCAGGGGACCGGCGCCTGAACAAAGCAAAAAGGGTCAGAAGTGGGGCTGTGGCTCAAATGGTAGGGTGCCAGCCCTGAGCTGAAGAGCTGAGGGACAGCACCCAAACCTAGAGTTCAAGCCCACGACCAGCCCAAAACAAACAAACAAAAACACATCAGGAGCCCATAGCAGACTCCAGTATTTGGGAGAGTGCATCCAGAGCATCTGATCTTCCCAAGAGCACCCGCAGGAGCAAACACAAGCAGTCTAGGCTGCTCAACCCTTCCAAAGGCGGGAATTGCTACAGCAGAGAGCTGAGAATCCTAAGTGAATAGCAGCTGGAAATAGGCTCCCAACAGAATCCAGATCAGACACAGACTCTCTCTACCAATAGAGAATCAGCAACCAAGCAAAGACAGACACACCAAAACAAGATTGAAGAGCAGTCTCCTGAACCCCCATGCGAAAATCACAGAGAAAAATCACAAGGTTTACCACTACCCAGGACAGCAAGCTCACCTCAAAAGCCAGCAGCCACGCAGGGGAGAGCCCCAGTGGGAGCAAAGCAGGAATGGAAGACAAAAACTACATCCAAGGGTTGCTGGAGGCAATGACTCAAGAAATAAAGCGAGAAATGGATCAGAAATTGAAAGAGCACAAGGATGAACTATCAAAAGATATACAGGATATCAAACAAAAATTGGATGCAAAAATAGAAGCTGCACAAACCTCAGTAAGAAGTGAGATAAACGCCAAATTAGAGGTAATGCATACTGATATCACCTCATTGAGAGGTGAGATCAGTACTCTGAGAACCAACATTGAATCCATAAAGGGATCCATTTCCACCATGCAAACCACAATAGAAGCCACGGTCAACAGAGTGAATGAAATGGAAGGTAGAGTGTCAGATACAGAAGACAGAATACACCAACTGGACCAAAAAGTGACAGATATGGAAAAATCACTCAAATTAAACCAAAGGGAAATTCAAGAGCAAGCAGATAATGCTAAAAAATTTAACCTTCGCATAATCGGAGTGGACGAAGGTGAGGAATTCCAGAGCAAGGGAATGCAACACCTATTTAACAAGATAGTCAATGAAAATTTTCCCCACCTCAAAAACGACCATCTTAACTACATCACAAAAGCTTATCGAACACCCAACAAGCAAGATCCCAGGAGAAACACTTCTAGGCACATAATAGTAACAATGATGGATCTGAATAATAAGGAAACAATCCTGCATGCAGCAAAAATGAAGAAGGAGCTATACTACAACGGGAAAAAAATTAGAATCACTGCAGATCTCTCCACACAAACAATGAATGCAAGAAAAGCCTGGGAAAGCACCATACGAGCCCTGAGAGCCAATAACTGCCAACCCAGACTGATATACCCGGCAAAGCTAGCATTCACATTCGATGGAGAACTGAAAACTTTTAATAGCAAAGAAAAACTAAATGAATACATAAACATTAAGCCAGCATTACAAAGAATTCTAAGAGGGGGGACACAACCTGAAGAAAGCAACCAGGAACTGGGACCTGCCCCAAACAGGCATTACTCAAAGTCTAACTGAGCAAGCACAGGAGGAAAGGAAAGAAGAAAAACTTAGGAAAACGGAATGGCAGGGACAACAATGCATCTCTCTATACTTTCTCTTAATATAAATGGGCTGAATTCGCCAATTAAAAGAAAACGAACTGAGGACTGGATCAGAAAACAAGACCCATCCATCTGTTGCCTTCAGGAGACCCACCTCTCAGCCAAACATACAAACAAACTCAGAGTGAAGGGGTGGAAAAGGATCTACCAATCAAATTCCCCCAATAAGAAAGCAGGTGTAGCTATCCTGATATCTGACAAAATAAACTTTTCATTAAAATCAGTACAGAAAGACAAGGACGGACATTACATATTAATAAAGGGAACAATCCAAGAGGAGGATATAACCATCATCAACTTATATGCCCCAAATATCGGTGCACCCAGATATGTTAAACAAATGCTCTCAAACTTACAGAATAAACTAGATCCCAATACGATAATACTAGGAGACTTTAACACGCCACTCTCACCAAAGGACAGGTCTACCAACCAGAGGATTGGCAAAGAAGCTACCGAATTAAGTGAGGCCATACTTCAAGCGGAATTAACTGACATCTACCGAGTATTTCACCCTAAAACAACACAGTACACATTCTTCTCAGCAGCTCATGGAACTTTCTCCAAAATAGACCATATCATAGTTCATTCAAGGAACTTAAGCAAATACAAAGGGATCGACATAATCCCCTGTATCCTATCTGACCACAGTGGAATCAAGCTAGCTCTCAATAACAAAGCATACCGCAGAAATTTCTCTAATACATGGAAATTGAACAGCACACTCCTTAACAAGGCCTGGGTAACAGAAGAGATCAGAGAAGAAATAAAGCATTTCCTAGAACTCAATGAAAATGAAAACACCTCACAAAGAAACTTGTGGGACACAGCAAAAGCAGTCCTGAGGGGCAAATTTATTGCCCTCAGTGCCCACATCAAGAGAATGGAGACAGACCAAGTAAATAATCTCATGTTGCAACTAAAACAGCTAGAAAAACAAGAAAAAATGGGACCTAAAGCTACTAGACGAAGCCAGATAACCAAATTGAGAGCAGAGATTAACCAATTAGAAAATCAGAAAACCATAACCAAAATAAACCAAACAAAAAGCTGGTTCTTTGAAAAAATAAACAAAATTGATGGCCCGTTGGCAAGATTAATTAAAAAAAGAAGAGAGGAAACCCATATTAATAGGATTAGGGATGCCACGGGAAACATCACAACACGTACCCAAGATATCCAAACAATTCTAACAGACTACTTTCAAAAGCTATACTCTCTAAAGGAAGAAAATCTGGCGGAAATGGATGCATTTTTAGAGAAATACAAGTTACCCAAACTGAGCAAAGAAGAAGTTAACCAATTAAATAAGCCAATATCCTATAATGAGATACAGGAAGCTATCAAAAGTCTTCCAACAAAAAAAAGCCCAGGACCAGATGGATTCACAGCAGAATTCTATAAGACCTTTAAAGAAGAACTAATACCCATACTCCTCAAGCTCTTCAGAGAAACAGAGAAGGAGGGAGCTATCCCAAACTCATTCTACGAAGCCAATATCACACTCATCCCCAAACCAGGCAAAGACCCAACCAAAAAGGAGAATTACAGGCCAATCTCCTTGATGAACACAGATGCAAAGATCCTTAACAAGATTCTAGCTAACAGAATCCAGAAACACATAAAAAAAATAATACACTATGATCAGGTAGGCTTCATCCCAGAGACACAGGGATGGTTTAACATACGTAAGTCAATAAATGTAATCCAGCATATCAACAGAGCCAAGGTCAAGAATCACATGATTATCGCCACAGATGCAGAAAAGGCCTTTGATAAAATTCAACATTCATTCATGCTAAAAGCTCTGGAGAAAATAGGAATAGAAGGAACATTTCTAAAAACAATAAAAGCCATTTATGACAGACCAATAGCCAATATTATACTTAATGGGGAAAAGCTACAACCAATCCTCCTAAAAACAGGAACAAGGCAAGGATGTCCACTGTCTCCACTCCTCTTCAACATAGTCCTAGAACCCTTAGCCAGGGCAATAAGGCAAGAAAAAGACATTAAAGGGATCCGCATAGGGAAAGAAGAAGTGAAACTATCCCTTTTTGCAGACGACATGATACTATACCTCCACGATCCCAAAAACTCCATCCCCAAACTTTTAGAAATCATAAGTCACTTCGGCAAAATAGCAGGATACAAAATAAACCCACAAAAATCAGTTGCCTTCCTATACACTGATAACGCACAGGAAGAGAGGGAAATAAAGGGAGCAACCCCATTCACAATAACCTCCCAAAAAATAAAATATTTAGGAATTAACCTAACCAAAGATGTAAAAGAACTATTTAATGAGAACTATAAAAAGTTAAAGAAAGAAATTGCAGAAGACACTAGGAAATGGAAAGACCTCCCATGCTCCTGGATAGGCCGACTTAATATAGTAAAGATGGTGATACTTCCAAAATTAATATACAAATTCAATGCAATTCCTATTAAAATCCCAATGACGTACATCACTGAAATACAGAAAACAGTCCAAAAATTTATATGGAACAACAAAAGACCTAGAATAGCCAAAACAATTCTAGGGGATAAAGACAATATGGGAGGGCTATCCATGCCGAACTTCAAACTCTACTACAGAGCTATAATCACAAAGACAGCATGGTACTGGCACAAAAACAGACCCGAAGACCAATGGAACAGAATAGAAGATCCAGATATAAATCCACAGGCCTACAGCCAGCTGATATTCGACAAAGGAGCCAAAGACATACAATGGAAGAAACACAGCCTCTTCAACCGCTGGTGCTGGGAAAACTGGGCAGCCACATGCAGAAAACTAAAAGTGGACCCCAGCCTATCACCATGCACCAACATCAACTCAAAATGGATTGAAGACCTTAACATTAAACCTGAATCTCTGAAACTACTGCAGGACAGAGTAGGAGAGACACTTGAACTAATAGGCACAGGAAGGAACTTCCTGAACAGAGTCCCAGGGTCACAACAAGTTGGAGAGAGACTCGACAAATGGGACTACCTTAAAATAAAAAGCTTCTGCACAGCTAAATCTATCGCAACTAAGCTAGAAAGACAACCAACTAATTGGGAAAAAATATTTACCAGCAATATATCAGACAAGGGGTTAACATCCTGTATATACAGGGAACTCAAGAAACTAATCCCTCCCAAACCTAACAAACCAATTACTAAATGGGCAAGGGAACTAAAGAGGGACTTCTCAAATGAAGAAATAAAAATGGCAAAGAAACACATGAGGAAATGTTCATCATCCCTGGTGGTGAAGGAAATGCAAATAAAGACAACCCTGAGATACCACCTTACCCCAGTCAGAATGTCCCACATCCACAAATCAGCCAACGACAAATGCTGGAGGGGATGTGGAGAAAGAGGAACCCTATTACACTGCTGGTGGGAATGTACACTTATACAACCACTTTGGAAAGCAGTCTGGAGGGTCCTTAGAAAGCTAAAGATTGACCTCTCTTACGACCCAGTCATACCACTTCTAGGCATCTACCCTGAACAACAGGAACCAATATACAAGGACACGTGCACCTCCATGTTTATTGCAGCACTGTTCGCAATAGCTAGGATATGGAAACAACCTAGGTGCCCCACCACAGATGAATGGATCCAAAAATTGTGGTATCTATACACAATGGAATATTATGCAGCCATTAGAAATGACAAAATAATGGCATTTGCAGGGAAATGGATGGAGCTAGAAGGAATCATGTTGAGCGAGGTAAGCCAAGAACGAAGAGACAAACGGTACATGGTCTCCCTCATAAGTGGATGCTAAATCCAAAAGGTTAGTGATACGACAAAACTAACAGGACTTAAGAAACAAAGAACTCCCGCTCATCTGGTTGAACCACTACTAAATATCCTCATGCTGCTGATCACAAATATGGTATATAACATGTGAACACTGTTATATATTACAGACTGTGGTAGACAATTTGCTCCAGGGAAGTTAGAATGAACTTGTGACTTTGAAATTATGTAATCATTTAATCACAATCAAAAAAAAAAAAAAAAAAAAAAAAGAACCTCGGGGAAGGGAGGGAGGGAGGGGATGGTAGGGGGAAAACAATGGAGGGGGTAACAATGTTCAAGAGGAAGTGTACTCATAACCTCACTCATGTAACTGTGACCCTCTGTATAGTAGCTTTACAATAAAAAAATAAAATAAAAAAAAAAAAAAAAAAAAAAGAAATCCACTGTGACATCATGATCATTATGACATCATATTGACAGACATCACGAACATTGTGTCACACTGTGACATCACAAGCCTCTTAGGACTTCATCATATTTGTGACAACACCTGCCTTTGGAGATACCACAGTCTGTTTGTGAACTCTTATTCTCTGTGATTTCATGAAAAATGGGATCCTTTATACCATTTGGATATCACCAACCAATTATGACATCATAGACCTACGATTACCCCTTATGTATATGGCATCAGAAACTAACTGTGACATCAAAACATTTTGTGAAGTCACAATATGACACGATGATCATGACATCTGTCAGTGTGATATCACAATGGTCATGATGTCACAGTGGATTTCTGATATGTCATACAAGAAATATGATGTTGAAAACAAATTATGAGGACAAAAGGTCTAAGATATCACAATGTCAGCATGTCTCAAATGTATGAGGACAGGAGAAGTTTGTGATGTCACATTGTGTTAGTGATAGCACAATGGCACTGTGATGTCACTAAGTGATTATGATGTCAAAATGGTTATGTAGGCACAAATGTGCATTTCTCATATCAATTCTCATACCACAGAATCACAGAATAGGCATTCACAATATGTGTATGATGTTACAAAGAAAATTGTTGTCATAATGCAATATGTCATTGAGTTTGGTGATGTCACAATGAGCTGAGGTTTCCATAATGAAAAAGTGATGAGACACTGTTGAGGATGTCACAAGCACTTTTTGATGTTATAGTGGCATGCCTGATCTCAATTGTCATTACTTAACAAGGATATGGATACACAAAGGGACTGTGATGTTGAAAAGGGCATGTGATTTTTCAAAGGAGCTAAGAGGTCATAATAGATTTGAGCTGTCACAATGGAATCATGATGTAACAATGACAATGTTGTTACAATGGCTTTGTGATGTCATGGCGGTGATGATGTCAAAATGGGTTTGTGATGTCACAATCAAATTTCCAATTTCAATTGCTACCAGTTCACAAGGAAGATACTGTATTAATCAGCAGGGTCCCAATAATATATAGGGTCCAATAATCAGCATGGCCCCATCTCCTGGCAAGCTGGAGAGGACAAAGTATGCCACCAAAGAAGGTGGGGCATTCGGTGGGAGGGGCTGATGCATTAATCTCCACGTGTTGAACTGTTAAGAATTTATTGGGCTGTGGGAAGTTTGGGATATTACAGTTAAAAAATGTTAGGCAGTTGGAGTATAGAAGGGGTGCAGACTTTATATAAGCTGCTTGTTCAGAGCAATAGAAGGGGAGAGAAAAAGGGAAAAGTCCTGGAAGGAAAAAAGTGGTATGATAGAAGAAGGGGAAAGAAATGGGAGGAGAGGATGTTGAGGGAGAGCAGGAGGTGAAGAATGGCAAAAGACAACCCAGGCAAAGCAGTTAAGGCCTGTGGAGAGTGGAGAGGCCTTAAGAGAAGAAGGAACTGGTAGAAGAGAAAAAGGGAAAGTCCTCGAAGGAAGTATAGGACTGTGAAGGAGAGACAAAGGGAAGGGGAAAAAAAGGCTTGCCCTTTGATATTTGGAGCTTTCGATATCAAATTTTGGGGGTTGATGGTTTGGAGAACATTTATTATATTAACTGTGTCTCGATGAATTCTCTTGAACTATAGAGGTCCTAATTTTTGGAGACCCCATTGACATAATCCATTTGGATGGCATCAGGCCTTGGCCCCAGAGAAAAATCCCCATAGGAGAGAGTGTCAGCACTCAGGGTTGAGAGTCTACCTCGAGTGTCTGTCTTCAGAGGACCAACATGGACAAAAGTCATTTAGGTACCTCTAAGGATACGTCTGGGCAAGCTTGCCAGTCTGTTTTGAGGACCCCCTCTAGAGGTGAAGTGTGGCTTCCTTAGGAAGCCATCTGGGAACTCTTTGAGAGGCCGTGTAGGGCTTCCAAAGGAAGCTATCTGGAACCTCATCTTCAACTTCCTTAAGAAGCCATCTGAGACCTACTCTGTAGGTCATCTGGGGCCTTCTCCAGGGGTCATCTTGGACTTTCTCCAGAGGTCATCTGGGGCTTCCTCAGAAGGCCACCTGAGACCTCTTCAAAAGTAGTCATTGGGGCTTCGTTAAGAGGCAATCTAGGACCACCTCTTGAGGTCATCTGGAGCTTCTTTGGGTGGTCATCTCGGGTTACCTTGATAAGAAATGTATGACTATCTTCGGACATCATCTGGGACTTCCTTGAGAAGCCATATAGGACCTTCTCTGGACGTAATCTGTGGCTTTCTCAAGAGGGTTATCTGGACCCTCCTCTGGAGTTCATATGTGGCCTCTGTGAGTGGCCATCTGGGAGCTACACGAGAGGTAATCTCAGCCACATTGAGAGGACATCTGGTACCTCCCTTGGAGGTCATCTAACACTTCCTTGGGAAGCCATTTGAAACCTCCAAGAGAGGTCTTTTAGGGCCTCCTAGGAATGACATATGTGACATCCTCCTCAGATCGTCTGTGGCCTCCTCAACAGACAATCTGGGACATTCTCTCTGTCATCTGGGACCTCCTGTAGAGGTCAACATTGAGAGGTGTAGGGAA
Organism: Dipodomys spectabilis; assembly: GCF_019054845.1. Taxonomy (NCBI): domain Eukaryota; kingdom Metazoa; phylum Chordata; class Mammalia; order Rodentia; family Heteromyidae; genus Dipodomys; species Dipodomys spectabilis. The sequence continues at coordinate 974,104 of NW_024871053.1, forward strand.
TGTGGGGTGTCTGTGGCTATTGGTCTGTCTGTGTATGCTGATAGTTCTGCGTCCTGTATGCACCTCTGTTTACTCCTTTTCTCAGGATGGGAGAATAAGGCCTAAAGGTGTCATATCCAAAACATATTCTCCTCCAGGTTTACAGAATTCCTCAGAGAAAGATGCACTGATGTACTGTCTCTCCTATTCTTTGCCATCAACACCTCTAATGTTGTCCTCCCATACCAAAAGTGGTTACTTGTACCAGTCTGAAGTGGTACAATGTGGTATGTTACCCTTATTACCTTTGAGACAGGAACTTGGAGTAGATGGTGGGCAAGCCCCATTTCCAATATATGTTCCCTTTACAACTAGTGACCTGTATAACTGGAAACAGCAAAATCCATCTTTTTCAGAAAAAAGGGGCTCATTACTTCATTAGAGACAGTAATTTTCACACACAAGCACATCTGGGATAAGGGTCAGCAAATTTTACAGGCACTTTTCACCTGGTAGAAAAGGGAGTGAATCCTGCTTGGTGACTTGAAGGTGGTCCTTCGACCAGAGAGTAGCCCCAATATTGAACCAGCAAGTCTTTCCACAGACTTACCCAAGCTGAGACTAACAGCAATTGAGGAATGGAGGTGCTTACCTATTATTGCCAGGTTCTGTTAGCAGGGATGCCACAGTGGCTAAAAAGCCAAATCATCAATCTAAGATGGGTGAGATGGTACAGTTCCCCAGTGAGTACCCTAATGCTTTTCTGAAACTTCTTCCAGAAGCCTATAGGACATATAGGCCCACAGATCTTGAAGCCCTGGAGAATGAAAGAGTCCTATATATGGCCTTTGTTACCCATACAGCCCCAGATATTAGAAGAAAGCTTCAAAAGTCAGAAGCTTTTTAGGGAAAAGTTTATTCTAATTTGGAAGTAGTCGCCCAGAGGCTGTTTGTTACCAGAGATACCCGGGAAAGAGAGTCTAAGAAAAGGGTTTGAGTTTTGGTAGGAGCACCAGTATGAGGATCAAGAAACTCTTGGCAAAGACAGTACAATTCATTTGCAAATGGCAATAGGGAGCCTCTAGGACTACATCACTGTGCTTATTGCAAAAAAAATGGACATTGGGAAAAGGAATGTCCAAGGAGGAGAAAGATAGAAAATGACAGGTTAATTAATCACATTAACCACATGGAAAATGTGTTCATATCTCTGGAGAAACATGCAAAGGAGCTTAGGGCTCTGAATTCGAACTATGTTCAATTTAAAAAGCAGCCCTCTGAACTTAAGAAATGTGGCAAAGAAAAAAATCCACCCTTCTATCTCAAAACATAGTTTTATAAAAGAGTGAGTCTCCAATATGTGCCAGTCAAAACCACCAAGAGATTAAAAGCACATAGAAGAGCACATTGGAGAAAACAGAAAATTTTTTGATGTGAAGAAAAGATTTGAGGGTATAAATTAGGAACTTGTGAGAGTCAAAAATGAGAAGAAAATCCTCAAAAGGATCCTAGAAAACACTCAGAATCAAATGAAATTCAAGTACATTAGCCTGGGTGAGTATGAGGCAAATTAGGGGTCCACAGATCAGAGGCAAACAGAAGCACAGGACAGCAATGCTGCCAACCTTGCTAACTACAAGTGAGGCCAAGAAGAGATCCTGATGCTGCATTAAGAAAACATTGCCATGAAAAAGGAGCTGGACCTGATATAAGAATGTTTTAGGCTGAAGTACACGTCGATTATAAGCTTTGAAGAGTGTCACCAGAAATTCAAAGCAACAGAGAAAGAAGGAAAGGGTAGTTAGCAGAGAAGATGGGAAAGTGCTGTGTCATAGAAGATGAAGCCAAGAAAAGTGAACAGGAAAATATCAGGCTCAAGAAAGAGATTGCTACTATTCAGAAAGAGTTAAAGGACCACATGCTCTGACAGAGAGTGCCAAGGAAAGGGAAAGAGCATTAGGAACAAAAACAGAAGACCTAAGCAAACAGTTGGAAGATCTGTCACAAAAATACACTAAATTGGAAAATTAGAAAGAGAAACTACTAGAATAAAAAGCCAAAAAGACTGCTGAGATCTTCACCATAAATGTAATGCAGAAGTTTCATGTCCCAATGGAACAGGTGGAGGTGGGAAAAATCACCTCTCAATAGCACCTTTATGAACTTAAGGGAGGAGCTGAAGAGCAAGCAAAGGTGTTGTGAGAAGGAGCAGCAGTTGGCCAGTCAAAGGAACTCTCCTGTGACCTTGCCAAAACACTTGCAGGTTAAGGAGCACATTGAGAAGGAGAGTGGGATCACGTAAGCAAGTATGAGAGAAAAGAAGGAGAATAAAATGGAAGAAGACTCCAAGGTTCAGAGTACAATACAGGAAGTAAAGAAACTAGAGACCCTAAGATACAGGGAAACATCTGAGCTGATCATGTAGCTTGGGAGGCCACTCTAAAACCAGTTGGTTCTCTAGAGCTTCTAGTCGTTAAGATTAAAGGAAGAAGCATAAACAGTGGTAATAACTGTGCAAATGTTTATACTGAACTTGTGAAAATAGCATACAGGCTCAAGCTTTCTGTCAGTTTACATATAGATATTTGCAGGTAAATTAAGTGAGACCACTGCCTAAATCTTCTGAAAGCCAGTGGGGCCTCAGCCTGAAATTCTTTGTAATGCGTGCAGGTAATTTCCAACAGGTAAATGCTGAAAAGCTGGAACTTTTGGAAAGAATTCATGTATGAGGAACCTCAGACCGTGAATTTGGGAAAGTGGACTCCACAGAGGTAAAGCCTGGAAAGTATGAGTATTGGTATCTGTTAGTAATAGTGGACAATTTTTCAGACTGAGCTGATTTGGCTTACCCTTATTTTTGGAGTCCAAAGATGGCCCTTCATTCATGGTCCAAGTTCTCAATTTTTAACTAACACCCTAGGAATAAATTGGAAGTTATAATCTATTTATAGACCTTAGAGTTCAAGGCACTACAAAGAATGAATATGACCTTAAAGGAAACTAACTAAATTAAATACAGATACTGGCCATGGCTAGGTAAGCCTCCTCCACTTTGCTGTCCTTCGAGCAAGATGTAGCTTCTATGTTAAAGGATTTAATTACTTTGAAATACTTTAGTGTAGACCACCCCCTTTGGTTCCTAATCTTGGGAAGGTTATATTAACAAAAATGTCTAACTACAGACTGCAGGCATTACAACATATTCTTTTATGTACCTATCCTTTGGTAATCAAGGCCCACTGGCCACCTCAGAAAAACTCCACCTGAAGGGGAGGGGCCAAGATGGTGATGGAACAGCAGGGAAACACCTCAGCTCTCTCTAACCAAATAGAGTTTGGACTTCAATGCTCTGTTTCTCCAAATGACCCACAAAAAAGGCAATTACTCAGAGAGATACAGGAAGTGAAAAAAGAAAAGGGAAAAACTTACACAGACAGTAAAGTGGGAAGACCCTTCCCCCACCCATTGTTGGTGATGGGGCTCTACACTAAGCAGCATAATTGGTGGGGTTTCATGCCAGGCTGCTTAAGTGGCCAGGCTCTGGACCGTCTGTGGACCACACACTCACAAGCATCCCAAGGGTCTCAGAAGACTCCTAAGAGGTCGTGCCAACCTAGAGAATACAAGCAGAAAACTCAGAAGGCAGAGCTAGCACGAAAACTCGCCACACCCACCCTGGCATAGCATCTCTTCCAGGCTGGTACAAGCAGCCCAATCCAGTCAGGAGCAGCAGCAGCTGTCAGCAGTTGTGAACGACACTAGACTGGCAACATGGCACCTCTGTCCTGGTGGTTTAAATAGCCTACCTTAACCTGGAGAAGCAGCGGCAGCTGGCAATGGTGGCAAACCACCCAGACTCCAGGCACAATGCCTCTTGACACTAGCCCACAGAAACAGCCCAGACCAGCCCTGGGCGGTAGCAGTGAATAGGGCGGGGACAGCTGCAGTGAACAACTCCAGATCGGTGACGGTTTGTGCCTCTCCATACTGGTCTGCATAAGGAGCCCAGCCTAGCCTGAGGCAGCAGCAGTGGTTAACACCTGACTTGTGGTGGGGTGCCTGGCTTGCATAAGTGGCCCAGCTGATTCTGGGGCAGTGGCAGCAGCTGGGGAAGTGGCAACACCTGTGGCAGCAGCAGCGTCATCAACAGCAGCAGTGAACAACTCCGGACCCGTAGTGGGGTGCAGCGCTTCTCCATACTGGTTTTTATAAGCAGCGCAGCCTAGCCCATGGTGGCAAAGGGAGTGAACAACCCCAGACTTGAGGCAGAGTGTGGTGCTGAACAACCCCAGAAAAGCCTCATGAACTTTCCTGACTGGACTGGCTTTGAACCTGAATACACAGATCTGAGCCTTCTGAATAGTTAGAATTACAGTCATTCACACCAGCAAGGTCTTATTCTTGCCAACCCCCTAATTTTTTCTGAAATAGATCATTTCTTAATTCATACAAGGAATTTAAGGAAATACAAGAGAATCGACATAATACCCTGTATTCTATCTGACCATAGTGGAATCAAGCTAGCTCTCAATAATAAGGCATAAAATAGAAAAAACTTAAACACATGGAAATTAAACAGAACTCAGTTGAACAATACATGGGTCACCGAAGAAATTAAAGAAGAAATTAAAAACTTCCTACAATTCAATGAAAATGAAGAAACATCACAACGAAATCTATGGGCCACAGCAAAAGCAGTCCTGAGGAGCAAATTTATTGCTCTCAGTGCACACATCAAGAAAACAAAGACCGGATTGGGAAAGTGGCTCAGAGGTAGAACACTTGCCTTGCATGCATGAGGCCCTGTGTTTGATTCCTCAGCACAACATAAACAAAAAGGAAAAAAGCCAGAATAGCGCTGTGGTTCAAGTGGTAGAGTGGTAGCCTTGAGCTGACGAGTTGAGGGACAGTGCCCAGGCCCAGAGTTCAGGCCCCATCACCGGACGACCCCTTCCAAAAAAAAAAAAAAAAAAAAAGAAAAAAGAAAAAAAAGACCAAGTAAACAATCTTATGATGCAACTAAAACTGCTGGAGAAACAAGAAAAATTTGAACCTAAATTTGCTAGACAGAAAGAGATAACCGAAATAAGAGCTGAAATTAATGAGGTAGACATTAAGAAAATTATAAATAAAATTAATAAAATAAAAAGGTTTTTTGTTAAAAAAAAGTCAGTAAAACTGAGGGACCACTGGCAAGAGTAACTAACAAAATAAGAGAGGAGACCCAAATCAATAATATCAGAGATATCACAGGAAAATTACAACAGACATCCAAGATATCCAATTAATCATAAAGAAGTAATTCCAGACTCTAATCACAAAAGAAGGAAAACCAAGCAGAGAGGGATAAATTTCTACTGAAATTCAAATTTCTATTCCCCCCTTTCCTTTTCAGCCATGCTTCTCTACCATGTATGGTGGGGGCAGCAGTTCGGTAAACAAATATCTTTTCCTGCCTGAATAGCATGTGGTGTTCTCTTCATTGGCTACCTAATGAAACCTACCTATTTAATATACCTTACATATGGTGCCATGATTCGGATGGGGTTTTTGAGTCGGAAATGTTAGAATTTCCTAACCACCACTTTTCTGTGAACCAAACTGCCTTGAGACTTTTAACCAATACCATTGCTGGCCTTCACATCCACATCCACATTACTTCTCCAGTCTTGTGAGTGAAAATACTCTCTATGGCTCTTTGTTGGTCAATCTCTGTGCAGATGTGGCAGCATGACAGATAGCTCCTATGGCCTTTGGCCGAAAGGCTGGTAACCTACGAAGCTGAGGATGCTAGGTTTGGAGGGCTTGGCCATTTCTCTCTAAAGGGCTCTGGGGGAAGTCGGGATGCTGCTTCTGCTTGGTCAGCTCTTCTTCATTCACTAGACTGACTCTCCTACACATTTTCTGGGGTGCTGTGAGTCATGCCCGAGTCGTAAAACCCCTCTGAAATGCCTCCTGCCCTCTCTGGATATCCAGAGCACCTAATGTTTTAATGCTATTCTAAGATTTAGACAATTATTGCCTCTGCAATGGTACATGGTCAGAAGTCTGTTTACTTTCAGGCTCTCTATGCTCTCTGCTATTCATGTCCAACTTTCTATATCTCTCCCTTTGTTTTCTACAACTTTTTGGATTGTGTCCTGAAGAATGCAATATGGGCTGGGTTCCAGGGACCCCCCTCTAGGTTCCCTCTCGAAGGCTTGCCAAACTAAGCTTGATTTTTTGTTTATGCTTTCTTTGCTTTTTTTCAGAAATTTGCCATCTTGAGTTCGCTATCTTGGCCACAGGGTGGGTTAAGGGTTTGGCCGGATCCAACCCTTACCGCTCCACCAAGCTTACTACTCCTGCACCCACCTATTCTAATGTGCCTTTCTAACAAGTTGCTCTTTTCACAGACCCTGGAAACTGAGGCCCAACCATCTGATGTGCTTTGTTAGAAAAGATGTCTAAAAAATGTCAAAAAATTTAGGTTTTGCGTTTTGCCTTTTTTGTTTTGTGTTGTGTTCAAGTACTGACAACATGATTCTAAAATATTGGGCATGTGTCCTAAGATTCTCTCATCTAATGAGTTTTTTCATTGCAGAATATTTGGTCAATTCTTGATAAGGACGAGGTAAGCTCTTCTTATTCTATTTGATCTCCTTGTTACTTTAGTTGAAAATAACAAAGGGCTTTTGTGGCAAAGATTGTAGTTCAAAGCCAGCCCGGGCTGAAAAATCCCTCAGACTCCATTTCCCAACTAACCTGCAAACAGCCAGGCAGGAAGCATTTGCTCAAGCCTCTTATCTCTAACCAGCAAATACTGCAAGTGGTACTATAATTCAAAGTGGTAGAGTGCTAGCCTTGAGCAGAAGTGCTCAGGGACAGTGCCCAGGCCTTAAGTACAAACCTCCTTGAATACCAACTGGGACAAACCATCCCAGCAACAAGCACCTAGACTCAGCCAGTCTGGGGAACAAGGAAAAATGGAAAGGAGTAAGAGGAGATATTATCACATCATTCACTTTGTGCTGCCCTTTCAAAATTAACCAGAGCCGGGAGATCAATAGAAGTAAGAAGACTGCCCATCTAATGTCAATATCTATCTAACTTTCAACTGGAAAGGAATTTATATTCTTGCCTTTGTTACTTGACTTATTCTCTACCTAGTCACCAGATGTCAGAAATAGTTAGTGACATTTGTACCAACATTTTCAGCCCCAAGACCTTCCTCTTGCTATTTATTTGCTCTATAGTATTTTTTTCAGTCCCTCAATGCCTGAGTCTTCTCCAGACTTCATCCAAGAGACTTGCCTACTCTCGACTTCATCTAAGCACTCAATGCCCAAGTGACAGCTGTTTCCTGCTGCCTTCTCCTAGAGAGGACCATATCTCAGCCTTTTACCACTACTGTTGACACCCATGAAAACAGGAAGTAGCCAGAGAGAATCTTCGCACTTTTTCATAATTATCAAAAGGCTGGAATATAAGGTCTGAACAGGGACACCCCCCTTCTTCTTGGCTAAGTTTCCACCCAATATCTGTTACATAGATAACTGGCAGATCTGGAAGCAGTCACCTTCCCCTCCTGCTAGGTCACATCCTGGGCCACCTCTGGTCACATGCCTCCCATCTGATCTTAGGAGGGTCGCAGACCCTGAGATCACATCTGGATCCAGTGTGTCCACACCTTTCCCCCACCTGGCCACGCCTCCTCCTGTCCGTGGCCTAGATAAGTCCTGGCCCAGAGGTGGGGAACCCCTTCCTTTTCAGCCATGCTTCTCCACCATGCATGGTGGGGGCAGCCTTTTGAAAAAAAATAAATATTGCCCAAACAGAACCAAGAAGAAATAAATCAATTGAGCATGTCAATATCCTACAAAGAGATAATAGAAGTAATCAGAAGTCTTCCAACAGTAAAAGCCCAGGACCTGATGGATTCACAACAGAATTCTACATGGCCTTTAAAGAGGAACTAATACCCATACTCCTCCAGCTCCTCAGAGAAATAGAAACAGAGGGAGTAATCTCAAACTCATTCTATGAAGCCAATATCACCTTCATTCCCAAACCAGGCAAAGACCCAACAAAAAAAGAACTATACACCAATCTCTTTTATTAAGACAGATGCATGCAAAGCTCCTCAATAAAACTGCAGCCAACAGAATCCAGAAACCTCACCAAAAAAATCATACATTATAACCAAGTAGGCTTCATCCCAGAGATGCGGGGATGGTTTAACACATGTAAGTCAATAAATGTAATCCATCACATCAACAGATCCAAGGTCAAGAACCACATGAATATCAACATTGATGCAGAAAAGGTTTTTGATGAAATTCAGCACTCATTTATGTTAAAAGATCTGGGAAAAAATAGGAATATATAGAACATTTGAAAAGACAATAAAAGCCTTACATAGCAGATCAAAGGCCAATATTATACTTAATGAGGAAAAACTACAACCAATTCCCCTACAAACAGGAACAAGGCAAGTATGCCCACTCTCTCCACTCTTCTTCAATATAGTTCTGGAATTCTTAGCCAGAGCAACAAGGCAAGAAGAAGACATTAAAGGGATCCACACAGGACATGAAGAAGACAAACTATTTTTTTTCAGATGGCATTATTTTATAAATTAATGATCCCTAAAGCTCAGCCCCAAACTCTTAGAGCTTATAAACCAATTTGACAAAGTAGCAGGATACAAAATTAGCCCACAAAAATCAGCCGCCTTTCTGTACACCAACAATGTACAAGCAGAAATGGAAATCAAGGAAACAACCCTATTCACAATAAAAAAGTATCTAGGAATTAAACTAACCAAAGATGTACAGGGTCTATTTCATGGAAAGTGTAAAAGCCTTAAAAAATGAATCATAGAGTGTGAAGATTCAGGGTCTATGTTGAGGGGGTAAAATGATACAGGCTCCAGTCTCAGGATTATCTGAGGACTGTGTTTGGTATTAGGAAAGCTCTTGGCACGCCGGGTTAGAGAGGGAAAATGTTCTCTCTCCCTATCGCAAAACACATGTCATAGACTCCTGGGAGCTGAGGAAGTAGCTCTTCTGCTTACTTAAGCATAGATGAACAGCTGGTCAAGCATTTTCCTGAGATTGGAGAAGTGGTTTGAGCTTGCTCTAAAATAGTTTAGATAATAATATACCAAGACATTGTCTCATAGGTCAAGTAAAAATGTATCTGTTGAAATTTTTGTGTGAATATCTTCTGACCAAATCTTGGCAAAGATCATGCTTGCTTGTCTTTAAATACCTACTAACAATAAAGCACAGCATGCAGTGGAAATTGCATTTTTCACTCTGCATCCCCTGTGTCCTGGTGATTTCGTGACCCTTACCCAGGGACCCCAATGAACTAGACGTTGACAATTGGCGCCCGAACAGGGATCCTGCACTGTTGAATTCAGGAAGGGTTATTCAGGTAAGTACTTTTAATTACAGGGTGATGGGACAAGTTAAGTCTACTCCGTACTTACATATGCTTAAACATTTACTTGCTGCCTATGGTGTAAATATTTCTTCTTTTGACATAGAAATGTGTATTAATGTAGTTAGGGAATGGAATCCTTTGGTTCCCCAATAAAGGAACATTAGATGTTGATAATTGTAAACGAGTAAAGAATAATGTAGAAAGAGCTGTTCAAGAAGGGGAAGAGATTAGATTTTGGTCAATTTGGGCTATTTTACATACCCTTTTTAAAGCTTTGAATGAGGAAACATTAATGGCAGACTTAAAGAAAGAGGCCACCCCTTCTATTGAAGATTTACAATTGGACTCTGAGGTTAAGGATGCAATAGATAAGGATGCATTGCAATTAACAAAGAAAAAACTAGAGGTAAAAATGGGCTGAAAAGGAACAAACTGAAAGTGTAAATAAAATTTCTGAGCAAATGGAATTGATTTTATCAAAATTACAGCAAATGGAGTTGGAAATTAGCAGAGTGAATGGAGAACCTGAGAAAGTGAAAGTAAAGCAGCCTTCGGCTCTTCCCCTGGCCGATGCAATATTTACAGCATCACTCCCTCACAAAACAGAGGGCTCAGACAGTGAGTTTGATGATGAAATGCCTATTTTTTCTTATCCTGTAATTCGACCACCCCCTATGAATGGTATAGCTCAACCAGCCAGATGTGAAGGTGTTGCTGTTGATGATATTGGTAAACTTAAAAAGGCAGTGACGTTGTATGGTCCTCAGTATCTTTATGTTAAGGAATTGCTTAATGGGCTTGCTCGACATTACAATAATTTTGCTCCCGAAGATTGGAAGATGCTTTGTAAAGCCTTGCTTAAGGAACCTTAATACCAACAATGGCAAATGTGGTTTACTGAGTTATGTACAGAAAGGTCAAGACAAAATGCACAGAGCAGTAATTCACGCCTACAGGTGATAACCTTTCCCATGTTGAGTGTAACAGAACAATATGTGGATGCTCCTATGCAAGTGAACTCTCCGAAAGAGATCCATGAGTAGTTACAAGACATAGCATGGGAAAGGATTCGGCCAGTAGAAGAGCATTATGGCTCTTGGACTAAAGTAATTCAAAAACCTAATAAACCCTGTGTTAAATTTTTATCACAATTAAAATAGCACCTAAAAAGATACAGGGGTAATATATTTAGGATACGTTGTTTCTAGACAAACAGTGACACCTCAAAAATATCTTTATGACGTGATCAATTACATACGTTAAATGATTTTCAAAAGCTCTTAGGAGATATTAATTGGATGTGACCAGCCTTAGAAATTCCTACTTATCAATTACATAATTTGTTTTAATTGTTAAAGGGGAGCCTGATTTACATAGCAAAAACTTTAACTTAGGAGGATAAAAATGAATTACAATTTGTACAGCAAAAAATAAAAAAGAAATGGTTTTACATCGAGTAATGCTGAATCAACCCATAAATTTATATATTTTGGATGCATGGAAATACCCAACAGGAATTATAGGACAAAATGAGCTACCATTAGAATGGATTTATACACGGCATGGATTTACAAAGAATATTATGCCTTATGAGCAACAGTTGGCAATTATTATTCAACAGGACAGGCAACAGGTATTTACCCTATCGGGGTATGATTTATTTAAAATTATTTTTCCTTTGCCAAAAGACCAAGTAAAATATTTGTTAAACATATCTGAAATGCTACAAATAGCATTAGTAAATTTTACTGGGCAATTTTCCTATCATTTTCCCAAAGGTAGATTGTGGGATTGCTTGCATAAACAACAATTTGTCATTAATGATATAATTACCAAGGCCCCTATTCCCACTGCTCTTACCGGTTTTACAGATGTCTCCAAAACAAAAAGTGCTTATTGGACAACAAATAAATATTAGGTACAAACAACTACTTTTGCATTAGTTCAACAAAATGAACTTTTTGCTATTATTAAGGTGCTGCAAGATTTTGTGGGAGATATTAATATTGTTACTGATTCTGCTTATGCTGTAGTAGTTGTGACTAATATAGTCACTGCTGTTACATATTCATCTAAACCCCAGCTAAATCAATTATTTAAACAATTACAAGCATTACTGCAACATACTGCAACAACGTAATGCCAAAGTGTTTGTAACTCACATTGAGGCTCATTCTTCATTACCTGGGTACCTTGTATATGGCAATAATCAGGTTGATAAATTAGTTAGTTTTGCTTCTGCTGAACAGGATCATGCTCATTTACATACAAATGCTGGCCTTTCACATATGCATTATAAAATACCTTATTCTCAAGCTAAACAAATTATTAAAAGGTGTCCTATCTGCAGACCAATGCATTTGAGAGTTGTATTTGCTAGAGTAAATACTCGAGGATTACAACCTAACGAGCTCTGACAAATGGATATGACCAATGTACAAGCCTTTGGCCATTTTTCCTTTGTACATGTTACAATAGATACTTATTCTAAATTTGTTTGGGCTTCTGTCCTTATGGGAGAAACTGTTAACCATGTAATAGAACACTTTTTGGAAGCTTTTGCCATTATTGGAGTACCTGCCAAAATAAAGCCTATAAAAGAATCAAATTTAAAAGATTTTGTGAACTTTATGATATATATGATATACTGTATATATTACAGTAATAGAATATAACCCCCAAGGACAAGCCATTATTGAACGAGTTCATGGCACACTAAAACAACAAATTAAAAAATTAAAAAGGAGGAAAAGGTTAGATGAAGGTATGGATATTTTGTGGTTTTCCATGCAAAATCCTAAAATAATTTTACATCAAGCTCTTTTTGTTCTCAATTTTTTAAACTTACCACAAGGAGATATTTTAACTACAGCTGAGCACCATTTTGAACAAGTTTCAGAAAATCCTTATTTAAATGCTCCCGTATGGATTAAGATTGCATTGGATGCAGAATGCCAACCAGGAACATTATTACATAAGGGGCGAGGGTATGGTTTTGTGTCTACACAGGATGGCAAACAATACTGGCTTCCAGCACGATGGATACAGACACTGCCCAGTGAGGACAGCCAGTATCCCGCAAGGAATCAGCCACCAGTTGAGGAAGAAGAAAGCCCAGCTGCCCACCTGGGGGCAGGTTAAGAAGTTGACTGGAGAAGGACAAAACATGTTACAACGTGCTGGTAAACCTGTCACTGCTGAGAACTTGTTCTTGGCCATGTGTGCCCTGCTTACTGTAAACTCTGGCCATGCTAATGCTAATGTAAGTTATTAGGCCTTTGTTCCTAACCCTCCTTTATTGGAACCTGTTGTTTGGAGAGACATGGATATAACCATCTATACTGTTCCTGCTATTTTATCTCCTCCTTGGAATAATTTGACATTTTACAATAAGGATGATGGTAGCTTTTGAAATTTTACTTACTATATTCATTCCTTGCCTGTTTGGGGCCTCCTCCATGTTTAGTTATGAATTGGCAACATTGGGTTTTACCTGGGAAACACACTTCCGATTCTAGAACACAGCTACAGTGATTAACTACTTGGTCCATTAATAGTAGCTGGGAAAGTGTCACCTTTGATGGCGAGTTATCCTTACCTATGTGCCCTGATTTTACTTGCCTTTTGTGTGGCAAGAGTGTAGAGGAACATTTGGAAAAAAGTTCAATAATTTTATTAATTGAGGAACTTTTGAACAATTTATTAACACATGTTCAGAATGGAATATTACCAGATGTGATTTATCAAATGTTACTAGGATGCCGGATGCCATTAATGGATTGCTTACTGGAGCTCGATTGATAGCCTGGGGAGATGGAGGCATTACAGATGCTCGATGGGCTTTCATGGCTGCACCCACTGCTGATCAGGCTCATCGTTGGAAGGGTGCAGCGCCGCTATACCCCGTGATGCTACCAAATGGATTGTTTTCGGGGATGGCCAACTCTGCATCCACTTATAATTTTACTTTGTACAAATCTTATAATGTAACTGCTTGTGTACCTCTGCCTTATGTATTTTTAGTGGGAAATTTTACATTTTCTCCTACTATTTTTTTGTTTTAATTGTCGCCTGTATTCTTGCATTAATTCCTCTCTTAATTTTAATGACAGTGATAGTATTATGATTTTCCACAAAGAACTCATATTTGGCTACCTGTTAAATTAGGAAGAGAATAGTCCCCAAATCCTTTGGATAGTGTTGTTATTGAATTTTTTACCAAACTACTAAAACGTACAAAACGTACAATTGGAGCCATTATAGATGTGATTTTAAGTCAAATTGCTATTACTACTGTTGCTGCAGTGTCTGGAATTGACCTACACACTTCTTTACAAACTAAAAACTTTGTGAAAGAATGGCACCGGGATTCACATAAATTGTGGGTCTTACAGGCAAAAATTGATGCTCAATTACAAACACAGATTAATATTCTTAAACAGACAGGGGGATGATTAGGAAAAAGTTATTGGCTTTAGAAAAACAGTTATTGTTAAAATATGATTGGAATTCTACTACCTTTTGCATTACTAATGTAAAATATAATAAATCTATACATGATTGAAATGGACTACAGCAGTATTTATCTGGAAAGTCTACTGCTGCTCAATTAGTTGCTCAGTTACAATTTAATGTACATGATATTTTTGGTAAACAATTTGCAAATGATGATGCTTCTAATATTGCTGATACATTTATTAAACGGTTGGAAGGGTTAGATCTGAAAGGAATACTACAAAGCATTTCACATACTGCTAGTGGTATGGGAATTATGATTGTTATTATTCTGTTTGCACTTTTGCTGTTATATTTGATTTTTATGAAACCAAAGCAAGTTTCTATGATAACCCTGTGGAAAGCTTTACTTTTAAAACAAAAGAAAAAAGAAAGAAATTGTGAAGACTCAGGGTCTATGTTGACGGGGTAGAATGATGCAGGCTCCAGCCTCAGGATTATCTGAGGACTGTGTTTGGTATTAGGAAAGCTCTTGGCACGCCGGGCTAGAGAGGGAAAATGTTCTCTCTCCCTATCTCAAAACACATGTCACAGACTCCTGGGAGCTGAGGAAGTAGCTCTTCTGCTTGCTTAAGCATAGATGAACAGCTGGTCAAGCATTTTCCTGAGATTGGAGAAGTGGTTTGAGTTTGCTCCAAAATAGTTTAGATAATAATATACCAAGACATTGTCTCATAGGTCAAGTAAAAATGTATCTGTTGAAATTTTTGTGTGAATGTCTTCTGACCAAATCTTGGCAAAGATCATGCTTGCTTGTCTTTAAATACCCACTAACAATAAAGCACAGCATGCAGTGGCAATTGCTGTTTGCACTCTGCATCCCCTGTGTCCTGATGATTTTGTGATCCTTACCCAGGGACCCCAACGCACTAGACCTTGACAATAGAAGATACCAGGTATCGAAAGATTTCCCATATTCCGGGATAGGCAGAATTAATATGGTGAAAATGACCATACTGCCAAAATTAATTAACACATTCAATGCTATTTCCATTAAAATTCCAGTGACCTACTTTTCTGAAATAGAGAAAATAGTCCAAAAATTCATATGGAACAACAAAAAACCTAGCATAGCCAAAATAATTTTAGGCAAAAGAAAGAATGCAGGAGAGATCATGATACAGGACTTCAAGCTATATAATAGAGCCATAATAACAAAGACAGCTTGGTACTGGCACAAAGAGAGACCCAAAAATAAATGAGTCAGGTTAGAGGACACAGAAATATAGCCGCATATGGACAGTCAGTTGATATTTGACAAAGGAGCCAAAGATATACAGTGGAACAATCACAACCTCTTCAAATACTGTGTTGGGAAAACTGGCCACATGCAGAAAACTAAAAGTGGATCCTAGCCTATCATAATGCACTAACATCAACTCAAAATGGATTAAAGACCTTAACATTAAGCCTGAAAATCTGAAACTACTGCAGGACTGGGTATGAGAGACACTTGAACTTACAGGCATAGGCAGGAACTTCCAGAAAAGATGCCCAGGGTCATTACAATTTTGAGAATGACTCGATGGGACTACCTTAAAATAAATAGTTTCCGCACAGATAAAAAAATAGCAACCACACTAGAAAGAAAGCCAAATAATTGGGAAAATATATTTACCAGCAATTATCTTGTACATGTAATTGTAACCCCTCTGCACAGTTTTTTTGCAATAAAAATAAAATAAAATAAATATTTACCAGCAATATATTAGAAAAGGGTCTAATAGCCATTATATATGGTGAACTTAAAAAACTAACTCTTCATAAATCTAACAAACCAATCTTGAAATGGTCAAGGTTGCTAAAGAGATACTTCTCAGAAGAAGAGATAAAAAATTGCAAAGGAACACTTGAGGAAATGTTCATAATTCCTGGCAGTAAAGGAAATGCAAATAAAAACAACTCTGAGATACCACCTTACTCCATTCAGAATGGCCCACATCCTAAATTTAGACAATGACAAATGCTGGAAGGGATGCAAAGAAAGAGAAACATTACTGCATTGCTGGTAGTAATGTATATTAATACAACCACTTTGGAAACCAGTCTGGAGGTACCTCAGAAAGCTAAATATCGACCTCTCCTATGAACTGGCCATACCACTCCTAGGCATCTACTCTGAACAATAGGAACCAGTATAGAAAGACACACACCTCAATGATTATTGCAGCACTGTTCACAATAGCCAAGATTTGGAAAGAACCCAGATGAGCTACTACTGATAAATGGATCCAAAAATTGTGGTACCTATATACAATGAAATACTATGCAGCCTTTAGAAAGGACAAAATGATAGCATTTGCAGGGAAATGAATGGAACTAGACCAAATTATTTGAGTGAGATAAGCCAAGAACAACAAGACAAATGGCACAGGGTCTACCTGATATGTGGATGCTAAAGCCAAAATGCAAGAAGGTATGACAAAGTAAACAGGACTCGAGAAACAAAGGACAGCCACTCATTTTGTTGTATCACCATTAATGACTCCATGTTCTTGACCATGTAGATGGTAGAAATATGCATGCAATAGAGGGAAGCCAGGAGGAGGAACACAATAAGTGGGAAATGGAACAACATACAACAAAGTGGCCCATCATTTGCACTGGACATAGAAGAAAAATAACTAAGCAACCGAAACACAGTGATGGGAAGGGAGGAATGTGTGGGAAAGAGGGAAAGAAGGAATAGCCGACACTAAGCAAAAGGAAAAAAATGTAAACATCATCTGAGGTGGGAAAAATAATTTGGATTGTCAAAGCTCATAGAATTAACAAACTTTAGACCATGATAACAATAATTTGCCTTGTCAAGTTTAAAAAGTGTTTGTGACTTTAACTAAGTATCACAATTCCACAATACTGTGAAATATGTGAAATATATGTAATCACCTATCTCAATTTTTCAAAACGTGTGAGAAGGGAAGGGTTATGAGGGATGAGTGACAATATTGTCAGACACCTTGTATTCATGTACTGTTTTGTAGGATGGGAACATCTTTGTAAAACTACTTAAAGAAAATAATAATAAAAACTGTTTAAAAATAAATAAACATTAGGATGACGATAAAAAAGTTCAAATATAAAATAAGAAATTAATCCAGTTGGAACGAAAATTTCTTTGGGGAGAGTAATGTAGTGTATTCTATAGCAAGTCTCACTTCAGCATTAAATTCAAAAGCTAGACCTCAAGTAAATGAAATAAACTAAGAAATTGAATTGAAAAAAGAAAAAAAAAGAAACTCCACCCACTCTTCCTTGCCTGGACAGCTGGTGTGGGTAAAAATGCATCATGCTCCTGAATTGGAACTGAAGTGGCAAGGACCTTACTTGGTCATTCTAACTTCACTGTTGCATATTATATTAGCATGAAAACAGCATTAGATTCATCAGTCTCTAGTAAAATAGGCAGTGGACCCATATACAGAGAAGGCTACAAGATGGACTGTGCAGACACTCAGAGGAACCCTTAAGGATAAGACTTACTAAGTGTTAATTAGCAATAACTAGTGTGTTTCTATAATTTACTTGTTTACAATTAAATTTACATTTTAAGCCTGTTCATTGGGTGGAGAGATGGGATTTTTTAGGATTTGGTAAGAACGAATCAAGGATTTGATTTGACATGAAAACCAGTGGGGGATGTATAAAGCAGCAAAGCCCTAATAATCAGCATGACCCACTAATCAATGCGGCCCCATGTCCTGGCCCGCAGGAGTGCATGAGTCATGCCACCAAAGGGGCCAGGGCATGCTGCTGGAGGGAGTTGGATGTCATCCTCAAATGAGCTGTTAAGAAGTTATTGAGGAATGCGCAGTTCATGAAGTGATGGATGAAAACTGTTAGGCAGGAGACCCACTAGGTCTGGGAGGGGTTCAAGCTATATATAGGCTGCATAGCCAGAGCAATGGAATTGGAGAAAATCAAGTGAAGACCTGGAAGGAAGGAAGTGGTGAGATAGCAGGGGGGAAAGACTTGGGAGAAGAGGAATTTGAGGGAGTGCAGGAGGGGAAGGACGCCAATTGGCCACCAGGCCAAAGAAGTGTAGGCCTGTAGATAGTGGAGAGGCCTAAAGAGAAGAAGGAAGTGATGGAAGGGAAAAAGGGAAATGAAGGACATGTCTATAAAAAGGAGGGAGTTAGAGGAAAGGAAAAAGCCTTACCTATTGAAGTATGGAGTTTCGAGATGATAATTTGGGGGGTTGGTGGTTTGCACAGTAATTAACTATGTGCAGGGCTGCCCATTGGAGGTCTGAGATTTGGTGGTTGGGGCTGGCTTGTCAATGAGTGTACAGCCCAGGGCAAGGCAAATGCAGGCCCATTTCTAGCGTAAATTACCCTCAATGTGCCTTATTAGATTGTCTTGTGTTTTATGTAACATAAGTATACAAGTTTATAAGTTAATAGTGTCAAAGGCTACGAATTTTGTAAAATGTTATGAGGTCATAATAGCTTTGCAAAACCCAATGGGACAATGATATCACAATGGCAATATGATGTCACAATATCAAATCATAATAATATTTTGATGTCATAATTAGTTGGTGATGCCATAATGGTGATGAGGTCACAATAGGTTTATGATGTCACAATGGATTGATGATGTCACAATGGCATGCTAGACTTCAATTTTCCATAACTTCAAATGAGAATATAAATCCAGAATGGGATTGTGATATCTACAAAGTCATGCATTGGCCTAAACGTTATGAACTCCCAACAAGTATGTAATGTCACAATGGATTACAATGTTCATGATATCTGACAGAGTGATGACATAATTTTCATGATATCAGAGTGCATTTCTAATATCACATATCATACCTGAAATTAGTAAAAAACAGATTATCAGATCAAAAAGGGCTTGTGTGTCACAAGGGCATCAGGTCAAATTTATGAGGAGAGGACCGGTTAATGATGGCACACTAGTGATTCTGCTTCGAAGGGTTTGTAATATTACAATGGTATAACTGATCCCAATTGTTAGACCACAAAGAATATATGGGTAAACAACTGAATTTTTTTGTCACAAAGGCCATATGCTGTTTCAAAGGTGCTAAGAGATCATAATCGATTAAAACGTCACAATGTGATGGTGATGTCACAATGGCAATGTGATGATGCAATAGGTTTGTGATATCACGGTGGTCATGAGGTCACCCATGGAATAGTGATGTCATTATGAATTTGTAATATTACAATCACATGTCTGATTTCAATTGCTACTGGTTTACAATGAGGATAAGAATTCAAGGAAGGAGCTAGAAGTCCTAAAACCCATGAATATTCTAACATGTGATTTCAAAATAAGTTTGTGAAAACAGAATGGTAGAGTAATATCACAATGTCAATATGATGTCACAATATCATGTCATAATAAAGTGTTAAGGGGGTTCTGAGGAAAATGGTGGAGGAGAAGCTGGAGGCTAAACAAGCTTTCTCATAGAAACCAGTTTTAGTGTTCAAGTGAACAATCCTAGGGTAGAGAATCACACCAAATGTGCCATCACAGTACAGAGAGTGTGTCCAGAGAGGGAAAATCCAGTCAAGGAGACAGATCTGAGCACTTGCAAGTAGCCGTGGCTGCTGTGGCTGCAGCGGCAGCAGTGGCGTCCATAGCCATCATACCTACAACAGAGAGATCCCAGGACAAAGGTGCCAGACACAGCGGACAGGGGATTCTACTCAACACCAGCAAGAACTGAGAAGGAGCAGATACCTTCATCCTTCAGATTGCAGACCAGAGAGTGCCCAGGAACTAAGATTCTGTCATGAGTAGAACCCTGAAATCCTCACTCCTTCTCAGGGAGCAGAGGTGGGAATGCCAGCCCTATCCCCTACCACCACTGGAGATCTCCATCTTTGATACTGACAAAGACCCAGCTGAGCAGGTAGCTCCAACTCAGGCCTTGGAAGAAAACAAAAGAGTCATTTTGCAAGTCACAGGAACAAGAAGGGACCTGGCAGGCTCAGTTCCACCCAAGGCAAAGTCACCCCGCCCAGGCAGAGAGAGCTCTGCCCTCAGAGAAGTGACTTTCTTCACGGTGTAAACAGAGCCAGAGTCTGACCCTCCCTACAGAAGCCTAGACAAACAATTGAAATTCAGTAAACATACATCCTGAGAATGGCTCAAAGCTGGACTCTGTGTCTCAGAAGCTAGCCCCTCAGGGAAAAGCTACTGTTTGCTGAAAGGCCTCAAACCTACCCAGAACCTAGCCTCATCACAGCTTCTCCAAACTAGAGGAAATTGCCATTTCCCTCTTTTGGGATACTCAAAGCAGATCTCCGTCCCATTGAACTAGCCTGGGAAGAGGATCACAAAATCCTGCCTAACACAGAGCATTTTCTGCCCAAACAAACTGACTTAAGAAACCAATCAAGCCATAGGAAACAAAACACCACAAACAGACCAGAGACTCGACCAAGAGACTGGTTATGGACACAGGGGAGATACAAGTTCTTCCCATTCCCGCCCCCTAAAAAAAACTCAAAAGCCAAAGAACTCTTTTATGAATTTTTTTTTAATTTTAATTTTAAAAATGTTTTCTGATAGTATTTTCTCTCATAATTTTTATTTTTGGTGTATGTGCGTGTGTGTGTTTGACCTTTTGGTCCTTTTTATTATTTTCATATTTTCTCTTTCTTTTTTGCATGACTTAATTGCTGTTCTGCTCATCCCCAGATATATACCTGTTGTCAATTATTACACCTTATCCTCCATTTTGTACATAATTAATCCAGAAATTTATTACTCAATTCACAACCTCTTAGGCTTAAATTCTTTACGAGCAGTTTTATTTCTTTATACCTACATAATTTTCTAGTAACCAATTAAAAAAACTTTTATTTTTTAGTTTTTCATGTCTCCTTTCTCTCCTCTCCTCTTCTCATCCTATTCTTTTCTTCTCTCAATATCATTTCTTTAAACTTACATAAATTGTGTTTCATTTCTTAAACTTGAATTTTTGTTTTTCCATTTTTTTCTTTAAAATATCTCTCCTATCATTCTGCCCAAACCACTTCCCTCTCAGAGATTAGGACTTGCTTAAATTTACTTTCCTTTAATCTATCCATATCCCTCTAGTCCTATTTTTCCCCACATTTCTACCTAAAGCTAATAATTTCTGGTTTGCCAAATCCTTCTTTGCTGTTTGTAACCCATTAATCCATGGTTGTTTGACGTTGAATAGATTGTATCTGTTGAACTATATTGTATTTGAAGCCATTTTGATTGTGCGACTACAGGACTCTGGTTGATGCTTGCCTTAAAATAGTATTCTAGCACAAAATTGGTGTTACTTTCATACCAAGTTGGCAGAATAAGCTGGAAGAACACAAGAAAAATGGCAAATCCAGGTGTCTGAACTCCCACTCATGATAATCAGGTGACCGAATAGTTAATGAATAATTCAGAGGAGAGTTATCAAAAGCTCTATGAACACTGCTGGTAAACATGGTGAATGAAATAACTGAAAACTTGCAAAGGACTCAGTGTGAGTATGATAGAGAGCGAGAGGAGGCAAACAAAAATTAATACAGGAATCTTGAGAGCATTAGGGAAGTACTTAAAGATTAAAACAGGAATTGCATAAACCGGTTGAGAACAGTTAAAGAGAAATACAGGGATAACATGAGAAGGTTGAAAACAGTCATAGAGAATTACAGGAATTGTGTAAATGTGAGGAAACTTATCAAAGTGTAATACAGGAATTGAGAGAGAGGGATGAGAATAGACGAAGATCAATACAGGCACTCATGGAATCCATAAACAGACAGCTGAAACAATTCTGAGAGACCACAAAAGGAATGATGAATGGAGCCCAACAGAAGGAATGGGAGTACAAGGAAACCATAACCAATCAACTAAGTGATTTGAGAATAAACACTGAACACCAAATTAAGGAAGTAAAGTTGAAACAATATCTAAAACAAATCTCCAACAAAGAATTTGAAGCCATTAAAACCACCCAATTAGAAGGAAAAGTAATAAAAACAAAGAAGGAAGACTTGACAGTAAGTTAGACCATGCAGAATATCGAATCTCAGGGATTGAAGACAGCCTGGATATTATAGAGAAAGAACATACAATTATCCAAGACGTATTCTAGAAATACGATCTATTCAATATTTGGAAGACACCATCAGAAGGCGAATGTGAGGATACTGGGTATAGAGGAGCACCTAGAGACAGAAGTTAATGGTCTAGGAAATATATTTAACAGAATCCTAGCAGAGAACTTCCCAAACCCTCCTTCATAACCGAAGGTCAAATAAAAACAGTGCATTGCAAAGAAAAATTGAAACAATAAATCTCCACCAAACCAGCTGTACAAAAGGTACATAAAGATGTCCTACGCATAGAAAACGAACAAGACCACAGTAAAGGGTGAGAAACTGCGTTCAAGGGAATAAAATTAGAACTCAACACCAAAAGCCACAAATGAAGTCCTGTAACACATGGAGGTTGAACAACACACTGTTGAATCACAAATGAGTGATGGAAGAAATTAGAAAGGAAATAGAAATTTTCATGATATTCAACAAAAATAAACACACAAATTACCAGCTCCTCTGGGACACAGCAAAGGCAGTACAGAGAGGCAAGTTCATAGCTGTGAGTTCCTATATCAATAAATTAGAGAGATTTGAAACCATCAATTTAATAAGACATCTGAACCTCCTTAAAAAAAGAGCAGCAAGATAAACCCCAATCCAAGAAATGGAAAGAAATAATTAAAATTAAATCAGAATTAAATGAATTAGAATCCAAAAACACCATATAAAGAATCAACAAAACAAAGAATTGGTTCTTCAAAAAATTTAACAAAATTGATAGACCCTTAGGAATTCTTACCAGACAAAGAAGACAAGACACCCAAATAACCTCAAAGATGAGAATGGAAACATCACCACAGAAACAACCAAGATTCAGAACATTATAAAGGAATACTTCTCAAACCATTATGCTAATAAGTTTGAGAACCTGGTAGAAATGGACATTTTCCTAGCTAATATCGACTTGCAGAAACTCAACCAAGATGAGATAAATCAAGTAACATGACCATATCAAGCATAGAAATAGAAAGAGCAATAAGAAATTTCCCACTTAAGAAAAGCCCAGGACAAGATGGATTTTAAATGGAATATTACAAGGCCTTCAAAGCAGAGCACACACCAATACTCCAAAAACTCTTCAATGAAATTGACAGAGAAAGTTCACTACAGAATTCTTTCTATGAAGCCATCATAATCCTCACCCCAAAGCAAGGCAGGGACTCATCAAAGAAAGAGAACTAAAAACCCATTTCTTTGATGAACATTGATGTAAAACACCTCAACAAAATTTTGCCCAATCGACTTCAACATTTCATACAAAATCTCATACACAACGATCAATCAGTATTTATTTCAGTGATGAAAAGCTGGTTCAATATATGCAAATCAATTAATGTAACTTATCACATCAACAAGAGCAAGGATTAGAACCACATTGTTATCTCAATAGATGAAGAAAAAGTATTTGACAAGATCCAACACCCCTTTATAATGAAGGCTCTGGGAAAACTATGAATCCAGGGAATATTCCTCAATACAATAAAGGCTGTATATGACAAGCCTACAGCCAGCATTATATTTAATGGTGAAAAACTAAAGCCATTTCCTCTTAACTCAGGAAGGAGACAAGGATGTCCACTCTGTCCGCTTCTCTTCAATCTAGTATTAGAATGACTATCTACATCAATAAGAAAAGATGCAAATAAAAAAGGGATCCAAATAGGGAAAGATGAAGTAAAATTCTCCCTGTTTAAGATGACATGATCTTGTTTTTAAAGAATCCCATGGACCACTCAGAAATTACTCATGATGATTCAAAACTTTGGCAAAGTAGCAGGGTATAAAATTAACTCTCAGAAATCTATGACTTTTCTGTATGCCAGCAATGAGAAAAGCGTGGCTGAAATTAGGAAAGCAACTCCATTCATAATACCCCACAAAAATTAAAATACTTAGGAATTAACTTAATCAAAGAAGTGAAGGATCTGTTTGATGAAAACTTTAAAAACCTGAAAAAGGAAATCGAATCAGAACTTAGAAAGTGGTAAAAAAAAAAAAAAAAAAAAAAAAAGAAAAAACAAAAAAAACAACTCTCATGCTCCTGGATTAGAAAGATCAACATCATGAAAATGGTAATACTTCCCAAGGCTATCTACAAATTCAATGTGATACCTATCAATATTCCAAACTCGTTCTTCATGGAAATAGAAGAGGCAATGCAAAAATTTATATGGAACAGTAAAAACCCAGAATAGCAAAAACAATCCTCAACAGAAACAACAGTGCTGATGGAATATCAATACCAAATTTCAAACTGTACTACAAAACCGTAGTAATGAAAACAGTTTGGTACTTGCACAAAATCAGACCTCAGGATCAATGGAATAGAATTGAATACCCAGAAAATGAACGCACTGACATATAGCCACCTAATCTTTGAGAAAGGAGCTAAAAAATAGCATAGAAGAAAGATAGCCTCTTTAGTAAATGGTGTTGGCAACGTTGGTTAATCACTTATAGAAAACAAAAGCTAGATCATTATATATCACCCTGCAGCAGAATCAATTCCAAATGGATCAAAGACCTCGGAGTCAAAGCAGACACCCTAAAAACTTTAAAGGACAAAATAGGAGATACTCTAGATATCCTTGGAACAGGACTAAATTTTCTTAATAGAGACCCATAAACACAACAAATCAAAGAAAGATTGGACAAATGGGATTGCATGAAATTGCAGAGCTTCTGCATGGCAAAGGACAAAGCTCACAAGATCAATAAAAAGCCCATGGATTAGGAGAAGACCTTCACTAACCATAAAAGGGACAAGGGTCTCATATCTAAAATATACTTGGAACTCAAAAAATTAAATCCCCCAACAACAAATCCTCAAAGAAACCACTGCCCAATAAATAAGTGGGCTAAAGACTTACAGAGAATCTTCTCCGAAAAGGAAAGTGGGATCGCTAATAGACACATGAAGAAATGCTCAGCCTCCCTAGCCATAAAAGAAATGCAAATCTAAACAACACTGAAATACAACATCACTCCAGTTAGAATGGCTATAATCAAGAACTCTAATAATAACAGATCCTGGACGGGATATTGGTGAGATTGTAAACTTGTTCAACCACTTTGGAAAGTAGTATGGAGGTTCCTCAAAAGACTCTACATAGAGCTCCTTGATGACCCAGCAATCTCACTTTTGGGTATTTACCCAAGTGATCACAAACAAGAATATACTAAAGCTACCAGCATAACTATGTTCATTGCAGCATTATTTACCATAGCTAAGATATGGAACCAACCCAGATGCCCCTCAGTAGATGAATGGATCAAGAAAATCTGGTATATATACACAATGGAATTCTATGCCTCCATCAGAAAGAATGACATTGCCCCATTTGTTAGGAAATGGAAAGACTTGGAAAAAATTAAATTAAGTGAAGTAAGCCAGGCCCAAAGAAATATAGGTCCCATGGTTTCCCTTATTTGCAATAACCAATTTATGTCTGAGACAAGCTGAAACGGCCACATATGTTGATGTTAGGCGAAATGAACCCCTTGGTAAGGACTCAAATTGTTTTTCTTTTCTTTTTTCTAGTATATTTGTAAGATGATTTCTCTGTTGCTTTGCATGTTCCTACTCCACGGGATAACCCCTGTTTTCAGTATATTTGATGTTGGTATAATTTTGGGAGGGGAAGGGAAAAACAAATAGGGATACAGGGTGACCCATTGCAACAATGACATGTACAAGACATTATGTCGAAAACCAAACTTTATAACTTTGTCGTGGGGTGGGGAGGTGCAGAGGGAGAGATAGGAATGGATGGGAAGGGGAAACAACGGAGGAGGCAACAATGGATAAGAAATGTACTCATTACCTTATTCATGTAATTGTAAACCCACTGTATGTATTTTTACAATAAAAAATCATGAAATAATAAAGTAAAAATCCATGTCACTTTTTTTTGTCAGTCATGGGGCTTGAACTCTGAACATTGGCATCGTCCCTCAGCTCTTCAGTTCAGGAATGCCACTATACAACTTGAGAGCCACAGTACCATTTCTAGTTTTCAAGAGTTATATTGGAGATAAGAGTCTCACAGACTTTTCTGCCCGGGCTGGCTTTGAACCACTACCCTCAGATCTCAGAATTTTGGGTAGCTAGGATTACAGGCATGAGTCAACAAAGCCCAGATCCAAGACAATTTTTAAAAAGCAAGCTTACTGAAACTTCTGCCTTTTTCCAAGAAACAATCTTACTTTTTCAGCATTAGTTTATAACTATGAGTTACTTTTAGATGTAACTGAGTTTTTCAATAGAATCAAATATAAGTTTTTATTATTACTAAGTATCCCACAAATATCACTGTAATTGATTTCCCCCAAAGTCAATTATTACATACAATATTACTCACTATTATTGTTAGAGTCTATAATACATATAATGTGAAGTGAACCATTTCATATAAATTAGTAGATGCTATTTTAGCATTTAAATTCACATCTGTGATTTTAAACGAAGGAAAGAAGATTTTTCAAGTTAAAATGAAATATGAATGTGTAGTGTGGCCCAACTGAACCTAAAATTCTGAGTTCATACAGACAAAATTATTTTCTTTCAACTAAAGACTTTCCACTAAAGTAACACTATTAGAAATAGTGAGGCAAGAGGAGGAAGAATTAAAATCATGTCAAACAATGTCTCTGTTATTCCGCTAACCCCTCCTCTTTGATGACCTGCCAATTCCCCGTTGTCACAAAGCTTCAAGTGTCCCTCTTTGAATTCTATTTGGAAAAGTTCTCAATCACTGATTCTTTTTGTACTTTCTGTTATATGAAACAAAATATAGAAACAAAACAATTGATATAAAATGCACACTTATGTTGAAGTCACCACAACTGGAAAAACAACCAACAAAGTAGAATTCCCCCAGGAACAAAAACATGTTGTGTCCAGTTTTTTTTTAAAGCACAAATAACTCAAATACATGTTAACTTGGAGTAGAGCCATAAAGATAACTGTGTCTCAAAAATAAGGTTGTGTTAATTTGTAATTAAATTCATCTAGATGAACCTAATATAGCAAATCCCTTGAATGGATAAAATTGTTTAAAACAAATGTGACTGTATAAGGAGTGAGATCTGCATATATATAAAAGAATAAAATAACAAAATCATGACATACTTTAAAAATTCAGAAATGCAATGAATAAGTCCAATAATATCCATATTGAAAACTAATTCCTACTGATTTAACAAGAAAAAATATGCAACTATACAATCTGAGCAGTGTACATGAGTCTACATAATTTTAACCTACTCCAAATTACACTTTGTAGAAGACTGAATGTGGGTTACCTAAAGGAAAACTTCAACATATAATATAAATGAATTAAAAATCTCATGAAAAGAGAAAAGTAGTTACTGAAAAATACTAGTTTAATAAATGGTGGTCAAAATCTTTCTAGTACTGAAAAAATTGCACACCTATTTATTTAGATCCAGAAAAAGACCCAAGTTACTCGAGCTGATTTGAAACTTTGGCAAAGTAGCAGGATACATCTGTAAAATTTCTATGGATGTTGACTCTGGCAAGGAATGTATTTCCTCTTTGCTCTGACAAATAAATATATGAACGAACATAACTTCTACAACTAAATATCAAGACCTAACTAAACATATAACCAGAAAAGTCATCATGTAAGCTGTATTGCAACTGGAGTAAAATTGAGATACCACTTCACCCTAATTAGAATGGCTATAATCAAGAACTCTAGTAACAACAGATGCTGGACAGGATGTGGACACAAGGGAAAGTCACTGTATTGTTGGTGGGAGTGTAAACTTGTTCAACCGCTTTGGAAAGCAGTATGGAGGGTCCTCAAAAGACTCCACATAGAGCTCTCTTATAACCCATCAATTCCACTTTTGGGCATTTACCCAAATGTTCCCAAACAAGACCATACTAAAACTACCAACACGACTATGTTTATTGCAGCCTTATTTACCATAGCTAAGATACGGTACCTACCCAGATGCCCCTCAGTAGATGAATGGATCAAGAGAATCTGGTATATATACACAATGGAATTTTATGCCTCCATCAGAAAGAATGGCATTGCCCCATTTGTTAGGAAATGGAAAAACTTGGAAAAAATGATAGTAAGTGAAGTAAGTCAGGCCCGAAGAAACATATGTCCTATAGTTTCCCTTATTTGCAATAAGTAGTATATGTCTGAGTCAAGCAGAAAAGGTCAGATAAGTTGATGTTAGGGAAATGAATCCTAAGATATATATTCAAATGGTTTTTTATCTTTCATACGATTGTTTTTAACACATTTATAAAATGATTTCTTTGTTGCTTTGTATGTCCCTCCCCCACTGTATAACCTGGCTTTCACAGTATTTGATGTCTCTATAATTTGTGGAGGGGAAGGGAAAAAACAAATCGTTTAAATAAGGATAAAGGTGGACCCATTTCAACAATGAGATGTAAAAGTCGTTACGTCGAAAATCAACTTGACAAATTTGGTGCGGGGGGATGATGGAGGTGCGGGAGGAGGATGGGAAGGGATGTGAAGGGGAAACAAAGGAGGAGGCTACAATGTTTGATAAGAAATGTACTCATTATTTGCCCATGTAATTGTAACTCCTCTGTATAGTATTTTCACAATAAAAAAAGATAAATCAGTCATACTGATTCTGTATTTATTGTAAATGTTGTTTTTTTTCAATAATTATTTCGTTTAGTTTGCGTTTTTAAAACATTGTGTTAAATGATGTATATCTTGGTAACAAATTTTGGATGCCTCCTTAAATTTTGTTCTGAGTATAAAGTCTCACTTCAGTTCCTAACCCGTGAAATGATGTTGATTACAAAA
Organism: Dipodomys spectabilis; assembly: GCF_019054845.1. Lineage (NCBI taxonomy): Eukaryota > Metazoa > Chordata > Mammalia > Rodentia > Heteromyidae > Dipodomys > Dipodomys spectabilis. Next base: position 1,002,965 of record NW_024871053.1, read on the forward strand.
AAATTTCTAATAGCCACTGTTTATAATACACAAAATCTCATAAGCATGACACCAAAAGCATTGGTTAACATTTGGATATCAGGGTCTCATGACTGATGAGGCTTATCTGCAGGAGTATCATTGTACCTAGATTCCTCAGCCTAAATTTAGCCACTGTTTAAAAATGTTTATATCTTTGTCACCCATCAGAGATTAAATCTGAATATAAAGCCTAAGGAAAATGATAAAGAATTTAGCTTTTCTGGATATAAAGTAACAATATGCATCATAGAGTAACTCACTGGTTTAAAGTCAACCTATTTCTCCAAAACATTCTAGGTATTTCCTTAAAATGTGTATTATTTCCTTGAAAGCAATGGGGAATGTGAGAAGAGGATTAACCAAGCATTGCCTTGAAATATACGTAATTTGGATGTACCTCTACAATTCGCTATAAGCATTTCTGATAAAAATGTTTGAATAATTGATTTTCGGTTCAGATATAATATATCCTAGTTTCATATACTAAACTACATTCAGAAAATGGTATATACCGATTAACTAAAGAAAGTCCTGGAAGAAAAAATGGCATCTCTATACTATGTGATGCCCAATTCTTAGGTATTTCATTCTGCCTCCATTTAGTGAATGCGATTGTTTAAATCCTTCATAAGGTATTAATTAAAATCGATCAGTGTCCTATAATATAATTGTGTATGATTTTGTTCTAGAATGATTCAAGGAGTGCCCATTCAATCACGACAAACATCACATTCCATTGGTATTCATATGGATAGGAATGAGTTTCTTAGGATCTCCTGCCATTTGAAGGTGGCAGGATCAGGATTCGAACTGTGGGCTCCAGCTCCCACCACTTAAACCTGAGAATAGGGAACTCACCTGTGTGTCCAAGAACATCAGCAAGACCAGTGATAAGACAGGCACAAGTGTCTCTCAGCATTCCTCCTTGATACTTACAAGGCTTCTCTGAACATGACTTTTTTCATTTTTTATTGTAAAAATATTATACAGATGGGTTACAGTTAAATGAGCAAGGTAAAGAGTACATTTCCTATTGAACATTGTTGTCTCCTCCTTTGTTTTCCCCATCCCATCCCTTCCCTCCCATCTCCACATCTACTCCCCCTGCCGATCTCAGTGACTTAATTTTTTATTTTTGGCTTTGTACAGGGTTTGATCTCAAGTAGTGGCAACTATGAACTTTCCCTCACATTGGGACACATTTACCAAGACCCTGAGTTCAAATCCCAGGCTAGGAAATAAAAGTGGCAGAAATTCCAAACCAGGGAGCTATATTTTTTATTTTAGTTAAATGATTAATTATTTTTTTAATTTATTCTTTATTTTGCCAATACGGGGGTTGAACTCAGGTCATGCAACTCTGCCTCAGCTTTGATTGCCCTAGGCTGGAGTACAACCTCTGGACCCAGAGCCGATCTTGGGATCCTAGGCCCAGAGGGCTTGCACGAAGAAAAAAAAAAGTAGGATACCACAAAAAGTGGTGAGCTGTAGAGGGCTGGGGGTTTACGTTTTTTACCTTTACACGGTGACCATCCTGGGTCTGAATGACACAGTTGCAATTGGACCTGACCAGCCATTGCTGAAGGCTGTTGGACTATCAGGGAAACCATAGGTCTACCTGTCAACATAGGCTCTGGGGTCAAATCCCGGTCCTGACACCTACCAATGGCAGGAGATCACAAGAGACTCATTCCTGTGCATAGAAATACCTATTGAAAGAGTACTTCTTGATTCAGTGTAGTCTAAAATTGGATGCAATAATCCTATCATGTGGATTGATCTTAATAGTTTATTGAACATGAAAAGAATAATATTACTTCAGGGGCGGTATAATAAATGCCTAAGAGTTGGTAGGAACCTAGTAGGTTTCATTCAGTCATAGACAGACAGATCTGGTGCTCCTTTCCAATATGTATTTATTTGTATACCACCATCTGCCTATCCATGTATCACTGTTTTGGCCAAAACTGGGACTGGAGGTCAGGACTTGGGAACCACCTGACAGCTTCATTGTCTAGAGGCTGCTGTGCTCAGACTCATCCATTCATGAATTGGGCCTGGTAGGCCCTGACTTCAGATCCCAGCACTGCCAAAAATTTAATCTTGGAGTAAGAAGCCGAGTATGACACATTTTATCCTTTTCTGAGAGAGTCCTGAGTGTCAGGCATGATGGATATCATATCTACAAATCTGGATGCTGTGATAGGATGTAAGCAATGTAATAAATGGTAGTGGTGTCATCAGAGTCAATAAAATAATTGCGAAATAAATGAATAAAACCAGAAATAAAATGAATAACTATACCAAACACAATATGTACTGAATATCTGTATGGAAGTATAAATCCTATATTTAAAATGGATATAAAGAGTATGTTTTCCCAGCCTGAAGCTTGAATTCAGGCCTAGGGAACAGGCCTGACTTTCTTGTCTTCAAGCATGGTCAGATTCCCTTCTCTCACAGTGCTGCATATTTACCCAGACCTTGAGTTCAAATACCAGGCCTGGCAGAAAAAATGGCACGAATTGCAAACCAGGGGGGTAATTTTTTTTTAATGGCGGGTTATTGGGGATGCCATTGTCCTGCATGACAACATAGGTTGTGAGCCCTGGAGAAGCAAAAGTTGAGAAGGTGACGCCTCCACAAATTGAGGATCACAGAGAATGGAGACATGCCCCAAACCTAGAGGGTCTGCGAGCACTCTCAGAGGCTGAAATCCACAGGGGGAAACTCCCGCTGCAGGAGTGGTGACCCCTGCAATGGGGTCACAGTAGCTCAGTGGCAGACAGAGTTGGAGCCACAGGCCTCCTGCCTCATGAGCTGCCACCATAGCAGGCTTGGGGATGGGAAGTGGGACAGGGGGCATCCGAAAACAAAATCTGCTTCATCCATGACCTGCATGATGACGTGGACTTCCATAGTCCAGCGGATGAGCACCACCATCGATGCAGCCAGCTGTTGGCACACATCTGCACTGTCTTGGAATCCCTCATGGCGTGTAAGAGCAGATGTTCATCCTGGATGAACTGTGTCTGGAGAAAGCCAAGCGCGTGTGCTGGCTCTCCCAGGAGAAGATGGAGAAAGGAGAGCTGGGGAGCTGCTGTCCATTCTTGCAGGGGAAGGAACAGATAGAGGGCTCCAGATGCCGGCACAGGATGAGCCCCCACAAGCAGAGCTGCTTCAGATGCCTCAGGCTCTAGGGTGGGCAAAATGATGGAGGAGCTGAAAGGTTTTGAAGAATTGCAACTTCAAGACGGCTTGGAAACTGCCAGAGGAGAAATCTGGGTTCCCGACCCTGTAGATGACTCCCCTATGGAGCACATCCTGCAGCAGATGCCCCACACCCAGAGCCACCTACAGCTAGCAGGCTTGGTCATGGAGTGCTCCCTTTCTTTCTTCTGTAGATTGATGTGGATGATGACTCTCTATGTAACATACTGATTCTCAAAAGCCACGTCAGCCACCAGAAATAGGTGGCCAGGCAGCCTTCTCCCAGGCCTCCATCTGCCGTGTGATGGGAAGGGTAAACTGAAGGTCAGGTAGGGCAGAGGCTGCCGGGAAGCGGCCCAAATTCAAGGGACATATAATAGCCCATTGGTGGCCAAGGAAGAGACCCATGTTATGCTTATCTCAAACAATAAATTGTTTTCAAAGGGAATAAAAGCCTCCAACAAAGATTTGTTCTTCCAGTCCTGGGGCTTGAACTCAGGGCCTGGCCACTCTCCCTGAGCTCTTTTTGGTTAAGGCTGGCACTCTACCAGTTGAGTGTTTACTGATAGTTCATCGAAGATAAGAGTCTCACTCACTTTCCTGTCCAAGCTGGCTTGGTACCATGATCCTCCAGATCTCAGCTTCCTGAGTAGGATGACAGGTATGAGCCCCCAGTGCCCAGCTTGTGATGCCTTTTGAAGGTATTTTGTCAAGTCTGTAAAAGGAGTCCCAAAGTCCTGGATAGACCATGACCCAATCAAGAAGCTGGGATGGGGGAAGGTTGACCTTCTAGCCATTCTGGTCTCCAAAATTAAAGATGCCAGTTGGCGTTGTATGCATCAAACACCTAGGCCAACAGCCATCAGGCTTAGTGGGGAATAGGTAGAGAATATCCAAAGATTTCAGTGTAGAAATCTCTGAATTTGCAAGCATGTGGTGTGTGTGTGTGTGTGTGTGTGTGTGTGTGTGTGTGTGTGTGTGTGTGTGTGTGTGTGTGTGTTTGTGTGTGTGTGTAAACTCAGGGCCTAGGCTCTATCCCTGTGTTTTCTTGGTCAAGCCTAGTACTCTGCCACTTGAGCCACAGTCCCATTTGCTTTATGATGGTTAATTGTAGATAGGAGTCTCAAGGACTTTCCTGTCCATTGTGGCTTGGATCAAGAGTAAACACAACTCACAGGTACAATCCTTATGGTGGGCGACTCCTACCCCCTGATGGCCAGACATGGAACATGAGAGGCCGTGCCATTGTCCTCTAGAGTTCAATTGGGGGAAGTGACCAGGGCCAAGCTGACTTTTGCTCACCATGGGTGCTGATGCCAGAGCAGGTCTGTTCCACCCTAGGCCAAGAGAGCTCCAGGAGGCCCGGCTCCCAGGGGCACAAGGAAGGGAGAGGTCAGCTCTAGGCCGAGCTAAGAGCCTTTGCCCACAGACTCCCCAACTTGGCTTTCCTGATCACCACAAGACCTGTCAAAGAAGAACCCCCAAAAAACAAAATTGGAGCTGTGGGTCAAAGTGATAGAGCTCTAGCATTGAACCAGTGAGATCAGGGACAGAGCCCCCAAGGTTTGAGTTCAAGACCCCCAGCTGACCCTCCCCAATAAAACACAGGTTGGCTAAAGTAAACTTGTAGTATTTGTGAAGTGTTTTGAAGAATGGTGATACTAAAGAAAGTACCGTAATTCTAATGACAGCTGAACTTGTGACATACAGCTATGTGCTGAGTCCTTCACAGGGCGCTATTTGCTGGGTCCTTCCCACATGGTGTTTTGTGCTGAGTCCTCAAAAATGTGCTGTTTTCTGAGTCATCCCAAAGGGTGCTATCTGCTGAGTCCCTGAGAAGAGTGGGCCATGCTGGGTTTTTTAAAGGGTGCTGTGTGCTGAGTCCATTACACAACATACTATATGCTGAGTCCTTCAAAAGGTGCGGTGTGCTAATTCTCCCCAAAGGGTGCTGCTATGTGCTGAGCTTGAGAAGTGAGGAAGAGGTGAATTTTTCAAGTGCTTTGTGCCAGGACCTTAAAATAGGGTGCTCTGTACTGTCCTGCAAATGGTGCTCTGGGCTGAGTCCTTGGACAGTGTGGTATGTACTGAGTCCTTCCACACTGTGGTATGTGCTGAGTCTTTCAAGATTGTGCTATCTGCTAAGTTTTTTGAAGGGTGCTATGCACTGAGTGCTTTACACAGTGTGCAATGTACTCAGTCCTTCAAAGGGAGATGTGTGTGTCTTAACACAGGATGCTATGTACTGAGTCCCTGGGAAAGAGTGCTGTGTGCTTGAGTTTTTCAAAGCATGCCATGTGCTGAGTCCTTCACACTGTGGGCTATGGACTCCCTCATTCAAAGGATGCTGTGTGCTGAGTACTCTACACAGGGTACTATATACTGAGTCATTCAAAGGGAGCTGTGTTCTGAGTCCTTCACACAGGGTGCTTTGGGCTGTTTTTTGAAGTGCTTTTGGTTGTTTTTTGAAGTGTGCTGTGTGCTGAGACATCTCAAAGGGTGCTATGTTCTGAGTCCTTGAAAGGCAGTTATCCCCAACAATCACACACACGCAAACACACACACACACACAAGGGTCACTGTACACCTGCTTGGTGTGTAGAGTGGAGGGGGAAGAAGGAGAGTATCCTCCAGTGGTGGTGCTGAGGGGAGATTCGATCCCCTGGGCAGATACTGGGGTTAGGAGGTAGTGATGAGCTGAGGTGAGGCTACAATTGCATGGCCTGGAAGCCTTAGGGCCCAGTCAGGGCTTGGCTTGCAGCAGGGGTGGGGGGCCGGGGCCAAGGGGAAGGGGGCATGGCAAGGGGAGGAGGGGTAGGATCCAGGGCACACTGTGTTAGCAGCAGGGGGTGGGTGCACCCCATGGGGGCAAGACAGCCAAGGAGAGGAGTGGGGGCAGAGAGAGAGAGAGCAGATCGAAGAGTGAGCACACACACAAAGGCAAGCAGCTTTATAGGCTGGTGACCTCCCAAATCTTAGCGCAGGTCCCGGCAGGGAGCACAGAGCATGGGGAGCCTGTGCAGCAGGACATTGCAACAGACAGCCACTCAGAAGTGTGGTGGCCATGGCAGGCCTGAGTCTGAGGTCCCTGCGCAGGGAGTATGGAGGTGGAGGTGGCTGAGGTGGGGGCAGTGTTGGCTGATGAGGAGGAGCAGAGGCCAGGTGCAGCCCCTACATGCCCAGCAGACACAAGCCTGCCCACTCCCTGCAGCATCGCATTTCAAACACGGTGTTTTTGGCTCAGACCCATGGTGCCTCTCGAAGTCGCCCAGCAGAGATGGCATGCCCCTGGCTTGCTTGCAGCCCCTACCAGGTCTCGGATCCCGGTCCTTGGACTACGGGCCTGCATGCACCTGGAGGCTCTGCCTACAGCTTCTCCCAGTAGCACACATGAGTGGCTGCCCCATGGGCCTGCACCCTGCAAACCCTCCTGCCAAAAGACCCTCTCCTGCTGACATGGACCTGACCCTCCTGTCTCCCCTCTCCTGTACTGCTATTGCCTGCCCCATGCCCCACAGCCTGACATGTCCCTGCGACAAATGTACCCCAGTGTTGGAGAGTGGGAGTGGGTGACGACCCCGGGATCCCACCCCCACCCTAGTAACCGGTATACCAGGAAATGGGGTAATGCAGGAATGAGTGAGGAGGGGTCGCCACAGAGCTCCTGGCCTGGAACAGTGGGAGCCACACAGCCGCGCATGTGCACCCTTCCTCTCCCTGTTGGGAACCTGGTGGCTTTAGTCAGAGGTGGGGAGCAGCACCTCCACACCTGCCTTCTCGTGTCTTTTGCTTTTTGCTGGGGGTGGTGGGTGTTGGATGCAAATGATAGGCCCTCCTTGCTGTGTGAGCCCTTGTCTTCTGTGCTCGGTCACCCTTTCACCTAAGGAGGGTCCCAGAAAAGCCCACTAGTTATGTGAGGGCACTTGGAGTCAGATAGAAGGTGAATATCTGGGAAGAACACACCCCCTCTGACACACATATACCTGACCTGTCCCCCCACATCAGCTGTCAACATTTCTCACATGGTGATCACATTTCCCAGCTCTCCCAGCATCTGCTGGCTCACAGTCCATCTGCTCTCCTAGTCCTTCACAAGAATTCACCAAGTCACCCAGAAGCATCTAGGCTGGAAGTAGGGAGTCTGTCGATGTATGTAGCCTTTAGGACCCCATGCATTTCCCAACACTGCCCCCACCCCAGGTCAAACACCCCTCTGGGACACTGTGACCCCCCTGCTTGTTTTCAGTCCTGGCTCTGAGGAGCCACCTATCTCAGGACACCTTCACACAGCGTCCTGGCCTGGGATTTTGGTGAATGGTGAATAAATGCTGGTTGTTCCCAAGGGAAAGTGTCTGGGCCTTGAGAAAGGGAGAGATAGAGTGGTTCTGCGTTATTAGAGTGGTGCTCCTTTGGGTGGGAGCCACTAGTTTGACAAGGGAATCCCTGTGCTCCAGCTTGTACCTTGTCCCAGAGGAGGAACCAACAACTCAGGAGAGACACTGCTGAGTCTCTTTGTGTGTGCATTTGTGTGTGTGTGTGTGTGTGTGTGTGTGTGTATGCATGAGAGAGAGAGAGGGAGAGAGAGAGGAGAGAGAGATCATCTTTCTCCTTATACCTGCCTGTCTGTGCTCAGGTGAGTGATCAGTTGGCAAATTGCATGTGCTGCATGGAGGAGTCTTCTGTCACAGGTCTGGATTTATGTGTGTGTGGTGTTTGTGTGTGTGCGTGGTTGTGTGTGTATGTGTGTTTGGAGAGCAGGGAGAACAATGAAAACATATTTAAGTCATTGTGTCTAAAAAGAGCAAAAGCATTTTATATGTATGTGTGTGTGTGTGTGTGTGTGTGTGTATTTGTTCTTCTTTTTTCATCAATGCCAAGTATGAGTCCAGCCATATTTTTGTTTTCTCCTTCACCGTTTCATGGCTCCTTTGGAGAAATTTTCAGTAGACATTCCTTTCCACCTACCTCTTCCCTATTTCCTATAGCCCACAGTAGCTGCTGGGCCTGTGTGGGTCTCCCCTAGGAGGCCTGTGTGAATTGCAGACCAGGGTGGACAGAAGGACTGTCTTCAGCCAGAAGGCTCATGAGGCAAGTGTGAATGCAGGCATACTCTTCTAGCCAGACAATCTGCTCTCGTGTGTATAGTTGGAGCTAATTAGAGGGTTGGGAATGTGTCTGCCAAATATAATTAAGGAATTAGTTGCGGGGGGGGAGTAGGGCAGGGGCTGTGAGGCTAGGAGGGTCTGGGGCATGGTGAACGGTGTGACATGGCACATGGTTCACCACGACCGAGGATGAGAAGGCAACCTTACCCAGGGCATTGACTGTGTCCGTGGGCATCTGGGCAGGGTGCTCTGGGCCCCCACTGGTGACATGGATTCCCTCCCAGGGCATTGTACCAGTGGTCAATCATCTCTGGGGTCCTGCACACTCCAATCTGTGTCCCGCCTGGGCAGTTTTCAGCTGGGCAGTGGTAGGCACGTGCATTCCCCCTGTGGAGCCCGCTCAGTATCAGGCCGTGGCTGTTAGCAAGGGCTGTCTGAATGCCAGTTTCTGTAACCTGCTCTAGGCTGTCTGGAAGGAAAAGGGGACAGCTGACTTTGGAACCCTTTGATTGGGACAAATTAAATACCATGTTTTCCAGGGTTTTATCTTGAAGCTGACAATTTCCACTAACACCTGGGATTATGGGTCAAATTAGATGGAACATTTCAGCCACCAAACAATGACATTCAAAGCACCACAGGCAGAGTTCCCTAGCCAGATGGTCTCCTGCTATGAACATCATGCCTTGACTGCCTTTCTTTGGCAGCTGTTGATTCTATTCCTGCTCTCTCTAGGGTGACCACCACAGTCGAGGACATCTTGGGGAGCAGAGATTGTGACCTCACCATCCCCAGCCTGCCAGCTGTGAGCAGAGATGATTCCCAGCATCTGCACTGGACTCTTGGAGATTCAGAAACCTGGGATGCTTTGAGGATCCTTTCTCTGCAACTTGAACCTTGGGGGCCGGATATGTTAGACCATCCTGGCTAGCCTCAAGGGGAGAAGAGGAGGCCCCTTCAGCCAGGCCTTCATCTCAAGGCAACCTCGTTCACACCTGTGTGGGGAATTGAGTGCCACAGAGATGGTCAGCAGCTGAATAGAGATCTTTGAGAAGATAGGCATCCCAGAGGCCCCGGAATCCAGTGAGTACCTCGTGGCTCACTTCCTCGGAACCAAAACAGTTAAGTGCAGTGGCACCAGGAGGGCAGGAAGAGGGAGGACAGAGAACTGTGGGAGAGCTACATCAGGTTTCCCCCCCACCAGGACGCTTACCTGTATCAGATGGGACTTTTCTGTAGTATTGTCGTAGAAAGATGCTCATTTATTTATCCAAAAAACAGTTACAGTATGAGCCAGGCTCCAGGGGGTCCATAGACAATGAAGGTTCCAGTGCTGGTTCCACAGTACATGAAGAAACCTTGGTTTGAGCTGGATGCCGATGCTTCACACCTGTCATCCTAGCTACTAAGAGGCTGAGATGGAAGGATAGAGGCTTAAGGCCGGGGCAGGAAAGCCTGTAAGACTGTTATGTCCAACTAACTAACAAAAAGAAAACAGTAGAAGTGGATGTGTGGCTGAAGCTGTAGTCTGTTGGCCTTGAGTAAAAAGGCTCAACCACATCACCCAGGTTCTGAGTTCAAGGTCCAGGAGTGAGAGAAAGAAAGGAAAGAGAGAGAGAGGAGGGAAATACAGAGAGAGAAAAGGAAGAAAGGAAGGAAGAAGGAAGAACATGCAAGCCTTGGTTTGGAGTCCCTGGATCATGGGAGCCAACAATTCATATCTCTGTGGGGACAGTTGCAGAGCATAAAGGCAGTATGTAGGACCAAGCCACTGACCCCTCAGCAACTTCATGACATCCAGGAGCCTTGTGGTCACCGACTGCAGAGAGAAGCAGCCTTGAGTAGAGCCTTGGGCTCAGGGTGGGTCACCAGGTTTCAATCATCTTCCGCCCCAAGGAGTTTATTTTCTGGTCAGATATGAAGGAAATGTCTAAGGGCTAGGGAGGTGTTGGGGTGATGGAGTGTCAAGAGGGGGGAGCAAGGGATAAAAAGGAAGATGTAGAGGGAGGATGATCCCAGTTCAGGTGTGTCAGGACCTCGCCTGTCAACCTAGACCATCACTGATAGAGCTTTTGACCCAGCCACATTGCAATTAAATGTCCTGGTGCCTGTTGACCACCTGGCTATCATCCACCGCAGGATGCCTGTGCAGTAAGACATTGGGGACTGGGATTTCCAGGCTCAATCTGAAGATCACATCCTCTGTGTTCATTTCTTTACCAGAGAAAGAGGTAAGCATGCCACTGGCACAGGACAGACAGGGAATGAGGGCGGGAGTCAGATCAGTGGTGCCCCAAGATTTCCTCAAGTGGGCGTTAGGACCCCGTGATTGACATTCTCAGAGGCAGAGGTGGGTGTCTTTGCTGGCTCAGCCTTTAGTCTAGATGGCAGATCTGGGACTCAGAGAGGGCCAACTGAAGGTGAGGAAAGTTTGGGTAGAGGCTGGTGGGAAAACTAGAGGCACTAGGCTCTGAGCATTGTTGTTTCTTTGAGAATACTCACCACCTAGGAACATTCTTGGGATGGATGAGCCCTTTTCTCCTTCCCGAGAGAGAGGGACCCTTGGCCCAGAAATCCTTTCATTCCCACATCTTGTAGTTGGATAACTAGAACTCACCTCACTGCCCAGTATTGAGACAGTACAGCGAGAGATACTGAGTCTTTGATAAGGTCAGGGGGTCTCAGTATGAGATTGTACTTGAATGTCCTAACTAGGTGCATGGTCAGTCCCATCTAAGAATGTCTTGATGTAGGACATAGAATCTAAAGAATCAGAGCATGATGGGGCCTGTTCTGGGAGTCTTGAATATCATGTCTTAACTTCGAGCTCCCATGTGCCCACATGCATCTCTTTCTTGGGTGGGTTTCAGCCTTGAGTAGCCTGGATTATAGCCACTGGCATCCAGCTACAAGGATATCTTTTCATACTTTCTTGTAACAGCTGTCTACTTGCCCTGGCCAAGATCTCTGACCTCTACAACAGCTCCCAGCAGCCCCTGATTGTGTGGAGACCACAAAGGTCAAACTGATCCCATTTCTTTGTCCTCAGGGGAGGAAGTTATGTTTCATCTGAAGCCTGGGGTAGGAGGGGTGGCTGTAGATGGATGCTCAGCTGGGAGAGAGGTAGTCTGTTTTAGCCAAGAAGGTAAATGTGGCCAAATGCTAATAGCAAGAAATGTCTGTGAGACTCTCCTCTCCCAAGAACCACCTGAAAGCTGGAAGAAAAGATGTGGTTGAAGTTGTAGAGAGCTAGCCCTGAATGAAAAAAGTGAGGGACAGAGCCTGGGCCCTGAGTTCAAGCCTTAGTACCAAGATGCATACTTGCTCATCCACACACAAATACACCACACACACACACACACACACACACACACACATTCAGAGGAAGGTAATAATGATGAGCTGAACTAGAACTGGGGGCAGTCTGAGGCATAGTCACAGTAAACTCTCAAGCCAAATCAAGTGCTTTCTCCCTAAGTCTTTCTTGGGCTGAGGGGTCTCGGCCATGCCAGTAAGTTCCAAGCCCTGGGATTCCTGGGATAGCGACTGCTACAAGCAACAGCCAGTTGGCTGTGGATTTCTGAGCCTACAAGGCTTTCATGAGCCCAACTCAACACCTGCCCAAGATGTGCCTGACAAATTCACACACTTGTGATACCCGCATGAGTGGACGTTACTTGGAGTGACATCTTGCACCTCCTGCCCCTCCTGGCCCAGAACCCTGGTCTGAGATGGCAATCTACTGCTCAGATCCACATTGCACCCATGACAGATGCAATTCTGATGATCTCCATGCCCCAAGGCTCAATCTTTCTCTGGTACTGTGGCCCGCTCTGTAGGCAATGGCCTCCAAACAGGCTCCACTCAAGACTTGTAGAACACCTACACATTGGGAGAACCTCAGGGGGCCCACTGGAAACTACTTTGCCTAGAGCCATAGAGTGAGGTCCAAGCAGAACAGGTTTTGGTCACGGGGCTTGAACTATGGGCCTGGGCTCTGTCCCCAGCTCTTAAGCTTACAACTTGAGCTACAGAACTACGTCGGGTCCTCTGGAGGATCCTTGGAGATCAGTCTCCCGGACTTTCCTGCCTGGGCTGGCATTGAACTACGATCCTCACATCTCAACCTCTTGAGGAGGTACGAGGACAGATATGAGCCACTGGTGCCCAGCTGATCTGGCCTTTCACCAGAGTGGACTAGGAGCTCCTGAAAGCTTTTCTTTATTTTTCTGTGCCAGTACTGGGCTTGAACTCAGGGTCTGGTTTCTGGTCTCTTAACTTTTTCCCTCAAGGTTAGTACTCTACCACTTGAGCCCCAGCTCCATTTCTGCTTTTTGGTAGTTCATTTGCAAGAACAGTCTCACTAACTTTCCTCTCCTGATCTGGCTGGACCCTTGATCTCTATCTCAGGCTCCTGAGTAGGTAGGATTTACAGGGTTTGAGCCACTGTTAGCATTGGGCTAGAAGCTTTTCTTCCTGCATTTGCCCTGACTCCTCCATGCAATGCATGGCTGAGGGTTAGGAACTGTGAAAAATAGGCTTCCAGCCACAGGAAATGGCTGGGATCCCTGGTGGAAAGCCATTCTAATCTTCCCCCTAGGCCCCACTCTAAGACTCCACCCTCTGCCCTGTGACTCAAGTACAAACTTTGACCCAGCCTTGAATGTCCTACCAGACTTTTCTGAAGCCACAGAGCTTTCATTCCAACAACACCACCTGCTCTACAGCACACCTCAGGAGCTCTGTCCATGCTGTACCTTCTGCCTGAGGCTCTCTGTCTTGTATCCACATCTTAGAATTCCTGTAGAATTTTGGCACTGGATATATCACCTCCTGGAACAAGTCTTTGCTTCCCTTCTACCTCTTTTTTCATATTGAGTTGCTAGAGATGGATTTTTTGCAGGCTGACTGGCAAATGCTCTATCTTGGGGTGTGTGTGTGTGTGTGTGTGTCCTCTCCTGGGTTTGAATTAATTGCCTGGATGCTATCTTATCCCTGAGCTTTTGTGCTCAAGGCTAGCACATTACTACTTGAACCACAGTTCTATTTCTGGCTTTGGGGGTGTTTAATTGGAGAAAAGGTTCTCATATAGACTTTCTTGCCTGCAATTGGGATCCTTAAATCTCAGCTTGCTGAGTAGCTTCCAAGGGTGAGCCACCAGCACCTGCCTTCTACCCTACCTCTTACATATAACCTCAGCCTTCCTCTGAGTCCCAGAAAAAATATGTCTCACCAGGTTCACTTCTTTTTGTGCCAGTCTTGGGGCTTGAAATCAGGGTCTGGGCAAGTTCCTGAACTTCTTTTGCTCAAGGGTATCACTTAAGCCACAATGCGACTTTTGGCTTTTGCTGTTTCTGTGTTACTGAGGAATCAAACCCAGGATTTAGTGCATGCTAGGCAAACACTCTACCACTAAGCCACATTCGCAGCCCAAGGCTCACTTCTAACGGGAGTTATGAGGGTGGGATTTATTGACATACCTCTTTAGGCATAAAAATCGCTGAAAATTTCATATCTATCAAGATTTGGGAGCAGCATGTGACTAGGCAATGAGGAATGATAAATGAGTGATAGCCACCAGGCCCCAGAGGATCTAGGCTCACATCCTACAGAGGGATAGAGAATATGGAGCCAGAAACTTTGACCACTCCTACAGTGTAGGAACTGTGATCTCCCTGGAGGCAGTGGCCGGCTTCTAGTTGTCCCGATGGGACACCTCAGCCAGAATATCAAGCTTCAGTTATTAAATGGCATACAAGGATGCTTTGTTCAAGTTGCCGGCTCAGACTTAGTACTCTTCAGGGCTTGTCCCAGCTTGCCCAGTTTGGGGGGCTGGGCATTGGCAACCTGCTGAATGCCCATCATCCATACATCATCCATCCAAACACAGAGACATGGAGTTATTGCCTCCTTGGGGGGGGGGGAGCAGTTCCGTGTTGCACTATCAGCCTAGACCCTGTCCCTGAGCTCCTTTTGCTCAAGGGTAGTGCTCTGCCCTTGAGCAACAGCCCCATTCATGTTTTTTTCCCTGTAATCTCTTAGAAATAAGAGGGTCGTGGACTTTCCTGCCCCGGTTGAATTCAAATTGTCAGTCTCTACATCTCAGCCTCCTGAGGAGCTAGGATTACAGGCAGGAGCCCCTGGGTCCTGGTTTTCTTTTCTTCTTGTTGTTCTTTTTGTAATCATAACAATCTGAAATCTTCACGGTGTTATTCCAATGGTTTGCATTCGAAGTAAACTACCCAGGCTTGGAGTTCGAATGCCAGAACTGCCACCCACAAATTGAAGGAGATACTGACAATCTCATTCCCATTCATGTGAATGCTAATGGAATGTTATAAAAATAATAATTAAATTTGCAGTTAATTCATGATTCTATTTTAGAATGCCATGCAAAAATTATTGGATTTATATTTTCCATTCTAACACCTTGGTGTGATTCCCCTAATGGAAGGATATTGAATAATTTTTAATTAATGTTTCTATAAGTATTCAACCAGGATACTTTATTAAATGGAGGCATAATTTCATAACTAATAATTGGTAATAATGTATATAATTTAATATCCTCACATTCCCTCTCTCTTTATGCATATATATATATATATATATATATATACACATCTATCTATCTATCTACCAATCTACACAATCGATCTGTTTATGCTCTTGTCACTATTGGCACTACTGGGGCTCAGTGGTAGAGTGCTTGCCTAGTACATACAAAGCCTTGGGTTCAATCCTCACTACAATGTGCATAGAAAAATCCAGAAGTTGTGTTGTCGCTCAAGCATCGGAGCACTAGCTTTGAGGATAAAAGCTTAGAGACTGTGTCTAGACTCTTACTCAACACCCAGGAATGGCACCAAATAAAGATAGAATGTTCTGACTGCAACTATATACCGATAGCACTGCAAATACCTCATCACAGAGCAAGCCAGAAGTCTGATGCTGACAGCTGACATCTAACCTGACTTAGCCAGATGTAAACGGCTGCAACCCAGCTCCACAGAACCAGATGGTTCTGGCTCCATCACCTTTGTCATCCAAGATACTCGGGGGCTGAGATCTGACACTGTTGGGTTTAAAACCCAGCCCAGATAGGAAGTCGGTGAAATTCTGAGCTGTGGCACAAAGTGGTAGAGTTCTAGCCTTGAGCAAAAGATCATAGGACAGTACCCCCAACCTTTCAGTGAAATTCCCGTGGCTGACTCCACCTCCCCCAAAAACCCATCCCTCTTAATCATTAGATGTGAACTTTATGTAGTTTGTTATGTATTTCTGAAAGAATGGTGATACTGAGGGAAGCACCCTAACACTGACAGCTTGTGGGATACAGCTATGTGATGAGTCTTTCATGAGGTATTGTGTGCTGAGTCCTTCACGGGGTAAATTCTTTCACTTAGTCCTTGTAAGGGCTCCAGAAGTCAGATGATTGTTCAGATGAGAATCTTGAGGCTCAGATATGACCCCATGTCAGTGCCAATTGTGTATGTACCTAACTCTAGTGAGTTGTCTCCTGCAGACAATTGTTTTGGTTTATTTTTCTTGGTCGTGAACCTTGAACTTAGGGCCTAGCCACTGAACTTTCTCTGTTGGGCTCATGGCCAGCACCCCACCATGTGGAGCCAAGAACCCTCTTGCAACAGAGTGTTAGAGTGTAGGCATCTGTAGCTGAGGTCTGTCATCCTGCCTACTCAGGAAGCTGAGATATGACGACCTCGGTTCCAAACTATCCCAGACACAAAAGGTCCCATGCGACTATTGTCTCCTATTCACCACTTAGAAACTTGAGGTGGAAGCTGGGTGCCAGCAACTCACACCTGTCATCCTAGCTACTCAGGATCCTGAGAGCTGAGAATCACAATCCAAAGCCAGTCTGGGCAGGAAATTCCTTGGGAGGCTTCTCTCCAGTGAACTAACAAAAACCTGCAGGGGTGCTGTAGTTCAAGTGGTAGAGCACTTTTATTTAGCTGAAGAGCTCAAGGACAGCACCCAGGCCTAGACTTCAATTCCTCCAACTTACAAGAAAAGAAAGAAAGAAACCTGAAATGGATTGCTGGGAATGTGTCTTAGGGTAGAGTGCTTTGCATGTATGAAACCCTGAGCTTGATTATTTAGTACCACTTCACTAGAATAAAGCCTGAAGTGGCTCTGTGGCTCAAGTGGTAGAGTCCTATTTTTGTACAGGAGAAACTCAGGTACAGTGTTCAGGCCCTGAGTTCAAGCTCTAGGACAAGTGTATGCACACACATTTATGCACACACACACACACACACACACACACACACACACACACACACACACATACACACACAGATACCAGAAATGATGTTGTGACACCAAATGGTAAAGCACTGAGATTCTGTTCTGAGCTCATAGTCAGCACTCAGGCCATTTGTTCAACCCCAAAACCTAGCCACCCAGGGCCCAACTAGGAGAGGTCAAAGGTTTTAAAACTTGATGAACTTCACCGGCTCTAGATGCCAGGAAGCATTGTGATATTACACATGTGCTTAGATTTAGCAAGCTTCTAGAACCTAGGAAGGCACCGTTGCCAATAATGAATCATTTTATTAGATTCAGCTCCCTTGTTGTCTGCCAGAAAGGACCCTTGAATTTATTGTAGCAAGTTATTTCAACACTGGAACATAGTCTAACAAAGACAGGATAAGTGCAGGGAACTTGGCCTTCCACAGGAGGTGGCACAAATGGAGGCTTCTTGTCAAAATAGCACTGAGGAGAGAGATAGCTTGAGTTTCAAAGGGGCCTTTTTTTCCTAGGCTTCAGAGCCCACCCACACTCCTCCTCACTAATTGACCCAGATGGAGTTGTTTGTTACACAGCTGTACAGATGTGAGGATTTTGTCTGCCTGTTCCAACAGTGAGGCAGACTTCCTCCAGCAGTCCCTGGTGTGGAGAAAACCTCAGGCTACACTGGGATTGGGGAACCCCGGAACATGAACTGTCTTGAAAGCACTGTCTGTGCTATGAAATCATTTTATTCAAAGCAAATTTCCTAGTTTGGTGCCTTTCATCTTAGGGATTCTGGACCTTCACCGATAGAAATACATGCATACATATATGGGGAGACATGGAGTTACTTTTGTTTTTTTTGGCAGGTTCAGGGGTTGTATTATGAGCCTAGGCACATTCCCTGAGCTCCTTTTGCTCAAGGGTAGCGCTCTGTCCTTGAGCCACAGCCACAGTTATGGCAATTTTTTATTTCTGTGATCCCACAGAAATAACAGTGCTGTGGACTTTCCTGTCCTGGCTGAGTTCAAACTGGCATTCTCTACCTCTCAGACTTCTGAAGAGCTAGGATTACAGGCAGGCACAAATGACACCCGGCTTTCTTTACTTCTTGTTCTTTTTTTCATTGTGACAAACTGAAATCTTCACAGTGTCATTCTAATGGTTTGCATTTTGAAGTAAACTACCCAGGCCTGGAGTTCGAATGCCAGGACTGCCTCCTACAAATGGAGGGAGATCTTGAGAAAATCTTCACGATTCATGTGAATGCTTAATGGAGTGTTATAAAAGTAACAATTATAAGCCGAGCGCCGGTGGCTCACGCCTGTAATCCTAGCTACTCAGGAGGCTGAGATCTGAGGATCGCGGTTCAAAGCCAGCCTGGGCAGGAAAGTCCGTGAAACTCTTATCTCCAATAAACCACGAGAAAATCGGAAGTGGCGCTGTAGCTCAAGTGGTAGAGCGCTCGCCTTGAGCTAAAGAGCTGAGGGACAGCGCTCAGGCCCAGAGTTCAAGCCCCACAACCAAAAGAAAAAAAAAAAGTAACAATTATATTTACAGTTAGTTCATGATTCTCTTATAGAATGCCACACAAAAAGTATTGGATTATGTCTTCCATTCTAGCACCACGGTGTGATAGTTCCAATTAAGGAATACTGACTACATTTACATTAATGCTTCAATAAGTATTCAACCATGATACTTCATTAAATGGAGGCATAATTTAATAATAATTCATAATATATATATATATAATTTAATATCCTCACATTGTCTCTCTCTCTCATATATAGCAAACTACACATCTATCTATCTATCTCTATATCAATCTCAATCTCTATATCTATATCTATCAACCACTGCTATGGCTTGTTCTCAGGTCCTCAGAACTGGCTGGCAGCTCAGTTTGCCAAGGACTATTTTTCTACACTGACCTTTTCATGAATTAGGCATTGTGGGCTGTGAGTTCAAGTCCAAGCATGGCCAAAATTTTACATGTGGAGTCAGAAGTAAATTTTGACACATTTTTTTCCTTCTCTGTGAAAGTTCTGGCTCTCAATATGGTGTATAGTATAACCCATATGTAAATATACCCATGTGATAAGATGTAATACATGAAATAAATGTTATATATGTAATAATACTAAATAAAATAAAAAATAAGGGTAATAAATGTCATAGGGAATAAACCCATGTATGTAAATAGATCTCATATATGAATATTATTTTTATCTGTGCTGGGGCTTGAATTCGGGCCCTGGAAACTGGGCTGAAATTGCTTTATTCAATGATAGTGAGCTTCCTCTGCCCCACAGTGACACAGAATTGCCCAGGCCCTGAGTTCAAATTCCAGGCCTTCCAGAAAAATGGTGCAAATTCCAAGTAAGGGCCTTAATTTTTTTTGGCCAGGCTTGGGGCTTGAACTCAGCTCGTGGCAACTCTGCCTCAACTTCTATCATCCTAGGCTGGGGTGTAGCCTCTGGACCCACAGTCCATCCTAAGACCCTATGACCCGAGTTCAAATCTTGGGACTCACAAGAAAAAAAAGGAGAAGTGCTGGGAAGGTGGGTCAGTAATAGAGTGCTTAGCTTGCATGCATAAAGCACTGGGTTTGATTCCTCAGCACCACATAAGCAGAAAAAAGCTGGAAGTAGTGCTATGGCTCAAGTGGCAGAGCGATAGTCTTGAGCTGAATAGTTGATGGACAGCACCCAGAATCAGAGTTCTGGCCCCAATACCGAAAAAAAAAAGAAGAACAAAGAGAGGGGGAAAAAAGGAGAAGGATACAACTGAGAAGTTCCAGAAGTCGGTTTTACATAGTTTACTCCTTTGCATTGCAACCATCCTGGGTCTAAATGACAGGGCCCAGAAAGTGTACATGACCTTGTACTGCTGAAGTTTGGTGGACTATCATGGAAGCCATAGCCAAAACCAGCAACCTAGACCCGGGGTGCGAATCTCAGGACTGCCACCTACGAATGGTGGGAGATCCTAAGAAATGCTTTCCGATATACTTCCATACGAATTGAATGTTGTAAAGTAATTATATTAGTAGTGTATGATTATATTATAAAATTATACACAATAATTATAGTACACTGACTAAATTTTAATTAATACTTTGTTATGTATTCAACCACCATTCTTAAATAAAGGAAGGAATAATTTATCAATAAGTGCTAGTAATATAGTATATAAAATCAAATAATATACAGATATCTCTGTCTTGTTTTATACATACATGCATATATATATATATATATATATATATATATTTCTATGAAACAATCTATATATCTGTTTCTACATTTGTCATTCCTGGGGCTTAGTGGTAGAGTGCTTGCCTAGTACATACAAAGCCCTGGGTTCGATTCCTCTCTACTGTGTGCACAGATACATCAAGAAGTCATGCTGTCACTCAAGCAGCCGAGCACTAGCTGAGCATAAAAGCTTAGTGAATGTCTCTAGACTCTTACTCAAGACCCAGGAATGGCATCAAAAAAAAGATAGACTGTTCTGACTGCAACTATATAATGATAACACTGCAAATACCTCATGACAGAGCAAGCTGGGAGTCTGAAGTTGATGGTTGGCATCTAACCTGACTTAGCCAGAGGTCATGAGCTGCAACCCAGCACCATGGAACCAGACACTGCTGGCTCACCCCTAGCTGCTAGGGGGATGAGATTAGACACTGGTGGGTTGAAAACTCAGCCCTGGCAGGAAGTCTACCAGACTATAAGCTGTGCCTCAAAGTGTTAGAGATGTAGCCTTGAGGAAAAGATCTCAGGACAGTACCTCCAACCTATTATTGCAATCCCCGAGGCTGATGACACTATCCACAAAACACACCCCTCTAAACCATTTAATGTGAACTTGTGCGGTTTGTGACATGTATCTGAAAGAATGGTGATACTGATGAAAGCACCCTAATTCTAATGACAGTTTGTAGGATACAGCTATGTGATGAGTCCTTCCAGGGGTGCTAGGTCGTTCATGGAGTACTGTGTGCTGAGTCCTGCACAGGGTCCTATGTACTGAGTCCTTCATGAGTTATATTGGTTCATCTGATCCTTATAAGAGCTACAGAAGTAAGATAATTGTGCAGAGGCTCATATATGTCCCCAAGGCAGGGCTGAATTTATGTATACACTGAGCTCTAGTGACTTGTCTCCTGCAGACAATTGTTTTGGTTAAGTTTTCTCCATTACGAACCTTGAACTCAGAGCCTAGGTGCTGACTTTCTTCTTGGGCTCATGGCTAACGTTCTACCATGTGGAGCCAAGGACATCCTTGCAGCAAAGTGTCACGGCTTAGGTGTCTTTAGCTGAGGTCTATCATCCTGCCTGCTCAGGATGCTGAGGATCTTGGTTCAAAACTATCCCAGATCATGGTCCAAAGCCAGCCTGGGCAGGAAATTCCTTGAGATGGTTATTTCCAATAAACTACCAGAAAGCCTAAAGGGGTGCTGTAGCTCAAGTGGTAGAGCACTAGACATGAGCTGAAGAGATCAGAGGCAGCACCCAGGCCCAGACATCAACTCTTCCAACTTACAAGAAAAGAAAGAAAGAAACCGGAAGTGGAGCATAGGGAATGTTTCTTAGAGGTAGACAGCTTTGCATGTGTGAAACCCAGGGTTTGAATTCTCAGTACCACATCCCTAGGGAAAAAAAGCCTAAAGTGGCTCAATTGGTAGAGTGCTGTCCTTATACAGGAGAAAAACTCAGGTAGAGTGGTTAGGAACTGAGTTCAAGCACCATGACTGGTGTATGCACAAACACACACACACACACACACACACACACACACACACACACGGAGGCATCGTTGCCAATAATGAATAATTTCATTAGGTTCAGCTCCCTAATTGTCTGCCAGAAGGACCCTTGAATTAGTGGTAGTAGTTTGTTTCAACACTGAAACATAGGCTTACAAAGACAGGATGAGTGCAGGGAACTTGGCCTGCCATGGGAGATGGCACAAATGAAGACTTCCTGTCAAAACACAGCACTGGGAGGAGAGATAGCTTGGGGTACAAAGAGGCCTTTTTCTCCTGACCTTCAGAGCCTGCCCACATACATCCTTCCTAATTGCCCCGCATGAATTGTTTGCTACACAGCTGTACAGGCAGGAGTGAGGCTTTTTCTCTGCCTGTTCCAACAATGAGGCACACTTCCTCCAGCATACTCGGGTATGAAAAACCCTCAGGCTACACTGGGAACATTGAGGGGAGCCAGGGAACATGCACCATCTTGAAAGTACTCTCTGTGCTATGAAATCATTCTATTCAAAGCAAATTTCCTAGCTGGGTGCCTTTCTTCTTAGAGACTCTGGATGTTCACCGATACAAATACATGGATACATTCACAGACACATAGTGTTACTGGCTCTTTTTTTTGTGGCAGTTCCTGAGGCTTGAACTGTGAGCCTAGACCTTTTCCCTGAGCTCCTTTTGCTCAAGGATGCATTTTATTGTATCTTAAACCATGATTACACTAGGCTGGGGTGCAGCTTTTACACCCAAAGATGATTCAGGGATCCTAGGACGCAAGTTCAACTCCCATCTCTGGCAAAAAAAAAAAAAAAAAAACAACAACCAAAAACATCAAACCAACAAAAATGGACGAGGAAAAAAACCAGATAGTTTTATACAACAGTTTTACTTTTGTTTCCTTAGCACTGTGACCCTCCTGGGTCTCAATGACTTGGCTTGAAAATCGTACGTGACCTTGCATGGACAAAGGCTGGGGGCTGTCCATGAAGCCTGAGTCCAACCCAGACACCTAGGCCCTGAGTTCGATCCCAGGACTGCCACCTACACATGGCTGAAGATCCTAAGAAATGTGTTCCTATCTTTAGGAATACTAATACAATGTTTGAAATGTACTAATTAAATTACTAATTAGCTAGTCATTCTTGTATATGATGATAAGCAATAAATATAGGTCATTGATTAATACTTTATTAAGTATCCTACTGTGATTAATTAATGTAGGCATAATTTTATACCAAATAATTGGTAATAATATAATACATAGAAATAAGATATAGACATCACTCTTTATATACGATTATACACTAGAATTTACATAAATGTCTGTCTCCCTGTATACATTTATAGATGCATATACATATGTAAATATACACACACGCGTGCACACACACACACACACACACACACACACACACACACACACACACACACACACACACTGCATTCTAAGCATCTATCTGTTTATATATTGGCAATTCCTACGGCTCGATCTCAGGTCCTCAAATTTGCCCGCCAACTTCACTTGCATCAGACTGGTGTGCTAAAATTTGCCCATTCATGAAGTGGGCCTGCCAAAACTTTAATCCTGCTGGAAAGCCAACTGTCCCACTTGTTTTCCTTATCAGTGAAAGTCCTGGGTCTCAGGAATGATGTATAATACACAGGAAAATCTATGTCTTATGTAATATGATGCCAAAAATGATATATGTTTAATCATACTCACTAAAGTACATAAGAAATAAATAAAACACAAAATAAAATGAATACATTAACTGCAATATGCAGTGAATATGTGCATGTAAATATAAATCATTTATTTAAAATGTATATGAATATTACTTTTTCGAGTGCTAGGACTTGAATTCATGCCCTAAGAACAGACCTGACTTTCTTTTGTTCCAGCATGATGATCTTCCCAATCTCCCACAGTGCTGCAGATTTACCCATACGCTGAGTTCAAATCCCAGGCCTGGCAGAAAAAATGGCCAGAATTCCAAGTCAAGGAGCCTCATAATATTTTAAATATGTTTAATGTATGTATGTATGTATGTATGTTCAGATGAAATGGAAATAGAGCAACTATGAACTCAAAAGGAATGTGTAAAGAAGACATAGGCACAAAGTAGAATATGCCAAGAAATGCTGAAGTATAATTTCAAATAATGTGCTCAGGTTTGAGGGTGTGTTCAAAGTACAGCTTCAGACAATGTAGTTGGATATCTTGGGGGGAAAACTGCTTTAAACTATTCTGGGATAATTGTACAAGTAGAAGCCCCTAACTCTGACTCTAATCAGCCACAACATCATCAACTTAGGGACAATTTTCCAAGGGCAAAGTGAGAAAAAGAAGGCTCATCACAGTTAGTGTTCAGGTTGAAGCAATGGCCATCACATAACTTTTCTTATAAATGTTCATTTATTTTGGAGCATTAAAGTAGGAAAAAGCCAAGTAAATATTCTGCATGTACCTAAATTAAGTGGAACGTATTATATTGGAAGTTATAGATTATGTCTTTTTATACTCTATCTTGGGACAAATGATCTACTGTCAGTTATTTTCTTCTCTTACCCTCTTTTGCCCTTCCACTTACATAATTATTATTTGAAGCGACAGGCTTGAGCTTGCATTTCTAAATTCTTCAAAATTATCTGAACTATATATATATCATACTTCTGGCAGTCTCCTATATCTTTCTCAAGGGAAGTATTTTGTCACTACCATTTTTGTCCTATATGATATTGGATATCTTCTTGCCTAATTTAGTCCAAGATATACATTAAACTTATCCAGATATCTCAACAATTGTACCACCATAAAATACTATCTTACTTAGAAAGGATTATTTTAGTATACCTGGTGAGGTGGCATCTGTCATTTTTGAATGACCCTAAATCATACTTACATGCAATCATGTTTAAAACCAATATGCCACTCAGTAGATGAACGAATTGACAAAATGTGAATTTTGTGGAATTCTATGCTTCCAATTCATAAGGAAATAGAAAGACTTGGAAAAATCCTACTAAGTAAAATCAACAAGCCACAAATAAACAGATTCCATGGTTTTCCTCATTTGTAATAAGTAGAAAACGTCTAGGATAGTCCTAGCAGATGAACAGAATTTCTCAACAGCTATGTATATATGACCATATAAGATGATGCTGAGCAAAATGAACTCCTGGATATTGAAACAGAGGTTTAACTTTGTGGTTGTTGTTTTTAATGTACTATGTGATTTCTTTTTTCTTTTGTGTTTTCCCCTATGGTTTATCCCCTGCTGTATTTGATTTCAGTATCCAATGTATTGTATATACATTTATCTTAATTTGGCAAGGGAAAAGGCACAACAAAGTGGCGAGACAAAGGACAAAGGGCAAACCAATGCAATAGCAATACTTACAAGACAACATGTTGGAAATTTACATTACAACTTGTCAGGAGTATTGGGGTGAAAGAAAAGTCTGAGAAAAATGAGGGAGGGTATAAAAAGTTCGACGTGTTATGTATTCACTACCTCACAATTACTACAACCCCTTCTATATATCACCTTGACAATAAAATTAAATTAAAAAATGACCTGCATAAAATACAATTTCACTGCATTGGTATAGTAAATATTATTCTATGTGTATTACCTTTTTAAAAAAATGAACATTTTGGCTGCTAATTTGAATTAATTACCCCTTTCTTTATCAAAGAGACATCCACTGGAATTTATCAAACTATACAATATTTTCACAATATGCTTGCTATTATATTGAAAAAATATCATTTTTAATATTTTCTCATAATAAATCAGAAAACAGTTGAATTCTATGGAAACTCCTAACTTTTAAAACTTACTAATTGTTAAGAGGACAGAATATATATGGTCTTCAAGAATCCTATGACTACTAACTACTCATTTTCAAATTCTGAAAATGCCATACCAGGGACATTCAAAACTACCTGTTTGCATTTTATTTCCAATGAGGCGTTACATATTTAAAAGTCAACAGAAAAAGTAGATACATTTTGGTAGAAGATAAAACTATAAAGTATCTATAATAATTAATTCCTCAAAAGTAAACATTTGTTCATCAGAGTAAGCTATTATTTCTATGACAATCAATCCCAATTTTTATTCCATAAAGTCATCCTAGACCAACAGTTTCCAATTTGTAAGGTACATCTTAAAATTCCCTAAATTCACATCATGACTAGCTTATCACTATTGTGAAAAAATACTGCCCTTCTGCTAATGTGATGCCCTTCGTCTTGTGGAAAAAAAACACTATACTAAACTTTGCTGCATCATTTTCCCCCAGTTATATTCTTGAGATCAGAACACTTGCAAATATTATTTTTATTTTAATATATACTTATATATATTATCTATCATAGATATTCAGGAGATCTGAATATCTGAATATTAAGATCTGAAGATTATGTTTCAAAGCCACCCAAGCAGGAAGGTTCCTTAAATTCTTCTCTCCAATAAACTGCTCATGAAAATCTAGACACAAGTGTCACTGAGGTTCAAATGGTAGAGCAGTAGCATTGAGCAAAATAGGCTCACGGACAGTGCCCAGACCCAGAGATCAAGCCCTAGGACAAAACAAACAACAAAAACAAAATAAAACCAAACCCCAAACCTTGCATTCTCTCATTGTATACAGAGGTAAATAATTAAGGAAATTTCTTCCTGTGTTTGGTATAGGTAGAAGAAAAAAATGTCACACAATTAACCTCTTCATACTATGTTACACAAAAATCTCAAAAGATTGCTCGCTTTCTAAATTTATAAATTAATATCAATTTGTTGGCAACTATGTCTAGATTATTCACAGTATCATGTTACACATGAACTGTTGGAATTGTCGATTAACTAAGTTCTAATTATACCTCACTTGAAAGAATATTCTAGGCAAATAGAATGCCAGAATCATTTGTGAATTTCTAAATTAAATCTTCTACTTGAAAAGAATTTTGTAGTATCCTATTGAATAGTAAATTACAAGCAAAAATATTTATTTTAAATCTAACTTCTAATTTGTATACAAAGCCCTACATTAAATCAATTTTCCTATTATTCAAGGCTTAAACTTTTGTAATCCTTCATCATTTCTTTGGAATCTAACAGAATGATTTTTAATTTTTCAAATTTTTGGTTGGGAATCATGATCTCTTTAGCATGTAGGAATGTTCTGTAATGAAGACAACATTTAAAACACAACTGAGGATTATATATTAGTTGCATTTCAATAGGAAACTTGACTTCTCAAAATATAATCACAAAATTAGCCCAAACTTCCAAATGTGTATGCCTTCCTTGTTTATTTTTTATTCCTTTCTTGGTTTGTTTTATTGAGACAAAATTATACTACCTAGTCCAGGGAATGTATCACTATGTAATTCCACTTTCTAATCTCCTGTCTTAGTCTGAGTGCTAGAATTCCTGTTATGAATCACATTGTCCTACCATTGTTTGTTGGTTTATTTAGATACAGACTCCAATAACATTTTCCACTAGACTGATGGCTCAGACTGTTCATGTACTATGTTCAAAGCTATTCTAACATTTGATACAGGATATGAACATTTTCAGATGCACCTGTAGGGATCTCTGATTCATTCCTCCATGGATACGTTCCCTTTATTAATGATGACTTGACTTTCTATCTCTGGCCCCTACCTATATAATATTCTCAAGCTTTTTTTGGGGGGGTCCAGTCGTGGGCCCTGAACTCTGGGCCCTGTCCCTCAGCTCTTCAGCTCAAGGCTAGCGCTCTACCACTTGAGCCACAGCACCACTTCTGGCTTTTTTCTTATGTGGTGTTGAGGAATCGAACCCAGGGCCTCATGCATGCAAGGCAAGCGCTCTACCACTGAGCCACCTTCCCAGCCCTATTTTCAAGCTTTTGGGGGGAAAGTTCCCTTGAGGACTTTCTAATATTAAAAATTATCACTTGATTCTAATCTTACGCAGGAAATATTTTCTATTATTTTCTTACTTTTCTAAACATTCTGAGACTTCCCAGACTCCTTTCCATTATTAGGTTTTATTTCTCCAGGAGTATCAACTCTAAAACTACAAACATTTTTCTGAGTGTAAAATCTAAGCTGTAGCCCAGATTTTTAACTCGAGTTCATATAAAGATAGATGGACATACACATTACATATGCTGAGTGTACACTGTTAGAAATATGATCCTAAGCAAGGTTCCAGTGGCTCACGCTTATAGTCCTAGCTACCCAGGAGGTTGAGACTGAGGATTGCAGTTCAAATCCAGCACGGGTAGGAAAGTTTCTGAGGCACTTATCTCCAATGAAGCACCAGAAAATTGGAGGTTGTGGCTCAAGAGGTAGAGCACAAGCTTTGAGTTGAAGAGAAGGGGGACAATGCCCAGGCCTGGAGTTCAGGCCACACAAGCATCAAAAAAAGAAAAAAGAAAAAGAAAAAGAAAGAAAAAGAGAAAAAGAAATGTGATCTTAGCCACCAGTTCATTGCTAGTATAATTCCTGCTCTCTCAACATGGCCTTTTTTTCAGTTAAGTCCATGCTCTTATATCTGACTTGCTTGGAACCAGAATTATTCTTCCATTCTACTTTTTTACAAATTCGCATGATTAACTAACATGTTTAGAGCTAGTAGAAGAAAGAGAGTGGCCTCATCCTTCATATTCCATTTAGGAGTAATGCTTTCTCTATATCACTCCCATAGATCTACATACTGGTCTTGGCTTTATTGTTTCAAAGTTATCTTATTTGCATAGTCTTGTATAATGCATTGAACCATTATACCTAAACGTAGAACTTCTCTTTCTTCTATTCCTATTGTTTCTCCTTCTACTAACTTATGTAAACTTGGGAACTAATGCACAACACACACACTCACAAAAAATGTTTCTGAGAACCTTCTTCCCACTTAAAATTGGTCTTAATTTACAGAGCACTTAGGAAATTTGAAGTTAATGTACTCCAGGATAATTTTTTTTTCGTTTTTTTATTGTGAAAATGGTGTAGAGAGGGGTTTGAGTTACATAAGTAAGTTAATGAGTACATTATGTAACGAGCATTGTTATCTCATTTGTTTCTCCCCTGCCATCCTTTTTCTTCCCACGGTCCCAAATCCCCCCTCCCATCCCCAGATTGTAAAGTTCGTTTTCAACATAGAGTCTTGTTCATCTCATTGTTACAATGGGTTATACTGTGTCCTTGTTTCAGAATTTTATTTCCCTTCCACTCCCACAGTAGAAAAATGTATATGCAAGATGCAGGTCACCAACATCAAATACAGTGAAAATGGGTTATACCATGGAGGAAGAAAATAGAACATAGACTAAAAAAAATCACAGCATGGTAATAAAAGAGTTCCTGCTTGACTTGACTCCCTGCTGCCTCTGACTGTCTCCAGGTCTAGGAGAAGCTGGGGAATGGGCAAGCGGCGCACTTACCTTTCCTCGGACCCGGTCTGTCTTCTGCGGGATGGACCAAGACCCAACATCTGGCACCCAACATGGGGCACGAAAGGAAAATATTCCAGCCGAGGCTAAGGGGTCTCTAAGGGTAAGTGAAATCCTTAGTATGGGTAATGCTATCTCAGAGAAGGAGGAGGAGGGGGCAACATTAGGCCTAGAGGGAGTAAAAGAGGACTTGGGAAGTGGTAAGGAAAAGGGGTTACCCCTCTGACTTGGGTGCCCCTGACAGTCCTATGCCCTCACCCTAATCCCACAATTTAGGGGGGGAGGTACAGTGCCCTATGCGGCCCTGCAGAGGAACCTGGGAGATCTGGACCCCTACAGATCTTCCACAGAGAAGCTGAGGGCTGGAAAAATAACCTACGCTGAGTCCTATCCTGTAAAGGAAGGGCCACCCAGGAGCCTGGACCCTGGGCCAAAGGATTCAATTCCCCAAGTGTATTCAGTCAATCTGGCACCAGAGCTAACAGACCTTTGGAATGGTATCCATGGGAAGCCAAGGATATTAAACAACTCCGCAAGACAGTGGCAGAGCATGGTCTGAACTCTCCTTGGGCCCAGACCCTATTACAGGACATTGCTTATTACCACTGTGTCCCTAAGGATTGGCTAGATGTGGCCAAAGCTGTCCTCACCAGTTCTCAGTTTATTAAATCGTGTGCCTTCTTTAAGGAGGAATGCAGATGGCAGGAGGAGAATACCTGGGAGGCTCAATCCACAATACCGATTACTTATGCCATGTTAACAGGGGCAGGGGAAGGGTACTCCACCGGCATCCAACAGGCCGCAATACCTGGCCTGTACGGTGACCAGGTGAGGCAGGCAGGACTTGCCGAGTGGTACTAATTGGATGAAGGGCCTACTGAGTCTGCCATAGCATGAGTAAGACAAAAACTGGGTGAGCTTCTACCTGATTTTATAGACCGAGTCCAAGAGAGTGTTCACCACAAGTCGCCAGCAGGGGACCTCCGAGATCAGTTTTTTAAAGCTACTGCTTTGGGAAGGGATGAATGCAGACCACCACGTAACCTGCATGGGATTGAGAGAGTGTTCCCTGAGCACATGAGTGGTGGCCTTGCAGGATGTGGAATGCAACAGCCCCAGGCCCAATCATTATCTTTACCTTTAAAGGCTCAGACATCTGCAATGTCTAAGGCTATTACCCAGGCTCTGGCAGCCCAGGGCCAAGGAACCCCAAGGCCATCAGTGAGAGGGACTTGTTTTAAATGTGGACAGGAGGGCCCCTTTAAGCCGGACTGTTCACAACAAGCCCCCCTGCCCCCCACCCCCTGCCAACTAGCCCAGGGGGTCCAAACCACTCCCTACACCCTGCCCCAGGTGCAGGAAGGGATACCATTGGAAAAAGGATTGTCGATCCAAGTTTGATTTAGATGGGAAGCCTTTAAACTAGGGGAGGGACATCCTCCAGCCCCGTTAGCTCAAGGAGGAACCCCTTCTGCTGTAAGGCCCAGGCAGCCTCATGGCAGGACAACCCAGGCCCATTGGACCATCCCCCTGGGGGAAGGACTCCACCCTAAAATGAGTATTTTCATAGGTGTAAAGCAGTTTCACTGCCTAATTGAACTGAGGGCAAATTGACCCATACTCAGGGAGGAGGAAGTTCCCTAGGACTGGAAGCTTGCACACGGGCCCCCAATATTGCGGGTAGGGGGCAAATCCTAGTCCAAAAGGTTGGTCGCCCTTATGAAATGGACTAGCTTAGATGAAGAGCAGGGAAAGATATGCCCTTTAGTGGCAAAAATCCTCACCACCAATTTACTAGAGCAAGACATGCTAAGACAAATGGATGCTGTCGTCACTACAGACCATCGAGCATCCTATGATGATATCCTGGATGGAGAAGAATCACAAAGGCTTAAACAGGATCTAGAGGGAGATAAGAAAAAGATTTTTTTTAACTTTCATAAGTACAGAGAAGAACATAAGGGACCCACTTGGGTGCACCCCCAATCCTAAAGGCAATTGTCCCCCAAGTACCTCCCATTAGGTGGAAACCAAGAAGCCCTATTTGGGTGGAGCAGTGCCACTGACCAAACCTAAACTTGTAGCACTCCACCTTTCGGTAGAGGAACAGATAAAACTTGGGTAAATACTCCCTTCTGTGAGTCTTTGGAACACACCTGTATTTGTTATCCAAAAAGCATCCGGGGCTTGGTTCATGCTCCAAGATCTACGAAAGGTAACTGAAAGGTTGGAGCTAGTAGGAATTCCCTAAGAGGAATGCCCTGGACTCCTGCTTCAGAATATACCTTGGTTGTAATTGATATTAAAGATGGTTTATTTTCGATCCCCTTGCATCTGAATGACTGAAAGAAATTTGCCTTCTCCATCCCTTCTCTTAATTTTTTCCCATCCTCTTTGGGGATTTGAATGGTTATTGCTGCCACAGAAAATGGCCAATAGCCTGG
This sequence comes from Dipodomys spectabilis, assembly GCF_019054845.1. Lineage (NCBI taxonomy): Eukaryota > Metazoa > Chordata > Mammalia > Rodentia > Heteromyidae > Dipodomys > Dipodomys spectabilis. Next base: position 1,034,218 of record NW_024871053.1, read on the forward strand.
CCTTTTGCTAACAATACTTGGCCACACTTTTAGGGCCTGTGTTGGGTTGAGACACCTCCCGTCCCTATGCCTACATGGATGACATAATTCTGGGGCACCAAGACCTGGGCCGCCTGGAGGGCCTTCTAGCCCAGATTCTCACCATATTAAAAAAAGGGGAGTTTTACCATAACCCTAAATAAAATTCAAATGGTACCTCATTTTTATGGCGTTCGGATCCCACCATACCTTGACTCAGGCCAGCCCCCTTAAGCCTTTGCTGGATATTCCAGCATCTCTGTCCCTAACCCAACTTCAAAGTCTTTTAGGAGAAATCAATTGGCTGTTGCCATGGGTTCCCATCCCTAAAGATAGTCTTGTGCCCTTATTCACCCGACTAAAAGACAGGACACCCCAAGAAGTTATTACAATTACAAGCAGCCATTCGGCAATATTTTTACAGTTCCAAAGAGCCCTGGAAGAACTTTCCCTGAAGAGGTATTCTATTCTTAACCCCTTTTCCCTCTCGTTGTTTGCAGGTGTTACGTTGATTTCTGCAGTTTTAAGTCAAACGGGGAAGCCATTAGAGTGGGTTCACACTCCCCTGGGGGACACACCTCAGGTGTACTCTCAGGCAGACCAACTTGCTGATGCTATTGTCAAGGGAAGGACCCAATCCCAAAGGCATTATGGCCTTGACCGTCACTCCACTGTTTTTCCTTTTTGGATGGCAGACGTTGAGTGTTCACTTGAGCCAATGCTCAACTTGCTCTCTCCCTGGAAGGGTTTCTAGGTCAAATTGACTGCCATTATGGGTCATCTAAATGGACCGTCATGTTATGGTGACTTCCCCTCATAATGCCTTCTCTATTTTCTCCTACACCTATTCCTGGCTCCTTCCATGTTTTTACTGATGGAGGTAAAACAGGTTCTGCATATGCAACCTTTGAGGAGCAACAAAAGACCCCAAGCCAACAAAGATTTCAACCTTGTCAAGGGTCAGCACAATAAAAAAATGTTTGCTGTAATTATGGTCCTTCAGGGCATTCAAAAACCCTTTAATTTGTATTCTGATAGTTTATATGATTAACTTGCTCCCTCATGTTCCCCAGTCACATATTAAGCTGGATGGAAACCCTATTTTCCCATTATGGACACCCTTAAGGGCCTATTAGATGGACAGGGAACCCCTATTCGTATTCAACATTTGAGAGGGCATTCAAAACTTCCTGGGTTTTTATCCATGGGCAATAATTGGGCAGACCAGTTAGCTACTGGCCCACAAGCTTTAATGTTACAAGAGGCCATCCATTTACATGATTTAACCCACAATAATTGGAGAGGTTTTCAACATAGATTTCCTCAGATTCCTGTAAAGGACCTCAAAAAGATAGTACATACCTGTAAAACATGCCAGCCCTTCTTAAAAGTACCCCCGCTACAACCACCAGGGGTAAATCCCAGAGGCCTCAAACCCAATGTCCTCTGGCAAACTGATGTGACTCATTTTCCAGACTTTGGTAAGCTCAAATATATTTTTGTTTCTATAGATACCTATTCAGCACATACAGGAGAAAGAACTAAACATTCAGAAGCACATTTACTTCAATGCTTTGCCACCTTGGGTCTACTAGCACAAGTTAAAACTGATAATGGACCTTATTTTGTTAGTAAAGCAATGTCAGAGTTCTCTAACAGATGGCATATTACTCATACTACAGGAAATCCCTATAATCTCCAAGGCCAAGCAATTACAGAAAGAAATCAACATGTCTTAACGAGCAATTAGTAAAACAAAAAGGGGGAGTTAACCCCCATATATAGTTACAGATAGCTTTGTTTACCATTAACATTTTAAATTTTTCAAAAGGGGCAATTGAATCCAGGTTTCAGAAGCACTGGGGACAACTAAATCCTAAGCCCCAAGTGAAAGTCAGGTGGAAGGACCCCCTGACACAACAATGGAGTGGATCTGACCCCCTAGTTACCATGGGCAGGGGATTCAGATACGTTTTTCCCATAGGGGAGACAGCCCCCATTTGGATCCCAGCCAGGAACTTTAAGGTTTTACCCATTTCTTCTATACAGGAAGAAGCCCAAGGATAAACCAACAAGGAAAGTAAAACGGCTATGCTGGTCGAGGATTGTGTTTAAAAGAGGGAAAGCTAAAAAGGTATTTACTAACCATCCCCAAAGGCAATCAGCCTTTGAGAAACTCTTGCATTCTTTAACAATTGCAGATGGTGATGCTCCAGCTGTTGGCTGTCCTGACCCTCCCAGTCCTGGCAATGGCCCTACGGAATCCACATCAACCTCAATGGGTGACCTGGGCAGTGATCAGCATTGGCAATGGAGAAATCATCAACAGCACCAAAAGGAAGCTGTCCCTTCGACCTGGTGGCCTGAGGTTTATTTTGACATATTTGACCTGGTGAGAGGATCCTGGGATGTTGGAGATTGAGACCCCCTTTACCAAGGATAGCCTCAGCATGGGGGCCGCGAGGATGCACTGTGCCTCATGTGTTGTACCCCCAATACCCAGGCTGCTCCCATGCTTTAAAGAGGTCAACCTTATAAGATAGTGACTTTTATATATGTCCCAGAAGTAATCTAACTGCTTCGGACATTTCTAACTGTGGTGGGGCTGAAGTTTATTAACTTTACTGAGGAGGGAAAAAGGATAACTAACTGGGAGATGAGCAGGATGTGGGGTTTGCGGATATATTGAAAAAGATAGAGCCCAAGAGATCCAACGCATGGCTCTCCGTGTCTATTATGATAAGCTCATTGCTGAAGATTACTCCATACTTTATGTGAACCACCGAAAGAGGAGGTGCCAATTGGGCGAACCCCATAAGAGGTGCCCTGACCTGAACCTCAGCAAAGAGGTGGGTTTGCCATTAAAACAAAAAGGATGAATCTGTAGGGCACATGGACAGCAAATATGGCGCTGAGAGACAGTTGAGTGGACAGAGTCCGAGTTGTTTATGTTAAAATCTGACTGTGTACCACAACCAGGTAAAGTGACATCTGTACTTGAATAGCTCGAAAGACAGCAGGGAAAGTATAGAAAGCTTAGGTGCATGATAAGGTGACCTCTACAGTGATTGGTTGGTTCCTTTTCCTCCCCTTCCATGCCAAGCGGTTTTTTGCTTTAAAACTTGCTTGCTGCATGGTGATAAACGAGTTCCTGCTTGGCTTGACTCCCTGCTGCATCTGACTGTCTCCGGGGCTATTGGAGGCTGACGAATGGGCCAGCAGCACACTTACCTTTCCACAGACCCCATTCATCTTCTGCGGGACAGATGAAGATCAAACAGGTAGGAGGAGAACAAAGGAGGAAGCAACAATGCTCAATAGGAAATGTACTCATTACTTTGTTAATGTAACTGTAACCCCTCTGTACAACATTTTTACAATGAAAAACATACAAAAAATAATGTAGTACTCAAAGAAGCACTTTGGGGTAAGGGAAGGATATCTGAATAACTGTACAAAATTCTACATTGCTTTTTTTTAACTGTTCAGTATTGAACTGAATAAACATAAGTGCTTCCATTAAAAATTTGAAGTCACTGTCTTGGAACTGAGGCCAGTATTTCTGCCATTGAAGGGATTTGAGCTCATTGTCCAGGTAACTCTTTTACACCATTGGTGAAGGGGAAGCTCACTCTCCTTGAGGAAAAGAAATTCAAGCTAGAGTTCCCAGGGCCTGCATTGAGGCCCTGCAATGTAAAAAATATTTCTATACATGTGTAATATATGATATATATGTACATATGCATGTTTATTATATATTGATTATTTTAATTATTGATTTTGTATTTGTTTTATTTTATTCATTTTATAGTTTATCGTATTTTGTATTATTATACACATAATAATTATTATGTTTTGTACATCTATTATAAAATTATACACAATAAAGCAGGTCATTGACTTGTTTTTCATTAATACTTTATTAAGTGTTGAAAAATGATACATAATTAAATGGAGGCATTAGTCACAGTCATCACATGTTTAGAGTCTCTCCCAAGTATGAGCTTTGTCTTAGTTATCTTTTGACAACTTTCTATAGGGATTCCTTTAGATGATTTATACTCAGAAGCCTTTTCTTGAGGATAGGCAAGTTGTGGAATAAAATTGTAAGGGTGGGGCTGGGAATGTGGCTTAGTGGTATAGAGCTTGCTGAGCATGCATGAATGCCAGGGTTTGAATCCTCAGTGCCACATACTCAGAAAAACCCAGAAGCTGTGGAGTGGCTCAAGTGGTACAGCGCTAGCCTTGAGAAAAAGAAGCTCAGAGACAGTACCCAGGCCCTTAGATCAAGCCCCAGGACTGGCAAAAACAATAGGCCAGATGCTGCTGGCTCACTCTTGGAACCCTAGCTTCTCAGGAGACTGAGATCGGAAGACCAAAGTTCCAAGACAGCCTACACAAGGAAAGCCTGTTAGACTCTTATCTCCAATGAATCACCAAAAGACCTCACATGGCTCTGTGGCTCAAGTGGTAGAGTGTTTGCCTTGAGCTGAAGGGTGCAGGGACAGCACCCAGGCTTCAATCTGAGAAAAACAACTGGATAAAGAGTGAGGGATAATCAAAGTACTTTTCCTATTTGCTAATTATGAGAATATTTTCTGGAAAATGAACATTGATATACACCAGAGTTGGAGTCAGGGCTCAAGGTTCAAGTATAGCAGATCCATATGCCCAGCCTCTCAGACTCTAACATTATAACCTTGTGTCCTACAGAGTTCTGAAAGGTCCAATGTTGAAAGGCATAATATGCTCCCCAAGCCCTTTGTGATAAGCACTTGACTCCTATTGTCAATGTCATTACAGTTCTGAACCTAGCACAGCACAGTAGCTCAGGCCCATCACTCTAGCTCAGGAGACTGAGGTCTCAGGATCACATGGTGAAGCCAGCCAGGGCACGAAAGTCTATGACACTCTGACTTCCACTTCTGAAAGGTGAGATGTTCAAGAGATTCCTATGTTTCCCTTGCTGATGAGAGGTTACTTGCACTCTAAATGTTCTTAGAGTTCTCAAGCTATAGAAACAGGAAAGAAACATTGTTGACCCATCCTGGGTTCAAATGAAGTTCTCAGGATCCAAGCCTTAGCCCTGTTAGCAGGAAGAACTCCAGTGTAACACTGAATTTGAAGGACAGAAAACAGTTTCAAAAGCCGGGCTAGATGAAGAGACCTAGGCCTGTAGGATTAGGAGGCAGAATATACACACTCAAAAGGGAAGTGAGCTGTAAAACCACTTCATTCATTCCAGGCATAGCCTGCAAAGAGGAAACCTCAAACATTTGTTAGAGTTACACTAGGGTCAGGCTTTTCTCAGCCTCTTCAAACAATGACTAATTAACCTTCTTCCCTCAGGTGAAGAGAGCCTCAGGGTATCTTTACGTTAATAATAGAGAGCCAGTTTAATGGGGGAGAGGGGAGAAACAGAGTAGAAAAACCCTACGCTCTGGTCTTAGGGAGTAGGTTTTTGACTCTCTGTCAGATTTGAAGGCCCTTCTTCTACCTCTTCCAGTCCATTCTCCTTCCTTCGTTCTCCACATCATTAATGCAAATCCCCAGTCCAAGGATAGGCAGGGTCCATTCTCTCCTATCTCCAAGCACCTGAGTTAGAACCTGGCTCTGCCCTCTTGGCTCTTCTGCTGCCTGAGAAGTGGGATAGGGACAGTCTTCCTGCTGTGTGGTGTGTGATGGCGATTCTGGTGGCCTAGAGCACTGCAGAAGGCCTCATGACTGGGAATTGTTCCCTTCTTTCCTCCTGAAGTTTAAGACCAGATTCACCTATCATCTATCTATCTATCTATCTATCTATCTATCTATCTATCTATCTATCTATCTATCTATCTATCCATCTATCTATCATCTACCTACCTACCTACCTACCTACCTACCTACCTATCTACCTACCTACCTACCTACCTAGTGAGCTAGCTATATCTTTGTCAGTTCATGGGTTGAACTCAAGGCCTTGGCACTGTCTCTAGCACTCTACTACTTGAGCCATAGCACCAATTCTGGCTTTTTCTGTGTATGTGCTACTGAAGAATCGAACCTAGGGCTTCTTACATGCTAGGCAAGCACTCTCTCACTAATCCACATTCCCAGCCTCTTCATCTTTTTCTTAATGGTAGTTTTTATGTAATTTTTCTACCAACTTATGTCCCCAAGTTTAAATTTCTGAATACTGGTTATTTCTACGAATCCTGATCTTCTCTTCTCCTGCCTGATTTGTGACTGTTTCTACTTGGCCTCAAAATAAAATTTAAATAAAGTCTGCTGAGATCTTAAGTATGCATCATATAAGGGCACAGGCCTAGAACCATGGAAGAGAATAGCCATGGCCAGAAATGAAGAGAATGATGTGGTATGTGCAACAAGTGTATCTGAAAAATAAATCAGTAAATAAAAGCAAAAGCAATGCTGTTTGTACTCAGGGTAATATACACCCATAAGTAGATAGGGTACTGGTACATAATTTGGCCTTCTCTTTTTGAATTTGTGTGGCCATCCCAGGGCTTAAACTCAGGGCCCCATGCATTCCTCAGTTGTTTTGCTCAAGGCTGAGGCTCTAACTCCACCACAGCTCCACTTCCAGCCATCTGATCATTAATTGAATATAGGTGCACCCAGGCTTGCCTGGTCTGTCCTGTATCTCCTGCTCGGCTCTCTCAAAGCTGGAGGTCTACCGTCTGGGCCACTGCTCCTCTTCTGGTTTTCTGGTAGTTTATTGGATATAAGAGTCTCACAGATTTTCCTGCTCAGGCTGGCTTTGGATGGCGATCTCCTGAGGAGGCTTCAAGCGGCTTTCCTCATGGATTTACTGAGAAGCTGCTCCACACAAAACCTTAGTCCATTCTTGGGAGGTACTAGCAAAACAGAAACATGAAGATGCTTCTAGTGTGTTCTAGATACTTGTTGGAGACACATAACACTCATAAATATTGGATCATTTTATAGGGGAAAGGAGCAATGCAGAAAGTAAGAGGTTCACTCCAGATTTCAGTACTCTCATCCTGAGACAGTAAATTCACTGCAGCTCAAAGCTAAGCGACAGAGCTGCCTGAACTGTGGACCTTAGCTCCCAAATCCTATGACACTCATTTCCCACTTTTGGCTGCTAAACTGTGACCAGAGGGGAAAATGAGGAGAGAAAATGCTTCTTAGAGAAAGCAGCTATAAAGAACATTGGGTAGTTTAATTATAAATTCAAACTATTGGAATTACCCTTGAAGAAATTAGGTTGTCCAGATTAAAAAATGAAGAAGTAAAGAAAGGCAGGTGCCAGGGTCTGCTGACTATAATCCCAGCTCCTCAGGCAGATGAGATGTAGAGATTCTCATTTTGAGTCCAGCCCAGTTAGGAGAGTCCTTGAAATGCTTTTTCTAAGAGATAACAGAAAAACTCAGAAGTGGGACTGTGATTCAAGGCTAATGCACTACCCTTGTGCAAAAGGAGCTCAGGGACAACCCCTAGGCTCATAGGTCAACTCCAGGACCTGCCCCCCCCAAAAGAGCCTTTACCTCCATGTCTTTGTGTATATATGGATGCATTCCTATTGGTGAAACACCAGAGTAGCTGTTATGAATGGCACCAAGCTAGGAAATTTGTTCTCAATACAATGATTTCATAGCACAGAGACAGCTTTCATGACAGTGCATGTTCTGGGGATACCATGAGTGGGCCCAGTGTAGCCTAAAGGATTCTCTGTACCCCAGGCCTGCTGGAAGATGTCTCTCTCATTGTCTGGACAGGCAGACAAAAGGCCTAACTCCTGTACAGCTGTGTAAGGAACAACTCCATCCAAGCCAATTAGTGAGGATGAGTGTGGGCAGGCTCTGAATGCCAAGAGAAAAAGGCCTCTTTGTACCCCAAGCTATCTCTCACCCCAGTGCTCTGTTTTGACAGGAAGCCTTCATTTGTGCCACCCCCCGTGACAAGCCAAGTTTCCTGCACTTACTCTGCCTTTGTCAGACTATGTTCCCGTGTTCGATAGAGTGCTAAATGTAATTCAGGAGTCCTTCTGGAACACAATTATGGCTCTAAACCTAATGAAATGTTTCATTGCAGACGATGATGGGGCTATGATGCCTCTCCTTGGTTTCCTGAAGCTTGGGAAATCCAAGCATGTGTCGGATATCACAATACTTCCTGTCACATGGAGCTGGTGAAGCTCATGAGGTTTTGAAATCTTTGACCTCTCCTAGTTGGATCCAGGGTGGCTAGGTTTTGAGCACAAGGCCTGTGTTCTGGCCATGAGCTCAGAGCAGAACTCTATTGCTTGGCCATTTTGTGTCACAGCTTCTGCTTTCTCTCTCTCTCTCTCTCCTTCTCTCTCTCTCTCTCTTCTCTCTCTCTCTCTCTCTCTCTCTCTCTCTCTCTGTCTGTCTGTGGTGTGTGTGTGTCTGTGTGTGTCTGTGTGTGAATACACTAGTCCTGGAACTTGAACTCAGAACATGAGCATTGTACTTAGTTTCTCTTGTAAAAATATAGCCCTTTCCCACTTGAGCCACAGAGCCAATTCAGGCTTTATTCTGGTAATGTAATCAGGCCCAGGGTTTCATATATACAAAGCACTCTACGCCTAAGGCACATTCACAGCCCTTTATTTCAGGTTTGTTAGTATGTTTCTGTCTTTTTGTTTTTGTTGTTGTCGGTTGTAGGAGTTGAAGTCTGGGCCCTGGGTGCTGTTCCTGAGTTCGTTAGCACAAGTCTTGTGTGCTAACACTTTAGCCACAGAGGCATTTCAGATTATCTGAGCCTCAATATTCCTGTCTGCATAATCATCTCAATTGTGGAGCTCTTAAAAGGACCAGATGAAAGAATGCACCCTGTGAAGGACACAGCACATGGCACTCTTTGAAGGACTCAGCACACAGCACCCAATGGGTAAATATGAAGCACTGTGGGGGAAGGGACTGCTCACCGTGCTGGAAGACAAGAAAGTCAGGCCTGTTCCCAGGGCCTGAACTCAAGTCTTAGCACTCATATATTTTAAGTACATGATTTATATTTACATACACAATACTGCATATTGTGGTTAGTGTAGTTATTCATTTTGTGTTTTATTTATTTATTATGTATATTAGTGAGTATGATTACGCATATAACACTTTTTACATCCTATTCCATAGGACATAGATTTGCCTGTGTATTAGACATCATTCCTGAGACCCTGGATTTTCACCAATTAGGAAAACAAGTGGGACAATTGGCTTCTTCCACCAGGATTAAGTTTTTGGCAGTTCTGTGATTTGAACTCTGCACCTAGAAGACCCACTTCATGAATGGGTCAGTGTTAGCACACCAGTCTGATGCAAGTGAAATTGTCGGGCAAACTTGAGGACCTGAGATCAAGCCCTAGGATTGGCCAATATATAAACACATAGATGTGTAGATGCAGTGTGTGTGTATTTACATATCTATATGCAGCTATACATTTATACAGAGACAGACATTTATGTAGATTCTAGTTCATAACTATATAAATTGATGTCTATATCTAATTTTATATATTCTATTACTACCAATTATTTGGTCTAAAATAATGTCTCCATTAATTAATCACAATAGAAGACTTAAAAGTACTAAATTAATCAGTGACTTGAATTTATTGCATACAATCTTATACTAGAATGACTAGCTAATTAGTAATTCAATTAGTACATTTCAAACATTCTATTAGTGTTCCTATACATAGGAACATAGGCTCTTCAGCAGTGTGTAGGTGCCAGTCCCAGGATCCAACTCAGGGCCTAGGTGTGTGGGTTAGGCTCAGGCTTCACTGACAGCCCACCAGCCTTCAGCCATGCTAGGTCACATTCAATTTTCTAGCAGACCCAGGATGGTCAAGTGCAAAGGAAACAAAGGTAAAACGGTTGTGTAAAACTTCCTGTTTTTCACCCTCCTCCATTTGCGTTGGTTTGATTTTTTTTATTTTATTTTTATTTTTTGCCAGTGCTAGGAGTTGAATTCGGTCCTAGGATCCCTGGATCATCTGTGGGTGTAAAAGCTGCACCCCAGCCTAGGGTAATCATGGTTTAAGACACAATAAAATGCTTCCTTGAGCAACAAGGGTTCAGGGAAAATGTCTAGGCTAACAGTTCAAGCCTCAGGACCTGCCACACAAAAAAGAGCCAGTAACTACATGTGTCTGTGTATGTATGCATGTATTTCTACCGGTGAACATCAAGAGTTGCTATGTTGAAAGGCACCCAGATAGGAAATTTGCTTTGAATAGAATTATTTCATTGCACAGATAATTCATTCAAGACAGTGCTGGATCTGAGGCTCCCCCTCACTGTTCCCAGTGTAGCCTCAGCATTTCTCCACACTCCAGGCTGCTGGAGGAAGTCTGCCTCATTGTTGGAACAGGCAGACAAAAAGCCTCACTCCAGTACAGCCCTGTAACAAACAATTTATGCGGGGCAATTAGTGAGGATAAGTGTGGGCAGACTCTGAAGGCCAGGAGAAAAAGGCGACTTTGTTCCACAAGCTCTTTCCCCAGTGCTTTTTTTTTTTTTACAAGAAGCCTTCATTTGTGCTGCCTCTCAGGTCAGGCTAAGTTCCCTGTATTTATCCTGTCTTTGTTAGACTATATCCCAGTGTTGAAACAAACTGCTACCACTAATTCAAGAGTCCTTCTGGCAGACAACTGGGAGCTGAACCTAATGAAATGATTCATTATTGGCAAGGGTACCTCCCTAGGTTTCCGGAAGCTTGCTAAATCTAAGCTTATGTGTAATATCACAGTGCTTCCTGTCATCTAGGGCTGGTGAAGCTCATCAGGTTTTGAAACCTTTGACCTCTCCTAGTTAGGCCCTGGGTGGCTAGGTTTCGTGGTTGAAAACAGGACCAGGGTGCTGACCATGATCTCAGACCAGAAGCTCTTTGCTTTACTTTACTTTACTTCTGGTCTCTGTGTGTGTGTGTGTGTGTGTGTGTGTGTGTGTGTGTGTGTGTGTGTGTGTGTGTGCGCGTGCGTGTGTGCACAGGAACGCATGCATGTGCACATGCACCAGTCCTGGAGCTTGAACTCAGGACCTCAGCACTGTTCCTGAGTTTCACCTATACAAGGATAACACTCTACCACTTGAGCCACAGAACCACTTCAGGCTTTTTTTCTAGTGATGTGATACTGAGGATTCAAACCCAGGGTTTCATATATATAAAGCACTCTTCCCCTAAGACCCATTCCCAGCATTCTACTTCAGGTTTCTTTTCTTGTAAGTTGGAGGAATTGAAGTCTGAGCCTGGGTGCTGCTCTGAGCATTTTAGCTCAAGCTCTACCACTTGAGCTACAGCGCCCCTTCAGGCTTTCTGGTCTTCACTGGAGAAAACCATCTCAAGGAATTTCCTGCCCAGGCTAGCTTTGGACCATGATCCCCAGCTCTCAGGCTCTTGAGTAGCTAGGATAACAGGCCCGAGTCAGTGGCAACCTGCTTCCACTTCAAGTTGCTAAGTGGTGAGTAGGATATAAGAGTCTCATGGGATCTTTTGTGTCTGGGATAGTTTTGAACCAAGATCATCAGATCTCAGCTTCCTGAGTAGGCAGGTTGAAAGACCTCAGCTACAGATGCCTAGGGTCCTTGGCTACACCTGATAGGGCACTAGCCATGAGCCTAACAGGGAAGGGTCTGTGCCTAGGCCCTGAGTTCAACATTTACGACAGAGAAAAATAAACCAAAACAATTGTCTGCAGGAGACAACTCATTAGAGTTCAGTACATACATAATTATAGTCTTAACATGGGGACATATCTGAGTCTCAACTTTCTCATCTGCATAATCATCTTAGTTGTGGAGCTCTTACAAGGATCAGCTGAAAGAATGCACCTTGTGAAGGACTCAGCACACAACACCTCATGAAGGACTCATCACATAGCTGTATCCCACAAGCTATCACTAGAATTAGGATGTTTACATCAGTATCACCATTCTTTCAGAAACACGTCACAAACTGCACAAAGTTCACATCTAATTGTTTAGAGGGATGGGTTTTTTTTTGGGGGGGGGAGTTAGCCACGGTATTGCTCTGAAAGGTTGGGGCTACTGTCCTAAGATCTTTAGCTCAAGGCTAGAGCTCTACCACTTTGAGCCACAGCTCAGAGTTTTGCAGACTTCCTGCCAGGGCTGGGTTTTAAACCCACCAGTGTCAGATCTCAGCCCCCAAGTATCTTGAATGACAGGGATGAGTGAGTCAGCAGCATCTGGTTCCATGGAGTTGGGTTGCAGCGGTTTACTTCTGGCTAAGTCAGGTTAGATGGCAGCTGTCAGCATCAGACTCCCAGCTTGTTCTGTGATGACGTATTTGCAGTCTTATTCTTATATGGTTGCATTCAAAACATTATTTATTTATTTTTGGTGCCAGTCTTCGGTCTTGAGTAAGAGTCTAGACATAAGCTTTTATGCTCAAAGCTAGTGCTCGATTGTATGAGGGACTGCTCAACTTCCAGATTTTTCTGTGCATGTGGTAGTGAGGAATCGAACCCAGGTTCTTGTACATACTAGGGGAACACTCTACCACTGAGCTCCAGGAGTGACAAGTGTATAAACAGATACATGTGTAGATTGGTAGATAGATAGATAAATAAATGTATATGTATAAACAAGAGAGATGTCTGTATACTATGAAATTGCATATATATACGATATTATTACCAATTATTAGCAACTAAATTATTCCTTCCTTTATAAGTATCCTGACTGAATAAATAATAAAGTATTAATTGAAAATTAGTCAACGAATTATAATTGTGTACAATTTTATAATATGAAAATCATACACTACTAATTTAATTGTTACTTTTATAACATTCCATTTGTACGGATGTAATATCGGAATGCATTTCTTAGACCATCCCACCATTCATTAGTGGCAGTCCCAGGATTCGACCTCCAGGTTTAAGTTGCCAGTTTTGGCTATGTCTTCCCTAATAGCCCACCCAACATCAGCAATGCAAGTTCATGTGTACTTTCTAGGCCTTGTCATTTAGACCTAGGATGGTCACAATTCAAAGGAAAAAAATAAAGTAAAACCACCTTCTTGAACTTCTCAATTTTATCCTTTTCCTTATTATTTTTGCCAGCCCCGAGATTTGAACTCGGGTCCTAGGAAACCAGGGTTGGCTGTGGCAGAGGTGCCAAGACCTAAGTTCAAGCCCCGTGCTTGGCAAATAAGTAAATAAGTAAGTAAGTAAATAAATAAATAAGGCCCTGACATGCAATTTGCATCATTGTTCTGGCAGGCCTGGGATTGAACTCAGAGTCTGGGTAACTCTATAGCATTGTGGGTGAAGGGGAAGCTCACTGACCTTAAAGACAAGAAATTCAGAACAGTTCCCAGCATCTGAATTAAAGCCTCAGCATAATATTCATATATGAGATCTATTTATATACATGGGTTTAATGCATATAAGGTTTATTACCCTTATTTATTTAGTATTATACATATAACACTTCATTTATTACATCATATCATCTAGATTATATTTACATATGGATTATACATCATACTGAGACCCAGGACTTTCACAGAAAAGACAAAAATTTGTCAAATTGGCTTCTAACTTCATGAATAAATTTTTGGCCTTGCTAGGATTTTAACTCACAGCCTAGAATGCCCAATTCATAAATGGGGTCTCAGTCTTAGCACACCAGCCTCTAGCAAACTGAGCTGGGAGGAAACTCTGAGGACCTTAGATCAAGCCACCGTAGTGCCCAATATATATATTGATAGATATGTATGTGTATATACAAAAATATATAATATACAGAAAAATAGGGAATGTGAGGATATTCAATTATGTATATTATTACCAATAATTAGTCATTACATTATGCCACTATTTAATGAAGTATCATGGTAGAATACTTATAAAAGCATTAATTAAAAATTAGTCAATATCCTTCCATAGAATGGAAAACATAAATCCAATAATATTTGTGTGGCATTCTAAAATATAATCATGAATTAACTGCAAATTTAATTATTTCTTTAATAACATTCCATTAGCATTCACAAAAATAGGAATGAGTTTGTCAGGATCTCCCTCCATTTGTGGGTAGCAGTCCTAGCATTTGAACTCCAGGACTGGGTAGTTTACTTCGAATGCAAACCATTAGAATGACACCTTGAAAATTTCAGATTGTCACGATTAAAAAAAGAACAACAAGAAGAAAAGAAACCCAGGTGTCAGTGGCTCCTGCCGGTAATCCTAGCTCCTCAGAAGGCTGAGATGTAGAGAATGCCAATTTAAATTCAGCCAGGGCAGCAAAGTCGGCAACACTCTTATTTCTAAGAGATCACAGGAAAAAAAAAACACCATGAGTGGGGCTGTAGCTCAAGTTGCAGAGTGCTTCCCCTGAGCAAAAGGAGCTAAGGGACAAGGCCTAGGCTCATAGTTAAACCCCACACCTGCACCCTCCCCCCAAAAAAAGGGAGAAGTAACTGCATGTCTCTGTGTATGGATGGATGATGTATGGATGATGGGCATTCAGCAGGTTGCCCATGCCCAGCCGCCCCAACCTGGGCCAGCTGGGACAAGCCCTCAGAGAATACTAACTCTGAGCCAGCAGCTTGAATAAAGCATCACTCTGCCATTTAATAACTGAAGCCCTGAAGGCTTTTCTTGGGCTGGTGTGTGCAAAGGATGCATTATGTTCTAGCTGAGGTGTCCCCTTGGTACACCTAGCAGCCAGCCACTGCCTCCAGGAGTGGTCGAAGTTTCTGGATCTATATTCTCTATCCCTCTGTAGGATGTGAGCCTAGGCCTCTGGGGCCTGGTGGCTCTCACTCATTCATCATTCCTCATTGCCAAGTCATAGACTGGTCCCAAATCTTGGCAAAGTTATGAAATAGTCAGCAATTTCTATGCCAAAGGGTAAGCCAATAAATCCCACCCTCATAACTCCTGTTACAAGTCAGCTTTGGGCTTCAAATGTGGCTTAGCGGTAGAGTGGTTACCTAGTCCACAAGAAGCCCTGGGTTTAATTCCTCAGTACCACAGAAACAGAAAAAGCCAAAAGTGACACTGTGACTAGCCTTGAGCAAAAGAAGCTAAGGAACATGCCCAGACCCTGAATTCATGCCCCAACACTGGCAAAAAATAAAAGGGAGCCTGATGAGACATATTCTTCTGGGACTCAGGAGGGCCGAGGTTAGAGGAAAGAGATAGAGGGCAGGTGCTTGTGGCTCACCCCAGTAATCTCAGCTACTCAGGAGGCTGAGTTCTGAGGATCACAATTACAAGCAGGAAAGTCTATATGAAACACTTTTGTCCAATTAAACACCCAAAAAGCCAGAAGTAGAGTTGGGATTCAAGGAGTAGAGTGCTAGCTTTGAGCACAAAAGCTCAGGGATAGTGTCCAGGCCATGAATTCAAACCCCAGTACTGGCACACACACACACACACACACACACACCAAGATAGAGCATTTGCCATTTAGCCTGCACAATTTCCATCTCTAGAGGGAAAAAGGAAGGAAAGACTTGCTCCAGCAGTTGATATAACCAGTGCCAAAATTCCACAGGAGTTCTAAGATGTGAAACAGGATAGAGAGCCTCAGGCAGAAAGTACAACATGGGCAAAGGTCCTGAGGTGTGGTGTAGAGCAGGTGGTGTTCAGACAAATCTGGCAGGACATTTGAGTCTGGGTCAAGGTTTGTATTTGAGTCACTGGTATGGAAGAGCCTGGGGTCCCAGAATGAGGCCCAGGGGGAAGATTAGCTTAAGTTTTCACCATGGACCCCAGCCATTTCTTGTGGCTGGAAGCCTATTTTTCACAGCTCCTGACACTCAGGCATCCTTTGCATTGAGGAGTCAGGGCAAACGCAGGGAAGAACTCTTGCTTAAGAAAAGCTTCTAGCCCAATGCTAACAGTGGCTCAACTCCTGTAAATCCTAGCTTCTCAGGAGACTGGGTTCAGAGATCATGGGTCAAAGCCAGCTCAGAGGAGGAAACTTAGTGAGACTCTTCTTGCCAGTGAGCTACCTAAAGCCAGAAATTGCGCTATGGCTCAAGTGGTAAAGTGCCAACCTTGAGGGAAAAAATTAGGAGACCGGAGCCCAGCCCTGAGTTCAAGGCCAGTACTGGCACAGAAAAAATAAAGAAAAGCTTTCAGGAGCTCCTAGTCCACTGTGGTGAAAGGCCAGATCAGCCAGGCACTGGTGGCTCATGCCTGTCCTCCTAGCTCCTCAGGAGGCTGAGATGTGAGGATCGCGGTTCAAAACTAGCCCAGGCAGGAAAGTCCAGGGACTCTGAAACTCCAGAAAACTGGAAGTGGCCCTCTGGCTCAAGCGGTAAGCTGCAGCTAGGTGACAGCACCCCATGACCAACACCTGGCCTGCTTGGATCTCACTTTGTGTCTCTAAGCATAGTATTTTCCAGTGGGCCCCTGAGTTTCTCCCAATGTCTAGGTATCCTACAAGTCTTGAGAGCAGCCCATTTGGAGGACTTTGCCTACAGATCGAGCCACATTATCAGAGAAGTGTCCAGCCTTGGGGCATGGAGGTCATCGTCTGGCTCATCAGAATGAAATCTGTCATGGGTGCAGTGTGGGTCTGAGCAGTAAATCAATGTCTCAGACCACGGTTCTGGGTCAGGAGGGGCAGAAGGTGGCATGGCAGGTAAAGCCTACTCACGTAGGTATCACAAGAGTGCAAATCTGTCAGGCACACCTCCGGTGGGTGTTGAGTTGGGAGTGAAAGACTTGTGCGTTCAGGAATCCACAGGCAGCTGGCTGGTGTTTGTAGCATTCTCTATCCCTGGAGTTCCAGGGCACACCAGTGCTTGAGGTCCAATGAAGGTCTTCAGTCGTGGGCCGACTACAAAAGAGCATCCATAGTGACATTTCCGTTGGTCCTGTGGCCCTGTGCACGGATGGAGGGGCAGGTTCCATGGAACTTACTGCCATGGCCCAGACACAGTGGCTGCTGGGAGCTGATGTGTACTGTAGTTCAAGTGGTAGAGCACCAACCTTGTGCAAACAAGCTAAAGGATATCACATAGGCTCTGAGTTCAGGCCTCCGTAAACACACGAACACACACATACACACACACAAACACACACAAATACACACCCACACACACACACACACACACACACTCATGCACAAAAAAGCACACACAACAACATCCTTAGCAGGTCCCAATGGTTCATACCAGCAATCCTAACTACTTAAGATGTTGAGCTCTTAGGATGGCAGCTTGAAGCCAGCCCAGGCAAGAAAGTATGTGAGACTCTTCTCTCCAGTAAACTACTAAAAAAGATGAAAGGTGAGCTGTGGTTCAAGTGGCACAGTGTTAGCTTTGAGCAAAGGAAGCTCAGGGAAAGTGCCTAGGCCCTGAATTTCAGCTCTAAGATTTTTTGTACAGACACCCTTTGCCTCCACCCCACCCACAATCAGACCATAAATCCAGATTTTGGTCACCCTGGATCTCACTTCCACTCCTGCCACTTTCATAGCATTGCCACAGTGCCGGTGTTTGGCCAGCACTGGATTAAGGGAACTTTGAACAAGAGGCACATAGCCAGGTCAAGGCTAATGCCCCAGAACATTGAGGTATTGGCCATACCAGTTTCTCATGCCTCAGTTCCCTGGACCTAGAATCTAAAGTCTGTGCCTCTGTATTCTGGGCATCCAGAATTGTCTATAACGACCTGATAGGCCAAGCTGGGGCAGGAAGATAGCCTTGCCTGCGACAAGTTACGTTGACATTTCCTAGACACCAACGAATACTTCCAAGCCACTTTGGCCTCACCTCCCATGTAGCCATGGACCCTCCTTGTATGGGCAACCTTCAGTCAGCTATCAAGCTCAAGTTGGCCAGAGCCACCAGAAACCCTGTTTCCTCCACTCCACTGCCAGCCTGAAGAGAGGGACACACAGCCAGAGGCCCAGCTGAGGAAAAGAACAGGACATCGCATAACTAAGGACCCCCAGAGGCAAGGGAGACCCTATGCCATCCGGCCCTGCTGGCCCAGAATCCCCTGGAGGTGCCCAAAAATTTGCACAGGCCAGACTTGGGTCCCAAAGTAAAGCTGAAATGCAGGCCTCTGGCAATTTAGGACTCATTGTTGAACTTGATAGGGGGCTAAAGGACAAGGTCAGCATGGAGGAGGGGCACCATCTGAGGCAGAAAGAGTCAAACAGGCACCCAGGAAGTGGACAGAGAAAAAAGAGGGAAAAATACACACACACACACACACACACACACACACACACACACACAAGTAGCCCAAGGCCAAGGCCTCAGAAGTCACTGAGCACCCTGAACATCACACCTCCAAGAAGATGGCACTACTATCCTCAGACCAACTGTAGACAAAACTCATGGCCTCTCACACATCTGGAATCGCTTATAACACAGTTTGGAATTTACTTAATGTACACACCACTATGCAGAAATCTCAGCTACCTTATTTTTGGTTGTCTGTCATGGGGTTTGAACTCTGGGCCTGTGCACAATCCCTCAGCTCTTCAGCTGAAGATGGGAGCTCTACCACTGGAGCCACAGTGCCACTTCTGGCTTTCTGGTGGTTCACTGGAGATAATGTGTCACAGATTTTCCTGCCCAAGCTGGCTTTGAACCACGATCATCAGATCTCAGCCTCCTGAGTATCTAGGATGACACAGTGTGAGCCACCAGTGGCGCCTGGCTTCAGCCAACTTCTTAGACCCAGAGGAAACCCAACTCATCAGGCCACAAGCCACATGCAACCCTTCACTTCAGACTTTGACACCAGCATCCAAAACCATTGTTCCATGGATGGAGAGCATATAATTGACACTAACATCCCACCCCTGCTCCAATTCACCCACTCCCTGCCTGCCACAGGGCACGACCTATGGAATTCCTGGTAAGGCACCACCAACCCTACTGTGGTTTCACACTGGGGCACACCTGGGGAGTTCTTAGAAATGTCTGTACAGTGAGACCAGCACCTGGTCTCCCAACCACAGCACCCCCACTACTTCAACATCTCTTGCACCCCCACTACTTCAACATCTCTTGCAAGCAAGAAAGGGGTGTCTTTCTTTCTTCCTTCCTTTCTTTGATTTTTAGTTGAGGAGTTTGAACTCAGGGCTTGGGTACTGTCCCTGAATTCTAATTTTCCTTAAGGCCAGTGCTCTACAACTTGAGCCACACTACCACTGCCAGTTGCAGATTGGAGCTGAGGCTCTCGTGGGACTTTCCTGCCTGGTCTGGGAAATGAGAACCTCTGGATCTCAGCCTCCTGAGTGCCCAGGATGACAGGCGTGGGATGACAGGTGTGAGCCACCTGCACATGGCTTAAGGTGTGTCGTCCTTCAGAATTTCCAGCTAGTCCTCCTCTAGATGCTATCACCTAGACACCCCTCTACCTCCCTCAGGAACAGCAAAGGGAGGCTCAGAATCTGGGTGGGGCCATGGGCATTAAAGGGCCCCTCCACATCACTAGCCCTCTCCAAACTCCCATTTGCCTCCTATGGATGGCCTGGTCTTCCAGAGCAGATCAGACCCAGTAGGAGTTCTGGGGCCTTCCCTGTATCCCCCTGCCTCACCCAACCAGTACCTGAGAATTTCTGGGGCCAGCTGTTCCATGTCCCAGTGGAAGACGTTGGGATGGTTGCTGATAACGGTTCCAGGGATATCCAGGGCAGAAGGAATGTCCAGCTCCCTTCTGTCAAAGAAGGAAACACAAAGCATGGATGATCTATTAAGAGCTACAGGGCATAGCCATCCACCGGTCACCAAGGTCCCTTGGAGAGCTGTTTTATGTTGACAGCCCTTGGGCTTGGCCTTGGGGCCTGGGTGGTATCCCCGAGTTTCTTTGGCTCCAGGCGAGCACTTCCACCTGTGCCACAGTGCCACATTTGACATTTTCTGTGTATGCAGGACCTAGGAATCGAACCCGGGGTTTCCTCCATGCTAGGCAAGCCATCTACCCCTAAGACACAATCCCAGCCCTGCATAGCTGTTCTTCTGTGACCCATCGGGCCTGTCTCCAGACAGTCTTGCACATCTGTACCGAGTTTCTCACCAACAGCCCTGGCTGGAAATGCACATGCTCTGCTATGTTGTCCGTCATCTGTGGCAACTTTGCTCTCTGTGCTTCCTGTCAGCTCCTCCTTGTTAAGCGAGACCCCCTTCTCAAGGGATGCCTCTAAGAAGCCCATTCTGATCACCTTGGCAGACCTGGAACCTCTCTGCTCTGCAGGCTTCCGGCCTTATCACACCCTGCCTTCCGTCCAGTGTGGGTTAAGAACGCACAAAGTGGAAGGCCTGGCTTCCACCACCGGATTTCTGAAGGCGCTGATACACCACCCAGGGACAGGTGTTGTACCACACTCCGAGATAGGGCCCTCAAAGCTCGGGCAGTCTGTGGGCAACAAGACGGGGCCATTTCTTCGTGTGGGGTTGAACTCAGTATCTGGGAGCTGTCTCTGAATTTTCATGGCCAAGGCTGGTGCTCTACCACTTGAGCCACAGCTCCACTTCAGGCTTTTTGGTGGTTCCATGGAGAGTAGAGTCTCACAGGCTTTCCAGTTTATGGCTGGCTTCAAACTGTGATCCTCAGATCTCAGCCTCCTGAGTAGCTAGGATGACAGGTGTGAGCCTTAGCCCCGGGTGATGGGCACCAAAGGCTTTTTTTTTTTTTTTGCTCCCGTTTCAACTAGCAAGCCCAAGTTAAAATAATCAGTTACAGGGGATCAAGATCCTCTCCTAGGTCAGTTAATCCAAGGAGATAAAGTGTCTTTGGAAAAGGCTAGTCTGAGTAGGCCTAGTGGTATGTGTGGGGATGTGGGTGGGGGTGTGTGGAAGTGTGTCGGGGATCCCTATCCCATCTCTCTGGTACCTTATCTTTCCAGCAGGGAGTGCAGCCAGGATAGTCACCCCAAGGAAGGAGAATGGGGGAGGGTACCTAAGGTCACATCCAGGGGGATGATCCGAATTATGTCCTGCAACCGAACCTGGACAGATAAAGGAGAGAAAGAGAAGTTTTGGGGAACATCAAGGGAAGCCCCTTACCTTTGGCTACAAGTACTAGCAAGAAGACTGAATCCATCTTTCTTGGTCGTCAGATAAAAGGTGTACACTGTTCATTTATTATATTATTATTTTGTGAGTCCTAGGGCTTGGATTCAGGTTATCTCTGAGCTTCTTTTGTTCAAGGCTGAGGCTCTACCACTTGAGCCACAGCACCAAATCTGGCTTTTGTGTGTGTGGGTTTTGAGGGAGAGGTGGTTCATGGGAGATAAGAATCTCACAAACTCACCTGCCTGGGCTGGCTCTGAGTCACGGTCATCAGACCTCAGCTTCCCAAATAGCCAGGATGATGGGCAGGAGCCACCAGGTCCTGACCGCCACCATCCATTTATAATCCCTTAGTCCCAGGACTGAGCCACCCACACTGCACCCCATTGTTGGGAGTGGGAAGCAGATATGAGTGAGTTTGATAATTTAACAGCCTACCTATCTTTGAGCATTGTTCCGGGTCAGACTGATGGCGGCTTCCTAAGGAGGAAGCAATGACTTGGCTCTGTCACAAGAACAAACGTCCTTGGGAGGTGTCAGGTGTAGGGCCTTTCCTCTGCACTCTGCCCCACTAACCGAAATGACACACCCTAGCAAAGGATAGTAGACACTGAGTGATTTCATTGTCTAATAGCCAGGGTCTGGCCAGATAGGTGAGGGTGAGGGTCAGAGGCCCGGGATTGTGCGGGGCAGGGGGACAATGCCTCCTCATCCAATTTCCTTCAACCATCTAGCAGAGGGATTTGGGGAAGGACTCATGGAATGGACAATGAATAACCATCATGGTCTAGCCAGGGCACAGAGGGGCTTACCTCATGAAGCTGGTTCAACAGGCTGACCGACACATCTCCTGACCCACAGCCCACATCCAGAATGAGAAGGCCACCTTGAGTTCCAGCCAGATAGGGATGCTGGGCCACCTCTTCCAGCACCCATTCAACCAGTTCCTGTGTGAGAGAGAGACAGAGAGAGAAAAAAGGCCAAAATTACACTTTTGCCGGGTGCCAGTGGCTCAGGCCTATAATCCTAACTACACAGGAGGCTGAGATATGAAAATCATGGTTCATAGCTGGTCCAGGCAAGAATGTCTGTGAGTCTCTTATCCTCAAAGAACTACCAGAAAACCAGAAGTGATGCTGTGGCTCATGTGGCAGAGTGCTAGCCTTGATCTGAGGAGCTTGGGTACAGTGCCCTGGCCCAGAG
The DNA here is from genome assembly GCF_019054845.1 of Dipodomys spectabilis. Lineage (NCBI taxonomy): Eukaryota > Metazoa > Chordata > Mammalia > Rodentia > Heteromyidae > Dipodomys > Dipodomys spectabilis. Next base: position 1,056,445 of record NW_024871053.1, read on the forward strand.
TTCAAGCCCCACGATGGACAAGCAGTGGACTTCCCACCATAAGAAGTGGACTGCATAGCACCCACTGTCCTAGGGAGCATGGCAGAGAAGTCAGGCCAAGCTTCCTGTGCACTAGGAGTCACGGGTAGATCACCCGGCTTCTCCATGCCTCATTTTCCCCAGCTACAAAACGAATAGAGTGAAGGATCCCCTTCATCATGGAGATAGGGCAATGTTGAAAGAGAGCCATGTTTGTTTTCATTATCCCACACCTATTGCATGATTAAGAGCAGACCCCCTCTGCCATATCACCTCCTGCTGAGTCTCCCTGAGAGATCATGCCAGGCAAAGCATAAGCTTCATGGAAGCATGCCTGCAGGAAGGGGGTGTTGGTTCAAGGCTTCCTATACACTTGGCTGCACCTTTATTACCTCTACCTTTATTCTTACTATATTCTTCTTGATTGTACATTTGTTGCCTTTATTCTTGTTTTGGCTATTTTTCTATTGATCCGCGAACAGAGCATGTCGTTTCTTTCCATTCCAATAGAGATGGCTTCTCTAAATAATAAAGACTAGGACCAAAGATTAGATGTGGACAATTCCCCAATCAATATATCATCTGATGAGACGCTGCCTCCAGAAACTCCTGCAACTTCAAAAGCAGTTTTGCGGCTCACTCATAGTAAATATAGAAATTTAAAATTTCCAGATATGATACAATAGGCAGAATTAATGAATTAAACTAAACCAGAAGGAGTTATCACAAAAGCACAGAGTTATAGAAAATGGGACCTCTGATAATAAAAGGAAAATAAAGATTCCCACAACAGTTATGACTAAGTTTGATCCAGCTTATGTTATAGGGAATAGATGGTGGCTTCCCACAAAATATAAAGTTAGTGACATAACATTTCCTGAGCTGACTGATGAACCATTGCCTTATACAGGAGTTTACAAAGATGCAAATAGATGGATTAATGTAAAAGGAAAAAGAGTATCTTGGTACTCATTAGATTTTATGCAAACATTAGGCAGCTCTAGACCATTATGGTGTTTATTATCAAAATAACAAGATGTTTTAAAATAACGATTAGAAATTTTTGTGGACAAATATTGGGATTAAAATCATAGGAAACGGAGAATGCCTGACTCAACCTGGAAGTGGCTTTAAGGATGGTTTCAAAGGGTCTTGAAAATATATGGAAAAAATAAAAAGAGTACAATATAAGTACAGCCCTGTCTTAGGTTTGTTAATTATTAAACATAAAAAGGCTAAATAGATGATGCATTGTATTAAACAATATGCTAGACTTGTCTCGCACCACTTAGCTTAAAGAGTTGATGGGATAGTCATCAATTTTCATGTAGCCCATTAATGCTTTGCTTTTCTTAGAAATTGATTATATGCTGAAATAAAGAATCTATGTCACAATCACCCACTGTATAAAAACGTTAATTCTCCTCAATAAAGATACACTCAGCTGCAATTCTTTTGAGTCTGTGTCCTTTTGTCACTTTGCTGACTCCTTGCCCATCTATCCCAAAATCCCTGTCCCATCGGTCCTAGTACTCTGGCCGAGCTGGTCTGTTGCAAGTGGCGCCCAACGTGGGGCTCGAAAGCACATGCAGCTTGAAGCTGTACAGACAATTCTTGGGAAGGTGAGCTGTCTCTTCTCTTTCTCTCATTATTTTCAGGCAAAGGATAGAACCTCATCAGAGCACTGCAGGTTCCCTGATAAAGGCTAATCAGCATAAGACGATGAGCAGGTATTTAAAATCATTGGGCATTCTCAATCTAGAAATAAGGAATTATTTCTCTCTGTGTTAAACCACATGTTGGAAAGTAAAGGTAATCATGTTTCTAAGAAAACTTTTGTGGAGTTTGTTTTAAGGGTTTCACCCTGGTTTCCTGAGGAGGAAAGCTTATCTCTGCAAAACTTGAAGAAGGGTGGTATGAAATGAGAAGCTTAGCTGGCATTCAGCAAAAACAAGATGAGCCTTATAAAGAATTTGTGGCTAGATTAGAAGAGGCCTTGCAGTGAATGCTTCCCTCCCTGAAGGAATAGAGCTATTGCTCAAACAGTTGGTGTGGGAAAATGCAAATTCACAATGTAAAGAACTCATAAGACCAATTCACTAAATATTATTTGCCATTTTTTTCTATCATGCTTTTTACTTTCCTAGCGAGTCCATTAAACTTCCCCCTTGAATTTGGTTGTCATGAACACCCAACTTCTATGTTAATGAGGACAAACTCTAATGTAAAACTTTGTCTCCAAAAACCAGTCCAAGAAGCTGTGATCACAAATATTTGGCTATACTTTTTTCTTTTTCTTTTACCTGAAATCTTCTGGTGTCTAAATTGCCCACAAAAATAAGTACTACACCACTTTTTGGTTCAATCGCTACTAACCTCAAATATATATTTTGCTAACAAGATGCTTAGAGGAAACCAAAGTATACTCCACTTTTTTTTCTTTTCTCTTAAGTCTCTCTTTAGATACAATATCAGGAAAAGTGAAGTTATTCTTTGCAAAATTATTTCAATTGATTATTTTTCTCTTGGTCTTGCATTTGCTCAACAAGATGTATGGAGGAGAATAGAGTGAAATCATCCATACCTTGGATGACATTGTCTGTTACAAAGGACAATGCTGCTATGTCCTACTTCTATGTCCTCCTCTTAGCTCTTTCCTGATTTCCAATTAATCACAGCTTCTTGGCTTCAAGTTTAATGAAGCTAACGAACTATAAGGCCTCCCCCATTGTTCTATCTTCATGGTTTCTCATTTAAAACTCTTTTAAGTTGCCTCATTCGATGTGGAATTTATTTTCATATCTTCATTCAATCTGTTCTGCATCGTAGTGAGCCAAATAGGCTCTGTAAAATCACTTTAGGTAGCTAAAATATTAAGAGAATCTATATCAAAAAGTTTTGGCCTCTCTCCACTGTTGAAGCCAATATGCTTAGGTAGGGCTTCTAAGAACAGTTTTCTTACCTTTTCCATTTCCTCAATTCTTTTCTGTTCCCAAAATTTTTTGGCTTATGTAATAAGAGAAGTGTTCACTATCTCATCTTAATAAGGATATTATTTTTTGTGAGCCACTTAGAAATGTGAAATCATTGGTTTGAATTATCCTATCAGATTTTTTTTCTGTGTTTCAGTGCTTCATGTGCAAAGACATTGTGGAAAGAATTACAAACAGAAAAATGTAAACCCAATACATTCTTTCATTGTGCAGGGCACTTTCTCTCTAAATATTTTGACTCAAAATATCTTTTTCAGAGAATTACAGTTTGTTAATTAAAGGTCAATTCACAAATTTTGATGTCTTTTTTTTTTTAAGAACTTTGAATTTAAATTCCACTACAGCCTTGTTTCACAAACTGAAAGTATATTTCCTGGACATTCTCAAGGGAACTTACAGGATTTCCAGCAAGATTTCTGAGGTTTGTTGGTTTGTTTGTTTGTTTGTTTGTTTAATAAGCCATCTTCACCCATATTGCTCTCTCTCCACTAAGTCTCCATGGATTTCTTTGCTTGAAAACCTCTTTTACCAGGCAATTTTAAATTTTCTTAATAGGCTAAGTTGTTAAAAATTTTGAAGAATTAAAATTTACCTGTCATAATTGTAAAACTCTTTTGAAATTCCTTTATCAGAATCGTGAATTCACCAATCCTAATTCCACCTTTACCATCAAAAACAGTTAGCGTTGTTTTCATGATATAGTGTCCATGCAACTATTCTTTTCCAGTGGCTTTGTTATGCATATATATTACCATATAAGCTGATGCAGAGCAAAATGAACGCCAAGTTATGGAAACAGAGGCTTTTTTTTGTGGTTGCTGTTTTTAGTGTAGTATGTGATTTCTATTTTCTTTTGGGTTTTCTCCCTCTGGTCCCTTGCTGTATTTGATTTTGGTACCCTGTATTTTGTATATACATTTACCTTAATTAGGTAATGGAAGAGGAAAAACAAAATGGTGAGAAAAAGGACAAAGGGCAAACCAATGCAATAGCAATGCTCACAAGACAATATATGGAAATATACATAACAACTTGTGAGAGGTATTGAGGAGAAGGAAAACTGTGAGAAAAATGAGGGAGGAGGTAACAAGTATGAAAAGTTATGTATTAACTACTTTACAATTACTGACGGGATCATTGCAAGATAATGTTAAAGCATGCATAGATGCCTCACCAGCAGTCATTCAAGGAATGGCATATGCTGCAGCAATGAAAAGAGAACCATTCAGGGCTTATGTACAAAAATTACATGAGACACGACCTCAGGCCAGAAATGGGGTCTGTTTCTCATGTGGCCAGTCAGGACACATGAGTAAAGATTGTCAACAAAAGCAAAATAAACCTAGTAACAATAAAAAGGGTAAAGCGCCTGGACTTTGTCCACAATGAAAGAAAGGCAATCATTGGAAAAATGAGTGTAGATCAAAATATCATAAGGATAGAATTCTCCTAACAGCAGAAGAAAAGGAGACCAAAAAACAAGAAGAGGGGTGCTCCCTCAGCCGCGTAAACGAAAGAGGGGAAACACCTACTGTTACACAATAATCACCTAAGGGGTCAGTTCCATTAAATCCCTTGTCTCCTCCATTAACAGTAGGGGATTTTCCAAGAGCTACTCCAGGAAGTGCAGGGTTAGATCTGGCAGCAAAAAGAGATTACTTTATCTCTATCATGTATGGTGTTCAGCTTATAGACACTCAATTTTATGGTCCTGTAATTGATGGAACTGTGGGCTTGATAATTGGTAGAAGCTCAAATTATAACAGAACTTTGAGGTATTACCGAGAGTAGTTAATGTAGATTATCAAAGGGAAATTAAAGTAATGGTAAGGTCTTTAAAAGAAAATATGCAAATACATATGGATCAAAGAATAGCTCAAATCTTAATTTTAAATTAAGTCCATCTTCTAAATCAAATCATAAAACAAGATCGAGGTACAGGAGGTTTCAGTTCCACAGAACTGTGGCCTGGGTACAATCTATTTCTAAGGATCGACCCATGAAAACTATGAAAGTGGATAGAAAGCCTATTAAAGGTCTCTTGGACACAAGGGCAGACCCAACATGTATTGCACGAAAAGACTGGCCCTCATTCTGGCCAATTATGAAGACAGAATCTCCATTAATGGGATTGGGTATGGCTAACAATGTTGCTAAAAGTTCAAAAATTTTAAAGTGGGAGTGTGAAACTAGATTTGGAAACTTTCAACCTGATATTATATCTTCTTTGCCCTTACATTATGGGGCAAAGACATTATGCAAAACAAGGAACTAAAATTAGGTACTTTAGATTTCTTTAGTGTACAAAATTTTTCATAGGGGCCGCTGATGAGAAGTTTGCTGATGCAATATCATAGAAAAATGATCAGCCTGTGTGGGTTGATCAGTAGTCCCTAACTCAAGAGAAGATACAGGATGTAGAACAATTGATAATTGAGCCATTACAGAAAGGACATTTAGAGGAATCCAATAGCCCTTGGAATACTCCAATTTTTGTAATTAAAAAAGAAATCTGGGAAATGGAGGTTGTTACAAGACCTCAGAGCCATTAATAACACGATGTATGACATCGGGGCTCTTCAGCCAAGACTTCCATCTCCTGTGGCTGTTCCTAAAGGACGTTATATAATAATCATTCATTTTCAGGATTTTTTAACAATAAAATTGGATCCTAATGATTTTCAAAGATTTGCATTTCGTGTGCCCTCATGTAATTTGAAAAGGCCCTGGCAGAGATATCAGTGGAAGATCTTGCCACAAGGCATGAAAAATTCTCCTACATTGTGTCAAAAATTTGTGGATAAAGCTTTACAAAAAACTAGGGAAGAGTTTTCTAATGCTTATATTATTCATTATATGGACAATATTTTAATAGCTGCTGAAAGTAAACATTTAACAGAACAAATTTTAACAATTAATCATTGAACAATTAACCAACTTTGGTTTGCTTATTATTCCAGATAAAATTCAACATAATAAACTTTTAAATTATTTAGGAAAAATAATACATTAAGTCACAAAAATGAGTATTAGGCTAGATAAATTAAAAACATTAAATGATTTTCAAAAATTACTAGGAAACATAAATTGGGTTAGACCCTAATTGAAAATTACCACAGGAGATTTACACTCATTGTTTGAAGCCCTAAAAAGGGATTCTAATCCTAAATCTAAGAGACAATTCATTCCAATAATGTTAGAAAAAATTTCATTGCTGGAAGAATAGTTACAAGAAAAAGTGGTCCAATTGGACTATAATAAAGACTGGGCTTTTATAATATTAAAGACATCTTATATTCATACAAGATGTTTATGACAAGATGGAGTCCTGGAATGGCTTCACTTGCCTCACAGTCAGACAAGAATGATAGCTTCTTATGTATATTTGTGCAGCCATATCATTGTCAAGGCAAGGAGTAGGTCCGAGAGTTATTTGAGAATAATATAATTATACCTTATAATAAACAACAATTAAAAATATTATTACAGAATGATGAGAATTGGGGATTAGCATTATTAAATTATACAGGACAAATAAAATTTCATGTCCCTCAACATCCTTTATTAAAATTTGTGGAAGAGGTAAAAACCATTTTTCCATTAGTGGTAACAACACTTTTAGAAGGAGCTCTAAAAGTTTTTACTGATGGGTCCTCTAATGGAACTTCGGTGATATACATTCCAGACCACTCCCCTATTATTAAAAGGGCATCTGACATTTCAGAGCAACAGGCAGAAATTATTGCTGTAATTTTAGCTTTAACCATATTTTCACAGCAGCATAACGTTTACACAGACTCTAAGCATGTGGTTAACTTATTTGCCGCCATAGGGATAGCTCTTTTATCAGGACAATCAAAAATTATAGACTTGTTACAACAGTTACAAAAAAATTAATTCAACTTAGAAAAGAAAAATTACTTATTGAACACATAAGAGACATACAAATTTACCAGGTCCTCTTTCATTTGGAAATATGATGGCTGACTTATTAACTAGAGAAACCATCATGCTTTATTTGTAATTAATCACCTTAATAATAATGAACAAAATCTTACACTTATGCAAAAACTTTGGAGCGAAATTGGAGTTAAAGTTTAGCCAAAAGTTAAAAGGAAAGATTTGCTCACAGCACCTGGAAAGGGCCTGATGTATTAATCACCTCGGGAAGAGGGTATACATGTGTGTTTCCACAGGATGCCGAGTCACCCATCTGGAATCTCAACCGACTCGTGTGTCCCTACAAAAATAAGAGAAACCCAGGAAAAAAAAAAGAAGATGCAAATGAAGAAAGCGATGCAAAAGCTCAAGAGTCTTCACCTTTCTCCTCAACAGGCGAAGACAACAAAAGAAGCCCAACCACCAATCTGGGAACAAATTAAGAAGCTCACCAGTTCTGCAGAGGAGATTGTGGTTTCTACAGGAAAGACTATCACTGTTGAAAATATGTTTTTTGCTATGCTTGCCATTATTGCTGTGCAGGCAGTGTCTGTTTCAGGAGAACAATACTGGGCATATGTTCCTACTCCTCCTCTTCTACATCCCGTGGGATGGGGGCGGGGAATGAGGATCTAATACAAGTAATGACAAATAATAGTGACCTGTTTGGGGGTTTGGAGGACTATTCTAATTCTCATATGACTTCTCAAACAATTAATTATGAAGGAATGACAGATACCACTCCAATTTGCATAACGCTATCAGGAGAAAATCTCCCCGGGTGTTTGCCTCTAAACTATAGAACTTTTTGACTGATGCCCTTGATCAATCCAATGATAAAAAGAGTTCAAAAAAAGATTGATGTGGGAAATGGCATGATGACATTAGGCTTTCATATTTATAATGAATCCTTTTTCATTCCCAAGAGGAATATACATTTAGGTAACTGCCTACAAAAATATCATGACAAAGATCAGTTTGGGGATGCATTAATTACCTCACCAAAATGGTGGGAATTTGAATTTCAAAAGGCCTCTTTTTTACAATCCTATGGGGCACCAGATAGTATTTTTGATTTTTCCATTGCTAACCCCGATTATGATTATGCCGCCTACTTAAAACATAATTCATGGAAGTTTAATGGCTATACTCTTGATATGCACGGGGAACCCCTAAAAAGATGGCTCACTGCAGGGTGGGTGGCTTCCATTTTGGTGAGTCACTCTTCCTTTCACAATAAAACGTGCATTCAGCTGGATTGGTTCAGACTTTTTGCAGCAACAAACATGATTTTACTGAAAAAGCCCAAAGAAACTAAGAGTACTGCAATTGGGGTAAAAGCATGTGTGGGTTAGCCTATGGGAATTTTCGCTGGAAAACTAGATAATTTAATCATTATTAATCAAGGAAAATCTTATTATATTAGCTGTAAGGATTGTATTTTTACTAATTGTCTTACTTCTTCTCTGGATAAAACATACTCTGTAATTTTTATTTTAAAAAGACCTTCATATGTAATGTTATGTGGAGATCTATAAAATGACCCTTGGTTTAAAAATTTTGCTTTACAAATGCTGAAAACTCTGGATATTATGTTGCAGCCAAAACGCTTTGTTGCAGCCTTGATTTTAGGAATAAGTGCTTTAATAACAATAATTAACTCTTTAGCGATTTCTACAGCAGCCTTAGTAAAGGAAGTAAACACTGCTCATTTTGTTACTGATTTAAGCAAAAATGTTTCATTAGCCCTAGCAGAACAACAAATTATAGATAAAAAGTTAGATATGAAAATAAATGTTCTGGAGGAAGTGGTTCTGGCTATAGGTCAGGAAGTTCAAAATTTAAAAACACAACTCTCAGTTAAATGTCATGCTAGTTTTAAATATATCTGTGTTACTGCTCTAAAATATAACTTTTCTCTTAATTGGAATGCCACAAAAATCATTTGTTAGGAATTTGGAGAGATAAAGATATCTCTCATGTTATGGAGGCTTTATAGGGCAAAATTAGAGCAGTTAGTAAAGCTCATTTTGATGTAAAAAATTTACAATCTTTAGCAGCATTATTTAAGCATAACTTAGAGGCCCTCAATCCTCTGGATTGGATTCATGTAATAATTATAATTACCATTGTCAGATCAATTCTCCCAATTCTTATTCTTATATTTCCAGTCATTTTCCGGATGATCTTTAGATTTGTCTCTTCTGTGCACCGACACATTCATGAGCTTCAATTAAAAAGTAAAAAAAGGGAGAAATGCCATGATACCTCCTGCTGAATCTGCATGAAAGATCGTGCCAGACAAAGCATAAGCTTCATGGAAGCATGCCTGCAGGAAGGGAGTGTTGGTTCAAGACTTCCTATACACTTGGCTGCACCTTTATTGCCTCTACCTTTATTCTAACTATATTCTTGGCTGTATATTTGTTGCCTTTATTCTTGTTTTGGCTATTTTTCTATTGATCCACGAACAGAGCATGTGAAGCCACTTCCCCTCATGCCTGTCCTTGCTCCTCTCTGCTCTCTCTCTCTACCTCTACTCCTCTCGTGCACCGCGTCACACCCTCTGCGCATGCACACCTGCCCCTGCAAGACCCTGGCCACTGATGCCTCCATAGTGAGGCCCCTGGGTGCTGCCTCCTCCCCTCGGCCCAGTCTCCTCTTCACTTGGCTCCGCCCCCTACCCTTGCCCACAAGAGCAGCCCTGACTGGGCCCTAAGGCTTCCAGGCCATAGGAATTATAGCCACCTCAGCACAGCACTCCCCACCAACCCTATCACTTGCTCAGGGGATCGAATCTCCCCTCAGCCCCACCACTAGAAGAGACTCTCTTCCAAACTTCTCCACTCCACATATCAAGCACGTGCACAGTGACCCAGTGAGAGAGAGAGAGACTGAGAGACTGAGAGACAGAGAGATTGTTGGGGAAAACTACCCCTCAAGGACTCAGAACATAGCACCCTTTGGGATGACTCAGCAAACAGCATACTTCAAAAAACAGCTCAAAGCACCCTGAGTAAAAGACTCAGCACAATGTGCCCTTTGAAGGACATAGCATATAGTAGCCTTTGGGATGAATCAGCACACAGCACCTTTTGAAGGAGGGAGTCCATAGCATGCAGTTTATAGGACACAATGCATGGCATGCTTTGAAAACCTAAGCACGTAAAATTCTTTCCCAGGACTCAGCACATAGCACCCTGTGTTAAGATTCCATACACACCACCCTTTGAAGGGTTGAGTATGTAGCACCCTTGGTAAAACACTCAGTGCACAGCACCCTTTGAAAAACTCAGCACATAGCACAGTTTTGAAGGACTCAGCACATACAACCTTGTGGAAGAACTCAGCACAGAGCACCATTTAAAAGACAGTACAGAGCACACTGTTTATAGGACTCGGCACACAGCACTCACCTCATCCCTCTCTTCTCAAGGATGCAGCACATTGCACCCATTGGGATAACTCAGCAAACAGCTCTCTTTGAAGCACTCAGCAAAAGTGTCCTCTTTAAAGGACTGGTCCCACAGCACCCATTGAAAAACTCACCTGTCCCTCCCTTCTCAAGGCTTCAGCACATAGCACCATTTGGGATGAATTAGCACACCGCACTTTTGAAGGATTCAGCATAAAGTACATTGTACACAATGGACTCAGAACCCAGCACACTTTGTAAAACCCAGCACAGCCCACCTTCTCAAGGATTCAGAACATAGCACCCTTTCGGATGACTCAGCACAGAACATGGTTTTTGAAGACTCAGAAAAAACACCCTATGTGGGAAGGACTCAGAAAACAGCACCCTGTGAAGGACTCAGCACATACCTGTATGTCACAAGTTCAGCTGTCATTTGAATTAGAGTGCTTTCTTCAGTATCATCATTCTTCAGAAACACTTCACAAATCCTACTAGTTCTCATTTAGCTAAAATATCTTTTATGGGGGAAGGTCAGCTGGGGGTCTTGAACTCAAAGCTTGGGGCCCCTGTCCCTGAGCTCTTTGTTTCAATGCTAGAGCTCTACCACTTTGATTCACAGCTCCAATTTTTGTTTGTTTTGGGGGTTGTTCTTTGACAGGCCTTATGGTGATCAGGAAGGCCAAGTTGGGGTGTCCATGGGCAAAGGCTCTTAGCTGGGCCTGGAGCTGACTTCTCACTTCCTTGTGCCCCTGGGAGCAAGGCCTGCTGGAGCTCTCTTGGCCTAGGGTGGAACAGATCTGCTCTGGAATCAGCACTCAGGGTGAGTGAAAGTCAGGTTGGCCCTGATCACTTCCCCAAATTGAACTCTAGAGGACAATAGTCCCCCAAGATGGCACAGGGACACATGTTCCACGTCTGGCCACCAGGAGGCAGGAGTTGTCCACCATAGGGATTGTATTCATTGTGTTTACTCTTGTTTCCCTGGGGCTCCCATCATGCTTTGAAGCCACCCTGGACAGGAAAGTCCTTGAGACTTACCTACAATTAACCATCAAAAAGCAAGTGGGATTGTGGCTCAAGTGGCAGAGCACTAGCCTTGAGCAAGAAAACTCAGGGATAGAGCCTAGGCCCTGAGTTCACACACACACACACACACACACACACACACACACACACACACACACACACACACACCACATGCATGCAAAATCAAAGAGTTCTACACTGCAACCTTTGGGTATTCTCTACCTTTTCCCCACTGAGTCTGGTGGCTGTTGGCCTAGGTGTTTGATGCATCCAACACCACCCGGCATCTTTAATTTTGGGGAACAGAATGGCTAGAAGGTCAGCCTTCCTCCATCCCAGCTCCTTGATTGGGTCAGGGTCTATCCAGGACCTTTGGGTCTCCTTTTACAGACTTGCCAAGATGCCTTCAAAAGGTATCAAATGCTGGGCACTGGTGGCTCATGCCTGTCATCTTAGCTACTCTGGAAGTTGAGATCTGGAGGATCACGGTTCAAAGCCAGCCTGGGCAGGAAAGTGTGTGAGACTCTTATCATTGATGAACCATCAGAAAAAAAGAAATGGCCCTGTGGCTCAAGTGGCAGAGTGCTAGCCATGAGAGAAAGATCTCAGGGACAGTGACCAGGACCTGAGTTCAAGCCCCAGGACTGGAAGAACAAATCTTTATTGGAAGCTTGTTTTCCCTTTGAAAACAATTTATTCTTTGTGATAAGCATAACATGGGCCTCTTCCCTGGCCACCAATAGGCCATTAGATGTCCCTTGAATATGGGCCACGTCCCAGCAGCCCTTGCCCTACCCAACCCCCAGTTTACCCTTCCCATGACCCAGAACTTGGAGGCCTGAGAGAAGGCCACCTGGCCACCTACTTATAGTGGCTGCTGAGGCTTTGGAGAGTAATTATGTCACATAGTCATCCTCTGCATCAGTCTACAGAAGAAAGGAAGGGAGCACTCCTCACCTGAACCCATGAGCTCTGGGTGGCTCTGTATGTGGGGCAGCTGCGGCAGGATGTGCTATGTCAGGAATCCTCTATGGGGTTGGGAACCTCGATCTTTCCTCTGGCAGTTTCCACACTGCGTTGAAGTGGCAATTCTTCTAAACCTTTCTGCTCCTCCCTCATTTCCCTGGAGCCTGGAGGCATCCAAAGATGCAGCAGTGACAGGAGGCTCAGCCTGTGCTGGCATCGGGAGCCTGTTGTCCATGTCTTCCCCTGTGAGGAGTGACAGCGGCTCCCGCTCCTAGGACAGCTGGTACACACGTTCACGTTTCTTCTGACACAGCTCAGCCAGAATGAACATCTGCTCTTTACATGCCATGAGGGACTCCTCAACAGTGCGATGTGTGCTGACAGCTGCCTGTATCTACGTTGAAGATCACCTGCTGGACTATGGAAATCCATCTCATCAGGCAGGTCATGGACAAAGTAGATTTTCTTCTCGGATGCCCACGTGTCCCGCTTCCCATCCCCACACAGGCTGTGGTGCCAGCTCATGGGATGGAGGGCCTGTGGCTCGAGCTTTCTCTGGCACTGAGCTGCCAGGTGAACCAGGTGCCCGCAGCGGGCCTGCCACTCCTGCTGCAGGAGTTTCTCCCTATAGATTTCAGCCACTAAGAGTGCTCACAAATCCACGTCCCTCTCGGTTTGGAGAATGTGTCCATCCTCTGCAATGGTCATGTGTGTGGGGGGGGGGGGGAGTCACTTTTTACTTCTCCAGGGTTTTCAACTTACCCTTCCCCAGGGAAAGCCAGGAAGCTCAGCTGGGCCTGCAGCCACTCCTCTTGTGCTCTGGTTGCTTTCAGGCACTTGAGAGGGTCCTGTCACTTTGGGGGCACCACCTGGTCTCCCCAGTTGGTCAGGCCGTGCACTTGCTTCAGCTGCTCCAGGAGTTGGGTCTGCCTCTCTAGGTGCTGCTGCATGGCCTCCTTCTCGGAGCTCAGCCGCTAATTGGAGGTGATGTGCTGCTCACAGGTGGCTCTGAGCTCCTGCAGTTGGGCCAGGGATTGCTCCTGCTGGTTCTGAGATGCTTGGCTTTCTTTCTCTCTCAGCCACTACGTTACATTCCTCTATCTTCTCCTCTGTGTGGACCAGTTGTTCCAGCAGATGTTTCTTCACCTGCTGCTCTGTGTCCAGGATGATGGCGAGCTCTTCCTTCTCACCGCTCACACTGTGGAGAGCGTCCCACAGCAGGGCCAGCTGTTCCTCCAGCTGTCCGTCACACATATATGCACATCATGGGGTCTCGGGGATCTCCTGCCAATCCTTGGCCTTCTCCTCCAGTCTCCACAATTGCTCCTGCTGCTCTGCTTTCTGGAGATGGAGCCTCTGGTTTTCCTGGACCTGGATGTGAAGTTATTACTCCAGGTTTTTAAACTCCATCTGCATGCAGTAGGCCTGGGCCTGCAACTGCCACTCGGCCTGAGATGGGCCATGGTTCCTCTAGCCTGTTCTCTAGGCCGAACACCTGCCTCGACCCTCGTTCCTTCTCCTCTGTCAGTTGGTTCACCCGCTGGGTCAGCTGCCGGGCTTCCTCCTTCCACGTGGACCTCTCAATGCTCAGGTCTTCTCTGAAGGTGTCTCTCTCTAGATTCACTGTGCTCACCAGTCAGCTCACATTGTCCAGTAGTCTCTTCAGTACCTCATGCCCCACCAGTGCTTGTTGGAACTTGCAGATTCCTTTCTTCCTATTGTCCAGAGCACTTCCAGCTTCTCCTGTAACTTTGAGTTTACTTGCTCCAGGTCATTGAAGCTTTTGGCCTTTTCCTTGAGCAGAAGGGTCACATCATACAGCTGTTCAAAGAACCTTTCTATCTCATCCTGTGATCAGTGACCACAGAAGTTGACATCTCCAGCTCTGGCATGCACTGCTCTGTGGCCTGCAGGCAGCTGGTGAGAGCTTTGTGCTCCCTTTCTGTGTCATCAGCCGCCTGATGCACACAGGCAGGTGCACATTGTAAATTGCTTTCTGCTAAAACCAACCTCTGTATGGGTGCCTTGTGGATCCCTAGTTCCATTTTAGGTACTGCATGCACCTGAGCTATCTTCTACCTCTCTTTCTCCCGTCGATCCTGCAGGTCTGTCTTTTCCTGCTTCAGTGGTTGGATCTTGGCATAGAGTGCCTGTTTTCTTCTTTTGTAGGGGTCCAGGGTGGGCACCAAGTGTCGGTAGCATCTCTGCAGATCCTTGGTGGTATCAGGACCATTGATACTCTGGAACCTCGTGGCTGTGACTGTGTCCAAAGGCACGGGAGGCCCATGGTGGCTATCACCTTTGGCCGGACCCTCCATTGAATCACACTTCCCGGTGGTGTTTGTTTGGGGATCCTTCCCTTTTTCATGTTCTTTGTTTTCTTGAATGTTGCAGATCTTTCGGGAGGATTCTTCTACCTGTGTTCTGGTGGCAGTTTCATGCCCGCAGCTTTCTCATGGAGTCTTGTTGTTTCAGACATCAGAGTGCTGGGATGGGAAAGATGGGCTAGCCACGTTCCCAAGCTCTGGAAAATCCTCTCTTCTCCCACTCACTGATTAGGATGTCAATTTCATACTCTACTCCAAAGTCACCTGGAGTCTCTTGCTCACAACTTAGCCATCTCTACCTTCCTCAACTGCTGGTATTGGTGTCAACCAACAGAGGGAATCCTGGTGCTTCCCGGGCAGCATGGAATGTGGGTGTGGCCATCATTCTTGTATCCCATTGGTCAGAAAGAACCATGAAAGAATGGGTGTGTGACCAGAATACTGTGATGCAGGCAGAATGGGCGGAGTGAAGATGAGAGCAGCTGCTTCCCCAGGAAATTCGGTCCAATTCCGTTGGGGACAAGATGGTGATCTGATTTAGCTGGATGGCCGCACAGATTGTTCTGTATGTCTGTTTGTTGCCAGTCCTGGACCTATAACTCAAGATCTGGGCACAGTCCATGAGCTGCTTTTGCTCAAGACTAGCCCTCAACCTCTGGAGCCACACGGCTCTACTTCTGGCTTTTTTGACATTGAAGTTGGAAAGGGGTCTCAAGGACTTTCCTGCTTAGGGTGACTTTGACCATGATCCTCCTATCACAGACTTGTATGTATTAAGGAGGACTGCTGTGAGCCACGGGTGCCTGCCTAATCATTGATCTTGCTGATGTTCTTGGACAGACCTGTGAGTTCTCTATCCTGGGGATTAAATGGTAGAAGCTGGAGCCCACAGTTTGAATCCTGTTCCTGCTACCTCCAAATAGCAGGAGATCCTAAGAAACTCATTCCTATCCATATGAATACCAATGGAATGTGATGTATGTCATGATTGAATGGGCAGTTCTTGAACGATTCTAGAATAAAATTATACACAATTATATCTTAGGACTCTGATCAATTTTAACTAACACTTTATGAAGCATTTAAACAATCATATTCATTAAATGGAGGCATAATGAAATATCTAAGAATTGGGTGTCACATAGTATGAAGGTGCCATTTTTTCTACCAGGACAGGGATTGGAACTCATGGTCTGGGTAACTCTGTTGCACTGTGTGGGAAGGGGAAGCTCACCTCCATGAAGTCAAGAAATTCAAGTCTGTTCCTTAGTCCTGAAATTGATCCCCAGCACTAGAAAACATCTTTTTCATGTATATTTTACATACATGATTATATTTACGTACATATATTGACTCTTTATTGCGTTCAGTGTAGTTATTCATTTTAATTTTGTTTTATTCATGTATTGGCCATTTATTTTATTGAGTATTATGGCACATAGAACATTGATTACATTGATTACATAGGATATAGGTCTGTATATGTATTCCACTTCATACCTGACACCCAGGACTTTCACAGAAAAAGAAAAACTGTCACCATCAGCTTCTTACTCCATGATTCATTGTTTGGGAGTGCTGGCGTCTGAACTCAAAGCCTACAAGGCCAAATTCATGAATGAGTGAGTGTCAGCATGCCATCCTGGGGCAAATTGAACTGACAGGCAGTTCCCAGGATCTTAGATCCAATCCCTAGGGTTGACAATATAGGAACAGATTGACATGTAGATGGTATTATGCTAATAAATATATATCTTTATAGATTGCCAGAGATGTCTACACATTATTCAGTTATATAGACTACATTTATACCAATTCTTGGGTATTTATTATGCCTCCATGTAATTAATGTTATTGTTTTAATCCTTAATAAATAAATAAGTAAATAAAATAAATCCTTTATCCCTGTAAGAAATAGTATTCTTTTAATGCTTTATATTAAATAAAATCAGTCTATTGAAATTACGATGTCTAATTTTATACGGGTAGCATTCACGATTAGCCCATTCAACTGTGACATTGATAACATTCCATCGTTATTCTTACGGATGGGAATGAGTCTCTTAAGATCGTCCACTATCTGGAAGTGGCATGACTGAGATTCGAACTCTAGACCTATGTTCCTGTGTGGGACTATGGCTTCCCCAATAGCCCGCCAGCCTTCAGCAATACAAGATGAAGTACCTTTTGGAACCCTGTCATTCAGACCCAGATGGTCATGGTGCAAAGGAAGAAAATGTAAAAATGCAATCATGCAACCTTTTTTTTTTTTGGTCGGTCATAGGGCTTGAACTCTGGGCCTGGGTACTGTCCCTGTGCCCTTCAGCTCAAGACGAACACTCTACCACTTTAGTCACAGCGCTACTTCCGAGTTTCTAGTGGTTTATTGGAGATAAGATTCTCATGGACTTTCCTGCCTGGGCTGGCTTTGAACTGTGATCCTCAGATCTCAGCCTCCTGTGTAGCTTGGATTACAGTTGTGAGCCACCGGCGCCAGGCTCTGCCACTTTTTTTTCTGTGCATATTTTTTCCACTTGCAAGGCTTGGAGATCTAGCATCCCAGGATCAGCTGTAGCTCCAGTGGCTGCACCCCAACCTAGGATGATGGAAGCTGTGAGAGAGTTGGCATGACCTGAGTTCAAGACCTTGCTTCGCAAAAAAAAAAAAAAAAATTAGCTCCCTGGCTTGTAATTCACACTGTTTTTTCCTACCAGTCTTTGGATTAGAACTCAGGGTCTGGGTAACTCTGTAGCACTGTGGAGGAAGGGGAAGCTCAATATGCTTGAAGACAAGAAAGTCAAGCCTGGTCCCTAGGCCTGAATTCAAGCCCCAGCCCTGGAAAACAAACTATTTATATACATTGTAAACATAGAATGTGTATATACCTATAGAGGTTCAGTCCATATCCTGTTTTTGTGGTTATTGATTGTATTTTTGTTTTATTCAATTATTTACAGTTTATTGACTGTGATGATATGCATTCCATTTATTATACTGACATCCCATCACATAGTATCTAAATTTGTAGACGTGTTCTCCATCATGTCTGACACCTAGGACTCTCAGAGAAAAGGAAAACAGGTGTCACACGTGGCTTTTTGTTCCACAATCCAATTGTTTGCAGTTCTGGGATCTGAACTCAGGGCCTAGCAGATCCAATTCAACATGGCAACCTCTAGCCAAGCAAGCTGCCAGGCAGTTCCCAGACCCTGAGATTGAGCCACAGGGGTGGACAAAATAGCCATACATGGATAGGCAGGTGGCAGTATACCAATAAATATATATTTGTATAGAATTCCAGAGACATCTACTTAGGATTCAATGACATCAACTACATTCCTACCAACTCTTAGGTATTTATTATGCTGCCATTGAAGGAATAGTATTGTTTTCATGCTTAATAAACCATTCATTAAGATCAATCAGCATCCTAGGATCATTGCGTCCCATTTTAGATTAGATCGATGCCCGCAGAAACTTATTCAATCATGAGTTTCCAAACATCCCATCGTTATTCCCGTGCATAAGAACAAGTCTCTTGGGAAGTCTCCCTACTGGTAGGTGTCAGAACCAGGATCCAATAGCAGGGCCTTTGATGACATATGGGCCTGTCACTTCTGCGATAGCCCGCTAGCCTTGGCCAATGCAAAGTGAAGTAAACTTGTAGCCTTGTCATTCAGACCCAGGTGGGTCATCATGCAAAGGAATAAAATGTAAAAAATCCATCCTGTGGCTGTTTTCCACAACCCTGCAAGGCTTCAGGGCCTAGGATCACAGGATTGGCTATGCGCCCATGGCAGCCCACCAGCCTAAAGTGATCGAAGCTGAGGCAGAGTTGCCATGAACTGCGTTCAAATCGCTTGGTTGGCAAATAAAATAAAATAAAATAAAATAAACCACTCTAGCTCAGAATTCGCACCATTTTTTTCTGCCACAGCTGGGATTCCAACTCAGATCTGGGTAACCCTATAGCATGGTGGTTGAAGGGGAACCTCACCATCCTTGAAGACTACAAGATCACTTCTGCTCCCAGGGCCTGAATTGAAGCCCCCGCACTGGCAAAAAATCATATGCCCACCTATTTCAAACATAGGATCTCTATTTACATACATGTGGAATGCATGATACATTCAATGTATTATTCTTTTTATTGTGTGTCTTAGTCAGGGATGCATTTTGTATTTTATTGATTATGATGACAGGTATAACTGTGCTGGCAGGGATGAGAACTAATTTCCATGTCTATAGCATTGCTTAAGCCTTCTCCATCCTAGCTGAGACCCAGAACTTTCACAGGGCAGGAAAACAAGTGGAAGGATTGGATTCTCACATCTGCATTCCTCTTTTGGCAGTGTTGGGGTTGGAACTTAGAGCTTAGCAAACCCAATAGGAGAAAGGGTCAAGTTGAGGACACCATGCTGAGAGCTAATAAGGAACTAAGCTGTTCCCAGGACCTGAGATCGAGCCCCGGGAGTGGGAGGGGGAGAGCACAATACTCATCCATTCCTAAGCTGAAGGTAGTATGCATATTTGTATACAGTAGGAGAGATGGCGACCTGTGATGGAATCCAATATACCACATGACTACCGATTCTTGGATCTTTCCCGATGCCTCCATTTCATGACTGTGATGATTATGTTCATGCATCATCAACTCTTCACTAAAAATAATTGATACACAATGAGTCTTGCCTATAATTTTCTACGTGCATCCTGAAGAAATTACACATTCAAAGATGAGATTGATCGAATTCCATGACCTTTCCAAGTGCCAGAAACGAGTATCTCAGGATCTCCCGCCATTCCCTCAATGGAGGGGGGCTGACCTGGATTCGACCTTGAGGTCTCCGATACCCCGTTGCCCTTGGGCTTCCCCAAGAGCCAGCAGACCTTCAGTCACTCCAGGTCACCTTCACTCTGCAGGCCACCGTGTTCGGACCCAGCATGGTCACCAGGCAAAAGAAAATGAACATAAAAGTGCCAGGTGGAACTTCCTGCCACATTTTTTTTCCCTTCGCGGTTTTTTTTTTTCCTGCAAGCCCTGGGGTCCTAGGATCCAATGATGGGTTGTAGGTCCAGAGGCTGCAGCCTAGAATGATCGGAACTGAAGCAGAGTTGCCACGAATTGAGTTCAAGCTCTGAGTCTGTTAAAAAAAATTATGAAGGAAGCATCCTAGCTTCGAATTCGCCCCATTTAACTGCCAGAGCTGGGATTTGAACTCAGGTCTGGGTAATTCTGTTGCACTGTGGGGGAAGGGGAAGATCACCATCCTTGAAGACTACAAGTTCAGGCCTGCTCCCAGTGCCTCAATTGAAGCGCAACACTGGCAAAAATAATATGCCCACCTATTTTACACATAGGATCTCTATTTACATACATGTGTGGAATGCATCATGCTTTCAGTGTAGTTATTTATTTTATTGTGTGTCTTAGTCAGAGATGCATTTTGTATTTTATTGAGTATGATGACAGATATAAATGTGCTGACATGCATGAAAACCTATTCCCATGTCTACAGAGTTGCCTATGCCTTGTCTATCCTAGATGAGACCCAGGACTTTCACAGGACTGGAAAGCAGGTGAACTGATGTATTGCTCACATCAGGATTCATGTTTCGGCAGTGTTGTGATTTGAACTCAGAACCTAGCAGGCCCAATTGGCAAAAGGGTCAAGGTGAGCACACTGGCCTGTGAGCAACTGAGGAGCCAGACCATTTCCAGGACCTGACATTGAGCACCAGGGAGGGCCAGGATAGGCATAAATTCATAATTTAAACATCGGAATTCTATTGATATACATGTGTGGACAGCATCTTGCTTTCGGTGAACTTCTCCTTAATTTGTGTCTAATTCATGGAGGTATTGTGTATTTTACTGAGTATGCTGACAGCTACAACTGTGCTGACATAGATGTCAACCTGTTCCCATGGCTATAGAGTTGCCTATATAGCATGCCCCATTCCTATCTGAGAAGCAGGACTGTCACAGCACAGGAAAAGAGGAGGATTACTTGGCTTCTCACATCAGTAATCATCTTTTGACAGTGCTGGGATTTGAACTCAAGGCCTAGCAAACCCAAGTGGTAAATGGGTCATGGTGAGTACAACAGCCTGTTAGCAAATAGATGGTTAGGTCCATCCCGGGACCTGAGATTGAGCCCTGGTGGGCGCCATTATTGATATAAATTCATACTTTACAGAGATGACCTGTATTTACTTACATGTGTGGAATGCATCAGGCATTCCGTGTAGTTATTCTTTTTATTTTGTGTGTTAATCAGAGATGCATTTTGTATTTTACTGCATATGATGACAGATATAACTGTGCTGACATGGATGGAAACCTATTCCAATGAGTATAGAGTTGCCTATATAGCATACTGTGTCCTAGCTGAGACCCAGGACTTCACAGCACAGGAAAACAGGTGCAACAATGGGCTTCTGAAGCATTCAAGTTTTGGCAGAGTTGGGATTTGAACTCAAAGCCTAGCCGGCCCAATTGGTGAAAGGGTCAAGGGGAGGACACTCTCCTGTGAACAACTGAGGATTTAGGCCGTTCCCAGGACCTCACATCGAGCTCCAGGGAGGGCCAGGATCGGCATAAATTCATAATTGAAACAGGATCTGTATTGACATATTTGTGTAGACAGCATCTTGCGTTCGGTGCGCTTCTCCTTAACTTGTGTCTAATTCATGGAGGTATTGTGTATTTTAGTGAGTATGATGACAGATATAACTGTGCTGACATGGATGGCAACCGGTTCCCATGGTTATAGATTTGCCTATGCATTCATTCTCCATCCTAGCTGAGACCCAGGACTTCCACATGAGAGGAAAACAGGTGCAACGTCTGGTTTCTGACCTCACGATGAAACTTTTGTCATTGCTGGGATTTGAACTCAAATCTGGGCAACTCCATTGCACTGTGTGGAAAGGGGAAGCTCATCATCCTTGAAGACTAGAATGTCAGACCTGGTCCAGGGCCTGATTTGAAGTCCCAGCGCTGGACAAAATAACAAGCCCACCTCTTTTAAACATAGGATCACTACTTCCATACTGGGGTGATATGCATCTTGCATTCAATGTAGTTTTTTTTATTTGGAGTCTTATTCATGGATGTATTGTGTATTTATTGAGTATGGTAACAGGTATATCTGTGCTGCCCTGGATGACAACTGATTCCCATGAGTAGAGAGATGCCTATAAAGCATTCTCCATCCTAGCTGAGAAGAAAGATTTTCACAGCACAGGAAAACAGGTGCAACGATGGGCTTCTCACATCAGGATGAATCTTTTGGTAGGTCTGGGATTTGAACTCAAGGCCTAGGAGGCCCAAGTGGTGGATGGGTCATGGTGAGCACACCAGCCTGTGAGCCACTAAGTTGATATGCGATTCCTGGACCAGAGATTGAGCCCCAGTGGGGGCCTTAATAGTCATCAATTCATAATTAAAACGGTGAATCTCTATTTGCACACATCGGTGGGCAGCAACTTGTTTTCGGTGTAGTCATTGTCTTTACATGGTGTCTTATTCACGATGTATTCTGTATTTTCCTGAGTATAGGATGACAGATATTACTGTGGTGACCTGGATGACCACCTATTCCCATGAGTATAGAATTGCCTATGCATTCTCCATCTTAGCTGAGACCCAGAATTTGCACAGCACAGAAGAACAGGTGTAACGACTGGTTTCTCACATCAGGGTGAATTTTTGTCAGTGTCCATGTGAGCACACCAGCCTTTGAGCCAGTATGGATCTGGGCCCTTACCAAGAACTGAGATCTTGCCCTAGGGAGGCCACAATAATCCTCAATGCATCATTGAAACATGGGATGTCTATTCATATGCATGTGTGGACTGCCTCCTGCAATGACTGTAGTTATCCTCTCTATTTTGTGTGCTATTTGTGGATGTATTGAGTATGTTCTTGAGTATATGATGACAGGTATAACTGGAATAACATGGATGACAACCTATTCCTATGGCCACAGGGTGGCCCATGCAGTCTCCATCCTAGCTGAGAACAAAGACTCCCACAAGAAAGGAAAATAGGTGTAAACACTGGCTTGTGACATTAGGATGTATCTTTTGGCACTGCTAGGATCAGAAATTAGGGCCTAGCTGGCCCAATAGGCGAATGGGTCCACGTGAGCACACTAGCCTCTGAGCCACTAAGGAGCTAGGACGGTCCTAGGACGTGAGATCGAGCCCCAGGGCGGGGGTTCTGGGGAGCTCAATAGTCATCCATTTATAAGCTCAAGATATTATGCAAATAAGTACATATTTGTACAGAGTAGGAGAGATGGCGAAATGTGATGAAATCCAATCTACACTGTGACTACCAATTGTTGGATCTTCCACTATGCCTCCATTGCATGACTGTGATGATTATGGTCATGCTTCATCAACTCTTCATGAAAAATAATTGATACCCAATGAGTCTTGCCTATCATTTTCAACTCGCATCCTGCAGGAACTACTCATTCAACCACATTCCATGACTCTTCCTAGGTCCAGAAACTAGTATTTCAGGATCTCCCGCCATTCCCTCAATGTAGGGGGGCTTTCCAGGATTCGAAATTGGGGCCTCCGTTGCCTGATCAGCCTGGGGCTCCTCCAATATCCAGCAGGACTTCAGCCATGCCAAGTCACCTTCAATCTGCAGGCCACCAGGTTCAGACCCAGCAAGGTCACCATGCAAAGGAAAATAAACAAAAAAGCATCAGGTGGAACTTCCTGCCACTTTTTTCTTCTCATGGCTGTTTTGTTTGTTTGTTTGTTTGTTTTTCCTGCAAGCCCTGGGGTCCTAGGATCTGAGGATGGGCTGTGGGTCCCGAGGCTGCAGTCTAGGATGATCACAGCTGAGACAGAATTGCCACAAGTTGAGTTCAAGCCCTGGGTATGGAAAAAAAATAAAAAATTAAAAAATTATGAATGAAGCACTCTCGCTCAGAATTCGTGCCATTTTACTGCCAGATCTGGGATTTGAATTCAGGTCTGCGTAACTCTGTTGCACTGTGGGGGCAGCTCACCATCCTTGAAGACTGCAAGGTCAGGCCTGCTCCCAGTGCCAGAATTTGAAGCCCCAACACTGGCAAAAATCATATGCCCACCTATTTTATACATAGGATCTCTATTTACATACATGTGTGGAATGTATCATGATTTCAGTGTAGTTATTCATTTTATTCTGAGTCTTAGTCAGGAAAGCATTTTGTATTTTATTGAGTATGAGAACAGCTATAACTTTGCTAACATGGATGACAACCTATTCCCATGTCCTATGCCTTGTCCACCCTAGATGAGACCCAGGACTTTCACAGGACAGGAAAGCAGGTGGACTGATGTACTGCTCACATCAGGATTCATGTTTTGGCAGTGCTGTGATTTGAACTCAGAACCTAGCAGGCCCAATTGGTGTAAGGGTCAAGGTGAGGACACTGAGGAGATAGACCATTCCTAGAACCTGACATTGAGCACCAGGATAGTCATAAAATCATAATTTATACATAGGACCTCTATTGATATACATGTGTGGACAGCATCTTGCATTCGGTGCACTTCTCCTTAACTTATGTCTAATTCATGGAGGTATTGTGTATTTTACTGAGTATGCTGACAGCTACAACTGTGCTGACATGGATGTCAACCTGTTCGGATTGCTATAGAATTGCCTATGTAGCATGCTCCATCCTAGTTGAGTCCCAGGACTTTCACAGAACAGGAAAAGAGGAGGATCGATTGGATTCGGACATCAGTATTCATCTTTTGCAGTGCTGGTATTTTAACTCAATATCTAACAGGCCCAAATGGTGAATGGATCATGGTGAGTACACCGCCCGTGAGCCACTAGGGGGTTAGGTTGTTCCTGGGATCTGAGATCGAGCCCTGGTGGGGGCCATTATTGATATAAATTCATAATTTACACAGATGATCTCAATTTACATACATGTGTGGCATGCATCATGAGTTCAGTGTAGTTATTTTATTGTGTGGCATAGTCAACGATGCATTTTGTATTTTATTGGGTATGATGACAGATATAACTATTCTGACATGGCTGGCAACCATAAGTATAGAGTTCCCTATACAGCATATTCCATCCTAGGTGAGACACAGGACTTTCACAGCACAGGAAATCAGGTGCAACAATGGGATTCTCACATCAGGATGAATCTTTTGGTAGGTCTGGGATTTGAACTCAAGGCCTAGCAGGCCCAAGTGGTGGATGGGTCATGGTGAACAAACCAGCCTCTGAGCCACTAAGTTGATATGCTGTTCCTGGGACCTGAGATTGAGCCCCAGTGGGGTCCTTAATAGTCATCAATTCATAATTAAAACAGAGGATCTCTATTTCTATACATGGGTGGGCAGCATCGTGTAGTCACTGTCTTTACATGGAGTCTTATTCATGATGTATTCTGTATTTTCCTGAGTATAGAATGACAGATATAACTGTGGTGACCTGGATGACAACCTATTCCCATGAGTATAGAGTTGCCTATGCATTCTCCATCCTAGCTGAGACCCAGAACTTGAACAGCACAGAAGAACAGGTGCAATGACTGGTTTCTCACATCAGGGTGAATTTTTGGCAGTGCTGGGATTCGAACTTGGGGCCTAGGAGGCCAAACTGCCCAATGGGTCCATGTGAGCACACCAGCCTGTGAACCACTAAGGAGCTGGGCCTTTCCCAGGAACTGAGATCTAGCCCTAGGGAGGCCACAATAATCCTCAATGCATCACTGAAACATGGGATGTCTATTCACATCCGTGTTTGGACTTCCTCCTGCATTGAGATTAGTTATCCTCTCTATTTTGTGTGCTATTCATGGATGTATTGTGTATGTTCTTGAGTATATGATGATAGGTATAACTGGGCTGACATGGATGACAATCTATTCCTATGGCCACAGGGTGGCCCATGCACTCTCCATCTTAGAGGAGACCCAGGACTCCCACAGGAAAGGAAAGCAAGTGCAATGACTGGCTTCAGACATCAGGATGAATCTTTTGGCACTGCTGGTATCTGAACTTGGCGCCTAGCAGGCCCAATAGGCAAATGGGTCCACGTGAGCACACCAGCCTGTGAGCCTCTAAGTATCTAAGCAATTCCCAGGACCTGAGATCGAGGACCGGAGTGAGGGGGAGCACAATCTTCGTCCATTTTTATGCTGAAGGTAGTATACAAATAAGTACATATTTGTATAGAGTAGGAGAGATGGCGACCTGTGATGGAATCCAATTTACCCTGTGACTACCAATTCTCAGATCTTCCCCAATGCCTTCATTTCATGACTGTGATGATTATTGTCACGCTTCATCAACTTCATAAAAAATAATGGATACCCCATGAGTTTTGCCTATCATTTCCTACTCGCATCCTGCAGGAACTACTCATTCAAGGATGAGATGATCACATTCCACACTTCCTAGGTCTGGAAACGAGTTTTTCAGGATCTTCCACCATTCCCACAATGTAGAGGGGCTGACCAGGATTCCAACCCGTGGCCTCCGTTGAATGGTTGGCTGTGACTTCCCCAATAGCCAGCAGGCCTTCAGCCATGCCAGGTCTCTTTCACTCTGTAGGCCGCCGGGTTCAGACCAACATGGTCACTATGTAAAGGAAAATAAATGTAAAAGCACGAGGTGGAAATTCCTGCTGCTTTGTTCCCCATCTGGCCTTTTTTTTTTTTTTCATGCATGCTCCGGGGTCCTAGGATCTGAGGATGGGCTGTGGGTCTAGAGGCCGCAGCCTAAGATGATTGCAGCAAAAACAGTGTTGCCTCGACTTGAGTTCAAGGTCCGGGTTTGGCAATAAATAAATAAATAAATAAATATGAATGAAGCACCCTCTCTCAGAATTCACACCATTTTACTGACAGAGCTGGGATTTGAATTCAGGTCTGGATAACTCTGTTGCACTGTGGGGGAAGGGGAAGATCACCATCCTTGAAGACTACAAGGTCAGGCCTGCCCCAACACTGGCAAAAATCATATGCCCACCTATTTTACACATGGGATCTCTATTTACATACATGTGTGGAATGCCTCATGCTTTCAGTGTGTGTCTTAGTCAAGGATGCATTTTGTATTTTATTGAGTATTATGACAGATATAACTATACTGACATGGATGGCAACCGATTCCCATGTCCCATGTCCATGTTGCCTGTGCTTTCTCCATCCTAGCTGAGACCTAGGACTTGCACAGGACAGGAAAGCAGGTGGATCGATGGGCTTCTCATATCAGGATTCATGTTTTGGTACTGTTGTGATTTGAACTCAGAACCCACAGGCCAATTGGCGAATGGGTCAAGGAGAGGACACCGGCCTGTGAGCAACTGAGGACCTAACATCGAGCCCCAGGGAGGGCCAGGATAGGCATAGATTCATCCTTGAAACATAGGATCTATATTGACATATATGTGTGGACAGCATCTTGCATTCAGTGCACTCCTTCTCCTTATTTTGTGTCTAATTCATGGAGGTATTGTGTATTTTACTGAGTATGGTGACAGATATAACTGTGCTGACATGGATGATGACCTATTCCCATGGTTATAGGGTTGCCTATGCATTCATTCTCCATCCTAGCTGAGACCCAGGACTTCCACATGAGAGGAAAATAGGTGCAACGACTGACTTCTGACGTCAGGATGAAACTTTTTTCAGTGCTGTCATTTGAACTCAGGTCTGGTTAACTCCATTGCACTGTGTGGGAAGGGGAAGCTCACCATCCTTGAAGACTAGAATGTCAGGCCTGGTCCAGGGCCTGATTTGAAGCCCCAGCACTGGACAAAATAACAAGCTCATCTCTTTTAAACATAAGATCTCTATTTGCATACAGTTGTGGTTTGCATCTTCCATTCAATGTAGTTTTTTTTTTTTTATTATTTTGAGTCTCATTCATGGATGTATTGTGTATTTTATTGAGTATGGTGACAGGTAAATCTGTGCTGCCATGGATGACAACCTATGCCCATGGCTATAGAATTGCCTATATAGCATTCTCCATCCTCACCTAGGTGCAGGACTTTCACAGGACAGGAAAACTGGTACATTGATGGGCTTCTCACATCAGGATGAATCTTTTGGCAGTATTGAGATTTGAACTCAGGGCCTAGCCGGCAAAATTGATGAATGGGTCAAGGTGAGCACATCAGCCTGTGAGCCACTAAGGTGCTAGGCCATTCCCCTAACTTGAGCTTGAGCCCCAGGGTGGGGTGGTGTACTATATCCATCCATTCATATGCTGAAACTTGTGTGCTAATAAATACCTATTTGTACAGAGTAGGAGATGTGGCGAACTGTGTTAGAATCCTATCTACCATGTGAGTACCGATTCTTGGATCTTTCCCAAGGCCTCGATTTCCTAAATGTAAGTATTATTGTCACACTTCATGAAGTCTTAATTAAAAATAATCATTGTGCCAAAGGTCTTGCCTATCATTTCCTATGCGAATCATGCATTAACTTCTCAACTCTTCCCTAGACCTGAATTCAAGCACCAGCCTGAAAAATGTAACATTTATAGATATTTTAAATATATGATTTATACTTACATCTATATATTCAGTCTATATGGTGTTTGTTGGAGTGATTCATTATATTTCATTATTGATAGATTGATTTAGCATTTATTTTATGGACTGTGAGTGCACCTATAACATTTATTACATTTATTCCAATCTATTCCATAGCATGTAGCTTTGCAGATATATTATGTACATCATACCTGACACCCAGTACTTGCACAGAAAAGGAAAACAGTTGTCACACATGGAATCTTACACCAGGAAGAAACTTTTGGCAATGATAGGACCTAGACTAAGGGCCAAGGAGGCCCAATTCATGAATGGATGAGTCTCATCATGGCAGCCGCTAGCCCATTCAACTGCCAAGTGGTTCCCAGTATCTGGGATCAAACCCCGAGTTTGGCCAAAATACCAATAACTATCTATGCAGATGATGGTATATAAATAAATATAAATTTAGATATTTAGATACTGTCAGAAATGTGTATCTGGTATTCAATGTTATATACCACATTCCTACGGATTCTCAGTTCTTTAGTGAGGATTCCATTTAATCAATAGTATCCTTTTAATGCAAAATAAACTATGAATTTTAATCAATCTGTGTCCTGTGATTATTGGGTCTAATTTTATGCTAGACTGATTCATGAGCTACTCATCCAACCATGACATTGACCACATTCCTCTGGTGTTCCAAGGGACAGGCAATAATTTTGTAGGCTCTCCAGCCCTTTGTAAGTGGCATAACTGGGATTCAAACTCAGGGCCTAGGGGTCCAGCTTGGCCTATGGCTTTGCTGACAGCCCAACAGCCTTCAGCAATGCCAGGTGAACTACAGGTTGCAGCCATGTCACTTGGTCATGGGAATGGTCACCATGAAAGGAAAGGAAACCCGAGAAACTACTGACCATCCGCAGTTCACAGCTTTTTTTCGATGCCATTTTCATTTGATTTCTTGTCAGCCCCCGAGGCCTAGGATCCCAGAATGGGCTGTGGGTCCAAGGTTGCACCATCCCAGCCTAGGGTGATGTTAGCTGAAGCAGAGTTTCCACGAACTGAGTTCAAGCCCTGTGATTGGCAAGTAAATAAATAAATGAATGAATGAATGAATAATTAGAACCTAAAAATATTGAAAGGACTAATGAAGCTCCCTGGCTTGGAATTTGTGCCCTTTTTTTTTTTTTGCTAGGCCTAAAGTTTGAACTCGGAGTCTGAGTAAATCTGGTGTACTGTGGGGAAATGGGAAGTTTACCCTCCTGGAAGATAAGAAATTCAGGACAATTTCCTAGGCCTGAATTCTAGCCCCAATCCTGGAGAACATAACATTTATAGTAATTTTTAGTATATGATTTATACTAACATCCATATGTTCAGTCCATATCATGTTTGTTGGAGTGTTTAATTATATTTTAGTATTTATTTATGTATTTACCAATTATTTTATTGATCCTGAGTACACCTATAATATTCATTACATTTATTCCAATCTATTCCATAGCATGTAGCTTTGTAGACATACTATATACATCATACCTGACACCCAGCATTTGCATAGAAAAGGAAAATAGGTGTCACATTTGGAATCTTACTGCAAGATGAAATTTTTGGCAATGCTGGGACCTGAACTGAGGGCCAAGGAGGCTCAATTCATGAATGGGTGAGTGTCAGCACAGCAGCCTCTAAGCCTCTAGCCCATTAAGCTGCCAAGTGGATCCCAGGACCTGGGATGGAGCCACAGGTTTGGCCAAAACAGCAATACCTTTCTATGCAGACAGTGGTATACAGATAAATATATATTTAGGTATTTAAATACTGCCAGTGATGTCTATCTGGTATTAAATGACATATATTGTGTTCCTACGGATTCTCAGGTCTTTAGTGAGGACTCCATTTAATGAATAGTATTCTTTTAATGCATAATAAACTATGAATTAAAATCATTTGTGTCCTGTGATTATTAAGTCTAATTTTATGCTAGACTGATTGATGAACTACTCATCCAATGATAACATTGATCACATTCCTCTGGTGTTCCTAGGGACAGACAATAGTTTCTTAGGCTCTCCAGCCCTTTATACTGGCATGACCGGGATACAAACTTAGGGCCTAGGTGTCCAGGTTGGCCTATGACTTCGCTACCAGCCTGCCAGCCTTCAGCAATGCTAGGTGACCTACAGGTTGCAGCCTTGTCATTTGGATCCAGGATGGTCACCATGCAATTAAGGAAAACCAAGAAACCGCTATCCATCCACAGTTTGTGATGTTTTTTCAGTGCCGTTTTCATTTTGTTTTCCTGTCAGCCCCGGAGGCCTGGGATCCCAGGATGGGCTATGGGTCCAGAGACTGCACCATCCCAGCCTAGGGTGATATTAGCTGAGGCAGAGTTGCCACGACCTGAGTTCAATCCCCGTGCATGGCAATAAGGAAATAAATAATAAATAAAAATAATTTTAAAATATTAAAAATAGTCGGGCACCAAAGGCTCATGCCTGTTATCTTAGCTATTTAGGAGGCAGAGATCTGAAAATTACGGTTCAAAGCCAGCCCGAGCAGGAAAGTCTTTGAGATTCTTATCTCCACTAAACCACTAGAAAACGAGAAGTAGCGAAGTAGTGCTGTGTTTCAAGTGGTAGGGTGCTCGCCTTGAGCTGAAGAGCCCAAGGACAGCTCCCAAGGCCAGAGTTCAAATCCCACGACCAATATATATATATATATATATATATATATATATATATATATATATATATATATATATATATATATTACTAATGAAGCTCTGTGGCTTGGAATTTGTGCCTCTTTTTTTTTTTTTTTTTTCTGCCAGACCTGGGAATTGGATTCGGAGACTGGGTAACTCCAATGCACTGTTGTGGACAGAGAAACACCTGCTTTGAAGACAAGCAATTCAGGCCTGCTCCCTAGGCCTGAATTCAGTCTCCATCCCTGTTAATATAATATTCATCCACATTTGAAATAATGATTAATATCTACATACTTCTGTTTATTGCATATTACTTTGAGCGTATTTATTTTATTTTTTGTATTCTTCATTCATTCATTATATTATTGACTATTATTATACTTATGTATTAAATTGATTATATCTTCTGAGAAATATACAGATTTGCATATGCATTATATATCTTACTTCAGACCCAGGACATTCACAGAAATACTATAGTAGATCATCCCATGCATAGAAAAACAGAATGAATGCACCAGCCAAAATCTAATTTATCACTAGGAACCCCAGTGGCTCACATCTGTAATCCCAGCTAATCAGAGGTGAGAAGTGGAAGATTAAGTTTCAAAGCCAATCCAAGCAGAAAACCCTGAGAGATTTCATCTCCAATTAACTGGCCAAAATTCAGGCTACAGGGATGGCTGAATTGGTAGAAAATCAGCTATGAAAAACCAAGCCAAGATAGAGCAAGCTGAGTTCAAGTTCAGGGAGAGGGGGTTTGGGGCATAAAGGGGAGAGAAGGCCTCCAAAAACAGAGAACAAACAATAGTACACAAATCCCACCTAATTTAGGGTACTAACCAAAGTGAAAAAAAAATCAAGCTTGTGCAGTTGTATAACTTTACATGAGCACATATGTTCTTAGGTACATTTCAAAGCTATGTTTTTAGTAATATATATGTATATATATTAATAATGTATATATTATGCATATATATTAATAATGTATATATATATATGAATAAACTAAGAAACCAGCCAATGAATAAATACTTCTGAATTAGTGCCTTAACCATGGCATTTTAAATTATTTGTACTAAAAGTATATTCCAAGTTTCTTTCTTCAGGATCAATCTTTAAGATGTTTGTTCATGTGCCAGGCGTTGGAGGCCCATGCCTATGATCCTAGTTACTCAGGAGGCAGAGATCTGAGGATGGTGGTTCAAGGCCTGCTCTGGCAGGAAAGGCCGTTAAACTGGAATTGGCACTGTGGCTCAAGCGGTAGAGTGCACACCTTGATCTGAAGAGCACAGGGATAACATCCAAGCCCAGAGTTCAAGCCCCACCACCAAAGAAGTTTGTTCATACAAAATTCTAACATTCTAAGCTTTAGGAAACTTTTCTTCCAGGGTCTTATGCTCTTTAGGCAACTACTCCACTGCTGGGCTACATCCCAGTCCCAATGTTTTTGTTTTTAATTTTACAATCCAGCTTATTCCCAAAATGCTTACAAGTACCTACTCTCCTCACAGAAGTGAGTTTTTATTTACAAACCCAACCTTTTTGATATGAGGACACCCCTAGTGTATTTCTTGGTAGGCACTGAGGAAAACTCACACAACACAATTGCAGACAGTTTATAATTAAACCACTTTTTTGAAAAACTCTCATGTTTTAAAATCAAAATGTATCAAATAAAGGCAAAGTGAACTTTAAAAAAATATTAAAAATGCTAATGAAGCTCCCTGGCTTGGAATGTGTGACATTTTTTGTCTACAAGGCCTGGGATTTGAACTTGGGGTCTGGGTAACTCTGTTGCACTGTGGAGGAAAGGGGAATCTCACTGTGCTTGAAGACCAGAAAGTCAGGCCTGTTCCCTAGGCCTGAATTCAGGCCCCAGCCATGGAAAACGTACTCCTTATATACATTTTAAAGATAGGATTGAACTTCCATACAGATGTTCATTCTATATTATGTTTGATGGGGTTATTCATTGTATTTTTTGTTTTATTCATTTATTTACCATTTATTTTATTGACTGTGATGATACCTAACCATGTATTACATCCTATCACATAGCATCTAGATTTGTAGACACCCAGCACTCTCACAGAAAAGAAAAACAGATGTCACACTTGGCTTCTAACTCCAGGATGAAATTTTTGTCAGGAGCTGAGATCGAGCCTCAGGGGTGACCAAAATAGCCGTAGATGGATAGGCAGGTGGTAGTATACTAATAAATGTGTATTAGTACAGAGTGCCATAGCCATGTATCTAGTAAATTCCTACCAAGTCTTTGGTATTTGTTATGCCTCAATTGAAGGAATATTATTCTTTTTTTGCCTAATTAACCATTAATTAAATTCACCATGCGTCCTAGGATTATTGAGTCTAATTTGAGACTAGACTGCTGCACGGACTATTCATTCAATCATGACTTGGATACCATTCCATCTGAACTTCTATAAATGGGCAGGAGTCTCTTGGGATCTTTTGCCATTGGTAGGTGTCAGGACTTGGATTTGAACTCAGACACGCTGTTGTGTGGTTGGCATATGGCTTTTATGTCAGCCAGCCTTCAGCAATGACAGATCACCTGTGTTTTGCAGCCATGTCATTCAGACCTATGATGAACACCATGCAAGGAACCAAAGCCAAGAAACCGCCTACCATGTGTGGCTCGTGGCTTTCTTTTGGTGCCATTTTCATTTTGTTTTCCTGTCAGACCTTGGGACTTAGGATTCCAGGATTGGCTTTGGTTCTGAGGGCTGCACCCCAGCATAGTGTGATGGAAGCTTATGCAGAGCTGCCACGATCTGAGTTCAAGCCACATGCATAGCCAAAAAAAAAAGAAAGAAAAGAAAAGAAAAGAAGGAAGAAAAAAACTTAAGACAACTAAAAAAAGTAAAAGAAAAACAAAAAACAATTACATAACTCCCTGGTTTGCAGTTTGTGGTATTTTTTCTGCCAGGCCTGAAATTTGAACTCAACGTCTGGGTAAATATGCAGCACTGTGGGGGAAGGGGAATCTCACCATGCTTGAAGACAGAAAGTCAGGCCTGTGCCCTAGGCCTGAATTCAAGCCTCAGTCCTGGAACACATAATCCTTATATATATTTTAAAGATAGGATTTATACTTCCATACAGATATTCAGTCCATATCATGTTTGATGTCATTATTCATTTTATTTCTTGTTTTATTCATTTATTTACCATACATTTTATTGACTCTGATGACACCTATGCCATTTATTACATTGTTTACATTCTATCACATAGCTTCTAGATTTGCAGATGTGGTCTCCATCATGGCTGACACCAAGGAATCTCCCAGAAAAGGAAAACATGTGTCACACTCAGCTTCTTACTCCAATATTAAATTTTTGGCAGTTCTGGGATCTGAAGTCAGGGCCTAGCAGGCCCAATTCATGAATGGGTGAGTGTGAGCACGGCAGCCTCTAGAAAATGAAGCTGTCAGGTAGTTCCCACATACTGAGATCGAGTCCCAGGTTGGCCAAAACAGAGATACATGGATATCCAGACGGTGGTACACAAATAAATATATATTGATAAAGAGTGCCAGAGCTGTCTATCTATGACTGAATGACCTCTACTACATTCTGACCAACTCTTAGGTATTTATTAACTGCCATTGAAGGAATATTATTCTTTCCATGCTTAATAAACTATTAATTAAGATCAATCTGGGGCTGGGAAGGTGGCTCATTGGTAGAGCACTCGCCTTGCATGCATGAGGCCTGAGTTTGATTCCTCATCACCACATAAGCAGAAAAAAGAAAAAAAGCAGGAAGTGGTGCTGTGGCTCAAGTGGTAGAGTGCTAGCCTTGAGCTGAAGAGCTGAAGGACATGCCTAGGCCCAGATTTTAGGCTCCATGACTGGACACCTCCCCCCAAAGAAAATGATCCATCAGTATCCTAGGATTATTGCATCCAATTTTAGACTTGACTGATGCACAAACTACTCTTTCAATCGAGTCTCTTGTGATCTCCTGCCATTGGTAGGTGTCGGGACCGGGATTTGAAGATGAGGCTATGTTCACAGGTCGGACTATACCTTTCCTGATAGTCCACAAGCCTTTAGCAATAGCAGGTCAGATACACTTTGCAACACAGTCGTTGCAGACCCAGGATTGTCATCGTGCAAAGAAAAAAAATGTAAAACCCCCAGCCCTCTGCAGCTTGCGACTTTTTGTGCTGTCCCACTTTTTTTTCATCCTGCAAGCCCTCTGGGCCTAGGATCCCAGGATCGACTATGGGTCTGGAAGCTGCACCCCAGCCTAGGGTGATTAAAGCTGAGACAGTGTTTCCATGACCCGAGTTCAAGCCCCATGACTGGCAAAAATAAAAAGAATAAATACACATAATTAAATATTTAACTAAATAATAAATCTCCCTGGTTTGAAATATCTGCTAGTTTTCTTTCCTAGCCTGGGATTTGAACTCAGGGTCTTGGTATATCTGTAGCAATGTGACAGAAGGTTCAGAGTTGCCAATACTTGAGTTCAAACCCCATGCCAAACTAAAAATAAAAAAAAAATTAAGTCACTGACCTTGGCAGGGGGAGCAGTTGTGGAGATTGGAGGGAAGGGATGGTAGGCGGAAAACAAAGGAGGAGGCAACAATGCTCAATAGGAAATGTACTCGTTACCTTGTTCATGTAACTGTAACTCTCAGTACAACATTTTTACAATTAAAAACGTGCAAACAAAAAAAGAAACAATGTAATGCTCAGAGAAGCATTTGGGGTAAGGGAAGGATGTCTAAATAGCTGTACAAAATTCTATACTGCTTTGCTTTTAATGCTCAGTATGGAACTGAATAAACATAACTGCTTCCATTAAAAAAATCAAGTCGCTGCCTGGGAACTGGGCCAGTATTTCTGCCATTGGTGGGATTTGATTGCATAGCCCAGTAACTCTTTTGCAACAAGGGTGAAGGTGAAGCTCACTGTACTTGAGGAAATGAAATTCAGGCTACAGTTCCCAGGAACTAAATGAAGGCCCTGCAATAGAAAAAAATATTTCCATGCATGTGTAATATATGATATATACTTACATGTGTATGTTTATTACCTATTATTATTTTCATTATTGATTTTGTATTTATTATTTGATTCATTTATTGTTTATTGTATTTAGTGTTATTATACACATATTTTTACATGTTGTAATGTATTATAAAAATATACAAAATAAATTAGGACATTGACTCATTTTTCATTAATACTATATTAAGTGTTGAAACATAATACATAATTAAATGGAGGTATTTGTCACAGTCTTAACATGTTTAGAATCTCTTCCCAGTATGAGCCTTGTCTTATTTATCTATGGACATCTTCCTATAGGGATTTCTTTACATGATTTATACTCAGAAGCCTTTTCTTGAGGATAGGCAAATTGAGGGATAAAATTGCAAGGGTGGGGTTAAAATGTGGCTTACTGGTAAAGAGCTCGCTCAGCATGCATGAATGCCAAGGATTGACTTCTCAGAGCCACATACTCAGAAAAAGCCAGAAGCTGTGGAGTGGCTCAAGTGGTACAGCACTAGGCTTGAGAAAAAGAAGCTCAGAGACAGTACCCAGGCCCTAAGTTCAAGCCCCAGGACTGTCAAAAACAATAGGCCAGATGCCGGTGGCTCACTCCTGGAAACCTAGCTTCTCAGGAGGCTGAGATTTGAACACCACAGTTCAAAGACAGCCTATGCAAGGAAAGCCTGTTAGACTTTTATCTCCAATGAACCACCAAAAGACCTCACATGGCGCTGTGCCTCAAGTGTTAGAGTGTTCACCTTGAACTGAAGGGCTCAGGGACAGTGCCCAGGCTTGATACAAGACACACAACTGGAAAAAAAAGTGAGGATTAATGAAAATACTTTTCCTATTTGCTAATTATGAGAACATTCTGTGGAAAATGAACACAAATGCGCACCAGAATTAGAGTCAGAGCACAAGGTTCAATTGTCCACATCCATATACCCAGCCTCTCTGACTCTAGCATTATAACTTTATGTCCTACAGGTCTGAAAGGTCCAATGTTGAAGGGATTAATATGATCTCCAAGCCCTTTGTGATAAGCAGTTGACTTGTATTGTCAATTTCATTACAGTTCTGAAGGTAGCAGAACACCAGTAGCTCATGCCCATCACCCTAGCACAGGAGGCTGAGGTCTCAGTATCACAGGCTGAAGCCAGCCAGGGCAGGAACGTCTATGACACTCTGACTTCTACTTCCGAAAGGTCAGATGTTCAAGAACTTACTGTGTTTCACTTGGTGATGAGAAGTTACTCGCACTCTAAATGTTCTTAGAATTCTTGAGCTATAGAAGCAGGAAAGAAACATCATTGACCCATCCTGGGTTCAATTGAAGTTCTCAGGATCCAAGCCTTAATCCTGTTGGCAGGAAAAACTCCAATGAAACACTATATTTGAAGGACAGAAAACAGTTTCAAAAGCCGGGCTAGGTGAAGAGACCTAGGCCTGCAGGATTAGGAGGCAGAATGTACACACTCAACAGGGAAGTGAGCTGCAAAACCACTTCATTCATTCCAGGCACAGCCATAAATGGTGGGGGGGAACCTGAAATATTTGTTAGACTTACACCAGGGTCAGGCTTTTCTCAGCCTCTTCAAACAATGACTAATTAACCTTCCTCCCTCAGGTGAACCGAGCTTCAAGCTATCATTAAGTTCATAATAGTGAGCCAGTTTAGTGGGGGAGAGGGCAGGAACAGAGTAGAAAAAACTATGCTCTCTGGTCTTAGGGAGTGGATTTTCGTCTCTCCATCTGTCAGATTTGAAGGCCCTTCTTCTACCTCTTCCAGTCCATTCTCCTTCCTTCATTCTGCACATCATTAAAGCAAATCCCCAGGCCAAGGAGAGGCAGGGCCCTTTCTCTACTGTCTCCAAGCACCTGAGTTAGAACCTGGCTGTGCCCTCTTGGCTCTGGGGCCTTTGGCTGCCAGAGAAGTGGGACAGAGACAGTCTTCTTGCTCTGTGGTTGTGTGAAGGCGATGCTGGTGTCCTGGCACACTGTAGAAGGCCTCATGACACCATTGTTTCCTTCTTTCCTTCTAATGAAAAAGACCAGATTCATTTATCATCTATCTATCTATCTATCTATCTATCTATCTATCTATCTATCTATCTATCTATCTATCTATCTATCTATCTATCTATCTATCAATCTATCTATCTATCTATCATCTATCTATGTAGCTATGTATGTATGTATGTATGCATCTATCTATCTATCTATCTATCTATCTATCTATCTATCTATCTATCTATCTATCTATCTATCTATCATCAATCTACCTACCTACCTACCTACCAAGACAGCTAGGTATCATTTTGCCAGTTCTTGGGTTGAACTCAAGGCCTGGACACTGTCTATAGCACTCTACTACTTGAGTCACAGCATCAATTCTGGCTTTTTCTGTGTATGTGCTATTGAGAAATAAAACCCAGGGCTTCTTGCATGCTAGGCACTCTCTCAGTAATCCACATTCCCAGTCCCCTCATCTTTTCTTAATGGTAGTTTTTACTTAAGCATGCTTCCATTTCACGTTTAATTTTACGTTAAATTTTCTGAATACCGGTTACTACTATGAAACCTGATCTTCTCTTTCCCTGCCTCATTTGTGGCCATTCCTGCATTGGCCTCATAATAAAATGTAAATAAAGGCTGCTAAAAGCTTAATTGTGCATCATATAAAGACACAGGCCAGGAACCCTAGAAGAGAAAATCGATGGGCCTGAAGTGAAGAGAATGATGTAGCATGCACAATGAACATATCTGAAAAATCAATCAGTAAATAAAAGCAGAAGCATTACATGTGCTCTGTTTGCATTCAGGGAGGTAATTTACATACATAAGTAGGTAGGGCACTGATTCATAAACTTGGCCTCCTCTTTTTGAATTTTCTTTTTGGCCATCCCAGGGCTTCAACTCGGGGCACGATGCATTCCTGAGCTGTTTTGCTCAAGGCTGAGGCTCTACAACTGCCACAGCTCCAGACATCTGGTTGTTAATTGGACATAAGCACCTCCCAGGCTTTCCTGCTTGGTCTGGACTGTATCTCTCACTCAGCTTGTTCTCT
Source organism: Dipodomys spectabilis (assembly GCF_019054845.1). NCBI lineage: Eukaryota > Metazoa > Chordata > Mammalia > Rodentia > Heteromyidae > Dipodomys > Dipodomys spectabilis. The sequence continues at coordinate 1,095,475 of NW_024871053.1, forward strand.
TAAAACTGGAGCTCTACCCTCTGGGCCACTGCTCCACTTCTGGTTTTCTGGTGGTTTATTGGAGATAAGAGTCTCACAGACTTTCCTGGTCGGGCTGGCTTTGGAGGTTTGGAGACACAAAACACTCATAATTATTAGATAATTTTATAGGCAAAAGGAGCAATGCAGACAGTATGAGGATTGCTCCAGCTTCGGTTCTCTCATCCTGAGACAGTAAATTCACTTCAGCTCAATGCCAAGTGACAGAACTGGCATGTCCTGTAGACATATGCTCCCAAATCCTGTGACACTCATTTCTCAATTTTGGCTTCAAATCTGTGACCAGAGAAGATAAGGAGAGAAAATCCTTCTCAGAGAAAGCAGCTATAAAGAATATTGGGGTAGTTTACTTATAAATTCAAACTATTGGAATGATCCTGTTAAGAAGTCAGATTGTCCAGATTAAAAAAAATGAAGAAGAAAAGTAAGGCAGGTGTCAGTGTAATCCCAGCTTCTTAGGAGTCTGAGATGTAAAGAATCTTAGTTTGAATCCAGCCATCATAGGAAAAGACATGTCATTTTTATTTCTAAGAGATCCCAGAAGAACCCAGAAGTGAGGCTGTGACTCAAGGTTAATGCACTACCCTTGAGTAAATGGAGCTCAGGGGACAACATCTAGGCTCAATGTTCAACCCCTGGACCTGCCCACCCCCAGTAGAGCCTATACCTCCATGTCTTTGTGTATGTATGGATGTATTCCTATAGGCAAAGCTCCAGAGTAGATATGATAAATGGCACCAAGCTAGGAAATTTGTTTTCAATACAATGATTTCATAACACAGAGACTACTTTTATGTCAATGTGTGTTCCAGGGCTCCGTTCACTGTTCCCAGTGTAGCCTGAGGGTTTCTCTGCATCCCACGCCTGCTGGAAGAAGTCTCTCTCATTGTCTGTACAGGCAGACAAAAGGCCTCAGTGCTGTACAGCTTTGTAACAACAACTCCATCTGGGCCAATTAGTGAGGATGAGTATGGGTGGGGTCTGAAGGCCAGGAGATAAAGGCCTCTTTGTACTCCAACCTATCTCTCTTCCCAGTGCTCTGTTTTGACAGGAAGCCTTCATTTGTGCCACCTCGCGTGGCAGGCCAAGTTCCCTGCACTTATCCTACTTTTGTGAGACTATATTCCGGTGCTCAGATACAGTGCTCAATATAATTCAGAAGTCCTTCTGGCAGACAACTAGGGCACTGAACCTAATGAAATGTTTCATTGCCGGCGATGATGGGCCTATGATACCTCTCCTTGGTTTTCTGGAAGCTTGAGAAATCCAAGCACATGTCTGATATCACAAAGCTTACTGTCAGCTAGGGCTGGTGAAGATCATCAGGCTCTGAAATCTTTGACCTCTCCTAATTGGGCCTTGGGTGGCTAGGTTTGGGGGTTAAACACAGGGCCTGGGTGCTGACCATAATTTCAGTGGAGAAGTCCAGTGCTTTACCTTTTTGTGTCACAGCTTCACTTCTGGTCTATGTGTGTGTGTCTGTGTGTGTCTGTGTGTCTGTGTGTCTGTGTGTGTATGTCCATGTGTGCCCACACATACAGTTGTGGAGCTTGAACTCAGCACTGCACCTAATTTCTCTTGTACAAGGATAACCTTCTCTCACTTGAGCCACAGAACGACTTCATGCTTTTTCTAGTGATGTGGTCCTGAGTAATCAAGCCTAGGGTTTCATATATGAAAAGCACTCTACCCCTAAGGCACATTCCCATCCCTGTACTTCAGGTTTGTTAGATTGTTTCTGGTTTTTGTTTTTTGTTGTTTTTCTGATGTTTTCGGTTGTAGGAGTTGAAGTCTGGGTCTGGGTGCTGTACCTGAGCTCTTCAGCTCAAGTCTTTTGCTCTATCACTTGAGCCACAGCTCCACTTCAGGTTTTCTGGTGGTCCATTGGAGCTAAGTGTTTCAGGGACATTCCTGCCCAGGCTAGCTTTGAACCAGGATCCTTAGTTCTCATCCTCCTGAGAACCTAGGATGATAGTCATGAGCCACAAGCACCAAGCTTCCACTTAATGTTCCTTAGTGGTGAATTGGAGATAATAGTCTCATGGGACTTTTTGTGTCTGGGATAGTTTAGAACCCAGATCCTCAGATCTCAGCTTGCTGAGAAGGCAGGATGACAGACCTCAGCTATCGACCCCTAGGCCATGGCACTCTGCTGCAAGGGGATCCTTGTCTCCACGTGGTGGAGTTCTAGCCTTGAGCCCAAGAGGTAAGGCTCAGAATCTAGGTCCTGAGATCAAGGTTCATGACTGAGAAAAAAAACAAAGCAAAACAATGGTCTGTAGGAGACAACTCACTAGTCTTCAGTAATACTTAAGTTTGTCCCTTCCATGGAGATATATCTGAGCCTCAATATTCTTATCTGCGTAAGCATTTCAGTTGTGGAGCTCTTACAAGGACCAGATGAAAGAATGCACCCTGTGAAGGACACAGCACATGACACTGTTTGAAGGACTCAACACACAGCATCATGTAAAAGACTCAGCACCCAGAACCCAATGCAGGACTCACCACACTGCAACTTGTGAAGGACTCAACACATAGCACCATGTGCTGTACTCAGCACAGAGCACCCTATGAAGGACTCAACACATAGCTCCATTCCACAAGCTGTCATCAGAATCACCATGCTTTCTTCAGTATCACCATTCTTTGAGGAACATTTCACAAACCACACGAGTTCACATCTAATGGTTTAGTGGGGTGTTTTTTTCAGGGGGAGGTTACCCAAGGGGCTTGAACTCAAATATAGGGATACTGTTCTAATAACATTTGCTCAAGGGTACAGCTCTACCACTTGGAACCACATTTTGAAGAGTCTCACAGACTTCCTGCCAGGGCTGGGTTTTAAAGCCCACGAGCAGCTAGAATGACTGAGGTAAGCCAGCAGTGTCTGGTTCGGTGGAGCTGGTTGCAGTGATTTACATCTGGGTAAGTCAGGTTAGGTGGCAGCTGTCAGCACCAGAATCCTAGCTTGCTCTGTGATGAGGTATTTGAAGTCTTGACCTTCTATAGTTGCACTTAAAACAGTCTACCTTTTTTGGCGGCAGTCCTGGGCCTTTAGTAAGGGCTTATACACTCTCCCCAAGCGTTTGTGCTCCAGGCTAGTACACAATTGATTGAAAGAAAGGAGAACTTCCGATTTTTCTTTTTATGTGGTACTGAGGAATGGAAGCCAGGGCTTCCTGCTTACTAGGCGAACACTCAACCACCGAGTCCCAGGAGTGTATGAGGTATAAATAGAGATTGGTGTATATAAATATTATATATACAAAAAGAGAGATGTGGTCTGGGAATGTGGCTCAGTGATAGAGCACTTGCCTTGCAAGCATGAGGCCCTGAGTTTGATTCCTCAGCACCACAGAAGCAGAAAAAAAAGCTGGAAGTGGTGCTATGGCTCAAGTGGTAGAGTGCTAGCCTTGAGATGAAGAGCTGAGGGACAGCGCCCAGGCCCAGACTTCAGGCCCACGACTCAAACCCCCCAAAAAAATAAAGAGAGAGAGATGTATGCATATTATTAAATTATAGCTAATAGTACTACCAATTACTAGGTATTAAATGATGTCTCCATTTAATGATGTATCTCAGTTGGACAATTAATAAAACATTAATTATTACTCAATATACTCTTATTGTTTAACATATATGTACATACATCCATACATATAATTACATATTTTATACAATGAGATGTCTATTTATAATTAATTTATGCATCATTTGTTTCTACCAATTATTAGGTATTTAACTATGTCTCCATTTACTTTTCATTCTGTTAATTCTTAATAATATATTAATTAAACTTAATCCACGTCCTATAATTATTTTGTCTAATATTATCCTAGAATGATTCACTACTAACTCAATCTGTTTTTCATTTATTGTAGTGACAATTCTTCCACCTATGACATTTTTACCTTTATGACATCCTATTACATAGCATATAGATTTGCATACGAATTATACATCCTACCGGACACCGAGCAATTTCATAGGAAAGGAAAATATGTGTCACTCTCAGCTTCTTAGTCCAAGATTGAATTTTTGGCAGGGCTGGGATCTAAACTCAGGGCCTAGAAGGCTCAGTTCATGAATGGGTGACTGTCAGCACAGCAGCCTCTAGCCAATTCAGCTGCCAGGCAGTTCCCAGGCCATAAGACTGAGCCCCCTGTGTTGACCCCATATTGCGCTTAGTGTAGTTATGCATTTTATTTGTTGTTTTATTCATTTATTTACCATTTATTTTATTGACTGGTGTTACACATAGAATATTTATTACATTTATTACATGGGATATAGGTTTTCCTATGTATGAAACTTCACACCTGACACCCAGATGCTCACAGAAAAGGAAAACTTGTGTCACCAGTGCTTCTTACTCCATGATTCAATGTTTGTGAGTGCTGGCATCTGAACTCAAAGCCTACAAGGCTCAATTCATGAATGGGTGAGTGTCAGCACGGCCAGCCTGGGCCATATGGAGCTAACAAGCAGTTCCCAGCACCTGAGATCGAGCCCCAGGGGTTAACAAAATAAGATAGATTGACATGCGAATGGTAGTACACAAATAAATATAGATCTTTATAGAGTGCCAGAGATGTTTATACATTCTTCAGTTATATAGACTACATTTTTAACAATTCTTGGGTATTTATTATGCCCCCATGTAATTAATATTATTGTGTACATCCTTAATGAATTATTAATTTAATCAACCACTGTCACAAAACTATTGCATCCATGTAATTAATTGTATTCTTTTAATGTGTCAAAATATTCATTAAAATCCATCAGCCTCCTAAAATCACTAATTTTATAGTAGTATCATTCAGGAACAACTAATTTAATCTTGACATTCATAATCTTCCATCAGTACTCCTATGAATAGGAATGAGACTCTTAGGATCTCCCACCATTGGTAGGGGTCAGGACTGGGTCTCGACCACAGGGCCTATGTTGCCGTGTTGACCTGTGGCTTGCCTGGTAGCCCACCAGCCTTCAGCAATGTCAGGTTACAAAACTTTTCAGCAATGTCATTCAGACCTAAGATGGTCACCTTGCAAAAAAACCAAATTTAAAACAGACAGCCATGTGCAAGTTTCCAGATTTTTATCTGTGTCGCTTTATTTATATTTTTCCTGTAAATCTTTGGGGCCCAGGAACCCAGGTTCGGCTGTGGGTCCAGTGGTTGCACCCCAGCCTAGAGCGATCGAAGCTGAGGCAGAGTTGCAACAACCTGAGTTCAAGACCTGTGCTTGACAAACTAAAAATAAAAAAATAAATAAATTCATTAAAAATATTTTAAAAATTATGAGGCTCCTTGGCTTGGAATTCATGCCATTTTTTCTGCCAGGCCTGGGAATTGAATTCAGAGTCTGGGTAAATCTGCAACATTGTCGGGGAAGGGGAAGCTCACCATGCTGGAAGACAAGAAAGTCAGGCCTGTTCCCAGGGCCTGAATTCAAGTCTTAACACTCAAAAAATAATATTCATATACATTTTAAATACATGATTTATATTTGCATACATATGTTTAGTTATATTGCAGTTAGTGTAGTTATTCATTTTATTTTATTTTTATGTATTTCTTATGTATTTTAGTGAGTATGATTACACATATAACATTTTTTACATCCTATTACATAGGACATAAATTTGCCTATGTATTAAACATCATTCCTGAGATGCAGGAATTTTGACACCCATAAGGAAAACAAGTGGGACAATTGGCTTCTTCCACCAGGATTAAGTTTTTGACAGTTCTGTGATTTGAACTCTGGCCCTAGAAGGCCAACTTCATGAATGGGACAATGTTAGCACAACAGTCTGATGCAAATGAAGTTGTTGGGCAAATTTGAGGACCTGAGATCAAGCCCTAGGAGTGGCCAATATATAAAATGATAGATATATAGATTGCAGTGTATGTATTTACATATGAATATGCATCTATAAATAAATGTATACAGACAGAGACAGACATTTATGTAGATTCTAGTGTATAACTCTATATAAAGTGATGTCTATATCTTATTTTTATATATTATATTACTACCAATTATATATTCTATTACTACCAATTATTTGGTCTAAAATTATGCCTCCACTAATTAATCACGGTAGAAGACTTAGTAAGTTATTAATTAAATTAATCAATGACATATATTTATGCATACAATATTATACTAGAAAGACGAGCTAAATAGTAATTCAATTTGTACATGTCAAACATTCTATTAATGTTCCTATAGATAGGAACGAGTTTCCTAGGATCTTCAGCTGTGTGTAGGTGGCATTCCGAGGATCGAACTCACAGCCTAGGTATCTGGGTGGGGTTCAGGCTTCACCAACAACCCGTGAGCCTTTGGCCATGGAAGGTCACATACAATTTTCAAGCCGAGTCATTGAGACCCATCGTGGTCACAGTGCAAAGGAAACAAAAGTAAAACGGTTGTGTAAAACTTATTTGTTTTTTCCTCCTCCATTTTTTTTGGTTGATGTATTTTTGCCAGTGCTGGGAGTTGAACTGGGGTCCTAGGATGGCTGGATCATCTGTGGCTGTAAATGCTGCAAACCAGCCTAGGGTAATCATGGGTTAAGACACAATACGGTGCTTCCTTGAGAAAAAGGAACTCAGGGACAGTGCCGAGGGTCACAGTTCAAGCCTCAGGACCTGCCTCAAAAATAGAGCCAGTAACTCCATGTGTCTGTGTATGTATGCATGTATTTCTATCACTGAACATCTAGAGTTGCTATGAAAAAAGGTTTGAATAGAATGATTTCATAGCACAGAGAGTGCTTTCAAGACAGTGCATGTTCTGGGGCTCCCCTCACTGTTCCCAGAGTAGCCTGAGGGCTTCTGTGCACCCCATGCTGCTGGAGGAAGTCTGCCTCATTGTTGGAACAGGCAGACAAAAGGCCTCACTCTTGAACAGCTATGTAACAAACAATTCATCCGGAGCAATTAGTGAGGATGAGCAATGAGTGAGGATGAGGCAGACTCTGAAGGCCAGGAGGAAAAGGCCTCTTTGTACCCCAAGCTATCTTTCTCCTCAGTGCTCTGTTTTGACAGGAATCCTTCATTTGTACTGCTTTTCGGGGGCTTCCATGGTCCCTGCACTCATCCTGTCTTTGTTAGACTATGTTCCAGTGTTGAAACAAACTACTACAATTAATTCAAGGGTCCTTCTGGCAGAAAACAAGCCAGATAAACCTAATGAAAAGATTCCTAATTGGCAAAGGTGCCTCCCTAGTTTTCTGGATGCTTGCTAAATCTAAGCACTTGTGCAAAATCACAATGCTTTCTGTCATCTAGTACTGGTGAATCTCATCAGGTTTTGAAACCTTTGCCCTCTCTTAGTTGGGCTCTGGGTGTTTCTATTTTGGGGTTGAACACAGGGCCAGGGTGCTGACCATAAGCTGAGAGCAGAATCTCTTTTCTTTACCATTTAGTGTCACAGCTTCACTTATGGTATCTGTGTGTGTGTGTGTGTGTGTGTGTGTGTGTGTGTGTGTGTGTGTGTGTGTGTGTGTGTGTGTGTGTATGTGTGTATGTGCATGTGTGTGCAAAAACCAGTCCTGGAGCTTGAACTCAGTACCTCAGCTCTGTACCTGAGTTTCTCCTGTACAAGCATAGTGCATTACCTCTTGAGCCACAGAACCACTTTAGGCTTTTTTTTCCTAGGGATGTAGTACTGAGGATTCAAACCCAGGGTTTCATACATGCAAAACACTATACCCCTAAGACACATTCCCAGCACTTCACTTCAGGTTTCTTTCTTTCTCTTCTTGTAGTTGGAGGAGTTGAAGTCTGGGACTGGGTGCTCAAGTCTAGCACTCTACGACTTGAGCTACAGCACACCTTCAGGCTTTCTGGTGGTTCACTGGAGATAAGCATCTCAAGGAATCTCCTGCCCAGGCTGGCTTTGGACTGTGATCCTCAGCTCTCAGGATCCTGAGTAGCTAGGATGACAGGCATGAGTCACCGGTGCCCAGCTTCCACTTCAAGTTTCTAAGTGGTGAATAGGAGATAATATTCTCATGGGACCTTTTGTGTCTAGGATAGTTTGGAACCCAGATCCTCAGCTTCATGAGAAGGCAGGATGACAGACCTCAGCTAAAGACACACTTTGCTGCAAGGGGGTACTTAGCTCTGCAGTAGAGTGCTAGCCATGAGCCCAAGAGGAAAGTCAGTGCCTAGACTCTAAGTTGAATGTTCATGATGGAGAAAACTAAACTGCAAGAGACAAGTCACTAGAGTTCAGTACATACATAAATTTGGCCCTGCCTTGGGGACATATCTGAGCTTCAACTTTCTCATCAGCACAATCATCTTACTTGTGGAGCTCTAACAAGGACCAGATGAAAGAATAAACCCCGTGAAGGGCTCATAGCATAGCACCCTGTGAAGGACTCGCACACAGCAACCCGTGAAGGACTCAGCACCCAGCATGCCAGGAAGGGCTCATCACATAGCTGTATCCCACAAGCTGTCATTAGAATTCGGGTGCTTTCATCAGAATCACATTCTTTCAGAAACACATCACAAACCACACAAGTTCACATCTAACGGTTTAGAGGGGTGATTAATGGGGGGGAGGGTTGCCAGTTTGGGGGATTTCACTCATAGGTTGGGGGGTACTGTCCTAAGACCTTTTCCTCAAGGCTAGAAATCTACAACTTTGAGCCACAGCTCAGAGTCTCGCATACTTCCTACCAGGGCTGAGTTTTCAACCCACCATTGTCAGATCTCATCCCCCGAGCACCTAGTGGTGAGCCAGCAACATCTGGCTAAATAGAGTTGGTTTGCAGCGGTTGACCTTTGGCTGTCTGTTTAGATGGCAGCCATGAGCTTCAGTCCCTCGGTTTGCTCTGTTATGAGGTATTTGAAGTCCTGGCCTTCTATCGTTGCAGTCAGAACGTTCTAACTTGTTTTTTTTTTTTTTGGTGCTTGAGTGACAGCACCACTTCTGGCTTTTCTGTGCATGTGATAGTGTGGAAACGAACACAGGGCTTCATACATACTAGGCGAGCACTCTACCACTGAGCCCCAGGAGTGACAAGTGTAGACTTAGATAGGTAGATTGTTTTATATATACATATATATGCATAAAACAAGAGGGAGATATCTGTATATTATTAAATTATATATACCATATTACTACCAATTATCGATAAATTATTTCTTCCTTTAAGTATCATGGTTAAATACATAATAAAGTATTTATTGAATATTAGTCAATGTACTATGATTATTGTGTATAATTTTAATATAATCATAGACTAAATACTAATGTAATTGTTACTTTTACAACATTCCATTCATATGGATGTCTATCGGAATGTGTTTCTTAAGATCTCCTGCCATTTGTAGGTAGTGGTCCCGGGATCCGAATCCCAGACCTAGGTTGCTGGTTTAGGCAGTGACTTCCCTGATAGCCCACCAAACTTCAACTGTGCAAGGTCATGTACACTTTTCGGGTCCTGTCATTTAGACCCAGGATGGTCACAATGCAAAGGAAAAAAAAACATGTAAAACCGTCTTCTGGAACTTCCCAGTTTCAGTTTCATACTTCTCCTTTTTTTCCCCATCGTTTTTTTTTTTTTTTTTTGTCTGTTGTGGGGCCAGAAGTCTGGGTCTGGGCGCTGTCCCTCAAATCTTCAGCTCAAGGCTATTGTTGTACCACTTGAGCCATAGCACCACTTCTGGCTTATTTCTGCTTATGTGGTACTGTGGAATCAAACCCAGGGCCTTATGCATGCAAGGCAAGCACTCTACTATTGAGCCACCTTCCCAGCCCTTCACCTTTTTTTTTTTTTTGCCAGTCCCGAGATTTAAACTTGGGTCCTGGTAGATCAGGATGGGCTGTGGGTTCAGAGGTTGCACCCCAGCCTAGGATGATCAAAGCTGAGGCAGAGTTGCTACCAGCTGAGTTCAAGCCCCGGGCCTGGCCAAAAAAAAATAAGGCCCTGTGTTGGAATTTGCACCATTTTTCTGACAGGCCTGGGATTTGAACTCAGGGTCTGGGTAACTCTGTGGCACTGTGTGGGAAAGGAAGCTCACCATCATTGAAAACAAGAAATTCAGACAAATTTCCAGGGCCGAATTCAAGCCACAGCACTGGAAAAATAATATTCATGTATGAGATCTTTTTACGTACATGGGTTTACCCCATATGACATTTATTACCCTTATTTATTTATTCTTTATTTTATTATTTTTACATATATAATATTTATTTCATTTATTACATCTTATTACATGGATATATTTGCACATGGATTTTACATCATACTGAGACCTAGAACTTTTACAGAGAAGGAAAAAAATATGTCAAAATTGGCTTCTTACTCCACCTATAAACTTTTGGCCATGCTGGGATATGAACTCACAGCCCACAATGCTAAATTTATGAAAGTGTCAGGAAGCTTTCATTTGTGTCACCTCCTGTGGCAGGCCAAGTTCCCTGCACTTATCCTGTCTTTGTTAGATTACGTTCCAGTGTTGAAATAACCTGCTACAATTAATTCATGGGTCTTTCTGTCAGACAATAAGGGAGCTGAAACTAATGAAAAGATTCTTAATTGGCAATGGTGCCTCCCTAGGTTTCTAGAAGCTTGCTAAATCTAAGCACTTGTGCAAAATCCCAAAGTTTCCTGTCATCTAGGACTGGTGAAGAGCATCAGATTTTGAAACTTTTGACCTATCCTTTTTGAGCCCTGGATGGCTAAGTTTTGGGGTTGAACACAAGGCTAGGGGGCTGACCATGAGCTCAGAAAAGAAGTTCATTGCTTTACCACCATTTGGTGTCACAGCTTCACTTCTGGTATCTGTGTGTGTGTGTGTGTGTGTGTGTGTGTGTGTGTGTGTGTGTGTGTGTGTGCATACACATGTCCTGGAACTTGACCTCAGGACCTGAGCATGGTTCCTGAGTTTCTCCTGTACAAGGATAGCACTCTACAACTTGAGCCACAGGGTCACTTTAGGCTTTTTTTCTAGCGATGTGGTACTGAGGATTCAAATCCAGGGATTCATACATGCAAACACTCTAACCCTTCCTCTTTAGGTTTCTTTGTTTCTTTTCTTTTCTTGTAAGTTGGAAGAGTTGAAGTCTAGGCCTGGGTGCTGTCTATCCTGGAGCTCTTCAGCTAAAACCAAACGCTCTACCACTTGAGCTACAGCACCCCTTCAGGTTTTTGGTGGGTCACTGAAGAGAATTGTCCATAACAAGGAATTTCCTGCCCAGGCTGGCTTTGGACCATGATCCTCAGCTCTCAGGCTCCTGAGTAGTTAGGATGACAGGCATTAGTCACTGGTGCCCAGCTTCCATTTCAAGTTTCTAAGTGGTGAATAGGAGATTATAGTCTCATGGGAACTTTTGTATCTGGGATAGTTTGGAACCCACATCCTCACATCTCAGTTTCTTGAGTAGGCAGGGTGACAGACCTCAGCTACAGACACCTAGATCGTAACTCTCTGTTGCAAGGAGCCACGGGGGATGCACTGAAAATTTGGGGGTACTGTTCTAAGATCTTTTGCTCAAGGCTAGAGCTCTACTACTGTGAACCACAGCTCAGAGTTTCACAGATCAGCCCCGGAGTATCTTGGATGACAGTGGTGAGTGAACCAGCAGCTTCTGGTTCTGTGGAGCTGGGTTGCAGTGGTTTGCCTCTGGATAAGTCAGGTAAGATGGCAGCTGCAAGCACCAGACTCCATGCTTGTTCTGTGATGAGGTATTTGTTTTAGTACTATGCTTATATTGTTGCAGTCAGAACATTCTATTTTATTTTAATTTGGTGCCAGTCCTGGGTCTTGGGAAAGGGTCTAGACACAGTCTTGAAGATTTTATGCTCAAAGCGAGTGCTCAACTGCTTAAGTGACAGCACGACTTCTAGATTTTTCTGTGCACAAGGTAGTGAGGAATCGAACCCAGGGCTTTGTACTTAGTAGGCGAGCAATCCACAAATGAGCCCCATGACTGACAAGTGTATGAACACATAAATATGTAGATGGGTAGATAAATAGATTTATATGTATCAAACAAGAGAGAGGTGTCTGTATACTAGGAAATTGCATATAAAATATTACTACCGATTATTGGCATTTAAATTATTCCTTCCTTTTTTAGTAACATGATTGAATAAATAATAAAGTGTTAATTGAAAATTAATCAATGTAGTATAATTGTTGTGTATAATTTCATATAATCATACACTAACTCCTAATTTAATTGTTACTTTTTTTCTTTTATTTTAAATTGTGAAAATACTGTACAGAGGGGATACAATTATATGGGCAAGACAATGAGTACATTTCTTATCAGGCATCGTAGCCTCTTCCTTTTTTGTTTCCCCTTCCTATCCTTTCCCATTCTCTCCCCGCCCTCTACCACCATCACCCCCCCCCGCTACAGTTGTAAAGATCATATTTTGACATAACGACTTTTATATCTTATTGTTGCAATGGGTCCACCTGTATCCCTATTTAAACGATTTTTTTCCATTCCCCTCCACAAATTATACTGACATCAAGTACAGTGAAAGCAGGGGTTATACCGTGGGGGAGCAACAAAGAAATAATCTTATAAATGTGTTAGAAACAATAGCATAAAAAAAAACCATTTGAATACATATCTTAGGGTTCATTTCCCTGAAATCAACTTATCTGACCTTTTCTGCTTGACTCATACATATACTAGTTATTGCAAATAAGGGAAACCATGGGACCTATGTTTCTTTGGATATGGATTACTTCACTTAATATAATTTTTCCAAGTCTTTCCATTTCCTAACAAACGTGGCAATGTCATTCTTTCTGATGGAGGCATAGAATTCCATTGTGTATATATGCCACATTTTCTTGATCCATTCATCTACTGAGGGGCATCGGGGTTGGTTCCATATCTTATCTATGGTAAATAATGCTGCAATAAACATAGTCATGCTGGTAGCTTTAGTGTGGTCTTGTTTGTGAACATTTGGGTAAATGCCCAAAAGTGGAATTGCTGGGTCATAGGGGAGCTCTATGTGGAGTCTTTCGAGGAACCTGAATACTGCTTTCCAAAGTGGTTGAAGAAGTAGCCACATCCCCTCCAGCACCTGTTGTTATTATAGTTCTTGATTATAGCCTTTCTACCTGGGGTGAGGTGTTATCTCATGTTGTTTTGATTTGCATTTCTTTAATGGCTAGGGAGGTTGAGCATTTCTTCATGTGTCTATTGGCCATCCTCTTTCCTCTTCAGAGAAGTTTCTCTTAAAGTCTTTAGCCCACTTATTTATTGGGCAGTTGTTTCTTTGAAGATTTGTTTTTGGAGGATTTAATTTTTTGAGTTCCAGGTATATTTTAGATATGAGACCCTTGTCCATTGTATGGCTAGTGAAGATTTTCTCCCAATCTGTGGACTTTTGATTGATCTTACTAGCTATGTGCTTTGCCATGCAGAAGCTCTGCAATTTCATGCAGTCCCATTTGTCCACCCATTCTTTGATTTGTTGCGTTTCTAGGTCTCTATTAAGAAAATTTCTGCCTTTGCCAAGGAGACCAAGGTTTCTCCTATTACACCCTGTAATGTTTTCAGAGTGTCTGCTTTGATTCTGAGGTCTTTGATCTTTTTGGAGTTGTTCTGGTGCAAGGAGATATATAAGGATCTAGCTTTAGTTTTCTAAAAGTAGTTAACCAATTTTGCCAGCACCATTTACTGAAGAAGCTGTCTTTCTTCCATTATATTTTTTTAGCTCTCTCCTCGAAGATTAGATGGCTATAGGTCTGTAAGTTCATTTCTGCGATTTCAATTCTATTCCATTTGTCCTGAGGTCTGTTCTTGTGCTAGTACCAAGCTGTTTTGATTACTATGGCTTTGTAGTAGAGTTTGAAATTTGGTATTGATATTCCTCTAGCACTGTTCTTCCTGTTGAGGATCGTTTTTGCTATTCGGGGTCTTTTATTGTTGCATATGAATTTTTGGATTGCTTCTTCTATTTCCTTGAAGAATGAGGTTGGAATATTGATAGGTATCGCATTGAATTTATAGATAGCCTTGGGAAGTGTTGCCATTTTCATGATGTTGATCTTTACAATCCAGGAGCGTGGGATTTTTTTTGCCACTTTCTACGTTCTGTTTTGATTTCCTTTCTCAAGTTTTTAAGGTTTTCTTCATAGAGGTCCTTCACTTCTTTGGTTAGTTCCTAGGTATTTTATTTTTTGTGGGGCTATTACGAATGGAGTTGCTTTCCTAATTTCAGCCACACTTTTCTCATTGTTGGCATACAGAAAAGCCAATGATTTTTGAGGGTTAATTTTATACCCTGCTTCTTTGCCAAAGTTTTGAATCAGCTTGAGTAATTTGGGAGTGGAGACTGTGGGATTCTTTAAATACAATATCATGTCATCTGTGAAGAGGGAGAGTTTTACTTCTTCTTTCCCTATTTGGATCCCCTTTATGTTTACATCTTGTCTTATTCCTGTAGAAAGGTAATCTAATACTAGATTCAAAAGAAGTGGAGAGAGTGGACAGCCTTGTCTCGTTACTGAATTAAGAGGAAATGGTTTTAGTTTTTCACCATTATATAGATAGCCTTGGGAAGTGTTGCCATTTTCATGATGTTGATCTTTACAATCCAGGAGCGTGGGATTTTTTTTGCCACTTTCTACGTTCTGTTTTGATTTCCTTTCTCAAGTTTTTAAGGTTTTCTTCATAGAGGTCCTTCACTTCTTTGGTTAATTCCTAGGTATTTTATTTTTTGTGGGGCTATAATGCTGGCTGTTGGTTTGTCATACACAGCCTTTCTTGTATTGAGGAATGTTCCATGGATTCCTAATTTTTCCAAAACCTTCGTCATAAAGGGGTGTTAGATCTTGGCAAATGCTTTTTCTGTATCGATTGAGATAACAATGTGGTTCTTATCCTTGCTCCTGTTGATGTGATGAATTATATTAATTGATTTGCATATATTGAACCAGCTTTGCATCCCAGAAATGAATCCTGTTTGATCGTGGTGTATGATTTTTTGGATGAATTGTTGAAGTCGATTGACCAAAATTTTGCAGAAATATGGTATTTATTACCTTTACTTATTTAGCATTATTACACATATAACATTTCTTTTATCACATCATATCACATAGTATATATGTACTTATGGATTATATATCATACTAAGACCATGGACTTTCCCAGAAAAGGAAAACAATATGCTAATATTGGCTTCTTACTCCATGAATTAATTTTTGGCTATGCTGGGTTTTCAACTCACATCCTAGAATGCCCAATCCATAAATGGGGTCACAATCATAGCAGACCAGCCTATTGCAATCTAAGCTGCCAGGAAGTTCTGAGGACCTGTGATCAAGCCACAGGAGTGCCCGATAATTAGATAGATAGACAGACAGACAGACAGACAGACAGACAGACAGACAGACAACAGACAGATAGATAGATAGATAGATAGATAGATAGATAGATAGATAGATATAGAGCAAGTGTAAATTGATATACATATATATATATATATTTATATATACAAAGAGAGAGAATGTGAGGTAATTAAATTATATATATATATATAAAATTACCAATTATTAGTTATTAAATTATGCCTCCATTTAATGAAATATCACTGTTGAATACTTATAAAGTATTAATTAAAAATTATTCAATATCCTTAATCATACCATGGTGCTAGAATGGAAGACATACATCCAATATTTTTTGTGTGGCATTCTAAAATAGAATCATGAATCAACGGCACATTTATTACTTTTATAACATTCCGTTAGCATTCACATGAACAGGAATGAGTTTGTCAGGATCTCCTTCCATTTGTGGGTGGCAGTCCTAGCATTCGAACTTCAGGCCTGGGTAGTGTACTTTGAATGCAAACCATTGGAATGACATGGTGAAAATTTCAGACTGTTACGATTGAAAAAAAGAACAACAAGAAGAAAGTAAAGTAAGGTGCCAGTGGCTCCAGCCTATAACCCTAGCTCCTCAGGAGGCTGAGATGTAGAAAATGTCAATTTAAATTCAGCTGGGGAAGGAAAGTCTAGGACACTCTTCTTTCTAAGAGATCACTGGAAAAATAAACATGAATGGGGCTGTGACACAAGGGCAGAGTGCTACCCTTGAGCAAAAGGAGCTCAAGAACAGGGCCTAGGATTATGTACAACAGTGTATCTGCCCTCCCCAAAAAAGGAGGCAATAACTCCATGGATGTGTGTATGGATGATGGGCATTCATCAGGTTGCCCATGCCCAGCTGCCCCAACCGGGGCAAACTGGGACAAGCCCTCATAGAGTACTAAGTGTGAACCAGCAGCTTGAACAAAGCACCCTCTGCCATTTAATAACTGAAACCCTGAAGGCTTTGCCTGGGCTAGTGTTTGCAACGGGTGCATAATGTTCTGGCTGAGGCATCCCATTGGGACATTTTGCAGCCAGCCACTGCCTCCAGATAGTCCACAGTCCCTAGGCTGTAGGAGTTGTCCGAGATTCTCTCTCCATAGTCTCTATCCCTCTGTAGGATGTGAGCCTAGACCTCTGGGGCCTGGTGGCTATCACTCATCTATCATTCCTCATTGCCAAGTCAAAGGCTAGTCCTAAATCTTGGCATAGACATGAAATAATCAGCGATTTATAAGCCCAAGGGGTAAGTCAATAAATCCCACCTTCATAACTTCCGTTAGAAGTGAGCATTGGGCTGCGAATGTGGCTTAGTGGTAGAGTGTTTACATAACATGCACAAAGCCATGAGTTCCATTCCTCAGTACCACAGAAACAGAAAAAGTCAAAAGTGGCGCTGTGGCTTAAGTGAGAGAGTGCTAGCCTTGAGCAAAAGAAGCTCAGGAACATACCCAGATCCTGAGTTCAATCCCCAAGACTGGCAAAAAGAAAAAAAATGTGAGTCTGGTGAGACATATTCTTCTGAGACACAAAGAAGGGCCAAGGTTATAGGTAAGAGGTAGGGTAGAAGGCAGGTGCTGCTGGTTCACCCCTGTAATCTTAGCTACTCAGGAGGCTGAGATCTAAAGATTCCAATTACAAACAGAAAAGTCTATATGAGACATTTTTCTCCAATTAAACACCCAAAAAGAGAGAAGTAGAGCAGTGGTTCTAGTAGTAGAGTGCTAGACTTGAGCACAAAAGCTCAGGGATAGGACAACTTCCAGGCCATAAATTCAAACATCAGGATTGGCACACACACACATGCGCATGCTCGTGCGTGTGCACACACACACACTCACACAACACACCAAGATAGAGCATTTGCCAGTCACCCTGCACAAAGTTCCTTCTATAGCAACTCAATATTTTAAAAAAGGGAGAAGGGAAGGAAAGACTTGCTCCAGGAGGTGATATAACCAGTGCCAAAATTCCACAGGAGTTCTAAGGCGTGGAATGGGACAGAGAGCCTCATACAGAAGGTCCATTACAGGCAAAGGTCCTTAGGTGTCATATGGAGCAAGTGGTGTAGGTGGAATGAAGGTTCTGTGGCTTCAGACATTCTGGCAGAACATTCAAGGCTAGGTCAAGGTTTGTTGAGTCACAGGTAGGGCAAATAGTGGGGTTCCAGAATGGGGCCCAGGGGGAAGATTAGCTTGGCTTTTTACCATGGACTCCAGCCATTTCTTGTTGGTGGAAGCCTATTTTTCACACCTCCTGACCCTCAGGCCTCCTTTGCATGGAGGATTCAAGGCAAACACAGGGAAGAATGCTTGCTTAAGAAAAGCTTCTAGCACAATGCCAGAGGGGCTCAAACCCTGTAAATCCTAGCTACTCAGAAGACTGAGATCAGAGATCATTGGTCACGGCAGTTCCAGTTATTTCCTGGAAAGCAGGGGATGGCGCTGCACAACAGGAAGTCATGCTGGGAACAGGCTGGGAAGCAGGAAGGTAAGACATGGGTGATCCATAGTGCTATTGTCCTGCAGGGCCTCTGAATTCCATGGGCTTTCCTATCCAGACCCAGTGAGAACTGGTACAGAGCCCTTGACAGAGGAATGAGTATCTGAGCCAGCCAAGTGGGCTTTTGAACCCTCGGGGAGTGGGACCCTCAGAAGAGATTTGGGGGTTGGGAGTAGAAGGGGGAATGGGGCCTGCACCTGGGAACTTTGCCCCAGGAAAGGCCACTTTGGAAGGAGCAGGCCCTGAAGGGATGAGGTTGGAGCAAGATCCAGGACTGGGAACTGACACTTGATGGCCCATGGAGCCTTTGCCATTTTGAGAGGGCCGGGCTGCCCAGGAGGGGTGGGGATAAGTGGAAGGGGGATGAAACTTAGGACAGGGGCAGGCCAGGAATGGAGGTGGTGGGACCGATGGGGGAAATGGAGGAGCAAGGAGGGAGCAGATCGGGAGGGGGTCTTGGTGTTGTGCCTGCTGGGTCCCTAGGCCTCTATGGTTAGGAGAAGCAGGAGAGGGACTGGCGGGGCAGGAGAGGCAGGAACAGTCAGTGGGAAAGGGTCGGCCAAGCGGGCAAGAGGAAGGCAGGAGTTCTGGGCTTTCTCAATGAGAACCAACCCAGGCTGCCAGGGAGGTGCAGCAAATGGGGAGCAGGCCAACCCAGCAGTGTGGGTGGACTCAATAGGCAGAGCCCTCAGAGGGCAGTAGGGGAGAAGGGATGGGCCTCCATCTGGGAAATCTTGAAGTTGGACTTCAGGGAAGGGAGAAAGTAGGAAGGGGCAACACAGGGCTGCTGCCATCTGCCTGTGGGGGGATGGGGGCTAGGCCTCCTGCGGGCTTTGCTACAGCACATCCTACCATACCAGTGGGGCCACGGGGCACCAGCACCTCCTCCCAGCATAACATTCTGGGAAGGGGGAATGTAGGAGATAGGAAAGGCTGCCCTCAACCTGTGGGTCCTCTCTGGCTCCTGAGGCCTCTCTAATTCAGACCCACTGTGGCTGACATGGCCCAGGAGCCAACAGAAAGCCTTGGCTCTGTGTGTACCTGTGGCATTGAAGGTTATTTCCTGAGGAAATAGGTGAGCTTGGTGGAGGGAACTCAAGAAATATCTGGGAGCAGTGGAGGGGGGAGCCTCCCACGGGATGCAGGACAGCTTCTGGATTTCCCACACAGATCAGACTTGGTTGCATAGGTCTGGGAAGCCAGGAGGGAGCCAAGAAGGAGCTGGGGATGAGGGTGCTGTGGGGGGTGAGGAATCAGCTGGTGACCTCCCCAGGTGGGGTGAGGAAAGGCATCTCCAGAGAAAAGGGGTTGGGGGAGGCCGCGTGCACCTGCAGAGCCCACAGCAGAAACAGGCCAGGAAGGAAGAGGGGGAAATATGAGCCAGGTGCTTGGGCTTACCCCTGCCCCACCAGGGAGCCCATCTCTCCCAGTCAGCTGTCTCCCTGGAGTAGGGCGAAGGGTGAGATTGTGCCTTTGGCTCCCTAGGAGGGGGAGGGGGCAGGGGCATGTCCCACAAACCTTATCCAGCCATGGAGAGGTCCTTCCTGCATGGGGAAGGTGGAGAGGGAGAGCACAGTGCAGAATCAAGTCCAGGAAGGAGCAATGGAGGATGCACGGTGTATACGGAGGACCCTTTGGTTCAGCAGTGGGTGGAGCAGGGAAGGGCTGGTGGGGGAGAGTGGGAGAGTGGGTGGTCGGTTCAGATGCGGCCTCTGGTACTCTGTGTTTGTGGGGGGGATCTCCTAAAATCTATTCCCAACAGATGGGGAGAGCCCGCATGCAGGAAGTGAAGAAGCCTGGAGAGATCTTGGTGGCCATGAGTAGCCAGGGATAAAACAAGGAAGCAGGGATGAGGAGGGAAGATGGCCCCTTTTGGGGTGGTGCAGGACCTACTCAGCAACTTGGGCTTCTGGGGGCATTTGGGTGCAGATCTGATGTGTTTGTGTGTGGGGGGAAACTTTGGCACCTGTTTTAGGCAGGGCTTCTAAAAGGTATTGCTGCTGGGAGGGTGGGTGGGAGGGGTTTCTTAGAGCAGAAAGATTTAAGAAGCAAAGGTAAAGACATTAGGCCATGAAAAATATGTAAAATTGGAAAAGGTGTGGAGGATTTGACAGGAGGGTGCTGGGGTGAAGAGGGGCTGCATGTGGTGGAAATTAAGGAGATGTGGCTCCATCTGCTCAGCTAATCGGCAGCTCTGGCCCCATAGAGCCCAGGGATGGGGGTCTCATGCAGAGGGACATTTCCAGTGTACAGGAGTCAGGGAGAAAAAGGGGGGAAGGAGGTTGAGTCAGATACCTTCTAAGAAGTTATCCAGACTTCCATTTTCCATTGGTCTCTGTAGGCTCCAAGGTAGAAGGTGGCTCTGAGGCTTTGCATAGAATCAGGGTCAGGAGACTTCAGTATTATAAGATCCACATTCAGACCCCCTTGCAGATACCAGGGACTCGGGAGGGAGCTGGACTCGGAGCCGTGGGTCTCGAGCAGAAGAGTGCCTGCCACCTGGGAGAAAGACATGCCGGATTATACAGGCATGTGGGACCAGAGTCTGGCTCTGGTGTGTACACACACACGCACGCACGCACGCACGCACACACACACACACACACACACACACACACACACACACACACACACACAGGCCTAGCATAGAATACCTATCTATAGGTAATGGTGAGAGAAAGAAATACTACACAGGGAATATACACATAAGGTGTCTTCAACCTAAGCTAAAATGGCTTAGGACCAGTTTGGTTCGCCATTCAACCAAGGGCCTGTGAACCCTTGAGTGGGCTGGAGATCCACCTGTTCAAGTGGGGATAGGGTGGGGAGAGGGAGGAGATAGTCAAGGTTGACTGATAACGGCTTTCATCAGCCACTAGGTTTCTGGTCCAGGTGTCCCCGTGCTCACTCATGGGGAGATCGCCAGGTGGGTGTAATGGGAGGGGGTGCTGCTCTGGGGGAAAGGGGAGGGTCAGGGGGTGGGGCTCAGGATGGGGGCAGAGATTGTGACACCTTGGGCAGGGGGAGGTGGCCATGGCTCTGGCTGCAGACCTCCACTCTCTGGGTGGCTTTGCACTTGCCAAGCAGCGCTGGCAGAGGTAGCCAGACAAGTGGGGCACAGACCCGGGAGCCAAGGATTCAGGAGACTTGGGGAGGATGGGAGAGCAGGGGATTGCTCCAGTCCACCCTCACAAAGGCCACCTCCAGCGCCAGGGGCAGGGGCCATGGGCATGTCGCCCAGAGGGTGGAGCAGGAAGAAGGAAAGGGAGCACGAGGATTCCCTATGCGAAGGCCGGGCCAGTTTGAGGCAGCGAGGACCGGTGGCACAGGGCCACCCCTTCAGTGACCAGGGTCCCTGGGGGCCATCGGGTATAGACAGCAGCCCTACTTCTGCCTTCCCCTCCCACCTTGATCTACTTCCCTCTGCTTCCCTCTACCAACCTTGCTTCCCTCATCCTTCCCGCTACCTCCCCCCCATCTATCCCTCCTGGCCTCCATCCACAACTTTCTTCCTGACTCTCTCCTCTACAGCCCTAACTCCCTACCTCCCCACCTCTGCCTCTCTGACCCCACCTCTCTCCCTGACTTGCTTCCTGCCTCTCCACCTCTGCCTCATCCCCCTGCCTCCCTTTGCCCACCCTGCTTCCCTTCCTGCTACCTCCAGCAGCCTCCCACCTCCTCCTCCCTCCCACCTAACTCCACCTACCTCTCTGCCTCACTCCCTCTATCCCTTCCTCTATTCTCTCCCATCTCCCACTTGGCCTGACTGGCAGGAACACAGAGCTTGGTGGGGAACACCACTCCTGGACACCACACTCCATACTTGGGTGGGTGAGTCAGTGGTTGGGCTGGCGCATGTGCAGGCGCACAACCACTCCTCACATCTACTGCTGGCTTGTCCACACACAGATACAACTTTTGACTGCTCTACTTTCGTGTTTAGCCTTTATTCACAGCACAGCAACCCATTGCACACACATGGGGAGGAGGGGGTGTGCGCAACCACAGGACACCATCTGCCCCCCATCTCCAAGACATCTGCCTCCACTGAGGAGGCGCCTGCACTGCTGCTGCTGCTACCTGCCTCCATCTCCCATCTTCCACATTCCCCCACAACCCTGGAATGAAGCAGCCATGTTGGGGTACACCCTGGAGGAACAGCCTTGACCCTTCCTTACCCTGCTCCCTAGAAAATGATGGAAAGATAGGTACTCACCAGACTCAGTCAAAACAGCCGGGGCGGCCGGCAACTACATGGCAGTGTGTGGTGGCTCCATGGACTTTGGTATCCTGGGGAGAAAACTCAAAGTCCGAGGTCCATCTCGAGATTCAGTATGGGACCAGTCCTCACCCTGGGCAGGGAGCAAAACTCTGCACAGTCCAGGTGCCAGCCCTGCGGGTCTAGTGGGGCATGGGCCTGGTGGATGCTGGAACAGTGTGGTGTGATGTGGGTGAACCCATAGATGCTCCCAGAAGCCCTTGGGGATGTTCCAGAAGCCGGGGTCCCAGGAACGGCCTCGGTGACCTAAGCCTTGGAGGTGGCAGGTGGGCCAAGGTTCCCAGCCCCAGCTAGGGCATGGCTTTCCAGGAGTGGTGGTTTCTGGGTCCCTGTTATGGTTGGCCAGGGCCCTGGTGTTGGCCCTGGTCATCGAGCATAACTGTGTCCCAAAGCCCGAGTTCCCCACAGGGACGGATGGTGGGCTTCTTGGACACCGGAGGAGAGCAGGGCAGAGTGGAGCAGAGCAGGGCAGCCTGGTGCATGCAAGCCAGGGCCTGGCATCCCTCTGCAGCTGCTGGGGACCATGGCTTGGCCGGGTCCCTGCCCAACACAGAATCCATCAAGGATGGGCTTCAGGGTCCCGCTCTGAGCGTGTGGTTTCGGAGTCCCCATCGGGGACTGGGTGAGAGGCACCGGGCGATGGCCCCGCCTATCCAACTTGTCCCTGTGGACCAAGGCCTGAGTTCCTCAGTGAGAGAGACTGCAGGCAGGTGGTCAGGCAGGTTGGCTAGGGTTCCCTCTGCTGATGATGGGGATAGGGCCCGGGTAGGGCCCCATCCAGGAGGGGACCCCCATGAAGGGCAAACTTTGGGGTCTCTTCCTCCAAGCTTGGCTAAGCCCTGGATATTGACCTGTTGGTTCTCTGAGTTCCTCGACTCCCGCCAAGTTAAGAGGCCCAGGAAAGTTGGACTTGGAGGTCTCCTACCATGTGTACATTGGGCAGGCCCAGGGCATGGGCCTGGGGCAGCCCCTTCGGCTGCCTGCAGGCAGAAACTTTGCCCTCTGGGGTAAGCACTCGGGGTGGGAGGGGGAGGCATCTGGGGAGTCGAGGGCCTCTCTGTGCCAGGGCTGTATCACCTCGAGCCGGGCCTCAGCTTGGATGGGAGCTCCATTTCGGGGCTAGCTTCAGGGGCCTTCCCTTGTGAGGGCCTCTGGCCTTCAGAGGCTGTCTACACACTCCCAATGGTCTGAGGCCCGAGATCGGGGATGGAAGGTTGGCAGGGGGATTACTCAGAGAGATCAGCTGTCCTTGCGAGTCCCCTGGTTGACCAGTTGTTCCCAGGAAGGAC
The DNA here is from genome assembly GCF_019054845.1 of Dipodomys spectabilis. NCBI lineage: Eukaryota > Metazoa > Chordata > Mammalia > Rodentia > Heteromyidae > Dipodomys > Dipodomys spectabilis. The sequence goes on from NW_024871053.1 coordinate 1,118,975, forward strand.
TCAGGTCCACCGGCTGTCCCTAGGAGGGACCCTGGGTCGACCAGCTATCCCCAGGAAGGTCCCCCTGGTTGACCAGCTGTCATCAGGAGGATCTCTGCATTGACAGGTTGTCACCAGCTATTTTATCAGTTGTACAAGGGAACTACATGAGAGATCATTCGAAATTGTCATGTTCAATGTAATATAAATATAAACTATATAGTATAAATAGGTGATATAATCAATAAAACATATCAGCATGATAATAAAATATCGTCATATAATGTATACTAAAATTCATAAGATAGAATCCAAGTAATACAATATTAACTAGGATATATATATATAATATATATATATAATTACAAATTCATACATAACATGTAACAAAATTCACATATAATATACTACCTACTATAAACTACGCAACAATGATAGATGTGAGAATAAAATAGAGGATGCTATAGAACACATAGTTTTGTATCTACTAAATAATACACAGTTGAGTAAAAATAATGTATACTGTAATTTCAAGTATAATATATAATACAAAAGTAATTCATACATCCTACAATAGAACATATATTACCTGTGATAAGCATAGATATCTACATTTGTAATACAACATGAGATCTACCAACACGTAATACAAAAAAGTGACATAGACTAGAAAGAAACGTATACTATATCACAGTTCATACATAATAGGTGATACACTACAGATTATAAACATATAAGAAATGAACATTTCAACCACATAGACTCCCAGCCTAGGAGAATCCTTGGTGATGATGATGATGGTGATGATGATGATGATGATAATGATGATGATGATGATGATGATGAGGATGATGATGGGGAAGATGAGATGGGGATGAGTTTTGGTCTCCACAAGTCTATGGCCCAGAGCTCTAAGGTGGGGAGGGGATGAGGGGAGCTGAGTCCTGAAGTCAGCTAGTTCCTGGGACTGGATTGGGCCTGGGCCAGGCGTTGCGCATGTGTGGGTTGGCTGGGCTGGACAGGGGTGGGGAGGAGTGAAGGAAGGACGTGGCCTGGGTGCCTCACACTGCTGCCTCACTCCCTGTGGACCAGGGTCATCGCTGGTGGAGCCCAGGGCACCATGGGGCACATGTGTGGACATGGGGGTTATGGCCACTCCCATCCCCTTGTGCTTCTCTGCAGGCACCTCCGGGAGCCCCTGCTGCACAGGCCTCGGAAACAGGGCCCGGGCCAGCTGTGTGGCCTGGCTTTGCCTGCCAGGTTTTCACCCCTGGATCAGGTCCCCTCACCACTTTATTCATTATTTTCCAGTAGAGTCTCTTGTTTTTTCAGGAACTGTATGCATGTTTCACCACGCCCGGAGGGTTGGTGGAGATGAGATCTCGTTTCTTTGTTCATTTAGGCTTCAGCCTCAGTTTCCAAGGTCTGGCAAACCTCCACACCCCCGTCTGCCTCCCCCTGGGTCTGGAACCAATCAAGGGGGGTCTTCTCTGGAAATGAGGGAAGTAGGAAACATCCTCTCACCGTCCACTTTCCCTCTTCCAGATCTTGTCCTCCACTGGATGCAGAGCTGATTGGGCAATGAACCCTGTGGGCCCAGACCCTAAAACTGCCTGATCCGGCCGTGCAGCCCCTACCAGCAGGGGCCTTCCCAGAGGAGGTTGCAGAAAAGACTCCCATCTGAGGCTGGTCCCAGGAAAATCAGAAGACCCTAACTGAACACTCTGTTAAATCCCATCCTCCCTCTGCTCTCCTCAAGCATTCTGGACTCCACATCTCCACATCTGGCTCTGCCCTCTCAGCCACCCCACACGGGTTCCCTTCTCCTGGGACCGCCCTCCTTGGTGGCATCTAGAGGACTGACTCCTACTCTTTGCTCGGGTCTCTGGGTTCACTTCCACCGTATTCAAGGCTTTCTCTGAGCCTCTTGATAACCATAAACCCCTGCTTTCCTTCTTTCCTTCCCTCCCTCTAACCCTCCCTCCTTTCCTGCATGGTTGCCTGCCGTCCTTCCCTTTCCTTCCCTCCCTCCCTTTCTCCTCTCCCTCTCCTTCCTTCCTTCTCTGCCGGTACTGGAACTCAAACTCATGGCCTCACACTCTGGATGGGCTTCTTCACAGATGACTAGTCCTCTACCACTTGAGCCATGCCTCTACTTCTAGTCTTTGACTGCTTAATTGGAGATGAAGGGTGTCTTCTTGGGTCCATCTTAATCAACCCTCAGAGCTCAGCTCCCGGAATAGCTGGGATAACATGCATGAGCCACCTGTGCCTGGCTGCTTCTTTCTCTTTTCCTTTCCCTCCTCCCTTCCCTCCTGCCTTCTTCACATATTTCCCTTCCTTCCTTCTCTTTTTCCCTCCCCTTGCCTCTCTCCTTCCTCATCTTCCTTTTCATTTCCTCTTTTCTTGTGAGTTCCTACTTATAATGAAACATGAAGGAGGCTCCCTGTTTCCCTACATCCCCACTCAAACCTATGTTTTGCAGGGCAGAGCGGTGGGGTCGGGGTGAGATAGTGCCCATGATCTCAACCTGAGGATTTCAGTTTGGAGCCAGACTGGGCTTATCTCCAATGCACCACCCAAATCCCTAATGTGAAGCTGCAGCTTCAGTAGTAGATTAGTGGAGCTGTGGCTCAAATGGTAAGAGTGTTAAGTGGCCTAGTAGTAGAGTGCAGCCCTGGGTTTGAATCCTTGGTATCCCGTAAAGAGAAAAAGTGGGAAGTGGTGCTCTGGCTCAACAGATAGAGCACTGGCCGCCTTGAGTAGAAGGTCTGAGAGATGGCACTCCAGCCCAGAGACAAGCCGCATGACATGTGTGAATAACACGATGACAATAAAAACTAAGGGGAGGAAAAGAGATCACATGAGGTCTTAAGCAGTACCCAGATTTATTGAGAGCTTCCTTGCATCTGTGGAACACCTGCACATGAGTTTACAATGTTTGTTTTGAAACTCCTTTGATTAAAAAGATATTTCATTTCGATGTGTTCTGTACCGAACAGGATCAAAACCACATCATCAATCTGCAGGTAGACTCACGGCAAACAGGATCTCCACCCTCTCTGGCCTGCAGTTGACCTAGCATCACTTGTGTCCCCAGAATTGTGGGTGAATGACCCTTGGCCCCATCCTTTCCAGCGAGTGAGGAACCAAATGAATCCCCGAACCAAAGTTCAAGGTGCAGGTCCAGTTGGGAGGTATGTTGTAAAGACACACAGAGATGTGTCCTAGAAATGGGGAGTCCAAGTGGGGCAGAGATGGAAATTGACATTGCTTTGGGCAACCAGAGTTGTGAAAAGCCCCATCTGGTGCTGGGCACAGAATTGCAGGAAGGTTCCAGTGGGCCTGTTGTCCTAGTGGCAGGCACACTTACATTCTGGACTGCTGTACGTGCAGGAACCGGGGCCTGGAGAAACAGGAAAGGGGGGAGCAGTTAGCATCCTGTCTCCGGGGGATGTGAAGGGGGTGGGAATGGCTGGAGAGCATGAGGCCTGTGGCGGCTATGGGAACAAAAGGCCGGGCGGACTCTACCTCCCATGCCAGTCCTGGCACATGGAGAGAAGGAGGTATGGGTTGGCCCGGCTCTGGAGCCATTTCCGGGCCCAGAGTGATGGCTGGGGCATGCCCCTACATGATGGGAGTGAGTGGAGGAGGCCACGGAGATGGATCTAAATGAACTTTCCGGTCCATACTCAGAGGCCTTCAGGAGCCAGGGGCCAGGGTCGTGATTAAATCATCTACTTGAAAAGCATTTTGTAATGTCTTATCGAATATGAAATTACAAACCAAAAAATTATTTTAAATCTAAATTCTAATTTAGCCAAGTCTACTGAGTCCTACATTAAATGAACTTTGCTATTTCTCCAGGCTTAAGCTTTCATAATCCTTCATCATTTCTTTGGAATTCAACAGAATGATGCTTGCTTTTTCAAATTTTTCGCTGGGAATCATGAGCCATTTTGCATCTAGGAATGTTCTGTAATGAAGAGAGCATTTAAAACGCAACTGAGGATTATATATGAGTTGCATGTCAATAGGAAACTTGACATCTCAAAACATAGTGACAAAATTAGCCCAAACTTCAAACTGTGTATTCCTTTCTTGTTGTTTGGTTTGTTTTATTGAGACAAAATTATGCTACTTGGTTAAAGGAAGGTATCGCTATGTAATTCCACTCTCTAATCTCCTGTCTTAGTCTCAGTGCTAGAATTCTTGACTTTTATCACATTGTCCTACCATGGTTTGTTAGGTTATTTAATCTAGATACAGACTAGCAATTCTGAACTTCTCTGATGATATTCTCTATAAGACTGACTGTTCAGACTGTTTATGTACAGTTTTCAAAGATGTTCTAACATGTGACACAGGATATGAACATTTTCAGATGCACTTGCAGGGGTCTCTGATTCATTTCTCCATGGATCTGATCCCATTAATAGTGATTACTTGACTCTCTTACTATCTCTAGTCCCTACCTATGTAATAGTCTCAAACTTTTTTGAAGAAAGTTCACTTGAATACATTCTAATATTAAAAATTACCACTTGATTCTAGTCTTACTCAGGAAATATTTTCTATTGTTTTCTAACTTTTCTACATATTCTGAGAGTTGTTTCATTTGGGCATTTGTGCCTTCACATATAAGTGCCTCTGAGTGTATGTGTATGTGTATGTTTGTATGTATGTATGCAAAAGCCTCAATCTCTTATTCAGCCATCTTGCTCATGACTGGTATTCCATCTCCTGAGCACTTCTTCCAATTCAGCTTTTGCCTGGATAATTATAGGTAGTATCTCAAAACCTGTTCTGCCCAGGCTGAATACAAACCGAACTTCCCAGACTCCTTTACCTTCTTAGGTTTTATTTCTCCAGGAGAATCAATTTTTAAACGACAAACATTTTTGTGACTATAAAGTCTAAGTTGTAGCCCAGATTTTTAACTCAAGAATACACATAAAGATAGATGAACATACACATTACATATACTGAGTGTACACTGTTAGAAATGTGATCTTAACCCGGGTTGCAGTGAGATCTGAGGATGGGGTTCAAAGCCAGCCGGGCTAGGAAAGTCCAGGAGATTCTTTTCTCCAATTAACTACCAGAAATCTGAAATGGCACTGTGGCTCAAGTGGTAGAACACTAGCCTTGAGCTGAATAGCAGAGGGACAGTGCCCAAGCCCAGAGTTTAAGCCCCACTACCATAAAAAAGAGAGAGAAAGAAAAAGAAAGAAAAAAGTAAAAGAAAAGTGATCTTAGCCACCAGTTCATTGCTAGCATCATTCCTGCTCTTTCAACATGGCCTTTTTTCCAGTTAAGTCCATGCTCTTATATCTGACTTGCTTGGAACAAAAATTATACTTCCTCCTAAATTTTCACTAATTTACATGATAAGCTACCATGATGAAAGAGATGAAAGAGCCTTATACGTCATATTTCACTTAGTAGTAATGCTTTCTGTATATCACTCTCATAGATCTACATATTGGCCTTGGCCTTATTGTTTCAAAGTTGTCTTATTTGTAGAGTCTTCTATAGTGTTTTGAACCATTATACTTAAACACAGAACTTCTCTTCCTCCTATTATTACTATTGTTTCTCCTAATATTAACCTATGTACACTTGGGAAAGAATGAACAACACACACACTCACAAAAAAATGTTTCTGAGAACCTTCTTCCCAATTAAAATTGGTCTTAATTTACAGAGCACTTAGGAAATTTGTACTTAATGTACTCCAAGATACTGTTTTCTTTCATGTTTTTTATGGTGGGTTAGTTACATAAGTAAGTTAATGAGTACATTATCTAACGAGCATTGTTAGCTCCTCTTTTGTTTGTCCCCTGCCATCCCTTTTCTCTTCCCCTCCCCAACTCCTCCCCTCCCCAAGTTGTAAAGTTTGTTCTCTACATAGTGTCTTGTTCATCTTATTGTTACAATGGATCATACTTTATCCTTGTTTCAGCATTTTGATATTTCCCTTCCCATCCCCACATTAGGAAAATGTGTGAGCAAGATGCAGGTCACCAAACTCAAATACATTGAAAACAGGGGTTATACCGTGGAGGATGAAAATAGAACAGAAACAAAAAAATGACATAGTTAGATACATTTTAAACAATAGCAAGAAAGAAAAAAAAAGTTGTATCCTAACTTGGGATTTATTTCACTTAACATCATCTTATATGGCCATATGTACATGGATAATTTTTATAAGCCATGTAAATTCCATATTTTCTCATTTCTAAGTTGTTTCTGAAACACGTGTTACCTCATGTCCAAAGATGTACTTGTGGTATTTCAATGAAGCCAGAAAATATTCATTTTTACTGGGAGCAGCACCATAGATTGTTACTGGAAATAAATGGAAGGAACTGTTATGGGCAGTGGAAACTGATTCCAAGACAGGAATTGAACATAGAGAAATGACAAAGTTCAAGTTAATTTGTGCTGTTCTTTTTACTGAACAAGAAAATAATCCAAGGCTAGAAGGAAAATCTGTCCCTGACTTTTTCTTTTTTTTTTTTTTTTTTAAATTTTATTTTATTTTCTTTGAGAACATACTGTACAGAGGGGTTACAATTACATGGGCAGGATAATGCATACATTTCTTACCAAGCATTGCAGCCTCCTCCTTTGTTTACCCTTCACCTCCCTTCCCAGCCTCCCCCCTCCCTCCCACCCAATCATACCCTCCCACCCCCCCCCCCACACCGACATTGTAAAGCTGGTTTTGACATGACATTTTGTACTTCTCATTGTTGCAACAGGTCCACCTGAACGACTTGTTTGTCCCCATCTCCTCCACATGTTATACTGACATCAAATATAGTGAAAGCGGGGATTACACTGTGGGGGAGGGACATACAAAGCAACACAGAAATAATCTTATAAATGCGTTAGAAACACATGCATGAAAGAAACAAAAACATTAAAATACATATTTGAGGTTTCGTTTTCCTAACATCACATTATCTGACTTTTTCCGCTTGACTCATACCTATACTAGATATTGCAAATAAGGGAAACCATGGGACCTGTGTTTCTTTGGGCCTGGCTTACTTCACTTAATATAATTTTTTCCAAGCCTTTCCATTTCCTAACAAATGGGGAAATGTCATTCTTTCTGATGGAGGCATAGAATTCCATTGTGTATATATACCACATCTTCTTGATCCATTCATCTACTGAGGGGCATCTGGGTTGGTTCCATGTCTTAGCTATGGTAAATAATGCTGCAATAAACATAGTTGTGCTGGTAGCTTTAGTGTGGCCTTGTTTGTGATCATTTGGGTAAATGCCCAAAAGTTGTCCCTGACTTTTTCGAGTGTGTTCTTTACTCATATAAAACCTTTCTGTAAACTTCTATTTGAGAGTATTACAAAAAGAAACAATATGCCATTTGCAGGCCAGCATAGAAAAAAAGAGAAATAACTTTGTTTTAAAGTGTTCTACTGCAGGGCTGGGAAGGTGGCTCAGTGGTAGAGCGCTTGCCTTGAATGCATGAGGCCCTGGGTTCGATTCCTCAGCACCACATAAGCAAAAAAGAAAAAAGCCGGAAGTGGCGCTGTGGCTCAAGTGGTAGAGCGCTAGCCTTGAGCTGAAGAGCTGAGGGACAGCGCCCAGGCCCAGAGTTCAGGCCCCACGACCAGACCCAAAAAAAAAAAAAAAAAGGTTAAAGTGTTCTACTGCAAAGAAAGAAAGACATGGAGGTTTTAAAATGTCTTATGCATGGATATTTCACTCCTGACATGATTGTCTTGTTGCAGAAGTCAGTTATCCATTTCTTTAAACTGGTCCTGAGTTTTCCATAGCAATAAAGATTCCAAAAAGCAGAATGCAGTGTGTATGATCAGCAAAAGGGGCCTCTTCTCAAACAGTGCTTAAACGATGGTCCCAAAGAAATATGTGGGGTTATTTTTGTTTGTTTGTTTAATTTGTGCTGGTTCTGGGGCTTGAACCCAGAGGCTGGACCCTGTCCCTGAACAATTGTCCTTCCTGCCCACCTGACCCCAAAGCTAGTACACTATTGCTTGAACAAAAACTCCACTTCTGGTTTTTTTGGTGTTTAATTAGAGATAAGAATTTGACAGACTTCTCTTGCCAGGGTTGGCTTTCAACTGTGATAGTAAGAAAGCCAAGTGACATCAACTATATGGACTTCTCATTTGAACAGAGAAATATTACATGAAGTTTATTATAAAGCTAATATTTGACAATTTTTAAAAGAAGAGAATATGTAAAACAAAGAAGCCATAACAAATAACAGCAAAAGAAGGTGCACTGAATCATTTTGGAATTATTTTTTCTGCTTGGGAAGATTACTATTGACTTTGTAGTTCCTTTTGGGGAAACTTAATGTCATATTTGCTCTCTTTTAATGGTCGTGTGGCTTGAACTCTGATCCTGGGCAATGTCCCTCAGCTCTTCAGCTCAAGTTGAGCACTCTATCACTTTAGCTACAGCACCACTTCCAAGTTTCTGGTGGTTAATTGAAGATAAGAGTCTCATGGACTTTGCTGACCAGGCTGGCTTTGAACTACAGTCCTCTTGTCTCAACCTCCTGAGTAGCTAGGATTACAGGCGTGAACCACCAGCACCCAGCTCATATTTGCATTTATGTTCACTTAATGACACTATGTAGACAAAGAATGGAAATTTGAATCAAATGATGTGGCATTGCAGCTTTTCAGAAAAATTTGAGGTAGCAATAAATATGTCCTCCTTTTCCATGTTGTTACATGAATGACTCATGAGTTATGGGACTCTTACATTAGCATCCTCTGCTGTCTGCAAATTTGGACTTAGTATCAATAACTGTTAATAGAGAAATAGAGAAAGACAGATTTTTAGAAAGCAAAGAAGATCTGGTATGAAAAAACAACATAGAAATAGATACAACTTATCCCACAGAGATTAATAACTAACCTAAGAGATTTAGTATGCTAAATGCAATGAGGAATAAGTGTAGTTGATAACTAGTTCTTTAATAACCAAAACTGGTTTCTGGTATAATTATTTATTATTATCATTTATTTCTCTCATCTGGAGTTATTCCTTCACTTCTGTCAAAACTGTTAATTAGCCTTGCCTTTTTGGTGCCATAACTGAACAAAACGTTTTCCAAATCTCACTTACACTATCCTTCTCATTGTTATTAACAGTGACCACTCAGAAGCCTGGAGTCTTTGAATTTCCAGGATTAATCCTCACCTGATATCTAAGCACATTCCTGACATTAATTGCCATGACCTATTAACAAACCTTTTTTTTTTGTTTCTTTTCAACACAGTATTCTAATATAGGTAAAGTAATTGAATTAAGGACGATTGTTAGACATAGTTGGAAGGAGCAATTATATATTCCAAGTATAGTTTCTTTATTTGTCATTTACTAGCTAAATGACTTTTTTTGCCAGTCCTGGGGCTTGAACTCAGGACCATGGAACTGTTCCAGAGCTTTATCTTTCTTTCTTTCTTTCTTTCTTTCTTTTTTTTTTTTTTTTTTGCTCAAAGCTAGCACTCTATAACTTGAGGCACAGCACCACTTCTTTTTCTGTTTATGTGTTACTGAGGAATTGAACCCAGGGTTTCATGCATGATAAGCAATCTCTGTGCCATGAAGCCACATTCTCATAGCCCTAAATGACTTTCTTAAAATGGCATTACTTTTTCATTCCATTATTTTAATTTAGACTAGATGGTGGAAAAGGAAGTGGAAACCAATACTAAGTCCAGTAAGGTTGACATTCCTATCACATCACTAAGGAAGTACAGTGTTACGAACTGCAGGACTTATAAGGCTGTTGCATGTAACATTATTATGGAAAAAAAAAAAACATTTAACAGTCATCTCTGACATCCAAAACATTCTGCTTCACTTACACCGTCAAGAGCCAAACGATTTGTTTTTCCCCTTCCCCTCTACAAATTATACCGACATCAAATACAGTGAATGCAGGGGTTATACTGTGGGCGAGGGACATACAAAGCAACAAAGAAATAATCTTATAAATGTGTTAGAGACAATCGCATGAAAGTAAAAAAAATTGAATACATATCTTAGGGTTCATTTCCTTAACATCAACTTATCTGAACTTTTCTGTTTGACTCAGACATATACTAGTTTCAGTTCACAGACAAGGGCAAACAAGCCCTAGGATGGGAATTAGGAAAGACTAGGGGACTAAGATTGTACAGATGGGGAGAGACACATGATGGCATTCTCATAATCCTACAAGCAATTGCCACAGCCAGTTATTCCCCTTCAGCAATGCGACCAAACACAGTTTTAAAACCAGTCTCTGCCATAAACTCAAAGTAGACAACAAGAAAGAGCCCTGGGTTGTAGTGACCCCACCTCCTTCGAAAAAGGGGAGAGCATCCCCTTGGCAGAGGATTCCCTATGGCAGCTGTTGGTTCAAACTTACAATGTGATCAATCAGACCCATGCTGATATTACAAGCTCTTGTTGGATGTGTTCTGATATGAGACCTCCATTTTATGAGGGTATTGCAGTGATACAGAATGTGACTAATGTTAAAACAAGTAAATCATGCAGATGGGAACAAAAGGAAGCAAAACTTACTCTACAGGCAGTTATAGGACAAGGGTTATGTGTGGAATGAGTATCAACTAACTTTACTCACTTAAGTAATTAGACTCAAGAATGGATTCCAGAGGAAGGATATCTATTACCTCCTCAAGATGCTTGGTGGGCATGTTCAACTAGCCTAACCCCCTGCGTCCATTTAGAAATTTGAAATAGGTCTAACAGTTTTTGTGTCATGGTACAACTTATCCCACAACTGTTCTACCATTCTCAGGAAGACCTGATGATAAAGATGTCTGAAGCAAGCTATTGGCCATGAAAAGCTAAAAGAGAAATAATAACAGCAATAAAAGTTGAGGTACTAGTGGGCTTAGCTGGACTAGGAATTGGGGTGGCATCCCTAATTACTCAGAGAACATCTTACGCTAGTCTTCATGCCAATATAGATGAGGATATCAATTACCTGGAAAGCGCTATAGCCTACCTTCAAAAATCACATGACTCCTTAGCTGAGGTAGTGTTGCAGAACAGATGGGACCTGGACTTAATTTTCTTACAACAAGGAGGTCTATGTGCTGCCTTCGGGGAAGAATGTTGCTTCTACTCCAATCATTCCAGAGTTGTAAAAGAATATTTAGCTAAAGTAAGAAAGGGACTAGTAAAACGAAAAAGAGAAAGAGAAAAACAGGAAGGATGGTTTGAGTCATGGTTTAATTATTCTCCTTGGATAAGCACCTTAATATCCACTGTGTTGGCTCCATTATCATTCTGGTACTTGTGTTCACACTAGGGCTTTGCATTGTCAATCTACTAGTGATGTTTGTTAAGGAATGCGTTAATAACATGCAGCAGATGGTATTGAGAACACAATATCTACTGATTCCTGACAAAAGACATAGTGCAGGCCCGTAAGGACCATGATTGGCCCTTAAAGTGCGTATTAGAAAGGGGAGAAATGAAGAGCCTAAAGTTTAAAGAGGCACAATGAAGGCCTAAGTAACTCCATTACACGCTAGCAACCATCTTGTGAGGTATGAATTATAAAAATAACCATGGGTTTGACCCAGAAATGACACAAAAAGAAAAACAATTCCCAGACAATTGAGACATAAATAATCCTTGAGAAAGCCACAGGAATTTCCTCCAGATGCATTGACCAAACACTGGGTGGCCATGCAGGACACAGTGACCCAGTGGCCAGAAAATTCCCATCAATAACACGTCAATAATAATATTACCAATCACATATGCATAGCTTAGTTTGCTTAAAATTTTAGCCAATCATGTAATTTCTCATGTAAAACTTCTTTAAAGTTGTTTGTTCAATAGTATAAAAACTATGCTGATTCTATGCTGGGGGGCCTCTTAGCTTCACAGGTTACTGAGTGCGTGGAGGACCAACCTTGAATTTGCAAATAAACGACTCCTTTGTTATTTGCATTGGTCGTGGTCTCTGGTGCGGGGGGGGGGGGGGTTCTCCAGTCCATGTACAACAAATTTATGATATTACATTGAAAGAAAGCGAGCAGACATTTTAACCTATTTGGTACAAGTAAATTAATATTAAGCAAAGCTAATTAAAACAATTACTTATTTACTCCAGAGAATTAGTATAGTACTCTTGGATATCTTGGAGGAAAAGACTTTAGACTCATTACAATTGATGCTTTACATTGAAATTACTGGCTAAATTTTCCTTTTCAGAAAGGCAAAAGCTCCATTTCTTTCATGTTAGTATTATAAAATCATAATATCTGCATGTTGAATTATTTTCCTCTGCTGTTTTCAATACCATTCTTCATCCATTAGGTATCTAGGGCTTGGAATGACCAATTCCTTAAAATACCTATATTGCTTATATTGTGATTGAAATCTCAATAATATTAATATGAATTTATCTGAGTCTCATCTTGAGCTACATTCAGATGAAATTTATGCAATCTCAAGCAAGAAACCTGGCTATTTTACTTCTATATTTTAATCAATAAATCTATTCTCTTTAAAAATATATTCTCATCTTTTATATTGCTCCAGTAAACATCATGTATTTCTAGTACTTTTACTGAAATAAATATAAAGTATGGAACATGAAGACAACCCCCCTCATCACTTTAAAGTAAATCCTTTGGGACTATTTTATATATAAAAATAAAAAAGTGCAATGCACATGTTTATACATGAATAATCTAATGGTTAAGTCAATTAGACACAAGAATTACCATACCACATCAAGTCTCAATTTACTTAAAGGCACCAAAATATGTGTTCATGAATAACACTCATTTTAGAAAATGACTTTTCACAACAAAGTTTATATTATATTTCAAATTTTAAAAATGAAAATTACACCCAGATTAGATGTGAATATCCTGTTTCCAGGAATACATTTATTCAGCAAACAGGTAAATAAAAAAGTCAGGGTTTGTCATATAGAATGAAAGATGTAAAAGCAGACTATCTTTCCTTAAGATGATAAGTACATGCAAATCGTGTGATTTATTCAAAGATACTCTAAAAATTCATGAAAGGATTTGTGATCAGAAGTGATAGGTAAGCAAAGTAACTGGAAAACTGTATATGTAAATTGTGCTTTCAATATAGGATGACAAGTTTTCAATAAATGAGCCTATAGATGATAATTTTGTATCTGTAACACACATCCAGTATTCTGCATTTTAGACATACTCCCATTCCCTTACCCCAGTTATTGATCTATATTCCTCTACTTTCATGATGTCAATTGCTACTAAAGTAACAAGGTGGGGGTTTTCTTGGTTTCTAGATTGAATAAATTTTAGTATTTTCAAACAGTAGTATAAATTCATGGAGTTTGACTTGAATGTCAAGTTTGATGATACTGTATTCATGGTATTGTTAATTGGCCTGAAGCAGCGAGGAACATATTATGAATACACAGACACACAGTATACTAAGAACTAGAGACTTGATCTCAGGGAAAGATAAAGGTCCAGGCAAGATCTTGAAGTCGAGATAAAGAAATGGAACAAACATCAATCAACTATCATAATAAAGGAATGGAACTGATCTCTGATGTGTCTGGGTGACAGCTGTGTGTGTGTGTGTGTGTGTGTGTGTGTGTGTGTGAGAGAGAGAGAGAGAGAGAGAGAGAGAGAGAGAGAGAGAGAGAGAGAGAGAAGAGAATTTTAGTGTGGCTTCTATATATACAGTCTATAGAGCATTACTTGTTAGGGAGAAGGTGCTCATACCAGAGCTTTGATACCACTGTCATCACTTTTTACTTCAAAAAGCACTTGCTTAATCCCTAAAAAGGGAAAAGTAAACTAATACCATACATGATTGTTTTGAAAATTAATTGGCATATTGAAGGCCAAAGGGAGGAATTGGAGAGTAATATAATCTCTCTTCTGATTATTACACCACAATAGCCATGATTTTCAGGAGTCTTCTGTAATGTACTTACAGCTGAATTACTACTATGGTTGATAATATGAAACATATGATAGAGAAATAGATCAGCCTGCAAGCACAAAGATCTAGTGATAAGATCGAGGTTTTCAGCAAGGTTGCCACATCTTTTAGGAATGCAATTCCTTCATATGAACTTCAAATTTTATGGCTTTCCCTGTGTGATTAAAAGGTAAGAAAGTACTGTAGAAACAAGAATTCCTGTTCAGCCATGTAGAAAGTGCTCATGTTCCCATCCTCATGTTGCAAATTTCGATTTCATAAAGACTCTTTGTTAGAGTGCTTTCATTTAATATACTTCAGCACATCATCCTTCCCTGATGGAGACAGGAAAAAACATAATTTTGTTTGAATATTATCTTATGTAAGTTATTGTGTACAGGCATGATTTGTGTAATTACAAAATTTTGCAATAAATTTAATTAGGGATCATGTCACAACTAAAAAATGTAATTAAAATCACATAACAAGACTAGAAGTCAAAGCATTTTTGTGCATGAAAACATACATTAAATTAGTTGCAGAATTTCTATTTTGAGATAAACTTAATATTGAAGTTTATATATAAACTTCATATATATATATATAGTTATATTTGAGATAAATTTTATAAAGCCCTTTACTAAGGGTTGAAACATTTTACTGAAAGATATATTTCTTAGAGATATTTTTGCTTCATAATTTTAAGAAGAAAAGTGGTCCCAAAGTAATTATTTTTTAATTATTTTCCTGTTTTCATGTGATTAACCTTCAAATTAGAAATCCAGATATATAATTCAATTTACTTTAACCAAAAATATTTATTGAGTATAAGAACCTTCTACTCTCTACATTCTTCTCACTAAGTTTACCAAATCTGAGTCTGAAATACTTTGTGACCTGTGTTGATATTATTTACTACGTGAGTGAAATATTTAAAAAGTAGTATTTACTTTAGCTTAATTGCTCTGAAGAGAAAATAAGTGATATAATCAAAGGCTAAAAATGATTAAATTTAAAATTTAGAAATCAGGAAATGTTTTTGACCACACTGGTTACTGGAGCCTTCACAACAACCTCATGAGATAATTTATATTGATGAATCAAAAATCCCAGAGGTTAGACATTTACAAATACAAAAATCGTGTCATTCTGAATATGTAGAGCTTCGTATCAAACATAGAAAATTTAGCTTTTTAATACCTGAATATACTAGTACATTTCATTGCAGGGAAAGTACTTGTTCTGAAAGGAGATAAAATTGCATTTATTTTGATAACTAAACCTAATTAAAGACAATGTTTAAAATATCACTCATTCAAGAAACAAGATGTAGAGTTAGTTGTTTTTCATGTCAGTTATGTTCTCTAAACTTACTAGAAGTACTAGATTAGTAAACCTAAACCATTGCTTTGTAAGGAAATAGAAATTTAGTTCCCTAAAACTCATGACTATAACTTTTTCTCAAACAATTACTAAGTAACTGTTTAATGTTTTTTGTCATGGAATCTTATTTGATATATTTTTATTGATTAAGCTAAATAATTGGCCAATAACAATATAAAATATGCAAGAACAAAGTTTATCTAACACAAGTATTTTATTCACAAGACATATCATGGCTCTCTTAAAGAACACTAGAAGGCAGTGTTTTTTCTAATTTTTAGTTATTTTGTTAATGGTTATTAATTGTCAGAAGTGGTAATTCCATAATATATTTAAAGCATTTGATTTTACTCCCTCTATTTTCTTTTCATTACTCCTTCTCCCAAAAATCTTCTGTTTTTTACATAAAATTACATCTTTATATAAGCACATATAATCTAATTTGGATAAAAAAAGATTTAAGCTAAACTGCAAAGAGATTCAAGATCGACAGTGGATTAACAGGATGAATAAAAACTTGAATATTTTTTGTTAACTTCTGAATTGAGCTATCATTACTATTATAGTTAGGGTTAGGATCGCAGACAGAATTAGAATTAGGGTTAGAGAAATAGAAAATTTAGCTTCAACACAGGATGACACGTTGTAACAATGATATTCACAAGACACTATGCTAAAAATGAACTTTACACCATGGGGAGGGAGGAGTAAGAGAGGTAGGGTAGAAGGAGAACAACAAAGAAGGAGGTAACAATGCTCAACAAGAAACATACTCATTACCTTACACATATAACTAATTCCTCTTTAAAGCATCTTTATAATAAAATAAAATTTTAAAAAAATAATGAAGACGGGAGCTGGTGGCTCACGCCTGTAAACCTAGCTAATAAGGAGGCTGATATTTGAGGATCATGGTTCAAAGACAGCCCGGCAGGAAAGTCCCTGAGACTCTTATCTCCAATAAACCACTAGAAAACCAGAAATGGCGCTGTGGTTCAAGCAGTTGAGCGCTCACCTTGAGCTGAAGAGCACAGGGACAGCGCCCAAGGCCAGAGTTCAGGCCCCACGGCTGACCAAAAAACAAAGAAAAAAAAAAAAGAAAACCTGACAGGAAATCAAAAAACACTTAATTTAGGCTCAAAATGCAAGTAAAATTTAGACCTATACGCTGAGCAAGAGAATAAATGTGCAATAGAGGTGTGCTATTAACAATATGATTCAGTTTTTATTTGTAGGTTTAGGATTAGGAAAGGTTTTCCAGTTAGAGCTGTGGTTAGATTAAGAAAAAGATGTAAGATATAAAAAGGTGTATATAAGTAAGTTGTATATAAGATTTAAGATATAAAAAGGTGTAAAACTGCAACATATTTTAAGAATAATGAATGGCATCAAGGTTAGCGTCAATGAAAACCAGTGTCTGTTACTTTAAACATTCAGATATAATTTGGCTTAAAGTGTGAGTTACTTTTTTGTTCTGGTTAGGGTTAGGGAAGGATAAGCTTTAGGGAAAAATTTAGTTTTCCAATAAGAAGTAGAAGCAAAAATAATGTGTGATTGAATAGAATCTAGACAATTTCCTTACATTAACCATTTGGTGTTAAATCAAATTGTGATTAGGATTAGGTATCTGGCTAAAGGGGGTTGAGAATAGGATAAAGAAATTGGTTAAACGGTCTGGGAAGGTAGCTCAGTAGTAGAGCACTTGGCTTGCATGCCTGAGGCCCTGGGTTCGTTTCCTCAGCACCACATAAACAAAAAGAAAAAAGCCAGAAGTGGCACTGTGGCTCAAGTGGTAGAGCACTAGCCTCGAGCTGAAGAGTTGAGGGACAGCTCCCAGTCCCAGAGTTCAGGCCCCACGACCGGACCCCTCCCCCCCAAAATTTGGTTAAAGTAGTGGCTCGTGCCTATTATCTTAGCTACTCAGGAAGCAGATTTCTGAGGATCCCAGTTCAAAGCCAGCTGGGGCAGGAAAGTTCATGAGTCTTTTATGTCCAATTAACCACCAGTAAACACAAAAGTGGTGCTGTGCCTCAAGTGGTAAAGCAAACACTTTGAGCTAAGAATTCAGGGATCATATCCATTCCTAGAGATCAGGGATCGTGCCCTGGCCCAGAGTTCAAGCCCCACGCCCGACAAAAAGAAAAAAAAGTGTTAAATGTTAAGTAAAGCTGAACTTATTTTACATTCTAGGAATGCAGGAAAAGCTCGGATAATGGAAGTACAATGTATTTCATAATATCAGGATTTGCAATCAATGGGTTTAATGATTCCTGTTATGGAACATGATAGATTCAGAGTTAAGAGTGAGAAAGTCTGTAGGGTTTAGGAAATCCTGAAATTTATTTCAAGAATTACAAGTAGAATTTCAGTTAGGATGATACAAAATGAGCATTTTACATAAATTTTAGAACTGGGATACTATTAGTGTCAAGGACATGGTTAGGATTCTAGCCATAGTTAGGGTTAGAGTGAGGAAGAAAAAAATGAGAGTCAAATTAAAGGTAAATTTTAGAATAAGCATGGTAGGAATTAGAATGAATACGAACTAGAGTATTGCTAATAATATTAGAATCTACTTAAAATTAGCCTTATGGTTATTCTCAATGTTCCAGTTTAGATTAAGTTTAGGGTTAGAAAATGACAGGTGGAACTGTTGCAACAATGAGAAGTACAAGTTGTCATGTCGAAAATGAACTTTACAACGTTGCTGGGGGGGGAGGAGGGAGGATTGGGTGCGGGGGTAGGAAGGAGGCTGGGAAGGGATGTGAAGGGTAAACAAAGGAGGAGGTTGCAATGCTTGATAAGAAATGTATGCATTATCGTGCCCATGTAATTGTAACCCCTCTGTACAGTATGTTCACAAAAATAAAATAAAATTAAATTAAAAAAAAGAAAATGACTAAGATATTGGAAAAAAAATTGAAACCTGGGCTGGGAAGGTGGCTCAGTGGTAGAGCGCTTACCTTGCATGCATGCGGCCCTGGGTTCGATTCCTCAGCACCACATAAGCAAAAAGAAAAAAAGCCAGAAGTGGCGCTGTGGCTCAAGTGGTAAAGTGCTAGCTTTGAGCTGAAGAGTTGAGAGACAGCGCCCAGACCCAGAGTTAAGGCCCCACAACTGGACCCCCCCCATAAAAAAAATTGAAACCTATTTTTTGAAGGCTTATTTGAATCAAGTTAGGATGAGTGAAAACTAGTGTACTTGTGTTTGTGTTAGTATTGACATATAATTTGGATTAAGATTGCAATCAGTATTTTGTTCTGATTATTATTAGTTTTATAAATAGGAAAATTTTTAGTATAAAATTTATCTTTTACTAACAAGTAAAGGGAAAAATGTGACATTGAATAGTATCTAGAGCATTATCATTATATTTATTTCTCAGTGATCATTCTTGTAATGATTAATGAGAGTTTTCCAGCCAGGTTTAGGTTGAGAGTTAGCATTAAGTAATGGACTAGATGGTAAGTAAATCTGAAATTGATTTAGGGTACAGAGGTCCAGGAAAAGGTAGGATCAATGGATGGAAACTACAGTATTTTTTCTGATAAGAGAACTGGAGGACAAATAATATAATGGTTCATGTTAAGGAACAAGATAACTTCAGAGGTAGAGTCAGAAAATTGTGGGAACTAGGTAAAACTGAAACCCATTTCCAGAGTGCAAACTGGAGTGTTCATTAGAATGAATAAGAACTGGAGTATTTTTCTTAAACATTAGAATTGGACTATCATTAGGGTAAAAGTTAGGTTTCAGATCCAGCTGGAGTTAGTGTTAGATTTAGGGAAAGGGAAAGTTTGGGGTCAAACTGAGAGTAAATCTTTAAATAACAAATCGAATTAGAATTAGGATGAATGTGAAATAGGAACCTGGTGACAATATTCAGATTAGTGTGAAGGTTATTCTCAATATTATGATTAGTATGATTAGTGTGATTATTATTAGTATGATTAGTGTGAGGGTTAGTCTCAATATTCCAGTTTGGTTTAGGGTTAGAAAAATGGCAAGATATTGAGTAAAACTATGAACAATATTTTTTGAAAGATGAATTGATTCAAAGTTAGAATGAATAAAAACTAATGTCTTGTATGGCTTTTAGAATCTAAAGGCTATTTAGTTCTATGGTTAGGGTTACATTTCTAGTTCAGGTTAGACTTAGGCTTAGGAAAGGGTAAGCTTTAAGGTAAAACAGTTTTCTGCTAACACTTTCAAGTAAAATAAGTTTGAAATTTAAAAAAAACTACAGAGTTTTCCTGTTCCTATACAGGGTTCAATAGGGTTAAATTTAGAGTTAGGTTTCTAGTAAGGTTTAGATATATAGTTAGGGTTAGGAACTAGAGTAGATATAAAGTAAACCTGCAACTTCTTTTTGGAGATCTAGGAGTTCAGTAAAAGTTAAGATCAGTGGAAACTATGGTAGTTTTCAAAATATGAAGATTTGAGGCTAATGATTCATAATAGGGAACAATTTCAGAGTTCAAGGCAGGGAATCTGTAGGATTTGGAGCAAACTACAAATCATTTCAAAGACAACGAGTATCTGTTAGGATGAGCTACCAGTGCCCAGGAAAGTGCCTGACTTACTGATTGTTTTTACTTTTGTTCGAGATCGAGACTTAAATTCAATATCTGACTGCTTTGATCACTAGGTGGCACTGCCACTTGAGCCATATGTCCAAAAATGATTAATTTAAATAGCTGGAAGTCATTAAATTTTCTTCAGATGATATGAATCATTAGTGTTGTTCTAAAACTTATCTTAACTAAAAAAAGTTAAATAGACCCTAGAGATGATCTGAGGAGATTCCCATGCTTTGCTTCTAATTGCATAACATTTTAGGGACCTGATTTTTAAATTATTATTTTAAGTAGCAAAGGATTTCTCATTAAACACTGCAGTTTATGCGTACAATATACCTTGGTCAATGCCAACACTTCAACATTCTCATTGATCCCTCCCCTATGCACCTCTTCCTTCACTCTGCTTAATTTTGTAGGATATTTACTGGATTCCTCTGCATTTCCCCCTTTTCTCCTGTTCATTCTTCTACCTTTTCCAACTTCATCCCTCTTTTACTACCCAGTTCCATATGATCCAACAACTCTACTTCTGGGCATTTACCTGAAAGATTACAAACCAGGATATAGTAAAGGTTTCAGCTCAACCATGCTTACTGTATCAGCCCAGATACCCCTCAAGAGAGAAATGAATCAAGAAAATGTAATACACACACACACACACACACACACACACACACACACACACACACACACACAGAGGAAATTCTACTTACTGATCAGAAAGAATATTGTACCATTTGTGTCTCTCATTTCTCATTTCATCTACCTAGTATCCCATTGTCATCATATTGTCCCTGTACTGCGGTAACCGACATAGGCAAACTGATGTAAAAGATTTTCAAGGTTATCGGCTAGCCATAGATTCCTGAATATGAGTTTTCTGCTCATTCTCTTTGTCTATTCATGCCTTTGAGTAGTGATTGTACAGATTCATTTGCTACACAGAAAAGAGATGAACCACTTGTATGTATATATATATGTATAGATACATACATGTATATACATACATACATATATATATGCACACATATGGATATATATGAAATACTGAGTACATTTTATGTTTTCAAAATTATGGAGCTAACAAAAATCACATGCATTTTTCTTCCTTTTCATTTTTTCAAAACCTAAATAACTTTGTCTCTTTTGAATACCTAATTTTAAAGAGAATGTCATCATCTCTGATCTGTCAGTGGCCTTGAAATTAGATGTTCAAATAGGACAAACTTGTTTAGGCTTTTTGGTAGAGGAGAGATGTTACTAGGGTTCTATTCAGGGGTTCTCTGCTTGCTAGATAGGATTTTGTTGTATCGCACCAAGCAGCTCAACTACTTTTGCCGTACTTCTAATCCGTTTCATTTACTTGAGGTCTTGAACATTTTGCCAGGGTCTGATCTTACATTGACTGAGACTTGGTAACTATGCTTCCCACATAATTAGCTAGGATTACAGATGTGAACTATTATGGCAAGCATTTGTTGAGATGGCTGTCTTGGCAGTTTTTTATCTGGTCTGGCCTCAGACCATGATCGTTTTCATTTCTGCTTCCCAATCAGCTGGGATTACAGATGTGGGCTACAATACTTGGTGTACATGACACCTCCTTTTTTTTAAAAGAGGCTTTTATTGTAAAAATACTTTATAGAAGGGTTATAGTTACAGGAGCAAGGTAATGAGTACATTTTCTATCAAGCATTATTACCTCCTCCTTTGTTTTTCCCCTGCCCTCCTTTCCCTCCCACCTCCACAACTACACTCTCCCTCTCCTACCTTCCCCGCTTCCCCACCTATGTTGTAAAGTTCCTTTCTCAACATAGTGTCTTGTGCATCTCATTGTTACAATGGGTCAGCCTGTATCCTTATTTAAACATTTTGGTTTTTTCCCTTCCCCTCCCCAAGCTAGAGAAGGGTGTGTACAAGATGCATGGTACCAACATTAAATACAGTGAAAACAGGCGTTATACCATGGGGGAGGATCATACAAAGAAACAAACAAATCACATGGTAGATTATAAACCCTATCTTGGGTTTCATTTCCCTAAACATCATCTTATCTTGTCGTATGTACATAGCTTTTGAACTTTTATGCTTGTCCAGACATACACTAGTTGTTGCAAAAAAGGGAAACCATAAGACCTATGTTTCTTTGGGTCTGGCTTTTAATATAATTTTTTCCAAGACTCCACGTAGAGCTCCCCTATGACCCAGCAATCCCACTTTTGGGCATTTACCAAATGATCACACACAAGACCATACTAAGCTACCAACACAACTACGTTTATTGCAGCATTATTTACCATAGCTAAGATATGGAACGAACCCAGCTGCTCCTCAGTAGATGAATGGATCAAGAAAATATGATATATATATATATATATACATATATACATACACACACATGGAATTCTATGCCACCATCAGAGAGAATAACATAGCCTCATTTGCTAGGAAATAGAAAGATGCAGAAACAATTATATTAAGTGAAATAAGCCAGGCTCAAACAACCACAGGTCCCATGGTTAACCTTACTTGCAGTAATTAGTACATGGTACCATGTAACCATATAAGAGGATGTTATGTGAAATGAACCCCAAGATAGGGACACAAATGAGTTTTTATTCCATGAGATTCTTATCTCTATATAATGCCCCAAATAAAATTGGCAGGAGAGCTGTGGTTCAAATACAGAGCACAACATTTGAGGGAAAAAGCTTAATTGAGAAGGTAAGGTCCTGAGTTTAAACCATAATATGAGCACTCAAAAAAGTTGATTTTTTTCCTGAGGTTTTTATTAAATTGCTCAAATAATAATCAACGTTGTATTTATGTTTAGCATTACTGTTAAAATCATGTTATATTTCTTGATGTTATTCTTTATTTTCTTAAATTTAATTTACACATTAATATCCAGTAATGATAAGCGATGATTACTGTTTCACAAGTTTTTATAGCAGTTGAATATATGGATGAGAGGTGCATACAAGGTGTTTGGACAAAAAATAGATATTTGCAAGCTCTTCACATAAATCAATGATAGTTGAAGAAGCTGTTGGCATGTATTAAATAAACTAAAGGAACCAGCAAGGAAAGATATGGTATTATTCTGGAAAACATGCAATTTTGGAATAAAAATCAACAAGGAAAATCTGTATCTTTTGGTAAGTCTTTGTAACCCACCTACACATTTGATTCGTTATTTCTAGTGGAAGGCATTTCAGTTAACTTTATTTTACAAAGTTAAACATGATTGACATTTAATACTAACTGGCTTCTGTCTCAGGTAAGCAATTATTCTACCCAGGTGACAGGCCCGTATGCCTATAATCCTAGCTACTCAGAGGGCTGAGATCTCTAGATCCTAGTTCAAAGCCAGGTTGGAAAGGAAAATTGGTGAGACTTTTCTGTTCAATTAACCACGAGAAAACTGGAAGTGGCACTCTATGGCTCAAAGTAGCAGCAATACTATTGAGTAATAAAACTCAGAGACAGAACCCAGACCCTGAGTTCAAGCTCTCTGACATTATTCTTAAAATACTTGTTCTCACTGTTTAATTTGTCTAGAAGAATGTTTTAAACTAAGGGATTTTTTTATCTTGTCAGGATTGATTTTTAAGATGTGCAAAGAAAAATTATAGTCAGAACTGGTTTGTATTGCTTTGTATTATGCGTTGACTCTACATTCAGAGATCAGCTGGAAAGCAGATGGCCAAATCTTATCTCTTGGCAATGAAGATGGATATGTGTTTCTTTTAGGAAAGTAACAAACTTATGAAATGGTAGCCTTTATATATAATATCTTAATAGTAACAATAAAATTAATATTATTGCTATTATTTTTTGTCTGTTGTGGGGCTTGAACTCTGGGTCTGGGCATTGTCCCTCAGTTCTTAAGCTCAAGGCTAGCACTCTACCACTTGAGCAACAGTGCCACTTCACATTTTCTGAACCGTTATTTGGAGATCTGGGTCTCACAGACTTTCCTTCCCTGGCTGGCTTTGAACAGAGACCCTCAGTTCTCAGCCTCCTTAGTAGCTAGGATTACAGGTGTTGAGCAACTGGGGCCCAGCATAAAATTATTTTGAAAAAGAAAAAACCCACGATTGTATACTTAAAACAATCACAATCTGGGAATTGTGTCTCTAAAGTTGTTGTATCAAAGTAACCATAGGCAGCAATCATTTTTAGATCTCACTATGTCCTGTCCAATGCCAGATAATATTTCACCAATTAATTTTAATTTTTCCTAACCAAGTTCATTATGAATGCCCAACAGCACAATTTTCTAGTGAGTATAAAGAATTCTTCAAAATATTTATTTCAACAAACTGCATTTTGCACTTGGTTGGTTTTTTTTTTTTTTAATTTTGCCAGAGCTGGAGTTTGAAATCAGGGCCTGGGCACTCTCTCTGAACTTGTTTTACTCAAGGCTAGCTCACTACCAATTGAGCCACAGCACCACTTCCAGTTTTTCTGCTTATGTCATACTGAGGAATCAAATCAAGTGCTTCATGCATGCGAGGCAAGCACTCTACCACTAAACACATTCCCAGTCATTGGGCCTTTTGTTTTTGTTTTAAGATAGCATTTTACTATATGTCCTCTGTTGGACTAAAACTTAGGCTGGTCTCAAGCTAACTTCTAAATTAGCCTCCCAGTTTCAGAGATTACAAACAATGGCTACCATATTCAGCTCAGGATTCTTTGTGAGAGAATACTGTTTTCACATATAGAAAGAGTTATTCTGCATATAAGGGAAACCATGGGACCTATATTTCTTTGAGGCTGGCTTACTTCATTTAATAAAATAACTAGTATATGTCTGAGACAAGCAGAAATTGTCAGACAAGTTGATGTTAGGTGAAATGAACCCCAAGATAAAGATTGACATGTTTTTTTTCTTTCTTGCAATTGTTTCCAATATATTTATAAGATGATTTCTTTGTTGCTTTGCATGTACCTCCCCCATGATATAAGCCCTGCTTTTACTCTATTTGATGTTGATATAATTTGTGGAGGGGAAGGGAAAAAACAAACCATTTAAATAGGGTTACAGGTGGACCCATTACAACAATGAGAAGTACAAGACGTTATGTCAAAAAAGAAGTTTACAACTTTGACGGGGGTTACGGGGGTGGTGATGGTGGTGGTGGTGTGGGGGGTCGGGGGGTGAAGAGGGGAAGGGATGGAAAGGAGAAACAAAGGAGGAGGCAACAATGCTTGATAAGAAACGTATTCACTATTTTGCCCATGTAATTGTAACCCCTTGTATGGAATTTATCACAACTAAAAAAAAAAAGACTTGAATTTAAAAAAAAATGAAAGGAGCTATTCTGTCTTCCTTGGACTGGATGTTTTTTTTGCATTCAGCACTGTTAATCACATTTCTTTTTTTTTTAATTTAATTTAATTTTATTTGTGAACATACTGTACAGAGGAGTTACAGTTACATGGGCAGGATAATGCGTACATTTCTTACCAAGCATTGCAGCCTCCTCCTTTGTTTACCCTTCACATCCCTTCTCAGCCTCCCCCCTCCCCCCCCAATCCCAATCCTTCTCCTTCCCCCCTTCCCCCCCTTCCCTCCCCCCCCCAGCACCAACGTTGTAAAGCTCGTTTTGGACATGACAACTTGTACTTCTCATTGTTGCAACAGGTCTGTTAATCACATTTCTTGTCCTGGTATGATTCCCATTCTAGATCAATAGAAATATTTCAGGTTCTGAACTTGAAGCTGATCCTTGGCATCGAACAACATCAGATTCTTGTGAATAGCACTAGCTGGCCTCATGAGCATAGCAGCCAGCTGGAGTTCAGCTATCTGAGGGCATTCGGCTCCAACAATGGAATCATTTCTGTGCACAGACTGAAAACTGTCATAGGTAATTTTGATTTATTCCACTCTATTCTCAACTACTTGCCATTCTCAGCTTTGTATGTTTTAAATTCTGTTAAACATTGATTACTATTTTCTGCCATTCTCAAAAGTAACATATATGTCTTACTTTAAAATTCATTCAAACATGCAAAAATGTTAACGTAGTTGCTGTCCACCAGTGGCTCATGTTTTAAAACCTAGATACTTAAGA
This sequence comes from Dipodomys spectabilis, assembly GCF_019054845.1. Taxonomy (NCBI): domain Eukaryota; kingdom Metazoa; phylum Chordata; class Mammalia; order Rodentia; family Heteromyidae; genus Dipodomys; species Dipodomys spectabilis. The sequence goes on from NW_024871053.1 coordinate 1,144,983, forward strand.
GGTCAAAAACTGAGGATTCAGTTTCAAATCAGCCCATGCAAAAAATCTGAGATATTTCTCCAATTAAGAAAGCAAAATCCAGAAGTGGAGATGTGGCTCAAGTGGTAGAGTGTCAACTTTGAGCACAAAGTCAAAGCAAGAATAATAGGTCTAATTCTAACTCCATTATTTACTCATAGAAAACACACACACACACACACACACACACACACACACACACACACACACACACACACACACACACAATTTACATTCTCCTGGACTCCCCTTCTTGAACAGTATTCAATGCCATTAACTTAATGCATGTTTTCTCCAAATTATTATGGTAGGGATTAAACTATATTTGTATTTATGATAATGTATTTTTTGTACATTTTGTTTTGCAATTTTGTGAACTTACATGACAGAACAGTGTTTTGTGAAGACTAAACAGAAATCAATGTGTCAGTAAAAATGTAGGTGACATGTAGACTGAAAGATGCAGATAGTACCACTTGAAATTTTATTTCTCCAAGTTTAAATATATATGCATATGTATGTATTTAAAATTTCTGCCAAGATTTTACTTCCATTAACAATGATCTATTTGTTCCATTATATAAATTTAATATATTGTATGTTTCATAGTAGATTACTATTTAAGAATTCCTCACCTCCTCATTCTCCTGTGTCAGGTTCTTGATTATTGGCAGGCATTACCATATAGTAGAATAGTACCATGTCTAGCTATATTATTTACGTTTTGTTCAGTAGAATTGTTTTGCCAAGGTCGCAGGACCCCCACCAAGAAGACTACCAATAGTCAGACTCTACAGCTATTTTATTTAAATGGGCTGCAGCTCAGCCTCGTCCTAAATTCTGACACAGTGGAGCCCAAGAGTAGATCCCCAAGCTCAGGATTTTCTGGTCTTATAAAGGCACACAATCAGGTGGTTTAGCACCACGTGTTTCTTTGTTCTGAAACAAGCAACAAATGATCACTGCCTCAAGTACTTTAACCCTTCATTCCCCCCTTGACTTATGGTCCTGAGACACAATCTTGTGTCTCCGGTCCAAAACTTATGAAGGGTTAAAGTTTTGAGGCAGTGACAACTTGTTGCTTGTTTCTAGCAGAGCAACATGTGGCAGTAATCCAAACACCTGGTTGGTTGTGTGCCCTTATAACCCCTGCAAATCTTTCGCTTGGGGCTTTCCTCCTAGGCTCTGCTATGTCACAGTGTAGGATGAGGCCCAAGCTGCAGCCTTTTAAATAAAATCTTAAAACAGTTGTGAAGTCTGACTCTCAGTGGTCTTCTTGGTGGTTGTCCTGAGACCTAGACACAACATATTAGTGGGGGCTCATCAGGAATCCCCCCAAAGACCCCTGAGACCTCAGACTCCAAAGGTAAAACAGCACTATCTTTGTTAATTTGTCTTGACCTGTCCTTTGTCTATTTTACTTTCGTTTTCCCTTGTGAGGACAGCCCTCAGATTCGTAAAGGGTTGTCAAAGCAGATACACTTGCATGACAACCATCAAGGAACTGGGAGACATCCCATATCCTCTTGTGGGGCGGGGGTCACCCTGCCATGTGGAGCGGGGTTCCTTGGAAGCCCGCTGTGTGGAGCGGTCCTTGGAATCCCGCCATGTGGGGCGGCGGGGAAGGGGTCCTTGAAACCCTGCTGTGTGAATTGTGGGGCAGTGGTCGACTCTGTGTTGGGCCGGAATTGACAAAGAGGGCCTCCTAACTGAGGCCCAACTCCCCCACTGTGGGTCTGCACCTTCTGCTGTGGGGCCTGGGTGTGGAACCCGCCATGACAGGAGTCAGTGGACCAATTCGGGAGATCTCCACTTTGTAAGCTTTTTTTTTTTTTTTTTTTCCGTAACCATCAGGCCTGCATGTGTTTTGTTTGTACTGTTTATTGTTTTTTTGGACTGTACGATTGACGGGACTGGAAACCATGGGCAACACTAAGAAAGAGGAAAAGAAATTGTACCCCCACCCCCGTTTTTCAGGGAGATAACTTAGAAGAAGAAATGTTTCCTTCCCCCATACTTCCCTTCCCAGGTTCCTTCTTCAGAGCCTGAGAATAATCAAGAGGAGGAGGGAAGCTATAGAACAAACAGCCGAACACTCAGCACCTGCCCTTACATTTTCTGAGGGGCCAGTCACTCGACGATGCTGTGGGATCAGCCCCCTTTCTACTGCAGCTGTTTTTCCCTTAGGCGCTGTAGATCCTGTGGTTGCGGATAGTCAACATCAACGCCAATATTGGCATTTTCTACCAGTGATCTATACATTTCATGCACCCAAAATGCCCCCTTTTCTGAGAAACCCCAGGATTTAATTAGTTTGCTTGAATCTATTCTCTTTACTCAGCAGCCCACTTGGGATGATTATAGTCAGCTTTTACAGGTCCTTTTTACAATGGAAGAGAGAGACCATATCAGAGAGGTGGCCCAGAAACATATCACTGGCCCCACAGGAGTGCCCATCATGGATCCTGCCCTGATCGCTGCCCATTTTCCTGAGATCCAACCAACATGTGTCTACAATAAGGTTGAAGTTAGGGAGTGACTCCTCATCTACTGCCAGGCTCTGTTGACAGGTCTAAAGGCGGAAGCTTGCAGACGTACAAATATGGCCAAAGTTTATGATGTTAGACAGGGAGGAAGGGAAACTCCAGCAGCATATCTTGAGCGGCTCATTGAAGATTTTAGTCAATATACCCCGTATAATCTTGAGACCTAGGAGTTGGCTCAGATGATTATGTTTGCCTATATAAATCAGGCTCTACCAGATATAAAGCAAAAGTTGCAAGCTCTGGACAGACTTGGTAAAAAGCGTATTAGGGATTTAGTAGCCACGGTGGAAAAGTTTTACAATAAGAGAGACAGAGGAACAAAGACAGGAAAGGAAGGACAGAAACATGAAATTGAGCGTGAAAAGAGAGACTGGGCCAAGAAAAGAGGCCAGACTTGTTGGACTTGCCACCATTGCATTGAAGCTTACCTGGTTCACAGACAGCAGCAGTTTCATTTGGGATGGAGAAAGGTACATGGGCACAGCAGTCACCACGGACACTGAGATAGTGTGGGCAAAAGCACTCCCCAGGGAACGTCTGCACAAAGAGCAGAACTAGTGGAACTAACAAAAGCCCTACAAGTGGGAAAAGGGAAGAGACTAAACATTTACACATACAGTCGGTGTGCTTTTGCCACCGTGCATGTCCATGGAGCCATTTACCAAGAGAGGGGGCTGCTGATAGCTAAGGGAAAGACTATTAAAAACAAACAAGAAATTTTAAGCCTCATCCAGGCCATATGGGAACCAGCAAATATTGCCATTATGCACTGCCCTGGCCATCAAAAGGGAACTGATTCTATAACCAAAGGAAATAACTTGGCTGATCAGGCAGCTAAGGAGTCGGCCTTCCAACACAGAGCAGAAGTACTGACTCTAGTAGACCCAGGGACATGAGGTTTGCCTTCTGAGCCTCAGTACTCCCAAGAAGACTTGGAGTGATAAAGAAAATTCCCATGGCCTATAAACCCCCGGACAGAGAAGGAAACAAACACTGGTGGAAAACTCGTGAGTGGAAACTTATCTTGCCACAAAGATTGGGCAAGGGGATTCTTAAGAGAATCCATCGGGTCTCTCACATGGGAACCCGAAGAATGCAGGACTTGCTCCGACACTCAGAAGTAAAAATTAGGCAAGGAAATCAACTAATTGAAGACATTGTTAAAAATTGTAAAGCCTTTCAGCTTACCAATACCCCCAATCAACCGGTTGCAAAAGGAGCTCTCCTCCATGGAGATAGGCTAGGTGTGTATTGGGAAGTAGACTTCACAGAAATTAAAACTGCAAAATTTGGATTGCTAGTTTTCATAGACACCTTTTCAGGATTGGTTGAAGCCTACCCAACAAAGCATGATACCGCGAATGTCGTGGCTAAGAAGATCTTGTATGAAATCCTACCCAGGTATGGCTTCACATCCACCATTGGGTTGGACTGGCCGTCGTCTCAAAAGTAAGTCAGGGAATAGCCATGGCATGAGGGACAGATTGGAAATTGCACTGTGCTTTTAGACCCCAGAGTTCAGGGCAAGTAGAAAAAATGAATCAGTCTCTAAAAGAGACCTTAACTAAATTGGCCTTGGAGATTGGCACAGACTGGGTATCGCTCCTTCCTTTTGCCCTGTTTAGAGTAAGAAATTGACCCTATCACCTTGGCTTTATTCTTTTTGAAATAATGTATGGACACCCTCCACCCAATATCTCTAGCTTTCAGACTGAATTGCTTGCTGATTTGGATGATACTGAATTTCTGCATAAGCTTGACTATTTACAGGTGGTGCATAAGAATATGTGGCCCCAGTTTAGAGCATTATATGATTCTGCTTCTATTCCTACTCCCCATCTGTTTAAACCAGGGGACTGGGTGTTTGTTCGAAGGCACAACTTGAGATCTCTGGAACCACGGTGGAAGGGACCTCACATGGTGCTACTGGCTATACCCACTGCCCTTAAGGTACATGGCATTGCTATTTGGATCCACTGCTCTCATGCCAGACTGACTGACCCCTTTTCCCTGGACGACCATGGGGAAACATGGGAAGTCTGCAAGCATCCTACCCAACTACTCCGCATACACATCAAGAAAACAAAAATGAACTGATTGTTATTGGTATTGTTGTTTAATAGTATGGCTAAGGTCAGTGAGGGACTATACAGGTTCAAGATCAAGAACTGTTCGAGTTTAATTTTGGGCCAGAGCTACAAGATTGTATCTCAGGACAATAAGTCAAGGAGGGGAATGAAGGGTTAAAGTTTTGAGGCAGTGACCACTTGTTGCTAGTTTCTAGCAGAGCAACACGTGGTGATAATCCAAACACCTGGTTGGTTCTGTGCGTTTTCAACCCCTACAAATCGTTAGCTCGGGGCTCTCCTCCTAGGCTCCGCTGTGTTGGAGTGTAGAACGAGGCCTGAGCTGCAGCCCATGTAAATAAAACCTTAAAAAAGCTGTAAAGTCTGACTTTCGGTGGTCTTCTTGGTGGGGGTCCTATGACCTAGGCACAACATATTAGTTTAAATTTAACATATTGTATGTTTCATAGTAGATTAATATTTATAGAATTTCTTTCCTTTAGAGACCAGGTTGTGCAGTGTAGCCCAGGCTTTGCTCACCTCCTTATTCTCCTGTGTCATGTTCTTGAGTATTGACTGGCATTACCATGTGGTAGGATAGTACTATGCCTAGGTATATTATTTGCATTTTGTTCAGTAGTATATTACTATGAACAGCTTTAAGCCATATATCTTCATGAGTATGAATGAATTTCTTGCAAAAATGTTATAAATAGAGTTACTGAGTGAAGCCAATTATAGTAGGCATGCCTGTAATCCAAGAACCCAGGAGGATCATAAATTGAAGAGCAGCCTGAGCTACACAGCAAGTCCCTTTTAAAACAACAACAACAACAACAAAAAAAAAACCAACTGGTGAGCTTCGAAGAGGGAACGTATTGTTAAGTGGGGTGATAGAACATACATAATTTAGTGTGTGTGTTTGTGTGTGTGTGTGTGTGTGTGTGTGTGTGTGTGTGTTTGTGTTGGTCCTAGGGCTTGAACTCAGGGCCTGGGCACTGTTCCTGCAGCTTATGCTCCAGTCTAGCCCTCTACCACTTGAACCAAAGTGCACCTCAAGCTTTTATAGAGATCATTGGAGATGAGTCTGATCCAGTTGCCTCTCCAGGCTTAAACCTTGATCCTCTCTTCTCAGTCTCTTTTGTAAATAGGATTACAAGCATGTTGTATTACTATTAAGTAATATAGTAAACATCATGCTAGTTTATACTCCTTCCAGCAGTGTTTGAGTGCTGCACACACACCTAAGATAAAACCTGCTCCATGTTTGAAGACATCCAGATCTCATAATCCCGTGAGATAAGTATTGTTGTGCTCACTTTACCTGAGAAGAATTTGAGACCCAGAGAGTTTAGTTAGTTTTGAGTCCCCAGCTAGTATACAGTGGAGCCTGTATTCAAGCCCAACTAGTTCTATTTATTTCAGAAAACATGGAGTAATAATGTCGCCTAATCAATATGTGTTCTAGCAAGTACTGCTGCTTGCAAGTACAGTTCTATGTCTGACAGATTATCTTTCTCTCTCTTTAACTGTTTGCACTCTCTTTCATAAGAGAGGGAAAGCACAAGTGATGGAAAGATTCATTTTGGAAGGGGAAATTGGTAATGGGGTTTGACGTTGGTATCACATACATATTAGTCTGAACTTCCATTTGAGTTATGCCTCCCACACTATATTTCTGGGTTTTTTCTTTTGTATTATTATTCTAAAAGTGAATTATACAGATTATACACTCATATAAGTCAGGTATGGATATATTTTTTTGAAAGGTCACCCCTTCCTTTGCTCTCTCAATTTTTGTCTCTTACTGGTTTGGTTTTTATTAACTCTTCTTCTTCTTCTTCTTCTTCTTCTTCTTCTTCTTCTTCTTCTTCTTCTTCTTCTTCTTCTTCTTCTTCTTCTTCTTCTTCTTCTTCTTCTTCTTCTTCTTCTTCTTCTTCTTCTTCTTCTTCTTCTTCTTCTTCTTCTTCTTCTTCTTCTTCTTCTTCTTCTTCTTCTTCTTCTTCTTCTTCTTCTTCTTCTTCTTCTTCTTCTTCTTCTTCTTCTTCTTCTTCTTCTTCTTCTTCTTCTTCTTCTTCTTCTTCTTCTTCTTCTTCTTCTTCTTCTTCTTCTTCTTCTTCTTCTTCTTCTTCTTCTTCTTCTTCTTCTTCCTCTTCTTCCTCTTCCTCTTCCTCTTCCTCTTCTTCTTCTTCTTCTTCTTCTTCTTCTTCTTCTTCTTCTTCTTCTTCTTCTTCTTCTTCTTCTTCTTCTTCTTCTTCTTCTTCTTCTCCTTCTCCTTCTCCTTCTCCTTCTCCTTCTCCTTCTCCTTCTCCTTCTCCTCCTTCTTCTCCTTCTCCTTCTCCTCCTTCTTCTTCTCCTTCTCCTCCTCCTCCTCCTCCTCCTCCTCCTCCTCCTCCTCCTCCTCCTCCTCCTCCTCCTCCTCCTCCTCCTCCTCCTCCTCCTCCTCCTCCTCCTCCTCCTCCTCCTCTTTCTCCTTCATCTATTATTATTATTATTGTGCTGTGGAGGTTTTAGTTACATTCATGTGGTAGTGATTACATTTCTTTTGTCTTGGTTTTGTTTTAGTAATGAGGCTTGAACCAGGGCTTGGACACTGTCTTTGAGCTCTTTTGCTGAAGAATGACACTCATATCGAGCCACAGCTTTACTTCCCTGAGGACATTTCTTTTTGGACAATGTCATCCTTTCCCTTCATCTCTTCCAGTTTTCCTGTCCTTCCACACAAACAAGTTGCATAGGTCATTTTCAACATAGTACCAATTGAATACCTCTATTGCACATGTTTATCCTTTGTCCCTCCTCTTCTATGACCCCTTTAACTTCTCAAAGAGAGATAAATTTTTAAAAAAATGACAAAAATGAAAAGTGTAAGAAAAATACCATCTTCTGTCTGTTTCCTGGTAACTGGTTATTTTTGAGATAGGGTCTGTGAATGTGTGTGTGTGTGTGTGTGTGTGTGTGTGTGTGTGTGTTTGTGTGTGTGTGAATACTGGGGCTTGAACTCAGGGAGCTGACTTTTAGCTTTCTTACTCAAGGGTAAAAGAATACGACTTGAACCAAACTTCCACTTCTTGATTTTGAATGGTTAATTGGAGATCAAGTTTCACAGGTTGTTCCTACCTAGTCTAGCTTCAAATCCCTTTCCTTAGATCTCAGACTTCTAAATAGCTAGAGTTACAGGTGTGAGTCACTGGTGGTGCTTTGCCTACCTTCTTTTTGTTAAGTAGTTGAAATATAAAAGACAATTGCAACCATAGTAAAAATGAAATCAATTTAACTTTCCAAGCTTCAATAACTTTTAATATTTTGTCACATTTGATTTGTACAGAAAAACCTTTTTTTGTAAATGCTCCTGCAATTTGGTTGTCACCTGGGTTTTTTCCTCATGATGAACTTGATTTTATATAGCTTTTTACCTACTGAATATTGATGAAAATATGCCCAGAGGGCATTAATGACCTTCTTTTGGCTTTCATAAGTAAATGGTGCAAGCTAACACTTGTTGTGATAAATTCGTGTGCAGGACCCCAATGATATATCCACATTCTTAGCCATTAGACAGTAGTGCCTGTTACAAATCATATATATGTGACAAAACCCTGACTCAGGCCTTGTTACCACCTTCCTGTATGTCCTCTTAGAGTGCAATCCTGACTCTCTAGTGACCATGACAAAGCCCTGATGAGGGTTCTCAGTACACAGCCAAGGTAACCAGTCAGGCATGGCAGCTACAATGTGATGGGAGACTGGTGACTGCTTCCTATGATGGAACAACACAGGAAATGTTAGTTCCTTAAGCTGTCATCAGTCCTGAAGGCTCCTCATTAAGCATTCGATCCTAAGAGTTAAGGAGACATCACTCTCTCTTCCTTGTGCCAGTTGTGGACCTGTATTTCTTCTGCTGCTGTCATCTTCTGTGGAAAGAAATGACCTGAGCTCTATAAGCCATTTTGCCTATTCTAGGCCATTAGTGTAAGGCTGGCTTTTCTACTTAGACAAAAAGAAATACAGTGATAAAAATAGCAAACAACATTTTTTTCTAGTCTGTTTATTACCAAAATATGTTTTCAAATTCTACCAATAATTCTTAATCGTAAGATGCACTTAATTATGTCACAGTCTTAAACTTCTAAATTTCTCAGTGAGCTGTGGGAAAGAAACCACAGTGAGTGTTAGGGGTCCTCCAGTCTAACTTCTTGGTCAGGGAGGAGTGACTCTCTGCTAGGCCTCCAAATTGAACAAAGAATACTTCTTATACCTTAGATTACATGTCCAAGCTATATATACCAAAGAAAGCTAAGAACAAGACATTAGTCTGACTTGGGAACAACGCAGATCACAAACATAAATTCTAAGTAAACAGAAATGAAAAGAAATTTTTCTTTACTCATATAATACAATAAAAGAGCTATTTTTCTTATTATCACTTAATTGTGGTTATATGTACTTAGTACTAGCTTCTTGAAAGTCCCAAAACACTCTTTGACATGAACTCAGTAGTTCCGTTGGTATCAGCTTGAGATTTTATGGTAAAAAAAACTTTTTTAATTTTTATATTTCTAAATGTCTATTTTATAATAGAGATGCTGTACAGAGGGGTTACATTTACATGAGTAAGTTACATTTCTCATTGAGCATTGTTACCCCTCCAGTTTTTTCTCCCTTTGTCCTTTCTCCCCACTCCCCTTCTCCCACCATTACATTGTAAAGTTAAGTTCCTCCATAGTGACCTGTGAGTATCATTGTTGCAATGGTTCGCCTTTTGTACTTCTTTCAGCATTTTGTTATTTCCCTTCCCTTTCCCCAATCAAATAAATGCATATACTGGATGCAGGGTACCAGAATCAAAGACAGGAATTGCCATGGATAAAACCAATAGGAAAACAAAAATGACATAAAGTAACAAGAAAGAACTAGCTCCTGTACATTGGCTACATCAAGCTTGACAACTAAACAAAAGAAGACATGCTGTTTCTATGTCTTGGCGTTCATTTCAATTAGCATCAATTTGTATGGTCATATATATATTCATAACTCCTGAGCTATTATGATCCACTTTCAGGAGTAATAGGCTAATGCTAACCATTGCAAATGAGTGAAATCATAGAGCTCATGTTTCTTTGGGCCTGGCTTGCTTCACTTAATATGATTTTTTTCCAAGTCTATCCATTTTCTTACAAAAGGGACTCTCATTCTTTCTGATAGAAGCATAAACTTCCATTGTGTAAATATACCACATTTTCTTGATCCATTCATCTATTGAGTCAATTGTTTTGGATCTGTATCTTAGCTATGGTAAACAATGATGAAATGAACATAGGTGTGCTGGTAGCTTATTGTGCCCAAGTTTGAGATCATTTGGATAAATGCTGAGGAGTAGGATTGTTGGATCTGTAGTAGGAAGAACCCTACTCAGGCAGGCCAGACCACCTAGTGGTCTGGAGTGACAGAGCCCACTGCAACAAAGTTGTTAACAAAGAAGCGACTTTATTAAGAAGGCTCCTTAACTTACTGGTCAGGGCGGCAGCACAGGCTCGGTTGCTGGTACTGTGACCCCTAGGGGCCCATGTACTTTAGTTTTTAAAGGCAAAATTCAGGAGGTCAAACCTGGTCGTGCAGGTGACAATGAGATTGACACACACACAAAAGATTGCACAGTCATACTAGACCACATGAGGTTACAGTTTGTCACATAATGGCTGTTTAAACCTGTCTATAACTTTTGGTTTAAATGACTCACAAATTCAGTAAGTAAGGTGAAGTACATGCAAAAGGCGGAGTTTACAGTAAGCATACACAAAGGAGGAGTTTAGTGAAGTTTACCATTAGCACGTGAAAAAGGGGCAGTTTACTGTAAGCTAGGTAAGCTCGAGATGTTGCCAGTAGGAGTTACAATCTGTTTTATTGGTCAGTCTGTAACAGAACAATCAAGGTGAGTTAGGTTGTTAAGGGGAGGGGGACATAGGGGAATTCTTTCCATTCCAGGAACTGGGGTAGTTGGAACCAAGTTCTAGTAATCCTTGATTAAAGGTTTTTCTTCTTCTAAAATCCCTAAAACAAAGGCAAAGCCATGAAAGAAACTGTACCAGCTCAAGTCTCCTCTCAGGCCCTACTTCAGATCTTAAGGGAGTTCTATGTTTAGTCTTTTGAGGAACCTCCATACTGCCTTCCAGAGTGGTTGAACCAGCTTACATTCCCTACCATCAGTTTAGTAGTGTTTCCATTTAGCCACATCCACCCCACATCTGTTATTATTTGCTCTCTTGATAATGGCCATTCTAACTGGGGTGAGTGGAATCTAAATGTGGTTTTTGTTTTGATTTGCATTTCTTTTATGACCAGAGATGCTGCGCATCGCCCTTCTCTTTCTGAGAGGCCACACTATTACAGGTTTGTAGTGTCTCAAAAGAGGCATAGAAAATTATAATATTGTGTGCTTTTTGTTGTACATTCACTTCACTTGGCGCTTCCAATGACTCTTAAACTTATAGTAAAGGTTTATACTATTTCCCTTACTGAAAAAAAAAAAAAAAAACACTGGTTTTCAACAATCATAGAAAATAATCCCTTTGACACGGGTTCCAGTGAATACTAAGGAAGATTCTTTCCTGGAAAATTTTATTTGGTTGCTTGTTTATTACATCACTTAAACACATGTTGAATTTGGGGTTTCCCCACCAAATCTTCAACAAACCAGAAACTATGTTGCCTCATTGGATTTTGCTACAAAAGTTACAAAATATTTTGACATATAATTGATTTGGTGTTTTGGGGGGTTTTTTTTTGGCTTTTTGAGTGCTAGTGGGCCAGTACTCAGGCTTGAACTGAGGGTCTGGAGCTCTTGCTTAGATTATTTTAATCAATGCTTTCACTGTGCCACTCGAACCACATCTCCACTTCGGTTCATTGCTACTTAATTGAATATAAGAATCTTGAGGATTTATTAGCTTGGGTTGGCATCAAACTGTGATCCTCATATCCCACCCTTCTGAGTAGCTAAGATTACAAGAATGAGCCAGAACCTGGATATATTGTGCTCCCTATGAAATCTAAACAAGGGCACACAATTCTGAAGCATGTGTGTATGGTTATGTATTTCAAAATTATTTAGAAAAATATAGACCTTTATGTGTATGTGTGAATGTGCTGAGGGAAATGAGGATGTATCTGCTGATTTTGAGGTAAGATTTAACCTAGGGTTTTTCACAGACTGAGCTACACTGTACAGAATGTTTGAGACTAAAAGTGAGGTAAATGATGTCATCATCCCGTTCATCTACATCCCTTGTTAACATACGCATATACTGTGGTGTTGTCATGAGTATTTTGTGTATGAGAGCCAGTACTGGGGCTTGAATTCAGGACCTAGATACTGTCCCTTAGCATTTCATGCGATTCTAGTACTCTACCATTTGAAGCACAGCTAAACTTTCTTCATTTACTGTTTAATTGGAGATAGGAGTCTTTTTTGATCAGTTGTCTTTGAACTGAGTTTCTCATATCTCAGAGTTCTGAGTAGCTAGTTTTACAGGCTTGAGCTTCCAGTGTTTAGCTTTTTATTATTACTTTCACAAGCTACATGCTCAAACACATTCCTTGCATTCAAAATTTCACTGTTCAGGCTGACTGACAAGTTGTGAGGAAAGATGGTTGAGTGGATAAGTTACCAAATGGGCCTCTAGCCCCATTAACATCATTCTTGTCAGTAACTTACCTTTAAGTGAGTGAGTACATATTTCCACTTTCACTCTGACATTTTAACTGGAACTCATGAAATGTTTTTGATTTATCTTTTAAATGTTATCTCCCAAACAGGAGATATTATTTGAATGTTTTTGATAATATTTCAGATGTGGGTGGTCTTGTGTGTCTGGATGTCTCTGGACAGAAGCCATCTAGCTGGGCGTCAGGCACAGAACTAATGCTTCCTGTCTTCTGGTTGCAGAGAGGAAGGTTTTCTTCCTGGCCAGGCTTTGAATTGAGATCCTTTCATCTTAGACTTTTAAGTAGCTACGATAACAAGTATGAACCACCACCAACTGGCTTGTTTTAGAAGCATTAATTGTTTTTCATTCATTGCTTTTTTTTTTCCTGGGTGGTTGATCTAGACTGGCTGCTTGTACCTCATGATAAGGTGATTTGAATAATACCCTTTGCCTCTGGCATTTCTGAAACCCATTTCCTCAGTTCTAGTCAAATGAATTTGTTGTAAAGCCAATAGCATTTTCCTTCTGAGATGTTAAGTAGCTTGTTTAAATCTCTTATCCTTTCATTTGGCAAAGCAATCAGGATGTTTCTGTAAAACCCTAACTCTTGAGAGTATTATAGTGAGAAGGTATAATGTGCACACTTTCATATAGTCTCTCCTTTTATAAACATATGTTACAAGATTGAGTGGAAGAATGACTATTGAATTAACTTGGTAACCACTGTAGAATTTTTAAGCCTTAATGCTTATTAACTCAAAGGAAGATTAAAAACATTCACAATAGTGTTATGTGACTATTACTCATTTGATGTGTGTGGAAAGATGATCAGAATTCTGATTAATAAAATATATCTTCAAATTTCCAGTGGTAGACTGCTATGCTAACTGGGAGGAGACAGTAGTGATGCCAGGGCTTTGAAAGCTGGTAATACAGCAAAATATCAGGGGAGAGCATTTGCTGAGGATAAATTTCCAAGGCTCATACCAAATGTATTGAATTAGAATGCTAAGTGATGAATGACAGCACCAAATTTTATTTGTTGGCTTCTTTGTTTTGTGAAGTCCTGAGATTTGGACATAGGGCCTGGGTGCTGTCCTTTAGTTTTTTCCTGAAGGCTAGTGCTCTACCAGTTGAACCACAGCTTCATGTCCATATTTCTTGTAGTTAATTGGAAATCAGTCTTACCAAATTTCCTCCTTGGACTTGCTTCAAACCTGATCCTCAGATATCAGCCAACTGAGTAACTAGGATTCCAGTTGTGAGCCACCAGAGCCCAGCTAGAATCACATTTTAAAAGTATTCTTTACTGAATCAGATGTGTCTGACTACTATTGTAGCACTTTGGTTCCAGTGGGTTGTTAGATTTAAACTAAAATCAAAACTTTTCTTCTTGTAACCGGCAGCATCCAATATCTATCTAATTTATACCTATCTTCATTTCAGATCTTTTTTTTCTTTGTACTTTTCCATTCTTACTTCACAAGCAAGCATGTCAGTGCTGTTTTCCTTTTCTGAACCTAATCAGCTCCATGCCCATCAATGGGCGATATACTTGCTGTTCTTACTGTCTGGATTACCTGCTCCTAGATAATTGCCTGGACGATGGCTCTCATATCAATATCCCCAATATGAAGTTGTTGCCACACAATCACCAATTTTATGTCTCTGATTTATAGTAATTGTCATTATAATTTCTAGTTTTCTTTACCTCATGAAATTGCTGAGGAGACAGCCACATTCACTTCTGTTTCTCCATCACCTGTAATAGTGCCTTTCGCTGTTGTTGAGTCCACTTCAGGGCAAAATCAGTGCCTGACACCTATTTGCTGCTATGGCAAATGTGGATGTGACATCATAGAAATTATGACCATTGTATTGTGAAGCTGTGTGAGGACACCAACCCCTACACAATTTCCCCAAAATATGTGTCTCCTTTGCCCAGGAGTGCATTCAACAATTCAACAACCAAACTATCACCCAGTTCTTGATAAACTCAGAGTATGTTTCCATGTCCTTTAAAAAGATTCAAGACATGCCTTTGATGATTTTTCAATGAATTACTGAAACAGAGTATATAATTTTATGTGTTTGTAAGTCTTTGACCATCTCTCTTGAGCCCTTGCCATATTTCTATGGGTTTGCATCTTGGGAAGGTTTAATTCGGTATAATCAGGGACTACAGTTTGGAAGGCTCTTTTTAGAATCTTTTGGAGGGAATGTCAACTTTCCATCTGATGTTCAACAAATGACCATATTGGTACAGGAACTGAGTAGACTGTCATAAGATAAGAGGCTTGTCCTGATTTCTAATGACTTTCTTCTGGGGTCAGGGAGTGTGATCCCACTGCCTATGTGTTTATTTGCTACACTGGAGGGCCCAGGCCTCCTCTGAAAATCTATGACTTGGTTGTAAGTGATACTAAAACTCAGAACCCAGCTTCCCACATCACTAGGATTACAGGACTGAGTATCATGGACTCAACTTTTTTATACATACTATAGTCAGTTTCATTACATTCACTTTCATTTTACTCATTTCATAGACAGATATATACAAATATATGTATATGTTTATTCATCTATTTATAATCAGTGTTATATCTAGAAACACACAAATATATTCTTATAATTATAATCAAATTATATCACTACTTCCCCCCAATAATATTTACACTCATATTTTGTGCAAAAAAACTCAAGTCTAAAATTTAAATGTCTTTGTAGTTGGAAAAATCATATTCAGTCTTATTTATTATGTAATATACTATATATAACATCAAGAATATAACATGTATTTACATAAAACTGATTTAAATGTGGAGTATTTTTTCTTCCTGATTTTGTGTTTGTTCATCTATGTAAGCCTTCTTTTTGCTATTGATTATGGCTTTGCTTTCCTGTATACATATTTTCTATATATGTTGTCAAATATTTTCAGCCCTAAGTAGAATTTTTTTATAATATTGGAGCCAAATTTTTCTTCCGTATTTGCCCAAAGCACAATGAAGTTGTATTCAAATTCGAACTCACTGTTGGAAGAAAGTCCCACATACCACTATGAGTACTCTGGCATTTGTCCCAATTGACAGGATAGCTCTCAAGGACATCTGATCTGCTATGCCCTAGACCTTTTATAGCCACCTTATCACCCCATGCAGGCATGGCCTGGCTTCCTTGCCACTCCCTGTGTATTTAACAGTTCCCATTATATCCAGTAGGCTCTCTAAAACAGTCCTGTCACTCTGTGTTTCCCACCCCTCCCCCCCCCCCCACAGAACACATATGCACAATGCTTCAGATTGTAGGATTAAGAAGAAATATATTTAGGATTCATGAATTTTAGAATATGTCAAAAATATTGTTTTAATGAAGTTAAAAAATAAACAGGATGAACCTTTTACAACAATCAGGACAAAAAGAAAAATAAGGATTGTCTCAGGAAAAGGAGAAGAAATCAGAAATTCTCCCTCAGAGTCTTCATAGAGATCTACTTCCTCATTAAAGACAGGATTTTCTTCCTGAGTCCAGGTAGGGACAGATTCTAATTTCTCAATTTGAAATTGAATCCCCTGCAAGAGGTCAGATTGGTCTGGGTATTGTGAGGAAAGATTCACTTTCCTCTACTGAATCTAGATTTTGGACTTCACTTATTGGTTTTCATGAACATAGACTTGGGTCATTTTCCATTAGCACACATTTACCCTGCACAGCAAGATGTGTATTTTTGAGTGTTTTGGTGCCGATCTAGCTGGATTGTGAACATCAATGGAAGACATTCTGGATCGCGTTCTTTCTTGGTGGTATGTGCAGGTGTCCACAGGACTCAAAACTGATTCAAAACTTTGGCAAAGTAGCAGGTTATAAAATTAACCCCCAAAAATCAATGGCTTTTCTGTATGCCAACAATGAGAAAAGTGTGGCTGAAATTAGGAAAGCAACTCCATTTGTAATAGCTCCACAAAAAAATAAAATACCTAGGAATTAACCAAAGAAGTGAAGGACCTCTATGATGAAAACTTTAAAATCTTGACAAAGGAAATCAACACAGAACTTAAAAAATGGCAAAACCTCCCATGTTCCTGGATAGGAAAGATTAACATCGTGAAAATGGCAATACTTCCCAAGGCTATCTACAAATTCAACGCGATACCTATCAAAATTCCAACCTCATTCTTCAAGAAAATAGAAGAGGCAATCCAAAATTTCATATGGAACAACAAAAGACCCCGAATAGCAAAAACGCTCCTCAACGGAAAGAACACTGCTGGAGGAATAGCAATACCAAATGTCAAACTCTACTATAAAGCCATAGTAATCCAAACAGCTTGGTATTGGCATAAGAACAGACCTCAGGACCAATGGAATAGAATTGAAAACTCAGAAATGAACCTACAGACCTCTAGCCATCTAATCTTCGATAAGGGAGCTAAAACAACAGAATGGAAGAAAGACAGCCTCTTCAGTAAATGGTGCTGGCAATATTGGTTAGCTACTTGTAGAAAACTAAAGCTAGATCCTTATATATCACCCTGCACCAGAATCAACTCCAAATGGATCAAAGACGTCGGAGTCAAAGCAGACACTCTGAAAACATTACAGGATGGAATAGGAGAAACCTTAGGTCTCCATGGAGCAGGCCGAAATTTTCTTCATAGAGACCCAGAAACAGAACACATCAAAGAAAGGTTGGACAAATGGGATTGCATGAAATTGCAGAGCTTCTGCATGGCAAGGGACATAGCTAGCAAAATCAATAGAAAGCCCACAGATTAGGAGAAGTTCTTCACTAGCCATACAACGGACAATGGTCTCATATCTAAAATATACCTGGAACTAAAAAAATTAAATCCCCCAACAAGTTCTCAAAGAAACAACTGCCCAATGAATAGTGGGATAAAGACTTAAAGAGAAACTTCTCTGATGAGGAAAGAAGGATGGCCAATAAACACATGAAGAATGCTCAACATCTCTAGACATAGAAGAAATGCAAATCAAACAACATTGAGAAACCACCTCACCCCAGTTAGAAAGACTATAATCAAGAACTCTAATAACAACAGAGGGGAGGGGATGTGGACAGAAGCGAACCTTACTGCATTGTTGGTGGGAGTGTAAACTTGTTCAACCACTTTGGAAATTAGTATAGAGGTTCCTCAAAAGACTCCACATAGTGCTCCCCTATGACCCAGCAATCCCACTTTTGGGCATTTACCCAAATGGTCACAAACAAGATGACACTAACGCTACCAGCATGACTATGTTTATTGCAGCATTATTTACCATAGCTAAGATATGGAACCAACCCAGATGCCCCTCAGTAGATGGATGGATCAAGAAAATGTCTTATATATAGACTCTGGAATCCTATGTCTCCATCAGAAAGAATGACATTGCCCCATTTGTTAGGAAATGGAAAGATTAGGAAAAATTATATTAAGTGAAGTAAGCCAAGCCCAAAAAACATAGGTCCCATTGTTTCCTTATTTGCAATAACTAGTATATATCTGAGTCAAGCAGAAAAGTCAAGCAGAAAAAGTTGATGTTAGGGAAATGAACCCTAAGATATCTATTCAAATGTCTTTTTTTTCATGCGATTGCTTCTAACACATTAATAAGATTATTTTTTTGTTACTTTGTATGTCCCACCCCCATGGCATCACGCTTGCTTTCACTGTATTTGATGTTGGTATAATTTGTGGTGGGGAAGGGAAAAAACAAATGGTTTCAATAGGGATACCGGTGGACCCATTGCAACAGTGAGATGTACATGTCATTATGTCAAAAACAAACTTTACAACTTTGGTGGTGGGGTGGAGGAGGGTTGGGTGGAGGGTTGGGAGGAGGATGGGATGGGAAAACGAAACAAAGGAGGAGGGTACAATGCTTGATAAGAAATGTACTCATTATCTTACCATATAATTGTAAACCCTCTGTACTGTATTTTTCATAACAAAAAAATTTGGGGTGAATGAACCTCGGGTCAGGACGTAACCAGGTGAAAGACTGGATGAGGTATGGCCAGGTGGGGGGGAAATCTGGCCACACCGGATCTGGATGTGACTTCAGGGCCTGGGACTCACCTCTGGTCAGATGGAAAATGTGACCAGAGGCTGACCAGGTTATGACTTAGCAGGAGGGGGAGGTGGCTGCCTCCAGGTGTGTCAGATACCTAGGTAACATATAAATGGTGGAAACTTTGCCAAGAACTGGGAAGGTCTCTCCATAGAGTCTGCGTGGCCTGGTGCAGACCTAATACCAAATACAGGTAGTACCTTTGCCATGTGACTCCTGACTCCAATTTATTCTCAATCACTTTCTTTCTTTTTTCTTCTTTCCTTCCTTCCTTCCTTCCTTCCTTCCTTCCTTCCTTCCTTCCTTCCTTCCTTCCTTTCTTTCTTTCTTTTTACTTTATTTCTCCTTTTTTTCTTTCTCCCTTCCTTCCTTCCCTCCTTCCTCCCTTTCTATTCTCTCTCTCTCTCTGTCTCTGTCTCTGTCTCTCTCTCTCTCCTCTCACTCACACTCCCTCTCTCCCCTCCCTCAGTATTCTTGGCTCTCAATAATGAACACTTGCTGAGTTGAACTCACAGGTTGGGAAGAGCAGGTCAATTGGCGACTGTGATATTTAATGTAATGGTTATTTACAGCTCTACCATAGGTCACTGGATCAAATAATGAACACTCAGCAGCATGCCATCTCAAGCCATTTGGAGGATGAAAGCAAGCACGCTCACTGCATTCTATGAGGTCCACCCTGGGAAGGTGGGGCAGACTCCTACCCTCTCTTGGCTGAATCTCAGCGCAGTTTCTGCATCAGGAAAGGTGACGGCCTCCAAGTGTGCCACTTATCTAAGTGAGACAGGTACTAAGCAGAAACTTAGCCTTTTGTGTTGCTGAGATTAATGGCATGATTCAACATTATCCATTAATTTGTTGAGTTTGGAACCTCCTAAAGTTTTTGTTAGGCTATGTTCAAATTGTGATCTATTTATTTCTGATTGCTAACCATGATTATAGATGTGAACCAGCACATCAGATCATTCAAAGTTCTTCATCACCGATGTAAGACATTAAGTTTATTTTCTAAAGTGACATACAAGTTGACAGACAACAAAAGTAAGTCCTTAATTCTGGTCGAGATGTGTTTTTAATGTGAAACAAAATTACTTAGCAAAATATCTGACTACTGTGATTATACTTTCAAATTTACCCTACATTTTAATATCAAATCACCTATATTAATCAATGATTAACTCAAATTACCTGTAATCATTTATTTCTGTCATATCTTTTAGAAGTAGGCAGAACTGGAGCTTAAACCATAAAATAAAGTGGTAGAATTTGAGAGGATCACAGTTCTGAATCAGTCTAGGAAGGAAAAGAAACACTCATATCAACCTACTAGGTAGGGATATTGGAATGCAATCATAATCCCTGCTTTCTGGGATGGGTGCAAAAATTGCTACTCTAGGAGTAAAGTAACTTAAATGAGAAAGGATTGATGGAGTGGCTCCAGTGGTGGAGTACCTGTCTGGCAAACAGAACATCAAAACTCAAATCAACTTCCTAAAGATAAAATAAGAAAAGAAAGAAAGAACAACTCATACTGAGCATGTGTTCAATGTAAAGATTCATACTAAATTATTATAGTTATTAATGCCATCATTTATTTCTAGGGACAAACACATTTTGTGTCCAGCCTAACTGAAAAATTAACACTATATATATATATATATATATATAGAGAGAGAGAGAGAGAGCGCTCTGGTAAACACAGGTCTAGCTTACAATAATGAACACTAAAGTTTGCATATGCAGTTGTGTTCCAGGGTTGTTAAGGTTTATGGAAATCCATCATTTTGATGAACTTGATATGACGAAATTACCTAACCATACATATCCATACAGTTCACTGGACAGATAGCATTGATATATATACACACACACAACTGTATGTATTAAGTGACATGTAAATAAAAATAAAATAATTACAATGAATAAATTTAGTGAACAGATATCTTTCCCAAAGAATTATTGTACCTGAACCAATTCATGTCTTAAAGTCTCCAATGCTATATCACACTTACATGGTTGCTGATCCCCTTTAGCTTTTTTATAATATTGCTTTTTCTTTGTTTTTCAGATGAAAAAGCCTGCTTGTATAACATCCCTTTCTTTAGAAAATGAAAGCACATTATGTTATCTGGCTGTTTATGTATCATCAAAATAATTTTTTATAATTTCAAGTAAATATTGTCTTAGACTTAGATCTCACTCATTCTCTTCCAATAGTACCTATGGAAAGGAGAAAATGAAGGATCATTCTGTTACTTCAGAAGGTTTTGTTATTAATCACTGCAATAAATTTTATGAAAATGAAACTCTGAAATTCGAGAGAGGACTTGAAAGTGACCTTTCTACATACTCATGCTACTCCCTCAACTAAATCATAGAACTGAAAATAAGTAACATTTTAGCTGTGTGCCTGTGGCTCATGCCTGTAATCCTTGCTACTCAGGAGCTGAGATCTGAGGATGGTAGTTCAAAGCTAGCCCTGGCAAGAAATCTGTGATACTCTTCTCTCCAATTAACAACCAGAAAACCGGAAGTGGCATTGTGGCTAAAGTGGTAATGTGATAGCCCTGATCTGAAGAGCCCAGGGACAATGCCCAGACCCAGAATTCAAGCCCCATGACAAAGCAAAATAAAAAAGGGAAAAGAGGGGGAGAAAGTAACATTTTAAAGCTAATGTGCAGATATACACAAAAATTGTATAGAAATAAAACTATAACAGTCCCTGGACTAGCAAAGAGAAAGAGATTAAAGTGAAATTACTTTCAATAATACATTTAGACGATCTATACTAAGGGCAGGCTACTGGAATTCACACCACTAATTGAAGAGGTAGAATTTGAGAGGATCACAGTTCAGAACCAGTGTTCTAGGAAAGTAGTAATAGTCTCATATCATCCTAAAGCCTGGAATGTTGGAATGCATTTGTAATCCCAGCTACTTGGCAGCCAGAAATGAGAAACTTAGCCGCTCTTTGTTCTTTAGCAAAATTGAGAAACTATGAGCAAAGACACTAAATGAAACAGTATGTTCTAATGGTAGAATACTTGTTCAGTAAACAAGATATCTAAATTCATACTCATTTCCTAAAAGAGGAAAGAAAAGGGAAGAAAGAAAGAAAGAAAGAAAGAAAGAAAGAAAGAAAGAAAGAAAGAAAGAAAGAAAGAGAGAGAGAGAGAGAGAGAGAGAGAGAGAAAGAAAGAAAGAAAGAAAGAAAGAAAGAAAGAAAGAAAGAAAGAAAGAAAGAAAGAAAGAAAGAAAGAAAGAAAGAAAGAGAGAAAGAAAGAAAGAAAGAGAGAAAGAAAGAAAGAAAGAAACAAAAAGAGAAGAAAGGGATGAAGACAGAAAGGGTAAAGGAGAGGTACAAAGCTTTGATAAAATACAGGACTGGCTTACACTGTTGGACCAATAGGAGTGTATATCTAGTGCTGTTGCAGGTATGTTAAGGTGTGTGAGAGTTTATCATCCTGATGATCTTTCAATGACGAAATTGACTAACTACATAATTACCTGGGCAGATCCCTGCTGAGACCTATATTAAGTCACAGGTTAACAAAGAACAATATTTACAATGAAATATATTGAACAACCAGGCATAGTGACCAAAATTATTTTACCTAATTCAGTGTATTTTTTACATTCTATATCACATGTACAAGTTCCTCATTCCCTTCTGTCTAATTACGTTGTCTTTCCTTGGTATTTTTTTGTTTTCAGAACCATGGTATAACAGGGCATTTCTTGTATTTTTGTCTTCTAGTTTTTAGAATGTTTGCAATTAAATATGCTTAATTTCTTTTTGTTAGAAAATTTAAAGCACATTAGGTGGGGTCTTCATCATAATTTTGTTATGATCTCAAATATGTTTTTATTTCTGGGATTTTACCTGTATAATCTCACTTCAATCTTTTCCAAAGTACACTTTAGTGGAAGGAGGAAAATCAAAGTTGATTCTGGTAGAAAATTTCTGTTACTAAAATCTCTGGTACATAGTAAGGTAAGCAACTCCCAAATTATTCTTTAAAGAGATGAGTTGAAAGTCATCTTTTTACACACTAATACTCTTTCCTCAACAAAACCAGAGGATTTAAAATAACTAATATTTTTTATGTTAATGGGCACAAACGTGCATGAATTTTCTAGAAATAAAATGATCACTCATGAAACCTTTCTGGTACTTCAAAAAATGCTTTCCAATGAGAGGAATAATCTTCACGCTTTTTCACACAATGTGTATCTGCCTGGTAACAGAACCCCAAGCTAGAGTAAGGCAGCTAATAGCTATCTAATTTCTGTTGTCTTTTTGCAATACTGCTTTCTTATCATATTGAGTAGTATAAATTCTATGACCAGTATAAAATCACATTTCTAATAAAAGTTAGTAGGTGGGACATTCATGGATGAGGTGGTGTGGTGTTTCTGATGGAGCCCTGTCTGGTTCAAAGGAGGAGTTGGTATTGGCAGAGCATCTGTGGTGGAGCAGGGCAAGGCTTTGAGGGTGAAAGCATCTGTGTAGGGATTTGAGACAGCAGGGAGGGGACAGGAAGGACTATACATGTTAAGGGCGGGGTCTCTTGTGGAGTAGGTGGGACTTTAGGATGGAGGCTGGCATGTGGATGTGTTTTCTGTGGAAGAAGTTGGGGTCACTGGGGAGGAGGCTCTTTGGGGCAGAGCCTTGAGAAGGAAGAACAAGTCTACAAAGGAAGAGGTTACTTAGAAGAGGGTTTCTGGTGGAACACTGTGAGCCCTTGTGGGATATGTAGGGTGGGGTGTCCCATAAGGCAGGGAAGGGCATGGAGGCAAGAGGCTGACAGAAGGTGGGGTTTCTGGTGCCAGAATGTGGAGCTATGAGGGAGAGTCTTTTCAGGGTCTGGCTTTGAGAGGGCAGGGCGGTGCTAGGAAGAAGTGCGCTAGTAAGGGGAGGGTTTTCTGGTGGAGAATGGAGGCCTTTGGGAAGTGTTAGGGTGGAGGTAGGGTTTCTGGCAGAACAGGATGTAGTCATAATGTATTTTGGAGTTTTTCAGGACCAGGACTTTTTGAGAGCAGGGGTACAATCCAGTGGACTAGACTAGTTAGGATGGGGTTTCTGGTGTAGCCAGTCACCATTTCGAAAAGAGGAGTAAGGTTGGGTGGGGATTTCAGTGTTGCAAGGCAGGAAAAGGACTTTGGACAGGGTTTTCAGTAGGGCAAGGCAACATTCAAAAAGGGACTTCAGTGGGACAGGGATTAACAGTTGAGCTTGGTGAGGCTTCCAGATGGAGGCCAACTGTTGCATTGGTTTCCAGTGGAGCAATGTGGGTGTTGAGAGATGAGATAGTATGGTGGGAATTTTCTAGTGGGGGTTTTCTAGAGCAGGTCAGGGATTGGAGTCATGGGGCTAATTGGAGGAGGGGCTTTGAGAAGGAGTGGAAGGTCTACAATGGTTTAGGATAATTATGGGCACGGTATCTGGTGGAGTAGGGTGTGGATCTGAGGGAGGATACAATAGGGGACAGGATTATCTGGGGAGCAATACAGGGCATTGAGAGAGTAGATATTGGAGGTGGAGAGGCTTGTGGTGAAGCAGGGCTAGCTTTCCAGGTAGGAGATGGGCTGTGTGAGAAGCTTCTGGCCAATCAAGGCGAGGTTTCAAGAGCAGTTATAGGGAGGTGGAGGGATTTGGTGTAGCATGATGAGCTTTGTGGGAAGAGGTAGGTTCAAGGCTGGGTTTGAGAGGTTAGGCCACTTAGAAGTACACTAGTTATGGGCAGAGTTTCTGATGAAACCAGGAGGGGCTCGAGGGAGAACTCTGGTTGGGGGTGGGGTAGGGAAGGGAGGAGCTTGTAGGTACTAGGATATGGGAGCAATGGGACTATGAGGGACTAGAGTAGTTAGGGGTGGAGAATCTGGTGGATGAAGTGACGATTTGAGGGATGAGCCTGATGTAGGCAGGGAGCTTGGTGCAGCAAGTCGGGACATAGGAGGAGATATGGATGTGCCTGGTTTCTGGTGGTGCAGAGCAGAGATTCCAGGAAGGGGTTTAGAAGAAGGTATAGCAGAGGAGGGCTTTCAGGAAGGAGTCTGGTTGCAATCAGACCTTTGAAAGTTTATAGCAGGACTACGAGGGGGTAGGTTAGTTAAGGATGGGATTTTAAGGAAGAGGCTGACTGGAATTGGGTTTCCAGTGCATCCAGTCAATTCTATGGGAAAGGGGGATAGGAAAGGGGCAAGAGAGTGAAGAGTGGGGCTACAAAAAATGAACAGTTACTCTTAATAGGAACACCATTTTCTGTCAGTGTACAATTATATTCCTTTTAGGTATGCAAGAGATATTGGAGAAAGTAACCAGGTAATAATTCCTTCCTAAAGAAATTTTTCTTTATTCCAGTTGAGTGAAAATAAAATCACATCAGGCTCAGAGGCACACAGTAAACTAAGACTCATGAAGCCCTGGACTTGGTTCCCAAGCACAAACTTTAAGGACCACAAATAAAAAATTTAAAATGACTCACTTGGTCATAATGGACATTCTATTGTCTTAAAAATGTGAATGAATAGAACTTTTACCCTGTTCATTTTAGAAATTCTAAAACTAAGTAAGTAGTAATGTTTTAACTTTATATAATATTGGCAAGTATACTAAAAATAATTAGGAAAATATAAATTTGTATGCAGAATGTTTGTTCTCCATAATCAATTTTAATCTAAAAGTATTTAAGACTAGAAACTTGCCATATAGTGAGATTGCTGCATGGTATATTTTCAGTCATCAAAATGGTGACTTAAGCAATGTGTTTTTATCATTGGATGCATCGAGGTTAAAACATATCTAAGAATTTGAAGCACTACTATACAGACCCTGAAGAAACTCAGAAGGATCTATGAAATGATGTTGGAATAAAATTAATGACTAATTTCAATAGGAATTGATCTTTACTAGGCAAATAAATATTTTCCAGAAGAAAAGTTTACATTGAAAAATAAACAAAACTTTGAAAAGGAAGCAGGCAGGACAGGCAGACCTTGAGGTAAACATTATCCAATGAACAACATCTATTGAGGCATGATCACAACGTCTTTTAGCTAAGTTACAGTTACTGGTGTATGTTCTTCCCTAATGCCAAATAACAAAGACATGAAAATGCACTAATCATTTTTAAGGCATTAGACTTTACAGGAAGAATTCAATGAATGTATTGCTACAAAGTGAAGATAGATGTCTGAGATAAAGATTGAAGGAAACATCCCCAGTTTCTGGCCCATCGAGTTGAGAGGGGTACAAGTCAAAGCATAAGGAGAATGGACAGAAGTACAGTAGTGCATTCCAGTAGTTCCCAAGATGCAATGATGAATGTAATAGCGGAGAAAATCAAATGACCATCACTGGACTTAGCACTGGAGAGAAGAGAGAAGAACAGTGAAAATCCAAGGAGAATTTCAAAGGATGCCCTTGCTTATTTGGCAGTAGAGTGCATGGCATTGAGGTCTAAAATATGTGGAGATATTATAGGAAACTACTTGTGCTCAAATGGTGCCATGAGAAGTGGTAAACATGATTTACAGGACATTGAATAATCATAAAGGTCTTGCTTCAGTAGTGAAGAGTTAAACCTTGATAAATTCTGTTTTGAAACACCTAACACTATAAAACGAAGAGGATTCAAATTATATATAAGTGACTTGACTGCAACAATAGTGTTCAAAAAAATTAAACCATATAATATGGATGCAAAAAGGTAACATTATTAAGGTAATCTGTAAACAACACACATTTTGTGTGAATAGTCCTGATTTAAAAAGATTTGTTTTCCTTACAGATTTTGGATGCACAAAAACAACAAAAATAAGAACAAACCAAAGCAAATGACACTTGACAATAGAGTTGGACACCAGTATCTCATCTCATGAGGATGAGATTGGAAGATCATGATTCAGAGATGGCTGGGGTAGCAATCCATGAGACGTTTATGTTCAATTATTCAATCAAACACAGAGTGAAACCTTGGTTCAAATATTACAGACTCACTCAGTCATGAATGAAAAAACAAGCAAGATTTTGAGGCTCCCAGTCAAGTTTCATTACTGCACACACACACACACACACACACACACACACACACACACACACACGCACACACGGGGAGAGCGAGGAAGAGGGAGAGAAAAAAGGAATATTCAGTGCTTAAAAAGTGATCCTATCTGCAGGACTATCCTAAGCATATTTTAATTTATAAAAATGAGGGAAACCATAGAGCCTATGTTTCTTAGAGTCTGGCTTCCTTCACATAATATGATTTTTTCCAAGTATTTCCATTTTCTTAAGAAAGGAGCTGTGCCATTCTTTCTGATAGAAGCATGAAATTCCATTGTGGATATATACCACATTTTCTTTTTTTTTTTGAGGGGTGGGGGTTCCGGTCGTGGGGCATGAACTCTGTGCCTGGGTGCTATCCCTCAGCTCTTCAGCTCAAGGGCTAGCACTCTATCACTTGAGCCACAGCACCAATTCTGGCTTTTTTCTTTTTGCTTATGTGGTGCTGAGGAATCGAACCCAGGGCGTCATGCATGCAAGGCAAGCACTCTACCACTGAGACACCTTCCCAGCCCCACATTTTATTGATACATTCATCTATTGAGAGGCATCTGGATTGGTTCCATATCTTAGCTATGGTGGTAATGCTGCAAAAAACATAGTTGTGCTTGTAGTTTTAGTGTGTTTTAGCTTGAGACCATTTCGACACATGCCCAGGAGTGGGTTTTGCTGGCTCCAAAGTTATGTACATTTGACCATACAAAGTGATGCTAATTGAAATGAACTCCAAGACATGGAAACAACAAGTCTTTTTTTTTTTTTTTTCAGATGTCAACCTTGATGTCGCTAAAGTAGTGTATCTAGATCTTATTTTATTTCATTTGTCTTTTGCCATTTGCTTATCCCTGGCAATGTCTGTCTTGATTCTGGTACCTTCCATTTTGTATATACATTATCTGATTTGGAGAAGGAAAGGGAAATAATATAATAATAAAAGAAGTACAAAGAATTACCCATTGCAACAATGATATTCACAAGGCATTATATTGGCAATGAACTTAACAACTTTGGGGTCAGGGGAGGTGTGGGGGGTCAAAGGGGTTAGGAGGTCAACAATAGAGTGGGTAACTTATTCAACAAGTATGTACTTTACTCATGTAACTGTAACCACTCTGTACATTAACTTTAAATAAAATTTTAAAAAGTGAGTCTACCCTAGAAAAAATATCCTTTTCAAAATAATACATCTGTAAAAGTACTTGTGAGGGATTCTAGAGTCAAGCTGTTAGACCTGGAAAGGGATAGATTGAGAAGCCATCTCAAACAGCAATCAAACGGCTGAGAGCTGTGCTCGGGAAAGGTCAAACAGTCAAGTGAAGACAGGGGTATGATTTATTACCTCAAGAGTATTTAAGTTAGAGTTGTTGGACACTAAAAGTTCAAGACTTTGGAGGCAAGATGGATGTCTGTGCTATGGTTTTAATGACTATTGCTCCCTTCTGCTCCCTAACAATAAAGGGTTCAATGATCAATATGTATACAAACAATGACACATGTTAATAGTTGTAGCCACAAGAAAGTTTGATGCCTTAGTCTGTGGACATACCTGTAGCCTCTCACCCTCCACCACTCTAGTAGAATGAATATAAAGCATGTTAAGCAGGATTTGGGGATCTAGAAGCTAGCAATGAGGCTTTGGTTCCCTGGTGTCTTCTTTCTTATCACTTCCTGTAATTTCTCAGTTCTTTGGACAGGTATCCCATCATCTTTGCTGTTCCATGGTTGAAGTTAGTGACAGTACAGATATTCTGAACACTTCAAAACAAACTATGGAAAAACACTTCCTCAGAGAAGATTCACAAACTTATAGGAGCACCTGGAAAGATACCATACATCAGCAGTCATCCTGTGTTCCTCTAGCAATAAATTATAATTCAGGAATATTTTTACTTCTAATAATACAAGAGATGGACAATTGTCCTTTTTGCACATTTGTTATTTGGTATTGCATAAATTTTCAGGAATGCATATGCATTGTGAAATAATATTATTTATATCATAGGTCACAAACCTCGTCACTGGAGTGATAAGACCCTGTCTTATCTCAGTTGCCTGATTCGGACTTAGATGAGTGTGAATTGCCTAATTATGAACATTTCTTCATGAAACTCAACAGCACAGAATGAAGTGTGAGGGTCAGGCCATTCCATACTTCTAAGGATTTCACATATATTAGAGTACTATACACCTACACTGCTCAGCACTCATGGCACATTGGTGTGTTATAATTGTCTTCAGATCAGAAATTCGCTAGAGCTTAAAGGAAAATGATGGGCTGTACATTTTCAATGCAAGAGTGATGATTATCCCCTGCAATTATTCTCGGTGGAGAATCTTTCCGGTACATTTTACTGACTTAGCTTCTACTCTGTGTTTTGCCATTATCAGGGACAGTCAAACTGTATCTAGCTACAATACTGCAGCAAACTTAGCTGCCCTTGAATTTTACCTCCACTCTTGATACCAAGGTCAACTCCGCAACTCTAATCACATAGTTAGTGGACACCTGAACTTTTCAAGCCTGGTTAAAAATTCAGCTATCATTGCTCATTGCCAGTGTTAAAGATGTCACTCCTTTAGATTTATTGTGTATATTCTTGTATTTCCAACACTGCCTTAGATGTTGGTTTTTGAAGTAGAACTTTTAGTTTGCATTTGATTTATGGAGATGTTAGTGATGCCAGTTGAACTGCATCTATTATAATGCAAGTAATTTTGACATATGAATTTAGTTTTGGCAACTGAAGAAGTGAATACACATCACTCACAAAAGTTTCTTTGTATGTACTGGTATTGCTTTATTGTGAACTTCCTAAAAGACTGTCATGGGAGCACATGGCTCTAATCCCATCACTTCTGTCACTGATACAAGGCTTGAAAGGTCCAGACCACTTGGCACTCCATAGTGAGAACCTTTCTCCAAGAAGGGCGAGAGAATAGCAAAAAGAGCAAATGAATCTTTCAACTGTTGTGTTACATGTTCTTTATAGTTAGCCATTAAAAACACCATAGTAGTAATTTTTATGAGTTCTTACCTACTCTTTTCCTCTTCTGAACTGTTTTATTTATGGATCTCTAAGCAATCACATAAAAATCATATAAAATTTATATAAATCATATAAGAAAGCATAGATAATATTTGTTAGGGATATATAACCTAAAATGAATAATTTCAGGAAATTATTAAGCACATAAAATGTAATGCATACCTAAAATTGTCTCTTTATTGAAAACTGCAGCACTTGTAGTTTATTTATTCTGATAACAAAGATTATAAACTAAGTTACAATAGTATTCCAAATGGAACACAGAATTACAAACCTGAAGGGTAGCACTAAAAATGCTACTGCTACCACTAATAGAGTAAGAATGAAATTTAGATATATCTACTTCAGAGTAAAAGCCACAGGATAGCTGCAGCATTACTCACTTTTTTTTGTAAAGACAAATTTTCACAGTTATTAACATCAATTGGGTATATATTTCTTAAGGCCTTCAGGAAGGATGCTGTGACCATGTTGATGGAAGCTGACTTCTCTTATACCTACTTCACAATGTGCAGACACCATTCCAAGCACTGCACCTGCATTAGGGTAACTAGTGCTCATGACAATTCTTCAAGTTAGGAAATGAATTAAGTATTTTATTAAAAACAGAAGTAGGCATCAAGACCAAACAAATTTCCCAAGTATCTAATACTGATCATTTGTAGACCCATAATTCAAATCCAGGCTTCCACCAGGCATATCTGAGGATATTCTGTAAGTGTCACATTCATTACCTTTCAAGACCTATGGAGCAGATGAGCCCACATTATTTTCCTAATTATGGTTATAATGGCAATAACATTGCTACAGAATATATATATATATATATATATATTGCTAAAATGAAAAGTGTGTGGGTAATGACATTGTATGTGATATTTATACCAAATAAAGATCCGTTTAACTTCTAAAGAAATATCTAAGTGAACATCATTCAGCTTCCACTGTTTAGCATTCCTGGAGTGATTACTTAAGGAGAACAAATTCATGGAAAAGACACCTGTGCTGATGAACACAGGCTTTTATCATTGAGTACCTTGAATACACAGGGGATAGTTTGTTATGGATATGTAATCCAAAAGGAATAATTTTTGTGACTAATTACTTTCTTGTTTTACCAAAGAAAAATCTATTTCCTATTCTAAAACATATATCAATTTAATGGATATTAGTGTTATCAGTATAAATTATGCATGAATAATATATATATAATGTATTATATTACATAACATATAAATGGTATATTTATAATATATGTATAATTACTGATATTCTATAACTACTATAAATAATATATGTATAAAACTGGTTTTAGTATTATACTGTGAAGGGTATAAAGAATGACAACTTTATTTAAATAAATATATTTGTATGCTTTAGTCACATAATTTTTTTGTGTGCCAGTACTGAGGCTTGAACTATGGTCTGGGTGTTGTCCCTGAGCTATTTCACTCAGACTCTCTTCATATAGCTATCTTCGGTTTTCAGCCTCTAAGCAGCTGGGATATTGGATGTTTTAACTGCATTGTATCGAATTTTATGAATCAGTTATTCAGATTCTTTATACCATAAGATGTTACTAGACTGGGAAATGCATGCTTATTGCATTTCCTTTGTATAACATATAGTATGTTTTGAAATTTGGTATAAAACGTTCATCTTTTTTAAAATATGGATTACTCCTATTTCTCAAGAGTTGGGAAATGCCCTGGAACTTTGTTACTTGAAATCATATGTGGCCATGTGTCATATCCTATTTTCTTGTACAGACTTGATAATAAATTATATGTAATTTATTTTTTATTTTTATTTTTTCCTATTGCAACACCTGGCTATGTGTAATTAAAACTGTAGTTTTCTTCTTTTTTTTTTTAATTTAATTTAATTTTATTTGTGAACATACTGTACAGAGGAGTTACAGTTACATGGGCAGGATAATGTGTACATTTCTTACCAAGCATTGCAGCCTCCTCCTTTGTTTACCCTTCACATCCCTTCCCAGCCTCCCCCCTCCCTCCCTAATCCCAATCCTTCTCCTTCCTCCCCCCCCAGCCCCCCCCCCCCCGGCACCAACATTGTAAAGTTCGTTTTGGACATGACAACTTGTACTTCTCATTGTTGCAACAGGTCCACCTGTATCCTTAAACAACTGGTTTTTCCCCATCTCCTCCACAAGTTATACTGACATCAAATATAGTGAAAGCAAGGGTTATACTGTGGGGGAGGGACATACAAAGCAACAAAGAGATAATCTTATAAATGTGTTAGAAACACATGCATGAAAGAAAAAAACATTAAAATACACATCTAAGGGTTCATTTTCCTGACATCACATTATCTGACCTTTTCCGCTTGACTCATACATATACTAGATATTACAAATAAGGGAAACCATGGGACCTACGTTTCTTTGGGCCTGGCTTACTTCACTTAATATAATTTTTTCCAAGTTTTTCCATTTCCTAACAAATGGGGCAATGTCATTCTTTCTGATGGAGGCATAGAATTCCATTGTGTATATATACCTTCAAGTATTTTATTCTACACTGAAGTTTTTTCTTACAAGCTTTCTAATAAATATGTAATCTATTCAATTTTGAAAAGTACTGCTTTACCTACTACTTATTTGTGGCATTTCTGAAATCCAAGTTTCTCTGTGTATCAGGGTGGATACTTTTGTCTGTAGCAAGTATTGTTGAATATATAACATCTGGCTACTTTGAGAACAAAGGATATGAAGGGACACTAGCCAGATAAAGAACTTCCAGGACAATTCAAGGGCACCTCTGTACTCTCTGTGTAGGTGGATAGGGAGCATAGAAATTCTTACACTTGAAAGTGATTGAGTGTGGGTGCACATAGGTGTTCACTTATTTATCTGTTGCTATAGTTTTACACATTCACTATTATAAAACAATATTTCATATATATGTGTATATACACATATATATGAAATATTGATATATATATGCATATGCTGATCACAGTTTCCAAAAGGCAGAGAACCACATCCATGGACATCGCTTTCCTATGTTGCTCTTTGGGTAATAAGAATATAACCTGGTATTGTCCTGTGGTAGAGAAATTACTCAGAGATTCAAGTATTTTTCTTTCAATATGTTGCTTGTTCCTAACTCTAAAATTAGGAAGTCTGTTAATACATAATATATTTTATATTATAACATATTAAATATATAATATAGAATATATTGTATATTATAATATATATTCTATAATAGCTGACAGTGTTATATATTCATAAGGAAAAATAAAACAGACATATCAATGTCCATACTTTCCTAGCCATGATTAGGTTCAATAGAGTTAGGTGCATTACATCTCAACAGGAAAATCTACTGAAGTTCTGATCACTTTGAGCTAGATAAGGACAATTCCTGTAAAAGAAGGCTCTCCTCAATTATGAGAAAAGATGTTTGGAAGCTTTTTTGTTTGTTTGTTTGTTTTTATTTTGGCCAGTCAAAGGGCCTGAACTCTGGGCCTGGGCACTGTCCTTCACCACTTCTGCTCAAGGCTAGTGCTCTACCAATCGAGCCATAACACCATTTCTGGCTTTTTCTGCTTATGTGGTGCTGAAGATTCGAACCCAGGGCCTCATGCATGCAAGGCAAGCACTCCACCACTGAGCTACCTTCCCAGCCCAAGTTTGGAAATTTTTGAGAAGAGGAATTTGACATTTGCTTTGCATCCTTGATTAGTAATGAATAAACACCGTTTTACTCCGAATTTTGTCTCCTTTTATGTTCCCTAAACAGTTACACATGATCATCATTCCATATCATATCTTTAAGTCCTTCTTTTATTTCTTTTATTTCTTTTATCATTATTGTTTTGTTGTTGTTGTTTTGCTGATCCGGAAGCTTGAACACAGGTCCTAGGCAGTGTCCCTGAACTCAAGCCTAGTACTCTGCCACTTGTGCCACAGCTCTATTTTGGGTTTTTCTGCCTTGGCTTGCTTTGAAGCATAATACTCAGATTTCAGCCTCCTGGGTAGGTAAGATTACAGGTGCGAGCCACCAGTGCCCAGCAAGTCCCTCTCTTTTAGATATTATTCTAAAAGCTTCCTATCCAAGTTCACTCCTAAGGTTGTAAAGGCACCTATGTCAATAGTTCCTTCAAACTCTAATCTCCAGTTTGGGCTATGGTGTGTCTTTTCCATTGTATCCTGAACCAACTTCACTGTTCTCTTCCTAATCCATGATTCTAGATGTGTTACTAATAATTACCAAAATTTGGTGGCTATAAGCCCTAAATCACTCAACTATTAATTTCATTTAAATTTTTTTCAATATGATTGTTCTTCAGTACAAATCTGAGCTTATACTCACCTCTTGTGTCTACCTCTTGGCATGAGCAGAGCCTAGGCCTATTCAACCTCAAATGCAAGAGGTTAGCAAGAGAATAGCCTACAGTATTCCTGCCTAAGAGTCAGGACATGTAGTTGAGTGCCTGAAAGAAGCAATGCATTCCTGGCAAGGGAAGGGGTGATAGAGACAACAGCCTAGAGAGCAAACTGACAGTCACAACATTTAATAACTTCTCTTTGGAGAAACTGACCTCCTGCAAAGTGGCAGTGAGATAACTCACCTAGTGAATTTTCATATATGAAGGAAGTTGTCATGTTTCACTACACAACTTACTTGTAGTCAAAGAGAAGGTAAGTCTTTTGTGTCCTCCTTAGTCCCAGTCACACTTAATCTCCATCTTAGAATTTGCTCATAGTCTATTACTACCAGAAGGTCCCTGATGAGGAGGACAGTGTGAAAGTGTGATCTCTTGGCTTCTTACTGGCTCTGTGGGAACTGAGGCCACTTTTAGTTTTGAACCTGTTCCTTCTGACAATGGGAAAGCTCATTCTCTGAATTGTGCCCTACTACCAAATCTTTTCAGAGAAAGTTAAAGAATGACAGATTCTGCCTGAGGGAGTGAGTTTCTCCAATTAAAAAGAGGTCAATTAATATCTGATTCTAAGGCCCAAGTGGAAGTTCTTCACCAGATCCTCGAAGCTGGAGTGGATGTTAGCTCAGACTCTAGGCCATCCTCATATTTCTCGAGCTCTTTCTCATGAATCAAAAGGTTACAGGAGTTGAGTTCAGAAACAAGGAGAAATGAGAGTAGCAGAAGAATCATTGGCAGGGGGAGGAATTAGAAACATTGGGGAAAAGACCGGCTCAGAAAATCTAGGATCACTCACATCATTTGGGAATTACATCATGAGATTAGGGAATAAATGTAATAAGTTACTACCTAAATTATTACCTCGACTACTCTACATTACAACTGTTGTGTCAAAATATAGCTGTCCTAATTCTATTTTGATGAGAAAAATGGAGCACATTCTTTCCTCACAAAGTTCTACAGAGTATCTTCATCCATACCCCAGGTTGTTCTTACTCTCTACATCTGTTACTTTCCTTTGCTGGATTCAGTCAATGACACTTGAAAGTGTTATCATCTTCAGACATGTAATCACATTTTCTTCTAATCCATTTGTTATCAAATAAAACAAATTATGTGGAAATATATATCTATGGTAAATTTTCTACCATGGCATATTTATTTGATGATATTAAGTATTATTTTAATAGTTTCATTTTTAAAACTTGAGGAAAATGTTTTGTTACTATTAGCACTAATTATTTGCACATTTTTTGTATTTTTCCTTGTCTGTGTATTTGTTATTAAGCTTCTAACATTGTCTTTTTCCCCAACTGTTGCCTTCTTAAAATTGCAACTTATAAACTATATATGATGGTCCTGTATGTGTGCATTGGTATATTTAATTTTTGATCTAATATCCACATATTATACAATATCTTCAACCTATTGTAATTGCTCTGAAAATAAATAGGGAGGTCCCTCATTAAAGCAAAAACACAATGCCAAAAAACCAGTGAAATTAGGATTAGGTATATATCCAAAAATATTATCAATGAAACAGTAGAAACAGTCACTTCTCTTATATACCAGAACATATTTAAGCTATAAATAGCACATTTTCTTTATTCCCTCTTTCTGGTAAATCTGGGTTGGTTACACAGCTTGGTTGCTATGAATATTGCTGCCATGGACATGGATGCTCATGTTAATTTATATTACTTCAATATGTATCTAGTTGCGGTAAAGGTCATCAACATAAGTGTCTTTTTGGTATTGTGTAAACTTCCATTATGATTTCCCTATGGGTTGCACTAGTTTACTATGCCACAAAACCAAATACAGTTCCTGATTTATTTCAACCTCTCCAGAAGTTTATTTATCTGAGTGGTGATAGATATTCTGGTGTGTAAGATGGGATTTCAATGACTTTCCTCTTTATTTTCCTATGTATTTCCTATGTGGATACAACTCTCAAACATTTCATTTATTCATTAAACACATTTGTACTTCATTACTGATAAGTGTCTTTTCTTTTGGTATTTGATCAATTTTTAAGTTTTATAATATTTGATTTTTTTTCCATTCCAAATACTCGCTTTAGTAAAAAGATTTTTTCATTACAATGGTGCACAATTAACTAAAAACAAATGATTGCACATTTATACCACTGGATGTTTTTGTTTGTATTACAGCCAGGAAATTATTCCAATAAAGATGCTGAACTTCGTTCACTAGATATACTGAAAGGATAGTATCTCATATTGGCCTAAACTAATTTCAGAATTAACAGTCACAGCCTGGGCCACAACAGTCTGAGCTAAGTAAAACCACTAACACAGCACAAACTACACGTAAAGAGAGCAAAGTGCTTCATACAAGTTAGAAGAAATACAACACGTTCATGAAGCAAATGCTGAAGTTCACAAGAAGACCTTAGGAATCTGAATATCAAGAAGATCAACAGATAAAAGTAGAAGGACAACTTTAGAACTCACAATTGGGGACGGGAGACAACCATTAGATACCAAAACTCAATGCTGAAGGGAAGGAGTGTTTTACCCCAAACCTCAGCTGTGTCTCACACCAAACACACACACACACACACACACACACACACACACACACACACACACAGAGACACACACACACACACACACACACACAAACACACAGACACACACACACACACACCGCTAGTGAGAGGCCTTAGCCAAAGCACAGGCATTCTGGACTTAGACTCCATTTTGAAGGCCTTTACCGAAAGTATCCATTGTGAAGGCCTTTACTGAAAGTACCCATTGTAAATAAAGACTTTCACTGAAAGTTAGAACTCAGGTTCCTGGAAAAACTGTGAAATGTCACAATAATGTTCTGCCCATAACTTCCATAGCAATAGCCATCAGCGGATGACAGGAACATATATAAAGCTACAGATTTTTCTTAAGATAATTAACAGTTTGCTGCGTACTGCTTAGCCTGTGCACGCAAGCCAATAAAATTGTTACAAGATTCAGTCACTAAATGTCAACTAATCATGGAACCCCCTTACCTCAACACTATACCCTAAAAAAAACCCTGTTAACTGAAGGGTTGTGGCTCTCAACTCTGACCCACTGCGATGGTGACTGTTGTGAGTCCAGGCTCTAGCTTGCAATAAATGACTCTTGTGTGCTCGCATCAGAACTGGCTCCTAGGTGGACTTTGGAGATCCTTATCTCAGCACAAGACTAGTGTACACAGAGAACCCCAGGGACAGCTATATCTGGGACAATGACACGTTTTTCCTCTTCCTTTTAGATAATCAAATGTGATGTTGCAGTTGGCTCCACAGCTGCCACACATCTGAGCAGGAGGAAGGAAAAGATGCCTTAGCCTGCAGGATGGCCTTGTGTACCCCTGGCTTTTTGTGTAAGAATGCAGTTCATTGTCCCCTAAGCAGGGGTGGCCAAGCTGAAATGGGGGTAATCTTTGCCTGGAGGATGGCACCCTGTGAGCCCTGCATGCGTGGTGAAGCAGCCTGCAAAGCCATCTGAGCATCTCCGGGAAGGCCTCTCAGTTGCTTCGAGAAGTTGACTCCTGTAGTTGGACATGGCAGGAGGACAGCAGAAATCCAGAAGATGAGAGAGGAACAGGAACAAATGTGCCTCTCCATGGAGACTCCTCAGCCATGCTAAGAAGTTCACAACCCGCACGTGGTGGCCACTCTGCAGGTCCCCAGAGGCCCTACTTGTCTTGGGAGCAGTGTCTGGTCCTGATCCAGAGCTGGAACTTCCCCAGTGGCCCTGGGCCTGGCTGGGCTGGAGCAGCCCCTACCAGCCATGCTTTTCTGCAATAACACCTGGACACATTTGTTAGCAACAAGATCTTAAAATTTCTTTTGTAGTTTTAGTTTTAAATACCCTCCTCCATGTTTTTAGTATGGGGAGACAAACACTTCCTAGTATCAATGATAACAGTTTTATTCATTAAAATATCAGAGAATTCATAATTTTGAATATGTCTACTGGCAAAAGAATACATTTGCTCAGTGATTTGCTTGATAGACCCGTGCCCAAAATACCGCTCATAGGGGCTGAGAAGGTGGATCAGTGGTAGACAGCTTATCTTGAATGCACGAGACCCTGGGTTTGATTCCTAAGCACCACCTAAGCAGAAAAAGCAAGAAGTGGTACTGTGGCTCAACCTGTAGAGCACTAGTCTTGAGCTGAATAGCTGAGGGATGGCAATCAGGCCCAGAGTTCACCACATCCGACAAACTAAATCAATAAATAAAACTCATACTGAAGTACATTAATTTCATAAGTTGATTACCATTTTAGTTAGGCGCAGGGTGCCAAGATATAGCAGACCTTTGTCGCAAATCTTTAAGAAGAATGTCAACACCTTACAAGTACTAAAAACAAAAAGTAAAAAATTAGCTCTGACAACATATAGACTCGCCACTCAAAGAGAAACAAGTACTGAGGATGAAATACTTTTTATAACATTTCTTAAGAGATTCTGGCTCTACATTAATTATCATATAATGTGACCTTCAAAAATTCCATAGTTGGGCCTGAGTCTTAAGGGCCCCTACAAAAACTTGAGGAGAGGTTCATCAACCCAGATTTTTAAAATTGTTATTGGTAAGGTAGTGTACATACAGATCACCATTTTATAAGTCGATAATGAGTTCATTTCTGGTTTCAAAATCTCATCACTTCCTTTGCTCTCTCTGATTTTCCCTCCAGTCTCTGTCCACAAGAGGTATAGCTCATTGTGAAAATATTATCTACAGAGTACAACTGCTACATTTGTTTCCTTGTTTTCCTTGAATTTCTGTAGCTCCCTCGATGCCCATAAGTGGATAAAGAACAGAAAAATCCATCTTGTATCCAATTCCTGGAATTCATTTCAATATAAACATCAGTAGTTTTATGAGAGTGTCAGACTCTGTCCACACATCCTGAACACTTATACTTCCTGCACCCAGTCATAACTCCCACCGGATTCTAAGGTCCACAAAGTAATTCTTTTCACTTTCCACACAGGAAGAAGCTGGGAGTCAAAAAGTTTAAGTATTTTACTGGAAATACTGGGATGAGAATAATGGTATTTAAGATGCTTCCCATGTTCTCAGTTAGCTAGTACCACCTTGGATTCCAACTCAAATCTTGATAAACAGATACAGAACTTACATGAGCTTGTTGTGCCAGATTCACACCTAGAGATGTAGATGAAAAAGTGAAAGGGTTTTGTGTGAAAGCCACAGGTTGATATGAAGCACAATTCAAAGGATGTGGAGATGAAGCAAGCTACTGGAGGGAAAAGGAGATGCAGCTGAAGCTGATGAGCACCTAGAGAGAGAAGACAGAGTAAATATGAGGCCAACTGGACATCAAAGTAACCCATCTGAATTACAAGAGTCTGACTATCCAGAGCCACAGAGAGAGGTTGGAAGACCAGCAAGTGATCTTGCCCATTTCTAGGGAGCTCCCAAGGTAAGAATTTGTACCTTCCCACTGCTGCTGAGCACATCTCAGATCCCTTGTTACCATGATAATTGACACTGGAGAGGAGCAGCGAGAGTTGTATGAGGTGATTGCAGCTCACTATGTGGAGCCAGTTCTGCAGCATTGTGGAGTGTGGTCTCTCAGGATGCTTAGGGCAAAGATCCTATAGCTGATGTCAAAGAATGCAATGTACTTGGATTAGACATTTATGGATGGTACGTGCCTGAACACAACAAGTTGATCATGAGCTGCTCGAGGTAGTTCCCTAAAGATCTAACAGCCAAAACTGGAGAGGCAAACTCAGAGCTCTGCACTACATCAGTCCACCATGCTAATTGCTTCTACCCTGGTACTGGGTACCAAGTTTGCACACCCATGACCTTGTTACCCTGATTGTGTCCTACAAATCTTCACAATTTTTATCTTTCAGTTTATATATGCTTCCTTGTCCCTGCTAAACTGTTTTGGATGCCTGTAGTAGCTACCACAACCCCTGCAAAGCTGTTGCTGCTACCTAATTTCCTGCCACTGCAACTCTGCAATTACAGTCACAATTACCCTTTCCCTGGTATCCTAGTCTCTGCTACTCTTCCCTCCTACCCATAATTCTTAGCAACATGGTTCCAGCCACCTGATCCCTGACACCCCTGTCTCTGATACCCCATTCCCAAACAAAGTAAGGCAAGAGTGGGCACAGACAGTCGACTTGGGTATTCCTCTTGCAGGCACAATGGACAAATTATTCCTCAGGTATTTAACATGAGGGACGAACTTGTGGTGAAAAACAAAGAGGTTACTCAGGGGTGACTAAAATCTAAGGATATCAACTTATAACTTGTTGCTAGGAATAGCAGGCCCTAAGGTGAAAGTTAATGAAAAAAGAAAATTTTACAAAGAATATAAGGAAGATATAAAAGGTTTAGCTTAGTCTCTTCCACTATTGATCTGAAATATTTTATGACATAGATATGTAACTACTTTGCAGTTTTAGAATTTTATGAAGATGCACTTTTATGTGGTACTTATATTAATTTATGGAATAGTTGCATATGATCACATTAATGATATTCAATATTTTATTCTCTATGATATGATCATGAGTCTGCCTTTGGCAATATGAATTGAGTTCTCTAACAACAAATGTAATTTAATTGTCAAATACTACAAGTAGATTACTGCAACTAGTACAAAAATAAAAGCTGGAACAAGAAAAGCTAC
Organism: Dipodomys spectabilis; assembly: GCF_019054845.1. Classification (NCBI taxonomy): domain Eukaryota; kingdom Metazoa; phylum Chordata; class Mammalia; order Rodentia; family Heteromyidae; genus Dipodomys; species Dipodomys spectabilis. The sequence goes on from NW_024871053.1 coordinate 1,185,617, forward strand.
AAGTTAAAAATAAACTACAATAAAGCTACAAGATTGAAGGGATGGGGTCAGTGGTAAGGGCTATGATAGAAGAAATTCTTCACGATGAAATCTTGGAAGAATAGAATGTGCTTTGTTGAATTACTAGCTTTTTAAACCTTCTTAGAAAGCAGAACATGATTTTTGATACTTGCTTTTTGGAACTTCTTTAATAAGTGGTTTAACAAAAATTATCAAAATGGCTTTGAAAATTCATTGATGTGAATTAACATTATACTCAAAGTTGCCTTGAGATGAAGGCAGGCTTGATTCCTTTTCTATTAAATTAATGGAATAAGCTTCCTTTAGAATGGTTGGACCTTCCATGACACTTTTTCCAAAAGAAGAAGAGATACTGGAGGGGGAAAAAAAAGAGGACGGAAACTCAAGGCTGCTGAAATTAGCATATTTCCAATTTGGACTTTAATGGGTTGTTTATACAAAGAATAAGAATTTCTTATTTTTGGGGGGGAGGTCCAGTCATGAGGCCTGAACTCTGGGCCTGGGTGCTGCCCCTCAGCTCTTCAGCTCAAGGCTATCGCTCCACCACTTGAGCCATAGTGCCACTTCCGGCTTTTGTCTTTTTGCTTATGTGCTGCTGGGGAATCGAACCCAGGGCCTCAGGCATGCAAGGCAAGCACTCTACCACTGAGCCACCTTCCCAGCCCAAGGATAAGAATTTCATGGTAACATAATAAATTCAAAAGGGATGGGCTACAGGATAGCTTCAAAATGTAATGTTTAATGCTATTGGATTACTTGAAGACAAAGGTTTACAGAAAACTTTAAATTCCAGAAAAACTTTAATGTACCAATAAACACCTAGAAGAAATGTAATTTAAAAATTCTCGTTTCAAAGCAAACCCTGGCAGGAAAGTCTGTAAGACACTTATCTCCAAACAGGACGTGGCACTGTGGCTCAATTGGTAGAGGGGTCTCCTTGAGCTGAAGAACTCAGGGATATGTTAATACACAGGTCCTGATTTTGAGCCCCATGACTGACAAAAAGAAATTTTAAAGAATTAAAGCATTAGGGCTAGGAAGGAGACTCAGTGGTAGAGTGCTTGTCTTGCATGCATGAAGTCCTGGGTTCAATTCCTCAGCACCATATAAGCAGAACACCTGGAAGTGGCGCTGTGGCTCAAGTGGTAGTGCGCTAGCCTTGAGCCTTGAGTTCAGGCACAGTGCCCAGACCCAGAGTTCAGGATCCCCTACAAACAACAACAACAAAAACAAAATTAAAACATCAAATAACCTGAAAATATTGTCCAGAATAATGAGTGCAGCACTATCTGTTTACATGACTTAGTGACTTGAATCCTAGTTTATCAGGGGAGGTCGTGGGCAATTTGTGTGTTTGCCAAAACCTGAAAAATTATTTTCTACTTTCCCAAGGAGGGAGAAAGGAAGGAATTGGGGAAGGAGAGAAGTGTTTGGTGACCTTGCCTTTTGTTTCAGTTATTATTTTCTGGAGTCAAATTCAGAGAAATTCTTCTAGAAATCCTAGTTGCATGGGGAATGAAGAAGCTATGCCCTGGAAGTGGTTTTGTCCTGTCCTTGGCCTGGTTCCAACCACCACTGGATAATTCATGTCCCACTTCAGGACCAAGATGCCTTGAAGACTACTGATCCACTGTGCAGGTGGACCTAACCACAGCCAGAAAAGGCAGAAAATGCAATGCCCAGGGCAGCAGTGGAAATCTACATCAGGCAGAGATTTTTTATATATATTTATTGTAAAAAATACTGTACAGAGTGCTTATAATTACATGACTAGTTAATGAGTACATTTCCTATCGAGCATTGTTCGTCCATCTTCGTTTTTCCCCTACCTTCCTTTCCCTCCCCAAATCTCCAACTCCTCCCTCCTCGACCCCTGCCTGACTTTGTAAATTCATTTTCCACATAGTGTCCTGTACATCTCATCGTCACAATGGGTCAAGCTGCATCCCCATTTAAGCATTCTTCTATATCGCTTCCACTCCCCAAATTACAAAAACTGTATATATGATGCAGAACACTGGAATCAAGTCCAGTGAAAACAGGGATTATACTGTGAGGAGATGAACCAACAAGCAAATCACATAGTGCGTTATGAGTATATTAGAAACAAAAGCAAGGAAGAAAAAACCACTTGTGTCTCTGACTTGGGGTACATTTCACTTAACATCATCTTATATGATCATATGTATCTAGCCTTTGATCTTCTCTGCTTGTTCTAGACATGTACTAGTCCTTACAAACAAGGGACAAACAAGGTAAACCTTGGGACCTATGTTTCTATGGGTCTGGCTTACTTCACATAATATAATTTTTACCAAGTCTTTCCATTTCCTAACAAATGGGGCAATGTCATTCTTTCTGATGGAGATATAGAATTCAATTGTGCGTGTGTGTGTGTGTGTGTGTGTGTGTGTGTGTGTGTGTGCACGCGCGCGCGCACGCGCGTGTGTATACGACATTTTCTTGATCCATTCATCTACTGAGGTGCATCGGGTTGAGTTCCATATCATAGCTATGGTGAATAATAAACATGGTTGTGCTGGTAGCTTTGGTATGACCTTGTTTGTGATCATTTTGGTAAATGCCCAAAAGTGGGATTGCTGGGTCATAGAGGGCCTCTATGTGGAGTCTTTTGAAGAGCTTCCATACTGCTTTCCAAAGTGGTTGAACAAGTTTACACTCCCACCAACAATGCAGTAGGGTTCCCTTTTAGCCACATCCCCTCCAGCATTTGTCGTTAACACATTTCTTGATTATATCCATTATAACTGGAGTGAGGTGCAATTTCAATGTTTTGATTTGCATTTCTTTTATTACTAGAAAAGTTGAGAATTTCTTCATGTGTCTAACGGACATTTTTATTCCCTCTTCAAAGAAGTCTGTTCCTCTTTAAGTCTTTATCCCACTTAGTTATCGGGCAGTTGTTTCTTTGAGGATTTGTTGTTAGGGGATTTAAAAATTTAAGTTCTAAGTATATTTCAGATATAAGACTTTGTCCGTTTTATGACTCATGAAAATCTTCTCCCAGTAGGTGGGCTTTCTGTTGATCTAGCTAGTTATGACCTTTGCCTTTCAGAAGCTCTGCTGTTTCATGCAATCCCATTTGTCCAACCGTTTTTAATTTGTTTTGTTTCTGGTTCTCTATAAGAAAATTTCAGACTGTGCTAAAGAGCTCTAGAGTTTCTCCTATTCCTTCATGTAATATTTTCACTGTTTTTGCTTTAATTTTGAGGTGATTGATCCATTTGTTGGTGATTCTCATGCAGTGTGATATATATATGCATATATGTATATATATATATATGGATCTAGCTTTAGTTTTCTACAGGTGTTTAACCAATTTTGCCAACACCATTTACTGAAAAGGCTGTCTTTCTTCCATTCAATTTTTTTAGCTCCCTTGTCAAAGATTAGGGGGCTATAATTCAGTAGGTTCATTTCTGAGTCTTCAATCCTATTCCATTGTCGTCAGGTCTGTTCTTGTGCTAGTACAAAGCTGTTCTTAACACTATGGCTTTTTAATCAAGTTTGAAATTTGGAACTGATATTGCTCCAGTGCTGCTCTTTCTGCTAAGGATTGACAAACCTACACCCAGCACTATACTTAATGGAGAGAAGTTAAGCACATTTCTTATAAATTCAGGAATGAGATAAGGATGTCTGCTCTCTCCACTCCTCTTCAACTTAGTATTAGAATGCTAGCTGGGGCAATAAGATAAGATGCAATCTTAAAGGTGATTCAAATAGCAAAAAATGAAGTAAAACTCTCCCTCTTTGCAGATGACATGGTCTTGTATTTAATGAAACCCATGGACTCCATTCCCAAGTTACTTGAGCTAATCAGAAACTTTGGCAAACTAGCAGAGTATAAAATTAACCTTCAGAAATCAATGGCTTTCTTGTATTCCAATAAGGATAAGAATGCAGCTGAAATTAGGAAAGCAACCCCTTTTTCCTAGCCGCACAAAAAATAAAATACCTAGAAGTTAACTTAAGAGGTTAAGGACCTCTATGATGGGAATTTTAAAAACCTGAAAAAGAAAATTAAAGCTGAGCTATGGAAGTGGGAAACTTCACATTCTCCTGTATTGGGAGGATTAACATCTTGAAAATGGCAATACTGCCAAAGGCTATATCCAAACTCAATGTAATACCAACCAATTTCCCAATGTCACTCTTCAATGAAATAGAAGCAATCCAAAAATTCATACGGAACAATAAAAGACCCTGAATAGCAAAGAAGTTTATTGTGACTCTCATTTTGTATTACTACTTTGATTCTACAAAGTAATTTATGAATTTTAACTTTCTGCCCTCCCTTTGGATAAAGCTCACAAATACCCTGCCTCTAACTCCCAAGACACTTAACTCTTAGCTCTGGAAAATTGTTCCTAGATAGTGAGTTACTTAATTGTATTTTGGGCATATAAGACATGCATATAAAACCAGCACATTTTGATTTTATGAGAAAACAGCCTTTTTTTCCCCTCTCAAATTTATTTCCTGATAGGCATTTTTACAGAGAATCTGTTTTCATTTTTAAATGAAAGATTGGTAGGAAACTATGTTCAGATATAAGACTTTGTCCCTTTTATGACTCATGAAAATCTTCTCTCAGTACGTGGTCTTTCTATTGATCTAGCTAGTTATGACCTTTGCCTTTCAGAAGCTCTGATGTTTCATGCAATCCCATTTGTCCAACCGTTCTTTATATTGTTTTGTTTCTGGTTCTCTATTAAGAAAATTACAGACTGTGCTAAAGAGCTCTAGAGTTTCTCCTATTCCTTCATGTAATATTTTCACTGTTTTTGCTTTAATTTTGAGGTGATTGATCCATTTGGTGGTGATTCTCGTGCAGTGTGATATATATATATATATATATATATATATATATATATATGGATCTAACTTTAGTTTTCTACAGGTGTTTAACCAATTTTGCCAACACCATTTACTGAAAAGGCTGTCTTTCTTCCATTCCATTTTTTAGCTCCCTTGTAAAAGATTAGGGGGCTATAAGCCAGTGAGTTCATTTCTGAGTCTTCAATCCTATTCCATTGTCGTCAGGTCTGTTCTTGTGCCAGTACACAGCTGTTCTTATCAATATGGCTTTTTAGTAAAGTTTGAAATTTGCCTCCAAACAGAGCATCCCCAGAATGGCACCCAGAACTGGACCCATGTGGACCAAAAGGATAACATAGGAGGCTACACAGCAAACCAAACGGGCTTCAGGCCCCCAGTGCTGCAGCTGGTACACTGCAAGTACAGGCTCCTCTGGCACTGATGGGCATATGCAGGGATGGCCTTGTATCCGAGTCCACAGGGATCAGAATATAGAGGTCTGCAGGGATGCTGAAGGGGTTCCAGGATGCTGAGCTGCCACACTTGTCACAAGACTGCTGGCAGAGGGGCCAGCACATGGCTCTAGTCACCATACCACCTTAAAGTCTGATGTCAACCAAAGCTGGGCTACCTGGTCACAAGGGGGTGGACTGCACGCACAGCTGTCCTTCACCCGTGGGCTGTGCAGTGTACAAATATGGGTACCCCACTCCATACCCCAGGCAGTGACCCTAGAACGGAGTCTCCCTAGGATGGCACTCACACCCAGGACCACTGCAGACCAGTACCAGCACAGTTGGAGGATGAGAGGGCAGCAATGGACTCAACTCCAGCCCAATGGCTGCCAGCTCCTGGGTGAAATAGAGCAACTGAGACTGGGAAGAGAGGTGGGCAGGGTGGGCATGGCTCATGTTGCAATGCTGGGAAGCATGCACACTTCCCCTCACTGCACATCCACCACAAGGGATGTGGTACCCACACCCACACCCGCAGGGACTACAGATATGGGGGTTGAAGTGGTGACTTGGAAAGGGCTCTAGGGCACAGCCTTGGTGCAGCACTGAACAACTGGCAAAAATATGAAAAATGTCCACTAAAACTTTTCATCAATGATAAGCTATTATACTTTAAAAACAGTTTTCTTTCCTCTTGTCCTATATTTTTGCATGGGGCCCTCTGAATTAACCTGAAATCTCCAGGATTTCTTCATGCACAGTAAAACAAATAAATATAGTGTCTATTGTTTTGTTAATTAAGGGAGGTTGCATTTAGTTCTTTCCCATGTTAGATTCATGAAAAAGAAAACCTGAAGTGTATCTGTAAAACACCAAACTCAGGATTTCTTCTGAACTCCTCACTGAAGAAAGAGAATAAAATGACAGAGCAACAGGTGTCACCCATATTGTCACCGTGCTAGCTCTCTCTCTCTGATTAGAATGTAATCCTGTCATGCACATGCAAATCACTTATGCAAAATGTTTTCCAACAATTCTTGCTGTTATATTGCATTTATCTTCCTCCTCCTGTCTCCTCTCCTGCTCCTCTTCCCCAGGGTCCTGTTTCCCTCTTCCTTCCCTCCTTCCCTCTACTTTCTTCCTGGTCCCTCTTCTTCTCCCTCCTGCTATGTCCTTCCACCTCTCTTACCCCTTCCTCCTCCTTTCCTTTCCTCTTTCTCCTAAACTTTCACTTTCTTCTACTTCTTCTTTATGGTCCTGGGGGTTAAACTCACACTAAGCAGATGCTCTGCTGCTTGCTACAGGTCTCCAGTCTGGACTTCATTTCAATGACACTCTATTTCTGATTTGGTTTTAAGTAGCAAACCCAGCACAGACTTTTGATTCAGGATTTAATTCATTGTACATATTCTACACCATAAATATGTGCTACTTCATACATTGTGGATAATAGGTTTTGATTATACTTTGGGCTTCAGATAAATTCATCAGAATCAATGTGTTTGTTAAAATATGTTGCAGTTTTACACAATACCTTATATCTTTTTCTGATCCTAACCCCAGCTCTAACTGGAACACCTTGCCTAATCCTAAACCTACAGATAAATGAAACATAATTTTAATAGCAAGCCTCTAGTTCACATTTATCCTAACTCTTGCTAGGAATGTAGGTCTAAATTTTACTTGCATTCTGAACCTAAAGTTTTTAGATTGGTTTCCTATTTCCTTTCAGGTTTTATTTTCCATTATTTTAAAATTTTTAGTTTATTGTAAAGAGGCTTACAGAGGAATTACAGTTACATGTGTAAGGTAATGAGTATATTTCTAGTTGAACATTGTTACCCTCTTCTTTGTTGTTCTCCCACTATCCTTTCCCCATCTCCCTCCCTCCTCCCTCCTCACGATGTAAAGTTCATTTTCAATATACTGTGTTATGAGTATCATTGTTGCAATGGGTCATCTTGTGTTGAAACTAAATTTTCTTTTACTCTAACCCTAATTCTAATTCTGCCTGGGATCCTAACCCTAATCATAATAAAAATGATAGCTCAATTCAAAAGTTAACAAAAATATTGAAGTTTTTATTCATCCTGTTAATCCACTGTACATCTTGAATTAAGTTGCAGTTCACCTTAAATCTTCCAAATTAGATTATACGTGCAAATATAAAGATGTCATTTTATGTGAACAATAGAAGATCTTTGGAGGAAGGAGTAGTGAAAAGGAAAGAGGGAGTATAATCAAATGCTTTAAATATATTTTGGAAAGAGTATAATGAAACTGCCACTTTGTCAATTAATAACCATTAACAAAATAACTAAAAATTAATAAGTAAATAACACACTGCCTTCTAGAGTTCTTTAAGAGAGCAATGATATGTCTTGTGAATAAAATACTTGTGTTAGATAAACTTTGTTCATGCATAATTTATATTGGTATTGGTCAATTATTTAACTTAATCAATAAAAATATCAAATAAGATTCCATGATAAAAAATATAAATCAGTTACTTAGTAAGTGTTTGAGAAAAAATAGTCATGACTTTTAAGAAACTAAATTTCTATTTCCCTACAAAGTAATAATTTAGGTTTACTAATCTAGTATTTCTAGTAAGTTTGGAGAACATAATTGGTATGAAAAACAACTAACTGTACATCTTGTTTCTTGAACGAGTGATGTTCTTAAACATTGTCTTTTATTCAAATGAATACTTAGGTTTCGTTTTCAAAATAAATGCAATTTTATTTCCTTTCAGAAGAAGTACATTCCCTGCAATTAAATGTATTAGTATATTCAGGTATTTAAAAGCTAAATTTTCTATGTTTGTTATGTAGCTCTTCATATTCAGAATGACATGGTTTTCTATTCGTAAATGTGTAACCTCTGGGATTTTTGCTTCATTAATATAAGTTATCTCATGAGGTTGTTGTGAAGGCTCCAGTAAGCAGTGTGGTCAAAATTTCCTGAATTCTAAATTTTAAATCTAATCATTTTTAGCCTTTGATTATATCATTCATTGACTCTTCGGAGCAATTAAACTGAAATAAATACTACTTTAAAAACATTTCACTCACATTGTAAATACTATTAACATAGCTTACACAGAAACTAATTGTTTCAAAATCACCATATTTGATGATCTTAGTGTGAAGAATGTAGAGAGTAGAAGGCCCTTATACTCAACAATATTTTTGGTTAACTTAAATCAAATATATATGGATTTCTAATTTGGAAGTTAATCACATGGAAACAGGAAAATAATAAGAAAAATGATTACTTTGGGACCATTTTCTTCTTGAAAAATGCAGAAAAATATCTCTAAGAAACATATTTTTTAATAAAATGTTTCAACCTTTAGGTAAAGTGCCTTATACATTAATATAAAGTTGATCTCAAAATAGAAATTCTGCAACTAATCTAATGTATGTTTTTATGAACAAAATGCTGTGACTTCTAGTCTTGTTATGTGATTTTAATTATATTTTTACTTGTGACATGATTCCTATTTACACTTAATAATAACTTCTGTAATCATACATTCATGCCTGTACACACTAACTTATGTAAGATAATATTCAAACAAAATTATCTTTTTTTCCTTTCTCCCACAGGGAGAAAGGAAATGAAACACTGTAAAAGAGAGTCTTTATGAAATAGAAATTTATAAAGTGAGGATGGGATCATGAGCACTTTCTAATTGGCTGAACAGGAATTCTCATTTCTACCATACTTTCTAAACTTTTAATCACACACGGAAATCCACAAAATCTGAAGTTCATATGAAGGAATTACATTCCTAAATGATGTGGCAGCCCTGCTCAAAAATTTGGTCTAATCACTAGTCCTTTGTGCTTGCTGGCTGATCTACTTCTCGATCATATGTTTCATATTATTTAGCATATTAGTAATTCAGCTGTGAGTACATAGCAGGCGACTCCTGAAATCATAGCTATTGCTGGGTAATATTCAGGAGAGAGGAAAAAGATTTTATTAATCTGCAGTTCCTCCCTTTGGTCTTCACTATACCAATTAATTGTTAAAACAATCACATAAGATGTAGTTCTTTTTTCTTTTTTTAAGTAGAGATTAGGCAAGTGTTTTTCGCGGTAAAAAGTGAAGACAGTTGTATCAGAGCTCGGGTATGAGCACCTTCTCCCTAACAAATAATGCTCTATGGGCTGTAAATATGGAAGCCACACTAAAATTCTCTCTCTATATATACACACAGATACTCTCTCACGCGCGCTCGCTCTCTCTCTCTCTCACTCTCTCGCTCTCTCTTTCTCTCTCTCTCTCTCTCTCTCTCTCTCTCTCTCACACACACACACACACACACACACACACAGCTGTCACCCAGACACATCAGAGATCAGTTCAATTCCTTTGTAATGATAGTTGATTGATGTTTGCTCCATTGGTTATTCTTTTCTTCAGGATATTGCATGGGCCTGCATTTTACTCTGAAATCAAGACCCTTGGGCTTAGTATACTGTGTGTCTAAGTATTCATAGTATGTTCCTGGCTGGTTCAGGCCAATTAACAGTACCCTGAATACAGTTTCTTCAAACTTGACATTCAAGGCAAACTACATGAATTCATACTACAATTCCAAAATACTAAAATTTATTTGATCTAGAAACAAAAATAAATACACGCCATATTATAGTAATAGGAATTGACATCATGAAATTAGAATACTGATCAGGAACTGAAATAAGAGAACAACATACTTGTCGGAAAATGTACAATACTGAATGTGTGTTAGAGATAAAAAAAATCATCTTTTATAGGCTCATTTATTGTAAACCTCTCATCCTATAGTGAAATCTCAATTTACATATACAGTTTTCTAGTTACTTTTCTTAGCTATCACTTCTTTTTTTATTGTAAAAAAAACTGTACAGAGGGGCTAAAATTACATGGGAAAGATAATGAGTACATTTCTTATCAAGCTTGTAGCCTTCTCCTTTGGTTCCCCTTCCCATCCCATCCCTCCCACCCCCCCACCCCGCGATCTTTCTCCCCCCCCACCAAATTGTAAAGTTCGTTTTCGACATAAAGAGTTGTAGGTCTCATTATTGCAATGGGTCCACCTGTATCCCTATTTAAACAATTTGTTTTTCCCTTACCATCCACAAATTATACCAGCATCAAATACAGTGAAAGGAGGGGTTATGCCGTGAGGGAGGGACATACAAAGCAACAAAGAAATAATTTTATAAATGTGTTAGAAAAAATCACATGAAATATAAAAACATAAACGAGGGGTTATCCCGTGAGGGAGGGACATACAAAGCAACAAAGAAATAATCTTATAAATGTGTTAGAAACAATCACATGAAATATAAAAACACTTGAATACCTATCTTAGGGTTCAATTCCCTAACATCAACTTATTTGACCTTTTCTGCTTGACTCAGACATATACTAGTTATTGCAAATAAGGGAAACCATGGGACCTATGTTTCTTTGGGCCTGGCTTACTTCACTTAATATAATTTTTTCAAAGTCTTTCCATTTCCTAACAAATTGGGCAATGTCATTCTTTCTGATGGAGGCATAGAAATCCATTTTGTATATATACCACATTTTCTTGATCCATTCATATACTGAGGGGTATCTGGGTTGGTTCCATATAGTAGCTATGGTAAATAAGGCTGGAAAGAAATAGTAGTGCCTGTAGCTTTAGTGTGGTCTTCTTTGTGAACATTTGGGTAAATGCCCAAAAGTGGAATTGCTGGATAATAGGGGAGCTCGATGTGGAGTCTTTTGAGAAACCTCCATACTACTTTCCAAAGGGGTTGAACAAGTTTACACTCCCACAAACAATGCAGTAAGGTTCCCTTCTGTCCACAACCCCTTTGGCATCTGTTGTTAGTAGAGTTCTTGATTATAGACATTTTAACTGGGGTGAGGTGATAATCTCAATGTTGTTTTGATTTGCATTTCTTTTATGGCTAGAGAGGTTGAGCATTTCTTCATGTGTCTATTGGCTATCCTTCTTTCCTTTTCAGAGAAGTTTCTCTTTAATACTTCAGCCCACTTATTTATTGCGCAGTTGTTTCTTTGAAGATTTGTTGTTTGGGGATTTAATTTTTTGAGTTCCAGGTATATTTTAGATATGAAACCCTTGTCCATTGTATGACTAATGAAGATCTTCACCCAATCCGTGTGCTTTCTATTGATCTTGCTAGCTAAGTCCTTTGCCATGTAGAAGCTCTGCAATTTCATGTAATCCCATTTGTCCAACCTTCCTTTGATTTGTTGTGTTTCTGGGTCTCTATTACGAAAATTTCAGCCTGTACCATGGAGACCTGGGGTTTCTCCTGTTCCGTCCTGTAATTTTTTCAGAGTGTCTGCTTTGACTCTGAGGACTTTGAGCCATTTGGAGTTGATTCTGGTGCAGGGTGATATATAAGGATCTAGCTTTAGTTTTCTACAAGTAGTTAATCAATTTTGTCAGCACCATTTACTAAAGAGCCTGTTTTTTTTTTCTTTCTGTTTTTTAGCTCCCGTATGGAAGATTAAATAGCTATAGGTCTTTAGGTTCATTTCTGGGTTTTCAATTTTATCCATTTATCCTGAGGTCGGTAAATCTGCCAGTAACAAGCTGTTATGATTACTATGGCATTAGAGAAGAGTTTGGTATTGATATTCCTCCAAGACTGTTCTTTCTGTTAAGAATCATTTTGGCTATTTGGGGTCTTTTATTGTTCTATATCAATTTTTGGATTGCCTCTTCTATTTGCTTGAAGAATGAGGTTGGAATATTGATAGCTATCTCATGGAATTTGTAGATAGCCTTTGGCAGTTTTTCCTTTTTCACGATGTTGATCTTTCCAATCCAGGAGTGTGCGAGATTTTTTTGCCACTTTCTAAGATCTGTTTTGATTTCCTTTTTCAAGTTTTTAAGGTTTTCATCATAGAGGTCCTTCACTTCTTTGGTTAAGTGAATTAGGAGGTATTTTATTTTTTGTGGGGCTATTAAGAATGGAGTTGCTTTCCTAATTTCAGCGACACGTTTCTCATTTTAGGCATATAGAAAAACAACTGATTATTGAGGGTTAATTTTATACCCTGATACTTTGCCAAAGTTTTGAAACAGCTTGAGTAATTTGGGAGTGGAGTCTATGCGATTCTTTAAATACAAGATACTTTCATCTGCAAAGAGGGAGGGTTTTACTTCTTCTTTCCCTATTAGATCCCCTTTATGTTTGCATCTTGTCTTATTGCTGTAGCTAGGCATTTTAATACTTGGTTGAAGAAAAGTGGAGAGATTGGACATCCTTTTCTCATTTTTGAGTTAAGAGGAAATGTCTTTAGTTTTTCACGATTTAGTATAATGCTGGCTGTAGGTTTGTATATACAGCCTTTATTGTATTGAGGAATGTTCCATGGATTTCTAATTTTTCCAGAACCTTCATCATAATGGGCTGTTGTATCTTGTCAAATACTTTTTCTGCATCTATTGAGGTAACCATGGGATTCTTATCCTTGCTCCTGTTGATGTGATGAATTATATTAATTCATTTGCATATATTGAACCAGCTTTGCATCCCTGAAATGAATCCTGTTTGATCGTGTTGTATGATTTTTTAGATGAATTGTTGAAGTCGATTGGCCAAAATTTTGTTAAGAAGTTTTGCATCAATATTCATCAAAGAATATGTCTATAGTTCTCTTTCTTTGATGAGTCCGTGCCTGGTTTTGGGATAAGGGTTATGATGACTTCATAGAATGAGTTCGGTAGTGAACTTTCTCTTTCAATTACATTGAAGAGTTGGAGGAGTATTGGTGTGAGCTCTGCTTTGAAGGGCTTGTTGAATTCTGCTGTAAACCATCTGGTCCTAGGCTTTTCTTAGTTGGGAGGTCTCTTATTGCTGTTTCGATTTCAATGCTTGGTATGGGCCTGTTAAGATGGTTTAACTCATCTTGGTTTAGTTTTGGCATGTCAATATTTGCTAGGAAATGGTCCATTTCTGCCACGTTCTCAAACTTGTAAGCATAAATTTTTGAGAAGTATTCCCTTATAATATTCAGAATCTTGTTTGTTTCTGGGGTGATATTTTCATTCTCATCTCTGAGTTTATTTATTTAGGTGAGTTCTCTTCTTTTTCTGATAAGATTTGCTAAGGGTCTGTCAATTTTGGTAATACTTTCATAGAACTAACTCTTTGTTTTGTTGATTCTTTATTCGGTTTTTTGGGGGATTCTAATTCATTTAATTCTGATTTAATTTTAATTATTTCTTTCCATCTACTGCATTGGGGTTTATCTTGATGTTCTTTTCAAGGAGGCTCAGATGTGTCATTAAATTGTTGGCTTCAGATCTCTCCAATTTGTTGGTGTAGGAACTCAGAGCTATAAACTTGCCCCTGATTCCTACCTTTGCTGTGTCCCGGAGGAGCTGGTGATTTGTGTGCTCATTTTTGTTGAATATCATGAATATTTGAATTTCCTTTCTAATCTCTTCTATGATCCAATCGTCATTCAGCAGTGTCTTGTTCAGCCTCCATGTGTTACCGGACTTTCTTTGGTGGCTTTGGGTGTTGAGTTCTAATTTTACTCCCTTGTGGTCTGAGAGAATGCAAGGTATAACTTCAATGTTTCTGAATTTGGACAAGTTTGTTTTGTGACTTAAAATGTGGTCTATTTTGGAAAATGTTCCATGTAGTGCTGAGATAAACATGTATTCTGATGCTGCTGGTTGAAATATGCAGTAGATGTCTGTTAAATCTTGTTGATTTATGCAGTTGTTTAGATCTGCGGTTTCTCTGTTGAGTTTTTGCCGAGTTCATCTATCTAGTGGAGAAAGTGTTAAAGTCCCCAACAATTAATGTCTTTGGATCTATGTGGGATTTGTGGGACAGTAATGATTCTTGGATAAACTTGGGTGCTCCTTTGTTTAGTGAATAGATACTTAGAATTGTAAAATCCTCCTGAAGGAGATATCCCTTAATTGGTATGTAGGGACCTTCTTTATCTCTTCTCTTTTAATTTGAAGTCTATTTAATCTGATATTAGGATTGCAACTCCTGCCTGTTTATGGGGGCCATTTGTTTGGCAGATTTTGTTCAAACCTTTCACAATAAAAATGTGTTTGTTTTTATGGGCATGATGTGACTCCTGAAGGCAGCAGATAGAAGGATCTTGCTTTTTCATCCAACTAGACAGTCTATGTTGCTTATTGGAGAGTTAAGTGCATCAATGTTGAGAAATAGGACTGAGAGTTATTTGGGAGTTCCTGCCATTTTATCCACCTTGGGGGCTGTGGCACCTGGGTTTTTTCTATGGTTCTTGGATTCTCAGTTTGTGTGCAGTTTTTTGGCTTTTATTTTGGTCTTGTTGATGTTCTATGTGTAGGGCATCTTTAAGAATCTTTTGTAGGGCTGGTTTGGTGGAGATATATTGTTTCAATATTTCTTTGCTATGGAAGGTTTTACGTGGACCTTCAGTTATGCAGGAGAGTTTAGCTGGGTACAGAAATCTTGGTTGGTAGTTATTTGTCTTTAGGGCATAGCATACATCATTCCAGGCTCTTCTTGCTTTGATTGTCTCTGCTGAGAAATCTGAAGTGATTCTAATTGGATTCCCTTTATAGGTGATTGATTTTTTCTCCTTGACCGCTTTAAGGATGTTTTCTTTGGTCTGAATTGATCCTGTGTGAATTATAATGTGACAGTGGGATGTCCTATTCTTGTCTGGTCTCTTTGGAGATGTAAAAGTTTCTTGAATCTGAATAGGCCTTCTTTTTGCAGTTTGGGAAGTTCTCTGCTAGCGTCCTATTAAACAAATGTCCTAGACCATTGACTTCTGTATCTAGGTGCTCCTCTACACCCATTATCCTCAGATTAGGCCTTCTGATGGTGTCTTCCAAGTGTTGAATAGATCTATCATATTTCTTGGATATGTCTTGGATGGTTGTATGTTCTTTCTCTATAATATCTAGGCTTTCTTCAGTCTCTGAAATTCGATCTTCTGCATGGTCTAACCTACTATTAAGAGTTTCTACTTTGTTTTCTTTTTTTTTTTCTTTTCCTTCTAGTTGGTCGGCTTTGATGGCTTTAAATTCTTTATTGGAGCTTTGTTTTAGATCTTGTATGAATTTCTTTACTTCCTTAATTTGGTGCTCAATGTTTTTATTCTCAAATCACTTAGTTGTTTGGTTATGGTTTCCTTGCACTTCCATTGCATTCCATCTGTTTGGTTCCATTCATCATTCCCTTTGTGGTCTCCCTCAGTTCTTTCAGCTCTCTGTTTATGGATTCCATCAATGCCTTTAGTGATCTTTCTGTATTTTCATCCTGCTCTCTCAATTCCTGTATTACTCTTTGATTAGTTTCCTCATGTTCACGCAATTCGTGTAGTTCTCTCTGAGTGTTCTCAGCCTGCTCATGCCATTCCTGACTTTCTCTTTGACTGATCTCAGCCTGCTCACGCCATTTCTCTTTGAATTTTCTCAGCCTGTTCATGCCATTCCTGTATCAATCTTTGAGTAGCTTCCTCACACTCATGATATTCCTGTATTGACCTTTGTTTGGCCTCCTCTCTCCCTATCACGCTCATACAGAGTCCTTTGCAGATTTTCAATCTTTTCATTTACCACGTTTACCAGTAGTGTTTGTAGAGCTTGTTGGGAACTCTCCAATGTATTATTCATTATCTGTTCTGTCCCCTGATTGTCATGAGTGGGAGTTGAGATACCTGGACTTGCCATTCTTCTTGTGTTTTTCTGGCTTCCCCTGCCCATTTTGGATGAAAGTAACACCAGTTTGGGCTACAACACTATTTTAAGGCAAGCATCAACCGAAGTCTGTAGTTGCACAGTCAAAAGTCTGCAGATACAATCTAGTTCAACAGATATAGCTATTCAACATCAAACAACTATGTATTAATGGGCTATGAATCGCAAAGAAGATTTTGGCAAACAGAAATTATTAGGTTTAGGGAGAGATGTGGGTAAAAATAGGAATAGAGGGATGTGAAAAGGCAAAGGGAGAATTAACTAATTCTTAATCTCAAAGTGGTAAATAGGTTGGATAGGATGAAAGTGGAGAGAGAGATAAAAGAAGAAAGAGGAAGAAAAAAAAGACAAGAAAAATTAGAAAAATAAAAAATAAAAATAGAACCTAAAAAATTATGCAAATTTGAAAACATAATATTCACAAAAGAACATGGATAGAATAAGAAAATGGAAGGCATAGAAAGGAGATGTGAAAAACTTAAAAATAAAAATGCTTAAAATATTATATATTTATAAAGAGGTAGTACTGCTATTAAGGAATTTAAGTCTAAGAGGTTTTAAGCTGAATAATAAATTTCTGGATTAAGTGTGTAGACAATTGGGGCTAAGGTGTAATAATTGACTACGGGTATATCTGATGAGCAGAACAGCAATTAAGTCATGCAAAGAGGAATGAAATAGAAGAAAAAGTGAAAAGAATGAGAAGGAAAGGAAAAAAAGATCAAAAGGTCAGTAGAGCTAAACAAAAAAAGTTTAAAAAAAGAGAAAAAACACACACATAAAAATTATAAGAGGAAGAAAAACAAAGTTAATAGAAAACAAAAAAAAGTTAAAAATTAAAAAAAGTTTTAGAAAATTTTTTTTTATAAAAGGTACAAAAAAAGTGTGCTTTGATTTTTTTTGGGGGATGGGATGATCCTGTATCTCCCTTGTGTACGTAACCAGTCTCTTGTTGGAGTCTCTGGTCTCTTTGTCGTGTTTTATTTTCCTGTGGCTTGGCTGGTTTCTTAAGTCAGTTTGTTTGAGCAAGCAGAAAAATGCTCTGCTTTACCCAGGATTTAATGATTCCCATCCCAGGCTAGTTCAATGGGATGGAAATCTGCTTTGAGTATCACAAAAGAGCGAGATGGTTGTTTCCTCTAGTTTGGAGATGCTGTGATGAGGCTAGGTTCTGGGTAGAGTTGAGGCCTTTCAGCAAACAGCAGCTTTTCCCTGAGGAGCTAGCTTCTGGAGCTCAGCCTGGAACCATTCTCAGGGTCTATGTTTACTGAATTTCAATTGATTGTCAAAGAAGCTGTAGGGAGGTGCAGCTTCTGGCTCTGTTTACCCAGTAAAGATATCCACTGCTGGGACTGGCGGAGCTTGCTCAGTCCTGGCTGGGTGACTTTTCCCTGGGTGGAGCTGAACCTGGAAGGTCAGGTTCGGGTCCTGTGACCTGCTAAATGACTCTTGTTTTCTTCCAAGGCCTGAGTTGGAGCTACCTGCTCAGCCAGGCCTTGGTCAGTATCAAATATAGAAATCCCCCTAGTGGGGGGGAGGGGTGACCTTCCCTCCTCTGTCCCTGTGATGGAGTGAGGATGTCAGGTTACTCAAACCAGACTCGGTTCCTGGGTCATCTCTGATCTGCGAACTACAGGATGAAGACGTCTGCACCTTGTCAGTTCTTGCTGGTGTTGAGTAGTACCCGCTTGCCCACCGCATTTGCTGCATTTGTCCCGGACTCTCTGTGTTGCAGGTATGGCCGTTACGGCCGCCTTTGCCGCGGCTGCAGCCGCGGCTGCTGGCAAGTGTTCATATCTGTCTCCTTGCCTGGATTTTCCCTCTCTGGCCTAACTCTCTGTCCTGTGATGGCATACTTGATGTGATTCTCTGGCTTACGACTGTTCACTGGAAGACTAAAACTGCTTTCTATGCGAGAGCTTGTTTATCCTCCAGCTTCTCCTCTGCCATCTTCCAACACACTTACTTACCTATCACTTCCGATCACAAATCCTCTCATGAATTTTTATAGTATCTTTGAATAAATCACATGATTTTCATGTACTTATCGTCTTAAGGAAAGACAGTCTGCTTCTATATATATTGTTCTATGTGACAAACCCTTTTTTTTGGTTGCTCTATTTGCTGAATAAATGTCTTACAGGAAAGAGGATATTGACAGCAAATCTGGGTGTAATTTTCATTTTTTAAATTTGAAATATAATATAAACTTTGTTGTGACTTGTCATTTTCTAAAAATGAGTGATATTCATGAACACTAATATTTTGGTGACTTTAAGTATAGTGAGACTTGATGTGGTAGTTCTTGTGTCTAATTGACTTAACAATTAGATTATCTATGTATAAACATGTGCATTCCACATTTTTATTTTTGTATATAAAATAGTCCCCAAGGAATTACTTTAAAGTGATAATGTGTGGTTTCTTCCTGTTCCAAACTTTGTATTTATTTCATTAAAAGTACTAGAAATACATGATGTTTACTCCAGCAATTTAAAAGATCAGAATATATTTCTAAAGAGAATGGATTTATTGATTAAACAGAAAAGAGTAAAATAATCAGGTTTCTTGCTTGAGACTACATGTAGCTCAAGATGAGACTCAAAGAAAAATTCATATTAATATTACTGAGATTTATATCACAATATAAGCAATATAGGTATTTTAAGGAATTGGTCATCCAAAACCCTAGATGCCTAATGGATGAAGAATGGAATTGAAATTAGCAGAGGAAAACAATTCAACCTGCAGATATTATGATTTTATAATACTAACATGAAAGAAATGGAGCTTTTGCCTTTTTGAAGAAGAAAGTTTAGCCAGTAATTTCAATGTAAGGCAACAGTTGTAATGAGTCTACAGTCTTTTCCTCCAAGATATCCAAGAATAATATTCTCATCCTCTGAAGAGTAAATAAGTAATTATTTTAATTAGCTTTGTTTAATATTAATTTACTTGTAGCAAATAGGTTAAAATGTCTGCTATCTTTCTTTCAATGTAATAACATAAATTTCATATTTTTACTGTCTCTTCATACAAGCCTGAAATCACTATTTCAAAGTAACACAAACAAAAAACAAAAATAACCTGATACAACCATCACAAATCCTAAATTATGTGAAAAAATCAACAACATATAAAATAAATCTGACGAAGAGGAAAAACAATGGCAGAATAACAACAGAAAATTACTATACCTCTCCCTAATGAAACAGAGATTTAGAGTCCTACCTGGTACTCCACTTCTAGAGGGTCACATCAAGTCAGCTATAATTATATATAGATGTACTATTCAAAAGACGATTTAAGAAATCTATGAAAAGTTACCCAGCCAGGCAGGTGACTGCTGTGACTGTGTTGGCCAACATATTCAAAAGCACAGCTGCAGTGTGGAAATAAAAGGTCCACATGGGAAAAAGCAGGAACAGAAGTATACATTGGAGACAGCCACATCCATAATCATAGACAGTTCAAGATACCACTGGCAGCCCGAACTGTCATTGGACCAACACTTATTAACATCACAACATCTCATACGGGTTGGGAAAATTATACTAAGAGAAAATAGAAAAGAATGCACACTCAGAGTAATATAGGTTTCATAGATTCATTCATTTATGGTAGCTAGAAGGTGCCTACAAATCTACAAGTGCAAGAGAGATTCTACATCATCCCAGATAGAATGGCCGATAATGGAAAACTGACAATAGCGAATGCTGACGTGGATATAGCCAAAGGGGAACTCAATTACACTGTTGGAGGGAAATTAAACTTGTTCAACCACTCACGCATGCCGTATGGACTTTCCTCAAAAGACTAAACATAGATTTCCCTTATAACCTCATAATTCCTGTCACGGACAGTAATCCAATAAATAACAAACAAGCTCACATGAAAGCTACCAGCATAACAATGTTCATGGTCCAGTCCCAGAGTTCAAGGACTGGAAAAAAGTTAACACTGCTGGCATTTGTTTCCCCAAATATGAACCTTTTGACGTAAGATACCAATTCATTCTATTTGCAGCAGCTAGGATAGGACTTGAATGTAGTGGGTGATAAACTGGCTTCTTTGTTGAATGCTAGGCAAAGCTGTAGGCAGTCCAAGAAAAAGGAGATTTTTTGTTGTTGTTGTTGGTCAAGGGGCTTGAAGTCTATGCTTGGCCACTGTCTCTGAGCTCTTCAACTCAAGGTGAGTGCTCTACATCTTGAACCACAGTTCCACTTTTGTTTTTCTGGTGGTTAATTGGAGATGAGTCTAAGAGACTTTCCTGCCTAGGCTGGCTTTGAACAGCAGTCCTCAGATCTCAGCTTCCTGAGTAGCTAGGATTACAGCTGTGAGCCACTGGCACCAGTTTAAAAATGTGGGACTTTTATAAAAGAAAATCCACCTCTTCACCTCTGTCTAAACTTCAGATATCACTATTAGAACACTTCATCCTTGACTCATTTCATCAGACATTTGTAAATTTTCTCTTTTCCTTCATGTGGGAAAACTGCAGTCAATATCAACACATTTGAGGGACTGGATCAATTATATGGTAATTGCTAGCACCTAAATCAAGAACATTTACATCAAAAAAATGAAACCCTCATTTGGAATAATTGTTTTCTCTTTTTATTACAAATCTGTGCTTTATTACTTCCTAAAGTGATATTGGACCTCCTAACAGAGTGATGATATTTTCTTTCTCTTCAGCAATTGGTCTTCTTCCACATGTGGTCAAATATTTAAGAATTCAAAGATTTCCATTAAAAATTCATTAACCTGATGTCTAAGAATATATGCATTTCTGGAATGTGGTCTGCTGTCTTGTTCTTACATGCACAGGACTTCTATGATTTATTTGTTCTACAAGGAATACTATTTTCCAATCTTTGTGTGACCAATTTTAATCTCTCTGATCAGTCTTTTAGACCCTCTCTCTGGAGTCTCATTTCAGTCTGCCTCATCAAAAATATCTTATTTATCAGCTCAATTATTCTCAGCTTCTGTTTTTGCCTGACTTCATGTGGGCTGTGATAGCAGTGCTTACTGGAGTTTTTTGTTTGTTTTGTTTTTAGCGGTCTAGGATTACTCTTCGATGTATTAGCTTCTCTGGGCCCCAGTGATCCGCTGGCCTAGAGTCAATGGGTTTTTCTCCTAAACGTAAAAATCCAGCTGACTATATTCCTGTTTTTATTGTCTCAAAATGAGGCAATCTGGCATCCTTGGAAATCCAGGAATACTTCTCTGTAACCACTTACATAAATGGTCTATCAAGATGGCTTCTCAAGGTTGACTGTGAAAAATGTTCATTTCCAACTCACCTCCGTAAAACAGATCACTTCCCTGGGAGCAAAATTTTGGAAAGAAGGTTCCCCTTCTCTTATGATAGATCAAACCGTAATATTCTGCAGTTGTGGACAGCCTGGAACACATTTTCCCAAGAATATTCTGTAGTGTAAAAGAGGACCAACTATCAAAATGAAGTTGAAAATACTTGTCTACTACAGACTGATTTATCTTGCTTAGAACTTTTGTTGTTTTCATTACTTCAAACACATGGGTAATTTGTATTGGGATTAGACAAGTTTCAAAGGATTAATGGAATAAATATTCAGTTTAGTTTCATATATCCAATATAATACACTTAACCCTTTATGCAAAATTAAATGCAACTGTCAAGAATATAAAATAAGCCTCAATATGTATAATCTGGCACATATACACTATCATCTACTCAGAAATTCAGTCTCTCTATAAGTATTTATTTGGTACAAAATAAGAAAAATTTAATTAAAGAATATGACTTTTATGTATCATCTGAAATACTCCTCGTGTATATAGTTGTATATAATTTTGTAGATGTCACCTAGACAGGAATTTAACATGTATGTAGAATTCAAATTTCTAGAATTTAAGCTTGATGAGATGAGTCATACCCTCATGTAGTGTGGTGCAAATTTTACCACAGTGATGAATCCTGCCAGCTCATACCAAAATCATGTGCAATAATGTATTATTTGATGTTAAGATGAGTGCTAAGTGTAAAATACACTTTGCTTTAATACATTAATTCACAGATATGAAACAATAATGATATATCATTTGTTTAAATTCTAATGCTTCTCAATTTTACAATTCATGAAATATATCATTAAAATTAGTTTCACTTTCTTCTTTCCTATAGCTACTAAAATTATATATTAAACATTCAATATTAAGAATTCAGTAATAAGTAACCTATTATTAAAATTATATACTATTAAACTGTGATTTGAAGTATAGTTCTAACAAATTTTGATATAAATATATTTAATAGAATTGTGGGTAATTCCTTTTAAACCTACCTGCTTGTTATTTGTTTCCTAGTTGTGTCATCTGTTATTCTTGGTCCAAGTCATCTCTCCACCTTAGTTGTTTAATTTTCAATTTTTTCTCTATTGGTTTACTGATTTTGCATTTTGTTTTCCCTTTTCAGTGACTGACATGAGGTTGAAAAATCTGTATGGTAGTTTATTACTTGTATACTATAGTAAAATTCCTGTCTTTGAGTTCATTTCACTTGGAATCACCTTATATGGTCATATGTACATAGCAATTGAGCTATTCTGTTCATCTACTAAGATTATCCTTGATGTACACAATAATGCTGCCCTATTACCCAGTAATCACACTTCTGGGCATTTACTCAAGTGACCACAAACAAGGACACACTAAAGCTACCAGCACAATTATGTTTATCACTGTGTTATTTACCATAGCTAAGATGGAATCAATCCAGTTGCCCCTCAGTAGATGAATGGTTCAAGAAAATATAACACACACACACATAGATGGAATCAACCCAGTTGCCTCTCAGTAGATGAATGGCTTATGAAAATGTAAAACACACACATGCACCCATACATACACATGGAATACTATGCTTCCATCAGAAATAATGATACCACACGATTTGTAAGGAAATGGAAGATCTTGGAAAAATCACATTAAGTGAAGTAAGCCAGACTTAAAGAAAAATAGGTCCCATGGGTTCCCTTATTTTTAATAATTAATTCATATCAAGGATAATCTCATGTATTTTAATTTGACATTTTTTTATGTTGAGTATGCATTATTGCTATATTTTTGTTATTGTTTCTGAAAACAGACAGGTATATTTAAAGAATTACGTTCATCTGATCCATTACTGAAGGAAGAAAAACTAAAAGAGCAACCTAAAATAAAGAACAATTCCTATTTATTTAGCTTCATTCCTATGTAAGTCCAGTGTTGCCCACAGTATTCTCATGTTGTACATTACAACTCTATACTTGGTCATCCTATATATGTACAATCATCTATATTGTGACCTAAATATCCCAGCAATTGCAGTTTGCTTTACTTTTTGAAAAATTTCTCTGTTGTTTTAGGTTTTGTGTGTGTGTGTGTGTGTGTGTGTGTGTGTGTGTGTGTGTGGGTGGGTGTGGGTGTGGGTGTGTGGTTTTATAAAGATCAGAAAACAACATTTTCTTCATTTAGAATACATCTTTCAGGTCATTGTAAGTTGTGGATAATGGTAGAAGTCTCTTAGTATTTTAAGGATGAAACAGAAAACTATATTTGTGCATGCACCAAAGTTGCTTTATTAGTCTGTAGTTGAACACTTACCTTCTATTTATATCTTGCCTGTTGTGAATAATGTGAATAACAATGAACTACAGATATATTTATGAGTTACCCAGAGAGAAATAATCATGTTATTGGTGGGTGAGATGGTATTTCAACTTTGTATTTCTTTAGAAAAATGCATACTACTTTCTACGAGAATACTACCCTGTATTTTGACAAAGAGTGTAGAAAAGTTCCTTTTCTCCACACTCTCACCAACATTATTACATTTTGAGGTTTGTAAAAGGACATATTTTTACTATGTGCAATACCCCAGACTGGCCTTAGACTCAAATCCTCTTATTCCAACCTCTGAAATGCTTGGAATTACAAGCCTTTACCACCACACCAAGTTCCTTTGATTTTTTTATAAGAGTTATAATAGTTATGAAATACTATCATACTAATTTTGAATTGCATTTCTGTAATGACTTCTGTTCAGAAAGCATTAAGGTAGCATAGAAGTGGTATTAAGCACAACTTTTTAAACCCACTGGTGATTTTCAGGACTATTTGGAAAACATGTCTATTCAGAACTTTTGTCCATTTTTAATCGAGTTCCTTGTTAATCTCATCAGTAATCTCTATATAGAAAATCAATAATTAATTCAAGGTAGTAGAAAGACAAAATGAACAACTCCTATTATTTTTCAATATTTAATAAAATGATATTGCTTAAATCATTTTGTGTTTATGCTTGAGACTATATAACTCAATTTAGTTAGACCTTTTATAAGACTATATATATTTTATTTATTTTATGCTGATTGCTCTTTCCAAAGCCTGCATGTCTAATTTTCCTGGTCTCATGTGGTTCAGATTTCAAACTGAAGAACAAATTGAAGGAAGCAACCAAAAAATAGAGTTTCCCTCATCTGATGATGCCTCTACTAGAATGAGGAAAGAGTTCATGCTGCTAAGGACCTATGATAGTATATCAAAAAGAGAATTAATTCTTCTAGGTCTTCCCTATCTTTGCAATTTAACTTAAACGATGTAAAACACAATATACTGCTCAGTTACTTTTAGGATTTATCAGTTTTGCACATTTTCATATGGACTTCACCTCAGTCTACAACATTCCTACATTATTCTGTCCTTGATATTTTTACACTATCAAGACATAAGGTAACCAGTTTGATTTACAGCATGAGAAGTTATCCACCTGGCTTCCTTGGATGCAAAGCATAGTCAATGGATAATATTACTTCTGGTTTCTCACTACATGTAATGATTTCTGTAATATATATCACATTCTGTTTAGTATTACAAAAGAACTGTTAGCCGGCGCTGGTGGCTCATACCTATAATCCTAGCTACTGAGGAGGCTGAAATTTGAGGATTGCGGTTTAAAGCCAGCATGGGCATGAAAGTCTGTGAGACTCTTATCTCCAAAAAAACACTAGAAAACTGGAAATGATGCTGTGGCTCAAGTGGTAGAGCGCTAGCCTTGAAGTGAAGAGCTGAGGGACAGCGCCCAAGCCCAGAGTTCAAGCCCCACAAACAAAACAAAAACAAAAAAACCTGCTGGCTAAGCTGAAACCTCATTCATAGAAGTTTATGTTAATTATTTCAATAGTTTTATGTCTCTTAGTTTTTAAGAAAACGTTTACTATAATGCTAATGTTATTCCCATTTTAGTGTTGAGAAAATTGTAATTAAAGGAACTAAGTGCATGGCCTAAAGACACACAGGAGGAAGAAAATTAGTCAAAGTTTCCAAAAACCTTTCAGCAATACAAAAATGGTAGGTAAAATCTCTCCATTCTCTTATACTCTCAATTCAATATTCATATTATCCAATAACTAATAGCATAAAAATTATTGTCCATGGTGTGGGGAAATCTGTGGGGAACACAGGTAGCAAAGATGGCCCTGAGAGGAAGTTGAGTGGGCAGAGCAGGATTTGTTTAGATTCAGTGTGTAAACAACTCATGGAAGCTTAGGTGCATGATAAGGTATGGCCTTTCAGTGATTGGTTGGTTCCATTTCCTCCCCTCTCACGCAGTCTTTTGCTTTAAAAAGGGGATGCTCCCTGTTAATAAAGGAGTTCCTGCTTGGTTTGACTCCCCGCTGCATCTGATTGTCTCCTGGGTAAGGGAGGCTGGGGAACAGACGAGCTCTTGTGTTCTTTAACAATTGCA
The DNA here is from genome assembly GCF_019054845.1 of Dipodomys spectabilis. NCBI lineage: Eukaryota > Metazoa > Chordata > Mammalia > Rodentia > Heteromyidae > Dipodomys > Dipodomys spectabilis. Next base: position 1,211,457 of record NW_024871053.1, read on the forward strand.
GATGGTGATGCTCTAGCTGATGGCTGTCCTGACCTTCCCAGTCCCGGCAATGGCTATGGAATCCACATCAACCTCAGTGGGTGACCTGGGCAGTGATCAGCACTGGCAATGCAGAAATCATCGATAGCATCACAAGAGAAACTGTCCCTTCGACCTGGTGGCCTGACCTTCATTTTGATCACCACCCTATGTCATTATGTATGGACTGTGTAAAACATATTTCTGTAGGAGTTATCTATTTTAATGTTACCTGCTCTAATTGTTCTTTTACTAATTGCTTGTACAACCACTTTCTGTTATGTGTCCTGTAAATATATCTAAAACCTACTCTAGAACAAGCCCCACCTCTGGACTCTAAAGTGGCAAAGACTGCTATCCCATCCCTTACTAACGTTAAAGGGCTAATGACATTGTTGGCCTGGAAATGCTTTTGCTGATGGTTTTTCTATGCCTTCCTTGCATTATACGTGCACTGCAAAACTCTTATGAGCCAGCTAGTTACATAAGATCAAGTTCCAAGTGTGAATAAATTTCCCCCGAGAGGAACTGCAGCCAGAGACGGGTAAGAAGGGGTGCCAGTATGACCAACTTAAGACAGGGCCTTCAACTTTGCTCTGAAGAAGTTTCAGATGATGGATAAGACAGACAAGGTGATCTACCCAACCTGACAGGCGAGTTCATTTCTTTAAACAGAGACGGGGTGTTGGGAGCTGACAGTAAAGTTTAAAGGTCATCTTGACCCCTGTTCTGGCTTGAAGGCACGTACAAGGAACTTGCTTACTTGAAAGACACCAGGTGCCTGGGATTGCTTTGCTATGTCTGCACAGTTTGTTTCAAATTTTACTGCTTGGGACATTTCTAAATGTGATGGGGCTAATGTTTATTATTGTGCTAGGTGGGGAATGAGAGGTAACTGGGACGAGCTCTTATGCACAAGGGACCTCCTTCCAGACTTGCCTCCAATCCCTTGCATGGCCAAATGTAATCCTGTTAAAAATAACCTTTACAGAGGAGGGGGAAAAGATAACTAACTGGGAGGTGGATCTGCCATTAAAACAAAAAGGGTGAATATGTGGGGAAATCTGTGGGGAACACAGGTAGCTAAGATGGCCCTGAGAGGAAGTTGAGTGGGCAGAGCCGGATTTGTTTAGGTTCCGTGTGTAAACAACTCATGGAAGCTTAGGTGCATGATAAGGTATGGCCTTTCCGTGATTGCTGGGTTCCATTTCCTCCCTTCCCACGCAGTCTTTTGCTTTAAAAAGGGTATGCTCCCTATTAATAAACGAGTTCCTGCTTGGTTTGACTCCTCACTGCATCTGATTGTCTCCTGGGCTAAGGGAGGCTGGGGAAGGGGCAAGCAGCTGCACTTTGCACTTACCTTTCCTCGGACCCCGTCCATCCAAAGACGGATGAAGACCCAACACATGGTAATTGCTTTCTGCCACATTTTGTCTTCAACACAGACTGTGTTGGTGACATTGTGTTATCATGCACAGACTGAGATTATAAATTAAGATCCAAAGAGAGCCCAATTTCTTCTGTCCCATAGTTCTAGTATCCTTTTAAAAAAGTACTTAAACTTTTAAATACCATCACTTACTGTCTTGTAAGAATCCCAAAACGAAATAAATTCACATATAATCACTCCAAAATGCTTTAAAAGTAGGAAATGATAAAAGAGTACTCCGTGAAGTAAAGTTTCTTCTACTTATAGAATTATTCTTAAAACCTTGTTCTGGTTGGTCACATCTGTAATCCTGCCCACTCGTCATATCTACTGAGGAGCTTGAGATCTGTGGATAAGTGTTGGAAGCCAATCAGAGCAAAAAATAATTCATAAAATTATTTTTTAAAAATGTAAATGAACTAGAAAAAGGCCAGGAATGGAGATGTAGTTCATATACTAGCTCACCAATCTAGAGAAGAAAGGCCTAGCAAGACCTTGAAGCCCTGAGTTCAAACTGAGCATGCCAACAAACAGGCATGCACATGCACTCCTGTGCACGTGTGCACATACACACACATACTTATTCAAAATATCTTCAGGTCAGTGATTTGTATTAATTTCTTTGTTACGGTTATTATATGGGTAAAATAATAGAAATAAACTATTCTATCTCAGAACATTTTTAAACGTTTTTTATTGTAAAAATACTTTATAGAGGGTTTACAGTTACATGAGCAAGGTAATGAGTACATTTCCTATCAAGAATTGTTAGCTCCCCTTTGTTTTTCCCCTACCATCCCTTCCCTTCTACCTCCACAAGTACAGTCCTCACCCCCCCCCACTCCTCCACCCTAACCCTGCCTAAATTGTAAAGTTCATTTTTCAACATAGTGCCTTGTGCATCTCATTGTTTCAATGTGTCAACCTGTATCTCTATTTAAGCATTTTGTTTTTTTCCCTTCCCTCCCCAAATTAGAGAAGTGTATATACAAGATGCAGGCACACTAACATCAAATACTGTGAAAACAGGGGTTATGCTGTGTGGGAGGACCATATAAAAAACAAAAAAATAGCATCGCACATTATAGATGTGTTAAAAACAACAGCAAGAAAAAAAAACACTTGTGTTCCTATCTTGAGGTTCATTTAGCTTAACATCACCTTATCTAGTCATATGCATATAGCTTTTGACCATTTCTGCTTATCACAGACATAGATTTACTTATCGCAAATAAGGGATACCATGGACCTATGTTTCTTTGGACTTGGCTCACGTCAGTTAATATAATTTTTTCTAAGTTTTTCCATTTCATAACAAATTGGGTGATGTCATTCATTCTGATGGACGATAGAATTCCCATACACACACACACACACACACACACACACACAGCGTTTTTTGATATATTCATCTACTTAGGGGCATCGGGGTTGGTTATATATCTTACCTATGGTAAATAATGCTGCAATAAACATATTTGTGCTGGTAGTTTTAGTATGGTCTTGTTTGTAATCATTTGGGTGAATGCCCAAAAGTGGGATTTCTGGATCATAGGGGAGCTGTATTTGGAATCTTTTGAGGAACTTCCATACTGCTTTCCAAGTGGTTGAACAAGTTTATACTCCCACGAAGAATGCAGTAAGGTTCCCTTCTGGCCACATCCCCTCCAGCATCTGTTGTAAAAATTTGGAATGCTTCACGAATTTACATGTCATCCTTACCCAGGGGCCAAGCTATTCTTCTCAACAGAGAAACCGCACATTTAAACAACTGCTTAGATCAATTAGATTTAACAGACGCCTGCTGCATATTTCACCCAGCAGCATCAGAATATACTTTTTCTCAGCAGCACATGGAACATATTCCAAAATAGACCACATTTTAGGCCACAAAGCAAACTTGTCCAAATTCAGATACATTGAAGTTATACCTTGAATTCTTTCAGACCACAAGGGAGTAAAATTAGAACTCAACACCAAAAGCCACCAAAGAAAATCCGGTAACATATGGAGGCTGAACAAGACACTGCTGACACACAAGTGGGTCGTGGAAGAGATTAGAAAGGAAATTCAAATGTTCATGATATTCAACAAAAATGAGCACACAAATCACCAGCTCCTCTGGGACACAGCAAAGGCAGTACTCAGGGGCAAGTTTATAGCTTTGAGCTCTTACATCATTATATTGCAGAGATCTGAAACCAACAATTTAATGAGACAACTGAGCCTCCTTTAAAAAGAGCAGCAAGATAAACCCTCATCTAGTAGACAAAAAGAAATAGTTAAAATTAAATCAGAATTAAATGTATTAGAATCCACAAAAAAACATACAAAAAAATCAACAAAACAAAGAGTTGCTTCTTCAAAAAAATTAACAAAATTGAAAGACCCTTAGCAAATCTTATGAGAAAAAGAAAAGAACACACCCAAATAAATAAACTCAGAGATGAGAATGGAAATATCACCACAGAAACAACCAAGATTCAAAACATTATAAGGGAATACTTCTCAAAACTATGTGCTAATAAGTTTGAGAAGTTGGCAGAAATATTGACATGCCAAAACTAAACCAAGATGAGTTAAACCATCTTAACAGGCCCATATCAAGCATTGAAATACAGCAATAAGAGACCTGCCGGGGAGTTCCGGGAAGATGGCGGAGGAGAAGCTGGAATCTGAACAAGCTCTCGCATAGAAAGCAGTTTTAGAGTTCCAGTGAACAGTCCTATGCCAGAGAATCACACCAAGTGTGCCATCACAGGACAGAGAGTTAGACAAGAGAGGGGAAGCCAAGACAAGGAGACACATCTGAGCGCCTGCCAACAGCCGCCGCGGCGGCGGCAGGGTCGCAGCGGCCACCACAGCCGTGGCCATACCTGAGCGCTCACACAGAGAGTCCGGGACTAAGGAGCCAGACGCAGTGGGCAAGAGGATTCTACTCAACACCAGCAAGAACCGACAAGGAGCGGACATCTTCATCCTGCAGTTTGCAGACCAGAGACGACCCAGGATCCAAGACTCGGCGTGAGTAGAAGCCCGACTTCCTCACTCCTTCTCAGGGAGCAGAGGAGGGAAGGCCACCCCTCCCCCCCCAGCACTGGTGATCTCCATCTTGGATACCGACAAAGCTCGGAGGAGCTGCTAGCTCCAACTCAGGCCTTGGAATAAAACGAGTCATTTAACAGGTCACAAGAACTTAACGGTGAAGTGACCTGCCAGACTCAGCTCCATCCAGGGAAAAGTCACCCAGCTCAGGCACCAGCCATTGGAATGGCTTTCCTCACTGGGTAACCAGAGCCAGAGGCTGCCCCTCCCTCTAGCAGCCTCAACAATCAATTGAAAAACAGAAACCCTGAGAATGGCTCCAGGGTGGGCTCTGTGAATTTTTCACAAAATAGCCCCAGGGAAAAGCTACTGTTTGTTGAAAGGCCTCAACTCTACCAGAACCTAGCCTCATCACCCCTCTTTTGTGATTCTCAAAGCAGATCACCCTCCCATTAAACTAACCTGGGAGGGGGATCTCAAAATTTTGGGTAAAGCAGAGCATTTTTCTGCCTGTTCGAACAAACTGACTTAAGAAACCAATCAAGCCACAGGACCTCAAGCTGACCAGAGACTCCAACAAGAGGCTGGTTACAGACAAAAGGGAGATACAGGATTCTTCCCACCCCTCCCAAAAAAATAAAAAAAAAAATCAAAGAACTTTTTTTTCTTCTTTTCTTTTTTCTTTTTTTTTTTTTTTTGGTACCTTATATATATAAAAATTTTTTTTCCTTTTCTAAAACTTTTATTAATCTTTAATTTTTGCCTTTTTTGAGAAAATAATTGTTTTCCAGTAACTTTTTTTTCCCTCTTTTAATTTTTATTTTAGGAATACGTGAATGTACGTTTTCCTTTCTTTTCTTGTCTTCTCTCTCTTTTTCTTTCTTTCTTAATTATCTTTTTGTTTTTTGTCTAGCTCTACTGAACTTCTTATCTTTTTTTTTCTCCCTTTCTTATCCTTTTCACCTTTTCCTTTCTTTTGTTCTTCTGTCTGTGACTTAACTCTTGTCCTGCACATCCTCAGATAAACCCATAGTTAACTAGTAGACCCTATCCCCCATTGTGTACACACTTAATCCACAAATTTATTACTCAATCCAAAACCTCTGAGACTTAAATTCCTTAATAGCATTACTACCTCTTTATACCTATATAATATTTTAAGCATTTTTAAAGTTTTTACATCTCCTCTAACTCCCTCCTGTTTTCTCATTATATTCACATTCCTCTCTAAATAGATGGTCTTTCAATCTCAATAACTATATTAATTTTTACGTTTCTAATTTTTTTTCTGGTCTATTTTCATTTCCCTTTCCCTTTCTTCTTTTTCTCTCCCTCTCTACTTGCATCCTACCCAACCTATTTCCTGCATTGAGATTAGGACATAGTTAACTCTCCCTGTGCCTTCCCACACCAATCTATTCCTAATTTTTACCCACATCTCTCCCTAACCCTAAAAATTTCTGGTTTTCCAAATTCTTCTCTGTGGTTCGAAGCCCATTAACATATAGTTGTTTGATGTTGAATAGATGTATCTGTTGAACTAGATTGTACCTGTAGACTATTGACTGTATAAATGCAAACGTTGGTTGATGGTTGCCTTAAGATAGTGTTCTAGCACAAAACTGGTGCTATTTTCATCTCAAATGGGCAGAGTAAGCCGGAAAAACACAAGAAAAATGGCAAATCCGGGTATCTCAATTCCCAATCTTGATAATCAGGGGTCAGATCAGATAATGAACAATCCAGAGGAGAGTTCCCAAATAGCTCTACAAACACTGGTGGCAAACATGATAAATGAGAAGTTTGATAACTTACAAAGGACTCTGTATGAGCATGATAGGGAGAGAGAGGAGGCATCCCAAAAGTCTATACAGGAATATCATAAGCGTGAGGAAGCTACTCAAAAACTGATACAGGATTTGCGTGAACAACTTGAGAATACTCAAAGAGAAAGGGAGGAATGGCGTGAGCAGGCTGAGAAACACTCAAGGAGAACTGCAGGAATCCCACGAACAGGAGGAAAGAGAACTGCAGGAATCCCACAAATGGGAGGAAGCTAATCAAAGAGTAATTCAGGAACTGAGAGAACAGGTAGAGAACACACAAAGATCACTAAAGGCATTCATGGAATCCATTAATAAAGAGCTGAAGGAAGTCAGGGAGACCACAAAAGGAATGCTGAATGGAACCCAACAGAAGGAATGGGAGTCCAAAGAAACCATAACCAATCAACTAAGTGATTTGAGAACAAACACTGAACACCAAATTAAGGAAGTAAAGAAATTCATACAAGACCTAAAACAGAGCTTCAACAAAGAACTTGAAGGCATCAAAGCTGACCAACTAGAAGGAAAAGAGATAAAAAACAAAGTAGAGAGACTTGACAGCAGGTTAGACCATGCAGAAGATCGAATCTCAGGGATTGAAGACAGCCTAGATATTATAGAGAAAGAACATACAACCATCCAAGACAAGTCCAAGAAGTATGATAGATCTATCCAACACCTGGAAGACACCATCAGAAGGCCTAATCTAAGGATAATGGGTGTAGAGGAGCACCTAGAAACAGAAGTTAATGGTCTAGGAAATTTGTTTAACAGGATCCTAGCAGAGAACTTCCCAAACATACAAAAAGATAGGCCTATTCAGATACAAGAAGCTTTTAGAACCCCAAATAGACCAGACCAGAATAGGACATCCCACCGTCACATTATAATCCACACAGGATCAACTCAGACCAAGGAAAAGATCCTTAAAGCTGTCAAGGAGAAAAGGTTAATCACCTATAAAGGGAAACCAATTAGAATCACCTCAGATTTCTCAGCAGAGAGAATCAAAGCAAGAAGAGCCTGGAATGATGTATGCCATGCCCTAAAAACAAACAACTATCAACCAAGAATACTGTACCCAGATAAACTCTCCTTCATAACTGAAGGCCAAATAAAAACCTTCCATAGCAAAGAAAAATTGAAACAATACATCTCCACCAAACCACCCCTACAAAAGATTCTTAAAGATGTCCTACACATAGAAAACCAACAAGACCGCAATAAAGGCCAAGAAACTGCCCCCAAACTGAGAATCCAAGAACCATAGGAAGAACCCAGTTTTCGCAGCCCCCAAGAAGGTGGATAACATGGCAGTAACTCTCAAATACCTCTCAGTTCTATCTCTTAACATTAACGGACTGAACTCTCCAATTAAGCAACATAGAATGTCTAATTGGATTAAAAAACAAGACCCTTCTATCTGCTGCCTGCAGGAGACACATCTTGCCGGTAAAAACAAACCCATTTTCAATGTTAAAGGATTGAACAAAATCTACCAAGCAAACGGTCCCCATAAACAGGCGGGAGTTGCAATCCTAATATCAGATAAAATATTCTTCAAATTAAAATTCGTGAGAAGAGATAAAGAAGGTCGCTACATACTAATTAAAGGATCTCTCCTTCAGGAGGATATCACAATTCTAAATATCTATTCGCCAAACAATGGAGAACCCAAATTTATCAAAGAAACACTACTTTCCTTCAAATCCCATATAGATCCAAAGACATTAATTGTTGGGTATTTTAACACACCACTCTCCCCACTAGATAGATCAACTCGGCAAAAACTCAACAGAGAAACCGCAGATCTAAACAGCTGCATAGATCAACTAGACTTAACAGACATCTACCGAACATTTCACCCAGCAGCATCAGAATACACGTTTTTCTCAGCAGCACATGGAACGTTTTCTAAAATAGACCACATTTTAGGCCACAAAGCAAACTTGTCTAAATTCAGAAACATTGAAGTTATACCTTGCATTCTCTCTGACCACAGCGAATAAAATTAGAACTCAACACCAAAAGCCACCAAAGAAAGTCCGGTATCACATGGAGGCTGAACAACACACTGCTGAATCAAGAGTGGGTCATGGAAGAGATTAGAAAGGAAATTCAAATGTTCATGCTATTCAACAAAAATGAACACACAAATTACCAGCTCCTCTGGGACACAGCAAAGGCAGTATTCAGAGGCAAGTTTATAGCTCTGAGCTCCTACATCAACAAATTGGAGAGATCTGAAACTAGCAATTTAATGACACATCTAAAAATCCTTTAAAGAGCAGCAAGATAAACCCCAATCCAGTGGACAGAAAGAAATAATTAAAATTAAATCAGAATTAAATGAATTAGAATCCAAAAAAACTATAGAAAGAATCAACAAAAAAAAGAGTTGGTTCTTCGAAAAACTTAACAAAATTGACAGACCCTTAGCAAATATTATCCGAAAAAGAAGAGAACACACCCAAATTAATAAACTCAGAGATGAGAATGGAAACATCACCTCGGAAACAACCAAGATTCAGAACATTATAAGGGAATACTTCTCAAAACTTTATGCTAATAAGTTTAAGAACTTGACAGAAATGGACCTCTCCCAAGCAAATATTGACATGCCAAAACTAAACCAAGATGAGTTAAACCAGCTTAACAGGCTCATATCAAGCATTGAAATAGAAACAGCAATAAGAGACCTCCCAGCTAAGAAAAGTCCAGGACCACATGGTTTTACAGCGGAATTTTACAAGGCCTTCAAAGCAGAGCTCACACCAATACTCATCCAAATCTTCAATGAAATTGAAAGAGAAAGCTCACTACCGAACACATTCTATGAAGCCATCATAACCCTCATCCCAAAACCAGGCAGGGACTCATCAAAGAAAGAGAACTATAGACCCATTTCTTTGATGAACATTGATGCAAAACTTCTCAACAAAATTTTGGCCAATCGACTTCAACAATTCATCCAAAAAATCATACACCACGATCAAACAGGATTCATTTCAGGGATGCAAAGCTGGTTCAATATACGCAAATCAATTAATATTATTCATCACATCAACAGGAGCAAGAATAAGAACCACATGGTTATCTCAATAGATGCAGAAAAAGCATTCGACAAGATCCAACACCCCTTTATGATGAAGGTTTTGGAAAAATTAGGAATCCATGGAACATTCCTCAATACAATAAAGGCTGTATATGACAAACCTACAGCTAGCATTATACTCAATGGTGAAAAACTAAAGCCATTTCCTCTTAACTCAGGAACAAGACAAGGATGCCCACTCTCTCCACTTCTCTTCAATCTAGTATTAGAATGCCTAGCTACAGCAATAAGACAAGATGCAGACATAAAGGGGATCCAAATAGGGAAAGAAGAAATAAAACTCTCCCTCTTGGCAGATGACATGATCTTGTATTCAAAGAATCCCATAGACTCCACTCCCAAATTACTCAAGCTGATTCAAAACTTTGGCAAAGTAGCCGGTTATAAAATTAACCCCCAAAAATCAATGGCTTTTCTGTATGCCAACAATGAGAAAAGTGTGGCTGAAATTAGGAAAGCAACTCCATTTGTAATAGCCCCACAAAAAATAAAATACCTAGGAATTAACTTAATTAAAGAAGTGAAGGACCTCTATGATGAAAACTTTAAAATCTTGAAAAAGGAAATCAACACAGAACTTAAAAAATGGCAAAACCTCCCATGCTCCTGGATTGGAAAGATTAACATCGTGAAAATGGCAATACTTCCCAAGGCTATCTACAAATTCAACACAATACCTATCCAAATTCCAACCTCATTCTTCAAGGAAATAGAAGAGGCAATCCAAAAATTCATATGGAACAATAAAAGACCCCGAATAGCAAAAACGCTCCTGAATGGAAAGAACACTGCTGGAGGAATATCAATACCAAACTTCAAACTCTACTATAAAGCCATAGTAATCAAAACAGCTTGGTATTGGCATAAGAACAGACCTCAGGACCAATGGAATAGAATTGAAAACCCAGAAATGAACCTACAGACCTATAGCCATCTAATCTTCGATAAGGGAGCTAAAGCAATAGAATGGAAGTAAATGGTGCTGGCAAAATTGGTTAACTACATGTAGAAAACTTAAGCTAGATCCTTATATATCACCCTGCACCAGAATCAACTCCAAATGGATCAAAGACCTTGAACTCAAAGCAGACACTCTGAAAACATTACAGGATGGAATAGGAGAAACCCTAGGTCTCCTTGGCTCAGGTCGAAATTTTCTGAATAGAGACCCGGAAACACAACAAATCAAAGAAAGGTTGGACAAATGGGATTGCATAAAGTTGCAGAGCTTCTGCAGGGTAAATGACATAGCTAGCAAGATCAATAGAAAGCCCACGGTTTGGGAGAAGATCTTTACTAGTCATACAACGGACAAGGGTCTCATATCTAAAATATACTTGGAACTCAAAAAATTAAACCCCCCAACAACAAATCCTCAAAGAAACAACTGCCCAATAAATAAGTGGGCGAAAGACTTAAAGAGAAACTTCTCTGAAGAAGAAAGAAGGATGGCCAATAGACAAATGAAGAAATGTTCAACATCCCTAGCCATAAAAGAAATGCAAATCAAAACAACATTGAGATATCACCTCACTCCAGTTAGAACGGCAAAAATCAAGAACTCTAACAACAACAGATGCTGGAGGGGATGTAGACAGAAAGGAACCTTACTTCATTGTTGGTGGGAATGTAAACTTGTTCATCCACTTTGGAAAGCAGTATGGAGGTTCCTCAAAAGACTTAACATAGAGCTCCCCTATGACCCAGCAATCCCACTTTTGGGCATTTACCCTAATGTTTACAAACAAGACCACACTAAAGCTACCAGCACAACTATGTTTATTGCAGCATTATTTACCATAGCTAAGATATGGAACCAACCTAGATGCCCCTCAGTAGATGAATGGATCAAGAAAATGTCGTATATATACACAATGGAATTCTATGCCTCCATCAGAAAGAATGACATTGCCCCATTTGTTAGGAAATGGAAAAACGGAAAAAATTATATTAAGTGAAGTAAGCCAGGCCCAAAGAAACGTAGGTCCCATGGTTTCCCTTATTTGTAATATCTAGTATATGTATGAGTCAAGCGGAAAAGGTCAGATAATGTGATGTCAGGAAAATGAACCCTTAGATGTGTATTTTAATGTTTTTTTCTTTCATGCATGTGTTTCTAACACATTTATAAGATTATCTCTTTGTTGCTTTGTATGTCTCTCCCCCACAGTATAACCCCTGCTTTCACTATATTTGATGTCAGTATAACTTGTGGAGGAGATGGGGAAAAACCAGTTGTTTAAAGATACAGGTGGACCTGTTGCAACTATGAGAAGTACAAGTTGTCATGTCCAAAACGAGCTTTACAACGTTGGTTCGGGATGGGGGGAGGGAAGGGGGGGAAGGGGGGGAAGGAGAAGGATTGGGATTAGGGGGGAGGGGGGAGGCTGGGAATGGATGTGAAGGGTAAACAAAGGAGGAGGCTTCAATGCTTGGTAAGAAATGTACGCATTATCCTGCCCATGTAACTGTAACTCCTCTGTACAGTATGTTCACAAATAAAATTAAATTAAATTAAAAAAAAAAAGAGACCTCCCATCTAAGAAAAGCCCAGGACCAGAGGGTTTTACAGGAGAATTCAACAAGCCCTTCAAAGCAGAGCTCATACCAATACTCCGCTAACTTTTCAATGAAATTGAAAGAGAAAGTTCACTATCGAATTCATTCTATGAAGCCATCATAAACCTCATCAAATAAACAGGCAGGGGCTCATCAGAGATAAAGAACTATGGACCCATTTCTTTGATGAACATTGATGCGAAACTTCTCAACAAAATTTTGGCCAATTGATTTTAACAATTCATCCATTCAAAAAGGATTCATTTCAGGGATGCAAAACTGCTTCAATATACGCAAATCAAATAATATAATTCATCACATCAACAACAGCAAGGATAAGAACCACATGGTTATCTAAATAGATGCAGAAAAAGCATTTGACAAGATCCAACAGCCCTTTATGATGAAAGTTCTGGAAAAATTAGGAATCCATGGAACATTCCTCAATACAATAAAGGTTGTATATAAGAAATCTACAGCCAGCATTATACTCAATGGTGAAAAACTAAAGCCATTTCCTTTTAAGTCAGGACCAAGACAAGGAATGTCCACTCTCTCCACTTCTCTTCAATCTAGGATTAGAATGCCTAGCTACAGTGAAAGAAAAGAAGCAAACCTACAGGGAATCCAACTAGGGAAAGAAGAAGTAAAACTCTCCCTGTTTGCAGATGACATGGTCTTGTATTTAAAGAATCCCAGAGAATCCACTCCCAAATGACTCAAGTTGATTCAAAACTTTGGCAAAGTAGCATGATATAAAATTAACTCTCAAAATTCCATGGCTTTTCTGTATGCCAACAATAAGAAAAATGTGGCTGAAATTAGGAAAGCAATACCATTCGTAATAACCCCACAAATAATAAAGTACCTAGGAATTAACTTAACCAAAGAAGTGAAGGACCTCTATGCTGAAAACTTTAAAAACTTGAAAAAGGAAATCAAAACAGAACTTAGAAAGTGGCAAAATCTCCCATGCTCCTGTATTAGAAAGATCAATATCGTGAAAATGGGAATAATTCCCAAGGCTATCTACAAATTCAATGTGATACCTATCAATATTCCAACCTCATTCTTCAAAGAAATTGAATTGGCTATCCAAAAATCCATAAGGAACAATAAAAGACACCAAATAGCAAAAACGAAGCTCAACAGAAAGAACAGTGCTGGAGAAATATCAATACCAAATTTCAAACTCAACTACAAACCCATAGTGATCAAAACAGCTTGGTACCTGCACAAGAATAGACCTCAGGACCAAAGGAATAGAATGGAAAACCCAGAAATGAACCCACAGACCAATAGTCATCTAATCTTTGAAAAGGGAGCTAAAAAAATAGAATGGAAGAAAGAGAGCCTCTTCAGTAAATTGCACAGGCAAAGTTGGTTAACTACTTGTAGAAAACTAAATCTAGAACCTTATATACCACCCTACACCGGAATCAACTCCAAATGTATCAAAGACCTTGGAGTCAAAGCAGACACTCTGATAAGGGTACATGATGGAATAGAAGAAACCATAGGTCTCCTTGGCCAGGCCGAAAGTTTCTTAATAGAGACTCAGAAACAGAACACATCAAAGAAAGTTGGACAAATGGGATTGCATGAAATTACAGAGCTTCTACATGGCAAAAGACATAGCTAGCAAGATCAATAGAAAGTCCACAGATTTGGAGAAGATCTTCAATAGTCATAAAAAGGACAAAGGTCTCATATCTAAATTATACCTGGAACTCAAAAAATTAAATCCCTCAACAACAAATCTTCAAAGAAACAACTGCCCAAAAAATAAGTGGGCTAGAGACTTAAGGAGAAACTTCTCTGAAGAGGAAAGAAGGATCGCCAATAGACACATGAAGAAATGCTCAACCTCCCTAGCCATAAAAGAAATGCAAATCAAAACACCATTGGGATACCAGCTCACTCCAGTTAGAATGGCTAAATTCAAGAACTCTAATAACAACAGATGCTGGAGGGGATGTGGACAGAACGGAACCTTACTGCATTGTTGGTGGGAGTTTAAAACTTGTTCAACCACTTTGGAAAGCAATATGGAGGTTCCTCAAAAGACTCCACATAGAGCTCCCCTATGATCCAGCAATCCCACTATTGGGCATTTACCCAAATGTTTACAAACAAGACCACACTAAAGTTATCAGCACAACTATGTTCATTGCAGCATTATTTACTATAGCTAAGATATGGAACCAACCCAGATGCCCCTCAGTAGATGAATGGATCAAGAAAATGTGGTAAGTATACACAATGGAATTCTATCCCTCCATCAGAAAGAATAACATTGCCCCATTTGTCAGGAAATGAAAAGGCTTGGAAAAAATTATATTACGTGAAGTAAGCCAGGCCCAAAGAAACATAGGTCCCACGGTTTCCCTTATTTGCAATATCTAGTATATGACTGAGTCAAGCAGAAATGTTCAGATAAGTTGATGTTAGGGAAATGAACCCTAATATATGTATTCAAATGTTTTTTTTTCTTTCATGTGGTTGTTTCTAACACATTGATAAGATTATTTTTTTGTTGCTATGTATGTCCCTCTCCCACAGTATACCCCCTGCTTTCACTGTATTTGATGTCGGTATAATTTGTGGAGGGGAAGGGGAAAACAAATCGTTTAAATATGGATACAGGTGGACCCATTGCAACAATGAGATGTACAAGTTATTATGTTGAAAACGAACTTTACAACTTTGTTGCAGGATGCGGTGGGAGGGGGAGCAGGGAGTATTGTGTGTGGGGGGGGGGCGAGGGGACAATGGGAAGGAATGGGAAGGGGAAATAAAGGAGGAGGCTACAAAGCTTGATAAGAAATGTACTCAATATCTTGCCCATGTAATTGTAACCCCTCTGTACAGTATTTTCACAACTATATATATATATATATATATATATATATATATCACATTAAAATATTGTACTCATTGGTTCTGGGAAGGTGGCTCAGTGGTAGAGCACTTGCCTTGCATGCGTGTGGCCCTGGGTTCAATTCCTCAGCACCACATAAGCAAAAAGAAAAAAGCTGGAAGTGGGGCTGGGGCTCAAGTGGTAGAGCACTAGCCTTGAGCTGAATAGCTGAGGGACAGCACCCAGGCCCAGAGTTCAGGCCCCACGACCGGACACGCTTCCCCCCAAAAAGATATGTACTCATTATCTTGGCCATGTAATTGTAACCCTTTTGTACAGTATTTTCACACACACAAAAAAAAGATGTAACTTATTCAGGTCGGAATATAGTGAATGAGGAGATGAAGAGAAATAGTTTGGAGTAAATATGTTCAAATACTTTATAACTTAGTATGATCACATAATAAAATTTAAGTGTAAAAATAGGGTAATATAATTAATAAAAGGAATAAAATTTAACAAGCTACACTAAGTACACATATGTGTATAACACAATTAAAAATACTTTGTGAAATTAAAATTTCTAATAAAAAGACAAAAATTCGTTCCAGTTATTATAGATTCATATGTTAATATCTTTTTTTCAGTTAATTCCTTGACGAAGTAAAAGGAGAAATATATTTTGCTCATTTAGAAAGACAATCTTGTCCAATTAGCATTAGAGTATTTTAGTTAATGACTGTAAATGTGAAATTTTTCTATCAACCTAATTATTATATTAGAATATTTTCAATGTATTCTTCAAAATATTATCTCTGTAGGTATATACTTTTGCTATTTATTTAATGTTTTCTTACTAAATTGATATATGCCATTTTCTGAATGTAGTTTGGTGTATGCAACTAAGATATATTATACCTGATCTGGAAATCAATTATTCAGTTTTTTTTAAATCAAAAATGCTTATAGTGAAATAAAGAGGTAAATCCAAATTATGTATATTTGAAGACAATGCTTGGTTAGTCCTCTTCTCACATTACCCATTCCCTTCTTGAGAATAATACACATTGTAAGGAAATGTTTAGAATGTTTTGGAGAAATAGTTTGACTTTAAACCAGTGATTTACTACATGCTTCATTTTGTTTACTTTATATCCAGAAAAGCTAAATTCTTTTTTTAATTTTTTTTTTTGTGAAAATACTGTACAGAGGGTTTACAATTACATGGGCAAGATAATGAGTACATTTCTTATCAAGCATTGTAGCCTCCTCCTTTGTTTCCCCTTCCCATCCCTTCCCATCCTCCCCTCGCCCCCCCCCCCGCCCAATCCTCCCCGCTCCCCTTTCCCCACCTACACCAAAGTTGTAAAGTTCATTTTCGATATAATGACTTGTACATCTCATTTATGCAATGGGGCTACCTGTATCCATATTTAAACGATTTGTTTTTCCCCTTCCCCTCCACAAATTATACCGACATCAAATACAGTGAATGCAGAAAAGCTAATTTCTTACCTTATCATTTTCCTTAGGCTTTACACTAAGGTTTAATCTCTGATAGGTGACAGATAAAGGTGACACTTTTTAAAAATTGCTAAATTTAGGCTGAGGAATCTAGGTACAAGTATACTCATGCAGATAGGCCTCATCAGTCATGAGACCATGATATCAAAATGTTAACCTATGCTTACTGGAGTCATGTTTATGAGATTCTGTGTATTATAAACAGTGATTATGAGCATTTGTTTTGTAATCAACATCATTTAATGGGTTAGGAAATGAAGTGAGACATTATACTCAGAACTAAATTGAAGGAGGAATACAAAATTTGTTAATGATATACACTTAACACAATGTTTTAAAAATTCAAGCCAAAGGAAATAATTTGTAAAAAAAATCAACATTTACAATAAATACAGAATCAGTATGACTGATTTATTTTTTTATCCAGGTTGCCATATGGCTTGCATGATGACTTTTCTGATTATATGTTTAGTTAGGTCTTGATATTTAGTTGGTGAAGTTATGTTCTTTCATATATTCATTTGTCAGAACAAAGAGTAAATGAATTCCATGCCAGAGCCAACATCCATAATAATGTTATAGTTGTATCCTGCTACTTTGCCAAACTTTCAAATCAGCTCGAGTATCTTGAGTCTTTTCTCAATCTCACTAAATAGGTATGCAATTTTGTCAGCACTAGAAATATTTTGACCACCATTTATTAAAATTATATTTTCCAGAAGCTACTATTCTCTTTTCATGAGATTTTTAATTTCATTTATATAATGTGCTGATGTTTTCCTTTAGATAACCCTTGTTCAGTCTTCTACAAACAGTGTAATTTAGAGTAGGTTTAAACTAGGTAAACTCATGTAAACTGCTCAGATTCTATTACTTGCATATTTTGTCCTTGTTAAATCAGTGGTATTTAGTTCCCAATATGGATACTATTGGACTTATTCATTGCATTTATGAATATTTTAAGTATGTCATGATTTTTGTGATTTAATACCTTAGCATTTTTTCTTTTAAATATGTGCAGATCTTACTTCATATACAGTTACATTTGTTTTCGACAATTTGATCCATTAAAGGGATTTGCTATATTAGGTTCAACCAGATGAATTTAATTACAAATTAACACAACCTTATTTATGAGAGACAGTTATCCTTATAGCTCTACTCAAATTAACATGTATTTGAGGTTTGTGTACTTAAAAAATCTGTACATAATATGTTTTTGTTCCTGGGGGAGTTCCACTTTCTTGGTTGTTTCTCCAGCTGTGGTGACTGCAACATATGTGTGCATTTTATTTCAATTGTTTTGTGTTTATATTTTGTTTCATATAAGAGAAAGTACAAATAAAATCAGTGATTTAGAACTTTTTCAAATAGAATTCTAAGAGAGACACTTGAATTTCTATGACAACTGGGAATGGCCAGGTCTTAGTGGGGAGTAGCAAAACAACAGAGACATTGTTGGATGTGAGTTGAATTCTTCTTCCTTTTGCCTCACTATTTCCAATGATATTACTTCAAAGTCTTTAGTGAAAAGAAAATAATTTTGTCTGTATGAACTCAGAATATTTGGTTTAATTGGGACACACTACACATTCATATTAGATTTTAACACTAAAATCTTTTTTTCCTTAGATTAAAAACACAGTTGTGAATTTATAATGTTAAAATAGCACTTAATAATTTAAATGAAATTGTCTAAACTATTTTCACTTCACACTATGTGCAATATAGAATGTAATAATACTGTGTAAGATAGTATGCAAAAATTGACTTTGTGCAAAGTGAATGATAGTGGATTTTTGTGAGATACTGAGTAATAGTAAAAATTATATTTGAATCTATTAAAAAATCCCAGTTACATATAAAAATAACTCATAGCTATAAATTAATACTGAAAAAATAAGATTGTTTATTGGAAAAAGCCAGAAATTTCAATAAGCTTGCTTTTTTAAAATTGACTTGGATCTGGGCTTTGGTGGCTCATGCCTGTAATCATATCGACTCAGGACTCTGAAATCTGAGGATAGTGGTTGAAAGCTATATGGACAGAAAAGTCTGTGAGACTCTTATCTCCAATAAACGTCCTAAAAACCAGAAATGGCAATGTGGCTCAAGTGGTACAGTGCTAGCCTTGAGCTGAAGAGCTGAGTGACAGTGCCCAGGCCCAGAGTTCAAGCCCCACGACTGACAAAAAAAATTGGCATGGAGTTTTACTTTATTATTTCATGATTTTTATGAGTGTTTGTTCAGTGAAAATGTCATTGGTTTTTATATTTTGTGTTGGCATAAAATGAGCCTACCATTGTCTTAAATTAATCAGACAAACCCTCTGATTCTATGACAACATAAATTTTGTGGCTAGTGGTTAAGACCAAATTGCCTTTTTGAAAAAAAAATTTATATCACACCCCAAAAAAGAGGAACAAATGAAAATATAAGCCAAAAACGTACTCTGTAAATCTTGATGGACTAATAGTCTGTCAGTTTGTTTTAACTATTAATCAAAAATTGAAGTAATACTAGGTAATATTAACCCATTTAAATTTCTTCATCCTTGTCATTTAAAAAACACTTTAAAAAGAAATTCAACAGGTGGTAATAGATGAGTTTTGCAATTATGCAGTTTAATAGAGCTCTGAGTTGTGGATATAGGACATTCATCTAAGTGACTAAATATTTAAATTAAATCCCATAAAGTATATTCCTTCAATTTTCTGGCTAAAGTGTTCTACAATCTATGTATTTTTAGAAGAAATATTGTATGTTGTTTCCTTGGTGACAACGTAATTGGAAGACTAAAAGTTTTCCTATACCATGGCCACCTTAAACAGGGTGGATGTATTAGGGTTGGCAGGTAAAACTTTTGGGACAGCTTTAATGTTTGAATCTTGGAAAGGATTTGATTGGGAATTGTGGCCGACTTTCATGGTTTGTGAAGAAAAATGACAGGCCATACGAAATACTGTTATCTGCTACATTGTTATATTAGTTTTTTTCAAACACACACATACACACATACGTACACACAGATACACACATTTGTAGTATAAAGACACACTCCGTCTGCAAGAAAATATTTTAATAGGAATTCCATAAAATATTTAGTCTGCTGAGATCTAATTAGAATTTATAGAAATATCTAGTTGCTTCCACCCCTGTACATGTCATTATCATTGGTGAAGCTGTTGCCATTTGAATTTAGAATGCCCCAGAAAGACTTTCTATTTCTTCCCAGACTCTGGAGAGTACCTAAATAGTTCTTCTGGAGATTAAGTTCTTCAGTGTGAAATCTATGAGAACATGGACTCTCGTCTACTTTCTTCTTTCATCTTTTAATCATTCTAAGTCAAAAACTTTTCTCTTTGACATACTCTCCACCTTGATATTGTCTTGTCACACCCTCCAAAGCAATAAAACCAACTAAACATACACTGAAACCTTCAAACTTGTAAATTTGAGTAAGACTTTGTTTAATAAATGGACAATATCACTAACTATGATAGGTTATAAAGCTAACACAAGTCTAGTCTTTCTAACAATGTAGAGTTCATTATATGGTGCTCGATTATAACATATCTAACTTAATGTTTTATTTTATATTCTAGTTTCTGTTGATCCCATGGCTTACACTCAGGGCCTGGATGGTGTTTTTGTGTTCTAGGTCAGTGCTCGACATACAATCTGAACTGGAATTCCATTTGCCCTGGTGGTTAATTAGAGATAAGTATCTAATGAACTTTTACTCAGATTGGCTTTGAACTGTGATCTTCAGATCTCAGCCTCTTAACTAGCTCAGATTACATCCTTGAACCACCAGTGCCTAGCCATGTTGCTTATTTTGTATAATTCCAATTTTCAGCACTATATAGGTGCTCTTACTGCAATAAAAAAATACCTCTGTTTTCACTGTATTTGCTATTGGTATAATTTGTGGAGGGGAAGGGAAAAACCAAATTGTTTAAATAGGGATATAAGTGGACCTAGTGCATCAATGAGATATACAAGATGTTATGTAGAAAAAGGAACTTAACAATTTTGGCTTGGGGTTTTTGGGGAAGTTGGGGAGGGGAAGATGGGCAGGGGTGGTAAGGGGAAACAAAGGAGGAGGTAACAATGCTTGATAAGAAATGTACTCATTATGGGGCTGGAAGGTGGCTCAGAAGTAAAGCGTTTGCCTTGCATGCATAAGGCCCTGGGTTCGAATCCTCAGCACCACATAAACAAAAACAAAAAAGCCAGAAATGGAGCTGTGGCTCAAGTGGTGGAGCGCTAGACTTGAGCTGAAGAGCTGATGGACAGCAAATAGGCCCAGAGTTCAGGCCCCACGACAGGACCCCCTCAGTCCCCCCCAAAAAAGAAATGTACTCATTTCCTTGCCCATGTAATTGTAACCCCTCTGTACAGTATTTTCACAATAAAAAAAACTTAAAACATACTGAGGATATTTGTAAAGTATATAATGAAGAAGTTACATTCTTTACCAAACCTATGCAAAATCTATGCTAAACTATTTCTATTTCAATGTACATTTCCTGCAACCAGTTTGAAATCGTTTAATACTTGTCACACCAACTTTCTCTATACCCTACTGGAGATTTAATTGTTCATGTATGTATTATATGTATATGTATAAGTATCTATCTATATATGTTCCAATGTGGATCATCAGAATTGAAACTTTGCTTTGTTTTACTGTTCAGCAATTAAACCTGGCCAGCTCATTCTGTAGCAATATTTGTGTTCATTCTGGTCATTCATTTATTTACCACACCATCAGCCTTCTAAAATCAGCTTCTTTTCCTGGAGAAATTACCAATCAGTCCAACCAATATACACCCAGAGCGTTTTAATAAAGCAAGCTTTAATGAAGGAAGAAAACATGAAGGGACAACTACAGAATTTCTACAGAGACCTGACATCTTTCCCATTTCTGCCTTCCTCATCATACTTAGGAAAGCATTGACGAACACTATAAATATAGTGCATTTATAACTTCAAGATCAGTGTTTTTTTTCCAACCTGAAGTCTTCTTTTCCATGATTTTTGACATAAACTTTTGGGGAATATTTTTTATTGTGATGGGATTCCATCCAAAACAATGCAATGTATGTCAAGAAAGTCAATGTTTTCAACTCAGAGTACTAAACAAAAGAGGGAAAAAATTATGGTTAGCTATATATGTTAAGCACAAATATAGGCAATATCAAGATATTTTGAAATTGTATACATTTACTGGATAAAGTTGCTCAAACCAATAATATTACCTACTTGGAAAACAGAGATTAGAGAATTCCATCTCAAGGCAAGCCCAAACACAAAAAGACGTTTCAGATACTCTAACCATTTGCTGGGTGCAATGTTTTATGTTTGTGTTAGGAAGACCACAGTCCAAGCATGCCCAGGCATAGTGATACTGCCTCAAAATAAGCAATCCAATTATAATCTGCAGATATGGTAGTAGTAGAGATGCTGTTTCACAAGTAAAGTGCTTTGGGTTCAATCCTCCAGTTCCTCTAGAAATTTAAGTGTGTGCCAGGGTAAGAATTTGGCATGTCTAAGGTCAAGATTTCATACTCATTTAACAAGTTCTAATAAAGCCTTTACTTTTTTTGCTATTAAAAAAATATAACCATATCTTCCATGCCACAAAAAAATGATTTCCTATTAGAGATTTTCTTTCATCCATTAAGTAATATGTTATGCGTTGGATATTGTCCCACTGAAATCATACTAAAGATCAAAAACCTACTGTCTTAGAAAGTGACTGTATATAGAAACAGAATCTCAATGGTAGCATTTAAGTTGAAGTCTCCTCCAAGAGAAGCAGAAGGACTTGAATATGCCAAGGAAAGAGGACTCAGAAGAAACAAGCTCTGATCTTGGAGTTTTAGTTCCACCAACTCAGAGGAAATGTATTTACAGTGTTAATGCACTCAAGCTGTGGTAGTTTATTATTACAATTACTACCAAACATGTGTATTCTATAAGACATGAAAAGTCATTGACTGTTGGGGTCCATGACTCATCTCTATAATGATAGTGATTAAGAAGGATGAGACTTGGGGGATAATGGTTTTCTGTCTAGTAGGAAAGTTCATGAGGTTCTATCTCCAATTAACTACAAAAATTTCTGGACTGGGGCATGGTTCAAATGGAAGACTGACTACTGTTAGCAAACTGAGCATGAGTTACGTTCAAGCCCCAAATTGGGAGAAAGAAAAAGTCCTTAGAAAACTACTATGAGAAACAGAATTGTGAATAGGAAAGCAGAAATAAAATAAATAAACATATTGATACAAACAAAGCTTCCCAATATGAAATAGGGCACAAACTATAATTTTTAGGGTTTTCCTTCCTATGCAGTAGAACTAGATGGTATTTTGACTTGACGAAACTAAAATGTAAAACTGTAAGCAATAAATAATCACATTACTTTTATGTTTCCATAATTCAACTTGTCTAAAATTGTTCTATACTGAAATGATCGTCATTGATATCTTTCTCAATATACCAAATGTTTATATTTTCAGCTGACCTTCCACTATCCCAAACATAAATTTTTGGTTTGTTCAAGCAATCAAAAGAATATAAACATATGTCTCAAAATGTTAATTACCTTTATCTACTGTCATTAAAGTAGTAAAACTAATAGAATTAAGTATGTACCCTGAGAGAAATAAGACACTTCCTTCTAAATACAGACTGGTAGACACACACACACACACACACACACACACACACACACACACACTTACCACTTTCACTCAGGTTAGGTTCCTGACATTGTGTATCAGACAATGATCTAATAATCTTCCTGCCCATACATAAAATACATTCATAATTCCACAATACAAAAACACCAGATAATTCAAAATAATGAGAACATTTCACAGAACCAAAACAATGAGAACATTTCACAGAACCAACCAGATAATTCAAAATAATGAGAACATTTCACAGAACCAACCAGCTCTTGAGCCATCTACTCTTCTGATTTCATTTATTCATGATGATGCATTTTTCATATCATAATTAAAAATATTTTTGACTCTCTGATTAGCAGACAAAAATAAGTTATCATATAATAGGAAATATAGGTAAACTTACCTGTCTGTAGATAATTTTTAATATATCTTAACAAAGACTCCTGTTTCCTTCTTGCAGAGTCTGTTTCTGGCATTTTACCCTAATGTCTAATACTAAATTACAAAGGACTTGCCATTATTATTCCTTAATGGAATTAAATCTGATTTGTTTGCTTATTCTAAAGTAAATTTTCTCAACAACTTGAATTATTGTTTCTGTTATTCCTAAGCAATTTGAAATATCAGATAAAACTGGAAATTCCCTTCAGCAATGATTTGTGAATGGCATTAGTGTTGTGGAGGGATGCAGGACTTGAATTATCTAGAGTGCCTTAAAAATGGCACTGTTGGGTCTGGGAAGGTGTCTCAATTGTAGAGTGCTTGCCTTGCATGCATGAGGCCCTGGGTTTGATTCCTCAGCACCACATAAGCCAAAAGAATAAAAGCCGAAAGTGGCCCTGTGGCTCAAGTGGTAGAGCACTAGCCTTGAGCTGAAGAGCTGAGGGACAGCGCTCAAGCGCAGAGCTCGGGCCCCACGGCCGGACCCCCCAAAAATGGTACTGTTATCCAAAAGGCTGATCGTTTAGTCAGCTTTTAAAGTGTGGTCTTCTTATTTCATCTAAGAAGATAAAAGTATGCTTTTCATCACATTCTTGCCTGCAAAACAATAGAATTATTTCCTTTGTACAGTTGATGTCCAGCTGCGACTGTAGTGAAACCTACAAACAACTGCACAGCTGTGTTAGCTGCTGTACATTTTGAAATTTTCTTCCAATAGCCCTTCTGATTTGAGCCCAAATTCATGGTATAGTCACATAATCCACAATTACAAAGCAACAAAATATACAAACACCACATGCAAAATGAGGTTCATTTTTTTCTGTTGTTTTCTGTTTTTCTTACTGTCTTTTAAGGAGCTAGGGGCTGTTCTCATTATTGTTGATGTGACTTAAATAAATTCACCAGATTTTTCAAATAAAATAAAGAGATATTTAGTCACAAAATACAGCTAAGCATTTGCGTGATTTTTTTTATTCTACTCCTGTTCTCAGTTATCTTCAAATAACATAGAGATGAGCCAATCATGTGTGTAAATCGAAACGTATCAAGCACACAGAACTCTAATTTCTATATCAACTTCACCTAGAAATGAAAATTATCACTTGTTTCATGTCTTAATCTACTTAAAACAAGTTTTATTAATTTTATCAATAAATTTCATAATCTAT
This sequence comes from Dipodomys spectabilis, assembly GCF_019054845.1. Classification (NCBI taxonomy): domain Eukaryota; kingdom Metazoa; phylum Chordata; class Mammalia; order Rodentia; family Heteromyidae; genus Dipodomys; species Dipodomys spectabilis. The sequence continues at coordinate 1,236,147 of NW_024871053.1, forward strand.
GGTATTGATGCATTGCATAAGTATTTGATACCTTATTTCCACTGAATTAATATTACATATAGTTTACTTTTTTACATATGATATAATGATATTTTTGAGGATAAAACATACCTGTTTTTCATTTTGGTTGCCAAAATGGAAATATTAGGCATTTTGAAAATTTAACTTTAAATCTAAGCGTTTAAATTTCACTAGGACTTGAATTGTGTTACTTACAACTTTCATATTAAAATAAAAAGCATTATTAAATAGAAAGCAAAATTATGTTATCACACCTTAATCCCTGAAATAATTTTATGATAAAAAACAATTATATTTATATAGCAAGATATACATATGCAAACAAACTATGAGATACACAGAAAACACATTTTTTGTTTTGTGTTTGTTGTTTATACTTTGTGATGATTCTGTATTCTTTACCTTATGCCTTGTATATTCATTGTATATCTTCAGGAAGGTGAGGGGTGGGCACAGAGCTTTAGGGAAAAGAGCGAAAAATTGTAGCAATGGAGTTCATTGAACATTGACGAAAGTGAACTATTTAACACATGGGTGGTGACAGGAGCGTGGGACTGGGAACAAGTGAGGGAACTGAAGATATTTCACAAAAGGAAATGTACTCTTTACCTGACTTACGTAATTGTAATCCATCTATAAATCACCTTAATAAGAAAAACAGAGTAAATTTATTTTAAAAAGTTTCTTAGAATCCTAGAAGTTGTTTTGTTCACTGGTTTTAGCTGGTTGAGTCTATCTCTGAAAATACCTAGGTTGACATTCATTGGGCAAATATGTGAGCTACTAGTAGATAAATGTCAACTGTGATTTACGTTTTTTTAAGACTCTAATTCATTTATTTCTTTAATCTAATTTGTATTATTTCTGTTTACCACTTTTTGATTTGGCTTGTTTCTGTTTTTCAAGGACCTAGTGCCAAAACCTTAGTGCTGATTCAAGATTGTTCTAATTTGTTGATATACATACTCAAAGACATAAATTTTCCTCTGAGTATTGCCTGTGTTGTTGTGTCCCAGAGGTGGTAGTATTTTGTATGTTCACTTCCACTGAATTCCATAAACATTGCAACTTCCCTCCATATCTCTTCAGTGACTCACTAATGATTTAGCAATGTGTTATTCAGTCTGTGAGGTTCAGAATTTTCTGTGATGCCTCTTGATGCCAAGATCTAATTTGTTCCCATCGTGGTCTGACATGATACAAAGAGTAATTTCATTCTTATTTTTGAATTTTCACAGATTTTTCTTGTGATCTAAGATATGATCTATTTTGGAGAATATTCCATGGGCTGCTGAGAGTAATATGTATTGTGAAGCTATTAGGTGAAATACTCTGTAGATATCTTTTAGGTATAGCTTGTCAATGCAGTTATTTAACTCTGAAGTTTTTTGCTAAGCTTTTACCTGGGTGGCCTGTCCCGAGGTAAGAATGATGTGTTCAAGCAACCAACAATGTATTTGGATGTATACATGTTTTTAGGGTATGTAGTATTTGTCTGATGAATTTGGGAGCTCTAGGATTCATGGTATTGATAATTAAAATTGTTATATACCACTGATGGAGAGTTTTCTTTATGAATATTTAATATCATTCTTTGTCTCTTTTTTACTTTCATACCACTTTTAATTTAAAGCATATTTTATCTAATAGTATAGCTATTCTTACCTGTTTATGAGGTCCAATTTTATTTTTTAAAGATCATGTACAGAAGGGTTACCATTACATAAGTCAAATAATGAGCACATTTCTTTTTGAAAAGTGTCACCTCTTCTCTCATATCCTCCCAGTTTTTCCCTTTCAACCTCCCTCCCCCATAAGTTGTATAGTTCATTTACAATGTAGTGTCTATTGAGTAGCCCTGCTGTATTTTGTTAACCTTGTGTCTCACCATTTCTGTTTTCTCCCTTGCGCTTTCCAAATTTACATATGAGAAAAAAGGTGCAGAAATATAAAAAATACAGCATCAGAACACAGAAGGAAAAAGCAATTATTTTAATGAATACTAATGATTATTTTAATGAATATTATTTTATATGATGACATTCATATAGCTATTTAGCCTTGGTGATCTTCTCCAAAGGGAATCCTCCTTTTACATCACTGTATAAATGTTTAGAATCTCTTATAATTTATCATGGGCAAGTGTAATATTTTTTCTTTTACCATCCAAGTGTTTTTAATTCTAATTAGAGGCACATTCTAATACAACAAATGAAGGAAATCAGACAACTTATATTTCTTTGAGTCTGTCTTTCTTCACTTAATATAAGTTTGGTCCAAGTCTTTCCATTTCCTTATGAATGGTATAATATCATTCTTTCTGTGTGAATAGAATTGCATCATACTGAAGATTTTCTTCCTGGCAAAGGAAAAAGTTAGCAGGATATATAGAAAGAGAACAGAATGGAAGAAGATTTTTACTAGCTAAGCATCAGACAATTGGTTTCATAATTAACCCATATTTAGAGATCAAAAAGTTAAACCCAACAAAAAAAACCTCAAATAAACAAGAACCCAATTAATATATGGGATAAATGTTTAAAGATAACTTCTTAGAAAAAGAAGTAAGAATGACAAATAGACACATCTCTTTCCATAAAAGAAATGCAAATCCAAACAACACTGCGATCCATCTCACCCCTGTTACAATGTCATTATGAAAAAACGAACAATCACAGTTATTGATAGATGTGGCCCAAAGGAAACTCTATTACCCTGTTGTTGGGAATGTAATCTTGTTTTACCCCTTTGGAAAACACTATGAAAATTGCTCAGAGAACTGAATAGAGAGCTACTATGATCCAGCAATTCCACTTACGGGCATTTATACAATGGAGCAGAAACAAGGCCAAACTGAAGCTACCAGCAAAATCATGGTCATTATTGCATTATTTTCTCTAGCCAACATAAGGGAGCAGCCCAGGTGTCACTCATTGTAAAAAGAGATCAAGAATTATATATGTATACATACATAATATATATTAATATATATATCTAATGTCATTGATCCCAATTTACAAGTGTATATGTGTGTATATATGTGTACATATGTATGTATATACATACATATGTACACATATATACACACCTATATATGCATGCATAATGGAATTCTGTTCATCTATCAGAAAGAATAATATTGCACCATCTTTAAGCAAAATGAAACAAAGAAATAATATAAGTGAAATAAAGCCCACTCAGAGAAACTTAGCTTACATGATTTTCCTCATTTGTGCTAGATAGAAGGTGCCTATAAATGTAATAGTAAACACACTGGATGGTATGCAAGGAGGTACAAATGAATTATCTGAAGTGTCAGAGTCCATGGAGAGTGAAAATTCTATAATTCTCTTAAAAGACTAAGTCACAGCTCAACAAAATAATTACCAGTAAATATGTACTGCAAGAGAGGACAGTGGGAGAAATTATTGGAGGGGTAGGAAATTGAAGTTTAAAAGGATAGAATACAGGCAAGAATCCATTGTAAACTTCCCAGAATTGAAATATACAAAGGAAAGGGTAGTGTGAAATGGGAGTGAAGATGTTGAAGTGGTAACACAATTCCAGGTGCATTGTACACATAAATTGCTTTGTTAAATGGCAAGTAATTCCATAACATAATATTGAGATACATAAGGATTGGGGTTGATTGGGAGGTGTGGATGAGAATGTTGAAAGAGGTGACAGTAATCAACATGCACTGTACCCATAAACTGTTTCAGTGAATGTACAACTACTTAAAGATTATAAAAATATTCAAAAATTAATTATGACAGTTGAATAGAGTTGAACCTCAATTCAATTCCCATTTAAAAATATTTTTAACCTGTAGACTTGGAGAATAAAATTCAAATAATAAAATTTTATGAATCTTTTTTATCAGAATTTGTGATATTAACTAAAAATTACTTTGCCTTTTGTCAGCCATTGGGCTTTTATAAGAGAATACTTCAAAGTAAGTGGCTTATAAATAACAGGAGTATATTACCCATATGCTAGAAGCTTGAATATTAATTATAAAAATGGTTATTCAAACAATTCCTTATCTTATGGGAGTCCACTTTCTGGTTCATTATAATCTAATTTCTGGACGTTCACATGGCAGAATAATTATATTGGGCTTCTTTCATCAGGATCATTATTGTAGTGTCATCTCTGAAAAGTTGATTCTAATATCACCAGAAGAGGGAATAGAATTTCAACATGAGTATCTGGAAGGAGTTACATAGTCCAATACACTTTGCAACTTTTGCTTTAACTCAGTGTAGAGTATCATTTGGATATTATTTCATAGAAGATAATAACTTAAGGACAAATTTATATCATGTGACTTATGTGAATGATTCTTCTTACAATGGGAATAATTATAGTGATAGCAAAGTGAAATATGATTGTTTAGTGGCTCTTGAATCACATCATAGGTAATCATGTAAATGTGTCATAGCCTTTTTAAGGACCTTTTGATGTATTTGAACAATCTCCGATGAGATCATTGCTTTCAGAAATATTCATTTGAGCCAACAAATACAGATCTCCTTTGATTTTAATTACTTCCTGCTATTAGGACTCACACAGACACCAAATCAGAGCATGCTAATTTCTCTGATAAAATACATAATAAAATTTTTATAATTAATATAATATTAAGACTGTAATATTAATAGCAGTATAAATACTTGTATTCACATTATATAATATATTAACATCCTTTGGTTTAATCAATTTTTAGAATATTTATACCTAAGTGTAAATTGTTTGCAAACATTTATTTGATGATATATAGAAAATGAGAAAAAGATTTGCATACATATTACTACAGATGCAAACAGATTCACCAGGTTGTTTATGATCCATCATTTGTTGCTTTCATTCGTGCATGGAGAACATGCAAAGAAGTGAAAATTGTAAACTTGACTTTACTAAAGGATTCATTACATGAAGTTTTTGTTGGGCTAAATATATTTTATAAATTAAATTGTTTGTCCCTCCCTCCCTCCCTCCCTCCCTCCCTCCCTCCTTCCCTCCCTTCCTCCCTTCCTTCCTTCCTTCCTTCCTTCCTTCCTTCTTTCCTTCCTTCCTTCCTTCCTTCCTTCCTTCCTTCCTTCCTTCCTATCTTCTTTCCTTCCTCCTTCCTTCTCTCCATTCCTTCCTCTCTCTCTCTCTTTCTCTCCTTCCTTTCTATCTTTCTTTGTTTCTTTCTTTTTTCTTCCAAACTTCCTCTCTTTCTTTTACTCAGAATATCTATTATGGCTATGGAAAAAATGCCAATGTTGTACTCCAAGGTGTTATGAGTAGTTATAAATATTAACTAAATTAATATTAATTTTAATAACCTATGTTGTATCTTAAGACAAATTGTACTAAAAACTTCACAAACGTTGCAAGATATGTAACAAATATTACTTTACATGATATTGTTTATTTCTTCAAACCAAAATAAGCATTTAGACTTAATATTGTATATGTGTGTGTGTATGTTGTTCTTGTGATTTTAATTCAAGACCTATCCTTTCGTTGTTGTTTGTTTGTTTTTTTCCCTCAAGTATGTTGCTCTATCGTTTGAGCCCCAATTCCACTTCTGGCTTTGTGTGTGGTGTGGTGTGTGTGTGTGTGTGTGTGTGTGTGTGTGTGTGTGTGTGTGTCTTGTGGTGTGTGTGTTTAATTGAGATATGTCTCACAAACTTTCTTGCCAAGTCTGGCTTTGCACCCCCGCTTACTGAGTAGTGAGGATTACAAGCTTGAGACACTCATATTTAGCACAGGATTAATATATCTAAGAATAAAATAAATTTCATATTATTTGAATTCTAGAGGCTCAATTTAACAAATTAATACTTAGGTATTTATTTAGTTATTAAACTTGAACCTGCAATGTGAAAAATAGTTTTCATTTTTATGAAAAAATATACACTCAAAGGTTTAAATGACAGAATCTTTGGACAAATTGAAATAATCTATTATTCAAAAGCAAAAAAGGGATTGTTAATCAAATTTCTCATGTAAGCTAAAAGCAATAGGCTCTGTCAGGCTGAATGCTCTTTCAGGCAATTTTTCCTTAAAGTAAATATTATCTACTGTGGTCTCATGATTTTCTCTTCTTTTAAACCTAAAGTTTTTTTGACATAAAAATGTAGATTCATACATTTTCTTTGGGGGGGCGTCTGGTTGTGGGGCCTGAATGCTGGGTCTGGGCACTGTTCCTCAGCTCTTCAGCTCAAGGCTAGTGCTCTACCATTTGAGCCCCAGTGCCACTTCCAGCTTTTTTATTTTTGCTTATGTGGTGCTGAGGAATCGAATCCAGGGCCTTATGCATGCAAGTCAAGCGCTCTACCACTGAGCCACCTTTCCATCTCCATACATTTTTTGAGTATATAAAAATCTTAGTTACTGGTCATGTATTTCTGAGGTTTGAATACCAAGTCATTTCAGAGAAACACTGAATTTTATGTATTTTATGTCAACAGTGATTTTTAGAAATTGAATCAATTTCAGTATAAGATAACTAAAGCAAGATATTCCATCACTTATCCAATTATTACTATAGAGTTTAATAACTTATTTTTGAATGGTAAGAAATTCATATTATACCTACTCTCTATAGAATAATCAAAAGATCATGATAGTATTTATTTTTCCTTCAACTTGAAAGAAAGAACCTCACTATAGATGACAAATACTTGAATGGAAATGCCATCAAATTATGAAAAATTCAAATCATTATGAGTTATATGAAATAGTCATTTTGGAAGCTCACAAAATGAAACCTCTTGATGCTTCCTTATCTGTTAAATAAAATGTATTTGCACTCAAAATATTTCATTCATCTCTCCAGCAATGGTATAAACAAACCACCTCTATGCCAAATAGCATCTCTAATATTTAGGAACAGATGTTATTGCAATTGTACAGAAAGATCTATTTTCCCCACTCTAGAAATTAAATCTGAAATCATAAAGGATTGGGATTAATAACTAGATTTCACTATGTTGCCATAAAGAGATGAACCCTTTCAAGTGGGCATAGTCGTAGTGATTAGGTCACTAAGAACTTGTTATCAAAGAGGATGTTAAGATCAAAGTCATTTCTTCCTCTTCCTTCTTTTACTTCTCCGTCTCCTTCTACTTTCCATTCTCTTTCTCTCTTCCCCTCCTACTCTTTCTCCCTGTTCCAATCCTATACCTCTTCTTCTTTACTTCATGGCTTCCATAAATACACATACTCCATCACATGTTCCAGATATCAGGTATTGTACCACCACCAACCCAAAACAATGAGGATAAGAAATGTAAATTGAAATGTGTAAAATCAGAAGCTAATATTAATCTTTCCTCCTTTTAAGTTAATTTTATAAAGTATTTTGTCATATTAATAGGAGACTGACACAACATGCTCTCATTTCTTGTGAGGGATAAGATTTACTGGAAATAAATCTGATCAACATTGTCCTAATATAATGATTGGTTAAATTAATATTATATCTGCACAAATCTACTTTAAAATATCAGATATACTTCAATAAGATGAAAAAAAATGTGTTCAGAGGAAGATGGCAGAGGAGAAGCTGGAGGCTAAACAAGCTCTGGCATAGAAAGCAAGTTTAGTGTTCAAGTAAACAGTCCTAGACTACAGAATCACACCAAGTATGCCATCACATTACAGAGAGTTTCGCCAGAAAGGGAAAATCCAGGCAAGGAGACAGATCTAAGCATGTGTTAGTAGCCACGGTTGTGGCAGCTGTGTCGGTAGAGCCAGTGATTATAGCCACCATACCTACATCACAGAGAGTTATGGGACAAAGGAGCCAGAAACAGTGGGCGAGCAGATTCTACTCAACACCAATTAGAAATTACAAGGAGCAGATATCTTCATCCTGAAGATCACAGACCTGAGACGGTCCAGGAACCAAGACTCTGGTGGTAGTAGAACCCTGACATCGTCACTCCTTCCCAGGGAGCACAGGAGGAAAGGCATCCCCTCCCCGCCACCACCATCAGAGATCTCCATCTTTGATACTGACAAAGGTCTATTTGAACAGCTATCTCCAACTCAGGTATTGGAAAAAAACAAGAATCATTTAGGAGGTCACAGGAACCTGACCTGACCTGCCAGGCTCACCTCCACCCAAGGGAAAGTCAACTAGCCTAAGCATGGAAGCCCAGCCCTGGAGGAGTGACTTTCTTCACTCGGTAAACAGAGCCAGGGTCTGCCCATCCCTAAGGCAGCCTAGACAATCAATTGAAATTCAGTAAACATAAACCGTGAGAATGGCTCCAGGATGGGCTCTGTGAGTATCTCAGGAGCTAGCTCCTCAGTTAAAAGCTACTGTTTGCTGAAAAGCCTCAACCCTCTCCCAGAACCTAACCTCATCACAGCATCTCCAAACTAGAGGAAACAGCCATCTCCCTCTTTTGTGATTCTCAAAGCAGATCTCCCATCCACTGACCTAGCCTGGGAGGTGGTTCACAAAATCCTGGGCATTGCAGAGAATTTTTCTGCCTGCTCAAACAAACTGACTTAAAAAACCAATCAAGCCACAGGAAAACCAAACACCACAAGCCGACCAGAGACTACAAAAGACTGGTTACAGCACAGGGGAGATACAGGATCTTCCCAATCTACACACCCCCGAAAAAAATCAAAGAATATTTTTTAACATTTTCAATTTTTTTATAAATTATTTTCTATTAATCCTTTTCCTCTCATAATTTTAATTTTAGGTGTGTATGTGGGTGTGCTGTATTTGTTATCACTCCTGACTTTTTGGTCCTTTTTTAATTCCTTTCTTTTTTTCTCTTTCTTTTTTGCAAAACTTAATTACTGTTCTGATAATCCCCAGATATTTAACCATCTTTGATAATTAGACTTTATCCACCATTGTGTACACACTTAATCCAGAAATTTATTACTTTATTCACAACCTCTTTGTCTTAAATTCTTTAATAGCAATATTACCTATTTATACGTATATAATTTTATGGAAACTAATTTTGAGAATTAATATTTTTTTAGTTTTTCATGTCTCCTTTCTATCCCTGCCTTCTTCACATCCTATCCTTTTCTTCTCTCAATATCATATTTAAGCATACATACTTGTTAAGTGTTTCAGTTTTTTAATTTAAATTTTTTTTCATTTTTTCTTGTTATTTTTTTCTTAATCTCTGTCCTATCATTCTGTCCAATCCATTTCCCTCTATGCTTGGTTAAATTCACTCTCCTTTTACCTGTCCACATCCCTCTAATCCTATTTTCCCTACATTTCTCCTTAAACCTAATAATAACTAGAGTGTATGTGCAGCCTTTTGACTCTGCTACTACAGGACTTTGGTTGATGCTTGCCTTAAAATGGTGTGCTAGCACAAAATTGGTGTTACTTTCATACCAAATGGGCAGAACAGGTCGGAAAAACACAAGAAAAATGGTAAGTCCAGGTACCTGAACTCCCACTCATGATAATCAGTGGACAGAATAGTTAATAAATAATCCAGAGGAGAGTTCCCAAAAATCTCTACAAATACTACTGGTAAACATGGTGAATGAAAAGATTGAAAACCTGCAAAGGACTCAGTGTGAGTGTGATAGGTAGAGACAGGCAAACCAAGGATTAATACTGGAATCTGGTGAGCATGATGAAGCTACTCAAAGATTGATACAGGAATTGCATGAGCAGGTTGAGGACAGTCAAAGAGAAATACAGAAATTGTGTGTGCAGCCTGAGAACAGTCAAAGAGAAAGACAGGAATTACATGAGCAGCCCGAGAACAGACAAAGAGATACACAGGAATTGCGTGAGCAGGCTGAGAACAGTCAAAGAAAACTACAGGAATTGCATGAACATGAGGAACCTAATCAAAGAGTAATACAGGAATTGTGAGAGTAGGATGAGACTAGGCAAAGATCAATACAGGCATTCATGGAATCCATAAACAGACAGCTGAAAGAATTCTAGAAGACCACAAAAGGAATGATGAATGGAGACTACCAGAAGGAATGGGAGTCCAAGGAAACCATCACCAATCAACTAAGTGATTTGAGAATAAGCACTGAACACCAAATTAAGGAAGTTAAAAAGTTAATCCAAGAGCTAAAACAAAGCTCCAACAAAAAATTTGAAGCCATCAAAGCTGACCAATTAGAAGGAAAAGAAATAAAACACAAAGAAGAAAGTCTTGACAGTAGGTTAGACCATGCACTAGATGGAATCTCAGGTATTGAAGACAGCCTAGGTATTATAGAGAAAGAACATACAATTACCTAAGACAAATCCAAGAAATATGATATATCTATTCAACATTTGGAAGACACCGTCAGAAGGCCTAATCTCAGGAAAATGTGTATATAGCAGCACTTAGAAACAGAAGTTAATGGTCTAGGAAATTTGTTTCAGGATCCTAGCGGAGAACGTCCCAAACATGCAAAAAGATAAGCCAATTCAGATACCAGGAGCTTTTAGAACCCCAAACAGACCAGACCAGAACAGGACATCACACTGTCACATTATAATCTGCATAGTATCAATTCAGACCAAGGAAAAGAAGCTTAAAGCTGTCAAGGAGAAAAGATTAATCACTTATAAAGGGAAACTAATTAGAATCACCTCAGATTTCTCAGCAAGTGCCTGGAATGATGTATGCCATGCCCTAAAGACAAATAATTATCAACCAAGAATACTGTTCCCAGCTAAAAACTCCTTCATACACAAAGGTCAAATAAAAACCTTCCATAGCAAAGAAAAACAAACAATATTTCTCCACCAAACCAGCCATAGGAAAGATACCTAATGATGTCCTACAAATAGAAAACCAACAAGACCAAAATTAAGGCCATGAAACAGCACCCAAACTGAGAATCCAAGAACTACAGGAAGAACCAATTGCCACGGCCCCCCAAAAGATGGATAACATGGGAAGAACTCCCAAATACCTCTCAGTCCTAATTCTCAACATTAATGGACTTAACTCTCCAATCGAGTGTCATAGACAATATAACTTAGATTAAAAAGCAAGATCGTTCTATCTGCTCCTTTCAGGAGTCACATCTTGCTCATAAAAACAAACACATTTTCAATGGGAAAGGCTGGAACAAAATCTACCAAGCAAATGGCCCCCATAAACAGGCTGGAGATGCAATCCTAATATCAGATAAAATAGACTTCAAATTAAAATTAGTGAGAAGAGATAAAGCAGGTCGCTACATACTAATTAAGAGATCTCTCTTCAGGAGGATTTTACATATCAAACATCTATTCACGAAACAACACAGCACTCAGATTTATCCAAGAAACACTACTTTCCCTCTAAGCTCACATAGATCCAAAAACTTTAATTGTTGGGGATTTTAACATACCACAATTCCCACTAGATAGATCAACTCAGCAAAAACTCAATAGAGAAACTGCAGATCTAAACAACTGCATAGATCAATTAGATTTAACAGACATCTACCAAATATTTCAGCCAACACCATCAGAATACGCGTTTTCCTAAGAAGCACATGGGACATTTTCCAAAATAGACCACATTTTAGGTCACAAAGCAAAGTTGTCCAAATTCAGAAAAATTGTAGTTTTACCTTTGATTCTCTCAGACCACAATGGAATAAAATTAGAACTCAACACCAAAAGCCAAAAGAAAGTCCTGTAACACATGAAGGCTAAACAACACACTGTTGAAACACCAGTGGGTCATGGAAGAAATTAGAAAGGAAATTCAAATATTCATGATATTCAACAAAAATGAACAGACAATTACCAGCTCCTCAGGGAAAAAGCAAAGACAGTACTTAGAGGCAAGATTATAGCTCTGAGTTCCTACACCAACAAATTGGAGAGATCTGAAACCAACAATTTAATGAGATATCTGAACCTCCTTGAAACAGAGCAAAAAGATAAACATCAATCCAGTACACGGAAAGAATTAAAATTACATCAGAATTAAATGAATTAGAGTTTTGAAAAATAATAGAAAGAATCAACAAAACAAAGAGTTCGTTCTTCGAAAATATTAACAAAATGGACAGGCCCTTAGCAAATCTTATCAGAAAAAGAAGAGAACACACACAAGTAAATAAACTCAGAGATGAGAATGGAAACATCTCCACAGAAACAACCAAGATTCAGAACATTATAAGGGAATACTTCTCAAACCATTGTGCTAATAAGTTTGAGAACTTGGCAGAAATGGACCTTTTCCTAGCAAATATTGACATGCCCAAACTAAACCAAGATTAGTTAAACCAACTTAACCGACTCATACGAAGCATTGAAATAGAAAAAGGAATAAGACACCTCCCATCTAAGAAAAGCCCAGGACCAGGTGGTTTTACAGCAGAATTCTACAAGACCTTCAAAGCAGAGCTCACACCAATAGTCCTCCAACACTTCAATGAAATTGAAAGAGAATGTTCACTACAGAACTCATCTATGAAGCCATCATAACCCTCAGCACATAACCAGGCAGGGACTCATCAAAGAAACAGAACTATAGACCCATTTCTTTGATGAACATTGATGGAAAATTTCTCAACAAAATTTTGGCCAATCGATTTCAACATTGATCCAAAAAAATCATACAGTGCAATCAAACAATATTCATTTCAGGGATGGAAATCTGATTCAATGTACTCAAATCAATTAATATGACTCATCGTATCAACAAAGAGCAAGGATTAAAACCCCATGTTTATCTCAATAGATGCAGAAAAATCATTTGACAAGATCCAACAAACCCTTTATGATGAAGGTTCTGGAAAAATTAGGAATTCATGGAATATTCCTGAATGCAGTGGAAAATTAGGAATCCAGGGAACATTCCTGAATGCAGTAAAGGCTGTATATGACAAACCTACAGCCAGTATTATAATTAATGTTGAAAAACTAAAGCCATTTCCTCTTAACTCAGGAATGAGACAAGGATGTCTACTTTCTCCACTTCTCTTCAATTTAGTATTAGAATGCTTAGCCACAACAAAAATACAACATGTAAACATCAAAGGGATCCAAATAGGGAAAGATGAAATAAATCTCTCCCTCTTTGCAGATGAAATGATTTTCTATTTAAAGAATCCCACAAACTCCACTCCCAAGTTACTGAAGCTGATTCAAAATTTCCCAAGGTAGCAAGGTATAAAATTAACCCTCAATAATCAATGGCTTTTCTGTATGACAACAATGAGAATAACATGGGTGAATTCAGGAAGGCAACACCATTCGTAATAACCCCACAAAAAAAAATACCTAGGAATTAACAACCCACGAAGTGAAGGACCTGTATGATGAAAACATTAAAAACTTGAACAAGGAAATCAAAAGAGAACTTAGGATGCAGAAAAACCTCCCATGCTCCTGGATTGGAAGGATCAACATCGTGAAAATGGCAATACTTCCCAAGGCTATCTACAAATTCAGTGTAATACATATCAGTATTCCGACCTCATTCTTCAAGGAAATACAAGAGGCAATCCTAAAATTCATATGGAACAATAAAAGAAACCAAATATCAAAAACGATCCTTAACAGAAAGAACAGTGCTGGAAGAATATCAATACGAAAATTCAAACTCTACTACACAGCCATGGTAATCAAAATAACTTGGTTCTGGCACAAGAACAGATGTCAGGACCAATGGAATAGAATTTAAAACCCATAAATGACCTACAGACCTATAGCCACATAATCTTCAATAAGGGAGCTAAAAAAATAAAATGGAAGAAAGACAGACTCTTCAGTAAAGGGTGCTGGCTAAATTGGTTAATAGCTTGTAGAAAACTAAATCTAGATCTTTATATATCACTCTGCACAAGAATCAATTCCAAATGGATCAAAGAACTCAGAGTAAAAGCAGACACCCTAAAAACAGTACAGGATGGAATAGGAGATACCCTAGGTCTCGTTGGCCCAGGCAGAAATTTCCTTAATAGAGACACAGAAACACAACAAATCAAAGAAAGTTTGGACAAATGGAATTGCATGAAATTGCAGAGCTTCTGCATGGCAAAGGATAAAGCTAGCAAGAAACGTATCTGTAAATATGGTATAATCATATAGAGTTGATAAAATTATATTGGACTGAATATGTGCACAAAATAATTAAAATAACTGAAGTCTGCATAAGGTACTAGTGAAATATTAATGTCCTACTTGTGATGTCATACTATAAATACTTAAAGAAACAGGAAAAATTATTCCAGGGATATCTCTGTGTTCTTCTTATAACTTCATAAAGATACATACTAACCTCAAAAGAATTTAATGATATCTAGAAAACAGAAGTCAATATTGAATGTTTACATTGAAAAATAGTCTGGATCCAAGCTTGAGATGAAATATACCTTGCTAATTAGAATGCAGAGATTTAGAAGACTGATATCAGTGCCAGTTTTGACCAAAAAACCATGGGAAATGACAAAACCAAAGTAAGTTAGATATAGTGTAATTTCCCTGTTATCTCACATTTGTGGAAGTCATTGGTAAGAGATCATTGCTCAAGAGAGCCTTGTCTTGAAAAATAACCTAAAGTGGTTAGAGCCTTAGCAACTTCAAGAACCAGTAGTGCCAAAGGAAAAAAGGAAAGAAGAAAACAGAAAAGGAAATGAAAGGATAGAAAAGGAAACTATTTCCTCTTCATTGTTGTAGTTTCATGTCATTGGATACAAGAATTGAAAGTATTTTCTTTACTGTTTGAGAATTCAGGCCTCTCTAATATGAAAGTATTTATTTCAAATAACTATTGTATTACTACTACTTATTAACTTATTATTAGGCCTTCTTGGAGATTGAACCCATTGCTTTGTATCTATTCGTCTAGTTCTACAAATGAGCTGTACCCCAGCTCTCTCGTATTGTTTCGGAAATTGTTTATGAATTCTTCAATAGTTAGCCATTCTACTTTTCATCTTATCTTTTCTCTCCAACATTTTCCACTTTGCATTTTAGTGTTGAAAACTTTCCTCAATATTATCTTCTAAACTTAGAATGTTGCTGTTGAGTTTACAGAGAACTCAGTTGTTTTATTACATCTTTTAAAATTGTATACTTATATATGTAATTCACATGTATGATTGATTCTTAGAGTTCCTTGCAATAAACAACATTTATCTCATCATATGCACATAGGTATTGAGCCTTTGTGATCCTCTCCTAAGAATAGCTTCCCTTCTTCTTGCCATGTGAATGCTGAGAGGGCTGTTATTTAATCGTGTCCAACCGTAATTATTTGTCTTTTATCATCTGTTGGATTAACTTGTAGATTTATGGACATAGTGCAGTTATTACAAATGAGGAAACCATTCAGCATATATTTAATAGGATCTGGCTTATTTCACTTAATATCATTTTTTTCAGTCTTTCCATTTCCTCAGGAATGGTTAATTTCATTCTTTCCAAAGGAAGCACAGAATTTCATCAATACAACAAAATTGAAGGCCCAGAAATGACGCCACTCCTATAGGCACATCATCCTCGATAAATAAGTCACAAACACAGGATGGAAGAAAGATGGCCTCTTAAAAAAATTGTGCTGATAGAATTGTCTGTATACAAAAAACTTAAGTTAGATCCTTATATATCCCCCTGCACCAGAATTGATTCCAAATGGATCA
The DNA here is from genome assembly GCF_019054845.1 of Dipodomys spectabilis. Lineage (NCBI taxonomy): Eukaryota > Metazoa > Chordata > Mammalia > Rodentia > Heteromyidae > Dipodomys > Dipodomys spectabilis. The sequence goes on from NW_024871053.1 coordinate 1,251,762, forward strand.
AAGACCTCAATGTAAGTCCAGATACCTTGAGAATGTTACAGGAAGAGTAAGGGGAAACAAGAGTGCTCCTTGGCACTGGTCAAAACTTCCTAAGTAAGTTTGGATAAATGGGATTACATCAAACCAAATCTATCATTTGTCACACTCAAAAGCCATGAAGATAAAAGAGATAGTGTAGCACAGATTTATTAGGGAATAAACCTACAGATGAGAGCTAAACCCTTACCCCTTATCTACCTAGGTTATTTATAGTGGGTTTACATGAATATAAGAGTTTTCTTGTGGAGAATAAGAAGACAATGCTAAAACATAGATAGCATGTGAAATGAGTTGTAGCTGAAAAAAGGGAGGGATTAAGGCGGGGTGGTGGTCTCTTTCAAAGCCTTGGCTTAGTGCCAGATATGTAAGGTATAGCTGCAGAAAGGAAGAGAGGTACAACAGGAGTGGTTATAAACAAAAGCACCGGTCTGAAGCCTCAAAATAAGGACCCAAGTCTGTGTGAACCAAACAGACTCTAACATGAGATTCTTTTTACATGCATTTCACTTAATTTCAGAACCAAAACATTTAAGTCATCTTAACCATACGAGTAATAACAAAATTTCTTCTGAGTTTTCAATTTCTTTACAGATGAAAATATTTAATTATACATCTATTTTTCTCTGCCTAACATCCTATTCCTTAGGAAGTTCTTTTTGTGTAATCCTATGCTCCTGATTAGAAGACTGGAACAAAGGCAATAATGAAAATAGCCAAGGAAAATACTTGAAAAGCATTTTTTAAAAACCGCAGACACTCTTGTTTTCACAGGTTGCAATGAGAATATACATAAAAGTATCAAGTTTTTGTTATCATATAAAAAGCAATAATTAAACTTTAATTAGCAGTGAAGAAGGGAACAGAAAACTATGTTTTAAGACAGCTTGACTTTGGGTTATACAACATAAGCATAATGGATTTATCTTGTTTTACTATGTAGTTGACACAATAACAGAGAGCAACACCCAAAGGCAGGAAAATACCTAAGCCAAAGCAGACAACATTTGTCTATAAAATAATTGTGAGGGTCTAACTCTTTCAGAGTCAGGATTGAAAAAGGAAAAGTGTATTTGCATTAGTGTGAACAATAAAAAATATAAAAATCCATTATTAATATTTTAGATAACTTGACTAGTGGAGAAGAGGAAAGGTATGAAAAAGTTCAAGACTGAGTATTCCCCAAGATGATTCATATTTATCAGCTATAACAATGGAAATAGCCTTGGTTACTCTTAGTATCATGATTGTTTACATTTAGAAGCATTATTTGTTGCTGGGTTATAAGCTGCAAACCCTTGAGTGTTAATAGTCATTTCCTGAGAGAGGAAAGTTGCTGTGTAAACAAACTTAAAATATGAAAGACTTAACATAGTGGAAACTATTTTCTAGCTATATCACAATCTGTAGGTATAGATTTTGTTTCCCATTTTCCAGGGGACCCATTTTTGTTACCTTGTTTTTCACCATCTAGTGATCTTAGAACATCTTATACCATCCTGGGATTCCTGTATTTTTACTGGATTCTCTAATTTGTGATGGAATGTTAGGAAGGATAGAAAATTGAGTTTCTGTTTCTGTTTTACCTCATTTTTTATTACTTTAGAAACTATAATTCAAAATGACATAAATTATCTTTATAATATTAGGAGACAGATTTCATTTCCATATTCTTAACATAGCCTTCTACATAATTTTGGTACTTAGATATTATTTAGAATTTTGAGACTTCATTAATGCAAGGCCCTTAGTAGTATATACATCATACATGTGTACAAAGCCAGTGGCAACTTTTTCTTATTTTCAAAAATTAGGATATGTGTTGTCCCTGTAGTTGCATCAGGAAAAGGCTGCAGTTGACTTAGTTTACTAAGCCAAATCTGCTGTAAAAATTTTCTACAAGTTAATTGGCTTGAATAATCCGTATTTATCATTTTACAGTTCTAAAGGATAGAAATCTACAAGAAGCCTCACTAGATTAAAATCGAGCCACCGACAGAGCTAAAATAATTTTCAGATGATTCTAGTGGAAACGGCATTCACTTCCTGTTCCGCTTTCCAGAAACTTTAGAATCTGGATTGTTGTCTTTTCCTTTATGTTCTAATGACGCATCTTTATATCTTTCTGATGGTTCTTACCTAATCATGTCTCTTTTGAACTACAGCTGCGACTTTTAAGTACCCATTTGAGTATACTTTCCCCATCAGATAATTATTCAAATTTGCGCTCCTTGGGTAATGAAAGGTGATTATTTTACAAACTTGTTTATGTGTGTGTGTATCTATCTATCTACATACACACATACATACATAAATATATATACTAAATATATATATTACAAAATCTACATTTGAGGGATTAGATATTTGGTGATGATAGACATTTTAGGAAGTTATTTTGCTGTGTACCACAATGAGTATGTAGCATACTTTCTGCTATAAACTGTTATCCTTTCATTAAATTTGAACAACATATTTCTTCTATGAAATATAACTAAAAAAATTTAATTCCTGAAAGCAGTTAATTCTGGTTAAAACATTGTCATGTACTAGAAACCCTAAATCTCAGAGAGCAGCTCCAAAAGCAGTTCTGACACTATCACTTTTTATACATTCTTCTTAAAATCTTCTCTTTTCATGATTGTTATTATTTTGGAATTATGGTTATTATTTATTTGACTTCTATTTTTAAATAATGCACCACCCAATACTGGTTTTCTTTTTCTAACTTTTTGTGTTTAATCTACATGAACTTCTTATTGTAGTTGAGTCATTGTGGAGAGGAAAAGAAAAGATATCTCTGTTTGCATGTCACATTAAAATTGTGCCTTCAAGCTTTTTATTTTAAAATCATCGATTTTTCATTATGGTTAAATTCTGAAAAAATTTAGCCTCTCAACTCACACAATATTAATGCAGTCTTATTTCATGCCTCCCAAAAGCAAACAACAATTTACTACTTATTTTAAAAATGCTTTTAATTTTTAAAATTATTATTTATTTAAAAATATATTTTTAAAAAAATTAGCCAAGGTAAATTGTTTCTTAGATATTTAGAGTCATATTCAGTCTTTATTGTGGAAACCAGAAAGGGGAAAATATTGCTTTTATTCTTCCTTGAGCCACTCTGATTTACTTCATCTATTTCTAAAAGAATAAAATTCTAGTTTTGAAGCCTTTTGCTTCATATTCACAATGTCACCCTTCCTTTATTAATAGGAGAATTTGGAGAAAGGATGAGAATTCACACTAGAAAATGGAGAAGAGGTAAAGAGAAGGAGAAATTTAGATTTTTTTCTTCCTCATCTCAATCATAATGATTGTGGATATTAGATACAGTAGTCTAGAGTGATTAAACACATTTATAGAAAAAGATAACCCCACAAGTGATCACTTGGAGAATGATTATTTATAAAATAAAAATATAATAGCATCAAGCAGGAAGTGTTATCTTTTTGATTAGTTATTGTTTAGTAATTGTTAAATTCTGGTGTGCTATAGTCAACTATCTTAAAGGTATACAAGAATGGTAAGAAACTAACATCTTAATATTATATTCTAATATTAGCTTAATTCTTGCTGTATTATACATGTGTTGCTGTATTTGAGTTTTGCCTCAATTTCACATTCTATATTCTTCCAGTACATAAGTTGAAAGAAGCCTCCCTTTGGAAATATGCTATTTTTATAGCTAAGGGAATAGAAGCCTGCTAATAGTCCCAGACAAGGAGATAGAAATATTTCTCTACAAATAGCCTTTGACTACTTCTGGTTCATTATTGTAAGCAGAAGTAAATCACATGACCCAACTTGACTTTGCAGAGTAGAGGTAAATATCACCTACAGAAGCTGATGCAGGACATAGAGTAATATGCCAAAATATGCAACCCTTGAGATAAAGAACAAAATGAAAAGAACGATAATAGAATCAATCATACTTGCCATCACATGTCTCTGCAGGAAGGAAGCTATTATGTACATTTGTTTCTAAAACTACTGATACCTTCAAATCATGTCTTTTATTTTTGGATGTTACAGGAATTAGAGAACATTTTGATACTAAAACAGCATAAAATCTCAAAGAAAGCTGGAGTAATCATTTCAATACTATATTTTGTTCTCTAGGAAAAGAAACCATTTAATAGACAATACTTTATACTTTCTTACCTTGTATCTTTTTTCTCCAGAACTGGACTTTTTTAATATATGTGAATATCCACCAGAATAAATGTCATTTTACTGCATCTTTTGCAGACAGCATAGTCAATTAGATGGAGGTGGGAGTTCATCAGTAGCACTTTTTTAAATTGCAAAAAATTCGGACAGGGAGTGAATATACATATTTTTCAACCATTATATTCCACATCCTCCTCTTTATTTCCTAAGAAACACACCCAATCAACAAAAAGGCTTAGATATTTCGCTCTTGACCTTGAAAGTGGAAGCAGAATGTTTTGGATGTCTGAGCTGTTAATAGTGTTTTCAATAATAATGTCATATGAAACAGCCCTATGAGTCCTGCAGGTCACACAGTACTTCCTTAGTGATGTGATAGGAATGTCAACCTTACTGGACTTAGTATTGTTGTCCACTACCTTTTCTACCACCAGGCCCAAATTATAATAAAAAGTAATGGAAAGAAAAAGTAATGCCATTTAAGAAAGTCATTTAGGGTTCTGGGAATTTGGCTTCATGGTACAGTGATTGCTTAGCATGCATGAAACTCTAGGCTCAATTCCTCAGTACCACATAAACAGAAAAAGAAAGACTGGAAGTGGTGCTGTGCCTCAAGTGGTAGAGTGCTAGCCTTGAGCAAAAAAAAAGAAAAGCAAAAGCTCAGGAACATTTCTTTGGGCCTGAGTTCAAGCCCCAGGACTGGCAAAAATGTCACTTAGCTAGTAAATGCCGAATAGAGAATACATACTTGGAATGTATAATTGCTCCTTCCAACTATTACCTAACAGTAGTCCTTAATTCATGTGGGTTTTTTTTTTTTACCTATATTAGGATACTGTGGTTTGTTTTTTTTTTTAAACCCTTTTGTTAACAGGTCACAGCAATTAGTGTCAGGAATGTGCTTAGATATCAGGTGAAGATTAACCCTGGAAATTCAAGGATTCCATGCTTTTGAGTGGTCACTTCTAATCACAATGAGAAGGGTAGTCTAAGTGAGATTTGGAAATCTTTTTTGGTCAGTTATGGCACTAAAAAGGCAGAGGCTAATTAATAGTTTTAATAGAAATGAAGGAATAACTCCAGGTCGAAGAAATAAATGATAATAATAACTAAATTATACCAAAAACTGTTCTAGGGAACTATTTTGGGTTATTGAAGAACTAGTTATCAACTAGGCTTTTTCCTCATTGCCTTTAGCATTCTAAATCACTTAGGCTAGTTCTTAATCTCTGTGTGATAAGTTGTATCTCCTTCTATGTTGTTCTTTCATACCTGATATCCTTTGCTTTCTAAAAATCTCAGTCTTTCTCTGTTTCTTTATGGACTTTTCTTAATACTAAATAACACCTACACAGATGGCAGAGGATGCTAATGTAAGAGTCCTATAGTTCATGAGTCATTAATATAACAACATGGAAAAACGAGGACATATTTATTCCTAACTCAATTTTTCTGAAAAGCTACAATGTCATCATTTCATTCAAATTTCCATTCTTTGTCTACATAGTGTCATTAAATGCACTAAATTCAAATATGAGCCATGTGCTGGTGGCTCACACCAGTAATCCTAGCTACTCCGGAGGTTGAGACCAGAGGATTGTGGTTCAAAGCCAGACTGGTCAGGAAAGTCCATGAGACTTTTATCTTTAATTAACCCCCAGAAACCCAGAAGTGGTACTGTAGCTAGAGTGTTAGAGTGATCAATTGAGCTGAAGAGCTGAGGGACAGTGCCCAGGATCAAATTTCAAGCCCCAGGACAAACAATAAAAGTGCAAATATGAATTTCAGTTTCCCCAAAAGGAACTATGAAGTCAATAGTAATCTTCCTAAGCATAAAAAATAATTTCAAAATGATTCAGTGCACCGACTTTAGCTGAGTTGTTTAAGTTATGGCTTCTTTGATGGATATATTCTCTTATTTTAAAAATTATCAAATATTAGCTTTATAATAAACTTCTCCTAGTATTTCTTGTTTCATAAGAGAAATCCATACAGTTGATGTCACTTGGTTTTCTCAGTTCAAAGCCAACCCAGGCAGGAGAGTCTGTCACATTCTTATCTCTAATTATACACCAAAAATCAAGACGTGGGGCTTTAGCACAAGCAGAAGTGTACTAGATTTGAGGGCACGTAGACAAGAAAGACAACTATTCAGGGACAGGGTTCAGCCTCTGAGTTCAAGCCCCAGATCCAGAAAACACTAAACAAATGAAGAAGCAAACAAAAAATCCCACATATTTCTTTGGGACCATCCTTACAGCACTGGTTTGAGAAGAGGCTCCTTTTGCTTATCATACTCACTGGATCCTGCTTTTTTGGAATCCTCATTGCTATGGCGAACTCAGGACCAGATTAAAGGAATGGATAACTGACTTTTGCAACAAGAGAATTATCTCAAGAGTTAAATATTCATGCATAAGACACTTTAAAACCGCCGGGCGCTGGTGGCTCACGCCTGTAATCCTAGCTACTCAGGAGGCTGAGATCTGAGGATTGCGGTTCAAAGCCAGCCCTGGCAGGAGAGACCTTGAGACTACTATCTCCAATAAACAACCAGAAAATCGGAAGTGGTGCTGTAGCTCAAGTGGTAGAGCGCTTGCCTTGAGGTGAAGAGCTGAGGGACAAGCGCCCAGGCCCAGAGTTCAAGCCCCAAAACCGCCAAAAAAAAAAAAAAAAAGACACTTTAAAACCTCATGTCTTTGTTTCTTTGAAGTAGAATACTTTAAAACAAAGTTATTTTCTTTATTTTTCTATGCTGGCCTTCAAATGGCAGATTGTTTCCTTTTGTAATACTCTCAATTAGAAGTTTACAGAAAAGTTTTATATGAGTAAAGAACACAGTGGAACAAGTTAGGGACAGAGTTTCCTTCAAGACTTGGATTATTTTATTGTACAGTGAAAAGGACAGCACAAATCAACTTGAATTTGGTCATTTCCCTATGTTCAATTCCTCTCTTGGAATCAGTATCCACTTCCCATAACAGTTCCTTCCACTTACTTCCAGGAACAATCTATGGTGCTACTCCCGATAAAATGAATGTTTTCTGGCTTCATTGAAATAGCACAAGTACATCTTTGGACATGAGGTAAGAGGTGTTTCAGAGACAACTTAATAACGAGAAAATATGGAATTGTCATGGTTTATAAAACATTATCCATATACATATGGCCGTATATGATGATGTTAAGTAAAATGAAACCCAAGAAAGGGACACAACTTTTTTTTTCTTTCTTGTCATTGTTTTTAATGTACTAAATGTACTATGTCATTTCTTTGTTTCTCTCCTATTTTCTTCCTCCATGGTGTAACCCCTGTTTTCACTGTATTTGATGTTGTTAACCTGCACCTTGCATATACATTTTTCTAATGTGGGGAGGGGAAGGGAAATAAAACGCTAAGACAAGGATACAGTATGACCCATTGTAACAATGAGATGAACAAGACACTATGTTGAAAACTAACTTCAAAACTTGGGGATGGGAGAGGGGAGTTTGGATGGTGGGAAGAAAAAAGATGACAGGGTAAAAACAAAGAGGAGGTTACAATGCTCATTAGATAATGTACTTATTAACTTACTTATGTAACTCTAACCCCTCTGTACATCATTTTCAAAATAAAAAACATGAAAAAAATTATCCTGGAGTAAATTAAGTTGAAATTTCCTATACTCTGTAAATTAAGACTGATTTTAAGTGGGAAGAAGTTTCTCAGAAACATTTTTTGTGAGTGTGCATGTTGTTCATTATTTCCCAAGTGTACATAAGTTAACAGTAGGAGATACAATAAGAATAATAGGAGAAAGAGAAGTTCTTTGTTTAAGTATAATGGTCCAATACACTATAGAAGACTCTGCAAATAAGACAACTTTGAAACAATAAAGCCAAGGCCACTATGTAGATCTATGGGAGTGATATAGAGAAACATTACTACTATTGAAACATAAAGGATGAGGCCACTCTCTTTAATCTACTAACTCTAAATCATGGTAGCTAATCATGAAAATTTGTAAAAAGAATGGAAGAATAATTCTGGTTCCAAACAAGTCAGATATAAGACCATAGACTTAGTTGGAAAAAAAAAAAGGCCATGTTGAGAAAGCAGGAATTATACTAGCAATGAACTGGTGGCTAAGATCACATTTCTTTCTCTATTTTTTCTTTCTTTTTCTTTTTCTTTCTTTCTTTGTTTTTGTTTTTTTGGATGGTTGTGGGGCTTGAAGTCTGGGCCTCCACTCTACAGCTCAAAACTAGCGCTCTACCTCTTGAGCCACAGTGCTACTTCCAGGTTTCTGGTGGTTGATTGGAGATAAGTGCCTCACAAACTTTCCTACTCATGCTGGATTTGAACTGCAATCCTCAGATCTCAGCCTCATGAGTAGCTAGCATTATAGGCATGAGCCACCAGCATCCCGCTTAACACCACATTTCTAACAGTGTACACTCAGTATATGTAATGTGTATGTTTCTCTATCTTTATATGAACTCGAGTTAAAAATCTGGACTACAGCTTTTGCACTCACAAAAATGTTTGTATTTTAAAAGTTGATACTCCTGGAAAAATAGAACTTAAGAATGTAAAGGAGTCTGGGAAGTTCAGTTTGCATCCAGCTTGGGAGAGCAGTCTTTGAGACACTATTTATAATTACCAGCCAAAAGCTGCATTGGAAGAATGGCTCATGTGATGGAATACTAGTTATGAGCAAGATTGCTGAATAAGAGCTTGAGGTTTTCACACACACACGCGCACACACACACACACACACACATATACAAACATGCACATACACACAGAGGCACTTCTATGTGCAAACACACATATGAAACAACTCTCAGAATGTGTAGAAATGTTAGAAAATAATAAAAAAATATGTACTCAGACTAGAATCAAGTGATAATTTTTTTAATATTAGAAAGTCCTCAAGTGAAATTTTCCCCAATATGCTTGAGAATATTACATATTTAGGGACCAGAGATAGTAAGAAAGTCAAGTAATCGTTATTGAAGGGGTTGGATCCATGGAAGAATGAATCAGAGACCCCTGCAGGTGCTTCTGAAAATGTTCATATCCTGTATCAAATGTTAGAAGATCATCGAAAATAGTACATAAACATTCTGAGCCATCAGTCTTTTGAAAAATATTATCGGAGAAGTTCAGAAATGCTAGTCTGTATCAAGATTAAATAAATCAACAAAGTATGGTAGGACAATGAGATACAAGGCTGGAATTCTAGCACTCAGACTAAGACAGGAGATTAGAGAGTGGAATTACATAGTGATACCTTCCTGGGACTAGGTAACATAATTTTGTCTCAATAAAACAAAACAAGAAAGGAATAAAAAAAAAACAGGAAAGGAATACACACTTGCAAGTTTGGCTAATTTTGTCATTATGTTTTGAGAAGTCAAGTTTGCTATTGAAATGCAACTCATATATAATCCTCAGTTATGTTTTAAATACTCTCTTCATTACAGAACATTCCTAGATGCAAAATAGCTCATGATTCCCAACCAAAAATTTGAAAAAGTAAGCATCATTCTGTTGGATTCCAAAGAAATGATGAAGGATTACAAAAGCTTAAGCCTGGAGAAATAGTGAAGTTCGTTTAATGTAGGAGTTTGTAGACTTGTCTAAATTAGAATTTAGATATAAAATAAATATTTTTATTTGTAAGTTTTCTTTGTAATTTAATATTCTATTTCATATTGTATTTCATATTCTATAGGACAGAAGATTTAATTCACAAATTCACAAATGATTCTGGCATTCTATTTGCCTAAAATATTCTTTCAAGTGAGGTATAATTAGAACTTAGTTAATAGATAATTGCAACAGTTCCTGTGTAAGATGATAATGTGAATAATGTAGAAAAAGTTGCCAACAAATTTATGATATTAATTTATAAAAAGAAGAATTTTTTGAGACTTTGGTGCACCATGGGATGAACAGAGTAATTGTGTGACAACCTTTTCCTTCCACCTATATATAACACAGGAAGAAATTTCTTTAATTACATACCTCTGTATATAATGAGAAAAATGCTAGGTTTTGGGTTTGTTTTTATTTTGTTTTTGTTGTTTGCTTTGTCCTAGGGCTTAAATTCTGTGCTTGGTACTGTCCCTGAGCCTGTTTTTGCTCAAGGCTACTGCTCTTCCACTTGAACAACAGTGCCACTTGTGTCTGGCTTTTCTGAGCAGTTTATTGGAGATAAGAATCTGAGGAACCTTCCTGCCTGAGTGGGCTTTGAACCATAAGCTTCATATCTTCATATTCAGATATTCAGATATTCTGAGTATCTGTGATAGATGAAAATATAGCTATAAATAATATTTGCAAGTGTTTTGATCTCAAGAATACCACTGGGGGGAAAATGATGCAGCAAAGTTTAGTGTAGTGTTCTTTCCCCAATAGGAAGGGCATCACATTAGCAGAAGTGTAGTATTTTTTCACAATAATGATAAGCTAGTCCCGATGTGAATTTAGGGAATTTTAAGGTCCACCTTACAAGTTGGAAACTGTTGGGCTAGGATGAACTTACAGCATAAAAACTTAGGATTGATGGTCATAGAAATAATAGCTTACTCTGATAAACATATGTTTACACTTGAGGAATTTATTATAGATACTTCATAGTTTTATCTTCTACCAGAATGGGGCTATTTTTTCTTTTGACTTTTAAATATGTACCCACCCCCCACTGGAAACTACATCTATTGCAGAATAAAATGCAAACAGGTACTGTTTTGAATGTCTCTGGTATGGCATGTTCAGAATTTGAAAATGAGTATTTAGTAGTAATAGGAATGTTGAAGAACACATATAGTCTGTCTTCTTAACAATTAGTTTTAAAAGTTAGGAGTTTCCATAAAATTGAACTGTTTCCTGTTTTAGTATGAAAATATTAAAATAATGTTTTTTTCAAAATAATGGCAAGTATATTCTGAAAATTTTGTATAGTTTGATAACATTCAAGTTGATGACACTCTGATAAAGAAAGGGGTAATTAATACAAATTAGAAGACAAATTGGGTTCATTTTTAAAAAAGGTAACACACATAGAATAATATTTACTATACCAATACAGTGAAATTATATTTTATGTAGCTTATTTTTAAATTTAATTTTATTGTCAAGGTGATATATAGAAGGGGTTGCAGTAATTGTAAGGTAGTAAATATATAGCATGTCGAACTTTTTACCTCCTCCCTCATTTGTCTCATACTTTTCCTTCACCCCAATACCCTTTACAAGTTGTAATGTAAATTTCCAACAAGTCTTGTGAGTATTGCTATTGCACTGGTTTGTCTTTCGCCATTTGCCTTGCATTGTGTAGTTCCTCTTCCCTTGCCAAATTAAGATATATGTATATACAATACACAGAATCCCGAATTCAAATACTGCAGAGGATAAACCATAGGGGAAAACACAAAGAAAAAAGAAATCACATTGGGAAAAGGTCAGATAATGTGATGTTAGGAAAATGAACCCTTAGATATGTATTTTAATGTTTTTTTTATTTCATGCATTTGTTTCTAATGCATTTATAAGATTATCTCTTTGTTGCTTTGTATGTCCCTCCCCCACAGTATAACCCCTGCTTTTACTATATTTGATGTCAGTATAACTTGTGGAGGAGATGGGGAAAAACAAGTCATTTAAGGATACAGGTGGACGTGTTGCAACAATGAGAAGTGCAAGTTGTCATGTCGAAAATGAGCTTTACAACGTTGGTGCGGGGGTGGGGGGTGGGGGGGGAAGGGCGAGGATTGGGTGGTGGGGAGGTAGGGGGGAGGTAGGGAAGGGATGTGAAGGGTAAACAAAGGAGGAGGCTGCAATGCTTGATAAGAAATGTATGCATTATCCTGCCCATGTAATTGTAACCCCTCTGTGCAGTATGTTCACAAAAAAAATAAAATAAAATTTTAAAAAAACAATAACTACAAAGGAAAACCTCTGTATCCATATCTAGGAGTTTATTATGCTCAGCATTATCTTATATGGTCATATATACATCACTATTGAGACATTCAGCTCTTCTGCTAGGACTATTCTAGACATTTCCTACTTATTACAAATGAGGGAAACCATGGAATCTCTTTGTGTCTTGCTTATTTTAATTAGTAGGATATTTCCAAGTCTTTCTATTTCCTTATTAATTAGAAGCATAGAATTCCACCGTGTGTGTGTGTGTGTGTGTGTGTGTGTGTGTGTGTGTGTGTGTGTGTGTGTGTTTGTATACCACATTTTGTCAATTCGTTCATCAACTGAGTGGCATATTGGTTTAAAACATGATTGCATGCAAATATCACTTAAGGTCATTCAAAAATGACAGATTCTACTTCACCAAACATTCTAAAATCATGATTTCTAAGTAAGGCAGGATTTTATGGTGGCACAAGTGTTGAGATACTTGGATGAGTCTATGTATATCTTGCACTGAATTAGGCAGGAAGATATCCAATATCATATAGGATAAAAATGGTAGTTTCAAAATATTCCCTTGAGAAAGATATAGGAGGTTGCCAGAAGTATGAAATAGTTGAGATAATTTTGAAGAATTTAGAAATGCAAGCTCAGGTATGTCTCTTTAAATAATAATTAAGTGGAAGGGCAAAAGAAGGGGAAGAGAAGAAAATAACTGACAGCAGATCATTGTCCCAAATTAGAGTATAAAGACATAATCTATAACTTCCAAGTTAAAAAGAAACCAATATAATACGTCGCACTAAATTTAGGTACATGCAAAATGTTTATTTGGCTTTTTCCTACCTTAATGTTCCAAAATAAATGAATACATAAGAAAAGTTATGTGATTGCCGTTATTTCAACCTGAACACTAAATGTGATGAGCCCTCTTTTTCTTACTTTGCACTTGGAAAATAGTACCTAAGTTGATGATGTTGTGGCTGATTAGAGGTAGACAAAGGGGCTTCTACTTGTACAATTATCCCAGAATAGTTTAAAGCAGTTTTTCTCCCAAGATATAAAACTAAATTTTCTGAAGTTGTGCTGTGAACACACCCTCACACTTAAGCAGATTATTTGAAATTATACTTCAGCATTTCCTTGGCACATTCTACTTTGTGCCTTTGTCTTTTTTGCACATTCCTTTTGAGTTCATAGTTGCTCTATTTCCATTTAATCTGTGAAAGCTGCTAAGAACATTGTTCAACTACCACTTCTTGTTTGCACATGCCCAGTCTATGTGAAGCTACTTTGTACATGTTAAGCAATAGGGTAGTACTCACTCTTTGAGGAGAAAAGTTCCACATTATAACCCTATGCCCACATTAGAGGGCGTAGAATTTAAAGCATTTTGAGACAACCAGTGATATTAGAATTGAAAGGTTCCTTAGGGACATTTTCTTGGAGCTCATTAGTTTACCCAGGAGAAATATAAATATCCACAAAAACTGGAGCTTATTAGTAAGTATACGAATTAACACTAGATCCTAGATGTTGTGTTAATACAAATCACCATTGTATTATTGTTACATCAGAATCCTTCCCTACTTGCAAATATGGATGAGAAAATGAAAGAAAGGCATTAAAACAAAATGTCTTATCTTTTTAGTCATTTAATCCTAGTGGTGAGGGTAATGTCTGAACTCTTCCATTCAATAAACGTTTAAAGTTTATAAGAGTACTGCTTATATAAGAATTTGTGGCATGTTCATTGACAGGGTTATTTCAGCATGGAGATATCCCTAACAAGAACTAGATTTAAATAGAGTATATGACAGTTATGATGTGTCAATCAGGCATTTTCTATTCTAAAGAAGAATCAATTTGAGGACTGTTCAGTAACATCAGTAACATCAGTGTTATTTGTCCTACATTTATAATGAATAGGTTGATAAAATATCCAAACATATCTAAAGATATTTCAATAAAATCCCAAACTGATGTGGATACATGGGTCACTCATTGAAACTGTAGACAAATTAGTCTTATCTGTGCTGCAGTTCAATCAATAATCACCTGATTAAACAAACTCTTCAAAAATATTCACAGGATTCATCATGATAATTATATCTGTATAATTCTTCTAAGGTCAGGATAAAAGCATTTGGTCCCAACATTTAAAATCAAGAGGATCTGTGGAATTCATGGATCCAGAATTTTATGGCTTCACGTTCATATCTCAAAATTTTATTAATCTGACTTTCACCAAAACACTGTGCTTATTGAACTTGTCTATGTCCTTTTAGTTTTCAAATACAAATAGCATATTTCCTTCAGTATCTTCCTGAAAATTCATTCCCTCCTTTACTTCTGTAAATCTGTTTTTATTACTTTCTTGTTTCCGTATTTATCTCTTTCTTCCATTCTTGTCCACTATGATGCTCACATTGCTCACATTTGTGTCAGAACTTTCCTTTTACTCTTCCGTTTAATAATGCCCCCGATTTTATTATTCTTTTTCGTATTAATGGTCTTGGATATTTTAATGATGTCTAAAAAGACTTATCTATGCATCGGTTTAACATAAATTTTAGAACTATCAGAGAGTTGTTTTCCTCTAAATCCATCATTTCCACCTGTATTCTTTATCACCAAGAATATTACTAACATGGCTGCCAGCCAGAGACATGGAAGTACTTTAGATTTCTTCTTACCCTCCTACTTCTGTCCATTAGATAAGATGAATAATCAAGATTTTATGTTTATATCACTAATATAATTTCCATGTACTCCTTTTTATGCCCCTGAAACCGGCCTGTTTCAAATACTCATCATGGGTCACCTAGTCCTAAAACAACCGCTTACATAGTATGCTTTTTCCCCATAGACTTTTCATATTGTTCCTCTCCATCACCAAATTACTGCTCCATGTAAGCACACAGAGTGAATATCTCAGACACAAATTCCAGTATCATTATTTACTCACTACATTGACTGTTGGCATTACATTTCTCATCTGTAAATGGATATAATCTACCAGAAATATTGAAGAATATATTTGTTGACTTCTAGAGCAAGAAAAAAGAAAAGTGAAGAGTCCTTACATTTTCCACCTTACCTTACAAATAAGGAAAGAGTCAAATTCAGTTTGTTGGTTTAAAATCACAAATTTTTTCTTGCAGAAATAAAAATAAGTCATCATCAGGCTACACTGTGCTCATCATCCTCATCAAAATTATTATTAGCATCATATGTGTTAATTATTGAAAGTCTGATATGTGTCTATGACTTTGCTATTATTTGTTTTTGGATTAATAATTTGAATGTTACCACTGTGCATGCATCCATATTAAAATTTTGAACAAATAAAGAAACCAAAAAACTAACCATATCAGGTAGCTTGACTATGTGCTTATAACAAATTATGGAATAGATTTTTGAAGCATTGCAAATTCCTAACCAGTATGGATTAAGTTCCTCTCTCTCCGTCACTGCACACAAATATTTAAGAGGTTGAACAGAACTTTTTTCAAGTGATATACTGTAAATGTTACTACAATATCGTGTGTATATCTAAAATTTCCTTTAAAGTAATAAACTCTACTTTCAAATCAAATATTAGTTACTTTATTCTCGGAAACTTTTAGATAAAGACTGTATATCTTTGAAATGAAAGAAGGTCAAAATAGTAGCATAAAAATTTTAGAGGCAGTCTGTCTTCAGAAATACATATACATATACATATATATATATATATATGTTATGTGCAGAAAGATATACATTTTAGAGATTATTTGTCATCAGAAATATGTACATATATCTAAATTTCTGTGTAGAACGATGTACATTATAGTGAAAAATAAATCTTAAAACGTAATTAAAATTTAAAATAATACATCAAACCAAGTGCCAGTGACTCACTCTTATAATTCTGGGTGCTGTGATCGTAGAATTGTGTTTCGAAACTAGCCCAGACAGAAAAGTACTTGTTAGAGTCTTATCTCCAATTAGTCACTAAAAACAGGAATTAGCTCTGTGCTTCAAGTTGTGGAGGGCTGGCCTTGAGCATAAAAAGCCTTGGGAACAATGCCAAAGTCTTGCAAACAACAACAGCAGCAACAAAATGTATCACATTAATTTCACAAAAGCAAATTTTAACTGCTGTGAACATTTCTTAGAAACATGAATACATTCCCCTGGAAAATGTTAAGTAAAAGTATAGAATATTTACGTCTATGTTAAAGACATGACTATTTAGATTGTTTAAGATATTTATGTGATGATTAGGAATTAAGAATAATGATAGGTAATATATTGGGACTGGACTTTTATTGTAATGATTAGATCAAATTATTCTTGCTTGGTATATGAATTATAATAAGTGATAAACATTTTTAAATGATTTCCAATGCAAAGGATTATCAATTCTTTTGGAATTTCAAAACAAGAAATCTATTCCAAGGCTAGTTTGCTCTAAGACTATATTGTTTTCTAAAATTAATTTAGGAATGAGTTAAGATTTAGATAACACTGCACAGCAGAGGAGAGTGAGAGGGGATAGAATGATGGACCACATAGGTGTGTCATTGGTACTGTTTCAAAAATCAGAAACACTTCAGAGAAGAGAAAGAGGAATATAAGGTGTCCTGAATCAAGTTTCACTTTAATCCACCTAATAGTTTTGACTGAGAGTCAAATAACATGGAAAAAATAGAAAATAAAGTAGAAAATAAAGCATTGTATAAACCTGTTACAATGTAAAGAAATTGTAATAGGAAGATGATAATTAATTTCCAAAGAAATAAAAGAAAGAATAGGTAAACTCTAAATGAAAAAAGAATGAAGAGAGAAAAGAAGCAAAGTAAAACCTTTATCAATAACAAACGCAAGAGTTTGGAAGTGGAAAGGCAGTAGAAATATTGTAAATAACAATAACAATAAAATTGCTAATGTGGATAGAAGATGGATCACATTTCATCATATATGATTTTGAAGTCATAGGAAATGAAAATTTTAAAGTCATAATTTAAAACTCTATTTGAATTATAACTAGACACTATAGCTCAGTGTTAAAACATTGGCCTAGCATGTGTGAAGCAATGGTGTAATCGCCCAAGCATTACAAAGTACAGACAAAGCACA
Organism: Dipodomys spectabilis; assembly: GCF_019054845.1. Lineage (NCBI taxonomy): Eukaryota > Metazoa > Chordata > Mammalia > Rodentia > Heteromyidae > Dipodomys > Dipodomys spectabilis. The sequence goes on from NW_024871053.1 coordinate 1,269,019, forward strand.
CACACAAAAAACCCACATTAACGCAGACACACACACACACAACATACACACATTTGGAATATTTATATCATCATAGTATTTTGGGAGCCGACAGTAAAGCTCCAAGGTCATCTTGACCCTTGTGCTCACTTGAAGGCACGTACAAGGAACTGGCTTTCATGAAAAGCACCAGGTGTGGGGGTTTGCTTTGCTATGTCTGTAGAGTTTGTTTTACTTTCTATCAGTTGACCTTGTCTTGCAATCTGCACCTTGTTTTTATTAAAATTTTCCTTGCTTTTCTGCACTATGGTGACCTTAGGTTACCTCTTGACTTCTAATAGTATATAATAAGGACAGTTAAAAATAAACGGTGCTGTAGTCTTGAGCTGCAGACCTCCTGACCCCATCCTTTGTCTTATGTCTTTATTTTTCCATCCTCGCCCCCTAATTCAGGATTCCCTTTCGTTGCCTGCAGGCTCCGGCAATATTAAACACAGGAAATTATCACAAATAGTAAAAATATGTTAATATGAAATCGTATTATTGCTCATACTATTTAAAATTTTATTAGAAATAAAATAGTCACAATATACTTGGATTCTTATAGATCAACTAAATTGAAAATAAAGAAACAGAAGACATGAGAACCTTTGCAAACAAGTTTTAAATAATAAACATTTTGAAACATGTATACTTTTATTTTGACAAAAGATTGATGTTACTGATATTTTAACTCAAGATTTAGAATATGATAACCAGGTGCTCTATATCTCACTAGAGATGGCTATATTTCTAATCATTTCACTCTGGATACTTTTATAATAAGATCTCATCATTTCAAAGCCTCTCCTGAATCACAAACCCTACTTACACTTCCCACCATAACTAGAAAATGGAAGCCACAAATCACCATGCCCTACTCAAACATTATTTTTAATTCAAGTACAAATATTTCCAAAAAGTGACCACGTAATGAAGCCTTCTTAATAAAGTATGTGCTTCTTGAAAACACAGTAAGGACAAATATGTTTAGAACTATAAGAAATTAAATTTATTTAAATTCACCAACCATATAAAAATTAAGAAAATAATTTTAACTATACATGTTAAATATTTTAAAAGCAAATATGTGTCTAAATAATTTACATGTGTAAAACTCATGCAAAATTAAATTAACTAATCCTACGACTCTGAAAAAAGAATTACTCTAAAGAAACAAAAGAAAATAAGATCAAAATTTGAAATTTAGAAAATAAAATGAAGTGCATTATTTAGTTGACTTAAGTAACTATAAACCCTCTGTATATCAATTTTATAATAAAAATGCATGAACAAAAAAACAAAAGTACACATTGATCAAGAGCAACAGCTAAAGCATCAGTATTTCTTTTTTGAGTTTACAAGAAAATCGATGGAGGGGATAACAATGTTCTTTCCATTAAAAAATGTACTCATTACCTTACATATGTAACTGTAACCCCTTTGTCCATTACCTTTACAATAAAATTAAATTGAAATTAAAAATAAACTAAATAATATACCAATTAAGAATTCTTAGAAGCCATTGGTTAAAAACTTTGTAAAAAACTGCCCTAAGTACCCAAGGAATATACTTTGATGATACTATTTAAATACATAAACTTCAGCAGAGAAGCAAAAAATTTATAAATGTTACAAAGTAAAGTAATAAATCAGAATATATTAGTATTAATAAATATCATAAGATGAATTTATGGTGTTAGTCAAATATGTAAGAAATGAGATGAATTGCCATTCGTTTGCAGTTAATAAGTGAGAAAGAGTTTTCTAGGTCTTTTAAAATATATCTTAAGAGTAATGAAGAAACTATTCTGTCACATCATATGATAATCAGATAAAGATGATATTAAACCAAAGAACAGATTGTACTAAGTTTTGGGATGTTAATATAATATATTTACATATTTTGGTTGTGGGTAATTGTGGGGATTTCAACTTGCAGTATTGTTCTTGCTAGGCTGGTGTCATATCAGTGGTTAATTTTAGAACAGGGGTTCCCTTTCCACAAGAACATGCACCTGAGTTGCACACCAATTTGTCTAGCTGCCTACCTTTGCTGGCCTGGATTCTGCAGTATTTCCAATCTTAGCCTCTAGATAGTGCAGGATGATGGAAATGATCCAGTGCACCCAGCTATAGATGGAGAAGGAATTCCACTAAACTTTTGGCTTGGGTTCTGTTCTCAAGCCTCCTAAGTAGTTAAGAGTAGAAATGGGAGCCCCTGGTGCCAAGCAGTAACAGTATTTTTAAAGCAACTAGACATATATATGAGTTAGGCTTGTCATTACCTCAGGAAAAGAATAAAAGAGCTGTGAAGCACAAAGGACAGTCAGAATTTTAACTAGCTACTCAGAGGCTGAATCAGCTTAGCTAGCTACTCAAGAGCCTGAGATCTGAAGACCACTGTTCAAAGCCAGTCCAATCGTGAAAATACATGTGATATCTGCAAAAAATCAGAAGTGCAGCAGTGGCTCGAGTGGTAGACCACTATCCTTGGGCATAGAAGCTTAGGCATAGTGCCCAGGCACTATCAAGCTTCAGGAATGATGAATACATGCATGAGCACCTGCCGATGTGCGTGTGCATACACACGTGCGCGTGAACACACAAACACACCAATGCGACCTTCTTTATTTTTTTACCTTGTTGTACCTTATTGCCATGTATTAGCTCACAAATTAACAAAATCAGCTAAGCAGCTATTTACATGCAACTGATCATATTTCTCTAAAGTCTATTCTCTTTTTGCAAGCCTGCTTTTATTTGACCCAAAAGTAAATTATTCAGGAGGGCAATTCATCTCCCTCAACTCTGTAGTATTATATGATTGTTTAGGTTCTTCCTAGCTATATGATTTTGTGAAATCCCGCATCAAACAGCGTATTTCTTTCACGAGAGGGAAGTCTCTGTCAAACAATTAATAATAGGTTTTTGTCCTACTGCCAAGCATCTATAGTTTTATTATCTTCATCTATTTCATGATCTGTCTGTGTATGCCAAAGACTCTTGTGAAAATAAAAAAGACCCTTTTCAGCACTTAGCATTCGTATAACATTCAGAGGTATGAAGGTGTTTAAATATTACTGAAATTGCTTTGGAATAAATAAAGTTCACCTTGACTATCTTGAGAAAGAAGAATTGGTTTCCCAGCACTTAGGTAAGAACGTGAGTGAAAAAAAAAAAGGAAAGTTTGGAACAACTCAACAAATACATTCAAATGAAACAAAAAAAAACCAAGAAAACACAAATTAATTCAGCACTTAAAAACCTGCAGGAAATGCAAAGATTTGTTTTAAAAAATCAGCTATGATAAGCTTTTGAGAATCCTGAATACATGGGAGTGTACTGTTGTGAGGACAGTGGTTAAAGCCCAGACTAGACAGAAAGATCTGTACACAATGCCATGTACCTGTTATTCTAAATTCCAGGAAGAATAACATAAAGTGGAGTGAGCCTAAGATCATACACAAGGAGGACGCCAGATTCTATCTGAAAAATAATCACAGAATAATTTAGGGCTGGGGGCATGACAAAGTGGTAAGTACACCCATTTAGGAGACACAAGACACTCAATGCAAACTCTATTATGGGTATTGAAGAAAAAAGCTATGACTTCAAATAATTTGAATGATTGTAAGATTTGAGTATTTCAGTGGAGAAAAAATCCATGAGAGAAATAGAGTGAACCCATGTTGTGATCCTTTCTACTTAAGCTATAATTTTGTGTGGTACTCCAGACATAACAGAGTTATCTTGCAAATGAGCATGGATGTGCATTTGGGTGATGGAAATATTCTACTTACACAGCTGTAAATTAGATTTTTTGGCTAGATTGTAGTTCTTGAACTAAGAGCCTGTGTGTTGTCTCTGAGCTTTTTCTCTCAAGGCTACCACTGTACTACTTTGAGCCACAGTTCCAATTTTATTTTCTGTTCATTGTTTGGAGATAGGAGGCTCATGTACTTTCTTGCCCAAGATGACTTCAAACCATGATCATCAGATCTCATCTTCCTGAGTAACCAGGATTCCAGGCATAAGTTGTCTATTTTTAAAATAATTTAGTAAATCATACAGTTACAGAACTTATAAATTATCATTGCAACCTGTGTAATAGATGTGTGTATGTATATATCAATGCATACAAATAGAAGTATTTTAACGTATCTTTGTATCTACAGTAGATTTATGAAAAATCAACCTTTGTTGTAAAATAAAATGGAAACAAAAGTTATTAAGGAGGAAACCAAAAGGAATTGTCACATGTTTCTTGTTGTTGAATGGAATATGAATTGCGAGAATCAGTTTGGAAAAATCATCTTAATTTAACAAAATGGATAATGGGTATTAATTCCAATCTATTTGCCCATATTGTGCATCCTCACACATGAGTGTCAAAATCAAACCACAATTTTTGCTTTTGTATTTAACGTATTTAGGGGATTGATGAAGTAATCAAATAAAGATTAAAATAATAGTAAATGAGGCTATGAGTTAGAGCTGAAAATGTTTTTAAATATTATAATAGCTAATTAAATTGAATTTTTCTTACTTTTACTCTATTGTCATGCCCCTCATTCCCACATTCATTCCCACATTAGAAAAGTACATAGAAGGTTCTCACTAAATTATTTGTACAATCATGAAAAAAATGTATTGAAAGAATATGGGCACAGTGTGGTTTTAGCTTATTGAGCTAGGGGGTAGTGTGTTATTGAGGACTTGCAAAACGTTGTGATAGAGATGAAAGGAGGGATGTGCTTACTCTGGAAAATTGGCTAGGGGATTGCTCCCAGAAAAATAGTGATGAATTCTTCCAAAAGATACAGTAAATACACTTTCAGAGGTAATCCTCAATACCATTTTCCACAAAGTTTTGTCCCAGATACAATCGGCCTGCCTTCTCTGGCTGCTTTCCTAGCCTGGACCTATTCCTTCACTCTACAGGAAAAGTGTGATACAACTGATTCCAGTCAGATCTGTTACTAGAATTATCAGGGATTTAGATTCTTGTCTGTAATTTGGTCAAAGCTATGTCTCTTTATGTAGGCTATTAAAAATGTATTTACTAATTACAAGTAAATACATAAATTCTATTTCCATCTCTTTTAAAAATAAAATTGTTTGCTCTATAAATTGATCAGAGGCATGGACTTTGTGGCTAGGTAGGTCATTGCACATCTGTCTCTCTCTTCCTCTCTCCCTTTCTTGGTTCTCATAGATAATTTGACTGATCCATAATTATCCTAATTTATTTTGCTTTTATATTTTTGGTTGCATCATTTCACTTTCTGCTCTGCCATTTCCCAAATCATTTACATAGAAGGCATTATTTCATATTTTCTCATTCCTAGAATAAGCTACACATGAAGACACCACTGGTCCTCATTTTCAGTCTGTACCTTTGAATATGGAGGAAAACCTTTCCTCTGCTCTCTATCAATTCCCTACTCACCAGTTAGAATAATTTCGAATAGTAAAAATGGAAAAAGTGAAAAAAAAATCATGGTGAAATAACAGATGTAGAAAATTCACTGGATTTTTCTGACCAGTTCAACCAACGTGAACTATTGGGGAATACATGTGCACCTCATTCCCTCTGGTACTTAATGTCTCTGGTTAGGCAATTCTGATGAAGACAAGGAACAAGATGAAAAAGTGAGGAATGATATCATTTGTAAAAAAAATGGAGAAGTATTCAAGCAAATTTTTCTGTGGGCTGCTGAAAATAATTGGCTTACTACAGTACAGAGACTACTTTCCAAAAAGGACACTCATGTGAATACTAGGGATGATGATGAGTATACCTCTCTTCATCGGGAAGCCTAAGTGGACACTTTGACATTGTCCATGTGTTGGTGGCTCCAGGCAGATGTTCATGCAATAACTGTGAATGGCTGGACACCCTTGCACAGTGCTGATATGTGGAATAATAACAGAGTGGCTACCTTCTTAGTTCACCATGATGCAGATACCAATGCCCAAACTAAAGTCCTCTTGACCCCCTTGCATCTTGCTGCTTGGAATAGAAATAGCAAAGATATGCTGGATCTCCTTCTATTGAACCATATATGAAACCAGGTCTGAAGAACTTGGAAGAAACTGCATTTGATATTGCCAAAAGGATAAATATGTATCACTACCTCTTTGAAGTTGTGGAAGGCTGTAAAAATTGTTCTCCTAAATCATAATGGTTTGGTTAAGTTTCTTAAATTTCAAAAATGCCAATCCATCTTTGTGTTCATACAAAATATTTTCACAATACAAAGCAACTGCAATATCTTACTTTAAAAATTCATGGATTCCATCGTATTTTTCAAGTGAATTGCCTGACTTTGATGTCAAAATGTATTCAAGATTTGTTTGTATACATCTATAATGATTTCTGCAGGGTTTGTGATTATTTAAATCAGAAATCATTTTAACTTATCTGTTGGAATGAGTAGTACAAAAACTAAAAATATTTCTGGTGCTTGAATGAAAAAATTATATTTTAAAATAATCTGTTTTTTGTTTGTATAATGTACATAATCTATTTAATTCTCGCCTAGATGTAATACTTTGAATTCTACATTGTTTTATTATATATATATATATAGGTTCATTACAAATGTGTTATTTCAGATAGCATTTCATATAGAACAAGTTTAAGATTCCTTTTTTTCCTAGGTCCTTATAGTATTTTATTTCTTTGGGATAAAATGACAATGTTATCTAATTTCAAAAGATTTGTAAAGATTATGCTATGTAAAGGCCTTTCTAAGGTGAGGATTTAATGCATTGATGTCAAAATAACTTTCAGTTCAATGAATTACATGTATTGTTACATTTGTATTTTTTAATATTTTTATTGTGAAAATACATTACAGTGGGGTTACAATTACATGGGCAAGATAATGAGTACATTTCTTATCAAGCATTGTAGCCTCCTTTATGTTTACCCTTCCCATCCATTCCCATCCTTCCCCTGCCTCCCCACTCAATCCTCGCCACTACCCCCCCACACGCACCAAAGTTGTAAAGTTCATTTTTCGACATAACGACTTGTATTTTTGTAATCAATTTTTAATAACTGTTTTTCATATCTTGCATCTGAAGGATGAAAAATATGGAATACTTCACAAATTTTCATATCATCCTTGTGCAAGTGCCATGATAATTTCTATATTGTAATTTGGGTAAACGTCCTGCTGAAGCGTGTAGTATCCTGTAGATTTAAGTAGTTAATGATGCATTCTTTATACAGGCATATATCCTTGGTTGACTGTTTGTAACTAGGAAACCTTATTGTTCCTAAAAATGCTATTGATCTTACTTCTCTAAAATTCTGTGTATATTGGAAAAAATTTATATTGTTTGGTCGATTGCTCACATTTGCAATTTTTTGTCAATGACTATTTTAAGTATTTTTCATCTTAAATTTGATCATACTTTGAAGCCTTTATAGCTAGGTCCAAAAGTGATTGCTTTTCAAGTATTTGTTTATAAACTGAGTTAGCTTTGTGGAGCTAATGGATTCAAAGTAAGCCTTGCTTAAGAGCACTTCTAAACTTCTGCAGCTTAAAAATTCCTACATGAGGTCTTATTGGCAAAAATGTCTACCTGACCCTTTACTCTTCTTCCATGTAGCAACAGACCAACCAGAATATCTTACCCTGACAGCATAGATTTTCTTATTGGAACAAAACTATTCTTAGTTAAAAGGGATCATAGAGAGATAAACAGTTAAGACAGAATCATTTAGACTAGAGGGTATTTTATCAAAATATATATATATATTTTTATACCTAACATTTCAAAAGTAGCTAAAGCCAAGAAGGTGAAAAATTTTTTCACATGCATGATTACTTAATGTCCTGGTCAGTCTACCATCCAACCAAGCAGGAATTTACACTACTGCCTTTCTTTCACGAAATATTTTCATAGTTACAAGAGAAGTCTATATGTTTCTCCTCGATAATAGGCCTTAAATTGGTAGTTTTTTAATCACAGTGTTTCCTCTTGTCTCTAGGCTGTAAAGCTACAAATGACAAAGTTTTAGGTCCAACTCTACCAAACACTGAGGTAGAAACAATGGAATAATACTTTAAAACACAGTTGCCTTTGATACCCTAACCACTGCAGAACATTGCAAAACATGTGCCTTATTCTTATATTATATATATTTATATATTGTATATTTATACGTGCTGATATTTTATTTCACACAGTGAAACTTACTAGAATTAATTGATAATTTGTCAAATAAATAGATATTTATTACAATAAATAGATTGGAATATAAATAATAAGTTTTATAATGTACATTAGAATATAGAAATTATCAATGCAATGTCTTCGTTATAAACTTTTGGTATGTTCTAAGTGTTCTTGATCTTCTGAATTCACATTGTAAAAAAAATTGTTTTCCTCTAATCTATAAGGGATTTTACTCTGCTGCTCTCTTTATTGTTTTAACTCACTGGTTCCAAAATGTTTTCTCCATATTTCTGAATCATTCCTACTGATTATACACAAATTTTGCTGATATGATATGTAAAAGGTATCATTCTTCCACAGGACCCACGGGTCCTAGGATCCCATGTCCCAGTTATCTGCTTCATCAGATAACAAGGGCAAGATTTCTCATGCAGGCTCATGAAACATGCCAAAAGAAAGTAATTGAAAATCCATCTCAATTCCTTACGACACTGGAATTAGCAGTAATCAATTGTGAAATGCAATGCAACTTAAAATGAAAGATGAGATCACAAAATCTGAAAGTACACTAATTCAAACTTTCAGTTTAGAAATGACCAGCCCATATGAGTGACCAAGATCACAACTGGCACAAAATTGTTTTTAATACCCCTCTTCTAATGATTATTAAACGATTTCAGTCCAGCATAAGTAGTCCAATTATGGATCTATCGTTCTATTCTAGAACGATAGATCCATAATTGTTCTACCAACGGTAGGAAAACTTGACTTACAGGTCAAATATAATTCACAAAAACATTAATTGAGAAGATCGTTAATGCTTCAAAATACTGGTACTTCATTAAAACTTGGTTTTGTAGAATAAAAATGTTATCATTCTCGGCCGGGCGCTGGTGGCTCACGCCTGTAATCCTAGCTACTCAGGAGGCTGAGATCTGAGGATCGTGGTTCAAAGCCAGCCCAGGCAGGAGAGACCGAGAGACTCCTATCTCCAATAAATCACCAGAAGACCGGAAGTGGGGCTGTAGCTCAAGTGGTAGAGCACTCGCCTTGAGCTGAAGAGCTGAGGGACAGCGCCCAGGCCCAGAGTTCAAGTCCCACGACCGACAAAAAAAAAAAAAAAGTTATCATTCTCAAACCAATGATAACCTACATTTAATCTCCTGAAAGCAATTTCCTTTTCTTATAATCTTTTAAAAATCACATTCACCAAAATAACATTTGACAAGTAGACGATAGTGACATTACAAATTTTTCAAGTTTAGGGTGCAAGTTACAATTGAGTTGATTTATTTACCCAGCACTAATGCCAAACAGGTTCAACCACTCATTAAAGTGTAGAAATAGTACCACCCACCATTTGTGCTGTTCAGTAGATTCCTTGCAGAAATGTGTCAAACAGAACAACCTCCCATAATTCAAACCCAAACATTAGCTAATAAATTAAGTTTCATCACTTAATAAGGTAAATATTAAAAAATCACAAGTAGTTGCCTTATCATATGTTGTTTTATGTTTTCCCTATCTGTCTAACATAGTAAGAAATATGACTTAAAGTCATGAATATGGGTACTCATCAGAGATGTGAAAAACATAAAATCTGTCTTTTATTTCTACCATATTCTTGTATAATAGGAAATCGTAGTTTTTTTCTTTTTGACAAAACTTATAATATAGAAAATATTATCCCATGTAAAATAAAATAATCACAAACATTTTACAAAGCCATTAATAGAATTTGTTAGTTAGGAATATATTCTAAGCCATTTTTTAACTTTGTTTTTGACTAAAGATTAATCTTCCAACTGGATGAGAATAAAATCATATCAAAGTGCTTCACGTCTCCAGTCTTTCAAATTGTTATTGCAGATGAATGAATTATGGAAATATAAGCTGACATCAGTACAAGTATATACAGGATTGAAACTCCATGGAATGTATATAAACCTTTCAAAATATTAAGTTTAACAGAATGTCAATCAGGAAGTTGAAATCAGAGAGGAATAGTAAAGACATAGAATGAATGTAAAATGGAACAAGGGGCAAGTACAGCTAGAATACTCAATGTACACATGTGATAAAGGAAGTGGTAAATCTGAAATAAATCTTGGAGAAGGGGTTGGTTGAGAATGATAGAAGGAGTCACTCTGATCCAGGAACATTGGACAATTAGATGGACATATTTATTGTAATACACTTGCACAACCTTTTGAGATTTAGTTAAAAAACACAACAAAAAACAAAAACACACAAAAATCACAACCAAACAGCTCTCTCTAGAGAGGATGAATATGACCTCTCAAAATTTTAAATAGTTAATGAAGGGTAGTCTTGGGAAAAACAAATAAAGCTGTTCAAAGAGGGCAGTTTGGGGTAGCAGAGAATTTTGAACAGATTTAAATAGATTGTCTAAGGTTATGAATCACCTACATCTGCTGCAAATATTTTCTTCTGTGAGTTCTTTTTGTATGCAATGGATACTCCAGTACTCAGCCACACTTGATAGCTTGTGAAGATAGAATGGAAGAAACAAGATAAATAACCCATTACTCTACTGGGGACAGAAGAGTCCTCTGTTTTCTCTCATCTCTCTTCACTACTCTTTCTTCATACTTTTAAGTCAAGTGATTTTGAATTATATCTTTCATTCTTTGTTCTGGCAAAGTAATTAGCCAAACTAATTTACTAAATATTATTTGACATTTTTTCTGCCATGCTGTTTACTTATCCATGAGAGTCCATTAAACTTCACCCTTGCATTTGGTTGCCACGAAAACCCAACGTCTATGTTAATGACGACAAACTCTAATGTAAAACTTTGTCTCCAAAAAATCGTTCCAAGAAGCTGTGATCACAAATATTTAGCTATACTTTTTTTCTTTTACCTTGAAAGTCTTCTTGTGTCTGAAGTGCCACAAAAATAAGTACTCCACTACTTTTTGGTTCGATCACTTCGAACCTCAAATATTTTGCTAACAAGATGCTTAGAGGAAACCGTAGTTTACTTCACTTTTATGTTCTCTCTTAAGACTCTCCTTAGATACCATATCAGGATCAGTGAAGTTATTCTTTGCAAAATTATTTCAATAGATTATTTTTTTCTTGGTCTTGCATTTGCTCAGCAAGATGTATGGAAAAGAATAGAGTTAAATGATCCATACCTTGGGTGACAGTGTCTGTTTCAAAGGACAATGTTTCTATGTCAAAATTCTATGTCCTCCTCTTAGCTCTTGCCTGATTTCCAATTAAGCACAGTTTCTTGGCTTCAAGCCCAGTGAAGCTGAAAGACTATAAGATCTCCTCCCCGCCCCGCTACATCTTCATGGTTTCTCTTTTAAACCTCTTTTAAGTTGCCTCATTTGGACATAGAATTTATTTTCCTGTCTTCATTAAATTTGTTCTGCATTGTAGTGAGCCTAATAGGCTCTGGAAAATCACTTTAGGTAGCAAAAATATTAAGAGACTTTATATAAAAAATTTTGGCCTCCCTCCACTGCTAATATCAATATGCTTGGATAGGGCTTCTAAGAACATTGTATTCTTACCCTTTCAATTTTCTCAATTCTTTTCTGATCCCAAACTTTTTGGCTTATGTAATAAGAGAATTCTTCACTACCTCATGTTGATAAGGATATTATTTTTTGTGAGCTACTTCGAAATGTGTAATCATTGGAGTATCCAATCAGATTTTTTTCTGTGTTTCAGTGCTTCACGTGCAGAGACATTGTGGGAAGTGTTACAAACAGAAAAGTGTGAACCCAATATATTCTTTTATTTTGGAGGGCACTTTCTCCCTAAATATTTTTAACCAAATTATCTTTTTCTAAGAATAATTTTGGTAATTAAAGGTCAATTCACATAATTTGATGTCTTAGTTTTTTTTAAGAACTTTGAATTTCACACAGTGAGAGTGTATTTCCTGGGTAAGGACAATTCTCAAGGGAACCTACAGGATTTACAGTAAGGTTTCTGAAGTTTGTATGTTTAGTGTGAAAATGAGCTATCTTTACCCACATTGCTCCCTCTCAACTAAGTCTCCATAGCTTTCTTTGCATGAAAGTCTATTTTTCCCATGCAATTTTCTTAATAGTCTAAGTTGTTAAAAAGTTTGAACAATTAAAATATATCTGTCATAATTTTTAAACTCTTTTGAAATTCCTTTATCAGAATCACGTTTTCCCCAATCCTAATTCAACCTTTACCATCAAAAACAGTAACATGTTGTTTACATGATATAGTGTCCAGGCAACTATTATTTTCCAGTGGCTTTATATGTATATATGAACATAGAAGCTGATGCTGAGCAAAATGAACTCCAGATATGGAAACAGAGATTTTTTTGCAGTTGTTTTTAATGTGATTTCTATTTTCTTTGGGTTTTTCTCCCTATGGTTTGTCCTCAGCTGTATTTGATTTTGGTACCCTGTGTATTGTGTATACATTTACCTTAATTAGGGAAGTGAAGAGGAACAACAAAACAGCGAGACAAAGGATAAGCCAATGCAATATCAATACACACAAGACAATATGTTGGAAATGTACATTACAACTTGTGAGGAGTATTGAGGTGAAAGAAAACTGTGAGAAAAATGAAAGAGGGGGTAACAAGTGTGAAAAGTTATGTATTTACTACCTTACAATTACTGTAATCCCATTGTACATCAATTTAACAATAAAAATTAAATTAAAATATAAGCTGCATAAAATATACATTCACTGTATTGTTATAGTAAATATTATTCTTTATTTTATGTAGTAACTTTTTAAAAATCAATACTATTTGGCATCTAATTTGAATTGATTACTGCTTTTTTATCAGAGAGTCATCAAATTGATGTTATCCAACTAGACAATATTTTCACAATAAACGCGAATATTTTGAGAAAAGAATAAACTTAGTACTTTTTCATACTAAAACTGAAAACAGTTTAATTCTATGGAAACCCATAATTTTTAAAAGTAAATAAGTTGTTAAGAGGACAGAATATATGTGTTCCTCAAAATTCCTATGACTAATAACTACTCATTTTCAAATTCTAAACATTCCAAACCTGAGAGATTCAAAACAGTACCTGTTTGCATGTTATCTAATTTTGCAATAGATGCAGTTTACAATGGAGTGTTACAGAATGAGAAGTCAACAGAAAAATAGCCACATTCTGGTAGAGGATAAAATTATGAAGCATAAAGTCATCTTAGTCCAGTAGTTTCCAACTTGTAAAGGGCACTTTAAAATTCCCTTAATTCACATCATGAATATCTTATCTCTATTGTGAATAAATACTACACCTCTGATAATGTGATGCTCTCCTTGATCTGGAAAGAATACTACAATAAACTGGGTTGCATCATTTTTCCCCCAGTGAGATTCTTGAGATCAGAACACTTGAAAATGTTATTTATATTTATACTCTTTTTAAACTATCACAGATATTCAGGATGCTAAGGTCGTAAGATTGTGGTTCAAATCTCCAATAAACTCAGAAAAAGTCAGACACAAATGGCACTGAGATTGAAGTAGTAGCGCATGAGACTTGAGCATAAACAGGCTCAAAGACAATTTCCAGGCCCAGTTTTCAAGCCCTAGGACAAACCAATAAAACAAAAACAAGCCCCAAATGTAGCATTTTCCTCATTGTATACAGAGGCACGTAATTAAGGAAATTGCTTCCTGTATTACATATAGGTAGAAGAAAGAAGATGTCACACAATTATTCTCTTCATACAATGTCATACAAAACCCTCAAAAATTGCAATTTTTCTATATTTATAAGTTAATATCGATTTTTTGGCAATTCTGTCTAGATTATTTACTTTATCATTTTATACATGAACTGTTGGAATTATCTATTAACTAAGATCTAATTATAACTCTCTTGAAAGCATATTATAGGCAAATAGAATGCCAGAATCATTTGTGAATTTGTCAATTAAACCCCCTACTTATAAAGAATTTTGTAGTATCCTATAAAATATGAAATTACAAACAATACTAAAATATTTATGTTAACTCTAAATTCTAATTTAGCAAGATCTACATAGTCCTGCATTAGATGAACTTTGCTATTTCTCTAGGCTTAAGATTTTGGAATCCTTCCTCATTTCTTTGGAATCCAACAGAATGATGCTTACTTACTTTTTTTTTTTTTTTTTTACAAATTTTGGGTGGGAATCATAAGCCATTTTGAATCTAGGAATGTTCTGTAATGAAGAGAGCACTTAAAACACAACTGAAGATTATATACGAGTTGCATTTCAATAGGAAATTTGACTTCTCAAAACATAATGACAAAATTAGCCCAAACATGCAACTGTGTATTTCTTTCTTGTTGTTTGGTTTGTTTTATTAGACAAAATTATACTACCTGGTCCAGGGAAGGTATCACTATTTCATTCCACTCTCTAATCTCCTGTCTTAGTTTGAGTGCTAGAATTCCAGGCTTATATCACATTGCCCTGCCTTGGTTTGTTGGTTTATTTAATCTAGACATAGACTAGCAATTCTGAACTTCTCCAATGATATTATCCACTAGACTGACTGCTCAGAGTGTTTATGTACTATTTTCAAAGATCTTCTAACACTTGACACAGGATATGATCATTTTCAGATGCATCTGCTGGGATCTCTGATTCATTCGATCCCTTTAATAATAGTTACTTGACTCTCTTACTATCTCTCGTCCCTACCTATGTAATAGTCTCAAACATTTTTGAAAAAAGTTCACTTGAGTACTTTCTAATATTAAAATTTATCTCTTAATTCTTACTCAGGACATATTTTCTCTTGCTTTTTAAAAACTTTTCTACGTATTCTAAGAGTTGTTTCATTTGTGTATTTGTTTATGCACATATAAGTGCCTCTGTGTGTATGTGTATGTTTGTATGTATGTATGCAAAAGCCTCAAGCTCTTACTCATCAATCTTGCTCATGACTGGTATTCCATCACCTTAGACATTCTTCCAATCCAGGTTTTGGCTGGTAGTGTGGCAAAGACTGTTCTGCCCAGGATGCATGCAAACTGTACTTCCCAGAATCCTTTACATTCTTAGGTTTTATTTCTGCAGAAGTATCAACTTTTAAACTACAAACATTTTTGTGAGTGAAAAGTCTAAGCTGTAGCCCAGATTTTTAACTCAAAAATTCATATAAAGTTAGATGAACATACACATTGTATATGCTGGGTGCACACTGTTAGAAATGTGATCTTAAGTCGGGTGGTGGAGAGATCTGGGGATTGGGGTTAAAATCCAGCCCAGGTAGGAAAGTCCCAGAGATTCTTTTCTCCAAATAACTACAAGAGAACTAGAAGTGGCACTGTCCTCAAGTGGTAGAGCTGTAGCCTTGAGCTGAATAGCAGAGGGACAACGCCCAGGCCCAGAGTTCAAGTGCCAAGACCAACAACAACAAAATGCAAGTAAAGGAAAGAAAAAGAAATGTGATCTTAGCCACTAGTTCACTGCTAGTAAAATCCCTGCTCTCTCAAAATGGACTTTTTTTTTCCAGTTAAGTCCATGCCCTTATATCTGACTTGCATTGGAACCAGAATTATTCTTCCATTCTACTTTTTTAAAATTTGTGCCATTAGCAAGCATGATTTAGAACGGTAAAGGCCTCATACTTCATGTTCCACTTAGGAACACTCCCATAAATCTACATACTGGACTTGGCTTTATTGTTTCGATGTTGTCTTATTTGTAGTCTTCTATATTGTATTGAACCCTTATACTTAAACACAGAACTTCTCTTTCTCCTATTATTGCAAATGTTTCGCTTACTGTTAACTCATGTGCAGTAGGGAAATAATGCACAGCACATACACTCACAAAAAGAATGATCTGAGGAACTTCTTCCCATTTAAAATTTGGCTTAATTTGCAGAGCAATTATGAAGTTTGAACTAAATGTACTCATGGACAAAGTATTTATAAGCAATATAAATTTTATATTTTATCTTTACTAAGTTTTCTCTGAAACACCTGTTACCTTATGTCCAAAAGTGTCCTTGTGTTATTTCAATGAAGCCAGAAAACATTCATTAGACCTCAAGAAGCACCAACGATTCTTACTGGACTTTGTAGAAACTGATCCCAGGAGAGGAATTGAACATAGAGGAATGATAAAGTTCAAATTAAATTGTGCTTTCCTTTTCACTGTATAAGAAAAGAATCCCAAGGCTTGAATGAAACTCTGTCCCTTACTTTTTCCAGTGTGTTTTTTATTCATATAAACTTGTCTGTAAACTTCTAGTTGACAGTATTACAAAAGATAATAATATGCCATGTGAAGGCCAGCATAGAATAAAAGGAATTAATGTTGCTGTGTTTTAGTTAGTTTGTATTTTTTTGCCAATCGTGGGGCCTAAACTCTGGGCCTCTCCTTCAGCTCTTCTGCTCAAGGACAGTGCTCTACCACTTGAACCACGGCACCATTTCTGACTTTTTCTGTTTGTGTGGTACTGAGAAATCAGGGCCTCATGCATGCAAGGCAAGCACTCTACCACTTAACCACATTACCGGCTCCTAATAACATTGTTTTAAAATTGTTCTACTGCAAAGAAACAAAGACATGGAGGTTTAAAAGTGTCTTATGGATGAATATTTCACCCCTGAGATGATTCTCTTTTTGCAGGAGTCAGTTATCAATTCCCTTAGTCTGGTCCTGAGTTCTCCATAGCAATAAGGATTCCAAAAAAGCAGGATACTGTATGATCAGCACAAGCAGCCTCTTTTCAGACTAGTACTCCTTTAAGGAGAGTCCCAAAGAACTATCTGGGGGTTGTTTTTGTTTGCTTGTTTGTTTAGATTGTCCTGGTTCTGGGGCTTGAACCCAGAGGCTGGACCCTGTCCCTGAACAGTTGTCTTTCTTGCCCACCTATCCTCAAAGCTAGTGCTCTACTGCTTGAGCCAAAACTCCACTTTAGGCTTTTCTACTGTTTATTTACAGATAAGATTTTGACAGACTTTCCTGACTGGGTTGGCTTTAAACGTAGATAGTAAGAAAGCCAAGTGATATCAACAATATGGGCTTCTCTTTTGAAAAAATAAATATTAGATGAAGCTTATTATAAAGCTAATATTTGACACTTTTTAAAAAAGAGAATATGCCGAGCAAAGAAACCATAACTTAACTCAGCAAAAGAAGGTGCACTGAATCATTTTGGAATTATTTTTTATGCTTGGAAAGATTACTATTGACCGTGTCATTCCTTTTGGGGAAACTGAAAGTCATATTTGCACTTTTTTTGTTGGTCATGGTGCTTGCACTCTGATCCTGTGCGCTGGTGCTTGCACTCTGATCCTGTGCGCTGTCCCTCACCTCTTCATCTCAAGTTGAGCACCCCACCACTTTAGCTACAGCACCACTTCCGGGTTTCCTGTGATTAATTGAAGATAAGGGTCTCATGGACTTTCCTGACAAGGCTTGCTTTGAACTCTGGTCTCATCCTTCTGAGCAGTTAGGATTATAGGTTTGAGTTACCAGCACCTGGCTCATATTTGCATTTATGTGTACTTAATGATACTATGTAGACAAAGAATGGAACTTTGAACCAAATGATGACATTGCAGCTTTTAAGAAAAATTGGGGTAGGAATAAATATGTCCTCATTTTTCCATGTTGTTATATTAATGACTCATGAGCTATGGGACTCTTACATTAGTATCCTCTGCCATCTGTGTAGGTGTTATTTAGTATTAGGCAATATTCATAGAGTAATATAGAAAGACTGAGATTTTTAGAAAGCAAAGGAGATCAGGTATGAAAGAACAGCATAGAAGGATATACATTTATCACACAGATATTAAGAACTAGCCAAAGAGATTTAGAATGTTAAAGGCAATGAGGAATGAGCCTAGTTGATAACTAGTTCTTCAATAACCAAGAATATTTCCCTAGAACAGTTTCTGGTATATGTTAGTTACTATCATTTATTCCTTCCATCTGGAGTTATTCCTTCTCTTCTATCACAACTTTTAATTAGCCTCTGCCTTTTTGGTGCCATGACTGACCAAAAAGATTTCCAAATCTCACTTAGACTAGCCTTCCCTGTGATTATCTGTGACTACTCAAAAGCTTGGAATCTTTGAATTTCCAGAATTCATCTTCACTTGACATCTAAGTACATTCCTGGCATTAACTGCAGTGATCTAATGAACAAAACATTTTTTTCAACACAGTATCCTAATATAGGCAAAATGCATGAATTAGGGACTATTGTCAGGTATCTGTATGGAAGGAGCAATTATATATTCCAAGTGTGTGTTCTTTATTTTGCATTTACTGTTTTGTTTTGTTTTGTTTTTGACAGTACAGGTGGCTTAAACTCAGGGCTAGGGAATTATTCCTGAGCTTTTTTTTTTCCATCAAGGTTATCACTCTACCACAGCTCCAGGGCACACAAATCCCTTGGTCTTGTAATTTAATTGTGATGAGTCCCCTTCAAGCACCTTACCCTTCCAGGCCCCTAGAGCTCAGCCGTGAAGCCCATGCACCCCCCCACAAAGATAGCAGGAAAAGTTACCAAAGGGTCTGACCATCTTTGTTGCAACCCACTTCTACACACGCACAAATCCAGACTGGTGACAGAAGACTCATCCATGCAGCACCTGAAATTTGCCAATTGATCACTCACCTGAGCACTGTCAGGATGTATAAGTAGAAAGATGATCTATCTCTCTTTCCCTCTCTCTCTCTTTCCCTCTCTCTCTGTCTCTCTCTCTGTAATGCACACACACACACATACACGACTCAGACCAGTGCCTCTGTTCGTTCCTCATCTGGGACAATGTACAAGGTGGAGCATGGAGGTTCCCTTGAGAGAACCAGGGGCTCCCACCCAAGGGGAGCACCACTCAAATGATACATCACCACCCCGCCCCTCCCTTTCTCCAGGGCCAGATCCTTCCCCTTTGGAACAACCAGCCTTGACTCCACATTCACCAAAACCTAGGCCAGGATGCTGGGTGAAGGAGTCCTGAGACAGGCGTCTCCTCAGAGCTTGGGAAAGGAAACTAGCAGAGGGTCATGGTGACCTCAGAGGGGTGTCTGGGCAGGGGTGGGGGCAGTGTTGGGGAAATGGATGGAGTCCTAAAGCTACATACATGGACATACTCCTTACTTCTAGCTTACATGCTTCGGGGCTACTTGGTGAATTCTTGGGGAGGACAAGGAGAGCAAATGGACCAAGAACACCAGCACATGTTGGCAGAGCTTGGAAAGGTGATGACCCTGTGAGAACTTTTGACAGCTGAGGGGTAGGGGAACAGGCCGGGTGTATGTGTGTGGGGGTTGGGGGGGTTGGGGGTATTTCTCCCAGATTTTCACCTTCTGCTTTGACCCCCAGCACCCTTCACCTCCCTCTGGGTTTTTCTGGGACCCTTTTCAGGTGAAAGGATGACCAAGCACAGAAGACAAGGGCTCACACAGCTGGGGGGGGGGTCTATCTTCTGCATCCAAAAACCCCATGCCCAGAAAAAAGGAAATGACAGAGAAAGCAAGTGTGGAGGTGCTGCTCCCCACCTTTGACTAAAGCCACCAAGCTCCCACTAGGGAGAGAAAGGGTGCAGATGCATGGCTCTGTGGCTCCCACTGCTCCAGGCCAGGGACGATGTGGTGCCCCTCTTCATCCATCACTGCATCTGCCCTTTTCCTGGGACAATGGCTGCTGGGATGGGGATGGGTTCCCCGGGTTGACACCCACCCCCTATCCTTGAGGCGCATTAGTGGCAGAGCCCTGGCTGGACTGTGGGGTGTGAGGGAGATGCAAGTCCGGGAAATGGGGGGGGTTGTCAGGTACAGGTGTCTCAGGGTGCAGGCCCACTGGGTGGTCACTCACCTGTGCTGCTGGGAGAAGTTGTTGGTGGATGCTCCTGGTGGGGTGAGCAGCAATGGAGGGGGCATTGCAGACACTCAGGTCCAGAGCAGAGGACCAGGGGCCAGGACCAGGTCAGGGCTGCAAGCCTGCCAGCAGCTTGCCACCACCTGAGGTTTGAAATGCGGTGCCTTGGAGGAAGCAGGGGAGGGGGCTGGGAAGCAGGAGGGCACATCAATTTCCTACTCCAAAGTAGCGTCAAGTCTCTTGCTCACTACTCAGCCAGCTCCACCTTCTTCAACTGCTGGTAGTGGTGACAACATACCAAGGGAATGCCTGGGATACAGGGCAGCATGGAATGTGGGCGTGGCCACCATTCTTGTATTCCATTGGTCAGAAAGAAACATGAAAGAATGGTGGTGTGGCCAGAATCCTGTGATGCAGGCAGCATGGGCAGAGTCAAGAGGACAGCACCTCCCACAGCCACATTCCCAGGGAACTATGTCCAATTCATTTGGGGACAAGAGGGTGACCTGCTTTAGCCAGATGGCTGCACAGATTCTTGTGTATATCTATTTGTTGCCAGTCCCAAACCTTGAACTCAGGATCTGGGCGCAGTCCATGAGCTGCTTTTGCTCAAGGCTAGCCCTCTACCACAAGAGCTACACAGCTCTACTTCTGGCTTAGTTGGCACTGAAGTTGGACAGGGGTCTCAAGGACTTTCCTACTTAGGATGACTTTGATCCTCCCATCACAGCCTTTTAAGTAACAAGGAGGATTGCTGAGAGCCACTGGTGCCTGTCTCATCATTGGTCTTGCTGATGTTCTTGGACAGACTGGTGAGTTCCCTATCCTCGGGTTTAAGTGGTGGGAGCTGGAGCCCACAGTTGGTATACTGGTCCTGCTACCTCCAAATGGCAGGAGATCCTAAGAAATTCATTCCTATCCATATGATTACCAATGGAATGTGATTAATGTCATGAATGAATGAGCAGTTTTTGAATGATAAAATTATATGATAAAATTATACACAATTATATTATAGGATCATGATTGATTTTAATTAATACTTTATTAAGCATTTAAACTATCACATTCATTAAGTGGAGGCATAATGAAATACCTAAGAATTGGACCTTATATACTATAAAGGTGCCATTTTTTCTGCCAAGACTGGGATTGGAACTCATGGTCTGGGTAACTCTGTTGCACTGTGTGGGAAGCAAAAGATTTCCTCCTTGAAGTCAAGAAATTTAAGTCTATTCCTTAGGCCTGAAATTGATCCCCACCACTAGAAAACATCCTACTCATGTAGAATTTACATATATGATTTATATTTATATACATATGTTGACTCCATATTGCATTCAGTGGAGTTATTCATTTAATTTTTTATTTTAATCATGTATTGACCATTTATCTGATTGACTATTATGACACAAGAACATTTTTTACATTGATTACATAGGACATAGGTCTGCATATGTATTCCACTTCATACCTGAAACCCAGAAGATTCACAGTAAAGGAAAACATGTCACCATCAGCTTCTTACTCCACAATTCATTGTTTGGGAGTGCTGGCATCTGAACTCATGGCCTACAAGGCCAAATTCATGAATGGGTGAGTGTCACACGCCATCCTGGGGCAAATTTACCTGAAAGGCAGTTCCTAGGACCTGAGATCAAGCCCCAGGGGTTGACAAAATAAGAACAGATTGACACAAAGATGGCAGTATACTAATAAATACATATCTTTATAGCATGCCAGAGATGTCTGTCCATTATTCACTTATATAGACTACATTTGTACCAATTCTTGGGTATTTATTATGCCTCCGTGTAATTATTGTTATTGTTTTCATCCTTAAATATTAATGAAATCAGTTTCTTGAAATTATTGTGTTCCTGTAAGTAATAGTATTCTTTTCATGCTTCATAATATTAAATACAATCAATCATCCTCCTGAAATTAGGCTGTCTAATTTTATAGAAGCATTATTTACAATCAACTCATTCAACCGTGACATTGATAACGTTCCATTGTTATTCCTATGGATGGGAAAAATGTCTCTTTGTATCTCCTGCCATTGGTTGTGTCAGGACAGGGATTCGAAATCAGGGCCTACATTGCCAAGTGGGCCTATGGCTTCCTCGGTATTCTGACAGCCTTCAGCAATGCAAAGTGAAGTACTCTTTGCAACAGTGTCATTCAGACCCAGGAGGGTCACCGTACAAAGAAGAAAACATAAAAAGCTATCTCACAGCATTTTTCTGTGCATTTTTTCCCTGCAAGGCCTGGGGGTTTAGGATTCCAGGAGCAGCTGTGGGTCCAGTGGCTCCATCCCAGCCTTGAGTGATCAAAGCTGAAGCAGAGTTGCCACGACCTGAGTTCAAGTGCCATGTGAGCATAAAATAAAATAAAATGAAAAATAAAAAATAAAAAATAAATTAGCTCCCTGGCTTGCAATTCGCGCTGTTTATTCTGCCCGGTTTTGGATTTGAACTCAGGGTCTGGGTACATCTGCAGCACTGTGGATGAAGGGGAATCTTACCATACATGAAGATAAGAAAGTCAGGCCTGTTCATTAGGCCCGAATTCAAGCCCCAGCCCTGGAAAACATACTATTTATATACATTGTAAAGATAGGATTTATACTTACCTGTAGATGTTCAGTCCATACATGTTTGGTGTGGTTGTTCCTTGTAATTTTTATTCTTTTATTTACCATTGATTTTATTTTCTACGATGACACCCACTCCGTTTATTACGTTGATGATATACTATCACATAACATCTAGATTTGTAGGCATGTTCTCCATCATACCTAACACCCAGGACTCAGAGAAAAGGAAAATAATTTTCACACTCACTTTCTTACTTCATGATCCACTTGTTGGTAGTCCTGGGATCTGTCTCAGGGCCTATCAGGACCAATTGGTGAATAGGTCAAGGTGAACAAACCAGCCTGTGAGCAACTAAGGAGCTAGGCCATTCCCAGGATCTGACATTGATCCTCAGAATGCCCCACGATAGTCATAAATTCATTATATAAACATAGGATCTATATTTACATATATGTGTGGACAGCATCTTGCATTCGGTGCACTTATTTTGTGACTAATTCATGGAGGTATTGTGAATTTTACTGAGTATGGTGACAGGTATAACTGTGCTGACATGGATAACAACCTGTTCCTATGGTTATAGGGTTGCCTATGCATTCTCCATCCTTGTTGAGACCCCGCATTTCACAGGAGAGGAAAACATGTGCAATGATTGCCTTCTGACATAAGGATGAATCTTTTGTCAGTGCTGGGATTTTAACACAAGTCTGGGTAGCTCTGTGGCACAGTGGGGGAAGGGGAAGCTCACCATCCTTAAAGACTAGAATGTCAGTCCCAGTCCAGGGCCTAATTTGAAGCCCCAGCACTGAACAAAATAATAAGCCCATCTTTTTTAAATATAGGATCTCTCTTTACCTACAGGTGTCGTATGCATCTTGCATTCAGTGTAGTTTTTTATTTTTTATTTATTCATGGATATATTGTGTATATTATTGAGTATGGTGACAGATATAACCGTGCTGACCTGGACACCCTATTTCTATGGCTATAGAGTTGCCTATATAGCATTCTCCATCCTCTCTGAGACCCAGAACTTTCACAGGAGAGGAAAACAGGTAGATCGATTGGATTCTCACATCAGGATGAAACTTTTGGCTGTGCTAGGATTTGAACTCAAGGCCTAGCATACCCAATTGGTGAAAGGGTCCTTGTGAGCACACCAGCCTATGAGCCACTAAGGAGCTAGGCCATTCCCTGGACCTGAGATTGAGCCCTGGTGGGGGACAATATAGTCATAAATTCATAATTAAACCAAGGATCTATATTTCCATACATGGGTGGACAGCATCTTGCATTTGGTGTAGTCATTCTCTTTATTTTGTCTCTTAATAATTGATGTATTGTGTATTTTCTTGAGCATAAGACAACAGATATAACTGTGGTGACCTGGATGACAACCTAGTCCCATGAGTATAGAGTTGCTTATACATTCTCCATTCTAGTTGAGACCCAGAACTTGCACAGCACAGGAAAACAGGTGCAATGACTCACTGGTGAATTTTTGGCAGTGCTGGGATTCACACTCGGGGCCTAGGAGGCCCAACTGCCCAATGAGTCCACGTGAGCACACCAGCCTGTGAACCACTAAGGAGCTGGGCTGTTCCCAGGAACTGAGACCGAGCCCTAGGGAGGTCACAAGAGTCCTCAATTCATCATTGAAACATGGGATGTATATTCACATCTGTGTTTAGACTGCATCATGCGTTTAGAGTAGTTATTCGCTATTTTGTATGCTATTCATGGATATATTGTGTATTTTCTTGAGTATATGATGACAGTTATAACTCGGCTGACGTGGATGACACCCTATTCCCATGGCGACAGGGTGGCCCATGCATTCTCCATCCTAGCTGAGACCCAGGACTTAAACAGGAAAGGAAAACAGGTGCAACGATTGGCTTCTGACATCAGTATGAATCTTTTGGCAGGCTGGGATCTGAACTCTGGGCCTAGCAAGCCCAGTTGGCGAATGGGTCCATATGAGCACAGCAGCCTGTGAACCTCCAAGGAGCTAGGCCATTCCTAGAACCTGAGAACGAGTCCCCGGGGAGGGGGAAGGAGGAGAACAATAGTCATCCATTCATAAACTGAACGTAGTATGCAAATAAGTACATATTTGTATAGAGTAGGAGAGAAGGCAACCTGTGATGGAATCCAATCTACCGTGTGACTGCCGATTCTTGGATCTTTCCTGATGCCTCCATTTCATGACTGTGGTGATTATTGT
Source organism: Dipodomys spectabilis (assembly GCF_019054845.1). NCBI lineage: Eukaryota > Metazoa > Chordata > Mammalia > Rodentia > Heteromyidae > Dipodomys > Dipodomys spectabilis. Next base: position 1,293,896 of record NW_024871053.1, read on the forward strand.
CATGCTTCATCAACTCTTCATTACATATAACTGATACCCCATGAGTCTTGCCTATCATTTCCTACTCCCATCATGCACAAACTACTCATTCAAGGATGATATCAATTGTATTCCATGACACTTCTTAGGTCCAGAAACAAGAATCTCAGGATCTCCTGCAATTCCCTCCTCCTAGGGGGGCTGAATTCAAGCCTCAGTCCTGGAAAACATACTCCTTATATACATTTTAAAGAAAGGATTTCTACTTCCATACAAATGTTCAGTCCATAACGTGTTTTATTTCTTGTTTTATTCATTTATTTACCATTTATTTTATTGACTCTGATGACATCTATACCATTTATTATATTGTTTAAATCCTATCACATAGCATCTAGATTTGTAGATGTGTTCTCCATCATGCCTGGTATTGCTAGGATCTGAACATAGGGCCTAGCAGGCCGAATTCATGAATGGGTGATTGTGAGCATGGCATCCTCTGGCCAATGAAGTTGTCAGGTGGTTACTAGGCGCCGATTTTGAGCCCCAGGTTGGCCCAAACAGTGATAAATAGATTGGCATTCAGGGTGGTAATATACACACATAAGAAGGTAGGGTACTGATACATAACTTGGTATTCTCTTTTTTAATTTATTTTGTGGCCAGCCCAGGGCTTAAACTCAAAGCCCGATGCATTCCTCTACTGTTTTGCTCAAGGGTGAGGCTCTACCACCCCCACAGCTCCACTTCAAGCCATCTGGTCAATAATTGGACATAAGCACCTTCCAAACTTTCTTGCCTGGTCTGGCCTGTTTTTCCTGTTCGGTTTTCTCTCTCAAAGCTGGAGCTCTACCCTCTGGGCCACTGCTCCACTTCTGGTTTTCTGTTGGTTTTTGGAAATAAGAGTCTCAAAGACTTTCTTGTTCGGGCTGGCTTTGAAAGGCGATCTCCCGAGGAGGCTTCAAGCAGCTTTCCTCAAGGATTCGCAAAGGAGGTACTCCACACAAATCTTTAATCTAAATCTTGAGACCATGAGCTCAGAGGAGAAGCCCAGAGGTTTACCATTTTGTGTCACACCTTCACTTCTGGTCTGTGTGTATGTGTGTGTGTGTGCACGCTTCTGTTCTGAAGCTCATGGTCAGCACCCTGTGTTCAACCCCAAAACCTATCCACCCAGGGCCCAACTAAGAGAAGTGAAACATTTCAAAACCTGATGAGCTTCACCAGACTCATATGACAGGAAGCACTGTGATACCAGACATGTGCTTGGACTTCCCAAGCTTCCAGAAACCTGGGAGAGGCATCATAGGTCCATCATTGCTGCAGGTCCTGGGGTTGAACTGTAAGCCTAGGCATACTCCCTGAGCTCCTTTTACTCAAGGGTATTGCATTAACCTTGAGTCCCAGCCTTACTTCTGGGTTTTTCTGTGATCTCTCAGAAATAACAATGTCAAGGACTTTCCTATGCTGGCTGGATTCAAACTAAGATTCTCTACATCTCAGTCTCCTCAGGAGCTGCGATTACAGTCAGCAGCCACTGGCACCTGCCTTTCTTTTGTTCATTTTTTAATCTGGACAATCTGAATTATTTTTTTTTTAATTTAATTTAATTTTATTTGTGAACATACTGTACAGAGGAGTTACAGTTACATGGGCAGGATAATACGTACATTTCTTACCAAGCATTGCAGCCTCCTCCTTTGTTTATCCTTCACATCCCTTCCCAGCCTCCCCCCTCCCCCCCTAATACCAATCCTTCTCCTCCCCCCCCCCCCCACCAACGTTGTAAAGCTCGTTTTGGACATGACAACTTGTACTTCTCATTGTTGCAACAGGGTCATTCCAATGGTTTGAATTTATAAGTAAACTACCACAATGTTCTTTACAGTAGCTTTCTCTGAGAAGGATTTTCTCTCCTCATATTCTCCTCTGGTCACAGGTTTGAAGCCAAAAGTGAGAAATGAGTGTCCCAGGATTTGGGAGCAAATGTCCATAGGACATGCCAGCTTTGTCACTTAGCATTGAGCTGCAGTGAATTTACTGCTTCAGGATGAGAGGACCAAAAGCTGGAGCGATCCTCATACTCTCTGCATTTTTCCTTTTGCCTATAAAATGACCTGATAATTATGAGTACTTTGTGTCTCCAACCTTAAGTATATAGAACACACTAGAAGCATCTTCATGTTCCTGTTTTTCTCTAGCACACACACATGCACGTACAACTTCACTTCTGGTTTCTGTATGTGTGTGTGTGTGCGTGTGTGTGTGTGTGTGTGTGTGTGTGCACGTGCGTGCGTTCACACACCCTGCACATGTGTGCATACACCAGTCCTGGAGCTTGAACTCAGCACCTGAGCACTGTACCTAGTTTCTCTTATACAAGGATAGCCCTCTCCCACTTGAGCCACAAAGCCATTTCAGGCTTTTTTCTAGTGATGTGGTCCTGAGAAATCAAGCCCAGGGTTTCATATATGCAAAGTACTCTACCTCTAAGGCACATTCCCAGCCCACTAATTCACATTTGTTTATTTGTTTCTGTTTTTTTTTAAAATTGTTGTTATTGTAGGTTGTAGGAGTTAAAGTCTGGGCCTAATGCTGTCCCTGAGCTCTTCAGCTCAAGTTTTGTACTCTACCACTTGAGCCACAGAGCTACTTCAGGTTTTCTGGTGGTTCATTGGAGCTATGTGTCTCAAGGACTTTCTTGCCCAGGTTAGCTTTGAACCATGATCCTCAGATCTCATCCTCCTGAGTAGCTAGTATGACAGGCATGAGTCACAAGCACCCAGCTTCCACTTCAGGTGTCTTAGTCGTGAATTGGAGATGATAGTCTCATGGGACCTTTTGTGTCTGGGATAGTTGGGAACCCAGATCCACAGATATCAGTTTCTTATAAGGCAAGGCGACAGACTTCAGCTATCAACTCCTAGGCCATGGCACTCTGCTGCAAGGGGGTTAGTGGCTCCATGTGGTGGAGTGTTAGCCATGAGCCCAAGAGGTAAGGGTCAGAGCCTAGGCCCCGAGGTCAAGGTTCATGATGGAGAAAAATCAAAACAAAACAATTATCCACAGGAGACAACTCACTAGTCTTCAGTAATACATAATTTTGTCTCTGCCATGGGGACATATCTGAGCCTCAATATTCTTGTCTGCATAATCATCTGAGTTGTGGAGGTCTTTGAGTACCAGGTGAAAGAATCTACCTGATGAAGGACACAGCATATGTTACTCTTTGCAAGACTCAGCTGAGAGCACCCTATGAAGGTCTCAGCACATAGCTCTATTCAATAAGCTGTCATTAGGATTAGGGTGCTTTCATCAGTATCACCATTCTTTGAGGAATATTTCACAAACCAAACAAGTTCACATCTAATGGTTTTATGGGATGGTTTTTTTTTGGGGGGGGTGGTTACCCAGCATGCTTGAACTCAAAGCATGGGGATACTGTTTTAATAACATTTGCTCAAGGCTAAAACCGTACCACTTCAAGCCACATTTTAAAGTGTCTCGCAGGCTTCCCGCTAGGACTGGGTTTTAAAGCCCCCAAGCAGCCAGGATGATAGGGGTAAGCCAGCAGCGTTTGGTTCCTTGCAGCTGGGTTGCAGGGGTTTACATCTGGCTATGTCAGGTTAGGTGGCAGCTGTCAGCACCAGACTCCTAGCTTGCTTTGTGATGAGGTATTTGAAGTCCTGTCCTTCTATAGTTGCAGTTAAAATATTCTGCCTTTTTGGCAGCAGTCCTGGGGCTTGAGTAAGGGCTTCTACACTGTCCCTAAGAATTTGTGCTCAAGGCTGGCACTCAATTGATTGAAAGACAGCAGAACTTCCAGGTTTTCATTTTATGTGGCACTGAGGAATCAAAACCAGGGCTTCGTGCTTACTAGGCGAGCACTCAACCACCGAGCCCCAGGAATGAACAAGATATAAATAGAGATTGCTGTATATAAATATTATATACACAAAAAGAGAGCTGTCTGTATATTATTAAATTGTAGATAATATTACTACCAATTATTATGTATTAAATTATGTCTCCGTTTAATGATTTGTCCCAGTTGAACCATTAATAAAGCATTAATTAATAATTACTCAATATCCTGTTATTATTTATCATATATGAATATATATCCATACATATAATTACATATTTTATAGAATGAGACAGATGTCTACATATAATTAAATTATGTATGCATCATGTGTTGCTACCAATTATTATGTATTTAATTATGTCTCCATGCAATTTTTATTCTGTTAGTGCTTAATAAAATATTAACCTTAATGCAGTCCTATAGTTATTATATCTAATTTTATCCTACAATGATTCACTACTAATTCAATTTGTTTATCATTTACTGTAGTGATAATTTTTCCACCTATGACATTTATTACATTTATGACATCCTCTTACATAGCATATAGATTTGCATACGAATTATACATCCTACCTGACACTAAGCACTTTCAAAGAAAAAGAAAACATGTGTCACACTCAGCTTCTCACTCCACGATTACATTTTTGGCAGTACTGAGATCTAAACTTAGGGCCTACAAGGTTTAATTCATGAATGGATGACTGTCAGCACAGCAGCCTCTAGCCAATTCATCTGCCAGGCAGTTCCCAGGCCCTGAGATCAAGCCCCATATGTTGACTCCATATTGTGTTTAGTGTATTCATTTTATTTTTTGTATTATTCATTTATCTACCATTTATTTTATCGACTGTTATTACACATGGAATATTTATTACATTTATTACATAAGGCATAGATTTGCCTGTGTATGAAACTTCACACCTGACACCCAGGCCTCTCACACTGAAGGAAAACATGTGTCACTATGGGCTTCTTAATCCACGATTCAATTTTTGTGAGTGGTGGCATCTGAACTTACAGCCTACAAGGTCCAACTCATAAGTGGGTGAGTGTCAGCACGTCAGCCTGGGGCATATGGAGCTGACAAGCAGATCCCAGCACCTCAGATCAAGCCCCAGGGGTTGACATAATAAGAACAGATTGAAATGCAGATTGTAGTACACAAATAAATATAGATCTTTATAGTGCCAGAGATGTTTATACATTATTCAGTTCTATATGCTACATTCCTACCAATTCGTGGGTATTTATTATGACTCCATGTAATTAATATTATTGTTTTCATCCTTAATGAATTATTAATTAAATCAACCACTGTCCTGAAATTATCGTGTCCATGTAATTAATTGTATTCTTTTAATGTGTCAAAAATTAATTAAAATCCATCGGCCTCCTAAAATCACTCTAATTTTATAGTATCATTCAGGAAGAACTAATTCAACCTTGACATTCAAAACTTTACATTGGTATTCCTATGAATATGAACGAGACTCTTAGATTATTCTGCCATTGGTAGGGGTCAACTGGGCTTTGAACTCAGGGCCTAGGTTGCCATGTTGGCCTATAGCTTCCCTGGTAGCCCGACAGCTTTCAGCAAGCCATGTTAACAACATTTTTTCGGCTGTGTCATTCAGATTCAGATCCAGGATGGTCACCTTGCAAAGAAAACAAATGTAAAACCATCAGCCATCTGCAAGTTGAACGGTTTTATTCTGTATTTATTTATTTATTTATTTCCTGTCAACGTTTGGGGCCTAGGAACCCAGGTTTGGCTGTGGATCCAGTGGCTACACCCCAGGGTAGAGTGATCGAAGCTGAGCCAGAGTTGCCACGACCTGTGTTCAAGCCCTGTGGCAAAATAAAAATGCATACATACATACATATGTACACTACAAATGTTTAAAAATATATGTGAATCCTTGGCTTGGAATTCATGCCATTTTTTCTGCCAGGCCTGGGATTTGAACTCAGGATCTGGGTAAATCTACAGCACTATGGGGGAAGGGCAAGCTTAGTGTTGGAAGACAAGAAAATCAGGCCTGTTCCCAGGGCCTGAATTCAACCCTAGCACTCAAAAAAAAAATATTTGTATACATTTTAAATACATGACTTATATTTACTTACAATTGTTTACTGCAGGGCCTGGGAAGGTGACTCAGAGGAAGAGTACTTGCCTTGAATACCTGAGTCCCTGGGTTCAATTCCTCAGCACCACATAAGAAAAAAGAAAAAAGCCGGAAGTGTCACTGTGGCTCAAGTGGTACAGTGCTAGCCTTGAGCTGAAGAGCTGAGGGACAGCACCCAGGCCCAGAGTTCAGGCCTCACTACCAGACCCAAAAACAAATGTTTACTGCATATTGCAGTTAGTGTAGTTAATCGTTTTATTTTGTTTTTAATTATTTGTTAAGTATTTTGGTGAGTATGATTACACATATAACATTTGTTACATCCTATCACATAGGACATAGATTTGCATATATAGTGTACATCATACTTGAGAACCAGGACTTTCACTGGTAAGGAAAACATGTGTGACAATTGGCTTCTTCCACCAGGATTAAGTTTTTGGCAATTCTGTGATTTGAACTCAGGGCCTAGAAGGCCCACTTCATGAATAGGTCAATGTTAGCATACCAGTCTGATGCAAGTGAGGTTGTTGGGCAAATTTGAGGACCCAAGTTCACGTCCTAGGAGTGGCCAATATATAAACAGTTAGATGTGTAGACTGAAGTGTGTGTGTATTTACATATGTATATGCATCTATCAATAAATGTATACAGAGACAGACATTTATGTAGATTCTAGTGTATAACTCCATATAAAGTGTGATGTCTATATTGAATATATATATATTCTATTACTACAAATTATTGGCATAAAATTATACCTCCATTAATTAATCACGGTAGAAGACTTGATAAAGTATTAATTAAATTAATCAATGATCTATATTTATTGTGTACAATCTTATACTAGAATGACTAGCTAATTAGTGATTCAATTAGTACATGTCACCATTCTATTAGTCTTCGTATAGATAGGAACGAGTTTCCTAAGATCTTCAGCCATGTGTAAGTGGCAGTCCCAGGATCGAACTAAGGGCCTCAGTGCCTGGATTGGGCTCAGGCTTCATTGAGAGCCCCCCAGCTTTCAGCTATGCAAGGACACGTAAAGTTTTCAAGCCTATTCACTGTCACCTAGGATGGTTATAGTGCAAAGGAAACAAAAGTAATACTGTTGTGTAAAACTTCCTGGTTTATTCATCCTCCATTTTTGTTGGTTTGATGTTTTATTGCCAGTGATGGGAGTTGAACTCGGGTCCTAGGATCCCTGGATCATCTGTGGGTGTAAAATCTGCACCCCAGCTTTGGGTAATCAAGGCTGAGGCAGAGTTAGGACAACCTAATTTCAAGACCCATGCCTGCCCCCCCCCAAAAAAAAATGTTAACACATTAACTTGGAATTTGAGCCATTTTATCTGCCATACCTGGGATTTGAACGCAGGGGCTGGGTAACTCTACTGTGATCTGGGTGACATAGGAGCTCACCCGCTTTGAAGAAAAGAAATTCAGGAACATTACCCAAGGCATGAATTCCAGGCCCAGGACTGGCAAAAATAATATTTATATATATTTATAATGTATAGCATATATATGTATGTATTTGCATAGATATTACATATTGTACCTAGGACACAAGATTTTCACAGAAAGGAAAACAGTTCAACATTGGCTTCTTACTCCACTTATTGGTTTTGGCACTGCTGGGATTTGAACTCAGGGCCTGGAATGCCCAATTCCTCAAGTGGTCAGTAAGCACAGCAGCCTCAAAAAAATTTACTGCCAGGCAGTTCCCAGGACCTGACTTCTAGCCCAAGGAGTTGCCAATATATAAATAGATAGGTGTGCAAATTGCTGCAAAGATATATATGTGTATATATATATATACATACGTAGAGAGAGAGAGAGAGAGAGGGAGGGCTGGGGGAGAGAGAGATTTATAGGTTTATTCGATTGTATATTTAAATATATAAAAATATTTATAGAATGCGAGATGTCTACATATTAAATTACATTTAATATATTACTAACAACTAATAGGTATTTGATTATGCCTCCATTTAATTATGTATCATGTTTTAAGGCATAATAAAATGCTTCCTTGAGCAAAAGGAGCTCAAGGACAATGTCGAGGCTCACAGTTCAAGATTCAGGACCTGCCGCAAAAAAAAGAGCCAGTAACTCCACATATCTGTGTATATATGCAAGTATTTCTATCGGTGAACATCCAGAGACACTATGAAGAAAGGAACCCAGCTAGGAAATTTGCTTTAAATAGAATGATTTCATAGCACAGCTTTCAAGACAGTGCATGTTCCAGAGCTCCCCTCACTGTTCCCAGCGTAACCTGAGGTTTTCTCCACACCCCAGGCTACTGGAGGAAATCTGCTTCATTGTTGGAATAGGCAAACAAATTAGTGAGGATGAGTGTGGTTGGGCTCTAAAGGCCAGGAGAAAAAGGCCTCCTTTTACCCCAAGCTATCTCTCCCCCCAGTGCTCTGTTTTGACAGGAAGTCTTTATTTGTGTCACCTCCTGTGGCAGGACAAGTTCCCTGTACTCATCCTGTCTTTGTTATACTATGTTCCAATGTTGAGACAAACTGCTACAATTAATTAAAGAATCCTTTTGGCAGACAACTAGGGCCATGAATCTAATGAATTGATTCATAATTGGCAGTGTTGCCTCCCTAGGTTTCCGGAAGATTGCTAAATCTGCAAAATCACAATGCTTCCTGTCATCTAGGGCTGGTGAAGCTCATCAGGATTTGAAACCTTTGACCTCTCTTAGTTGGGTCCTCGGTGGCTAGGTTTGGGGTTGAACACAGGGCGAAGGTGTTGACCATGAGTTCACAGCAGAAGCTCAGTGCTTTCCCATTTGGTGTCACAGCTTCACTTCTGGTCTGTGTATGTGTGTGTGTGTGAGTGTGTGTGTGTGTGTGTGTGTGTGTGTGTGTGTGTGTGTGTGTGTGTGTGTGTGTGTGTGTTTGCATACACCAATCCTGAAGGACTCAGGGCCTGACCACTGTACCTGAGTTTCTCCTGTACAAGGACAGCACTCTACAACATGAGCCACAAAGCACTTTAGATTTTTTTTCTAGTGATGTGGCATTGAGGATTCAAACCCAAGGTTTCATACATGCAAAGCACTCTACCCCTAAGACACATTCCCAGCACTCCACTTCAGGTTGTTTTTTTCTTATAAGTTTGAGGAGTTGAAGTCTGGGCCTGGGTACTATCTGTGAGCTCTTCAGCTCAAGTCTAGAGCTCTACCACTTGTGCTAAAGAGCCCCTTCAGATTTCTGGTAGTTCACTGGGGATAGCCATCTCAAGGAATTTCCTGCTCAGGCTGGCTTTGAACTGTGATCCTCAGCTCTCAGCCTCCTGAGTAGCTAGGATGACAGGCGCGAGTCACCGGTACCCAGCTTCCACTTCAAGTTTCTAAGTGGTGAATAGGAGATAATAGTCTCATGTGACCTTTTATGTCTGCGATAGTTTGGAACCCAGATCATCAGATTTCAGCTTCATGAGTAGGCAGAATGACAGACCTCAGCTAAAGACACCTATGCTCTGACACTTTACTGCAAGGGGTCATTGGCTCCACATGGTAGAGTGCTAGCCATGAGCCCAAGATGAAAGTCAGCGCCTACGCTCTGAGTTCAAGGTAAACGATGGAAAAAACTAAACCAAAATAATTGTCTGCAGGAGACGACTCAATAGATTTCAGTACATACATCATTTTGGCCCTGACATGGGGGCATATCTGAGCCTCAACTTTCCCATTTGCACAATCATCTTCAGGTGGAGCTCTTACAAGGACCAGATGAATGAACCCCGTGAAGGACTAGGACACAACAACTCATGAAGAACTCATCACATAGCTGTATCCCACATGCTGTCATTAGAATTAGGGTGCTTTCATCAGTATCACCATTCTTTCAGAAACAAATCACAAACCTCACAAAGTTCACATTCAATGATTTAGAGGGGTTGGTTTTTTTGGTGGGGGGGTTCAGCCACGTGGATTGCACTCAGAGGTTGGGGATACTATACTAAGATTTTAGCTCAAGCCTACAGCTCTGCCACTTTGAGCCACAGGTCAGAGTTTCGCAGACTTCATGCCAGGGCTGAGTTCTAAACCCACCAGTGTCAGATCTCAGTCCCCGAGTATCTTGGATGACAGGGGTGAGTGAGCGAGCAGCATCTGTTTCGGTGGAGCTGGGTTGCAGTGGTTTATCTCTGGCTAAGTCAGGTTAGATGTCACCTGTCAACCCCAGACTCCCAGCTTGTTCTGTGATGAGGTATTTGCAGCCTATCCTTATATCATTGCAGTCAGAACATTCTATCTTTTTTTTTGGTGCCAATACTAGGGTCTTGAGTAAGGGTCTAGACACAGTCCCTATGTTTTTATGCTCAAAGCTAGTCCTCAACTACTTAAGCGAGACAGCACAACTTTCAGATTTTTCTGTGCATGTGGTAGTAAGGAATCAAACCTAGGGCTTTGTATGTCTTAGGAGAGCACACTACCACTGTTCCCCAGGAGTGACAAGTGTACAAACAGATAAATGTGTAGATTGGTATATAGATAGTTAAGTAGGTAGGTAGGTGGATAGATAGATAGATAGATAGATAGATAGATAGATAGATAGATAGATAGATAGATAGATAGATAGATAGATATAGAGGTATATGCTTAAAACAAGAAAGAGATGTCTGTATATTATGAAATTGCATATACAAAATTACTACTGATTATTGGCAATTAAATTATTCCTTACTTTTTAAAGTATCATGATTGAATACAAAATAAAGTATTAATTGAAAATTAATGTAGTATAATTGTTTTATATAGTTTTATAATTTAATCATAAACTAGTAATTAATTTGTTACTTTTATAACATTTCATTTGTATGGATGTATATCGGAATGCGCCTTAGAATCTCCTACCATTCATTACTGGCAGTACCAGGATTCGAACTCCAGGCCTAAGTGGCCTCTTTTGGCTATGGCTTCCCTAATAGCCCGCCAAACATCAGCAATGCAAGGTCATGTACACTTTCATTTAGACCCAAGATGGCCACAATGCAAAGGGGGGGAAAAAAGTAAAACCACCTTCTTGAACTACTCAGTTTTTTTTTTTTTATTGTAAGAATACCATACAGAGGAGTTATAATTACATGGCAAGATAACTAGTGCATTTCTTATCAAGCATTGTTGCCTCCTCTTTGTTTCTGCTTCCCATCTCACTTTTATCCTTGTCTTTTTATTTTTTTTTGCCAGCCCCAAGATTTGAACTCTGGTCCTAGGATCCCAGGGTTGGTTGTGGCAGAGATGCCAAGACCTGAGTTAAGCCCCATTCTTTGGCCAAAAAAAAAATAATAAGGCCCTGACTTGGAATTTGCACTATTTTTCTGGCAGGCCTTTGATTTGAACTCAGGGTCTGGGTAACTCTGTGGCACTGTGGGTGAAGGGGAAGATCACCGTCCTTGAAAACAAGAAATTCAGAACAATTCCAAGAGCCCGAATTGAAGCCCCAGCACTGGAAAAACTAATATTTATACATAAGATCTATTTATATTGCATGAGTTTATAGCATATGACGTTTATTACACTTATTAATTTGGTATTATTACACATATAATGTTTCATTACCTCATATCACCTAGGATATATTTGCATATGAATTATACATCACACTGTGACCAAGGACTGTCACAGAGAAGGAAAAAATGTGTCAAAATTAGCTTCTTACCCCACGAATAAATTTTTGGCCATGTTGAGATTTCAACTCACAATGCCCAATCCATAAATGGGGTCTCAGTCTTAGCAGACCAGCGTGTGGCAAACTGAGTTGCCAAGAAGTTCTGAGGACCTGTGATCAAGCCACAATAGTGCCCAATATACAGATAGTTAGAAACATAGATAGATAGATGGATAGATAGATAGGTGTGTATATATATACATGTGAGTGTGTGTATATATATGCATATATATATTTATATATATATATATATACAGAAAGGGAATGTGAAGATGATATATATATATATAACTGATTATTAGTGATTACATTATGCCTCCATTTAATGAAGTATTATGGTTGAATACTTAAAAAATGTGTAGTTAAAAATTAGTCAATATCCTTCCATTAGGTGCTAGAATGGAAGACATAAATCCAGTCATTTGTGTGTGGCATTCTAAAATAGAATCAAGAATTAACTGCAAATTATTACTATTATAACATTCCATTAGCATTCACATGAATAGGAATGAGTTTTTCAGATTCTCCCTCCATTTGTAGGGGGCAGTCCTAACATTCGAACTCCAGGCCAGGGTAGTTTACTTCTAATTCAAACCATTGGAATGGCACTGTGAAGACTTCAGATTGTCACGATTAAAAAAAGAACAGGAAGCAAAGAAAGCCAGGTGTCAGTGGCTTCTGCCTATAATCCTAGCTCCTCAGGAGGCTGAGATGTAGAGAATGCCAGTTTGAATTCAGCTGGGGCAGGAAAGTTCCTGACACTCTTATTTCTAATAGACTACAGGAAAAAAAATACACATATGGGTGGGGCTGTGGCTCAAGGGCAGAGCACTACCCTTGAGCAAAAGGAGCTCAGGGACAGTGCCTAGGCTCATAGTCCAATCCCGGACCTGCCAAAAAACAAAAAAGAGGCAGAAATTCTGTGTCTCTGTGTATAGATGGATGGTGTATGGATGATGGGCATTCAGCAGGTTGCCTATGCCCAGCCCCCAAACCTGGGCAAGCTGGGACAAGCACTGAGACAATACTAAGTCTGAGCCTGCTGCTTAAACAAAGCATCCTTCGCTGCCATTTAAGTACTGAAGCCCCAAAGGCTTTGCCTGGGCTGGTGTGTGCAACAGGTGCATTATGTTGTGGGTGAGGTTTCCCATTAGGACACCTAGAAGCCAGCCACTGCCTCCAGGGAGACCACATTTTCTAGGCTGTAGGAGTTGTTCAAGGTTCTGGCTCCATATTCTGTAGGATGTGGGGCCTGGTGCCTATCACTCATTCATCATTCCTGATTGCAAAGTCTCAGGCTGGTCCCAAATCCTGGGAAAGATAGGAAATAACCAGTGATTTCTGCGCCGAAATGGTTAGCCAATAAATCCCACCCTCATAGCTCCTGTTAGAAGTGAGCCTTGGGCTGCAAATGTGGCTTAGTGGTAGAGTACTTACCTAGATTGCACAAAGTCCTGGGTTCGATTCCTCAGTACCACAGAAAAAGAAAAAGCCAAAAGTGGCACTCTGACTTAAGTGATAGAGTGCTAGCCTTGAGCAAAAGAAGTTCAGGAACATGTTCAGACCTTGAGTTTAAGCCCCAAGACTGGCAAAAAAGGGACCCTGCTGAGACATATTCTTCTGGGACTCAGAGGAGGGCCAAGGTTAGAAGTAAGAGGTAGAGGTCAGGTGCTGGTGGCTCACCCCTGTAATCTTAGCTACTCAAGAGGCTGAGATCTGAGGATCAAAATTACAAGAAGAAAAGAGTATAATGAGACACTTTTCTCCAATTAAACACCCCAAAAGCCAGAAATAGAGCTGTGGTTCAAGTACTGGAGTGCTAGCCTTGAGCACAAAAGCTCAGGGATACTATCAAGGTGATGAATTCAAACCCCCAGACTGGCACAAACACACACCAAGATAGAGCATTTCCCAGTTGGCCTGCACAAGTTCCATCTCTAGCAACACAATATTAAAAAAAAAGAGGGAGAAGGGAAAGAAAGAGTTGCTCCAGAAGGTGATATAACGAGTGCCAAAATTCCACAGGAGTTCTAAGATGTGGAACAGGACAGAGAGCCTCAGGCAGAAGGTACAGCATTGGCAAAGGTCCTGAGGTATGGTGTAGAGCTGGTGGTGTGGGTGAAATGAAGGTTCTGTGGCTTCAGACAAGTCTGGCAGGACATTCAAGGCTGGGTAAAGGTTTGTACTTGAGACACAGGCAGGGCAGAGGGTGGCGACCTAGAATGGGGCCCAGGGGGAAGATTAGCTTGGCTTTTCACCACGGACCCCAGCCATTTCCAGTGGCTGGAAGCCTATTTTTCACAGCTCCTGACCCTCAGAGGCCTCCTTTTCATGGATGAGTCAGGGCAAATGCAGGCAAGAACTCTTTCTTAAGAAAAGTTTCTAGGCACCAGTGGCTCAGCCCCTGTAAATCCTAGCTATTCAGGAGACTGAGATCAGATATTGTGGTTCAAATCCAGCTCAGGGGAAGAAAGTTAGTGAGACTCTTCTTGCCAATGACCTAACAAAAGACAGAAATGGAAATATGGCTCAAGTGGTAAAGTGCCAGCCTTGAGAAAAATTTAAGAGACTAAGGCTCAAACTCTGAGTTTAAGCCCCAGTACTGGCACAGAAAAAAAAATAAAGAAAAGCTTTAAGAAGCTCCTAGCCCACTGTGGTGAAAGGCCAGATCAGCTAAGTGCATGTGGCTCATGCATGTCCTCCTTGATCTTCAGGAAGCTGAGATCAGAGGATCGTGGTTCAAAGCCAGCCCTGGCAAGAAAGTCCAGGAGACTCTGATCTCCAAGGAACCACCAGAAAACTGGAAGAGGCGCTGTGGCTCACGTGGTAAGCTGAAGAGCTGAGCTACAGTGCCCAGGCCCAGAGTTTGAGCCCCATGACCAACACCTGCTTGGAGCTCACTCTGTGGCTCTAGTCAGAGTACTTTCCAATGGGCCCCTGAGGGTCAGGTCTCAGAATGTCTAGGTGTCTTCAGAGCAGTCGCTTTGGCGGCCTTTGTGTATGCAATGGGCCACAGTATCAGAGAAGGGTCCTGCCTTGGGGCATGGAGGTCATCAGCCGGGTCATCAGAATGGCATCAGTCATGGGTGCAGTGTGCATCTAAGCAGTAAACCAATGTCTCATACCATGGTTCTGGGTTAGGAGGGCCAGGAGCTGCAAGATGGCACAGCAGGTAATGCTCACTCATGTGGGTATCATAAGTCTGCGACTCTGTCATGCACACCTTGGACATGTGTTGAGTTGGGCTCATGAAAGACTTGTAGGCTCAGGAATCCAAAGCTGGCTGGCTGATGTTTGTAGCAGTCGCTATCCCAGGAGTCCCAGGGCTCGGAGCACTGCTTTCCTCTCCACTGCTTGGGGACAGATGAAGGTCTGCACTCTTGGACTGACTACAAAGGAGCATCCATTGTGTCCTTCCCTTGGTCCTGTGGCCCTGTGCCTGGATGGAGGGGCAGCTTCCATGGAACTTACTGCCATGGCCCAGACCCACTCAGCCCAAGAAGGACTTAGGGAGAAACCACTTGATCTGCCTTGAGAGTTTACTGTGACTATGCCTCAGGACTGCCCCCAGTTCTAGCTCAGCTCATCATTAACACCTTCCTCTGTGTGTGTGTGTGTGTGTGTGTGTGTGTGTGTGTGTGTGTGTGTGTGTGTCAGTATGTCTGTGTGTATGTGTGTGTGTGAGCATGTGCGTGTGTGCACGCACACCCATGCATCTTGGTGCTAAAGCTTGAACTCAGGGCCTGGGCTCTGTCCCTCAGGTTTTTCATTCAAGGTTACCACTCTACCACTTGAGCCACAGCATTTCTTCCAGCTTTTGGGTGGTTATTTGCAGAAGAGAGTCTCACACACTTTTGTAGCTGGACTGGCTCTGAATGGTAATCCTAACATCTGAGCCTCCTGAGAACCTAGGAATAAGACAGCATCAGCTATTAGCATCTGGCCTCACTTTCCTTCTTGGCTAAAACAGAGTACCTCTCTCCCAGCCGAGTACCCATCTGCAGCTACCCCTCCTAACCCAGGCTTCAGAGGAAACATTCCCTCCCCTGACGACAAAGAAATAGGATCAAGTTTGAGCTTTATGTTCTCCACACAGTCAGGGGCTGCTGGGAGCTGATGTGCAGGTCAGAGGATCTAGGCCAGGGCAAGTAGTCAATGTGTTAGAACAGAAGAGAGTATGAGACGACATCCTTGTACCTGGGTGCCAGTGGCTCATGTCTATAATCCTAGCTACTCAAGAGTGACACCTGAGGATCAATCAAGGTTCAAAGCTAGCCTGGGCAGACTCTTCTCTCCAATGAATCACCAAAAAGCTGGGAAGCAGAGCTACCCTAGTTCAAGTGGTACAGCACTAACCTTGTGGAAACAAACTAAAGGATACAACCTAGGCTCTGAGTTCAACCCCTGGTAAACCCACACACACACACACACACACACACACATACACACACACACACACACACACACACACACACACTTACATTTGCACGTACACACACATACACATGTAACATCCTTAGCAGTTGCCAATGGCTCATACCAGCAACCCCAGCTACTCAGAGGCTGAGCTCTTAAGATGGCAGCTTGAAGCCAGCCCAGGCAGGAAAGTCCACCAGACTCTTCTCTCCACTAAACTACTAAAAAAGATGAAAGGTGAGCTGTGGCTCAAGTGGTAGAGTGTTAGCTCAGGGACAGTGGCCAGGCCCTGAGTTCTAGCTCTGAGATGTTTTTTCTTAATAGACACCCTTTGCCATCCTCATCCCCACGGGCCATACATCCAGATTTTCGTTATCGTAGATCTCACTTCCGCTCCTGCCACTTCCACAGCACTGCCACAAGAAGCTGGTGTGTGGCCAGCACTGGATTAAGGGAACTTTGAACAAGAGGCATATAGCCAGGTCAAGGCTAATGCCCCAGAACATTGAAGTATTGGCCATACCAGTCTTTCATCCCCCAGTTCCCTGGCCCTAGAATCTAAAGTCTGTGCCTCTGTATTCTGGGCATCTGGAATTGTCTAGAAGGACCTAGAGAGGCCTAGCTGGGGCCGTGAGATAGACTTTCCTGTGGTAAGGTACATTGACATTTCCTAGACACCGACAGATACTTCCAAGCCACCTTGGCCTCACCTCCCATGTAGCCCCGGAAGATCCTTGGTTGGGTGGCCTTCAGTCAGCTATCATGCTTGAGTTGGCCAGAGCCACTGGCAACAACCCTTCCCCCACTCCCCTACCAGCCTCCAGGAAGGGACATGCAGCCAGAGGCCCAGCTGAGGAAAAGTACAGGACATCACATGACTGAGCCCCCGCCCCCCTCACCCTGTGTCAGGGGAGAACCTATGCCAGCCTGCCCTGCTAACCCAGAATCCCCTGGAGGTGGCCAAAGACATGGACAACCAGACTTGGTCCCCCCAAAAAAGCTGGAATATGCAGGTCTCTGGCAATTTAAGACTCATTGTAGACCCTGATAGGGGGCTAAAGGCAAGGTTGCAATGCAGGAGGGACACCATCAGAGGTCAGAAAGAGGCAAACAGCCACCAAAGAAGGGGACAGAGAAAGATGAGGGAAAAATACACACACACACACACACACACACACACACACCACACAGGTAGCCCAAGGCCTCAGCAATCCCTGAGCACCTGAACATCCCAACCCTTGAGAAGATGGCACTACCATCCTCACACCAACTGTAGACAAAACTCAGAGCATCTCACATGTCTGGAATAGCTCATGACACAGCCTACCATTTCCTACTGTATACATCGCTATGTAGAAAACTCAGCTACCTTATTTTTGGTTGTTGGTCATGAGGTTTGAACTTTGGGCTTATGTGCAGTCCCTCAGCTCTTCAGTTGAAGATGCAAGCTCTACCACTGGAGCCACAGCGCCACTTCCGGTTTTCTGGTGGTTCACTGGAGATAAAGTCTCATAGATTTTCCTGCCCAAGCTGGCTTTGAAACTCGATCCTCAGATCTCAGCCTCCTGAGTAACTATGATGACTGTTGTGAGCCACTGGCAACGCCTGGCTTCAGCCACCTTCTCAAACCCAGGGTAAACCCACTTTGTCAGGCCACAAACCACATGCAGTCCTTCCCTTCAGACTTTGACACCAGTATACAAAAACATTCTTCCATGGATGGGGAGAATATAATTGACACTAGCCTCCCATCCCTATTTCCATTCACCCACTCCCTGCTTAAGAAAGGCCACGACCTCTGGAGTTCTTGGTAAGGCAAAGCCCAGCATGCTGTTACTTCACCTTTGGGGAAAACTGGGGAGTTCCTAGAAATGTCTGTACCCTGGGGCCAGCACCTGGTCTCCCAACCACAGCAACCCCACTCCTTCACCATCTCTTGCAGGCAAGGGTGTCTTTCTTTCTTGTTTTTTTTTTTTGTTTTTTTTTTTTGGTTAAGGGGCTTAAACTCAGGGCTTGGGTACTGTCCCTGATGATTTTTGCTCAAGGCCAGTGCTCTACCATTTGAGCCATGGTGCCACTTCTGGTTGGAGATTAGAGATGAGACTCTCCAGGGACTTTCCTGTCTGTGCTGGGGAAACAAGGTACTCTCCTGCATGTGTGGGGAAACAAGATACTCCTGAGTAGCCAGGATGACAGGCATGAGCCATCTGCGCATGGTTTATGGTGTCTCAGTCTTTAGAATTTCCAACTAGTCATCCTCTAGACACTCCCACCTAGTCACTCCTCTAGATACCTTAGGGACAGCAAAGGTATGTTTGGAATCTGGGTAGGGCCATAAGCATTAAAGTGCCCTTTCCACATCACTGCCCCTCTCTAACCTCTCATCTGTCTCCTCTGGAAGGCCTAGTCATCTGGGTCAGATCAGACTCACTAGGACTTCTGGGGCCTGCCCTGTATCCCCATGCTCCACCCAACCGGCATCTTAGGATTTCTGGGGCCAGCTGCTCCATGTCCTGGTGGAATGAAGATGTTGGGAGAGTTGCTGATAACTGTGTCCAGGGGATGCCAGGGCAGAAGAAGTGTCCAGCTCCCCTCTGTCAAAGAAGGAGACACATAAAAATGGATGGATCTATTAAGAGCTACCGGGCATAGCCATCCACCTGTCACCAAGGACCCTTGGAGTGCTGTTTTATGTTGACAGTCCTGGGGCTTGACCTCAGGGTTCAGGTGTTGTACCCAAGCTTCTTTTGACCGAGGCCAGTATTCTTCCACCTTAGCCAAGGTGCCACTTCCAGCTTTTACTGTGTATGTGAGACCTAGTAATTGAACACAGGGTTTCCTGTGTGCTAGGTGAGCCCACTACTGCTAAGACACAATCCCAACCCTGGATAGCTGTTCTTCTGTAACCCCTCGGGCATGTCTCAGGACAGTCTTGCACATCTATACCAAGTTTCTCAGCAGCAACTCTGGCTGGAAGTGAACATGCTCCTCTATGTTGTCCTTTATATACAGCATCTTTGCTCTCCGTGCTTCCTGTCAGATACTCCTTGTTAAGCAAGACCCCTTTTCAAGTTCTGCTTCTAAGAAGCCTGCTCCAATCACCCTGGCAGAGTGGGGTCTTCTCTGCTCTGCAGGCTGTTGGCCTTGTCACGCTCTCCCTTGCTGCTGGTTTGGGTTGAAAACACATGAAGGGGAAAGCCTGGATTCCAACACCCAATTTCTGAAGGCTCTGATACACTACCCAGGGATCGGTGCTGTATCACACTCCATGAGAGGGCACTCGAGGCCCAGCCAGTCTGGGAGCAACGAGATGGGTCCATTCTTTGTGTGGGCTTGAACTGAGGATCTGGGAGCTGCAACTGAGTTTTTGTGCTCAAAGCTGGTGCTTTACCACTTTAGCCACAGCTCCACTTCTGACTTTTTGGTGGTTCCATGGAGAGAAGAGTCTCCCCAGATTTCCAGATTATGGCTGGATTCAATCTTTGATCCTCAGATGTCTGCCTCCCAGTAGCCAGGATGTCAGGTGAGAGCCTGAGCCAGAGGTGATGGGCACCAGAGCCTTTCTTTTGATCTTCTGTTTATCTCATGTCAAGTAACACACCCTAGTTAAAATACTCAGTTACAGGGGATCAAGTTCCTCTCCTAGGTCAGTTAATCCAAGGAGAAGAAATGTCTTTGGAAAAGGCTAGTCTGAGTTGGCCTGGGTGAGTATGTGTGTGTGTTTGTGTGTGTGTGTGTCTGTGTGTGTGTAAGTTTCAGGAATATCTACCCTATCTCTACGGTGCCTCATCCTCCCAGTGGTGAGTACATCCAGGATCCTCACCCCAAGGAAGGCGGGTAGGGGAGCGTACCTAAGGTCACATTGAGTGGAATGATCTGAATTCTATCCTGAAACTGAAGCCTGGAAAGATAATGGAGAGAAGGAGAAGTTTAGAGGAACATCAAGAGAAGCTCATTACCTTTGGATACAAGTACCAGAGAGAAGACTGAATCCATCCTTTTTGGTAGTAAGGTAACAGATGCCCATTATTCATTTATTTCATTATTTTTTGAGTTCTAGGGCTCGGATTCAGGGCCTGAGTGTCATCCCTGAGCTTCTTTTACTCAAAACTGAGGCTCTACCACTTAAGCCACAGCACCACATCTGGCTTTTTGTGTGTGTGTGTTGGGGGGTGGTTGTTGGTTTATGGGAGATAAGAATCTCACAGGCTCTTGCCTGAGCTGGCTTTGAGTCACGTCCATCAGACCTCAGACTCCCCAATAGCCAGGATGATGTGCGGGAACCACGGGAACCTGACCACCACCATCCATTTATAATCTCCTAGGGCCAGTGCTGGACCACCTCCACTGCACCCCCTTGTTGTGAGTGGGAAGCAGACATGGGTGGGTTTGATACTTCACCAGCCTACATACCTTTGAGCATTGTTCCAGGTCAGTCTGATGGCGGCTTCCTCGTCATACACAGCAATGACTTGGCTCTGTCACAAGAACAAATGTCCCCCAGGAGGTGTCAGTTCTGGGGTCTTTCCTTTTCACACCACCCCCACTCCCTGAAATGACACCCCAGCAAAGCAATATAGACATAGAGTGAATTCATTTTCTTATAACCAGGTTCTGGCCAGAAAGGTAGCAGTGGGGAATCCTGATCCAGACCAACCTGAGCATATATTTGAAAGACCCCAGACTCACTGGGACACTTTCTTCAACGGGAGGGCACCCCAGGAACCAAGACTCCAAACCAGCAGATGCAATAAGCAAGAGGAGTTTATTTGACGTTTGCGCAAACGGACTCTCTGTCCTAAGCAGACAGGGAGCCCCGAGCAGAGGCTACAGACATTTTTAAAGGCAAAAATCATAGAATCAGCATAAAATACTCTTTGTGATATAATTGGCTTATGGTTGGTCTATAATTGGTTGACATTTGACCCGGTTTATGGTCTGGCCAGGTGGTCATTGTCAAGGTTTGTCCCAGGGATGGCTTAATTAACTTGGAACTGAAGAACATGCACTTATCTATAACCACTATTCTTATTCTGGGTGGGCTGATATCCGAACATCTGGGCCGGCCAATACTTGAGTTACTGCCAATTATCTCCCAGGCTAAAGGGGGTCTAAATTCAAGCATATTTACAGAGGCAAAGTCAGCAGTTAGCAAGTTAATAATGGTGAAGTGAGGTTCCTAATTTTTAACTCTTCAATATTGAGACTCTATCTCAGAAATGCCCAAGACAGAAAGTTTTGGCTCACATGTTAGAAGACCTGACTGGCAAGTCTAAAGCCTTAAATTCAAACCCTAATATACCAAAAAGAATGAGAGGCCCCGGTGCCAGAGGCTCATGCCAGTAATCCTAGCTACTCAGGAGGCTGAGATCTGAAGATCACAGGTCAACATTTAAAATAGGGTTGGCCTCGCCCATCAGACATCATGATAAGACCCAAAGTCTGAACTATGAGAGTTCACTCCATATTAACAGGGCTCTCATCCTTACTAAGTTTTTGCCATGCTCTTTGTCCCCCTGGGGAGCCACCCACTGTGGGCCCCACCCCAAGGTCCTCCCAAGCTCCTTCTGCCACCTACCAGGCCCAAGGAAGTAGACAGCTCCAGGACACACAGATTCCTTGGTCTTATAATTTAACAGTGCTGAGTCCCCATCAAGCATCTCACCCTTCCAGGTCCCAAGACCTCAGCCACAAAGCCCATGTACCCCCCAAAGAAAGCATGCAGAAGTTACCAAAGGATCCATCGCTCCTTGTTACAGCCCACTTCTACACTCACTCACACACACACACACACACACACACACACACACACACACACACACACACACACACAACCTGCAGGGGAGGTTCATGTTTGTCTTCCTTGCTACTCAGGAGGCTGAGGTTTGAAGATCACGGTTCAAAGCCAGCCCATTCCGGAAAGACTGTGAGGCTCTTATCTACAGTGAGCCACCCAAAAGCCAGAGGTGGAGCTGTTGCTCAAGTGAAGTGTCAGAGCAGTAGCTCTGAGCACAGAAGCTCAGGATCAGCACCTAGACCCTGAGTTCAAGGCCCAGGTCTTCTAACTCCAAACACACACAGACACAGACACAGACACACAGACACACACAGACACACAGACGCACACACACACACACACACACACACACACACACACACACACACACACACACACACACACAGCCCAAGGCTTCAGCAGTCCCTGAGAACAGAACCATGAACTGTATCCATTAAGATCACATCCTACCCTCAAGAAGGTGGCACTACCGACATCAGACCCACTATAGAAAAACCAGTAAGCCTCTCACATATCTGGAATGTCTCATAGTCCAACATGGCAGTTCCTACTGTACACACTGCTATGCGGAAAACTTAGCCCCCTCTTTTTTTTAGTTGGTCGTGGAGTTTGAACTCTGGGCCACGGTGCTGTCCCTCAGCTCTTCAGCTGAAGGTGAGCACTATCCCACTTGGGCGACAGCACCAAATCCTGTTCTGTGGTGGTCCATTGGATATCAAGTCTCACAGACTTTTTTTTCCCAAGCTGGCTTGGAACCATGGTCTTCACATCTCGGCCTTCTGAGTAGCTAGGATGACAGTTGTGAGCCACCAGCAGCTTCTGGCTTCAGCCACCTTCACATACCCAGAGGAAACCCATCCTCATCAGGCCACAAACTTCTTGCAACCCACTTCAGACTTTGTCATCCAGCATCCAAATCCATCCTTCAATAGAGAGAATACAGACAAAATAATCCCACCCCTGCACCCATTTGCCCACGCCCTGCCTGCCACAGGCCAAGTCCTCTTGAAGCTCTGGCTTCAAACTGGGGCAAACTTGGGGAGTTCTTAAAAATGTCTGTACAGTGAAGCCAGCACCTGGTCTCCCAACCACAGCACCCCCCCCCCCCCACACACACACCTCCACCATGCTTTGCAGGCAAAGATGTTTTGCTTTCTTGCTTTTTTTCAGTTGTGGGGTTTGAATTCTGGGCATAGGTGCCTTCCCTGAGCTCTTCAGCTCAAGGCAAGCACTCTAATACTTGAGCCACAGCACCACTTCCAGTTTTCTGGTGGTCCGTTGGAGATGAGTCTCAGGGTCTTTCTTGCCCATGATAGCTTTGAATCGTGATCCTCAGATCTCAGCTGCTGAGTACCTAGGATGACAGCCATGAGTTTCTGGCACCCGGCCAAAGATAATTTTCCAACCTTTTCATCCTATCCTCTTAGGAGACTGAGATCTGAGGACTACAGTTGGATTCTACCCTTGGCAGCAAAGTCCTTTAGAACTCTTTTTCTACAATTAAACGCCCACAAAAGTTGGAAGTGAAGCTTTGGCTCAAATGGTAGAGTGCTAGTTTTGAACATCAAAGACAAGGGATAAGACCCAGTCCCTAGTTTCAAGATTTTTCTAGCAAAGACCCACCCAAGTAAAGGAAGCAGGTTGGCACACGGGAGCTCAAAGTTCAAACATAATACTCAAGACTCCCAGAACATACCCCATCTGGCTCTGATTCTCTAGATTCTATGTCCTACATCATGGCAGTCTTAGATGGGACTGACCATGCACCAAGCTAGGGAATCACCCAGCTCCTGTACCATCTACTCCCTGATTTAATTCATTTATGACAATGCATTTTTCATATCATAACTAAAAATAATTTTGAGTCTCTCTGATTAGCAGACAAAAATATGTTATCATATAATAGAAAATGTAGGTAAAATTACTTTTCCCTGTGTAATCTTTTATATATCTTATCAAAAACTTCTTTTTCCTTGCATAGTCTGTTTCTGGCATTTTGCCCTAATGTCTAATATTAAATTACAAAGGACATGCCATATTCCTTAGTTCATTTTTCCTAAAGGTTATGCTTTGGAGTTGATTCTGACTTGTTTGATTATTCTAAATTAAATTTTCTCAACAACTTGAATAATTGTTTATATTACTCTTAAGCCATTTGAAATATCAAAAAGAACCGGAAATTCACTTTGGCAATAAGTTGTGAATGGCAGCAATGCTTGTGGGTGGAATGAAGGACTTGAATTACCTAGAGTTCCTTAAAAATGGCACTGTTCTTTAAAAGGCCTAAGATTTAGTAAGCTTTTAAAGGGTAGTCTTCATATTTCATCTAAGAAGAAACAGTATGCTTTTCATCACATTCTTGCCTGCAAAGCACAAATATTATTTCCCTTGTACAGTACATGCCCAGCTGCTACTGTAGTGAAACCCACAAACAATTGCACAGCTGTGTTAGGTGCTCTGGATTTTGAAATTTTCTTCCAGTAGCCCTAGTGATTTGAGCCCAGATCCATGGGATAGGCACATAATCTACAATTACAAAGCACCACAATATACAAAGACCACGTGCAAAATGAGGTTCAATATTCTTCTTTGTTGTTCCCTTTTTGTCTTATTGATTGTCTTTTAAGGAGCTAGAGGCTGTTTATTTCTCATTATTGTTGATGTAACTTAAATAAATTACCAGATTTTTCAAATAAAATAAAGAGATATAAAAAGACATATTCATCCATAAAATAAACATTTCAGTGATGTTTTTTATTCTAGTCCTATTTTCAGTTATCTTCATATAGTGTTGATATGAGTCAAGTGTATGTGTAAATTGACACGTATTAAGCACACAGAACTCTTGAATCTTTGGGTTTGATTTTTATATAAACCACCTAGAAATGAAAATTATCACTTGCTTCCTGTCTTAAATAATCTACTTAAAACAAGTTGTATTGAATTTTTTCTCTTAAAATATTTTTTCCCAGTCCTGATATATATGTATATATATATATATATATATATATATATATATGTATATATATATATATATATATATTATTTTAAAGTGTGAAAATACCCTACAGAGGCGTTACAATTACATGGGCAAGGAAATAAATACATTTCTTATCAAACATTTTTGTCTCTTCCTTTTTTTCCTCTTCCCATCCCTTCCCATCTCCCCGTTGGTATAATTTGTGGAAGGGAAAAAATAAATTGTTTAAATAGGGATACAGACGGACCCATCGCAACAATGAGATGTACAAGAAGTTATGTCTAAAAACCATCTTTATAGTTTTATTAATTTTATCAATAGATCTCATAATCTATGGAATTGATTCATTGCAAAAGTATTTGATTTCTAATTTCCACTGGATTAATATTACATTTATTTACTTTTATTACACATGAAATAATGACATTCTTGTGGAAAAAACATCCCTGGTTTTCATTTTGGTTGCCAAAATGGAACTCTTAGACATTTTCAAAATTTAACTTTAAACCCGAACCTTCAAATTTCACTAGGACTTGAATTGTGTTACTTACAAATTTAATATTAAAATAAAAAGCATTATTAAATAGAAAGCAACATTGTAAGTTATCATACCTTAGTCCCTAAAATGACTTTATGATTAAAACAATTATATTTATATAACATGATATACATACTCAAACAAACGATGAGACATGGAAACAGAAGTCTCCTTTTTTGTTTTGTGTTTGTTGTTCTTTATAGTTTGTGATGATTCTGTCTTTATCTTATGTCTGGTATATTCATTGTACATCTTCAGGAAGGTGAGGGGTGGGCAGAGAGCTTTAGGGAAAAGGGTGAAATATTGCAGCAGTGGATTTCATTGAACATTGATGAAAGTAAACTATTTTACAATTGGATAGGGACAGGAAGGAGGGACTAGGAGCAAGTGAGGGAACCAAAGATATTTCATAAAAGGAAATGTACTTATTACCTGACCATGTAATTGTAATCCCTCTATAAATCACCTAATAATAACAACAGAGAAATTTTTTAAAGTCAGACAGAATATTGCTTCTTAGAGTTCTAGAAGTTTTTTGTTCACTGGTTTGAGCTGGTTGAGTCTATCTCTGAAAATAGCTACATTGACATTCATTGAGTGAATTTGTGAGTTACTAGTAGATAAAAGTCAATTATGATTGCTTGTATGTTTTTTTGAAACTCTGATTTATTTATTGCTTTAATCTAATTTGTAGTATTTCTGTCTACCGGTTTTTGGTTTGGCTTGTTCTTGTTTTTCAAGTACCTAGTGGTGCACCATTAGTGCTGAATCAAGATTGTTCTAATTTATTGCTGTACGTACTCAAAGCTATAAATTTTCTTCTGAGTATTGCCTGTGTTGTTGTATCCCAGAGGAGGTAGTATTTTGTGTGTTCACTTCCACTGAATTCCATAAACGTTGGAACTTCCCTCCATATCTCTTCAGTGACTCACTGATGATTTAGCAATGTGTTATTCAGTCTCTGTGAGTTTCAGAATTTTCTGTGATGCCTTTTGATGTCAATATCTAATTTGGTCCCAACATAGTCTGACAGGGTGCAAGGAGTAATTTCATTTTTATTTTTGAATTTTCACAGATTTTCCTTGTGATTGAAGATATATATTTTGGAGAACATTTGAGGGGCTCCTGAAAGAGATATATATTTTGATGCTGCTAGGTGAAAAATTCTGTAGATATATACTAGTTATAAACTAGGAATATATTGTCATTACAGTTACTTAGCTCTGAAGATTTTTTTTGCTAAGTTTTTACCTGGCTGGCCTATCCAGAGGTAAGAATGATGTGCTCAAACAACCAACAATGTGTTTGGATGTATGCATATGTTTAACTTAAGTGGCATTTGTCTGATGAACTTGGGAGCTCTAGGATTCAGGGCATTGATATTTAGAATTGTTATATCCCCGTGATGGAGAGCTTTCTTTGTCAATATGTAATACCGTTTTTTTGTCTCTTTTTACTTTCATACCAATTTTGATTTAAAGCCTATTTTATCTAATATTTTTATACCTACTCTAGCCTGTTTATGAAGTCCATTTTTAATTTGTGAACCCTAAGATATGCATTCAAATGTTTTTTTTCATGCAATTGTTTCCAACATATTTATAAGATTATTTCCTAGTTGCTTTGTATGTCCCTCCCCAACGGTATAACCCCTGCTTTCACTTTATTTGATGTTGATATAATTTGTGGAGTGGAAGGGAAAAAACAGATCATTTAAGTAGGGATACAGGTGGACCCATTGCAACAATGAGATGTACAAGTCGATTTGTCGAAAACGAACTTTACAACTTTGGTGAGGAGGGGAGGGAGGGAGGTGGATTCAGTGAGCGGGGAGGATGGGAAGGGATGGGAAGGGGAAACAAAGGAGGAGGCGACAATGCTTGATAATAAATGTACTCATATCTTGCCCATGTAATTGTATCACCTCTTTAAAGTATTTTCAAATAAAAAAAGATGATGTACAGAAGGGTTACAATTACATAATCAGATATTGGACACTCTTTTGAACAGTCTCACCTCTTCCCTGGTGTTCTCCCAGATTTACCCTTTCAACCTCCCTCTCCCATAAGTTGTATAGTTCATTTTTCAATGTAGTGTTTATTGAGTAGCACTGCTACATTTGTTCACCCTTTGCCCCACCATTTCTGTGTTTCCCCTTGCCCTTTCCAAACTTACATATAAGACCAAAGGAACAAAAATCAAAACAGCAACAGAAGATAGGAGGAAAAAGCAAAATAATAAAACTCTCATTATCATTTCTTGGATATAATTTTGCTGAATATTATTTTATATGATAATACTCATATAGCTATTGAGCCTTTGTGATCTTCTCCAAAGGACTTCCTCCTTTGATCTCACTGTATAAATTTTTGGAATCACATATAATTTATCTTGTCCAAGTCTAATGTTTTCTCTTTTACCATCCAAGTGTGTTTACTTGTAGAATTATAGGCACATTCTAATACAACAAATGAGGGAAATCAGGCAACCTACATACACACACACACACAAATATATACATACATACATACATACATATGTACATATGTACATATATATACAAGACATATATAGAATTTTATTGATCCCTATAAATAAGTATATATGTATGTATATATACACATATATACATATATATAAATAATCAAATTCCATTATTCCATCATAAAGAATAATACTGCACCATTCTTAAGGAAAATGAAATACTTAGAAATAATAATATTCAGTGAAATTAACTGCACTCAGAGAAACCTCGGTTGCATGATTTTCTTCATTTGTGGTAGATAGAAGGTTCTTATAAATGTAAAATTGTTTTTTAATTAATTAATTAATTAATTAATTTTATTGTGAAAATACCATACAGAGGACTTACAATTATATGGGAAAGATAACGAGTTCATTTTTTATCAAGCATTGTTGCCTCCTCTTTGTTTCCCCTTCCCATCCCTTCCCATACAATCCCCACCTCTCCCCACCTGATCCTCCCCCCTCCACCAAAGTTGTAAAGTTGTTTTTCGACATAACGACTTGTACATCTCATTGTTGCAATGGGTCCACCTGTATCCCTAGTTAAATGATTTGTTTTTACCCTTCCCCTCCACAAATTATACCAACATCAAATGCAGTGAAAGCGGGGGTTATACTGTGGGGGTTAAACATACTGGATGGTATACAAACAGGTACAAATGAATTATCTCAAGTATCAGTGTCTATGGAGAGTGAAAATACTATTATTATTCTCTTAAAAGATTGAGTCAAAGCCCCACAAAATAAATACCAGTAAATGTGTACTGCAAGAGAGGACAATGGGGGGCAATATGAGAGGGGTAGTAAATTGAAAGGGAAAAGGATAGAATACAGGCATTAAACTATTACATACTTCCCAGAATTGAAATATACAAAGCAAGGGGTAGTGTGAAATGGGAGTGAAGATGTTGAAGTGGTAACACAATTCCAGGTACATTGTACACATAAACTGCTTTGTTAAATGGCAAGTAATTGCATAACATTATATTGAGATACGTAAAGACTCGGGTTGATTGGGACGAGTGGATGAGGATATTGAAAGGGGTGACATTGACCAAGATGCACTGCATCCATAAACTGTTTCAGTGAATGGCAACTCCTTTGTACAACTACTTAGAGATATTAAAATATTCAAAAAATTAATTATGATAGTTGAATAGAGAGTTGCACATCAATTCAATTCCCATTTAAAAATACTTTTAACCTGGAGTTTTGGAGAATAAAATTCAAATTATAAAACATTATGAATCTTTTTTTCTGAAAATTTGAAATTTAAATCAAAACTACTTTGCTTTTTGTCAACCATTGGGCTGTTATTAGAGAATACTTCAAAGTAAGTGGCTTAAAAACATCAGGAGTATATTACTCATACTCTAGGAGCTTGAACATTGATTATAAAAATGGTTATTCAAATCAATTCCTTGTCTTATGGGGGTCTACTTTCTAGTTCATTATACTTTATTTGCTGAATGTTCACATGGCAGAGTAGTTATATTGGGCCTCTTTTATCAGGATCATTATTTCAGGGTCATCTCTGAAAGGGTGATTCTAATGTCACCAGACAGGGGAATACAATTTCAAAATGTGTATTTGGGAGGAGTTACATCGTCCAATATATTGTGCAACTTTTGCTTTAACTCAGTGTAGTTTATCATTTTGATATTATTTCATAGAAAATAATAACTTAAGGACAAACCTATAACAAGTAAAGTATGTGAATGATTCTTCTTACAATGGGAATAATTATAGTGATTGCAAAGCGAAGTATGATTGTTTTGTGGCTCTTGAACTACATCAAGGGTAATCATGTAAACATGGTGTGAACTTTCTAAGGCCCTTCTGATGTATTTGAACAATCTCCATTGAGTTAATTGCTTTCAGAAATACAGATCTCCTTTGATTTTAATAAGGTCTGCTATTAGGACTCCCACAGACACCAAAATTAGAGGATGCTAATTTCTCTGATAAAATACATAATTGTTATAATTAATATAACATGAGGATTGTAATATTATTAGCATTATAAATACTAGTGTTCACATTATATAATACATTTACATCCTTTGGTTGCATCAATTTTTAGAATATTTATATCTAAATTTATATTGTTTGTAAATAGTTATTTGATGATGTATAGAAAATGAGAAAAAGCTTTGTGTACATATTTACTACAGATGAAAAACATCTTCACTTGGTTATTTCTGATCCTTCATTTGTTAGTTTCATTCATGCATAGAGAACAGGCAGAGAAGTGACAATTACAAACTTGCATTTACTAAAGGGTTAACTTACATGAAATTTATGTTCGGCTAAATAGCAGATTTTATAAATTAAATTGTTTTTGTCCCTTCCTTCCTTCATTCATTTTTTCTTTCCTTCCTTCCTTCCTTTCTTTCTTCTTTCCTTTCTCCCTCCTTCCCTCCATCCCTACCTCTCTCTTTCTCCCTCTTCTTTCTTTCTCTCTCTTCTTTCTTTCTTTCTTTCTCTCTCTCTCTTCTTTCTTTCTTTCTTCCATTCTTCCTTTCTTTCGTTTACTCAGAATACTTCTTAAGACTATAGAAGAAATACCAAATGTTGTACTCCAAGGTGTTATGAGGAATTATGACTATTAACTAGATTAACATTAATTTTAATAACCTATGCTATATCTTAAAACAAATTTTACTAAAAACCACTTCACAAAAGTTGCAGTATATATAACAAATATTACTTTTCGTGATATTGTTTATTTCTTCAAACTAAAATAAGAATTTAGACATAATATTGTACGTGTCTCTCTGTGTATGTGTGTGTGTGTGTGTGTGTGTGTGTGTGTGTGTTTTGCTCTTGTAATTTGAATTAAAGGCCTATCCCTTAGTTTTATTCACTCAAGGATAGTGTCCTAACATTTGATCCACAACTCCACTTCTGGCTTTCTCTCTCTCTCTCTCTCTCTCTCTCTCTGTGTGTGTGTGTGTGTGTGATTGAGATGTGTCTCACAAAATTTCTTGCCAAGGCTGGCTTTTAACCCCAGCTTCCAGAGTACCCAGGATTAGAAGGTTTTAGATATAATATATCTAAAAATAAAAGAAATTTCTTATTTGAATTCCAGAGGTCAATTTAACAAATTAACATTTAGATATTTATTTAGTTATTAAATCTGAACCTGCACTGTAGAAAAATACTTTTCATTTTTATGAAAAAATATACACTCGAAGGTTTAAATGACAGAATCTTTGGACAAATTGAAATACTTTATTGTTCAAAAGCTACAAAAGGAACATTAATCAAATGTCTCATGTAAGGTAAAATCAATAGGCTCTGTCAGGCTGAATGAAGCAATTTGTCATTAACATTAAATTTTATCTATTGTGGCTACATGATTTTCTATTCTTTTTACCCTGAAATTTTTTGACATAAAAATGTAGATTCATATAATTCTTGAGTATGCAGAAATCTTAGGCACTGGTCATGTATTTCTGAGGTTCAAGTACCAAGTCATTTCAGAGGTTAATTTCATGTATTTTATGTCAACACTGATTTTTAGAAATTGAATCAATCTAAATATGAGATAACTAAAGCAAGATATTACATGACTTATCCAATTATTCCTATAGTTCTGAATATAAGTTATTGTTGAATAGCAGGAAAATCATATTATACCTACTCTCTATAAAAGTGATAGTATTCATTTTTCTTCAACTTGAAAGAATGAACCTCACTATAGATGAAAAAAAACTTGAATAAAAATGCCATAAAATTATGAATAATTCAAGTCATTATGAGTTAGATGTAATAGTCATTTTTGAAGATAAAAAATGAAATATCTTGACGCTTCCTTATCTGTTAAATAAAATGTATTTGCACTCAAAATATTTCATTGGTCTCTCCAGCAATTGTATAACCTAACCAACTCCAAGCCAAATATCTCCTCTGATTAATTCAAGTAAACATTTAGGAACAGAAGTTATCACAATTGTACAGAAATATCTACCCACCACTCTAGAAATTAAATGTGAAATCATAAAGGATTGAGATTAATAATTAGTTTTCACTATGCTGCCATAAAGAGGTGGTGAACATTTTCTTTTTTTTTTTTTTTTTGGCTTTCCAACATTTTTTTTAATTTAATTTAATTTAATTTGTGAACATACTGTACAGAGGAGTTACAGTTACATGGGCAGGATAATGTGTACATTTCTTACCAAGCATTGCAGCCTCCTCCTTTGTTTACCCTTCACATCCCTTCCTAGCCTCCCCCCTCCCCCCCCCTAATCCCAATCCTTCTCCTTCCTCCCCCCCCAGCCCCCCCCCCCACTAACGTTGTTTAAGGATACAGGTGGACCTGTTGCAACAATGAGAAGTACAAGTTGTCATGTCCAAAACGAACTTTACAACGGTGGTGAACATTTTCAAGTCGACACAGTTGTAGAGATTTAGTAACTGAGGACTTGTGATCAATGAGGAAAATAAAATCAAAGTCCTTTCCTCCTCTTCCTTCTTTTTCTTCTCTGTCTCCTTCTCCCTTTCCTTCTTCCTCTACCTCTCCTCCTCCTCTTTTTTCTCCCTCTCCCACTCGTATTCCTCCTCTTCTTTACTTCCTCGCTTCCATAAATTCACATACTCCATCGCATGTTCCTGATATGGGGTACTGTGCCACCACCCACCCAAAGCAATGAGGATAAGAAACATAAACTGAAATGTATAAAATCAGAAGCCAAGATTAATCTGTCTTCCTTTTAGGTTGGTTTTATAAAATATTTTGTCATATTAATAGGAGACTGACATAGCATGCTCTCATTTATTATAAGGGATAAGATTTACTGGAAAAAAACCTGACCAACATCGCCGTAATGAAATGATTGCTTAAATTAATATGAAGGTAGGGCAAATCAACTTTAAAATATCACATGTACTTCAACAAGAGGCAAAATTTTACTTTGCTCCTGTAAACAACCTTTGAATTCTATCTATATTTTGTCCCTAAAATGACTTGTATTTTATTCTAATCATATTTTTAATTAACTTTAAGTACGAGATTGGGGGTTGCTGTTTGACCATGCAGTTTATAAATAGTGTTTAGTGAGTTATTTTGTTTTTCTTTTTTCTCTCATGAGTTTTGAACTCTGGGTCTGGACGCTGCCCCTAAGCTCTTTTGGATGAACACTAGAACTCTATTACTGGAGGAATAGTAGCACTTTCAGATTTTTCTGAGATTTAGCTGGAGATAAGAATCTCACAGACTTTCCTGCCTGGGATGGCTTCAAACCTCAATCCTCACCCTCCTGAGTATTTAGGATTACAGGCATGAAGCACTAGTGCCTGTCTTAATACAATGCTTCCTTTTTTTTTTTTTTGGCCAGTCCTGGGTCTTGAACTTAGAGTCTTGACAATGGGCAATGTCCTTGAGATTCTTTTCCTCAGGCTAGCACTCTACAACTTGCATCACAGTGCCAATTCCAGAATTTTTTGTTTATGTAGTACTGAGGAATAAAACCGAGGGCTTCACACTACTACTAAGTCTATCACTAAGCCACATTCCCAGCCCAGTACAATGTATCTTGATCATCATTTTCCCTCATCCTTCTCAATCCTAACTCATCCCTCAATTTGCATAATTTTGTAGAATATTCACTGACTCACAATATCATATATAGTCACTTAGAGGATATGCAACAGATCATATTTTATTGATTCATCAACGTATGAAACTTATGCATTACAGAATTCTGTGATTTTAATTTCTAAAATATCACTCAGTTTCACCCACTACTATTCTAAAATTTTCCTAAGGTTAATGCAAATGCAAACTGTAATTCTTCGATAAAGTACAATGATTCATAGAAAGTTAGATATGGACTATGAACATCACCTTGAGTTCTAGAACATTTTATCATCACAACCCTCTCAAAATACTCCAATACTTATTAGTTACTTCCTGTCATCACTTCAACCTACCACCCATTGACCAATCATTACTTCATAGTTTACCACTACAGATGTGCCAATTTTAAAAAGCTAATTCAATTAGAAAATGAAGTTTATTTTATCCATTTCTCCCATATAATATTAGTGTTTCCCAAGTAAATTCATGTAAATTTTTCTCAAGGATAGACAATATTGTTTTGTATGCATGTGTATAATTGTATAACGTCCTCAATGGGCATTTCAATATTTTATTTTATATTGTTGTAAAAGGTTTTGCTATGTATATTCTTGTACATGTGTCTCATTGGGCATGTGTTGAAATCTGTTTTGTATATAAAATTATGATTCAAAATGCTGGATAATAGAGCAACTATATGTATAATATCTTAAAGATTGTCAGTATGTTTAAAAACTGACTATATCATTTTAAGTGCTAAACACCAATGTATAAGGATTCAAATCTCTACATAGTGGTTGTGCAAACCGATCTTGTTGTATCTTTTCTTTATTGTGAAAAAACTGTACAGAGGGGTTACAATTACATGGGCAAGATAATGAGTACATTTCTTATCAAGCATTGTAGCCTCCTCCTTTGTTTTCCCTTCCTATCCCTTCCAAGCCTTCCTCCCCCCAACCAAACCTCCCCCCACACCTCCACCAAAGTTGTAAAGTTCATTTTCGACATGACAACTTGTACTTCTCATTGTTGCAACAGGTCCACCTGTATCCTTATTTAAACGACTTGTTTTTCCCCTTCCCCTCCACAAATTATACCGACATCAAATACAGTGAAAGCAGGGGTTATACTGTCGGGGAGGGACATACAAAGCAACAAAGAAATAATCATATAAATGCATTAGAAACAAATGCATGAAAGGAAAAAAAACATTTAAATACATATCTTAGGGTTCATTTTCCTAACATCATCTTATCTGACCTTTTGTGCTGGACTCATACATATACTAACTTTTGCAAATGAGGGAAACCATGGGATATATGTTTCTTTGGGCCTGGCTTACTTAACTTAATATAATTTTTTCCAAGTATTTCCATTTCCTAACAAATGGGGCAATGGCATTCTTTCTGATGGAGGCATAGAATTCCATTGTGTACCTATACCACATTTTCTTGAACCATTCATCTACTGAGGGGCATCTGGGTTGGTTCCATATCTTAGCTATAGTAAATAATACTGCAATAAACATAGTTGTGCTGGTAGCTTTAGTGTGGTCTTGTTTGTGAACATTTGGGTAAATGCCCAAAAGTGGGATTGCTGGGTCATAGGGGAGCTCTATGTGGAGTCTTTTGAGGAACCTCCATACTACTTTCCAAAGTGGTTGAACAAGTTTACACTCCCAACAACAATGAAGTAAGGTTCCCTTCTGTCCACATCCCCTCCAGCATCTATTGTTATTAGTTTTCTTGATTTTTGCCATTCTAACTGGGGTGAGGTGGTATCTTAATATTGTTTTGATTTACATTTCTTTTATTGCTACGGAGTTTGAGCATTTCTTTATGTGTCTATTGGCCATCCTTCTTTCTTCGTCAGAGAAGTTTCTCTTTAAGTCTTTAGCCCACTTATTTATTGGGTAGTTGTTTCTTTGAGGATTTGTTTATTTCCACTAATCTCTATATGTATGCAATGTCTAGGTATGTTATGATCTTTCCATATGTTATATGGTTGTTGATATATTATTACAGAGATATGTATTTGGACTTTTTGATAACTTAGTCAGGAAGGTAATGTTTTTCATTGGCATTAATATGCTCTTAATATATTTCTGATTCAAGTCTCTTTAAATAAGCGTTTATGTATGCATACTATGTGTACGTATGCATATATTCATACTTACATGTGTATATATACAAATAACTATATATGTATACACATAAATGAATATACAGATGTATACATACATGTATATAGACATATATGTATATTAATATTTTCATTTG
The DNA here is from genome assembly GCF_019054845.1 of Dipodomys spectabilis. Lineage (NCBI taxonomy): Eukaryota > Metazoa > Chordata > Mammalia > Rodentia > Heteromyidae > Dipodomys > Dipodomys spectabilis. Next base: position 1,329,685 of record NW_024871053.1, read on the forward strand.
TCCGTAAGCTATCATTTTACTTTATTTGCCAAACATGTCCTTTATTGACTTTAGCATTAAGCCGTCTTAAATATAGGCTCAAGTCTAAAATTTTAGTATTATCTTAGACACCAATGGCATTCTATTCTAATAAGCCATGAGCCCACCGACTGTTGACTAAATTTCTTAGTTTGTTTACACAATTATTATAATTACGTATTTTCTCATCTATCATTGTTTCATTTCACTACAGAATCTGTATTTATCCTTTATGTCATATTTGAGTACCAATGCCTTTGGAAGATATTTATTAATTGGTGTATATTAATTTTACGAAGAAATCGTATTGAAATATTTTGCACACTCACATATTTATCAAGGGCCTGATTAACCTGTTTCTGTCTTTCTCCATTCCCATAGCCCTTTATTTTTCAATGGTTTTCTGTGAATATATTTGTGTTATCTCCACACATAGTCAAAATGTATTTCAGTTTTGTTCACCCACCATCATTGAAAATTATACCATGCTGAATATAAAGACTAAATTCTATATAAATAGAGACATACAATTTTTATGGATTGGAGGATGCATATTGTCTCCCGCTTCCTCCCCCCTCTCCCTTTTTTTTGGGTCATTCTTGGGGCTTAAAATCTGGGCCTGGGTAATGTGCCTCAGCTCTTCACCTCAAAGTGAGTGCTCTACCCCTTGAGCAACTTTGCCACTTCTAGATTTCTCGTGGTTAATTGGCTATAAGGGTCTCACAGACCTTCCCATTCCAGCTGGATATGAACCACAATCCTCAGATCTCAGCCTCCTATGCAGTAAGGATTATAAGCATGAGCCATCAGCACCCAGCTTCACAATTTTATTTATAAGTTTTTGACAATTTCTTAAAACACCTGACCAACATTCTTTGATTCATTGACAAAGGAATATAAACTGGAATATATTTCTCTGTCCAATATTAAAGCTGTTAGTGTAAAATTGTCATATTTGTAGAGGAAAGATTATATAGCTCAATGGGTATCTAGGGCACCAGATTAGAGCCACATAAATATTATCAAGGAATATTTTATAAAAGTGTAAAACCAATCTCTTGTGGAATGACATTCTCTTTAATAGTGGTGATAGATTAGACAGTATTAGGGAGAATTAAAAAGTGAATGCTGACTTAAATATAACAATTTTTTCAAATATTATCTTAAAGCAGGTTTTGAAGGTGGCATATAAAACAAAAAAGTGATGTAAATATAAATAAAGGAAGATGTCTTGACAATTTTGGAGATGAAGCATACTTAAATATGGCATTAAAATTATAGGAAAGGAAAACTTGATATAGTGAAACTCAATAAAAGTTTAAAATAATTTAGTCTGTAAAATCTCATATACAAGTAGTGAATAGAAGTTTGGAGCCGGTGGCTCATGTATCACATCCTAGCTACTTGGAAGGCTGTGATTTGAGTATTGCTGTTTGAAGGCAGCCCACAAAATAAAGTTCCTGAGAATCTTATCTCTGCTTAATCAGTAAAAAATGTAGAACTGAGGCATGACTCAAATGGTAATTTGTTAACAAAATGCAACAAATCTCAGGGGCCCTGAGTTCAATCCCCAGGACCATACATACATGTAAAAAAGTAATAGTAATAATACTAATAGTGATGATGATGATGATGATGATAATGATGATGATGATGAAACGTGCCCATAGTAAGGATAAAATAATTACAAATCCTGTACCTGAAGACTGCCTCAAATCTAGAATCTACATAGAACTCTCAAAACCTAATGTTAAAAAAATCAATTAGACAACATCAAAATACCTCTTGTGAAAAATAAGCACAAGAAAATAATCATTGGTAATCAAATGAATGCACATTAAAACTAACATGACATCATAAAACATGTATGAGAATTACTTCACATAATACAATAATGTCCATACTAAATGCGATCAAGAAACAGAGAAACTGGATGTTGGCAAGAATGTCAAATGGGAAAGCTACTTTTGAAAACATTTTGACAGTTTCCTAGAATATGAAATATGCAACCACCCACAGTATAGCACAGGAATTGAGCTCTTCAGTCTTCGTCTCATGGAAATAGTATGTTACATTCACCCAATGGCCAAAACACGGAGGTTTATAGCAGCATAATTTCCTCTAGTCAAAGAAATGGAAATCAGTTCAGGGTTTCTTTAGGTGATGGGAAACGAATTATGCTACATTCTATAATGACAGAACCAAAGGCAACTCGTGGGAATACAATACAATATGAAGGCATACAACAACTGGCAATAATCTACCATAGATTTGATGGCAATCTTAAAAGCATATTTATTGCATGATCTAGATGTCGGAGCAAAAAAAATGTGTTGGTTTCCAGTATGAAACAGGTTTTGGATGGGACAAAGAGAAGTAGTGGGTTTAATTATAAAAGGGAAACATGGGACAGACACATTTTTGCTAAAGAAACGTATCTGTAAATATGATACATTAATATAGAGTTGATAAAATTATATTGGACTTAATATTGCACAAAATAATTAAAACAACTGAAATTTGCATAAGGTACTTGTGAAATATTAATATCCGACTTACCATATCATACCTATAAATATTTAAAGAAATGGGAAAATATTCAAGGGATTTCTCTGTGTTCTTATTATAACATCATAAAGAATCATACTAACCTCAATAGAATGTAAAGATATACAGAAAATAGAAGTCAATATTGAATATTTACATTGAAAAATATTCTGAGTCCAAACTTGGAATGAAATGTACCTTGCTAATTAGAAGGCAGAACTTTAGAACACTGAAATCCAGGGCCAGTTCTGACAAAAAAAATCGTGAGAAACTACAAAAACAAAGAAAGCTAGATATAGTGTAATTTCCCTGTTATCTCACATTTGTGGAAGCCATAGGAAAGAGATTATTGCTCAAGAGAGGCTTGGCTAAAAAGTAAGACCTCATCTGAAAAACAATCTAAAGTGGTCAGAGCCTTAGCAACTTCAAGCACCAGTAGTGCCAAAGGAAAAAAAGAGAAGAAGAAGACAGAAAACTAAAGGAAAGGATAGAAAAGGAAAACTATTTCCTTTTTATTCTTGTAGTTTCATGTCATTGAATACAGGAATTGAGAGTAATTTGCATACTGATTTAGGATTTAGGCCTCTCTAACATGAAAGGATTTATTTCTAGTAATTATTTTATTATTACCATTTATTAAGTTATTATGCGTTCTTAGAGACTGAACACCTGGTTTTGTACATATTACTATAGTCCTCCAACTGAGCTCTACCCCAGCTATCTTGTATAACTTAGAATTTTGCTTTGAGATAAGAGGGAAATCGGCTATTTTATGACATCTATTAAAATTATATACAGATATATGTATTTCACATGCATGATTGATTCTTAGTGTTCGTTGCAATATGGTCATATGCACATAGTTATTGAGTCATTGTGATCCTCTCCTCAGAATAGCTTCCCTTGTTTTCACCATGTGAATGCTTAGAGTGCTGTTAGTTAATCATGTCCAAGTATAATTATTTGTCTTTTACTACCTACTGGATTAACTTGTAGATTTATGGACATATTCTAGTTATTACAAACGTGGAAAACAATGCAACATATATTTAATTGGATCTGTCTTATTTCAATAAATATCATTTTTCCAGTCTCTCTTTATCCTCAGGAATGCGGTAGTGCCATTCTTTCCAATAAAAGCACAGAATTCCATCAATATAACAGAATTGAAGACCCAGAAATGAATCCACTCCTATAGGCACATAATCTTTGATAAAAGAGACAGAAACACAGGATGGAAGAAAGACAGCCTCTTCAAAAAATTGTGCTGGTACAATTGGCTGTACACAGAAAACTGAAGTTAGATCCTTATATATCGCCTTGCACCAGAATCGATTCCAAATTGATCAAAGACCTCAATGTAAGTCCAGATACCTTTAAAAATGTTACAGGAAGGGTTAGGGGAAACATGAGGGCCCCTTGGCATAGGTCAAAACTTCCAAAGATCACGAAGCACAACAAATCAAAGTCTGGGTAAATGGGATTACATCAAACCAAATCAATCATTTGTCACATTCAAAGGCCATGGAGAAAAAAACTGATAGTGTAGCACAGATTTATTAGGGAGCAAACCTACAGATGAGAGCATCAGCCAATGCTAAACATTTAATCCCTTTTCTAACTAGGTTATGTATAGTGGGTTTACATGAATATAAGAGTTTTCTGTGGGGATTAGAAAGAAAACAACTAATGCTAAGACATAGATAGCATGTGAAATGAGTTGTAGCTTGAGAAAGGGAGGGATTAAAGCAGTGGGGTCTAGTTCAAAGACTTGGTTTGGTGCTAGCTAAGTAAGGCAAGGGAACGGGGGTAAACCAGGAGTGGTTATAAACAAAAGCTCTGGTTTGAAGCCTCAAAATAAGACCCTTGTCTATGTGAATCAAACAGTCTCTAACATGAGGTTTTATTTAAATTAACAAGAAGGAGTTTAAATTTTTGCAGAGTGGGATGGTGCATATTCACAGGCAATGTCTGCTATGTCAGGTTATACAATCTACTCTTTCACATGCTACCCAAAAGCCAGGTTTCAACACAAATTAGTACAAAGAGATTGTACAACTTCATCTTCTTCTCCTTCTATATCTTCGTCTTCATCTTCATCCTCTTCTTCATCAAAGTCTTCCTCCTCACCATCTTCATCTTCCTCATCCTCCTCATCTTCTCCTTCTTCATCCTCTTCTTCATCCACACCATCTACTTCCGCATCTGAGTCTGGGGCTTCCCGGTCATCTCTGTCATAGCCATCCAGATAGGTCAGCTGGGGCAGGAGCTTGAAGACACTCTCTCGGTAGTCATTTAAGTTAGTGACCTCACAGTTAAACAGATCCAGGCTTTTCAGACAATCTAACTTTTTCAACCAGTTACACCAAGATTGTAACAACATTTTTACTTTCTGTACAACATAAAAAGCTTTGTAAATAAAATCTTAACATTCAAAGAGATTGTACAAATGAGACTGTTATTTTTCCCTCTCATGAATTTCAACATTTCTCATGATCTTTTCTACTATTTTGTCTTCATTATTGATGTTCATAGTACTTTTTATTGTTGTCTTCTGTGTATATGCCATTTTTATGGCTTCAACTCAATGTTTAATGGTCTCCATTGTATTTTTTTGCTCATAGGTGATGACACTATTCCTTGAGCCACATCCTTACCTTCTCCTTTTTGCTGGATAATTGGAGATAAATTTTCACATTTTTGTCTGTTTGCACTGACATTGAACTAAAATCTTCAGGTCTTAGCCTCCTGAGTTTCTAGGATTTTACACAAGAGCCGCTAACACCAATCTTTGCCTTACTGTTATTTTAATTATGTGGTAGAAGAAAGTGAAAGTATATTTGTGTTAAGTGTGCAATTTTCAAATACAAGTTTGAATCAACTTGTTATAATGTAACTGTTACCAATTTTAATAGTTAAATCAATGAATATTACACATTCTCACAGAAATATAATTGAAAACAAAAGGCATAATTGTTTTCCTAAAACAAGTAATGGAACCATGAATTTCTTTCACTTTACAATTCATACTTTATATAACTTTAATTAGCAGACTTCCATGACTAAAAGTTAATATATTAATTGTATACCATAAGAAGCAACGTGATTATAGTTAAGAATAGATATTTCATCATAGCCAAAAGACAATGTTTTGAGCAGTCTCACTAAAGAGAAATGTCTCAGAAACTATTGGATATGATATAGCTTGATCATTACACAAGATATAAATGAATGGGATTACAACTCCATACTTCATAAATGTGTAAAAATAATTCTGAAGTAGGTGCCAGTGGTTCATACTTGTAATCCTAGCTACTAAGGATTCGGAGAGCTGAGAGTCATGGTTCAAAACCAGCCTAGGCAGGAAAGTCCATGAGGCTCTTATCTCCAATGAGCCAATAAAAAACTGGCAGTGGCTCAAGTGGTAGAGCACTAGCTTTGAGCTGAAAAGTTGAGAGAAAGTGTCCAGACCCAGATTTCAAACCCTATAACCTCCAAAAATAATAATAAACAGGTAAAAATAAATATTTTTACATAAATGTTAAAATATATATTCTAAAACTCTTTAAATCTTCACTAGATATAATAGTTTACATAAATGTAGGGAAGTGTTTTGTGGCCTTAGTTTTCATTGAATCAATTTTGTAAATCACACATTTCTCACTCAATTCATATGTATGTTTATATAGTTATATGTCATAAGTATAATTCACTGATAAGTGATAGCCAGTGCTGTTTATGGAATCTCTCTTGACTTTCTAACATTAACCCTTCTACCCTAAAATTTATATGCCCTCCAATCTTGCCAGAGGTTTCATTTACAGTAAAGTTACTCATCTAATTGAAGCAGAAAAGTATAAGCCATCATCATTGTTTGGAACAACTGTCACATTTACATGCATTTCACTTAGTTTAAGAACCATACCAGTAATAGCAAAATGTCTTCTGAGCTATTCAATCTCTTAAGTGATGAAAATCTTTAATTATACACCAATTTTTTGATTAACATCCTATTCCTTAGAAAGATCTTTTTGTGAAACTCTCTGTTCCTGATTAGAGGCTGGAACAAAGGCAATAATGAAAATAGCCAAGGAAAATACTTGAAAACATTTTAAAAAGCAATAACAGACACTCTTGTTTTCACTGGTTTAAATTTCTGAAATTTAAATTTCAATTAGCAGTGTAGAAGGGAACAGAAAACTTTGTTTGAAGACAGCTTGACTTTGAACAATTCAAAATAAGCATAATGGATTCATCTTGTTTTTCTGTGTAGTTGCCAAAATAATAGAGAGCAATGCCCAAAGGCAGGAAAACACCTGAGCCAAAGCAATAAACTTTTGTCTATAAAATAATTGTGAGGGTCTGACTCTTTCAAAATCAGGCTTGCAAAGACGAAAAGTGTATTTGCTTTAGTGTGAACAATAAAAAAATAAAAATCCTTTATTAATGTTTTACATATCTTGACTAGGATTTCTCTTGTTGGAGAAGAGGAAAGGTATGAAAAAGATCAAGATTGTTTGACTATTCCCAAAGATCATTCTTATTTATTAGCTATAGCAACACAAGTAGACTTGGTTTCTCTTAGCATCATTCTTTTTTACATTTAGAAGCATTATTTGTTGCTGGGTTATAAGCTGCAAGCCCTTAAGTATTAATAATGAGTCATTTCCTATGAGAGGAAAGTTGCTGTGTAAACAAACCTAAAATATCAAAGACAGAATAGTGGAAACTATTTTCTAGCTATATCACAATCTGTAGGTGTAGATTTTGTTTCCCATTGTTCCAAGGGACCCATTTTTGTTATCTTCTTTTTCACCATCTAGTGATCTTATAACATCCTATACCATTGTGGGATTGTTGTATCTTTACTGGATTCTCTAATTTCTGTTGGAAAGTTAGGAAGGATAGAAAATTGAGTTTCTGTTTCTGTTTTACTTTATTTTTCATTACTTTAGAACCTATAACTCAAAATGACATAAATTATCTTTATAATATTAGGAGACAGATTTCATTTCCATATTCTTACCTTAGCTTTCTACATAACTGTAGTAATTAGTGATCCCCAAATGTGAAAATAAAGATAGGGAGCTCCTTACTTAGATATTATTTAGAATTTCAAGACTTCATTAATGCAAGGCCTTTAGTAGTATGTACATCATACATGGATACAAAGCCAGTGGCAACTTTTTCTTATTCTCAGAAACTAGGACATGTGGTGTCCCTGTAGTTGCATCAGTAAAAGGCTGTAGTTGACTTGGTTTAATCTATCAAATCTGTCAAATTTCGACATGTTAAGTGGCTTGTATAATCCATATTTATCATTTTAGTTCTAAAGGACAGAAATCTAAAAGAAGTCTCACTAGATTAAAATCGAGCCACCGACAGAGGTGAAATACTTTTGAGATGATTCTAGTGGAAACGGCATTTACTTCTTGTTCTGCTTTCCAGATACTTCAGAATCTGGGTCGTTGTCTTTTCCTCTATCTTCTAATGTAGCATCTTTACATCATTCTGAGGGTTCTTACCTTAATCATGTCCCTTTCCCACTACAGCTGGGACTTTTAAGTACCCATTTGAATATACATCCCCCATCTGATAATTATTCAAATTTGTGCTCCTTGAGTAATGAAAGGTGATTATTTTACAAACTTGTATAGATAGATAGATAGATAGATAGATAGATAGATAGATAGATAGATAGATAGATAGATAGATAGATAGATAGATGGATGGATGGATGGATAGATAGATAGATAGATAGATAGATAGATAGATAGATAGATAGATACATACATACATACATACATACATACACATATACATACATACATATGTATAAAATGCAAATCTACATTTGAGGAATTAGATATTTGGGGATGATATTTTGAGAAGATATTTCATTGCTACCACAATAAGTGTGTAGCATTCTTTCTACTATAAACTGTTATCCTTTCATTATATTTGAACAACATATTTCTTCTATGAAATATAACTAAAATAAATTTAGTCCCTGAAAGCAATTAATCTAAATCCCAGAGAGCAGCTCCTGAAGCAGTGCTGGCACTGGCACTTTTTATACATTCTGTTTAAAATCTTCTCTTTTCAAGAGCATTTGACTGCTATTATTTTGGAATTATGGTTAATATTTACTTGACAGCTATTTTTAAAGACTATACCGCCCAATACTGGTTCTCTTTTTCTAACTTTTTGTGTCATCTATTTCTGAAACACAGTTATTTGAATTACATGAACTGCTTATTGAAATTGAGTCAGTGTGGAGAGGAAAAGAAGAAAAAAAGTTTTCTCTGTGTGTATGTCACGTTAAAATGTATCTAACAGCTATTTATCTTAAAATCATTTATTTTTCATTATGTTTAGATTCTGATAACATTTAGCCTCTCAACTCACAAAATGTTAATGCAGTCTTATTTATTGCCTGCCAAAAGCAAACAACAAATTACTATTTATTTAAAAATTATTTTTAACATTTTTTTAAAAAATTACTATTTATTTTAAAAAACTATTTTAAAAAATTAGCCAAGGCAAATGGTTTATTAGATATTTAGAGTCATGGTCCCACACTATAGTGGAAGCCAGACAAGGAAAAAATCATATTTTTATTCTTCTTCGAGCCACTCTGATTTACTTCACCTATTTCTGAAAGAATGAAATTCTGGCTTTGAAGCCTTTTGCTTGATATCTACAATGTGTCATTCTTAATTTATTAATAGGAGAATTTGGCAAAAGGATGAGAATTCACAGTAGAAAAAGGAGAAGAGGAAATGAGAAGGAGAAACCTAAACATTTTTTTCTTCCTCATCTCAATGGCAAGGTCTGGATTATGATTGTGGATATTAGATACAGTGGTGTATAGTGATTAAACACATGCATAGAAAAAGATAACCCCACAAGTGATCACATGGAGAATGCATATTTATAAAAAAAATGTATAGCATCAAACAGGAAATGTTATCTATTTGTTTAGTTCTTCTTTAGTGTTTTTTAAATTCTGGTGTGCTATAGTCAACTATCATAAACATATACAAGAATGGTAAAAACTGATATCTTATTCTAGTATTATCATAGTTTTGCCTGTTTTATGTGTGTGTGTGTGTGTGTGTGTGTGTGTGTGTGTGTGTGTGTGTGTGTGTGTGTGTCTGTATTTGAGTTTTGCCTCTATTTCACATGCTATATTCTTCCAGTATATAAATTGAAAGAAGTCTACGTCTAGAAATATGCTATTTTTATGGCTAAGGGAAAACAAGTCAGCTGCTAGACACAGACAATGGATTAGAAATCTTCCCCTAGAAATACCCTTTGACCACTTCTGGTTTATTTTTGTAAGCTGAAGTAAGTGACATGACCCATGTTGACATTGCAGAGTAGAGGTAAATCTCAACTACAGGAAGCTGATGCAGGACAGAGAAATATGCCAAGAAATACAACACTTGAGAAAAGGGGAAAAAGAAGAGAACTATAATACAATCAATCATACTTGCCATCACATGTCTCTGCAGGAAGGAAGCTATTATGTACCTTTGTTTCTAAAAATACTGAGAACTTCAAATCATGATTCTATGCTTGGATGTTACAGGAATTAGAGAACATTTTGATACTGAGACAGCATAAAATCTCAAAGAAAGCTGGATTAATCATTTCAATATTTCATTTTGTTCTTCTAGGAGAAGAAATCATTTTATAGATACTTTATACTTTCTTACCTAGTATCTTTTTTTCCAGAAATGGATTTTGTTAACATATGTGACTATCCACCAGAATAAATGCCTTAATTTATCTGCATCTTTTGCAGATAGCATAGTCAATTAGATGTATGTGGGAGTTCATCAGTAGCACTTTTTAAAAATGCAAAATATGTGGACAGGGAGCCAATATATATATATTTTCCACCATCACCTTCCATATCCTCCTTCTTCCTTCCTAGGAAACACACCCAATCAATAAATAGTCATAGATGTTTAGCTCTTGACCTTGAAAGTGGAAGCAGAATGTTATCGATGTCAGAGATGACTGTTAATGGTGCTTTACATAATAATGTCACATGTAACAGCCCTATGAGTTCTGCAGGTTTTTTTTTTTATTGTAAAGATACTATACAGAGGGTTACAGTTACATGAGTGAGGTAATGAGTACACTTCCTCTTGAACATTTTTACCCCCTCCATTGTTTTCCCCCTACCATCCCCTCCCTCCCTCCCTTCCCCGAGGTTCTTTTTTTTTTTTTGATTGTGATTAAGTGATTACATAATTTCAAAGTCACAAGTTCATTCTAACTTCCCTGGAGCAAATTGTCTACCACAGTCTGTAATATATAACAGTGTTCACATGTTATATACCATATTTGTGATCAGCAGCATGGGGATATTTAGTAGTGGTTCAACCAGATGAGCAGGAGTTCTTTGTTTCTTAAGTCCTGTTAGTTTTGTCGTATCACCTAACATTTTGGATTTAGCATCCACTTATCAGGGAGACCATGTACCGTTTGTCTCTTCGTTCTTGGCTTACCTCGCTCAACATGATTCCTTCTAGCTCCATCCATTTCCCTGCAAATGCCATTATTTTGTCATTTCTAATGGCTGCATAATATTCCATTGTGTATAGATACCACATTTTTTGGATTCATTCATCTGTGGTGGGGCATCTAGGTTGTTTCCATATCCTAGCTATTGCAAACAGTGCTGCAATAAACATGGAGGTGCACGTGTCATTGTATATTGGTTCCTGTTGTTCAGGGCAGATGCCTAGAAGTGGTATGACTGGGTCGTAAGGGAGGTCAATCTTTATCTTTCTAAGGACCCTCCAGACTGCTTTCCAAAGTGGTTGTATAAGTGTGCATTCCCACCAGCAGTGTAATAGGGTTCCTCTTTCTCCACATCCCCTCCAGCATTTGTCGTTGGCTGATTTGTGGATGTGGGACATTCTGACTGGGGTGAGGTGGTATCTCAGGGTTGTCTTTATTTGCATTTCCTTCACCACCAGGGATGATGAACATTTCCTCATGTGTTTCTTTGCCATTTTTATTTCTTCATTTGAGAAGTCCCGCTTTAGTTCCCTTGCCCATTTAGTAATTGGTTTGTTAGGTTTGGGAGGGATTAGTTTCTTGAGTTCCCTGTATATACAGGATGTTAACCCCTTGTCTGATATATTGCTGGTAAATATTTTATCCCAATTAGTTGGTTGTCTTTCTAGCTTAGTTGCGATAGATTTAGCTGTGCAGAAGCTTTTTATTTTAAGGTAGTCCCATTTGTCGAGTCTCTCTCCAACTTGTTGTGACCCTGGGTCTCTGTTCAGGAAGTTCCTTCTGTGCCTATTAGTTCAAGTGTCTCTCCTACTCTGTCCTGCAGTAGTTTCAGAGATTCAGGTTTAATGTTAAGGTCTTTAATCCATTTTGAGTTGATGTTGGTGCATGGTGATAGGCTGGGGTCCACTTTTAGTTTTCTGCATGTGGCTGCCCAGTTTTCCCAGCACCAGAGGTTGAAGAGGCTGTGTTTCTTCCATTGTATGTCTTTGGCTCCTTTGTCAAATATCAGCTGGCTGTAGGCCTGTGGATTTATATCTGGATCTTCTATTCTGTTCCATTGGTCTTTGGGTCTGTTTTTGTGCCAGTACCATGCTGGCTTTGTTATTATAGCTTTGTAGTAGAGTTTGAAGTTCGGCATGGATAGCCCTCCCATATTGTCTTTATCCCCTAGAATTGTTTTGGCTATTATAGGTCTTTTGTTGTTCCATATAAATTTTTGGACTGTTTTCTGTATTTCAGTGATGTACGTCATTGGGATTTTAATAGGAATTGCATTGAATTTGTATATTAGTTTTGGAAGTATTACCATCTTTACTATATTAAGTCGGCCTATCCAGGAGCATGGGAGGTCTTTCCATTTCCTAGTGTCTTCTGCAATTTCTTTCTTTAACTTTTTATAGTTCTCATTAAATAGTTCTTTTACATCTTTGGTTAGGTTAATTCCTAAATATTTTATTTTTTGGGAGGTTATTGTGAATGGGGTTGCTCCCTTTATTTCCCTCTCTTCCTGTACGTTATCAGTGTATAGGAAGGCAACTGATTTTTGTGGGTTTATTTTGTATCTTGCTATTTTGCCGAAGTGACTTATGATTTCTAAAAGTTTGGGGATGGAGTTTTTGGGATCGTGGAGGTATAGTATCATGTCATCTGCAAAAAGGGATAGTTTAACTTCTTCTTTCCCTATGCGGATCCCTTTAATGTATTTTTCTTGCCTTATTGCCCTGGCTAAGGGTTCTAGGACTATGTTGAAGAGGAGTGGAGACAGTGGGCATCCTTGCCTTGTTCCTGTTTTTAGGAGGATTGGTTGTAGCCTTTCCCCATTAAATATAATATTGGTTATTGGTCTGTCATAAATGGCTTTTATTGTTTTTAGAAATGTTCCTTCTATTCCTATTTTCTCCAGAGCTTTTAGCATGAATAAATGCTGAATTTTATCAAAGGCCTTTTCTGCATCTGTAGCGATAATCATGTGATTCTTGACCTTGGCTCTGTTGATATGCTGGATTACATTTATTGACTTACGTATGTTAAACGATCCCTGTGTCTCTGGGATGAAGCCTATCTGATCATAGTGTATTATTTTTTTATGTGTTTCTGGATTCTGTTAGCTAGAATCTTGTTAAGGATCTTTGCATCTGTGTTCATCAAGGAAATTGGCCTGTAATTCTCCTTTTTGGTTGGGTCTTTGCCTGGTTTGGGGATGAGTGTGATATTGGCTTCGTAGAATGAGTTTGGGATAGCTCCCTCCTTCTCTGTTTCTCTGAAGAGCTTGAGGAGTATGGGTATTAGTTCTTCTTTAAAGGTCTTATAGAATTCTGCTGTGAATCCATGTGGTCCTGGGCTTTTTTTTGTTGGAAGACTTTTGATAGCTTCCTGTATCTCATTATAGGATATTGGCTTATTTAATTGGTTAACTTCTTCTTTGCTCTCTAAAAATGCATCCATTTCTGCCAGATTTTCTTCCTTTAGAGAGTATAGCTTTTGAAAGTAGTCTGTTAGAATTGTTTGGATATCTTGGGTACATGTTGTGATGTTTCCGGTGGCATCCCTAATCCTATTAATATGGGTTTCCTCTCTTCTATTTTTAATTAATCTTGTCAACGGGCCATCAATTTTGTTTAGTTTTTCAAAGTACCAGCTTTTTGTCTGGTTTATTTTGGTTATGGTTTTCTGATTTTCTAATAGGTTAATCTCTGTTCTTAATTTGGTTATCTGGCTTCGTCTAGTAGCTTTAGGTCCCATTTTTCCTTGTTTTTCTAGCTGTTTTAGTTGCAACATGAGATTATTTACTTAGTCTTTCTCCATTCTCTTGATGTGGGCACTGAGGGCAATAAATTTGCCCCTCAGGACTGCTTTTGCTGTGTCCCACAAGTTTCTTTGTGAGGTGTTTTCATTTTCATTGAGTTGTAGGAAATGCTTTATTTCTTCTCTGATCTCTTCTGTTACCCAGGCCTTGTTAAGGAGTGTGCTGTTCAATTTCCATGTATTAGAGAAATTTCTGCGGTATGCTTTGTTATTGAGAGCTAGCTTGATTCCACTGTGGTCAGATAGGATATAGGGGATTATGTCGATCCCTTTGTATTTGCTTAAGTTCCTTGCATGAACTATGATATGGTCTATTTTGGAGAAAGTTCCATGAGCTGCTGAGAAGAATGTGTACTGTGTTGTTTTAGGGTGAAATACTCGGTAGATGTCAGTTAATTCCGCTTGAAGTATGGCCTCACTTAATTCAGTAGCTTCTTTGCCAATCCTCTGGTTGGTAGACCTGTCCTTTGGTGAGAGTGGCGTGTTAAAGTCTCCTAGTATTATCGTATTGGGATCTATTTTATTCTGTAAGTTTGAGAGCATTTGTTTGACATATCTGGGTGCACCTATATTTGGGGCATATAAGTTGATGATGGTTATATCCTCCTCTTGGATTGTTCCCTTTATTAATATGTAGTGTCCATCCTTGTCTTTCTGTACTGATTTTAATGAAAAGTTTATTTTGTCAGATATCAGGATAGCTACACCTGCTTTCTTACTGGGGGCATTTGATTGGTAGATCCTTTTCCACCCCTTCACTCTGAGTTTGTTTGTATGTTTGGCTGAGAGGTGGGTCTCCTGAAGGCAACAGATGGATGGGTCTTGTTTTCTGATCCAGTCCTCAGTTCGTTTTCTTTTAATTGGCAAATTCAGCCCATTTATAGTAAGAGAAAGTATAGAGAGATGCATTGTTGTCCCTGCCATTCCGTTTTCCTAAGTTTTTCTTCTTTCCTTTCCTCCTGTGCTTGCTCAGTTAGACTTTGAGTAATGCCTGTTTGGGGCAGGTCCCAGTTCCTGGTTGCTTTCTTCGGGTTGTGTCCCCCCTCTTAGAATTCTTTGTAATGCTGGCTTAATGTTTATGTATTCATTTAGTTTTTCTTTGCTATTAAAAGTTTTCAGTTCTCCATCGAATGTGAATGCTAGCTTTGCCGGGTATATCAGTCTGGGTTGGCAGTTATTGGCTCTCAGAGCTCGTATGGTGCTTCTCCAGGCTTTTCTTGCATTCATTGTTTGTGTGGAGAGATCTGCAGTGATTCTAATTTTTTTCCCGTTGTAGTATAGCTCCTTCTTCATTTTTGCTGCATGCATGATTGTTTCCTTTTTATTCAGATCCATCATTTTTACTATAATGTGTCTAGAAGTGTTTCTCCTGGGATCTTGCTTGTTGGGTGTTTGATAAGCTTTTGTGATGTAGTTAAGATGGTCGTTTTTGAGGTGGGGAAAATTTTCATTGACTATCTTGTTAAATAGGTGTTGCATTCCCTTGCTCTGGAATTCCTCACCTTCATCCACTCCGATTATGCGAAGGTTAAATTTTTTAGCATTATCTGCTTGCTCTTGAATTTCCCTTTGGTTTGATTTGAGTGATTTTTCCATATCTGTCACTTTTTGGTCCAGTTGGTGTATTCTGTCTTCTCTATCTGACACTCTACCTTCCATTTCATTCACTCTGTTGACCGTGGCTTCTATTGTGGTTTGCATGGAGGAAATGGATCCCTTTATGGATTCAATGTTGGTTCTCAGAGTACTGATATCACCTCTCAGTGAGGTGAGGTCAGTATGCATTACCTCTAATTTGGCGTTTATCTCACTTCTTACTGAGGTTTGTGCAGCTTCTATTTTTGCATCCAACTTTTGTTTGATATCCTGTATCTCTTTTGATAGTTCATCCTTGTGCTCTTTCAATTTCTGATCCATTTCTCGCTTTATTTCTTGAGTCATTGCCTCCAGCAACCCTTGGATGTAGCTTTTGTCTTCCATTCCTGCTTTGCTCCCACTGGGGCTCTCCCCTGCGTGGCTGCTGGCTTTTGAGGTGAGCTTGCTGTCGTGGGTAGTGGTAAACCTTATGATTTTTCTCTGTGATTTTCGCATGGGGTTTCAGGAGACTGCTCTTCAATTTTGTTTTGGTGTGTCTGTCTTTGCTTGGTTGCTGATTCTGTATTGGTAGAGAGAGTCTGTGCCTGATCTGGATTCTGTTGGGAGCCTATTTCCAGCTGCTATTCTGACTTACTTAGGATTCTCAGCTCTCTGCTGTAGATTGCTGGCAATTCCCGCCTTTGGAAGGGTTGAGCAGCCTAGACTGCTTGTGTTTGCTCCTGCGGGTGCTCTTGGGAAGATCAGATGCTCTGGATGCACTCTCCCAAATACTGGAGTCTGCTATGGGCTCCTGATGTGTTTTTGTTTGTTTGTTTTGGGCTGGTTGTGGGCTTGAACTCTAGGTTTGGGTGCTGTCCCTCAGCTCTTCAGCTCAAGGCTGGCACCCTACCATTTGAGCCACAGCACCACTTCTGACCCTTTTTGCTTTTGTGATGCTGAGGAATCAGATCCAGGGCCTCATACTTCCAAGACTATCACTCTATTGCTGAGCTGCCTTATCAGCCTGAGCTCCTGCTTACTATCAGGTGCTGGCAGGCTGTGTTGCCCAATTCCCAGCCTAGGGTATATGGGTGGAGTTTTGGTGGGGTTTGGGCTTCTCTTGTCCTGAGCCTCCAGGTCTTTTGTCACAGGCGTGCTTCCCGGGGAGTGCTGTTCCCTGTTTCTCTCCCCTCTGTTGAGGTGTATGCTCAGCTTTTTACTTCAGTTGGGAGGAGTTGGTTTTGTTGCTCAGGCGCCAGTCCTCGGACCTGGTTCTGGCCCCAGCATGGAGCCTGCTCGTTAGGCCTGTGCTAATGTGTATACCACCTAGGTTATGCAGCCTGGAGGACACAGTTCAAATTTCTTCTACTGTTGGTAGTCTTGACCCAGGGGCGCTGTTCCTGGCTTGGGCATTTAAGCTCCCTTCCAGGGGCACTCTTGCTCTGGCCTGGCCAGCAGAGTGTGCTCCACCGGCTGGTGGAGCTCTCGAACAGTTCCCAGTTTTAGTGGGTCCTGTGGTCCGGGTGTTGGGGTAGGGAGTCTAGGTCAGGGTCTGGTGATTCCCTCCAGCTCTGGTCTACCTTGAGGGATTCACTGTCCCCTGTGGGGTACTCACCCTGTAGGTCGTCAGTTGTTGTTGCAGTCCGAGTTCAGTTAGGGTGGTTGCAGGCTGGGTTGGGCGGCCCCCGCCGGGTCGTTGCGATTGTGATCGGGCGGGTGGTCTGCCGACAGGTCCCTATGTCGCACTGCTGATGCCAGGCGGCTTTGGCGGGATGGAGCCTCTCTGCTCCGGTGGAGAGTGAGGGGTGGGGGTGGCATCCTCGTGGAGACTCCCGGCTGGTAGGTTTCTCTGTTCCTGGCGATCCGCTCTTCTGCAATCCGGTACCTGGTGATCTGCAAGCAGCCCCCTATTTCTCTGGGGCTCCGGCAGCCCCCGCTGGGCCGGCTGGCCGGCTGCTTGGCGCACTGCCGCGCGGCCAGTAAAGTTTGGGGGAGGGGTCTTCGCTCTTCTCTGTTCTGAATTTCTTCTTTTCCTCTCTGTCTTTTTTTGTTATTTTCCACCTCTGGTTTTTCTCTGAGTGTTCGTCTTTTTGTTGTTGTCGGTCTCTTGGGGAGATTAAGCGTTGGAACTCGAACTCTCTTTTTGGTTGGAGAGAGCTGTGGCGTTTCCCTACTGCCCCGTCGCCATCTTGGTCAGTCCTGCAGGTTTTAACACTGTATTTCATTAGTGATGTGTTAGGAATGCCAGCCATACTGAAGTTAGTATTGTTTTCCACTTTTTTTATATGACCTGGCCAAAATTATAATACATAGTAATGGAATGAAAAAGTAATGCCATCTTAAAGTCATTTAGGGCTCTGGGAATGTGGTTTTATGGTACAGTTATTTCCTAGCATGCATGAAACCCTGGGATCCATTGCTTAGTACCAATTACACAGAAAAAGACATGAGAAATGGTACTGTGGTTCAAGTGGAAGAGTGCTAGCCTTGAGAAAAAAAAAACTCTCAAGAACAGTTCCCTGGCCCTGAGTTCGAGCTCCAGGACTGGCAAAAAATCTTTTAGTTAGTAAACACAAAATAACCAATGCATGGAACATATAATTGCTCCTTCCATACTGATACCTGACAATAGTCCTTAATTCATATGTTTTAACTATATTAGAAATCTGTATTGAACAAAAATTTTTGTTAATAAGTCATGGCAAATAATGACAGGAATGTGTTTAGATATCAGGTTTTAGATATCAGGTGAAGATTAATCCTGGAAATTCAAAGATTCCAGGCTTTTGAGTGCTCAATGCTGATCACAATGAGAAGGGTAGTCTAAGTGAGATTTTGGAAATCTTTTTGTCAGGCATGGCACCAAAAAAGCAGAGGCTAATGAATAGTTTTGACAGAAGAGAAGGAATAACTCCAGATGGAAGGAATAAATTATAATAATAACTTATACCAAAAACAGTTCTAGGGAACCATTTTTGGTTATTGAAGAACTAGTTATTATTGCCTTTGGCATTCTAAATTTCTTTGGCTAGTTCTTAATTCCTGTGAGATAAGTTTTATTTCCTTCTTTCATACTTGATCTATTTCCTTTCTAAAAATCTCAGTCTCTATTTCCCTATGAACAATTTCTGCTGCTAAGTCAGCATACGCAGACAGCAGAGGATGCTAATGTAAGAGTTCCATACCTCGTGAGTCATTAATGTAACAGCATGGAAAAGGAGGACATATTTATTGCTAACTCAATTTTTCTGAAAACCTACAATGTCATCATTTGATTCAAATTTCCATTCTTTGTCTACATAGTGTCATTACCTGCACATAAATACAAATATGAGCTGGGTGCTGGTGACTCATGCTTGTAATCCTAGCTACTCAGGAGGTTGAGACCAGAGGATTGTGGTTCAAAGCCAGCCTGGTCAGGAAAGTCCACGAGACACTTATCTTCCTTTAACCACCAGAAACCTGGAAGTGGTGCTGTACCTAAAGTGGTAGCCTACTCAACTGGAGCTGAAGAGCATCCAGGATCAGAGTTCAAGCCATATGGCCAACAAAAAAAATGCAAATATGACTTAAATTTCCCCAAAAGGAACTATGAAGTCAATAGTTATCTTCCCAATCAGAAAAAATTCCAAAATGATTCAGTGCACCTACTTTTGCTGAGTTATTTAAGTTATGGCTTCTTTGCTGGACATATTCTCTTCTTTTAAAAATTGTCAAATATTAGTTTTATAGTAAACTGCATCTAGTATTTCTTGGTTCAAAACAGAAACCTTGATACGTTTGATGTCACTTGGCTTTCTTACTATCTCAGTTCAAAGCCAACCCATGCAGGGGAGTCTGTCAAATTCTTATCTGTAATTAAACACCAAAAAACCAGAAGTGGAGTTTTGGCTCAAGCAGTAGAGTACTAGATTTGGGGGCAGTTGGACATGGAAGACAATTGTTCACGGACAGGGTCCAGCTTCTGAGTTGAAGCCCCAGAACCAGCACCAACTAAACAAACAAACAAGCAAAAAAAACCCCACATATTACTTTGGGACCATCGTTAAAGCACTGGTTTGAGAAGAGGCTCCTTTTTCTGATCATACTCAGTTTATTCTGCTTTTTTAGAATCCTTATTGTTATGGAGAACTCAGGACCACAGAAAAGGAATTGATAACTGACTCGCAATAAGAAAATCATCTCAGGAGTGAAATATCCTTCCATAAGACACTTTAAAACCTACGTGCCTTTGTTTCTTTGCAGTAGAACACTTTTCAAACAAAGTTATTTTTTTTCCTATGATGGCCTTCAAGTGGCATATTGTTTCCTTTTGTAATACTCTCAACTACAAGTTTACAGACAAGTTTTATGAGTAAAGAACACACTCGAATAAGCCCAGGACAGAGTTTCCTTCAAGCCTTGCATTCTTTTCTTAACTTGAACTTTGTCATTTCTCTATGTTCAATTCCTCTCTTGAGATCAGTTTCCACTTGCAGTAACAGTTCCTTCCAGTTATATTCAGTAACTATCTATTGTGCTGATCCAGGTAAAATGAATGTTTTCTGGCTTCATTGAAATAGCACAAAGACATCGTTGGACATGAGGTAACACATGTTTCAGAGACAACTTAGTGAAGACAAAATATGGAATTTAAATGGCTTATAAAAACATTATTAATGTACATATGGCCATATAAGATGATGTTAAGTGAAATGAACCCCAAGATAGGGACACATCTTGTTGTTTCTTTCTTGCTATTTTTTTAATATATCTAAAATGTATTATGTGATTTTTTTTGGTTTCTCTTCTATGTTCTTCCCCTACATATATCCCGTTTTCACTTGATATGATTCCTAACCAGTATGAATTCACTTCCTCTCTCCCCACCACTACACACAAATATTTAAGAGTTTGAACAGAATCATTTCAAGTAATATACTGTAAATGTTACTACAATATCATGTGTATATCTAAAATTCCCTTGAAAGAAACTACTTTCTATTGAAGGTTAGTCATTTTATTTTAGGAAACTTTTGGAAAAATAGACTGTGTAAATTTGAAATGAAACAAGGTCAAAAAATAGTAGCATAAAGTTTTAGAAGGTGTCTTTCTTCAGAAATATATATATGTGTGTGTGTGTGTGTGTGTGTGTGTGTGTGTGTGTGTGTGTGTGTATGTGCATAGAAAGACACATTTTTAGAAATAATTTGTCATCAGAAATATATACGTATATCTAAATTTCTGTGTAGAACAATGTACATTATAATGAAACAAAGATCTTAAAACATATTAAAATTTAAAAAATACATCAAACCAAGTGCCAGTAACTCACGACTATAAATGGAGCTATTCTGGGTAATGAGATCTTAGATTTGTTTTTGAAACTAGCCCAGATAGAGAAGTATTTTTAGATTCTTATCTCCAATTAAGCACTATAAACAGGAATTAGCTCTGTGCCTCAAGTTGTAGAGTTCTGGTATTGAGCATAAAAATGCTTAGGGACAATGCACAGGCCTTGTAAACAACAGCAACAGCAACAGCAACAAAATATATTACATTAATTTCACAAAAACATCTTTTAACTGCTGTGAACATTTCTTAGACACATGAATTCTTGCCCCTGGAAAATGTTAAGTAAAAGTATAGGATATTTACATCTATGTTAAATACCTGACTATTTAGATTATTTAAGATATTTAGGTAATGATTAGGAATTAAGAATAATGATAGCATATTGAGACTTGTCTTTTATTCTATTTTATCATTGTAATAAAATAATATTTGTAATGATTACGTAAAATTACTCTTGTTTGGTAGTAGAATTATAATAAGTGTTAAACATTTTTAAATGATTTCCATAGGAAAGAATCATTTTTTAATGGTATTAATTCTTTTGCATTTTCAAAACAATTAAAAAATTTATTCCAAGGTTGGTTACTCTAAGACTGTATTTGTTTTCTTGTTCTAGTTTTCATATGTTGGTAGAAATAAAAATTCCAAAAATTCAGTGGATGTTGGCATTCAGGAACATCTTCAAAAATACTAATATTGGAGTCCCTTAAATGGAATTGCTTTATTTCATTTGTTATTTTCACAAATAAATCAAGATTATTGTGCATTTTGTTTCTTTTCATTGCTATTGGCTCTTATCTTGAGAATACTTTTTTTTTCCTAACAAAGTAGAGAAAAGCAATTGGATTGAGCAAGTAACATATGACTTTCATAAAACGCAGGTGCACAGATTTGGTTCTTCTGTCATTTGCTAAACGTTTCTTCCAGAAAAGGTTATCAATTACTTATAAGTGATGCATAATTCCTAGGTATTCCATGTATCACATACACTTTTTTATTGAGTTATCTCTGCAAAACTAAAATAAACAGATCAAAAAAAGTCAAAATAAACAGAAATCAAATCTTTGTTCTAAAAGCTGTACTTTACAAATAGTTTTTAGCCAACACCGAAAACATCTTTTCAGGTATTCTGCAATTTGTGTGAAGTATTTTTAACAATAGTTTTTTTTTTGTTGACATGCAATTTACATGCCACATATTATCTCCTTCTATAGTATACATTTTAGTGCTTTGGAAGTGAATTGTAAAAACATAGATTTTCCAAGCCTAATTTTCACTTGCATGTCTTCAAATAGAAATGCTGTAAATTTTAGAACAGACATTAAAATTGATATAAAATTCACTTACAAGAATTTGTCCAGCATACATTCTCTATAGTGTGTCTCTTCAAAATTCGTTTTTGGGGATTATTTCAAAGGTTTTCACACAGACTATTCAAGTGCACTGTCAATGAACTACATTCTATGTCCAAACAAGTTTTTTAATTCTCTTTAATACATACATAGAAGTGTAATGGCTGAATCATATACAATTCTTTTTGACCTTTTGAAGCCTTGAAAACTTGCTTGCTAAAATGATTGCAGTATTATACAAATCAATCTACTATGTGGAGTATATCAATTTCTCCACAAATGCATTACTATATTTTGCATCATCTTTTTATATTATGGTCATACTAGTGAGTTTTCATTTTACTTTTTCTTAGAAACTAAAGAGGAGCTTATTTCATATGTTCCTCCTTTTGAGTATTAATTTACATATGTTCTTTAAAGAAATACCCTGTTCGGGAAAAATTATATAGAATTAGAAGATATAAAAGTACTTAAGACTCGGGATCATTGTAGCATTAACATTGTAGCATTAACAAATATGTGCCCTCTATCTGTTGGATATGTTTTCACTTCTTTCATAGAATTATAAAAGGTTATCAGTTGATATTAACCAGTATATTCTTCTTTTCTTTAGCCAGTAATGCTTTCTACGTTAAATTTTCAGAAACCTTTACTGATCCAATGTTATGAATTTTTACATTTATGTTTTATAGGTTTTTACATCTCACATTTAGTTTGATAATCATATTTTATTTTAAAATTTTGTATAAGGTTTGAGGAAGTAGTCTAAGCTCATTCTTTAAATCTAGAGAGGCAATAGTGCCAATACACCCATTTAAGATTCTATTTTTATTTCATAAAGTCATGTCATCCTCTTCAAAATCTGTTAACCATAAAACTAAGAATATATTTTTGATAAATCTGGTACATTCTTCTATGTGTCTGTTCTTATAGTAGAGCAATGTTGTCTTCACTACTAAACATGGTAATAAGATTCAAATCTAGTATGAGAGCTCAAGCTACACCATTTTACAAAATTGTTCGGACTGACCTGTATTCCTTGAATTTACCTACAAGTTTATTGAGCAGGTGAACCAATATTCTACAGAGTTATCGAGATGTTTGATAGTCATTCATATTTTGTACTTTGAGAAAACACACGATCCCAGATATTACATATAGTAAAATGTCTTAAGAGAATGCTTGAAACAACTAAAATTAATTTAGGAATGAGTTAAAATTTAGATAACACTATAGCACAATAAACCTGAATGATAATGACTTGAGCTGTACTAGAGAGGAGAGTGAGAGGGGATAGAATAGAATGATGGACCGCATAGAGCTGTATGTCATTGGTTTTGTGATTCAAAAAACAGAAAGTCTTCAGAGAAGAGAAGGAGGAAAATAATTAAAGTGTCCTGAATCAAGGTTCTTTTTAATCCACCTAATAGTGTGGACTGAGAGTCAGAGAAGATGGGAAAAATAAAATAGAAAATAAAGCATTGTATAGACCTGTTACAATGGAAAGAAATTGTAATAAGATTATGATAATTAATTACCAAAGAAATAAGAGAAAGAATAGGTAAACTCTAAAGGCAAAAAGAATGAAGAGAGAAAAGAAGCAAAGTAAAACCTTTATCCACAAACGCAAGAGTTTGGAAGTGGAAATATTCTAAATAACATTAAAATAACAATAACAATTGCTAACATGGATAGAATATGGATCACATTCTAGCATATACAATTTTGAAAATACTAGGAATGAAAATTTAGAAGTCATAATTTAAGGCACTATTTACATTATAACCGCACAATATATTTCAGTGGTAAAAACTTGGTCTAGCATATGTGAAAAAATGTTGTGATATCCCAAGCATTACAAAGTACACACAAAGTATACACACACAAAAACCACATAAACACACACACATACCACATACACACAATTGCATTATTATTATCATATTAAACAAAAGAAATTACCACAACTAGTAAAAGTAATTTAATATAGGAAATCATAATATTGCTTGTACTATTTAAAAGTTTAGTAGAAATAAAATAGTCACAATATACTTGGATTCTTATAGATTAAGTTAATTGAAAAATAAGAAATTGAAGACATGAGAACCTTTGCAAACAAGTTTTAAATAATAAACATTTTGAAACATTTATCCTTTTATTTTAACAAAAGATTGATGTTACTGGTGATAATCAGCTGCTCTATATCTCACTAGGAATGGCTATATCTCTAATCATTTCAATCTGGATATTTTTATAATGAGGTCTAAGTTCCTCAGGCTCTCCTGAATTACAAACCCTATTCACAGTTACTACCATAGCTAGAAAATAGAAGCCACAAATCACCATGCCCAGCTCAAACTTTTTTTTAAATTCAAGTACAAATATTTACAAAAAAGTGACCAAATTATGAAGTCTTTCTTAATAAAGTATGTGCTTCTTGGAAATATAGTAAGTATTTGTTTCCTGGAAAATATGTTTAAAATATAAGAAAATAAATTTATTTAAATTCACCTACCATAAATAAATTAAGGAAATAATTTTAAATATTCACATGTTAAATATTTTAAAAGCAAAATATATGTCTGAATAATTTACATGTGTTAAAATCAGGCAAAATTAAATTAACTAATCCATTAACAATGAAAAAAGAATTACCCTAAAGAAACAAAAGAAGTTCAAAATTTGAAATTTAGAAAATGAAATGAATTGTACTGTTTAATTGACCTAAATAACTGCAAACCATCTGTATATCAATTTTATAATGAAAATACATGAACAAAGAAAGCAAAAGTACAGTAGTTCTTTGAGTGTACAAATAAAATCATTGGAGAGGATAACAATGTTCCTTCCATAAGAAATGTACTCATTACCTTACTTATGTAACTGTAACCCCTCTGTACATTACCTTCACAATAAAATTAAATTGAAATTAAAAATGAAACAAATAATATACCAATTAAGAATTCTTAAATGCCATTGTTTAAAAACTTTGTAAAATCTGCCCCAAGTACCCAAAGGAAATACTTTGATGATAATATTTAAATACATAAATTGCAGCAGAGAAGCAAAAAGTTTAAAAACTGTTACAAAGTAAAGTAATAAATCAGAATACAATACTATAATAATCATTAGCTGATTTTTTTAAATTTTAATTTTAATTTTTACTGTGAAAATACTGTACAGAGGGATTACAATTATACGGGAACGATAATGAGTATATTTCCTATCAAGCATTGTAGCCTCCTCCTTTGTTTCCCCTTCCCATCTTCTCCCCGTCCCCGCACCCAATCTTCCTCACCCCCCACCAAAGTTGTAAGTTCATTTTTCCAATTAACAACTTGTACATCTAATTGTTGAAATAGATCCACCTGTATACCTATTTAAACGATTTGTTTTTTCCCTTCCCCTCCACAAATTATACCAACCTCAAATACAGTGAAAGCAGGGGTTATACTATGGGGGAGGGACATACAAAGAAACAAAGAAACAATCTTATAAATGTGTTAGAAACAATCACCTGAAAGAAAAAGAAAACATCGAAATACATATCTTGGGGTTCATTTCCATAACATCAACTTATTTGACTTTTTCTACTTGACTCAGACATATACTAGTTATTGCAAATAAGGGTAACCATGGGGCCTAAGTTTCTTTGGGCCTGACTTACTTCACTGAATGTAATTTTTTCCAAGTATTTCCATTTCCTAACAAATGGGGCAATATCATTCTTTCTGATGGAGGCATAGAATTCTATTGGGTATATATACCACATTTTCTTGATCCATTCATCTACAGAGGGACATCTGGGTTGGTTCCATATCTTAGCTAGGGTAAATAAGGCTGCAATAAACATAGTCGTGCTGATAGCTTTAGTGTGGTCTTGTTTGAGAACATTTGGGTAAATGCCCAAAAGTGGCATTGCTGGGTCATAGTGGAGATCTATGTAGAGTCTTTTGAGGAACCTCCATACTACATTCAAAAGTGGTTGAATAAGTTTACACTCCCAACAACAATGCAGTAATATTCCGTTCTGTCTACATTCCCTCCAGCATCTGTTCATTAGAGTTCTTGATTATAGCCATTCTAACTGGGGTGAGGCGATATCTCAATGTTGTTTCGATTTGCATTACTTTTGTGGCGAGAGAGGTTGAGCATTTCTTCATTTGTCTATTGGCAATCCTTCTTTCCTCTTCAGAGAAATTTCTCTGTAAGTCTTTAGCCTACTTATTTATTGGGCAGTTGTTCCTTTGAAAATTTGTTGTTGGGGAATTTAATTTTTTTGAGTTCCAGTTATATTTTAGATATGAGACCCTTGTATGTTGTATGGCTAGTGAAGATCTTCTCCCAATCCGTGAGCTTTCTATTGATCTTGCTAGCTATGTCCTTTGCCATGCAGAAGCTCTGCAATTTCATGCAATCCCATTTGTCCAACCTTTCTTTGATGTGTTGTTTCTGGGTCTCTATTAAGAAAATTTCTCCTGTGCCTAGGAGACCTAAGGTTTGTCCTATTCCAGAATGTCTGAAATAGGTTTGTCTTATTTCAGAATGTCTGCTTTGACTCTGAGGTCTTTGATCCATTCGCAGTTGATTCTGGTGCAGGGTGATATATAAGGATCTAGCTTTAGTTTTCTACAAGTAGTTAACCAATTTAGCCAGCACTATTTACTGAAGAGGCTGTCGTTCTTCCATTCTATTTTTTTAGCTCCCTTATCGAAGATTAGATAGCTATAGCTCTGTAGGTTCATTTCTGGTTTTTCAATTCTATACCATTTTTTTTGTGGACCTATTAAGAATGGACTTGCTTTCCTAATTTCAGCCACACTTTTGCCATTGTTGGCATACACAAAAGCCATTGATTGGGCTGGGAAGATGGCTCAGTGGTAAAGTGCTTGCCTTGCATGCCTGAGGCCCTGGGTTCGATTCCTCAGCACCACATAAGCAAAAAGCCGGAGGAGGCGCTGTGGCTCAAGTAGTTGAGCGCTAGCCTTGAGCTGAAGAGCTGAGGGACAGCGCCCAGGCCCAGAGTTCAGACCCCAATGCCGGACTCCAAAAAAAAAGAAAAGAAAAGAAAATCCATTGATTTTTGAGAGTTAATTTTATACTCTGCTAATTTGCCAAAGTTTTGAATCAGCTTGAGTAATTTAGGAGTGGAGTCTGTGTGATTCTTTAAATAAAAGATCATGTCATCTGCAACGAAGGAGAATTTAATTTCTTCTTTCCCTATTTGGATCCATATTATGTTTGAATCTTGTCTCATTGCTGTAGCTAGGCATTCTAATACTAGATTGAAGAGCAGTGGAGTGATTGGACATTCTTGTCTCATTCCTGAGCTAAGTGGAAATGGCTTTAGTTTTTCACCATTAAATACAATGCTGGATGTAGGTTTGTCATATACAGCCTTTATTGAGGAATGTTTCATGGATTCCTAATTTTTTGAGAACCGTCATCATAAAGGGGAGTCGGATCTTGTTAAATACTTTTTCTGCAGCTATTGAAATAACCATGTGGTTCTTATAATTTCTCTTATTGATGTGATGAATTATATTAATAGACTTGCGTATATTGAACCAGCTTTGCTTCCCTGAAATGAATCCTGTTTGATCATAGTGTATGATTTTTGGAGGAAATTTTGAAGTCGATTGGCCAAAATTTTGTTGAGAAGGTTTTCACCAATGTTCATCAAAGAAATGAGTCTATAGTTCTCTTTCTTTGATGAGTCCCTGCCTGGTTTTGGGATGAGGGCTATGATGGCTTCATAGAATGAATTCGGTAGTGAACTTTCTCTTTCAATTTCATTGAAGAGTTGGAGGAGAATTGGTGTGAGCTCAGCTTTGAATGCCTTGTATAATTCTGCTAAAACCATCTGGTCTTTGGCTTTTCTTAGATGGGAGGTCTCTTATTGATGTTTCTATTTCAATACTTGATATGGGCCTGTTAAGATGATTTAATTCATCTTGTTTTAGTTTTGGCATGTCAATATTCATTAGGAAAAGGTCCGTTTCTGCCACGTTGTCAAACTTATTAGCATAAAGTTTTGAGAAGTATTCCCTTATAATGTTCTGAATCTTGGTTGTTTCTCTAGTAATGTTTAAATTCTCATCTCTAAGTTTATTTATTTGGGTGTGTTCTTTTCTTTTTCTGATAATATTTGCTAAGGGTCTATCAATTTTGTTTTATTGGAAGAACCAAGTCTTTGTTTGATTGACTTTTTCTATGTGTTTTTGGATTCTAATTCATTTAATTGATTTATTTTTGGGATTTATATTGCTGCTCTTTTTCAAGGAGGCTCAGATATCTCAATAAATTGTTGGTTTCAGATCTCTCCAATTTGTTGATGTAGGAACTCAGAGCTATAAACATGCCCCTGAGTACTGTCTTTCCTGTGTGCCAGAGGAGCTGGTAATTTGTGTGCTCATTTTTGTTGAATATCATGAACATTTGAATTTCCTTTCTAATCTCTTCCATGACCCACCAGTGATTCAGCAGTGTGCTGTTCAGCCTCCAGGTGTTACCGGACTTTCTTTGGTGGCTTCTGGTGTTGAGTTCTAAATTTATTCCCCTGTGACCAGAGAGAATGCAAGGTATAACTTCAATGTTTCTGAATTTGGACAAGTTTGCTTTGTGGCCTAAAATGAGGTCTATTTTAGAAAATGTTCCATGTGCTGCTGAGAAAAACATGTATTCTGAAGCTGTTGGGTGAAATATTCAGTAGATATCTGTTAAATCTAGTTGTTCTATGCAGTTGTTTAGATCTGCGGTTTCTCTGTTGAGTTTTTGCCGAGTTGATCTATCTGGTGAGGAAAGTGATGTGTTAAAGTCCCCAACAATTAATGTCCTTGGATCTATGTGGGATTTGAGCGAAAGTAATGATTCTTGGATAAATTTGGGTGCTCCGTTGTTTGGTGAATAGATATTTAGAATTTTAATATCCTAGTGAAGGTGAGATCCCTTAATTATTATGTAGCGACCTTCTTTATCTCTTCTTACTAATTTTAATTTAAAATCTATATTATCTGATATTAGGATTACAACTCCCACCTGTTTATGGAGGTCATCTGCTTGGTAGATTTTGTTCTACCCTTTCACATTGAAAATGAGTTTGTTTTTATGGGCAAAATGTGATTCCTGAAGGCAGCAGATAGAAGGATTGTGATTTTTAATCCAGCTAGACAGTCTATGTCGCTTAATTGGAGAGTTAAGTTCGTTAATGTAGAGATAGGACAGAGAGGTATTTGAGAGTTCCTGCCATTTTATCCACTTTCTTGGGGGCTGCGGCAACTGGGTTCTTCCTATGGTTCTTGGATTCTCAGTTTGGGTGCAGTTTCTTGGCCTCTATTGTGGTCTTGTTGGTTTTCTATGTGTAGGACATCTTTAAGAATCTTTTGTAGGGCTGGTTAGGTAGAGATATATTGTTTCAATTTTTCTTTGCTATGGAAGGTGTTTAGTGACCTTAGGTTATGAAGGAGAATAGAGCTGGATACAGTATTCTTGGTTGATAGTTGTTTGTCTTTAGGGCATGGCATACATCATTCCAGGCTCTTCTTGCTTTGATTGTCTCTGCTGAGATATCTGAGGTGATTTCAATTGGTTTCCCTTTATAAGTGATTGATCTTTTCTCCTTGACAGATTTAAGGATGTTTTCTTTGGTCTGAATTGATCCAGTGCGGATTATAATGTGACAATAGGATGTCCTGTTCTTGTCTGGCCTATTTGGAGTTCTAAAAGCTTCTTGTATCTGAATAGTCCTAACTTTTTTGCATATATGGGAAGTTCCCTGCTAGAATGCTATGAAACAAATTTCCTAGACCATTGACTTCGGTCTCTAAGTGCTCCTCTACACCCATTGTCCTCAGATTAGGCCTTCTGATGGTGTCTTCCAAGTGTTGAATAGATCTATCATATTTCTTGGATTTGTCTTGGATGGATGTATGTTCTTTCTCTATAATATCTAGGCTGTCTTCAATCCCCGAGATTTGATCTTCTACGTGGTCTAACCTACTGTCAAGACTTTCTATATTGTTTTTTATTTCTTTTCTTTCTAGTTGGTTGGCTTTGATGGCTTCAAATTCTTTGTTTGAGTTTTGTTTTAGATCTTGTATGAAATTCTTTACTTCCTTAATTTGGTGTTCAGTGTTTATTCTCAAATCACCTAGTTGATTGGTTATGGTTATGGTTTCCTTGGACACCCATTCCTTCTGTTGGTTTGCATTCAGCATTCCCTTTGTGGACTTCCTGCGTTCTTTCAGCTCTCTATTTATGGATTCCATGATTGCCTTTAGTGATTTTTGTGTATTCTCATCCTGCTCTCTCAATTTCTGTATTACTCTTTGATTAGCTTCCTCAAGTTACGTGATTCCTGTTGCTCTCTTTGTGTATTTTTAGCCTGCTCATGCTATTCCTGACTTTTTCTTTGTCTGTTCTCAGCCAGCTCCCCCAATTCCTGTCTATCTCTTTGACTGGTCTGAACCTGCTCATGCCATTCCTATATTTCTCTTTGAGTGTTCTCAAGCTGCTCACACAATTCTTATATCAATCTTTGAGTACCTTCTTCACACCCATGATATTCCTTTATTGAACTTTGGTTTGCCTCATCTCTCTCCCTATCATGCTCATACAGAGTCCTTTGCAGGTTTTCAATCTTTTCATTTACCATGTTTACCAGTAGTGTTTGTAGAGCTTTTTGGGAACTGTCCAATGGATTATTCATTATCTGTTCTGTCCCCTGAGTATCATGAGTGGGAGTAGGATACCCGGACTTGCCATTTTTCTTGTGTTTTTATGGCTTGTCCTGCCCATTTGGGATGAAAGTAACACCAGTTTTGTGTTAGAACACTGTCTTAAAGTAAGCATCAAACAAAGTCTGTAGTTGCAGCGTTAAAAGTCTGAAGATACACTCTAGTTCAACAGATATATCTATTCAACATCTAACAACTATGTATTAATGGGCTACGAACTGCAAAGAAGAATTTGGCAAACCTGAAATTATCAGGGTTAGGGAGAGATGTGGGTAAAAATAGGAATACAGGGATGTGGAAAGGCAGAGGGTGAGTTAAGTAAGTCCTAATCTCAAAGCGGGAAATAGATTGAATAGAATGTTAGTAGAGAGAGAGAAAAAAAGATAAAAGAAAGAAAAAATGAGACAAGAAAAAATAGAAGAACAAATATTAAACATTAAAAAGAGAAACACTTAAAAACTTAAAAATTATGCAAAATACAAAAATAATATTCAAAGAAGAATTTGTATAGGATAAGATAAGGGTAGGATAGAAAGGAGATATGAAAAAGTTAAAAATAGAAATGCTTAAAATATTATATAGATATAAAGAAGTAGTACTGGTATTAAGGAATTTAAGTCTAAAAGGTTTTGAATTGAGTAATAAATTCCTGGATTAAGTGTGTACACAATGGGTGATAAGGTCTAATAATCGACTATGGGTATATCTGAGGATGAGCAGAATAGCAATTAAGTCATGTAAAGAAGAACAAAAGAGAAGAAAAGGTGAAAAGAATGAGAAGGGAAGAAAAAAAGGATCAAAAGGTCAGTAGAGCTAAACAAAAAAATTTATAAAAAGAGAAAAGAAAAAAAAAACAAGTAAAAAAGCACACACACTTATACCATGAAAATAAAAATTACAAGAGGAAGAAAAAATTTTAATAGAAAACAATTTTTTTTAAAATGTTAAAAATTAAAAATTTAAAAAAAGGTTTTGGAAATTTTTTTTATAAAAAACTAATAAAGAGTTCTTTGATTTTTTTTTGGGGGGGGGGGGGATGGGAGGATCCTGTATCTCCCTTGTGTCATTAACCAGTCTCTTGTTGGAGTCTGGTCTGTTTGTGGTGTTTGATTTTCCTGTGGCTTGCTTGGTTTCTAAAGTCGGTAGTTTGAGCAGGCAGAAAAATGCTCTGCTTTACCTAGGGTTTTGTACTCCTCCTCCCATGCTGGTTCAATGGCAGGGAGATCTGCTGTGAGTATCACAAAAGTGGGAGATGGCTGTTTCCTCTAGTTTGGAGATGCTGTAATGAGGCTAGGTTCTGGATAGAGTTGAGGCCTTTCAGCAAACAGTAGCTTTTCCCTGAGGGACTAGCTTGTGAGACACTCACAGGGCCCAGCCTGGAGCCTTTCTCAGGGTTTAAGTTTACTGAATTTCAATTGTTTGTCAAGGCTGCTGTAGGGAGGGGCAGCCTCTGGCTCTGCTTATCCAGTGAAGAAATCCACTCCTTGGGCTGGTGGAGCTTGCTCGGCCCAGGCTGGGTGACTTTTCGCTGGGTGGAGCTGAGTCTAGCAGGTCAGGTTAGGTTCCTGGGACCTGCTAAATGACTCTTGTTTTCTTCCAAGGCCTGAGTTGGAGCTACCAACTCAGCCAGGCCTTTGTTAGTATTGAAGATGGAGATGTCTGGTAGTGGGCGGAAGGGGTGGCCTTCCCTCTTTTGCTCCCTGAGAAGGAATGAGGATGTCAGCCTTCTACTCACACCGAGTCTTGGTTCCTGGGTTGTCCCTTGTCTGTGAACTGCAGGATGAAGATGTCTGCTTCTTGTCAGTTCTTGCTGGGTTGAGTAGAATTCGCTCACCCGCATCCAAATTCACTTACATTCTTTTATTCTATTTCATTTACTTTCAAAAAAACTTGGTTTTCATAAAATGATGCATAAAAAAGCCTATATACCCACTTACATCTTCAGATCTTAACAATATTTATTTCAGAAATGTCTTTAACTCTATAGTCAATGAACTGAAATAATACTAAAATATTCAAAGGCTTTTCAGAATTTGCAAGACTCACTCTGGGTTGTTATTTATATTGGAAAAGATATTCGAAAAGCCTTATTTGTTAGAATTGTGATAGTTACTCCCACAAAAGAGCCATTAGTGAAGATCCCATTGCATGTACAAAACAACTTCAAATGCATCCACAATCTGGAGGTGACACATGCTTTTTGTTTGTTTGCTTTTGAAAGGTATATCTAACAATCATATCCACAATACTGATTTTCCGTCAATATGATGGGATATTCAAACCTAATAAATACAGGATTGATTATCTTAGTGAGAATAGATATGATGTTACAAAGAAAATTATTTTCAATAGAAATCCAGAAAGACTTTATCCACCTTGTGTTTCACAGGAATAACCAGAGAGTAATGCCTGTTTGGTCAAGTCAGTCAAACTCACTCCATGAGTATATCTTAAAAGTATAAGTAATTTAAGAGGTCAAATACATATTTTGTACTGACAGTCATCTTACAGCAATAACTTATTACCTAATTATATCTGTATCTTCTTACCTATCATATAATAAGAGCTGAAAGTGCTCTCTTTTATCTAACTAAATGTTGTATATGCTTTGATTATGATGATGTTATTATTTGACAAATAAAATGTACAGAAGGGTGGCTCCAAAGAAATGACATGAAAGAACACTGATAAATAAATACATTGCAACACAGTTAGTTCTTTTCAGCCTCACCCTGTCCACATTGGAAAGCAACATTGCAACAGCACATGCACACATATACACATACACACATGTGTGCACATGTACACACATATGCTTACATGCTAAATTCAGGGTTTAGTACAAATAAAATATTAGTGATTAGGACAAACGTTAATTTGCTTTATTACAAAGTAATGCACAATCCAGTCACCATGGGTGTTACATTTTACTTGCTTCACCACACGTGACCACTTAATTTATTTTAAGTAATTAATGAATTCATTCATTTATTTGGTGCTAATACTAGGCTTGAACTCAGGGCCTGGCTCTGTCCCAGAATTTGTTGTTATTTTGTTGTAGTTTTCTCAAGCCTAGAATTTTACTGCTTGTCCAACAGCTCCATTTCTAGCTTTTGCAGGTTACTTTCAAATCAGAATTTAATGGACCTTTTTTTTTTTGCTTGGTATGGTTTCAAACCACAATCCTCAGATTTCATCTTTCTGATTAGCTAAGATAAACACATGAGCCACCAGTGTGGCGTCTAGATTTTCCTCTATAGCTATCTAATGCACATACTTAGATAGTAATTTAAAACTTAGAGTATAGAAGCAAGTTGTAAAGTGATGACATTGTCCTGTCAGAAATTTAAGCTAGTAAATTTCTTCTTAAAACCATAAACAAAAATACCATGATATAATATAAGATAACTCACTATTGAACATATGAGTTTTAAGAGCTTTCTAATAGATCCATTATTTGTTACCCAACATCTGTATAATGCAGTAGTAAAATAGAAGTCCTTTGTAGGAATGCTTAATTACCTTGTTTTTAAAGACACTTGTATTCATCTAAAAAAGTAGGCCTCTCTATTGTCTTCATGTGATTTTCATGTGGTTAATGAGAAGACAAAGTGTATTACTAATCCTTTGCTATCAATTACATCTCACCTTTTCTTCTTGGAACATATAATGATAAAAGCAATAGTTCAGAATAAGCAAACAATATTTCAGATTCACACTTCCAGTGCAAGTGGATCACCAGTAATTAATCCTTGATACCATTTTCCACAAAGTTTTGTCCCAGAGACAATCGGCCTGCCTTCTCTGGCTGCTTTCCTAACCTGGACCTATTCCTTCACTCTACAGGAAAAGTGTGATACAACTGATTTCAGTCAGATCTGTTACTAGAATTATCAGGGATTTAGATTCTTGTCTGTAATTTGGTAAAAGCTATATCTCTTTATGTAGGCTATTAAAATTTCTGTACTAATTTCAATAAATACATAAATTCTATTTTTAAAAAATAAAATTGTTTGCTCTATAAATTGATCAGAGGCATGGATTTTGTGGCTAGCTAGGTGATTGCACATCTGTCTTTCACTTCCTCTCTCCCTTTCATGGTTCTCATAGATAATATGACTGATCCATAATTATCCTAATTTATTTTGATTTATATTTTTGGTTGCATCATTTCACTTTCTGCTCTGCCATTTCCCAAATCATTTACATAGAAGGCATTATTTCATATTTTCTCATTCCTAGAATAGCTGCACATGAAGACACCACTGGTCCTCATTTTCAGTCTGTACCTTTGAATATGGAGGAAAACCTTTCCTCTGCTCTCTATCAATTCCCTACTCACCAGTTAGAATAATTTCGAATAGTAAAAATGGAAAAAGTGAAAAAAAATCATGGTGAAATAACAGATGTAGAAAATTCACTGGATTTTTCTGACCAGTTCAACCAACGTGAACTATTGGGGAATACATATACACCCCATTCCCACTGGTACTCATTGTCTCTGGTTAGGCAATTCTGATGAAGACAAGGAACAAGATGAAAAAGTGAGGAATGATATCATTTGTAAAAAAAATGGAGAAGTATTCAAGCAAATTTTTCTGTGGGCTGCTGAAAATAATTGGCTTACTACAGTACAGAGACTACTTTCCAAAAAGGACATTCATGTGAATACTAGGGATGATGATGAGTATACCTCTCTTCATCGGGAAGCCTAAGTGGACACTTTGACATTGTCCATGTGTTGGTGGCTCAAGGCAGATATTCATGCAATAACTGTGAATGGCTGGACACCCCTGCACAGTGCTGATATGTGGAATAATACCAGAGTGGCTTCCTTCTTAGTTCATCATGATGCAGATACCAATGCCCAAACTAAAGTCCTCTTGACCCCCTTGCATCTTGCTGCTTGGAATAGAAATAGCAAAGATATGCTGGATCTCCTTCTATTGAACCATATATGAAACCAGGTCTGAAGAACTTGGAAGAAACTGCATTTGATATTGTCAAAAGGATAAATATGTATCACTACCTCTTTGAAGTTGTGGAAGGCTGTAAAAATTGTTCTCCTAAGTCATAATGGTTTGGTTAAGTTTCTTAAATTTCAAAAATGCCAATCCATCTTTGTGTCCATACAAAATATTTTCACAATACAAAGCAACTGCAATATCTTACTTTAAAAATTCATGGATTCCATCGTATTTTTCAAGTGAATTGCCTGACTTTGATGTCAAAATGTATTCAAGATTTGTTTGTATACATCTATAATGATTTCTGCTGGGTTTGTGATTATTTAAATCAGAAATCATTTTAACTTATCTGTTGAAATGAGTAGTACAAAAACTAAAGATATTTCTGGTGCTTGTATGAAAAAATTATATTTTAAAATAATCTGTATTTTGTTTGTATAATATCCATAATGTGTTTCATTTGTTCCTGGATATAATACTTTGAATTCTACATTGTTTTATAATATATAGGTTCACGATTAAATGTGTTATTTCAGATAGCATTCCATATAGAAACAGTTTAAGATTCCTTTTTTTCCTAGGTCCTTATAGTATTTTATTTCTTTGGGATAAAATGACAATGATATCTAATTTGAAAAGTTTTGTAAAGATTATGCTATGTAAAGGTTTTTCTAAGTTGAGGATTTAGTACACTGATGTCAAACTAACTTTCAGTTCAATGAATTACATTTATTGTTACATTTGTATTTTTGTAATTAATTTTTAATAACTGTTTTTAATTTCTTGCATCTGAAGAATGACAAATATGGAATACTTAAATTTTCATATCATCCTTGTGCAAGTGCCATGTTAATCTCTATATTGTAATTTGGGTAAACGTGCTGCTGAAGCATGTAGTATCCTGTAAATTTAAGTAGTTAATGATGCAGTCTTTATACAGGCATATATCCTTGGTTGACTGTTTGTAACTAGGAAACCTTATTGTTCCTAAAAATGCTATTGATCTTACTTCTCTAAAATTCTGGGTAGATTGGAAAAAACTTATATTGTTTGGTCAAATGCTCACATTTGCAATTTTTTGTCAATGACAATTTTAAGTATTTTTCATTTTAAATTTGATCATACTTTGAAGTCTTTATAGCTAGGTCCAAAGGTGATGGCTTTACAAGTAATTATTTATCAACTGAGTTAGCTTTGTGGAGCTAATGGATTCAAATTAAACCTTGCTTAAGAGCTACTTCTAAACTTCTGTATCTTAAAATTTCCTAAATGAGGTCTTACTGGCAAAAATGTCTACCTGACCCTTTACTCTTCTTCCATGTAGCAACAGACCAACCAGAATATCTTACCCTGACAGCATAGATTTTATTATTGGAACAAAACTAATCTTAGTTAAAAGGGATCATAGAGAGATGAACAGTTAAAATAGAATCGTTTAGACTAGAAGGTACTTTATCAAAATATAATTGTTTTTTATACCTAACATTTCAAAAGTAGCTAAAGCCAAGAAGGTGAAAATTTTTTCATATGTATGATTACCTAATGTCATGGCTAATCTACCATACTACCAGGCAGGAATCTACACTACTGCCTTTCATTCACCAAATATTTTCATAGTTAAAAGAGAAGTCTATATGTTTCTCCTCCATATTAGGCCTTAAATTGGTAATGTTTTAATCACACTGTTTCCTCTTGTCTCTAGGCTGTAAATCTACAAATGATAAAGCTTTAGGTCCAGCTCTACCAAACACTGAGGTAGAAATAATGGAATAATACATTAAAACACAGTTGCTTTTGATACCCTAACCATATCAGAACATTGCAAAACATGTGCCTTTTTCTTATATTTTATATAGTTATATATTTTATACTTATACATGCTGATATTTTATTTCACACTGTGAAACTTACCAGAAATAATTGATAATTTGACAAATAGATATAAATTACAATTAATAGACTGGAATATAAATAATTAGGTTTAGAATATATATCAGAATATGAAAAGTATCAATGCAATGTCTTCTGTATAAACTTGTGATAGGTTCTAAGTGTTCTTGGTCTTCAGAATTCACATTGTAAAAAAAAATTTGTTTTCCTCTAATCTATAAGGGAATTTACTCTGCTGCTCTGTTTATTATTTTAACTCACTGGTTCCAAAATGTTTTTCTCCATATTTCTGATTATACGCAAATTTTGCTGATATGATGACTAAAAGGTATTATTCTTTTGCAGGACACACATGTCCTAGGATTCCAGGTCTCAGTTATCAGCATCATCAAGTAACAATGGCAAGACTTCTCATCTAGGCCCATGCAACATCCCAATAGAAAGTAATTGAAAATCCATCTCAATTCTTGACGACACTGGAATTAGCAGTAAGCAATTGTGAAATGCAAGGGAACTTAAAATGAAATATGAGATCACAAAATCTAAAAGAAAGTTCAGTAATTCAAAGTTTCAATTTACAAATGACCAGCCCATATGAGCGAACAAGATCACAAATGTCACAAATTATTTTTAATACCCCTCTCCTAATAATTACTGAAAGATGTCAGTCCAACATAAGTAGGCAAAAAAAAAAGAGTTCCTAGAACGATAGATCCATAATTGGTCTACCAAGGCAAGGAAAACTTGACTTACCGGTCAAATATAATTCACAAAAACATTATTTGAGAAGATCGTTAATGCTTCAAAATACTGGTACTTCAGGAAAACTTGGTTTTCTAGTATAAAAATGTTATCATTCACAAACAAATGATAACCTATATTTAATCTCCTGAAAACAGATTCCTATTCAAATAATCTTTTAAAATCATATTCATCAAAACAACAATTGACAAGTCGATGATAATTAGTGACATTACAAACTTTTCAAGTTTAGAGTGCAAGTTACAATTGAGTTGATTTATTTACCCAGCACTAATGCCAAACAGGTTCAACCATTCATTAAAGTGTAGAAATAGTACCACCCACCATTTGTGTTGTTCAGTAGGTGCCTTCCAGAAATGTGTCAAATAGAACAACCTCCCATAATTCAAACTCAAACACTAGCTAATAAAGTATATTTCATCACTTAATAAGGTACATTATAAAAAGTCACAAATAGTTGCCTTATCATATGTTGTTTTATGTTTTCCCTATCTGTCTAACATAGTAAGAAATATGACTTAAAGTCATGAATATGGGTACTCATCAAAGATGTGACAAACAAAATCTGTCTTCTATTTCTCTCATATTCCTCTATAGTAGTAAATCGTAGTTTTCTTCTTTTTCCAAAACTTAAAGGTAGTAGAAAATATTATCCGATGTAAAATAAAATAATCACAAGCCTTTTTACAAAGCGATTTATAAAATTTGGTAGTTAGGAATATATTCTAAGCCATTTTTAAACTTTCTTGTTAACTAAAGATTAATCTTCCAAATGGATGAGAATAAAATCATGTCTAGGTGCTTCACGTCTCCAGTCTTGCAAATTGTTATTGCAGATGAATGAATTATGGAAATATAAACTGACATCAGTTCAAGTATAAGCAGGATTGAAACTCCATGGAATGTATATAAACCTTTCAAAATATTAACAGTTTAACCGAATGACTATCAGGAAGTTGAAACCAGAGAAGAAAGACATAGAATGAATGAAAAATGGAACAAGGGGCAAGTACAGCTAGAATACTCAGTGTACACATGTGACTAAAGAAGTGGTAAATCTGAAATAAATCTTGGAGAAGGGGTTGGATGAGAATGATAGAAGGAGTCACTCTGATCCAGGAACATTGGACAATTTGATGGACATATTTATTATAATATACTTGCACAACCTCTTGAGATTTAGTTTTAAAACACAACAAAAAACAAAAACACACAAAAATCACAACCAAACAGCAATCTCTAGAGAGGATGAATATGACCTCTCAAAATTTTAAATAGTTAATGAAGGGTAGTCTTGGGAAAAGCAAACAAAGCTGTTCAAAGAGGACAGTTTGGGGTAGCAGAGAATTTTGAACAGATTTAAATAGATTGTCTAAGGTTAAGAATAACCAACATCTGCTGTAAATATTTTCTTCTGTGAGTTCTCTTTTTCTACAATGGATACTCCAGTACTCAGCCACACTTGATAGCTTGTGAAGATAGAATGGAAGAAACAAGATCAAGAACCCATTACTCCACTGGAGACAGAAGAGTCCTCTATGTTTTCTCTCCTCTCTCTTCAGAACTATTTCTTCATTCTTTTAAGTCAAGTGATTTTGAATTATATCTTTCATTCTTTGTTCTGGCAAAGTAATTAGCCACACTAATTTACTAAATATTATTTTCCTTTCTTTTCCTACCATGCTGTTTACTTATCCAAGATAGTCCATTAAACTTCATCCTTGCATTTGGTTGCCACGAAAACCCAACATCTATGTTAATGAGGACAAACTCTAATGTAAAACTTTGTCTACATAAAACCAGTCCAATAAGCTGTGATCACAAGTATTTAGCTATACTTTTTTCTTTTACCTTGAAAGTCTTCTTGTGTCTAAAGGGCCACTAAAATTACTCCCACACTTTTTGGTTCAATCACTTCTAACCTAAAAGATATGTTTTGCTAACAAGATGCTTAGAGGAAGTATACTTCACTTACTTTAATCTTCTCTCGTAAGACGCTCTTAGATAACATATCAGGAAAAAAGTTATTCTTTCCAAAATTATTTCAATAGATTATTTTCTCTTGGTCTTACATTTGCTCAACTAAATGTATGGAAAAAAATAGAGTTAAATCGCCCATACCTTGTATGACAGTGTCTGTTACAACAGACAATACTTCTTTGTCCTACTTCTATGTCCTCCTCATAGTCCTTGCTTGATTTCCAATTAATCACACCTTCTTGGCTTCAAGTCTAGTGAAGCTGAAGGAGTATAAGGCTTCCCCCACTGCTACATCTTCCTGATTTCTCTTTTTAAATTCTTTTATTTGGTTGTGGAATTTATGTTCATGTCTTCATTCAATCTGTTCTGCATTGTATTGAGCCAAATAGGTTCTGTAAAATCACTTTAGGTAGCAAAAATATTAACAAAATCTATATCAAAAAGTTTTGGAATCCCTCTACTGCTGAAGCCAATACTCTTAGCTAGGGCTTCTAAGAACACCTTTTCTTACCTTTTCAATTTGCTCAATTCTTTTCTGATCCCAAAACTTTTTGGCTAATGTAATAAGAGAAGTCTTCACTATCTCATGTTAATAAGGATATTATATTTTGTGAGCTACTTAGAAATGTGAAATCATTGGCTTGAGGTATCCAATCAGATATTTTTCTTTGTTTCAGGGCTTCACATGCAAAGATATTGTGTAAAGTATTATAAACA
Organism: Dipodomys spectabilis; assembly: GCF_019054845.1. Classification (NCBI taxonomy): domain Eukaryota; kingdom Metazoa; phylum Chordata; class Mammalia; order Rodentia; family Heteromyidae; genus Dipodomys; species Dipodomys spectabilis. The sequence goes on from NW_024871053.1 coordinate 1,370,905, forward strand.
GGAAATTGTATACCCAATACATTCTTTCATTGTTGAGGGCACTTTCTCCCTAAATATTTTGCCCCAAATTATCTTTTACAGAGAATTTCTGTTTGGTAATTAAAGTCAATTCACACATTTTGATGTCTTTTTTAAAGAAATTTGAACTTAAATTCCACTACAACCTTGTTTCACACAGTGAGAGTATTTGTCCTGGGTAAGGATAATTCTCAGGGGAACCTACAGGATTTATAGCAAGGTTTCTGAGGTTTATTTGTTTAGTGTGAAAATGAGCCATCTTCACCCACATTGCTTCCTCTCAGCTAAGTCTCCATGGATTTCTTTGCATGAAAGCCTATTTTCCCAGGCAATTTTAAATTTTCTTAATAGGTTAAGTTGCTAAAAAGTTTGAACAATTAAAATTTACCTGACATAATTTTAAAATTCTTTTGAAATTCCTTTATCAGAATAGCGAATTTACCAATCCTAATTCCACCTTTACCATCAAAAACTGTTACCATGCTGTTTTCATGATATAGTGTCCATGAAACTATTATTTTCCATTGGCTTTGTTATGCATATAAATGACTATATAAGCTGATGCTGAGCAAAATGAACTCCAAGATATTGAAACAAATTTTTATGTACGGTTTGAGTTTTTAATGTACTATGTGATTTCTATTTTGGGGGGATTTTTTCCCCTATGGTTTGTCCCCGGCTGTATTTGATTTTGGTACCTTGTGTATTGTGTATATATTTACCTTAATTAGGGAAGGGAAGAGGAACAGCAAAATGGTGAGAAAAAGGACAAAGGGCAAACCAATGCAATAGCAATACTCACAAGACAATATGTTGGAAATGTACATTACAACTTGTGAGAAGTATTGAGGTGAAGGAAAACTGTGAGAAAAATGAAGGAGGGGGTAACACCTTTGAAAAGTTATGTATTAACTACCTTACAATTACTGTAATCCCACTGTACATCACTTGGACAATAAAATTAATTTAAAAAATAAGTTGCATGAATAAATTTCACTGTATTGGTATAGTAAATATTATTCTTTATGTAGTAACTTTTTAAAAGTTAATACTATTTTGCATCTCATTTGAATTAATTAACCCTTTTTAATCAGAGGACCATCAACTTGAATCCAACTAGACAATATTTTCACAATATACTTGACAATATTTTGAAAAAAGAATAAATTTAGTACTTTCTCATACTCAAACCAAAAACAGTTCAATTCTATGTAAACCCATAATTTTAAAAGTAAATAAGTTGTTAAGAGGAGAGAATATATGTGTTCTTCAAAATTCCTATGACTGATAACTACTCATTTTCAAATTCTGAACATTCCATACCTGTTGGCATGTTATGAAATTCTGCAATAGATGCAGTTTCCAGTGGGGTGTTACAGATTGAGAAATCAACAGAAAAATAGCCACATTCTGGTAGAGGATAAAACTATGAGGCACCTGTAATAATTCTTCAAGAGTAAGCAATTGTTAATCAGAGTAAGTTATTATTTCTATGACCATCAATCCTAAGATTTATGCCATAAAGTCATCCTAGCCCAACAGTTTCCAACTTGGAGGGAACACCTCAAAATTCCCTTAATGCACATTACGAATAGCTTATCTCTATTGTGAAAAAATACTACACCTCTGCTAATGTGATGCCCTCTGTGTTCTGGAAAGAACACCACAATAAACTGGGTTGCATCATTTTCCCCCACTGGTATTCTTGAGATCAAAACACTTGTAAATATTATTTATACTTATGCTTTTTAACTATCATAGATATTTAGGATGCTAAGATCGGAGGATTACCGTTCAAAACCCACCCAGGTAGGACGGTTCCCTAGATTCTAATCTCCAAGAAACTTCTCAAAAAAGCCAGACATAAGTGGCACTGAAGTTGAAGTGGTAGGGCACGAGCCTTGAGCATAAACAGGCTCAGAGAGAGTGTCCAGGCCCAGAGTTCAAGCCCTATGACAAATCAATAAAATAAAAACAAAAATAAAAACAAACCCCAAACCTAGCAATTTTCTCATTGTATACAGAGGCACATAATTTAGGAAATTGCTTCCTGTGTTACATACAGGTAGAAAAAAGAAGATGTCATACAATTATACTCTTCATACAATGTTCTACCAAAGCCTCAAAAATTGCTGTTTTCTAAATTTATAAGTTAACATCATCTATTTGTTGGCAACTCTGTCTACATTATTCACATTATCATTTTATACATGAACTGTTGGAATTATCTATTAACTAAGTTCTAATTATAACTCTCTTGAAAGAATATTCTAGGCAAGTAGAATGCAAGAATCATTTGTAAATTTGTCAATTAAACCCTCTACTTAAAAAGAATTGTGTAGTATCTTATAGAATATGAAAATAAATACAAAACAAAAACATTTATTTTAAATCTAAATTCTAATTTAGCAATATCTACAAAGACATGCATTAGACAAATTCGCTTTTTCTCTGGGCTTAAGCTTTTGTAATCCTTCATCAATTCTTTGGAATCCAACAGAATTATGCTAACTTTGGGTGAGAATTTTGATGGGAATCAAGAGCCATTTTGCATCTAGAAATGTTCTGTAATGAAGACAGCATTGCAAACACAACTGAGGATTATATCTGAGTTACATTGTAATTGGAACCTTGACTTCTCAAAACATAGTGAAAAAATTAGCCCAAACTTCCAACTGTGTATTCCTTTCTTGTTTGGTTTGTTTTATGAAGACAAAATTATATTACCTAGTTCAGGGAAGATATCACCATGTAATTTCACTCTCTAATCTCCTGTCAGTCTGAGTGCTAGAATTCTAGCCTTGTATCACATTGCCCTGCCATAGTTTCTTGGTTTATTTAATCTAGATACAGACTAGCAATTCTGAACTTCTCCAGTGATATTATCCACTAGACTTCTCAGACTGTTCATGTACTATTTTCAAAGATGTTCTAATATTTGACACAGGATATGAACATTTTCAAATGCACCTGCGGGGTCTCTGATTCATTCTTCCATGGATCCAATCATTTTAATATTGATTACTTGACTCTCTTCCTATCTCTAGCTTACCTATCTAATATTCTCAAACTTTTTTGAAGAAAGTTCACTTGAGGATTTTCTAATTTTAAAAATTATCACTTGAGGGGCTGGGAAGGTGGCTCAGTGGTAGAGCGCTTGCCTTGCATGCCTGAGGCCCTGAGTTCAATTCCTCAGCACCACATAAGCAAAAAGAAAAAAGCTAGAAGTGGCACTGTGGCTCACTGTGGTAGAGCACTAGCCTTGCGCTGAAGAGCTGAGGGACAGCGCCCAGGCCCAGAGTTCAGGCCCACGACCGGACCCAAAAAAAAAAAAAATTATCACTTGATTCTAGTCTTACTCAGGACATATTTTCTATTGCTTTCTAAATTTTCTACATATTCTGAGAGTTGTATCATTTCTGTATTTGTGTGTGCACATTTAAGTGCTTCTGTGTTTATGATTATGTTTGTTTCTATGTATGCAAAAACCTTAAGCTCTTATTTATCAGTCTTGCTCATGACTGGTATTCCATGACCTGAAATATTCTTCCAATCCAGCTTTTGGAAGGTTAATTATAGATAGTGTCTCAAAAACTGTTCTGCCCAGGCTGGATGCAAACTGAACTTCCCAGACTCCTTTACATTTGTAGCTTTTATTTATCCAGTAGAATCAGCTTTTAAACTACAAACATTTTTGTGAGTGTAAATTCTAAGCTGTATCCCAGATTTTTAACTCAAGAATTCATATAAAGATAGATGAGCATACACATTACATATACTGAGTGTACACTGTTAAGAAATGTTATCCTAAGCTGGGTGGCAGTGAGATCTGAGGATTGGGGTTCAAAGCCAGCCAAGGTAGGAAAGTCCCAGAGACGCTTTTCTCCAATTAACTGCAAGAAAAGTGGAAGTGGCACTGTGGCTCAAGTGGTAGAGCATTAGCCTTGAGCAGAATAGCAGAGGGAAAGTGCCCAGGCCCAGAGTTTAAGTGTCAAGACCACCACCAAAAATATATATATATAAGCAAAGGAAAGAAAAAGAAATGTCATCTTAGTCACCAGTTCATTGCTAGTATATTCCCTACTCTCACAAGATGGACTTTTTTTCCCAGTTAAATCCATGCTCTTATGTCTGACTTTTTTAGAAGCAGAATTATACTTCCATTCTTCTTTCTACAAAGTTGCTTGATGAGCAAGCATGATTTAGAAAAGGAGTGCCCTCAGAATTCGTGTTCCACATAGGAGTAATGTTTTCTCTATATCACTCCCATAAATCTACATACTGGACTTGGCTTTATTGTTTCAATGTTGTCTTATTTGTAGATTCTTTTTATACTATATTGAACGCTTATACTTAAAAGCAGAACTTCTCTTTCTCCTAATATTGCTATTGTTTCCCTTACTGTTAATGCATGTACACTTGGGAAATAATGCGCATCACATACACTCTCAAAAAGAATGACATGATAACCTTCTTCCCATTTAAAATTCTCTTTAATATACAGAGAACTTACAAAGTTTGAACTCAATGTAGTCATTGATAATGTATTTATAAGCAACATAAATTTCATATTTTCTCTTTACTAAGTTGTCCTGAAACAAGTGTTACCTCAGGTCCAAAGTGTCCTTGTGTTATTTCAATGATCCCAGAAAACTTTCATCATACCTCAGGCAGCACCATCGATTGTGATTAGCAGTGACAACACAAAATCCTGGAATCTTTGAATTCCCAGAATTAATCTTCACCTGACATCTAAGTACATTCCTGACATTAATTGCTGTGACCTAATGAACAATACTTTTTTCAACACAGTATCCTAATATAAATAAAGTACATGAATTAGGGACTATTGTCAGAATGCAATTATATATTGCAAGTATGTGTACTTTATTTTGCATTTACTAACCAAAAAAAATTTTGTCCTGACCCACAGACCACTTCCAGAATGAGAGGGCCACCTTGGGTTCCAGCCACATGGGGACGCTGGGCTACCTCCTCCAGCACCCATTCAATCAGTTTCTGTGAGAGAGAGAGAGAGAGAGAGAAAGAAAGTAAGAATTACACTTGTCAGGTGCCTGTGGCTCAGAATTCTAATGCTAACTACACAGGTGGCTGAGATATGAGGATCATGGTTCATAGCCATCCCGGGCAGGAACGACTGTGAGATTTTTATCTTCAAAGAACCACCCGAAAACTGGAAGTGGTACTGTGGGCTCAAGTGGTAGCCTTGAAGTGAGGAGCTTGGGGACAGCGTCCAGGCCTAGAGTTCAAGCCCCACGAATGACAATCAGTGGACTTCCCACCACAAGAAGTGGACTGAATAGCAGCCATTGTCCTAGAGTGCATAGTAGAGAAATCAGGCTGAGCTTCCTGTGAACTTGAGGTCATTAGTAGGTCACCTGGCTTCTCTGTGCCTCGATTTCCCCAGCTGCAAACACAACAGACTGAAGGATCCCCTGCCTTATGGGGATAGGTTAATGATGAAAGAGAGCCATGTTTTGTTTCATAATACCCACTTGTTGCATGATTAATAACTGGCCCCACCTCAGCCCTTTTTGGTATCTTCCTGTCATATGCTCACAGAATTGCCAAGAACCTTATCTGAAGGCTGCTCCCTCTGTGCCTAGCCATGCTCTAGAGATCCCCCTGTATAAATCTATTGTTTCCTGACAACTCTCCTGTGAGGAGACTGAGGTCTGATGGTTGAGGCCCTACCCAGAGCTTCACCTGTGGCCAAGAATCGGCTACTGTGTACTAAGAGTTTGGGATAATCCATCTGAACCGATGACTGAGCATGGCACTACATGCCTACCATCCCAACTACAGAGGACCAGGCCTCACATAATATAAAGGTGCCATTTTTATTCCAGGACTGGGATTTTTACTCATGGTCTGGGTAACTCTGTTGCACTGTATGGGAAGGGAAAGCTTGTTTCCCTGAAATCAAGAGATTCAAGTATTTTCCTTAGGCCTGAAATTGATCCCCACGACTAGAAAACATCCTATTCATGTACAATTTATACATATGATTTATATTTATATACATATGTTGACTCCATATTGTGTTAAGTATAGTTATTTTATTTTTTATTTTATTCATGTATTGAACGTTTATGTTATTGACTATTTTGGCACATAGAACATTGATTACATTGATTAAATAGGATATAGGTCTACATATGTATTCTACTTCATACCTGACACCGAGGACATTCACAGAAAAGGAAAACATGTGTCACCATCAGCTTCTTACTCCACGATTCATTGTTTGGGAGTTCTGGCATCTGAATTCATGGCCTACAAGGCCAAACTCATGAATGGGTGAGTGTCATCACGCCATCCTGGGGCAAATTGAGTGGACAGGCAGTTCCCAGAACCTGAGATTGTGCCCCAGGTGTTAACAAAATAAGAACAGATTGACATGCAGATGGCAGTATGCTAATAAATATATATTTTTATAGAGAACCAGAGATGTCTATACATTATTCAGTTATATAGACTACATTCCTACCAATTCTTGGGTATTCATTATGCCTCCATATAATTAATGTTATTGTTTTCATCCTTAAACTATTAATGAAATCAATCAGTGTCCTCAAATTATTGTGTAATTAATAATATTCTTTTTATGCTTCATAAATAATAAATAAAATCAATCAGCCTCCTGAAATGATGCAGTCTAAATTTATTATATATATATATATATATATATATACATATATATATATATATATATATTTACTGTGAAAATACTGTACAGAGGGGTTACAATTACATGGGCAAGATTATGCGTACATTACTTATCAAGCATTGTAGCCTCCTCCTTTGTTTCCCCTTCCCATCCCTTCCCATCCTCCTCCCTGCCCCCCACCCAATCCTTCCACCCCTCCTCCCCCACCAAAGTTGTAATGATCATTTTCGACATAACGACTTGTACACCTCATTGTTGCAAGGGGTTCACCTGTATCCCTATTTAAGAGATTTGTTTTTCCCCTTCCCCTCCACAAATTATACCGACATCAAATACAGTGAAAGCAGGGGTTATACTGTCGGGGAGGGACATACAAAGCAACAAAGAAATAATCTTATAAATGTATTAGAGACAATCGCATGAAAGAAAAAAAACATTTGCATACATCTCTTAGGGTTCATTTCCCTAACATCACCTTATCTGACCTTTTCTGCTTGACTCAGACATATACTAGATATTGCAAATAAGGGAAACCATGGGACATATGTTTCTTTGGGCCTGGCTTACTTCATTTAATATAATTTTTTCCAAGCCTTTCTATTTCCAAACAAATGGGGCAATGTCATTCTTTCTGATGGAGGCATAGAATTCCATTCTGTATATATACCACATTTTCTTGATCCATTCATTTACTGAGGGGCTGGTTCCAAAATAAAAGACCCGGAATAGCAAAAACGATCCTCAACAGAAAGAATACTGCTGGAGGTTTATTGCAGTCTAATTTTATAGCAGAATCATTCACGATCAACTCATTCTACTGTGACATTGATAACATTCCATTGTTATTCCTATGGATGGGAACCAGTTTCTTAGTATCTCCTGTCATTGGTTGGTGTCAGGACGAGGATTAAAAATCAACACCTATGTTGCCACGTGGGCCTATGGCTTCCCTGATAGTCTGCCATCCTTCAGCAATGCAAGGTGATGTACCCTTTGCAACAGTGTTTTTCAGACCCAGGAGGGTTACCGTGCAAAGGGAGAAAACTTAAAAAGGCCATATTATTTCTGTGCATTGTTTTCCCTGCAAGGCCTGGGTGTCTAGGATCCCAGGAGCAGCTGTTTGTCCAGTTGCTGCACCCCAGCATTGGGTGATCAAAGCTGAGGCAGAGTTGCCACAACCTGAGTTCAAGCCCCATGCTAAGGAAAATTTTTTTAAAAAATTAGCTCCCTGGCTTTGGATTTGAACTCAGGATCTGGGTAAATCTGCAGCAATGTGGAGTAAGGGGAGTATCACTGTACTTAAACATAAGAAAATCAGGACTGTTCATTAGTCCTGAATTCAAGACCCAGGCCTGGAAAACATACTATCTATATGCATTGTAAAGATAGGATTTATACTTACCTCTAGTTGTTCAGTCCATACATATTTGGTTTTGTTGTTCCTTGTATTTTTTGTTTTATTCATTTATTTAGAGTTGATTTTACTAGGATAAAACACATTCTGTTTATTACATTGATGACATCCTAACACAGCGCATCAAGATTTGTAGAAAATGTTCTCCATCATGCCTGACACCCAGGATTCTCAGAGAAAAGGTAAACAAGGTTCACACTTTGAGGCTCATTTATGTCCCCATGGCAGGGACAAAGATGTATTACTGAAGACTAGTAAGTTGTCTCCTGCAGACAATTGTTTTGTTTTGTTTTCTCTCAGTCATGAACCTTGAACTCAGGATCTAGGTGCTGGACCTTACATTTTGGGATTATGACTAGCACTCCACCACGTGGAGACAGGATCCCCTTGTAGCAGAGGCCACAGCCTAAGGGTCTATAGCTGAGGTCTGTCATCCTGCCTTCTCAGGATCTGAGATCTGAGGATCTGGGTACCAAACTATCCCAGACACAAAAGCCTATTATCTCCAATTATCTCCATGAGCCTATTAGTTCCAATTTACCACTAAGAAACCCAAAGTGGAATCTGGGTGCTTGTTGCTCATGTCTGTCATCCTAGCTACCCAGGAGTATGAGATCTGAGGATCATGGTTCAAAGCTACCCTGGGCAGGAAAGTCCTTGAGACACTTAGTTCTGATGGACCCCCAAAAAAGCTGAAGTGGTGTTTGGCTCAAGTGGTAGAGCGCAAGACTTGAGCAGAAGAGCTCAAGGACAGTACCCAAGCCCAGATTTCAAGTCCTACAACAATAAAGAAAAGACAGAAACAAACTAACAAACCTGAAGTAGAGGGCTGGGAATGTGTAGATTGCTTTGCATATATGAAACCCTGGGTTTGATTTCTCAGGACCATATCACTAAAAAGAAGCTTGAAAAGTGTCTCTGGGTCTCAAGTGGGAGAGGGGTATCCTTATACAAGAGAAAATAGGCACAGTGCTCAGGCTTCTACACTGAGCTCATGGTCAGCACCCCATCCCTGCTTTCAACCCCAAAACCTAGCCAGACAGGGCCCAACTAGGAGAGGTCAAATGTTTCAAAACCTGAGGAGCTTCACCAGCCCTAGATGAAAGGAAGCTTTGTGATATCAGATATGTGCTTGGATATCCCAAGCTTCCAAAAACCTAGGAGAGATTTCATAGACCCATCATCGTCCTCAATGAAACATTTCATGAGTTTCAGTGCCCTAGTTGTCTGCCAGAAGGACTCCTGAATTATATTGAGTACTGTATCTGAACACCAGAATATAGTCTCACAATGGCAGGATAAGTGCACAGGACTTGGGAGGTGGCAAAAGTGAAGGCTTCCTGTCAAACCAGAACACTGGGGAAAGAAATAGATTGGGCTAAAAATAGACCTTTTCTCCTGACCTTCAGAGCCCACCCACACTCATTCTCACAATCTGACACAGATGGAGTTGTTTGTTACATAGCTGTACAGAAGTGAGGCCTTTTGTCTGCCTGTCCAGACAATGAGAGAGACTTCTTCCAGCAGGCCTGGGATGCAGAGAAACCCTCAGGCTATACTGGGAACAGCGAGGGGAGCCGCAGAACATGCACTATCATGAAATCAGTCTCTGTTATGAAATCATTTTATTGGATACAAATTTTTTAGCTTGGCGCCATTCATCACACCTACTCTGGAGCTTCACCTATAGGAATACATACATAAATACCCAAAGACATTGAGGTACTGGCTCTTTTTGAGGGGGCAGATCCTGATGTTGAACTATGAGCCTAGGCATTGTTCCTAAGATCCTTTTGCTCAAGGGTAGTGCATTAACCTTGAATCAAAACCCCACTTCTGGGTTTTTCTGTGATCTCTAAGAAATAACAGTGTCATAGACTTTCCTATGCTGGCTGGATTCAAACTCAGATTCTCTACATCACAGCCACCTGAGGAGCTGGGATTACAATGAGAAGCCACTGGCACTTCCTTTCTTTTCTTCTTCATTTTTTAATCTAGAATATCTGACTTCTTAACAGGGTAATACCAGTGTTATGAATTTATAAGTTAACTACCCAATGTTCTTTATAGCTCCTTTCTCTGAGAAGGAATTTCTCTCCTCATCTTACCATCTGTTCATAGGTTTGAAACCAAAAGTGAGAAATGAGTGTCACAGGATTTGGGAGCAAATGTCCACAGGACATGCCAGCTCTGTCAGTTAGCATTGAGCTACAGCAATTTACTGTTTCAAGATGAAAGGACCAAAAGCTAGAGCGATCCTTATACTGTCTGCATTGCTTCTTTTGGCATAAAATGATCTAATAATTATGAGTATTGTGTGTCTCTAACCTTAAGTATCTAGAATACACTAGAAGCATCTTCATGCATCACTTTTCTCTAGTGCCTCTCGAGATTTAGACTACAGGTTTGTGTGGAAGGACTCCTTGGTGAATCCCTGAGGAAAGTCTCTTGAAACCTCTTTGGGAGATCACCCTTCAAAGTCAGCCTGAGCAGGAAGTCTGTGAGACTCTTAACTCCAATAAACCACCAGAAAACCAGAAGTGGAGCAGTGGCCCAGAAGGTAGAGATCGAGCTTTGAGAGAGAAAGCTGAGCAGGAGGAACAGGCTAGACCAGGCAGGAAAGCCTAGCATGCACTTATATCCAATTAACGACCAGATGGCTGGAAGTGGAGCTGTGGCGGTGGTAAAGCCTCAGCCTTGGGAAAAACAGCTGAGGAACTCATCGGGCCCTGAGTTTAAGCCAAGGGATAGCCTCAAAAAATTTTTCAAAAAGAGAAAGCCACATTTATGTATCAGTGCCCTACCTACTTATGTGTGTATATTACCTGCCTGATTGCAAACACACTGTATGCAATACTTCTTCTTTTATTTAGTTATTTATTTATTTTTCAGATATGATCCTTACGCATCCTGCATCATTCTCTTCATTTCAGGCCCATTGCTTTCTCTTCCAGGTTTCCAGGCCTGTGTCCTTACATGATGCACACTGAAGCTCTCAGCAGTCTTTGTTTACATTTTATTATGAGGACAATGCAGGAACAGTCACAATTCAGGCAGGGGAACAGAAGATAGGGTTTCTTAGAAGTAACCAGTCTTCAGAAAATTAAACTTGGGGACATAAAATGGAAGCAAACATATGTAAAAACTACCATTAAGAAAAATATGAGGGGGCTGGGAATGTGGATTAGTGAGAGAGTGGTTGCCTAGCATGCAAGAAGCCCTGGGTATGATTCCTTGGTAGCACATACACAGAAAAGGCCAGAATTGGTGTTGTGGCTCAAGTAGTAGAGGCTACAGAGAGTGCCCAGGCCTTAAGTTCAACCCAAGACCTGGCAAAGAGATACCTAGATAGGTAGGTAGGTAGGTAGGTAGGTAGGTAGACAGACAGACAGACAGACAGACAGACAGACTGACAGATAGATACATAGATACATAGAAAGAAAGAAAGAAAGAAAGAAAGAAAGAAAGAAAGAAAGAAAGAAAGAAAGAAAGAAAGAAAGAAAGAAAGAAAGAAAGAAAGAAAGAAAGAAAGAAAGAAAGAAAGAAAGAAAGAAAGAAAGAAAGATGATAGATTAATCTGGTCTTGGACGTCAAGAGGAATGAAGGGAACACTCCCTAGTCATGAGGCCTTCTGCAGTGTGCCTTCACATAACCACAGAGTAGGAAGACTGTCTCTTTCCCACTTCTCAGGCAACCAAGAGCCCCAGAGCCAAGAGGGCAGAGCTAGGTTCTATCTCATGTGCTTGGAGACAAAATAGAAACAGTCCTGCCTCTAGTTAGTCTGGGGATTTGCATTAATTATGTGGAGAATGAAGGAAGGAGAATGGACTGGCAGAGGTAAAAGGGTCTTCAAATCTGATAGATGGAGAGTCAAAAACCCACTCCCTAAGACCAGAGTACAGCGTTTTTCTACTCTGTTCCTCCCCTCCCCCCCAATAAACTGGCTCTCTATTGGTAACTTAAGGGTAATCTGAGGCTCCCTTCACTTGAGGGAGGAAGGTTAATTAGTCATTGTTTGAAGAGGCTGAGTAAAGCCTGACCCTGGTGCAACTTTAACAAATGTTACAGGTTTTCCCCCATTGCTGGCTCTGCCTGGAATAAATGAAGTGGTTTTGCAGCTCACTTCCCTGTTGAGTGTATACATTCTGCCTCCTAATCCTGTAGGCCTGGTCTCTGCACCTAGCCTGGCTTTTGAAACTGTTTTCTGTCCTTCAATTACAGAGTTACACTGGAGTTCTTCCTGCTACCAGGGCTAGGGCTTGGATCCTGAGAACTTCATTTGAATCCAGGATAGGTTAATAATGTTACTTTCCTTCTTCTATAGCTTGAGAAATCTAAGAACATTTAATGTGCAAGTAACTTCTCATCACCAAGGGAAATACAGGAAGCTCTTGAACACCTGACTTTTCAGTAGTGGAAGTCATTTTGTCATAGATTTCCTGCCCTGGCTGGCTTCACCCTGTGATCCTGAGACCTCAGCCTCCTGAGCTATGGTGATGGGCATGAGCTACTTGTGCTCTGCTAGGTTCAGAACTGTAGTGACATTGGCAATACAAATCAACAGCTTATCACAAAGGGCTTGTGGAGCATATTAAGCCTTTCAACCTTGGACCTTTAAGAACCCTGTAGGACACAATATTACAATGCTACACTCTGAGATGATGGGCATATGTATGTCCTACACTTGAACCTTGAGCTCTGACTCCAATTCTGGTGTACATCAGTGTTCATCTTCCATAGAATGTTCTCATAATTAGCAAATAGGAAAAGTATGTTAATTAACCCTCACTTTTTTCCAGTTGTGTGTCTCGAACTCTAGCCTGGGCACTGACACTGAGCCTTTCAGCTCAAGGAGAACACACTACCACTTAATCCAAAATGCCAGATGGGGTCTTTTGGTGGTTCACTGGAGATAAGAATCTAACAGGCTTTCCTTGCTTAAGCTGTGTTTGGACTGTCGTCGTCAGCACTCAGCCTCCCAAGAAGCTACGGTTCCACTAATGAGCCACTGGCATCTGGCCTATTGTTTTTGACAGTCCTGTGGCTTGATTTTAGGGCCTGGGTACTGTCTCTAAGCTTCTTTTTCTCAAGCCTAGCCACTCCACAGCTTCTGGCTTTTTCTGAGTATGTGGCACTGAGGATTCAAACGCTGGCATTCATGCATGCTGAGCAAGCACTTTACCACTAAGCCACATTTCTCGCCCCACCCTCACAATTTTATCCCTCACTTGCCTATCCTCAAGAAAACGCTTCTGAGTATAAATCATCTAAAGAAAACCTGAAAGGAAAGTTCCAAAGATAAATAAGAAAAAGCTCATGATTTTGAGAGAGTCTAATCATGTGAAGACTGTGACAAATGCTTCCATTTAATTATGTTTTATGTTTCAATACTTAATAAACTATTAATGAAAATGAGTCAATGTCCTAAATTAGTGGGTTTAATTTTATAATAGATGTGCAAAATGTAATAAATATTATGTGTATAAAAATACTAAATACAGTAATCAAGAAATAAATGAATCAAAGAAAAATAAAATACAAAATCATTTTTTGGAAGGGTCCAGTTGTGGGGCCTGAACTCTGGGCCTGGGTGCTGTCCCTCAGCTCTTCAGTTCAAGGCTAGCACTCTACCATTTGAGGAACAGCGACAGTTCCTGATTTTTTCTTTTTGCTTATGTGGTGCTGAGGAATTGACCCCAGGGCCTCATGCATGCAAGGCAAGATCTCTACCACTGATCCACCTTCATCATAATATGAAATTAACATACATATGTAAGTATATAGATAATATATTACACATGTATTGAAATATTTTTTCCATTGCAGGGCCTTCATTCAGGCCCTGGGAACTCTAGCCTGAATTTCTTTCTTCATGGACAGTGAGCTTCGCCTTCACCCATGATGCAAAATAGTTACCTGGACAGTGAGCTCAAATCCTAGCAATGGCAGAAATACTGGCCCCAGTTCCAAGACACTGACATAATTTTTTACTGGAAGCAGTTATGTTTATTTAGTTCCATACTGAACATTTTAAAAAATGTAGAATTTTGTACAGCTATTCACTCAGAAATCCTTCCCTTACCTACAAAGTGGTTCTCTGAGAACTACATTGTTTGTCTTTGTTCGTTTTTTATTGTAAACATATTGTACAGAGGAGTTAAGTTTACAGGAGCAAGGTAATGAGTGCATTTCTTATTGAGCATTGTTACTGCCTCCTTTTTTTTCCCCCTACCATCCCTTCACTCCCATCTCCACAACTACCTCCTCCTGCTTAGGTCAGTGACTTAGTTTTCCATTTTTGGATGGCACAAGGTGTGAACTCAAGTAGTAGCAACTCTTCCCTCACATTGTTTCAGATTTACCAAGACCCTGAGTTCAAATCCCAGGCTAGGAAAGAAAATTAGCAGAAATTCCAAACTAAGGAGTTTATTTTTAAAATATTTAGTTAAATAATTATTTTTCTTTGTTCTTTTTCTTTTCTTTTCTTTCTTTTTTTTTTTTTTTTGGCCAACCATGGGGCTGGTACTCAGGTCATGGAAACTCTGCCTCAGCTTGGAAATCCCTAGGCTCGGGTGCAGCCTCTGGCCCCATAGCTGATCCTAAGATCCTAGGCCCATGGGGCTTTCTGGAAGAAAAAAAAACTGGAAATCAGAAAAAGTTGCGAGCTTCAGGGGGCTGGGATTTTATTATTTTTTTCTTTGCACCATCCTGGGTCTGAATGACATGGCTACAAATTAGATCTGACTTGCCATTGCTGATGGCTTGTTGGCTATCAGTGAAGCCATAGGCCAACCTCTGAACATAGGCCCTGGGTTCAAATCCCAGTCCTGACACCAATGGCAGAAGATCACAAGAGACTCATTCCTATGTATAGGAGTACTGATTGAATGAGTAGTTTATGCATACGTCTAGTCTAAAATTGGATGCAGTAGATCTAGAATGTTGATTGATCTTAACTTATAATTTTATAAGCATGAAAAGAATAATATTCCTTCAATGGTGGCATAATAAATGCCTAAGAGTTGGTAGGAACGTAGTAGGTGTCATTGAATCATAGATAGATGGCTCTGGCACTCTTTACCAATATATATTTATTTGTATACCACAGTCTGTCTATCCATGTATCACTGTTCTGGCCTAACTTGGGGTTCGATCTCAGTGCCTGGGATCCACCTGACAGCTTCATTGGGTAGAGGTTGCTGTGATCACACTCACTTATCCATGAATTGGGCCTGCTAGGCACTGAGTTCATATCCTAGCACTGCCAGGCATGATGGAGAACACAGCTAAAATCTAGATGCTATGTGATAGGATGTAAACAGTGTAATATATGGTATAGGTGTCATCAGAGTCAATAAAATAAATGGTAAATAAATGAATAAAACAAGAAATAAAATAAATAACCACACCAAACACAATATGGACTGAACAGCTGTATGGAAATATAAATCCTATCTTTAAAATGTATATAAGGAGTATCTTTTCCAGGTCTTAGGCTTGAATTCAGTCCCCCTAGGAGGAGAGAATGGCGGGAGATCTTGAGATACTCGTTTCTGGACCTAGGAAGAGTCATGGAATGCGATCAATCTCATCCTTGAATGAGTAGTGCATGCATGATGTGAGTAGGAAATGATAGTCAAGACTCATGAGGTACCGATTATTTGTAAAGAAGAGTTGATGAAGCGTGACAATAAACATCACAGTCATG
The DNA here is from genome assembly GCF_019054845.1 of Dipodomys spectabilis. Taxonomy (NCBI): domain Eukaryota; kingdom Metazoa; phylum Chordata; class Mammalia; order Rodentia; family Heteromyidae; genus Dipodomys; species Dipodomys spectabilis. The sequence goes on from NW_024871053.1 coordinate 1,386,736, forward strand.
AAATGGAGGCATCAGGAAAGATCCAAGAATAGGTAGTCACACAGATTGGATTCCATCACAGATCACCATCTCTCCTACTCTATACAAATATGTACTTATTTGCATACTTCCTTCAGCTTATGAATGGATGATTATTGTGCTCCCAACTCTCCCCTCAGGGGGGCTCAATCTCAGGTCCTGGGAATGGCTGAGCTCTTTCGTGGCTCACAGGCTAGTGTGCTCATGTGGACCAATTCTCCAATTGGGCCTGCTAGCCTCCGAGTTCAGATCCCAGCCCTGCCAAAAGATTCATTTTGATGTCAGAAGCCAATCATTGCACCTGTTTTCCTTTCCTTTGCAAGTACTGGATCTCAGCTAGGATGAAGAATGCACGAGCCACCCTGTGGCCAGGGGAATAAGTTGCTATCCATGTCAACCCAGTTATACCTGTCATCATATACTCAAGAAAATACACAGTACATCCATGAAGAGCATACAAAATAAAGAGAATAACTACACTCAATGCACGATGCAGTCCACACACAGATGTGAATATACATCCCATGTTTCAATGATGCATTGAGGACTATTTTGGCCCCCCTGGGGCTTAATCTCACTTCCTGGGAACGACCTAGATCCTTAGTCACTCACAGTCTCGTGTGATCATGTGGAGCCATTGGGCAGTTGGGCCTCCTAGGTTCTGAGTTCAAATCCCAGCATTGCCAAAAATTCACCTTGATGTGAGAAGACAGTCATTGTGCCTGTTTTCCTGTGCTGTTCAAGTTCTGGGTCTCAGCTAGGTTGAAGAATGTATAGGCAACCTTATACTCATGGGAATAGGTTGTCATCCAGTTAAACAGAGTTATAGCTGTCATCCTATACTCAAGAAAATACACAATACATCAATGAATAAGACAGAAAATAAAGAGAATGACTACACCGAACACAAGATGTCGCCCACCCATGTTTGGAAATATAGATCCTCTGTTTAATTATGAATTCATGACTACATTGGCCCCAACCAGGGCTCCATCTCAAGATCCAGGAATGGCCTAACTCCTTAGTGGCTCACAGGCTGGTGTGCTCACCATGACCCATTCACCAATTGGGCCTGTGAGGCCTTGAGTTCAAATTCCAGCACTACCAAAAGATTTATTTTGATGTGAGAGGCCTATGGTTGCACATGTTTTCCTGTCTTGTGAATGTCCTAGGTCTTATTGAGACTGGAGAATGCTTTACAGGCAACACTATAGCCATGGGAATAGGTTGTCATGCATGTCAGCACAGTTATATCTGTCACCATAACAATAAAATACACAATACATCCATGAAAGAGACACAAAATAAAAAGAATACACTGAACTCAAGATGCATACCACACCTATGTTTACAAAAGGTGTGCTTGCTCTTTTGTCCAGTGCTGGGGCTTCAAATCAAGCCCTGGGCCAGGCCTGACATTCTAATCTTCAAGGATGGTGACTTTCCCTTTCCCCCACAGTGCAACAGAGCTACCCAGACCTGAGTTCAAATCCTAGCACTGACAAAAGATTCATCCTGATGTCAGAAGCCAGTTGTTGCACATGTTTTCCTCTCCTGTGAATGTCCTGTATCTCAACTAGGATGAAGAATGCATAGGCAACCCTATAACCATGGGAACAGGTTGTTATCCATGTCAGCACAGCTATATCTGTAACCATTCTGAATAACATATATAATATTTCCATGAATTAGAGACAAAATAAGAAGAAATGCACCGAACACACGATGATGTCCACACATGTATGTCAATATATATTTTATGTTTAAATTATGAATTTATGACTATAGTGACCCCCCTGGGAATCAATGTCAGATCCTGGGAATGGACTAGCTCCTACATTGCTCACAGGTTGGTGTGTGCACCTTGATTTATTGGCCAATTGGTCCTGCTAGGCCCTGAGTTCACATCCCAGCACTAAAAAGTGGATCCTGGAGTAAGAAGCCAAGTGTGAAACTTGTTTTCCTTTTCCCTGAGAATCCTGGGTGTCAGTCATGATGGAGAACATTTCTACAAATATAGATGCTCTGTGATAGGATATCATCAACATTATAAACAGAATCGGTTTCATCATAGTAAAATCAACAGTAAATAAATGAATAAAACAAAAAATACAAGGAACAACCACACCAAACATGTATGGCCTGAACATCTATAGGTAAGTTCAAATCCTATCTTTACAATGTATTTAAACAGTATGTTTTCCAGGGCTGGGGCTTGAATTCAGGACTAGTGAACAGGTCTGTATTTCTTATCTTCAAGTACGGTGAGCTTCCCCTTCATCCACATTGTTGGAGATTTACCCAAATCCTGAGTTCAAATCCAAAGCTTGGAAGAATAAACAGTATGAATTGCAAGCCAGGGAGCTATTTTTTTTTCTCAGCATGGAGCTTGAACTCAGGTCATTGCATCTCTGCCGCAGCTTTGATTACCCTAGGCTGCGGTGCAGCCACTGGACCTACAGCTGCTCCTGGGATCCTATATCCCCAGGCCTTGCAGGGAAAGCAATGCACAGCATTGCTGAAGGCTGGCAGACTATCAGGGAAGCCATAGGCCCACCTGGCAACATAGGCCCTTATTTTGAATCTACTTCCTGACACCAACCAATGGCAGGAGACAATAAGAAACTGGTTCCCAACCATAGGAATACCAAGGTCATGGGTGAATGAACTAATGGTGAATGAAGCTCCTATGTAATTAGACAGCATCATTTCAGAAGGCTGATTGATTTTATTATTTATGAACCATTAAAAGAATATTATTACTTTCAGGAATGAAATAATTTCAGGACACTGATTGATTTCATTAATTAAGGATTTAAACAATAACATTAATTACATAGACACATAATAAATACCCAGGAATTGGTAGGAATGTAGTCTATATAACTAAATAATGTATAAACATCTCTGGCACTCTATAAAGATATATATTTATTAGCGTACTGCCATATGCATGTCAATCTGTTCTTATTTTGTTAACCCCTGTGGCTCAATTTCATCTCCTGGGAACAGCCTGTCAGCTCAGTTTGCCCCAGGATGGCATGTTGACATTCATCCATTCATGAATTTGAGCTTATAGGCCATGAGTTCAGATGCCAGCATTCCCAAACAATGAATCTTAGAGTAAGAAGCTGATGGTGACACGTTTTACTTTTCTGTGAATGTCCTGGGTGTCAGGTATGAAGTGAAATACATATGCAGACCTACATCCTATGTAATCAATGTAGTCAATGCTCTATGTGCCATAATAGTCAATAAAATAAAAAGTCAATACATAAATACAACAAAAAATAAAATAACTACAGTGAATGCAATATGGAGTCATCATTTGTATATAAATATAAATCATATATGTAAATTGTACATGAATAGGATGTTTTCTAGTGGTGGGGATCGATTTCAGGCCTAAGGAACAGACTTGAATTTATTGACTTTAAGGAGGCAAGATTTCCTTTCCCACACAGTGCAACACAGTTACCCAAACCATGAGTTCAAATCCCAGTCCTGGCAGAAAAAAGGACACCTTTATAGTATCTGAGGCCCAATTCTTAGGTATTTCATTATGCCTCCATTTTATGAATGTGATTGTATAAATGATTAATAAAGTATCAACTAAAGTGGATCAGTGTCCTAAACTATAATTGTGTATAATTTTATCCTAGAATCATTCAAGAATTGCCCATTCAATCATGACATACATCACATTCCATTGGTAATCATATAGATAGGAATGAGTTTCTTAGGATCTCCTGCCATTTGAACATGGCAGGACCAGGATTCAAACTGTGGGCACCAGATCCCACCACTTCAGTCCAAGGATAGGGAACTCACAGGTCTGTGCAAGAACATCAACAAGACCAATGATTAGGGAGGCACCAATGGCTCTCAACAGTTCTCCTTGATACTTACAAGGTTGTGATGGGAGGATCATGGTCAAAGTCACCCTAGGCAGGTAAGTCCTTGAGACCCCTGTCTAATTTCAGTGCCAACAATGCCAGAGGCCCTGTGGCTCTAGTGTGGAGTGCCAGTCTTGAGCAAAGGCAGGTCACAGACTGTGCCCAGATCCTGAGTTCAAGGTCCGGGACTGGAAACAAACAGACATACACAACAATCTGTGCAGTCATCCAGCTAAAGCAGGTTACCCTCTTGTCCCCAACTGAATTGGACAGAGTTCTCTGGGAAAAGGACTGGGGGAGCTGCTGTCATCTTGACTCCTCCCATGCTGCTTGCATCAGAGGATTCCGTCCACACCCCCATTCTTACATGGTTCTTTCTGACCAATGGGATACAAGAATGTTGAGGAAATAAGAGTTGGCTGAGTGGTGAGCAAGAGAGTCGAGGCGACTTCTGAGTATATTAGGAAATTGATGCACCTGACCCCTCCCTGAACCCTACACCCCTTCCCGCGGTGCCGGGTTTTAAACCACAGGCAATTGCACGCTGCCAGCCGGCCTAAGGCCCTGACCTGGTCCCTGCCCCTGGCCCTCTGCTCTGAGCCCATGTGTCTGCAATGCAACCATCATCGCAGTTCACCCTACGTGGAGCAGCCGCCAACAGCTTCTCCCAGCAGCACAGGTGAGTGGCCGCCCCAACACCACTCCCACCCAGGATCAAACACCCCTCTGGGGACACAATGACCCCCTTCTTGTTTCCTCTCCCTGGCTCTGAGGAGCCACATTGGGCATTTCTGAGATAGAGACTCAATATATGCTCAGGCTGGGCTGGATTGTGGTCCTCCTATCTGTGACAAGTATGCCCACTAGGCCTAGTCCTCTGTAGTTGGGATGTAGACATGCCACTCCATGGTCAGTCATAGGTTTAGATAGATTATCCCAAAATCTTAGTCCACAGCAGCTGATTCTTGACAGGTAAGTTTGGATAGATCCTCAACCATCTCCTCACAGGACAGTCATGAGGAAACAAGAGATGTATATAGAGGGCTCTCTGGAACATGGCTAGGCACAGAGGGAATGGCCTACAGATAAGGTTCTTGGCAATTCTGTGAGCATATAATAGGAAGATACCCGGAAAGTGCTCAGGTGAGGCCTGTTATTAATCATGCAACAACTGTGGGATTATGAGACAAAACATGGCTGTTTCATCATTACCCTATCCCAATGAGGAAGGGAATCCTTCACTGTGTTGAGTATTGCAGCTAGGAAAACCGAGGCACAGAGAAGCCAGGTGACATACTTTTGAATTCAAGTTCACAGGAAGCTTGGCATGACTTCTCTACCATCCTCCCTAGGACAATGGGTGCTATTCAGTCCACTTCCTGTGGTGGAAAGTCCACTTCTTGTCAGTCCACTTCTTGAACTCTAGGCCTGGGCGCTGTTCTCAAGCTCCTCAGCACAAAGCTAGCACTCTACCAGTTGAGCCCAAAGCACCACATCCAGTTTTCTGGTGGTTCTTTGGAGATAAGAGTCTCACAGACATTCCTGTCGGGGCTGGCTATGAACCACGATCCTCATATCTCAGCCTCCTTTATAGTTAAGATTAGAGTTCTGAGCCACCGGCAGCCGGCTTAAGTGTAATTCTGACTTTCTCTCTCTCTCACAGGAACTGGTTGAATGGGTGCTGGAAGAGGTGGCCCAGCGTCCCCATGTGGCTGGAACCCAACGTGGCCCTCTCATTCAGGAGTTAGGCTGTGTGTCAGGAGCTGTCTCGCTCAGCCTGTTGAAACAATTCCATGAGGTAAGCCCCTCTGTGCCCTGGCTAGACTGTGACAGTTATTCATTGTCCATCCAGTCTTACTGGACTTATTTTATTGTATTTTTGTCTACATCATTTTCTAGTACTTGGCCAAAATTATGATACATAATTACGGAATGAAAATGTAATGCCATTCTAAGAAAATCATTTAGGGCTCTGGTGGCTTTATGGTATGGTGATTTTCTAGCATGCCTGAAACCCTAGGTTCAATTTTTCAGTAACACATAAACAGAAAAACACTGGAAGTGGTGCTGTGCTTCAAGTGGTAGAGTGCTAGCCTCGAGAAAAGAGAAAAAAAAATTAAAAAGCTCAGGAATAATTCCCTAGCCCTGAATTTAAGCCCTGTATTGGCAAAAAATAAACAAACAAATTTAGTTAGTAAATGCAAAATAAAGAACCCATACTTGGAATATATTATTGCTCCTTGCATATTGACAACTGACAATAGTCCTTAATTCATGTACTTTATTTATATTAGGATACTGTGTTGAAAAAAAATGTTTTGTTCATTAGGTCACGGCAATTAATGCCAGGAATGTGCTTGGATGTCAGGTGAAGTTTAATTCTGGAAATTCAAAGATTCCAGGATTTTGTGTGGTCTGTGCTAATCAGAAAGGAAAAGGTAATCTAAGTGAGATTTGGAGATCTTTGTGGCCAGTCATGGCACCAAAAATTCAGATGCTAATTAACATTTGTGACAGAAGAGAAGGAATAACTCCAGATGGAAGGAATAAATAATAGTAAATAAGGTATACCAGAAACTGGTCTAGAGAACCATTTTTGGTTATTGAAGAACTAGTTATCAACTAGGCTTATTCCTCATTGCCTTTAGCACTCGAAATCTCTTAGGCTAGTTCTTAATATCTGTGTGATAAATGCATTTCATTCTATGCTGTTCTTTCATACTTGATCATCTCCTTTGCTTTCTAAAAATCTCAGTATTTCTCTATTTTTCTATGAACATTTTCTGTTACTAAATACACCTATACAGATGGCAGAGGATGCTAATGTAAAGGTCCCATAGCTCATGAGTCATTAATGTAACAACATGGAAAAGGAGGACATATTTATTATTACCTCAATTTTTCTGAAAAGCTGCAATGTCATCATTTGGTTAAATTTTCCATTTTTTGTTTACTTGGTATCATTCAGTGCAGCTAAATGCAAATATGAGCTGGGTGCTGGTGGTTCATGACTGTAATCCTACCTACTCAGGAGGCTGAGACCAGAGGATTGTGGTTCAAAGCCAGCTTGCTCAGAAAAGTCCATGTGACACTTATCTTCAATTAACCACCAGAAACCTGGAAGTGGTGCTATAACTAAAGTGGTAGAGCACTCAACTTGAGCTGAAGAGCTAAGGGACAACATCCAGGATCAGAGTTCAAGCCCCACGACCAACAAAAAAGTGAAATATGACTTTAAGTTTCCCCAAAAAGAAAGACAAGATCAATAATCTTCCCAAGCTGAAAAAATAATTCCAAAAGGATTGAGTGCACCTACTTTTGCTGAGTTAAGTTATAGCTTTTTGCTGGGCATATACTCTTCTTTTAAATATTGTCAAATATTAGCTTTATAATAAACTTCATCTAATATTTCTCTTTTCAAAAGAGAAGTCCATACAGTTGATGTCACTTGGGTTTCTTACTATCTTGGTTCAAAGCCAACCCAGGCAGGACAGTCTGTAAAATTCTTATCTCTAATTAAACACCAAAAAACCAGGAGTGGAGTACTAGTTCAAGCAGTAGAGTACTAGCTTTGGGGGCAGGTTGGCACACGTTGTTCTGGCACAGGGTCCAGCCTCTGGGTTCCAGCCCCAGAACCAGCACACATTAAACAAACAAGCAAACAACAAAAAAACCAGGTATTTCTTTGGGACACTCCTTAAAGGAGTACTGGTCTGAGAAGATGATCCTTTTGCTGATCATACTCACTGGATTCTGCTTGTTTGGAATCCTTATTACTCTGGAGATCTCAGGGCCAGACTAAAGGAATTGATAACTGACTCCTGCAACAAGAGAATCATCTCAGGGGTGAAATATCCATCCATAAGACACTTTAAAACCTCCATGTCTTTGTTTCTTTGCAATAGAACATTTTTAAAACAATGTTATTTCCTTTTGCTCTATGGCACTTTATTTCTTTTTGTAATACTCTCAACTTGAAGTTTACAGAACAGTTTTATATGAGTAAAGAACACACTTGAAAAAGTCAGGGACAGTTTCCATCAAGCCTTGGGATTCTTTTCTTGTATAGTGAAAAGGAAAGCTCAAGTTGACTGGAACTTTGCCATTCCTCTATGCTCCATTCTTCTCCTGGGATCAGTTTCCACATCCAGTAACAGTTACTTCCAGTAGCAAGCAATGGTTCTGCTTGAGGTATAATGAATGTTTTCTGGCTACACTGAAATAACACAAGGACACTTTTGGACCTGAGGTAACAAGTGTTTCAGAGACTATTTAATAAAGAGAAAATATGAAATTTATATTGCTTGTAAATACATTATCCATGAGTACATTGAGTTCAAACTTTGTAAGTTCTCTGTAAATTAAGGTAAATTTTAAATGGGAAGAAGGTTCTCAGATCATTCTTTTTGTGAGGGTATGTGTTGCACATTATTTCCAAAGTGTACATGAATTAACAGTAAGACAAACAATAGTAATAAAAGGGGAAAGAGAAGTTCTGTGTTTAAGTATAAGGGTTCAATGTACAATAGAAGACTCTACAAATAAAATGACATTGATACAATAAAGCCAAGTCCAGTATGTAGATTTATGGGAGTGATATAGAGAAAACATTACTCCTAAGTGGAACACGAAGTATGAGGCCATTCTTTTTCTAAATCACGCTTGCTAATCACACAACTTTATAGAAAGTAGAATGGAAGAATAATTCTGGTTCCAATGCAAGTCAGGTATAAGAGCATGGACTTAACTGGATAAAAAGTCCATCTTGAGAGAGCAAGGATTATACTAGAAATGAACTGTTGGCTAAGGTGTTATTTCTTTTTCTTTTTCACTTTTTTTTTGGTTGGTGATGTTCTTGGCACTTGAACTCTGGGCCTGGGCACTGTCCCTCTGCTATTCAGCTCAAGGTTAATGCTCTACCACTTGAGCCACAATGCCACTTCCAGTTTTCTTGTAGTTAATTTGCGAAAAGAATCCCTGAGACTTCCCACTTGGGCTGGCTTTGATCCCCAATTCTCAGATCTCACCACCACCCAGCATAAGATCACATTTCTAACAGTGTACACTCAGGATGTGTAATGTCTATGTTCATCTATCTTTATATGAATTCTTGAGTTAAAAGTCTGGGCTACAGTTTAGACTTTACACTCACAAAAATATTTGTAGTTTAAAAGTAGATACTCCTGGACAAATAAAACCTAAGAATGTAAAGGAGTCTGGGAATTTCAGTTTGCATCCAGCTGGGGCAGAACAGTCTTTGCAACAGTAACTATAATTAAGCAGCCAAAACTTGGATTGGAGCAATGACTCAGGTGATGGAATACCAGTCATGATCAAGATTGCTTGAGACTTTTGGATACATACATACAAACATACACATACACACAGAGACACTTACATGTGCACAACCAAATACACAAATGAAACAACTCTCAGAATATGTAGAAAAATTAGAAAACAATAGAAACTATGTCCTGGGTAATACTAGAATCAAGTGATAATTTTTAATATTAGAAAGTCTCAAGTTAACTTTCTTCAAAATTGTTTGAGAATATTACATAGGTAGGGGCCAGAGATAGTAAGAGAGTCAAGTAATCATTATTAAAGGGATCAGATCCATGGAAGAAAGAATCAGAAACCCCTGCAGGTGCATCTGAAAATACTCATATACTGTGTCAAATTTTAGAACATATTTGAAAATAGTACATGAACAGTATGAGCAGTTTAGTGGATAATATCTCTGGAGAAGTTCAGAATTGCTAATCTGTATCTAGATTAAATAAACCAAGAAACTATGGCAGGGCAATGGGATACATGCCTTCTAGCATTCAGACTAAGACAGGAGATTAGAGAGTGGAATTACATAGTGATACCTTCCCTGGACCAGGTAGTATAATTTTGTCTTAATAAAACAAACTAGACAAGAAAGGAATACACAGTCATACACACACACACACACACACACACACACACACACACACACACACACTCACACACACACACACACACACACACACACACACACACACACACTGGAATTCTATTCAACCATCAGAAAGGATGACTTTTCACCAGTCTTATGGAAAATGAAAGGCTTGGGAACTTTGTACTAAGAGAAAAGAGAAAGGAATGCAGACTCAGAGCAATATAGGTTTCATGGATTCATTCATGGTAACTAGAAGGTATCCACAAACCTACAAGTAAACAAGACAGATTCTACCTCGTCCCAATTAAAACGGCCATTATCTAGAAATGTAACAATAGTAAATGCTGGCAGGGATGTAGCCAAATGGGAACTCTATTACACTCTAGGTGTGAAATTAAACTTGTTCAACCGCTGTGGAATGCAGTATGGAGTTTCCTGAAAAGACTAAACATAGATCTCTCTTAAGACCCAGTAATTTCCCTCTTCGGCACTAATCCAATAAATAACAAACAAGGTCACATTTAAGCTACCAGCAAAACCATGTTCAGGGGCCAGGCCCAGAATTCATTGACTGGAAAAAAGTTACTGCTGCTGGTATTTGTATCTGCAAATATGAAACTTTTGACAAAAGATACCAAATCATTCTATTTGCAGTATCTAGGATAGGACTTAAATGTAGTGGGTGATAAAATGCTTCTTTGGTGAATGTTAGGAAGAGTTAGACAGTCCAAGAAAATTGAGACTTTTTGTTGTTGTTCAGGGGGCTTGAAGTCTGGGAAGGGATAGTAGGGGGAAAACAAAGGTGGGGGTAACAATGCTCAATAAGAAATGTACTCATTACCTTACTTATGTAACTGTAACCCTTCTGCACAGGATCTTTACAATAAAAATGTGTATTAAAAAGATACAAGGAAAGCTTCTGTACTGAAAGGAAGTTGTATTTGTCACTCAATATCAGTAACGTATTGGTTTAAGGACCACAGGTATATTAAAACTTTGGATACTCAAATTCTCTACATGAACACAGTATATTATTTATATTAGAATCTGCCCACAACCTAGTGCAGTGTGATTGCTATGAAACTTTTACTACATTACGTTTGTAATGAACAATAAAATCATATGCACTATCAAATGATACAATTTTTTCAGATTATTATTCTATTGTGAAAATACCATACACAAAGGGTACATGGGCAAGGTAATGAGTATATTTCTTATCAAGCATTGTTGCCTCCTCCTTTGTTTCCTATTCCCATCCCTTCCCATCTCCCATCCCCCCTGCTCTCCCCTCCTACCTATTACTCCCCCCAGCCAAACTTGTAAAGTTCATTTTTCAACATAAACCCTTGTACATCTCATTGTTGCAATGGGTCCACCTGTATCCCTATTTAAACAATTTGTTTTTCCCTTCCCCTCCACAAATTATGCCAACATCAAATACAGTGAAAGAAGGGGTTATACTGTGGGGGAGGGACATACAAACCAACAAAGAAATCCTCTTATAAATATGTTGGAAACAATCACAAGAAAGGAAAAACATTTGAATCCTTACCTTGGGGCTCATTTCCCCTAGCATCAACTTATCTGAACATTTCTGCTTGTCTCAGACATATATTAGTTATTGCAAATAAGGGAAACCATGGGACCTCTGTTTCTTTGGGCCTGGCTTACTTCACTTAATATAATTTTTTCCAAGTCTTTCCATTTCCTAACAAATGGGGCAATGCCATTCTTTCTGATAGAGGCATAGAATTCCATTGTGTATATATACTACATTTTCTTGATCCACTCATCTACTGAGGGGCATCTGGGCTGGTTCCATATCTTAGCTATGGTAAATAACGCTGCAATAAACATAGTTGTGCTGGCAGCTTTAGTATGGTCTTGTTTGTAAACATTTGGGTAAATGCCCAAAAGTGGGATTGCTGGGTCTTCTCAATTTTACAATTCATGAAATATAATATTAAAATTAGTTTCACTTTTTCTTTCTATAGCTGCGGAAATTAAAATTATGTATTAAACATTCAATATTAAAAAAATCAACAATAAGTAACCTATTATTCAAATGATATACTATTAAACTGTGATTTGAATTATAGTTCTAACAAACTATGATGTAAACAACATTTAATAGAACTATGAGTAGTATTTTTTAAACTTACCGTATTGTTATTTGTTACCTAATTGTGTCATTTGTTATTCTTAGTCTTAGTCATTTCTTCATCTCAATGGTTTAGTTTTCTATTTTATCTTTATTGGTTTGCTAATTATGCATTTTGTTTTCCCTTTTTAGTGACTGACATGAGGCTCAAAATATGTATGCTAGTTTATTACTTCCTATGTAAAAGTAAAATTACTGCTCTCCACAGCTGTTTCACTAAACTATACTACAGTATTTCGCTCACTCCTATCTCCTGTATTGAGGCTCTCATATATTTTATTTTATTTTTTATTTAAATTTTATGGTCAAGGTAATATACAGAGGGTTTATAGTTACATAAGTAAGGTAATGAATTCATTTCTTTTCTAACTTGTTTCCCCTTCCCCAATTTTATCCCTCTTCTATCCCAAAGTCCACCCCAAGATTATTTCCAACATATTATCTTGTGAGTATCACTGTTGCATAGGTTTCCCCTTTGTCTTTTGTCTCACCATTTTGTTTTTGCCCCTTTCCCTTCCCCAGTTCAGACCAACATATTTACAATACCCAGAGTATCAAAATCAACTACAGTGACTTCAGGCAACCATGGGGGGGGGGCGGATACAAAAGGATAAAAAGAAATCACGTAGTACATTAAGAACAACAACAACAAAGAACATGTCTTGGAGTTCATTTCACTTGGAATCACGTTATGCGGTCATATATACATAGCTATTGAGCTATTCTGCTCATCTACTAAGATTATCCTTGATGTACACAATAATGCTCCTCTATTATCCAGTAATCCCACTACTGGGCATTTAACCAGGTGACCACAAAAAAAGCCACACTAAAGCCACCAGCACAATTACGTTTATCACAGTAGAACTTACCATATCTAAGATAGGGAATCAACACAGATACCCCTCAGTGAATTAATGGGTCAAGAAAATGACACACACACACACACACACACACACACACACACACACACACAGTTACACATACATGGGATACTATGCTTACATCAGAAAGAAAGGTAACACCTCATTTTTAAGGAACTGGAAGAACTTGGAAAAAATCATATTAATTGAAGTAAGCCAGATTTAAAGAAACATAGGTCTCATGGTTTCCTTTATTTGTAATAATCAATTTACATCAAGGATAATCTCATGTATTTTATTTCAACATTTTCTTCTATGGTGAGCATGCAACATACTTGCTATATTGTTTGCTATTATTTCTGCAAACAGGAAGGTTTATTTAAAGAATTACATTCATCTTATACATTACTTAAGAAAGAACAACTAAAATAACAACCCCTACTAGGAAGAACAACTCCTACTTAATTAGCTTCATTCCTATGTAAGGCCAGTGTTGTCCCCTGTATCCTTATGTTGTATATTACAACTCTATACCTGTTCATCCTGTATATCTACTATCTTCTACATTGTGACCTGAATGCCCCAAGAGTTACACTCTGGTTTATTTTTTTTCAGAATTTCTCTCTTAATGTTTGATGTTGGTTTGTGTGTGTGTGTGTGTGTGTGTGTGTGTGTGTGTTTACAAAAATCAGAAGACAACATTTTTGTTCATGTAGAATACATCTTCCAGGTCATTGTAAGTTGTGGCTAAAGGGAGAAGTCTCTTGCTATTTTAAGGATGAAACAGAAAAAGATATTTTTGCTGGTACCACAGATGCTTTATTTCTCTGTACTTGAACACTGAACTTTGATTTATATCTTGGCTGTTGTGAATAATATGAATAACAATGAACTACAGATAGATTTACGAGTTACCCCGAGAAAAATAATCACATGATTGGTGGGTCAGATGATATTTCAACTTTGGATTTCTTTAGAAATCTGCATACTACTTTCTACAACCAGAATACTAACCTGTATTTTGACCAAGACTGTAGAAAATTTCCTTTTATCCACACTCTCACTAACAATATTACCTTTTATTCAAAAGGTAATAAAGGGCAGGTTTTTACTATCTGCAGTACCCAAGACTGGCCTTAGACTTAAATCCAACCTTTAAATGATTGGAATTACAAGCCTTTACCACCACACCTGGTTCCTTTGAGTGTTTTTGGTAAGAGTTATAATAGTTTTGATGTAGTATCATAGTAATTTTGAATTACATTTCTCTAATGACTTCTACTCACAAAGCATTAAGCCAGCATAGAAGTTGTATTAAACACAACTTTGTAAACCCAGTGTCGATTTTCAGGGCTTTATGGAGAACATGTCTATCAAGTTTTTTGTCAATCTCATCTTTAATCTCTCTATACAAAGTCAATAATTAATTCAAGGTAGTAGAAAGGAAAAAAATTAAGCAACTCCTACCACTTTTCAATTTTCAATAACATGATATTGCTTAATTATTTTCTGTTTACACTTGAGAATATATAACTCAATTTAGACCTTTTACAAGGTTGTATGTATTTTATTTATTTTACCTTGATTGTTCTTTCCAAAGCCTGCGTGTCTAATTTCCCTTGGTTTCTTTCAGTTTCAAGAAGTTCAGATTTCAAACTGAAGAATAAATGGAAGGAAGCAAACAAAAAAATATACAGTTCCTCTCAACTGATGATGCCTCTACAAGAATGAAGAAAGAGTTCTAAGGTCCTATGATAAGACATCAAAAAGAATTCATTCTTCTAGGACTTTCTTATCTTTGTGATGTAACTTAAATGATCTAAACCACAATATTATTGCTCAGATAATTTTGTATTATCAGTTTTGCACATTTTCATATGGACTTCACCTCAGTCTACAACATTCCTTGATTATTCTGTCCCTAATATTTTTACACTATCAAGACCTAAGATAACTAGTTTGATTTACAGCATAGGAAGTTATCCATCTGGCTTCCTTGGAATCAGAGCATGGTCAATAGATAACATTACTTCTGGTTGTTCACTACATGTAATGGTTTCTTTAATACTTATCGTATTCTATTTATTATTATGTTTTTAAAAAAACAGCTGGCTAAACTCAAAGCTCATTCATAGAAGTTTATGTTAAGTATTTCACAAGTTTTATTTCCCTTAATTCTTTTGTTTTTTTGGGGGGGTCCGGTCGTGGGGTCTGAAGTCTGGGCCTGGGTGCTGTCCCTCAGCTCTTCAGCTCAAGGCTAGCGCTCTACCACTTGAGCCACAGCACAACTTCCGGTTTTTTCTTTTTGCTTATGTGTGCTGAGGAATCGAACCCACGGCCTCAGGCATGCAAGGCAAGCACTCTAGCACTGATCAACCTTCCCAGACCCCTTAATTCTTAAGATAACATTTGCTATAATGCTAATGTTATTACCATTTTAGTGTTGGGAAAAATTGTAATTAAAGACAGTGAGAGCATGGCCCAAAGACACACTGTGAGGAAGGAAATGAGTCAAAGTTTCCAAAAGTCTTTCAGCAATACAAAAAATGTGGGTAAAATCTCTCCATTCTCTTACACTCTCAATTCAATATTCATATTGTCCAAGAAATAGTAGCATAGCAATTATTGCCCATGGTTATTATTTTCTGTTACATTTTGTCTTCAACACAGACTGTGTTGGTGATATTGGGTTATCATGCACAAAGCTGAGCTTACAAGAGAGGCAATTTTTTGGGGGGAGGGCGTCCAGTCGTGGGGCCTAAACTCTGGACCTGAGCACTGTCCCTCAGCTCTTTACGTCATGACTAGCACTCTAACACTTGAGCCACAGTGCCACTTCTGGCTTTCTTTTTCTACTTATGTGGTGCTGAGGAATTGAACCCAGGGCATCATGCATGCAAGGTAAGCGCTCTACCACTGAGCCACCTTCCCAGCCCTGGGCAAATTTCTTTTGTCCCACAGTTCCAGTTTCCTTTTTTAAAAGTACTAAAACATTTAAATATAATCACTTACTTTTTTATGAATCCAAAACCGAAAAAATTCACACATAATCACTCCAAATTGCTTTAAAAGTAGGAGATAATGAAACAGGCCCTGTGAAGTAAATTTTCTTCTACTTTTAAAGTAATTCTGTAAGCTATGTCTTGATTGGTCACATCTGTAATCCTAACTGAGATCTGTGGATAACAGTTGGAAACCAATCAGGGCAACATAAATTCATGAGATTATTTTTCAAAAATTGTAATGAACCAGCAAAGGCCCAGGAATGGAGATGTAGCTCATATATTAGATCAGCAATCTAGAAAGGATAGGCCTGGCCAGACCTTGAAGCTCTGATTTCAAATTCTGAGCATACTAACACACATGCAAGTTTGTGTGCGTGCATGCGCGTGCACACACACACATTTATTCAAAATCCTTCATATCAGTGTTTCGCATTAATTTCTTTGTTAAAAATATTTTATGAGTAAAATAAAGGAAATAAACTCTTCCCTCTCCGAATATTTTTGTACGTTTTTTATGTAAAAATACTGTACAGAGGAGTCACATTTACATGAGCAAGGTAATGAGTACATTTCCTAACAAGCATTGTTAGCTCCTCCTTTATTTTTCCCCTACCATCACTTCCCTCGCACCTCCGCAAGTACACTCCCTTCTTCCCTTCCCCAGCCTAAATTGTTCATTTTTTTTTAACATAGTGTCTTGCGCATCTCATTGTTTCAATGGGTCAACCTGTATCCCTATTTAAACATTTTGTTTTTTTCCTTCCCCTCTCCAAATTAGAGGAGCGTATATACAAGGTGTAGGTGCACCAACTTCAAATACAGTGAAAACAAGGGTTATAGCATAGGGGAGGAACATATAAAGAAACAAAAAAAATCACATCACACATTATAAGTACGTTAGAAACAATAGCAATAAAGAAAAAAAAACACTTGTGTTCCTATCTTGAGGTTCATTTTCTTTAACATCATCTTATTTGGTCATATGCAGATAGCTTTTGACCTTTTCTGCTTATCCCAGACATATATTAGTTATTGAAAATTAGGGAAACCATGGGACCTATGTTTCTTTGGCCCTAGTTAGTTCACTTAATTTTTTCCAAGTCTTTTGATTTCTTAACAAATTGGACAATGCTATTCTTTCTGATGGAGGCATAGAATTCCATTGTGTATATATACCACATATCCATTCATCTGCTGGGGGGCATCGGGGTTGGTTCCATATCTTAGCTATCTTAAATAATGCTGCAATGAACATAGTTATGCTGGTAGCTTTAGTATGGTCTTGTTTGTGATCATTTGGGTAAATGTCCAAAAGTGGGATTGCTGGGTCATAGGGAAGCTCTATGTGGAGTCTTTTGAGGAACCTCCATACTGCTTTCCAAAGTGGCTGAACAAGTTTACACTCCCACCAACCATGCAGTACTGTTCCCTTGTGATCACATCCCCTCCAGCATCTGCTGGAATGCTTCAGGAATTTGCCTGTCATCCTTATGCAGGGGCATGCTAATCTTCTCTGTATTTTTCCAATATTAGTGTACGTGATGCTGAATTGAGCACAGAAAACTTTTTATATTTAAAGTGTAATTGATTTTATTAAACTATATAATTCAACAAAAAGTACGTTTAAAAGAATCGTCGTGAACTTTTAGAAACATGTATTCCTTACATAAGCACACATTTAAGAATAAAGTCAAGATTGACATGTCAAAAACAAAATAATCCCAGATATTTGTTGTTCAAGATATGTGTAGGAGAAGGAATGCAATTATTCTATACAAGGCAACTGTCCTAATGAACACAGCAGCAAGTGTTAAGATTTGATAAAACTTTTAATGTTTTAAACATATTTAATTTTGGGAATTTACTTACATATGCAAAAACTAGGACTGTTTGTCAGGTCATAATACTTTTCTATAAAGTATTTAAGATTTATGGTAGCAGACATATACTACTAATTAGGTACATTTCAGAGTTTATAGAAACTTTACTAATGAGAAGTTTCAAAGTCTTTGTGTAAAGGAACAGAATAAAGAGTTAAGACTTTGTTAACTACAGTTTCTGTTAAAACAATAGGGCTTCCTTACTTTATATGTTAGCGAGGAACAAATGATGATATAAGCCATGTACAAATGATGAGATGAGCCATAAATAGTAATCTTAGTGGGTAACTTTAAAGACTGCACATAGTCTATAAAACTCTTGTTGAGCATCATAATCTTAGTCAGTTTTAAATGTACAGGAATATGAGAAAATAGTAAAATCTAATAGGTAGTACCCTTCAAATACTGAAAACACTGGTAATTGTTTTGTTTTTTATTTTATTAATCATTAATATTTAATTATTGGTTTTTCTTATTTGTAGTATTGTTTTCCTTGTTGTACTATAATACTATTTTTTGTAAGTCCTCATTAGGAGGTACTTTGAGAAGGTTACTGGGATGGCCAAATCATTTTTATAGGAGCATGTGAATTTACAAAGAGGAAAATTAAGAACAAAATATTTATTTAAAAAAATGATGAAGTAGAGTCTGAATCAGGAGTGTTGAAAAATGTCCATACCTAAAATCTTAGCCCTAGGATGAAGCAGCAGTATTACAGAGTTGAGGCCACAAAAGTGAGACTGTGTTTTTTTTTATTTTGATTTTGTTGGTCATGGGGCTTGAACACTGGGGCCTGGGTGCTGTCCCTCAGCTTAAAGCTAGCATTACCACTTGAGACAAAGCACCACTCCATCTTTTTGTGCTTATGTGGTGCTGCTGAGGACTCAAACCCACGGCCTCATGCATGCAAGGCAAACACTCTACAACTGAGCCATCTTCCCTGCACCTGAGATAACTGTGTTTAAAAAAAATCATCTAAACAACATTTGCTTTCTGCTTTGGGTTGTATAATGAAATATATGAATATCTTTTGATGTTTTTGTGAATTGTCGTACTTCTAAATTTATACTCACTTCAGCCACTTTATCCTTTTCAAAGTCATGAAATATCTCTGAGAGTTTGCTTCTGTGAAGATTGTTTTTGCATTTATAATTTCTTCTGAATCATTTTTATTTTTTGTCAAAATGACTTTATATTTCATGTTGATGGTTTATCATACATCAAATACCTTTAAATGTACATGAAGAGTCTGAAGATCGCAAAATAATTATTCTCATACAGCTCTTGTTTAGCTGTTATGCACTTTCAGCATTATGATATTTCTCTCTCTTTAACTCTCTCTCATTTCCTCTCTTTCTCTTTCATGCTCCATGTCTGCTACTTAGAATTTCTGCTGGTCTACTATAATCCTACAGAATCCACTGGTTTTGTGGGAACATGAGAGGGACCATCAGTTACCCTTACATTTCTTAAGAATTATAACAGTGACATGATATTATTCTTTTCTATTCTAAATGGCAAAAAACCAGATCTAGGAATTCCTTTTCACTTTTATACTATTATAAATTTTATCTCATAGGAATCATTGGGACGGATAGGATACTTTTAACCTCTGACCTATAAGTTCTTTTTCTTTTACAAACGAAACTTTTTTATTATCAGTAAGTAACTACATGTAATGAAAACAAAGCTATCCTATGAAAAGTAGGCCGAAGTTGTTCACAAGGATGGGGGGAAGTGAGCACAAAGGATGCCCGTCATAGAGCACAGATCCTCAGAGCAGTTTATCATGTACACTTTGTGAGAATGAAATGTGCTGGGATGTATAAATTAAATCACTGAACAACTGATATGTATATATATATATATATATACAAATATATTTATATATGTATATTTATTTATATATGCATATATGTCTGTATATGCCCTTATACATGTACAATGCATGTTATTATACACACAAATACACACATACATATATACATGTACACATGCACACAAGGAGAAAGACATAGATACAGCCAACACTAGTTTCACTACTTGCTGAATATGCCTTAGAGGGAATGCTTGGAACAAAATAATGTTGAAGATACGTTTGTCTCCAAAAGTTCTTTTACCACTCCTCTTATCTCTTAAAGCTGGTAGGTTTTCTAGATTCAACTTGTAAAATGCAATACAAGTGACAGCAAGTCACTCAGAAATCTCAGTAAGTAAAAATCATATGGTGTCTCCCTGCTCCCAACAGAATGGTTGCTCTTGTAGACCTTCTCAACAACCAAAGTAGATGGAGAATACCCTGGAAAAGAATAAAGTTCTATGGACTTAAATGGCATCCAACAGCCAGCATCAATTCCTAAGCAGATGAGTGAGTCCTCAGAAGTTTGGAGCTTAGGTCAACATTTAACCAACCCATGTGAAAAGTCTTATGTGAGAAATGTTGACTGAGGTCTTGCTGATTTCCTGGCCAAGAAAATAAGAAAGTATTTTTAATATATTAAAATTTGAGAATAATTTGTAACCTGTCTATAAATGTGTAGAACACTATTATATCAACTCAAAAAAATGAT
Source organism: Dipodomys spectabilis (assembly GCF_019054845.1). Taxonomy (NCBI): domain Eukaryota; kingdom Metazoa; phylum Chordata; class Mammalia; order Rodentia; family Heteromyidae; genus Dipodomys; species Dipodomys spectabilis. The sequence continues at coordinate 1,407,058 of NW_024871053.1, forward strand.
GTGGGAAACTTACTGCATTGCTGGTGGGAGTGTAAACTTGTTCAAATACTGGAAAGCCATATGGAGGTTCCTCAAAAATCTCCACATAGAGCTACCCTATGACCCAGCTATCCCACTTTTGGGAATTTACCCAAATGATCACAAACAAGACCATACTAAAGCTACCAGCACCACTATGTTTATTGCAGCATTATTTAAGATAGCTAAGATAGGGAACCAACCCAGATGCCCCTCACTAGATGAATAGATCAAGAAAATGTAGTGTATATATATACAATGGAATTCTATGCCTCCATCAGAAAGAATGACATTGCCCCATTTGTTAGGAAATGGAAAGACTTGGAAAAATATTATATTAAGTCAAGTAAGCCAGGCCGAAAGAAACATAGGTCCCATGTTTTCCCTTATTTGCAATAACTAGTATATGTCTGAGTAAAGCAGAAAAGTTCAGATAAGTTGATGTTATGAGAATGAACCCCAAGATAAAGATTCAAATTTTTTTGTTTTTTTTTCTTTCATGCAATTGTTTCTAACATATTTTTAAGATGATTTCTTTGTTGCTTTGTATGTCCCTCCACCACGGTATAACCCATGCTTTCACTGTACTTGATGTTAGTATAATTTGTGGAGGGGAAGGGAAAAAACAAATTGTTTAAATAGTGATACAGGTGGACCCATTGCAACAATGAGATGTTCAAGTTTTTATGTTGAAAAACAAACTTTACAATTTTGGTGAGGGCTGGGGGGAGGATCAGGTGGGGAGAGGGGGAGAGTATAGGAAGGGATGGAAAGGGGAAACAAAGAGGAGGCAACAATGCTTGATAATTAATATACTCGTTATCATGTAATTGTAAGTCCTCTGTACGGTATTCTCACAATAAAAAAAAGAAATTAAAATAAATGTTGTGCGTTTTATTTATGTACTCTTGGACTTGGCAAGTGACTTTAGGTGTGTCTACACAAGTAGAATCAGCATGAAACAAGCCAGCATTTCTGCATTTAAGATACAAGGAAAGAATACAGGTTGACCCATTGTAACAATGAGATGTACAAGACACTCTATTAAAGGGGGTGGATGAAGGGAAGAATTGGGGAGGTATGAATGGAAGAGATGGTAGTGGAAAACAAAGGAGATGGTAACAATGGTGAATAAGAAATGTACTCATTACCTTACTTATGTAACTGTAACCCCTCTGCACAGGATCTTTACAATAAAAATACATATTGAAAAGATACAAGGAAAACTTCTTTACTGATAGGAAATTGCATTTGTCACTCAATATCAGTGGTTTAAGGGCCACAGGCATATAAAAACTTTGGATACTCAAACTGTCTACATGAACACAATATATTATTTACATTAGAATCTGCCCACAACCTAGTGCAATGTAATTGCTATGAAAATTTTTACTACATTATCTTTGTAATGAACAATAAAATCATATGCACTATCAACTGATACCATTTTTTTCAGATAATTTTTTTATTGTGAAAATACCATTCGGAGAGGGTACAATTACATGGACAAGGTAATGATTATATTTCACATTAAGCATAGTTGCCTCCTCCTTTGATTCCTCTTCCCATCCCTCCCCATCTCCCATCCCCTCTATCTCTCCCTTCCCTCTCATTCCCGCCTCAGCCAAACTTGTAAAGTTCATTTTCGACCTAACTTCTTGTATATCTCATTGTTGCAATGGGCCCACCTGTATCCCTATTTAAACAATTTATTTTTGCCTTCCCCTCCACAAATTATGCCAACATCAAATACAGTGAAAGGAGGGGTTATACTGGGGGGGGGAGGTACATGCATTGTTACATCCTTCTTTGTTTCCCCTTAACATCCCTTCCCCTCTCCTCCCCCCACCACCCGCCAAAGTTGGAAAGACCATTTTTCGACATAACTTTCACTAGCCAAAACGGACAAGGGTCTCATATCTAAAATATACCTGGAATTCAAAAAATTAAATCCCTCAACAACAAATCCTCAAAGAAACAACTGCTCAATAGGTAAGTGGACTAAAAACTTAAAGAGAATCTCTCTGAAGAGGAAAGTAGGATGGCCAATAGATACACGAAGAAATGCTCAACCTCACTATCCTTAAAAGAAATGCAAATCAAAACAACTTTGAGATACCACCTCATGCCAGTTATAATGGCTATAATCAATAACTCTAATAACAACAGATTCTGGAGGGGATGTGGACAGAAGAGAACCTTATTGCATTGATAGTAGAAGTGTAAACTGTTCAACCACTTGAGAAAGTAGTATGGAGGTTCCTCAAAAGACTCCACATAGAGTTCCCCTATGACTCAGCAATCCAACTTTTGGGCATTTACCCAAATGATTACACCCTTGAACCACCAGTGCCTAGCCATGTTGCATATTCTGTGTAATTCCTATTCTCAGCATTGTATAGATGCTACTACTACAATATAAAAAAATTTAAAACATACTAAGGATATTTGTAAAGTATATAATGAAGGAAGTATTTTCATCCTTTACAAAAACTCTGCAAAATCTATCCTAAACTATTTATATTTTACTCTACGTTTCCTTCAACCCGTTTGATATAGTTTAATACTTTTCAAGCCAACTTTCTCCATATTCTACTGCAGATTTACTATTTCATGTATCTATGTATATGTATATGTAAATGTATATGTACATGTATATGTATATGTATCTATCTATAAATGATCCAATGTGAATCATGAGACTTGAAACTTTGCTTTATTTTGCTGTTCAGCGGTTGAATCTGGTCGGCTCATTCTGTGACAATATCTGTGCTCATTCTCATCATTCTTTATTTACCACACCATCAGCCTCCTAAAATCAGCTTCATTTCCCGGAGATGGTTACCAATCAGTCCAACCAATATCCACCCAGGAGGTTTTAATAATTAAAGATTTAAGGAAGGAAGATAACATGAAGTGACATGTACAGAATTTCTACAAGGACCTGACATCTTTCACATTTCTTCCTTCCTTCTCTTTTCATACTTCAGAAAGCATTGACTAACCCTATAAATATGATGCAATTATAACTTAAGGATCAATGGGTTTTTTTCCAACCTGAAGCCTTTTGACATAAACATTTGGGAAATTTTTTTGTTATAGGATTCCATCCAAACAAAGCCATGTATATCAAGAAAGCCAATGTTTTCAAATCAGAGTACTAAACAAAAGAGGGAGAAAATTAAAGTTAGCTATATATGTTAAGCACAAATATAGGCAATATCAAGATATTTTGAGATTGTATACTTTTACTGTATAAGGTGGCTCAAACCTTTAATATTATCTACTTGGAAAACAGAGATTAAAGAATTCCAGTTCCAGGAAAGCCCAGACAAAAAAAGAGGTTTCAGAAACTCTAACCATTTGCTGCGTGCAATGTGTTGGGGTTGGGTTAGAAGGACCACAGTCCAAGCAGACCCAGGCACAGTAATACTACCTCAAAATAAAAATCCAATTACAATCTGCAGGTATGGCTATAGTAGAGATGCTGTTTAACTTACAAATGGGGTTTGGAGTTCAATCCTCCAGCACTACTAGGAATTTAAGTGTGTGCCAGAGTAAGAATTTGGCATGTCTAATGTCAACAGTTCATACTGGTTTAGCAAGTTTTAATAAAAATTTTATTTCCTTTACTAATTTTTTAAAGAATAACCATAACTTCCTTGCACAAACCAAATAATTTCTTATTAGAGATTTTCTTCTATCCATTAAGTAAAATGTTATGTGTTGGATACTGTCCACTGAAATCATACTAAAGATCGATAACCCACGGGCTGGGAAGGTGGCTCAGTGGTAGAGCGCTTGCCTTGCATGCTCGAGGCCCTGGGTTCGATTCCTCAGCACCACATAAGCAAAAAGAAAAAAAAAAGCCGGAAGTGGCGTTGTGGCTTAAGTGGTAGAGTGCTAGCCTTGTCCTGAAGAGCTGAGGGACAGTGCCCAGGCCTAGAGTTCAGGCCCCACGAATAGACCCCCCAAAAAAAAATCGATAACCCATTGCCTTAGAAAATGACTGCATTGGGAAACAGAATCTCAAAGGTAGCATTTAAGTTGAAGTATCCTCCAAAAGAATCAGAAGGTCTTGAATATGCCAAGGAAGGAGGACTCAGAAGAAGCCAAACCTGATCTTGGAGTGCTAGATCCACCACTTCAGAGGCAATATATTTACAGTGTTAACGCGACTTAATCTGTGGTAGTTTATTATTACAATTACTAGCAAACATGTGGAATCTATAAGACATGAAAAGTCATTGACTCCTGGGGTCTATGACTCATCTTTATAATCCTAGTGATTAAGAAGGATGAGACTTTGGGAATAATGTTTTTCCGAGTGGTAGGAAAGTTCATGAGGTTCTGTCTCCAATTAACTATAAAAATTTCTGGGCTGGAGGCATGTTTCAAAAGGTAGACTGACTATTGTTAGCAAACAAACTGAGAGCATGAGTTTTGTTCAAGCCCCAAATTGGGAGAAAGAAAAAGTCCTTAATAGAAAACTATGAGAAACAGAAATATGAATAGGAAAGCAGAAGCAAAAGAAATAAACTTATTGATACAAAGTTTCCCAATGTGAAATATGGCACAAACTCCAATATTTAGGGTTTTCCTTCCTGTATAGTAGAAATAAATGGTATTTCGACTTGATGAAACTAACGTAAAACTGTATGCAATAAATAATTACATTAATATTATGTTTCCATAAATTAACTTGTTTTCCTACAAATTTATAGAATAGTGTAGCTATGGAAAATCAATAAAAACTGTTTTCATATAAGATTATGTATCCTTTCAAGTGTTGTCTAAAATTGATCTACACTGAAATGATTGCCATTGATATCTTTCTCAAGATTCCAAATGTTTATACTTTCAGCTGATTTTCCACAAAACTCACACCCCAAACATAACTCTTAGTTTGTTCATGAAATCATAGGAACATATGGCACTAAAGGTTAATTACCTTTATCTGCTGTCCTTAATGCAGTATACCTAATAAAATTAAGTATATACCCTGACAAAAATAAGATACTTCCTTCTATATACAGACTTGCACACACACACACACACACACACATACAGATACACACACATATTTACCACTGTGACTCAGGTTAGGTTCCTGACATTGTGTATCACACAATGATCTATTAATCAAACTTTCTTACACAGACATAAAATACATTCATAATTCTGCACATATAAAAACACCAGATCATTTAAAATGATGAGAATATTTAACAGAACCATCAAGCTCTTGAGCCATCTACTCCCTGATTTCATTCATTCATGATGATCCATTTTTCATATCATAATTAAAAGTCTTTTTGAGTCTGTCTGATTAGCAGACAAAAGTATGTTATCATATATTAGAAAATGTAGGTGAAATTACTTGTCCCTAGGTAATCTTTAATATATCTTATCAAAGACTTCTGTTTCCTTCTTTTATTTTCTTGTTTTTGGGGGTCCGGTTGTGGGACCTGACCTCTGTCCCTCAGCTCTTCAGCTCAAGGCTAGCGCTCTACCACTTGAGGCACAAGCCACTTCTGGCTTTTTTCTTTTTTCATATGTGGTGCTGAGGAATCAAACCCAGGGCCTCATGCATGCAAGGCAAGCGCTCTACCACTGAGCCACCTTCCCAGCCCTTTCTGTTTCCTTCTTGCAGAGTCTGTTTCCAGCATTTTGCCCTAATGTCTAATATTAAATTACAAAGGACATACCATATTCCTAAATTCATTTTTCCTAAAGGTTATGCTAAAGAGTTGACTCTAATTTGTTTGCTTATTATAAATTAAATTTTCTCAACAACTTAAAATATTGTTTATGTTACTCCTAAGCCTTTTGAAATATCAAAACACACTGGAAATTCACCTTTGCAATAATTTGTGAATGGCAGTAATGTTTGAGGGGAGATGAAGGACTTGAATTATCTAGTGCCTTAAAAATGGCACTATTACTTAAAGGGCTGATCATCTAGTAAGCTTTCAAAGTGTGGTCTTCTGATTTCATTTAAGAAGATAAAAGTATGCTTTTCATCACATTCTTGCTTGCAAATCACTAGAATTATTTCCTTTGTACAGTTTATGCCCTGCTGCTATTGTATTGAAACCCACATACAACTGCATAGCTGTGGTAGCTGCTCTAAATTTTGTAATTTTCTGCCAGTAGCCCTGGTGATTTGCGCTTAGATTCATGGGATAGTCACATAATCCACAATTACAAAGCACCACAATATATAAAGACCACGTGCAAAATGAGACTCAATTTCTTTCTTTGTTGTTTCCTTTTTTTCTTATTGATTGTCTTTTAAGGAGCTAGGGATTGTTGATTTCTTATTATTGTTGATGTTACTTAAATAAATTTACCAGATTTTTCCAATAAAATAAAGAGCTATTAAAAAAGACATATCTAGTCACAAAATAAAACTAAACATTTGAGTCTTTTTTATTCTAGTCCTGTTTTTAGTTATCTTCAAATAACATTGAGATGAGCCAAGCATACACGTAAAATGACCCTATCAATCACACAGAACTCTGGAATATTTGGGCTTTGATTTCCACATCAACTTCACCTAGAAAAGAAAATTATCACTTGCTTCATGTCTTAAGTAATCTACTTAAAACAAGTTTTATTAATTTTATCAATAGATCTCACAATCTATGGAATTGATGCATTGTATAAGTATTTGATTTCTTATTTCCACTGAATTAATATTATATTAATTTTATTTTTTTTTAATTTAATTTTATTTTATTTGAGAACATACTGTACAGAGGGGTTACAATTACATGGGCAGGATAATGCATACATTTCTTACCAAGCATTGCAGCCTCCTCCTTTGTTTACCCTTCACCTCCCTTCCCAGCCTCCCCCCTTCCCCCCCACCCAATCATACCCCCCTCCCCCCCACCGACATTGTAAAGCTGGTTTTGACATGACATTTTGTACTTCTCATTGTTGCAACAGGTCCTTGTCATATGAAATAATGACATTCTTGAGGATAAAACATGCCTGTTTTTCATTTTTGTTGCCAAAATGGAACTATTAGACATTTTGAAAATTTAACTTTAAATCTGAACCTTCAAATTTCACTAGGACTTGAATTGTGTTACTTACACCTTTAATGTTAAAATCAAATGCATTATTAAATACAAAACAAAATTAAAAGTTATCACACCTTATTCCCAGAATTGACTTTATGGTTAAATACAATTATATATACAAAATTAAAAGTTATCACTCCTTATTCCCAGAATTGACTTTATGATTAAATACAATTATATATACAAAATTAAAAGTTATCACACCTTATTCCCAGAATTGACTTTATGATTAAATACAATTATATGTATATACTGTAACAAACTGAGATATGGAAACAGAAGATTCCTTCTTTTTGTTTTGTGTTTGTTATTGTTGTTTATAGTCTGTGATGAGTCTGTCTTCCTGACCTTATGCATGTTACATCCATTTATATCTTCAGGAAGGTGGGGGGTGGGCACAGAGCTTTAGAGAAAAGGGTGTAAAAATGAAGCAGTGGAGTTCATTGAACGTTGATGAAAGTGAACTATTTAACTCATGGGTGGAGGCAGGAGGGGGGGACTGGGAACAAGTGAAGGAACTGAAGACATTTCATAAAAAGAAATGTCCTCATTGCCTGATTCATATAACTGTAATCCCTGTATAAATCACCTTAATAATAACAACAGAGTAAATTTATTTTAAAAAAGCAAAACACTGTTTCCTAGAATCCTAGAATTTTCTTTCATTCACTGGTTTGAGCTGGGTGAGTCTATCTCTGGAAATAGCTACATTAATATTCATTGGGCAAATTTGTGAGCTACTAGTAGATAAAAGTCAATTATGATTGTTTGTATGATTTTGAGATGCTGATTCATTTATTTCATTAATCTAATTTGTATTATTTCTGTCTACCGGTTTTTGGTTTGGCTTGTTCCTGTTTTTCAAGGACATAGTGGTGCATCATTACTGCTGATTTAAGATTGTTCTAATTTGTTGATGTACATACTCAAAGATATAAATTTTCCTCCGAGTATTGCCTGTGCTCTTGTTTCCCAGAGAAGGTAGTATTTTATGTGTTCACTTCCACTGAATTCCATAAATGTTGGAACTTCCCTCCATATCTCTTAATGTAAGTTTATCCCAAGTTTTTCCATTTCCTTATGAATAATGGTGTAATATCATTCTTTCTGGATCCATAGAATTGTATGAAACTGAAGAGTTTATTCATGGCAAAGGAAAATGTTAGCAAGATATATAGAAAGAGAACAGAATGGATGAAAATTTTTACTAGCTAAGCATCAGACAAGGATTTTTATAACTAACCCATATTAAGAGATCAAAAATTAAACTCAACAAAAATAAACCCTCAAATAAACAACAACCTTATTAATATATGGGATAAAGACTTAAAGAGAACTTCTTAGAAGAAATAAAATGACAAGTAGACATATCTCTCTTCATAAAAGAAAGGCAAATACAAACAACACTGAGATTCATCTAAACCCTGTTACAATATCTTTTGAAAAAACAATCACAGATACTGATAGGAATGTGTCGAAAAGGAAACTGTATTACACCGTTGCTGTAAATGCGATCTTCTTCAAGCTCTTTGGAAAACACTATTGAGGTTGCTCACAAAACTGAATAGAGAGCTCCCTATGATCCAGCAATTCCACTTACGGGTGTTCATCCAATAGAGCAACAACAAGGCCACACTGAAGCTGCCAGCACAATCATGTTCATTGTTGCATTATTTTCTGAAGCCAACACATGGAATTAGCCCAGATGCTTCCCATTGTAAAAAGGGATCAAGAATTGTGTGTGTATATGAATTATATGTATAATTTTATTGATCCCTATTTACAATTATGCATGTATGTATGAATATATATGTATACATACATAATCAAATTCTATTCATCTATCAGAAAGAATAATATTGCACTATTCTAAAGGAAAATGAAAGACTTAGAAATAATCATGTCAAGTGAAATTAACTGGACCCAGAGAAACTTAGGTTGCATGAGTTTCCTCATTTGTGGTAGATAGAAGGTGCCTATAATTGTAAAAGTAAACACACCGCATGGTATGCAAGGAGGTACAAATGAATTATCTGAAGTGTCAGAGTCCATGGAGAGTGAAAATACTATAATTCTCTTAAAAAATTAAGTCACAGTCCAAAAAAATAAATACCAGTAAATGTGTACTAGAAAAGAGTACAGTGGGGGGCAATGTGAGAGGGGTAGGAAATTGAGGGGGAAAAGGATAGAATACAGGCAAGAATCCATTGCATACTTCCCAGAATTAAAATACACAAAGCAAGGGGTAGTGTTTAATGGGTATGAAGATGTTGAAATGGTAACAGAATTCCAGGTTCATTGCACACATAAACTGCTTTGTTAAATGACATGTAATTCTGTACATAATATAATATTGAGATATGTAATGAGTGGGGTTGATTGTGAAGGGTGGATGAGAATGTTGGAACCGGTGACATTGATCAAGATGCATGGTATCCATAAACTGTTTCAGTTAATGACAACTCCTTTGTACAACTACATAAAAGATAATAAAAAATATTCAAAAAATTAATTATGACATTTGAATGGAGAATTGAACCTCAATTCAATTCACATTTAAAAATATTTTTAACCTGAAGGTTTGGAGAATAAAATTCAAATAATAAAATACTATGAATCTTTATTTCAGAAAATTTAAAATTTAAATTAAAACTCCTTTGCTTTTTGTCAGCCTTTGGGCTGTTATAAGAGAATACTCCAAAGTAAATTGCTTAAAAACATCAGGAGTATAATACCCACACTTGAACATTGATTATAAAAATGATTATTCAAAGCAATTTCTTGTCTTATAGGGGTCCATTTTCTAGTTCATTATAATCTATTTGCTGGACATTCACCTGGCAGAGTAGTTATATTAGGCTTCTTTTATCAGGATCATTATTGCAGGGTCATCTCTGAAAGGTTGAGTCAAATGTGACCAGACAGGGAAAGAGAATTTCAACATGTGTATCTGGAGGGAATTACATCGTCCCATACACCTTGCAAATTTTCCTTTAACTCTTAGTGTAGTGTATCATTTGGATATTATTTCATAGAAAATAATAACTTCAGGACAAACCTATGTCGTGTAAATTATGTGACTGTCATCACAATTGTATAGAAATATCTACCCACCACTCTAGAAATTGAATCTGAAATCATAAAGGATTGGGATTAATAATTAATATTCACTATGTTGCCATAAAGTGGTGGTGAACCTTTTCAAGTGGGTACATTTGTAGAGATTTGGTCACTGAGAACTTGTGATCAAAGAGGACGTTAAGATCAAAGTCATTTCCTCCTCTTCCTTCTTTTTCTTCTCTGTCTCCTTCTCCTTCTCCTTCTTCTTCTCCCTCTCCCTCTCTCTCTCCCCCTCCTCCTCTTTCTCCCTCTCCCACTCCTATTCCTCCTCTTCTTTACTTCCTGGATCCCATGAATACACATAATCTATCACATGTTCCTGACATGGGACACTGTGCTACCACCAACCCAAAGTAATGAGGATAAGAAACATAAACTGAAATGTATAAAACTAGAAGCTAAGATTAATGTTTCCTCCTTTCAAGCTCATCTTATAAAGTATTTTGTCATTTTAATAGGAGAGTGACACAGCATGCTCTCATTTATTATAAAGGATAAGATTTACTGGAAAAAACTGACCAACATCGCCCTAATGAAATGATTGATTAAATTAATACTATATTATGACAAATCTACTTTAAAATATCAGATATACGTCAAAAAGAGCACAAAAATTCTCCTTTATGGATTGCTATGAAGAGAAAGCAGAATTCAATCTGTTCCTCACGGAAATTGACCTATGACTGGCAGTATTGTCAATTGCATAAATGATTTAAGAAGACTGAAGAACAAATTTCAACTCAAACTGTGTGATATAAAATTTACTTTGCCCATGTAAGAAACTTTTGTATTCTATCTATGTTTGGTCCACAAAATGACTTTCATTTTATTCTAATCATATTTTAATTAACTTTAAGTAGTTGTATCGGTGTTGCTGTTTGGCAAAGCAGTTTACGAATACTATTTATTGAGATTTTTTTTTCTTCTTTCTCGCCTGAGGTTTGAACTGTGGGTGTGGGCGCTGTCCCTGATCTCCTATGGATGAAGATTTGAACTCTATCACTTGAGGCACTGCAATACCTTCAGATTTTTCTGAGATCTAATTGGAGATAAGAATCTCACAGGCTTTCCTACCTGGGCAGGTTTCAAACCTCAGTCCTCAGCCTCCTGAGTATCTAGGTGTACAGGCATGAGCTGGTAGTGTATGTCTTAATACAATGCATCTATTTTTTTGGCCAGCCTGGGGCTTGAACTCAGAGCTTGGCAATGTACTTGAGTTTCTTTTCCTCAAGCTAGCACTCTACGACTTGTGTCACAGTGCAAATTCCAGCATTTTTTTGTTTATGTAGAACTTAGGAATTAAACCCAGGGCTTCACACTACAACTAAGTCTACACTAAGCCACATTCCCAGCCCAATACAATGCATCTTGATGATCATCATCCCTCATCCCTCTCAATCCTGTCTCATCCTTCAATTTACATAATTTTGTAGAATATTCACTGACTCACAATGTCATATGTCACTCAGAGGATATATCATATCAGATTTTATTGATAGTCTTATTCATCAACATAATAAATGTTTGCCTTTAAGAATTCTGTAATTTTAAATTCTAAATTTTCACGAAGATTCACCCACTACTATTCTAAAATTTTTCCTAAGGTTAATGCAAATGCAATCTGTAATTCTTCAATAAAGTACAATAATACTTGGAATGTTAAAGAGTTGGACTCTGAATATCACCTTCACTTTTAGAACATTTTATCATCACTACCCTCTCAAAATGCTCCAATATTTATTAGTACTCACTTCTTGTCATCATTTCAACCCACCCTCCCCCTGAGCAGCTATTATTTCATATACTACCTCTACAGATGTGGCAATTAAAAGAACTCACATAAATAGAAAATGTAGTCTATTTTATTAATTTCCCCCATGTAAAATTAGTGTTTCCAAAGTAAGTCCATTTAAATTTTCTAATGGATAGAGCATATTGTTTTGTATGCATGTGTATACGGGTGTAACGTCCTCAATGGGAATTTCAATATTTTATTGTATGTTATTATAAAAGGTTTTGCTACGTATATTCTTGTACATGTGTCTCATTGGACGTATGTTGAAATCTATTTTGTATATAAAATTATGATTCAAAATGTGAATCATAGAAGCAAATCTGTGTAATATCTAAAAGATCGTCAGTATGTTTAACAAACTGACTATATCACTTTAAGTGCCAAGCACCAATGTATAAGGATTCCAATTTCTACATAGTGGTTGTGCAGTGCTATCTTATTGTTGTTTCTATTTCTACTAACCTTTATATGTATGCAATGTCTATGTATTAACTTTTCTTATGAATTTTCCATATGTTCTTTGGTTGTTGGTATATTATTATAGAGATATGTATTTTGATTTTTTGATAACTTATACAGGATGGTTAAAGTTTTCCATTGTCAATAATATGCTCTTAATATATTACTTATTTGTCTCTTTAAATAAATGTATATGTATACACACTGTGTACATATGCATATATTCATATTTATATGTAAATATATACAAATACCTGTATATATATGAATATACAGATGTGTATATACACGTCTATAGACACATCATGTATATTATTACTTTCATTTGTCAGTAAGTTATCATTTTATTTTATTTGCCAAACATGTCCTTTATTGATTTTACTTTATTTAATTTTATGGTTAAGATGTTGTACAGAGGGGTTACAGTTACATGAGTAAGGCAATGAGTACATTACTTGTTGATCATTGTTACCCTTTCCCTTCCTTGTTGTTGTCCCACTATCGCTTCCCTCCCCCAGATCCCACATTCTTATTTACCCACCCTTTGCAGCATGAAGTGGTAAAGTTCCTTTGCATTATACTGTCTTGTGGGTATCTTTAGTGCAATGGGTTATCTTGTGTCCATGTTTCAGCGTTTTGTAATTCCCGTTCCCCTCCCTAGATTAGACATGTAATTACAAGATGCAGGGCATCAAAACTGAGTAGTGATAAGAAGGGATATGCCATAGGAGAAAGATACAAAGGAAACAACAACAACAAAAATGAATAAAATTGCATTGCACATTTACAACAGTAACAATAGAGACAGAACTCCCAAACATGTCCTTTATTGTCAAGGAAGTTATTTCAGTTCATGTCCTTACCATTTTTGGAACTTTGCTAAAATGTTTTATAGCTTTCCATATGCACTAATATGTTCATTTTTTTCTAAATCTATCTACTCCTAAGATACCTGCCATCTCTCTTCTAAAGCCAAAAAGCAGTCTTCTACAGCTTGGTTCCAAACACTTGTATTTTTTCCTTGAAATAAGAATACTGATCTAAGCCCGGTGCTGCTGGCTTACACCTATAATCCTAGTTACTCAGGAAGCTGAGATGTGAGGATCGCTGTTCAAAGCAAGCCTGGGCAGAAAAAGTCCATGAGATTCTTACCTCCAATAAACCACCAGAAAATGGAAGTGACTCTATGGCTCAAATGGTAGCGGTCTAGCCTTGAGCTGCAGAACTAACGGACAGCGCCCAGACCCAGAGATCAAGGCCCACGACGACCACCACCACCACTAACAACAACAAAAAGAATACTGACTCGAAAAGCAATAGCTTTAAACAGTCTTAAAGATAGGCTCATGTCTAATATTCTAGTATTATCTTAGATACCAACAGCCTTTTAGTCCAATGAGCCATGAGCCCTCAGAATGTTGACCAAATTTCTTATTTACACAATTACTATAAGTATGTTTTCTCATCTATCTTTCTTTCATTTCACCACAGAATTCGTATTTATCCTTTCTGTCATACATGAATACCAATGCCTTTGGAAGATATTTATTAGTTGGTGTGTATTATTTGTAAGAAGATATCTTACTGAAATACTTAACACACTCACATATTGATCAAGGGCCTGATTAACCTGTTTCTGTCTTTCTCCATTCCCATTGCCCCTTAGTTTTCAACTGTTTTCTGTGAATTTCTTTGTGCTGTCTTCACACATTGTCAAAATGTATTTCAGTGTTGCTCACCCACTATCACTGACAATTATACAATGCTGAATAAAAAGCAAACATCTAAATAAATGGAGACATATAATTTTTGTGGATTGGAGGATATAATTGAGCAAATACAATAATTGTCCCCCACACCGTTTTTTTTTGGTTATTCATGAAGCTTGAAATGTGGCCTGGGCACTGTCCCTCAGCTCTTCAGCTCAAAGTGAGTCTTCTACCCATTGAGCAACTGTGTCACTTCTGGTTTTCTGGTGGTTAATTGGAGATAAGAGTCTCATAGACATTCCCGTTCCAGCTGGCTTTGAATCACAATCTTCAGACCCTCAGCCCATTAGAGAAATCTTCACTATTTCATGTTAATAAGGATCTTATATTCTGTGAGCCACTTAGAAATGTGAAATCATTGGTATGAAGTATCCAATCAGATGTTTGTTTTTTTTTCTGTATTTCAATGCTTCATGTGCAAAGACATTGTGGAAAGTATTACAAACATAAGTGTAATCCCAATACCTTCATTCATTGTGAAGGGCACTTTCTTCCTAAATATTTTGACCCAAATTATCTTTTTCAGGAAATTACTGTTTGGTAATTAAAGGTCAATTCACAAATTTTGATGTCTTATTTTTTAAAGAACTTTGAATTTAAATTCCACTACAACCTTGTTTCAAACAATGAGAGTACATTTCCTGGGTAAGGACAATTCTCAAAGGAACCTACAAGATTTACAGCAAGGCTTCTGAGGTTTGTTTGTTTAGTGTGAAAAAGAGCCATCTTCACCCACATTGCTCCCTCTCCACTAAGTCTCCATGGATTTCTGTGCATAAAAGCCTATTTTCCCAGGCAATTTAAAATTGTCTTCATGGGATAAGTTATTAAAAAGTTTGAACAATTCAACTTTACCTGTCATAATTTTAAAACTCTTTTGAAATGCCTTTATCAGAACTGCGAATTCACCAATCCTAATTCCACCTTTACCATCAAAAACAGTTAACAGGTTGTTTTCTTGAAATACTTTCCATGCAACTCTTATTTTCCAGTGGCTTTTTATGTGTATATATGACCATATAAGCTGATGTTGAGCAGAATGAGCTCCAAGATATGGAAAAAGAGATTTTTATTTGTGGTTTTTGTTTTTAATGTACTTTGTGATTTCTATTTTCTTTTGGGTTTTTCCCTATGGTTTACCCCTGCTGTATTTGATTTTGTTACCCTGTGTATTGTATATGCATTCATCTTAATTTGGCAAGAGAAGAGGAACGACAAAATGGTGAGACAAAGGACAAAGGGCAAACCAATGCAATAGCAATACTCACAAGACAATATGTTGGAAATAGACATTACAGCTTGTGAGGTATTAGCATGAAGGAAAACTGTGAGAAAAATGAGGAAGGGGGTAACAAGTTTGAAAAGTTATGTATACACTACCTTACAATTACCGTAACCCCACTGTACATCAATTTGTTAATAAAATTTAAAAAATAAGCTGCATAAAATATAATTTTACTATAATGGTAAGGTAAATATTATTCTTTAGGTAGAAACTGTTTTAAAATTAATTCTATTTGGCATCTAATTTGATTTAATTACCCCTTCTTTATCAGAGGGTCATCAACTTGAATGTCATCCAACTAGACAATATTTTCACAATATACCTGCCAATATTTTCCAAAAAAATAAATTTGGTACTTTCTCATACTAAAACCAAAAACAGTTTAATTTTATGGAAACGCATAACTTTTCAAAGTAAGTAAGTTGTAAGGAGGACAGAATATATGTGTTCTTTAAAATTCCTATGACTAATAACTACTCATTTTCAAATTCTGAACATTTCATACCTGAGAGATTCAAAACAGTACCTACTTGCATGTTATGAAATTCTGCAATAGATAAAGTTCCCAATGGGGTATTACAGATTGAGAAGTCAACAGAAAAATAGCAACATTCGGGTAGAGGATAAAACTATGAAGCATCTGAAATAACTAATTCTTCAAGAGTAAACAATACTTTTTTAACTATTATAGATGTTCAGGATGCTAAGATCAGAAGATTAGGGTTCAAAGCCCATGCAGGCAGGAGGGATACTTAGATTCTTATCGTTAATAAACTTCTTAGGAAAAGCCAGTCACAAGTGGCACTGAGGTTGAAGTGATGGGGCATGTGCCTTGAGCATAAACAGGCTCAGAGACAGTGTCTAGGCCCTGAGTTCAAGCCCTAGGTCAAACCAATAAAATAAAAACAAACCCTAAACCTAGCATTTTTCTTCTTGCATAAAGAGGCAAATAGTTAAGGAAATTTCTTCCTGTGTTACACAGAGGTAGAAGAAAGATGTCATACAATTATTCTCTTCATAGCATCTAATACCAAACTCTTAAAAATTGCTCTTTTTCTAAATTTATAAATTAATATCATCCATTTGTTGGCAACTCTCTCTAGATTATTCACATTATCATGCTATACATGAACTGTAGGAGTTATCTATTAACTAAATTCTAATAATATCTCTCTTGAAATAGTATTCTAGGAAAATAGAATGCCAGAATTATTTATGAATTTGTCAATTAAACCTTCTACTTAAAAATAATTTTGTTTTATCCTATAGAATATGAAATTACAAACAAAACCAAAATATTTATTTCATATCTAAATACTAATTTAGCAAGGTCTACAAAGTCCTACATTAGACGAACTTTGATATTTCTCCAGGCTTAAGCTTTTGTAATCCTTCATCAGTTCTTTGGAGTCCAACAGAATGATGCTTACTTACTTTTTTCAAATTTTTGAATGGGAATCTTGAGCCATTTTGCATCTAGGAATTGTTTTGTATTGAAGAGAGCATTTAAACACAACTGAGATTTAAATATGCGTTGCATTTCAATAGGAAAATTGACTTCTCAAAACATAATGACAAAATTAGCCCAACCTTCCAACTGTGAATTCCTTTCTTGTAGTTTGGTTTGTTTTATTGAGACAAAATTATACTACCTGGTCCAGGGAAGGTATCACTATGTAATTCCAATCTCTAAAATTATGTCTTAGTCTGAGTGCTAGAATTCCAGGCTTGTATCAAATTACCCTGCGATAGTTTCTTGGTTTATTTAATCTAGATACAGACTAGCAATTCTGAACTTATCCTATTTTCTTATCCACTAGACTGACTGCTCACACTGTTTATGTACAATTTTCAAAGATGTTCTAACATTTGACAGGATATGAACATTTTCAGATGCACCTGCAGAGGTCTCTGATTCATTCCTCCATGGATCTTATCCCTTTAATAATGATTACTTGACTCTCTTAATATCTCTAGTCCCTACCTATGTAATAGTCTCAAACTTTTTGAAGAAAGTTCACTTGAATATTTTCTAATATTAAAAATTATCACTTGATTCTAGTCTTTCTCAGAACATATTTTCTATTGTTTACTAACTTTTCTACATATTATGAGAGTTGTTTCATTTGTGTGTTTGTGTGTGCACATATAAGTGTCTCTGTGTGTATGTGTATGTTTGTACGTATATATGCAAAAGTCTCAAGCTCTTATTCAGCAATCTTGCTCATGACTTGTATTCCATTACTTGAGCCATTCATCCAATTCAACTATTGTCTGATGAATTATAGGTAGTGTCTCAAAGACTGTTCTGCCCAGGCTGGATGCAAACTGAACTTCCCAGACTCCTTTATATTCTTAGGTTTTATTTTTCCAGTATTATCAATTTTTAAACTACAAACATTTTTGTGAGTATAAAGTCTAAGCTGTAGCCCAGATTTTTAACTCAAGAATTCATATAAAGATAGATGAACATAGACATTACATATCCTGAGTGTGTACTGTTAGAAATGTGATCTTAAGCATGGGTGACAGTGAGTTCTGAGGATTGGGGTTCAAAGCCAGCCCAGCTAGGAAGGTCCCGGAGATTCTTTTCTCCAATTAACTACCAGAAAACTGAAGTGCCCCTATGGTTCAAGTGGTACAGCACTAGCTAGCCTTGAGCTGAGTAGCAGAGGGACAGTGCGCAGGCCCAGAGTTCAAGTGCCAAGACCACCCCCAACAACTTGATAGATAGATAGATAGACAGATAGATATGTAAAGAAAAGAAAAAGAAATGTGATCTTAGCCACCAGTTCATTGCTAGTATAATCCCTGCTCTCTCAAGATAGACTTTTTTCCAGTTAAGTTCATGCTCTTATATCTGACTTGCATTGGAACCAGAATTATTTATTCCTCCTTTGTACTTTTCACAAATTTGCATGATTAGCAAGCGTGATTTAGAAAGGGACTGGCCTCATACTTCATGTTCCACTTAAGAGTAATGCTATCCCTATATTACTCCCATAAATCTACATACTGGACTTGGCTTCATTGTTTCAATGTTGTCTTATTTGTATAGTCTTCTATATTGTCTTATATTTAAAGACAGAACTTCTGTTTCTCCAATTATTGCTATTGTTTCTCTTACTGTTAACTCATGTACACTTGGGAAATAATGCGGAGCACATATACCCAAAAAATGATCTGAGAACCTTCTTCCCATTAAAATTTACCTTGTTTTACAGAGAACTTATGTAGTTTAAACTCAATGTACTCATGGATAATGTATTTATAAGCAATTTAAATTTCATATTTTCTCTTTACTAAGTTGTTTCTGAAACACGTGTTACCTCATGTCCAAAGGTGTTCTTGTGCTATGTCAATGAAGAAAGAAAACATTCACTATACCTCAAGCAGCACCATAGATTGTTATTGGAGGTAACTGTTACTGTATGTGGAAACTGATCCTCGGAGAGGAATTGAACATAGAGGAATGACAAAGTTCAAATTAACTTATGCTTTCCTTTTTACTGTACAAGAAAAAATCCGAAGCTTGAAGGAAACTCTGTCCCTTACTTTTGCGAGTGTGTTCTTTACTCATATGAAACTTGTCTCTAATCTTCTAGTTGAAAGTATTACAAGAGGAAACTATGTGCCATTTGAAGGCCAGCATAGAACAAAAGGAAATAACTTTGTTTTAAAAGTGTTCTACTGCATAGAAACAAAGATATGGATGTTTTAAAGTGTCTTATGGATGGATATTTCACTACTGAGATGATTCTGTTGTTGCAGGAGTCAGTTATCAATTCCTGTAGTCTAGTCCTGAGTTTTCCATAGCAATAAGGATTCCACAAAAGCAGGATCCAGTGAATATGATCAGCAAAAACAGCCTCTTCTCAGACCAGTACTCCTTTAAGGAGGGTCCCAAATAAATACCTGGATTTTTTTGTTTGCTTGTTTGTTTAGTTTGTGCTGGTTCTGGGGCTTGAACCCAGAGGCTGGACCCTGTCCCTGAATCGTTGTCTTTCCTGCCCACTTGCCCCCTATGCTAGTACTCTACTCTTTGAGCCAAAACTCCACTTCTAGCTCTTTTGGTGTTTAATTACAGATAAGATTTTGACAGACTCTCCTGCTTGGGTTGGATTTGAACTGAGATAGTAAGAGAGCCAAGTGACACCAACTGTATCAAGATTTCTGTTTTGAACCAAGAAATACTAGATGAAGTTCATTATACAGCTAATATTTGACAATTTTTAAAAGAAGAGATCATGTCCAGCAAAGAAGTGATGACTTAAATAATTCAGCAAATGTAGTTGCACTGAATCATTTTGGAATTATTTTTTTTCTGCTTGGGAAGGATACTATTGACTTCATCTTTCTTTTTGGAGAAACTTAAAGTCACATTTGCGCTTTTTTTGTTGGTCATGGAGCTTTAAATATGATCCTAGGTGCTGTCCCTCAGCTCTTCAGCTCAAGTTGAGGGCTCTACCACACAAGCTACAGCACCACTTCTGGGTTTCTGGTGGTTAATTGAAGATAAGAGTCTCATGGACTTTCCTGACCAGGCTGACTTTGAACTGCAGTCTTCTGGTCTCAACCTCCTGGGTGGCTAGGATTACAAGCATGAGCCACAAGCACCGGGATCAGAATTGCATTTATGTGCACTTAATGACACTATGTAGACAAAGAATAAAAATTTGAATCAAATGATGACATTGCAGCTTTTTCAGAAAAATTGAGGTAGCAATAAATATGTCTTCCTTTTCCATGTTGTTACATTAATTACTCCTGAGCTATGGGACCCTTATATTAGCATCCTCTGCCATCTGTGCTGGTGTATATATTGTCAGGAAATGCTCAGTGTGAAATATAGAAAGACTGAGATTTTTAGAAAGCAAAGGAGATCAGGTATGAAAGAACAGCGTAGAAGGAGATACATTTATCACACAGAGATTAAGAGCTAACCTAAGAGATTTAGTATGCTAAAGGCAATGAGGAATACACTTAGTTGATAACTAGTTTTTCAATAACCAAAGATAGTTCCCCAGAACATTTTCTGGTCTACCTTTGTTACTATAATTTATTCCTTCCCTCTGGAGTTATTCCTTCTGTTCTGCCACAACTGTTAATTAGCCTCTGATTTTTTGGTGCCATGAATGACCAAAAAGGTTTCCAAATCTCACTTAGACTACCCTTCTAATTGTGATTAGCAATGACCAATTAAAAGCCTGGAATGTTTGAATTTCCAGAATTAAACTTCACCTGACATCTAAGCACATTCCTGGCATTAATTGTTGTGACATAATGAACAAACTTTTTTTTCAACACAGTATCTTAATATAGGTACATGAATTAGGGACTATTGCCAGGTGTCAATATGGAAGGAACATGTATATATTCCAAGTATGGGTTCTTTATTTTGCATTTACTAAGTAAATAATTTTTTTGTTTTTTGTTTGTTTGTTTTTGTTTTGGCAGTCCTGGGGAATAAAATCAGGTCTAGGGAATTATTTCTGAGCTTTTTTTTTTTTTTTTGCTCCATTCTAGCACTCTACCACTTGAGGCACAGCACCACTTCCAGTGTTTCTCTTGGGTACCGAGGAATTGAACCCAGGGTTTATGCATGCTAGGCAATCACTGTACCATGAAGCCCCATTCCCAGAGCCCTAAATGACTTTCTTAAGTTTTAATTCCGTAACTATGTATCATAATTTTGGCCAGGTGATAGAAAAAGACGTAGAAAACAATACTAAGTCCAGTAAGGCTGAAATTCCTATCCCATCATTAAGGAAGTACAGTTTTAAGACTTGCAGGACTAATAGAACTCATAGGGCTGCTAGAACGCTAACCTTGAGCTGAAGAGCTGAGGGACCAAGCCCGGGCCCAGAGTTCAGGCCCCACAACCCACAAAATACAATGGCCATATTATCATACCATTACTTGGACAAATGCCTAATAGCAGATAGTTTTAAAACCTGTCCCTCTGATTTGAATATTGTCTATACTTCTACCTATAATTGAATAAGAGATTATTTTTCTGCTTTATCTTCCTTATGGACATTCTTACATATCTGAAACCAAAATAAATCATTCTGCCTACTACTAAGCTACATGTATCTACTTTATATAGGTTGTTCTGTTACTAAGCATGTGACTTTAGCTCTCAAGTTTATTCAGGTTTAACATGAGAGAACAGAGTCTGTGACATGTCAACAACTCTAGTAATTACTATTGAAGGGATAACTAAAGCTAGAATGTGCAGATGCAAGCACAAACCATCTGTAACTCTTATACAAACACCTAGAACTAAGTACATAGAGGTTCTAAGAAAATGTTTCCACCAAGCAAAGATGTCATTTTTTTCTATTTCCAGCTAGAGAATACAAAGTATCCTTCTGTGCTCTGTAAAGTTCTCTCCTATGTCATATTGGACAGATTGGCCTTTAATGGCACATAGTTAAGAGTTTCTGGTGATAAATAATGAAGCAAGCTAACAGATTATTCCTAAAGACAATTATCCGGGGCCCATGACCCTTTATCTTCCATGAGGCCCTCGAAAGGGATTGTGTAGCTATAGAAATTAGAACAAAATTGAACAGTATTTTTTAAAAAAGCAATTCCATCTGTCAAACAGATGATGCATGCTGTCCAAACCTGTGAAAAAAAACATGAAGTGCTAATTCTATGCACTGCTGATGACTTTAATTATGCGACTTTGCCAGATGGAAAGATCATTATTCTATTTTTATTTAAGAAGCTCATGCAACTGTACAGTTTGTGCCAAGGGTAATCAGTCACATGAAGGAATCTACCACATGTATAGCTATGTTTCATAAACGCACAGTCAAATTGGGAAAATAGAAAATATACAGGACTGTAAATTAGAATTTAGAAATTACATGTCAAAACAAGAAGCCTTTTCTGTGCCCGTTCTAGGGCTTGAACTCAGGGCTTGGACTCTGTCCCTGAATTTATTTACTCAAGGTTAGCATTCTAACACTTGAGCAGTGGGGATTCTGGGGGTTTTGGTGGTTAATTGGAGATAAGAATCTCACAGAGTTTGCTTCTTCAGGCTGGTTACAAACTGCAATCCTTAGATCTCAGCCTCCTGAGTAGCTGGGAATACAAATCTGAGCCACCAAAACCTGCTTAGACAGCCATTTTCAACTTACACAGTAATGTTCCAGCAGGCAACCGACAGCAAGACCACACTGAAGATAATACCACTGGTACAGGATTGCTGATCGCTGATGCCCCAGCAAGGAGGTCTCCAAAAGGGAGAAGTCATCTGCCTGGCCCTTGCATACTGAGTTCCTGAAGTTGACTCAGAAAAGAATTTGAGGATACAAAGTAAAGGTCAAGAAAGTTTATTAGTAAAGCAGAGTGAAGGAAAGGCAAAAAGATATTGCACAACCCAGAAATGGGTATGGGCATATCTAACCATAAATTCCTCATGTTGTTAAAGCATTCAATATACCTGTGCTCAAAGGGAGGTTGAGGGATTAACTCATATTTATTAAGAGTGATTAAATGTACAAAGTGTGAGAACAAAGATAAACACATCAGGTACACTTTCATCAATTAGGCTCAGAGAATTCTAGACTGACCTATTTGTTAAATTTTGGTCATTGGTGTCTGGTAAGTCCTTAAAAGAAAGGATGGATTTTGCAACATACTCAAGACAGTTGTCCATTCGTGAGATAAACAAAAAATTTAAACACATTTTAACAAGAAAAGTTATTTTTCCCAACTGTTTGTTTTTCCAGGATGAGTCTCTTTAAGATATCGTGTTCAGTTTTCAGATCACATTTTATTTTGGACAAGCAGTCTAAGTCAGAGGAAGAGATCTATTCTTTTACTTTATTCTTTTTCTTTTAACTAATAATGAAGCTTTTGATGGAATATAGACCTTAAAGATAATGCTTCTGTGCTTTTAATAGAATTACTAATACAGTGTCTCTCAATTCCATGTTGCTGTTTCCCATGCTTTACTTTCCCTGATCTACCTCACCTCATCTTGTAGAAGTAGTATTTCAAAGGTGTGAAATATTTTTTCTATAGTCTCAGTTTCATCAAGATCTTCAGAAAAACAGAATAATCCCTGTTTTTCCTGAAGTATACCTATATTAGCTTATAGGGTCTTATCTGATTCTGATGGTTTTCCTCTGTCCTTCCTGGTAGTTCCTTGAGGTACTACTATTGGTATCTCACTTGCCCTAATGCATTAGATTATTTCCTTTGGTGTTCCTACATTGGGGCATGTCTTATGCTCATCTCCCCAACTCTGTGTTGTCATCTTTTTTCTAGAGTGTAGGCCAGTGCCTGGCAGCTCTGCAGATCTATAATCTCAGGACAGTTAGTGAGTAGTTGGAAGTGTTTTTGGCTCCATAACTGCCACTCAGTCCATGCCTTGACCACCATGAAGTTATTTACATGTCCTCAGACATAGTTTCCTCACTCTTCTAGTCCTCTACCTCTTGATTCAACCTGTAAATTATTTTCAGGTGGATCTTAAAGCACAGTTCTTCACATAGTCCTCCTATTTAAGATCTCTTGTGAGTCAACTTCATTTAAAGGTCTAGTCAACCTTTCTTTTCTTCTCCCGCTGCTAGCCATATATACCCTCCTCTAATCAAGAGTCTATCATTTCTTAATTTTTCTCTTCTCATCTTTTTTTTGTGTATCTCCATTTACCTGCCTTGAGAACCTTCCAAACCATCTAAAATTCTTTAAAACCAACTTCTTTTGCAATTTTTAATATCTAGGATTAAAAGAAGTGTGAATACTCCAAACTATTTACCTTTCATTCAGTTTTGAGACATGGCTATGTTATAAAAAAATACCAACTTAGAATACTGCAAATAATAAGTGAATATATTTGCTGAAGTTGTAAGGGTTTAGATTTCGAGATTCTGAGGGGTAAAATTAGGTAGCATGAAGAACATAAAGATTAATCTTCGGCATATTTAAACTCGAGGCCTGACTATTTTATGCCATTGGATATATTACCTAACTCTCGAAACCTTACTTGATTTATAAAATTTAGAGGTATATTGTAAAACTAATGTCATGAATTAAAAGCTAACATAAATTAAAGCTATTAATATATTTAATTTACCTTACTTTTTCAATGTTAAACATAGTGACTGGTAAATAATTGGCATTTAATCAACCTTAATTCAATCAACTGACTATATTTTCATTTAACTCTAGCCATTGCCCCTACAGATATTAGATAATAAATCATCTGAATTTAACTAGGTTAAAGTTAAGACGGGATGAGCAGAACTTCTTACTACAAAATCATTTAAACTTATGTTTTTCATTAATAAACTTGTCTCAATTATTAACATGTATATTTCAGTTGAGTTTATTTTACACAGGTTGGATGGTTGAAATGCATGTTGACAACCCAATGAAGACATCTGCAGAAACAGTGGCCTGAATTCAGTAAAAACAGGTGTCACCTGAATTTCAGCAGAACAGCTTATTGACACCAAAGAAATTTTTAGAGACATAAAAAAAGTAAGATCCTGTGATTTTAGAGAGGTTCGTAGAGGAGACTGCATGACTAGGTCTTTACTTTGAACACTTATTTGTAATTCAGGGGATTCGAATAAGTTAAAATTTCATATACAAAACAGAGCAGCTTTTAAAATATATAACTAGCTAAATGAGTTTTCCCAGTAAAAATTCAAGCCTGATTCTTCCCTTCCTTTAATAAAGGGGAGATTATCATTTTTATGATAAAGTAGTCTAAAACTACAATTCCCTCCCTCATGTTGTATGATGTACCAAAAGAAATTTATGGGGAAATGATTCCTTCAATGTTGAGCTGTGATGCTTGCTCCTTCATTGCCAGATTCCTTTGTCCTCTCAAGAGTGGTGCTGACCCTTGTATGTACTCTCCATTAAGTTCTTTGTATCCAAAGGTGCTTAACTTGGTCAACAAAGCAGAAGTATCTTATTCAAAAAGTTGTTGGTAAGAAGAAATTTATATGAACTTGGAACAGATCTGAGTCACTTTAGAAATAAGGGAGATTTAGTCATTTCCTCAGTGTCACAATTCTGGAGAGTGATGACATTTGATTTATTTCATCAAATGAAAAGATACAGGCTAACAGGATTTCTGTAGAAAAAAGGACCCATTTTGTGCAAAGAAATTAATTCCTAATGGAATTACAGAATTGGTAGGTTCTCTACTCCTCTGCATAAATTTCCATTAAGTCTTCAAGACATAACAGTAAATGTCAAAGCAAATGTATATGGCTATTATTGGGTACCTGGTAAACAGAGATACCTTAGCTCTGACAAAGTGCGTACCATAGTCATTAATGTGATCTTTTTGAACAACTGAATAGTGTATATGTTCCACTGTGAGCCCATGAGTGGCACAATCATATCTAACACAGAGAAGCTTGTCATCAATGTAAAACCGCTCCTCATCTTCCACCAACATCAAAGGGGTGAGCTTGGAATTATTTGTGGAGTTCTCTGATGTCTTCACTAGGAGGAGGCTGGGCTTAAAGAAGGAAGTAAAAAAGATCATCATTTGTGTCCTTTTTCTGATATTTCAATGTTTGTCATGAATGTGATCCCTGAGAATTATAACTTCAACAATGTCAACAACAAATGACTCTAGCCTCAACAAATACTTACACTTCTTAGTTATTTGTCATCCATGATAATTTTGACATAATAGAGTGACTCGTCATCATAATCCGTGCCACCCAGACCATAAATACCCTTTCAGAAATTGTCACTTTTAACTTTTTTTTGTGGAGTTGCAAAATGTTCAGTGTTATTAGCTGTAAATCTGACCTGTCATCAAATTTGGTAGCTGTTTTCAGATGTCATCAAAAAGAATGGTGAACCAAACTTCAAGAGATCCCCTAAAGGGCTATACTGAGAATCAGATTGTCTATGTCTTTAACAATGATATTCACTCTCCAACTTGGATCTGAGAAACAATGTCACCCTTAATAATCAAGCATTTGTCAAGCTAATTTCTTGCTGCAAAAATAAATTTAGCTGAAAAACCTGGATGGGAGATATCATGATTCACATGGCCTCCAAAGAGTAACGTTATTACCCTATCCCCAATCAAATAACAGTGTACAGATTTGGGGAAACTTCCATGGAAGAGGAGCCCTTAAGTTGGGACTGGGACAGATGGTCTCCTCTTCTTGACAGTTTCCAGGTCAGGTCCTTGAAGAAGCGAAGGAACATGGGGAATTTTACCTTATATATGGTCAACAAACTTCACTATATACAGAAACTGCTACTAAATTTTAGAAAAAAAAAAGCCAACTAAAAAGAAAGTGAATTTTGTTAGGAATCAACACTAAAGTTCAGTTTGGAGTTAACTATTTACTGGTCATTGTGCTTCACATTTGTACCTCCTCAGGTTCTTTTTTCCCTCAGCTCTTCAGCTCAAGTCTAGTGCTCTACCACTTGAGCCACAGGGCCACTTCCGGCTTTTT
The DNA here is from genome assembly GCF_019054845.1 of Dipodomys spectabilis. Lineage (NCBI taxonomy): Eukaryota > Metazoa > Chordata > Mammalia > Rodentia > Heteromyidae > Dipodomys > Dipodomys spectabilis. The sequence continues at coordinate 1,434,057 of NW_024871053.1, forward strand.
TCTTTTTGCTTATGTGGTGCTGAGGAATCAAACCCAGGGCCTCATGCATGCACGGCAAACGCTCTACCACTGAGCCACCTTCCCAGCCCCTTCCTAAACTTCTTAAATACTGTTCCCCATTACATTTTTGTGCCCAACTACAGGGGAAAATAAACTTTATTCTCAAACTTAACTCTTTTGGACATCTATGGGAATTTTTCTCAAAAATAGATAATTCAGTTCTCAGGTACGCATTGGTAAATCATCAGGTTCATCCACTTAAGGGCAGAACCTTACAAGATTGCCCCTCCCCCCCCGTCAGATGTCAATCATTACCCCTTCTTTGTTAGATCATTTGCTAGAATGGTTCACAATCCTCAGAAAAAGTTTACTCCTACATTAAGGATTATAAAAGACATAACTCACTTTTCTGCCAATCAAGTGTTCAACAACTTAGAAACTCACAGAACTTTGTGATTTTATTTTAAATTTTATTTTAATCTTTTAGTTGTACAAAGGAATTGCCCTTTCAACAATGCAGTTTGTGAATATAATGCAAAGTCTAAAAGGCAAATCCCAAAATAAAGAAATAAACTGAATTTAAGAGTGCTAAAATGAAATAGCCAATATAGTCAATTACTGGGGAACTTGGGAAACTACAGAATAGTAAAAAATGGACACTGGAAATTGACAATACTTAGGTAAGCTGTAGAGTAGGAAACTGACCATATGGAAAGAATAAGTAAACAAAACAATATTGCTGCTCAAAAACACTCTTAATTTCTCTTTTTAACTTCCTACCTAGAGATTTCTTATAGCCCATGCAATATACCCTGAGACCAAATAATAGATAATTTATTTCAAAGTAAAAATGCCCTGTTTTTTTGAGTACTGTCCAGGATTTTTCTTTTGCCTTTAATAAGCTATTACATGGATATCAAAAATAGTATTGGGCAAGGATTATATAAAGCCCTTCAACAGAAAGCAGTATAATAAAGCTTATGGAATTTCTTAGTAAAGTAGTAACTTTTAGTTGATGAGCTCTAAAATTGAGACATATGGTCTTGTACCAGTGACATAAAACAAAAATGATGGAAAATGATCAAAGGTGAAGGAGTCCCTAAATAAAAGGCCAGGTAGCAAGTTGATGTGAAAACAAAACAAAACAAAACAAAAACACTGGTAAACCATGTGTCAGTAGCACTTATCTGTAATCCTACCTATGCAGGATTTAGAGGATGGCAGTTTGAAGCCAGTTTGAGCAGAATCATCTATGAGATTCCATCGCCAAAATAACTAGAAAACTTGAAATAGATTCTGTATGGAGGCTGAATGAAAATTGTTAGATTATTTATTTTCCAGCTTCTAGTGACTATTAGTGTATTGTTTTCTCTGTGGTATCTTCTTCCATCACCAAAGCATATCACCCTAACTCTGCTTTCATCACATCACCTGCTTTCATTACATCACCCCCTCTCAAATGAAATCTACCTCTGCTTTGGTGAATGAAAACTCTTTTGTAAAAATACTTCAAGATAATATCTTATCCCTCACAACACACCCATTCCCTCATTTATCTTAATTTTAGGTTATTTATGAAATTGTTTGTCATTTAACACAGCAATTTATTTGTACAATGCATCTTAATCGGTGTCATCATTTCAACATCATCAACACCTTTCACCCACTCCTTCACTTAGAGTTCTCAATTCTGTGGTATATACAATTAATACTTGCCTCTATTCTAGCCCTTGCCTCTTCATTCTTCTACCCCTCCACTTGGCTCCAATCGCCCCTCTTACAAGAACCCATTTCCTGGTATTTATTTGGTTGGACTTTGAGTTTTTAAAAATCTTTACAAAGTTTTTTAAAAAGAATTATTCTATTTGTGCTTTCAATCATAAAGTCTATTACACTTCAACTAATTCATTTGCAACCCCTTTCTCACACACTGCTTACCTTCCAGAAAGTTATAGGCACATTGTAGTTACAACAAATGAAGGAAATAATGAAACTATATTTCTCTGTGGTTAGTTTAAGGACAGTCCCGATTATATCCCTGACAGAGCTATTTGAATTATCCAGTCTCAAGATCCTTCTCTGTCTTTCTTTACCATCAACAGCCACAGGTACTAGGGATTAGAATGTAACTATTTCTTGGGAGACCATTGTTCGACCTACCATAATGACCCAGCAAGAATTAATTGTTTTGTGTAATCCTAAAGATAGCTAGCTCTGGAAAACTTCGGGTTGATTTTGAAATTTAAAATAAAGTGCTTTGCATTGTCAGAATTTTCCAAAAGTAGGGAGACTTCCTTGGATCTGTGAGAAGATAATAAACCAGATTTTTTTATTCCAATCCTGGGGCATGAAGTGAAGGCATGGGCACTGTCCCTGAGTCATTTTGTGATAAAAGCTAAAACTCTACCACTTGCACCAGAGTGCCACTTCTGGTTTTTTCTGAGTATTTTATTAGAGATAAGCATGGACTTTTCTGTCTGAGCTGGCATTGAGCTACAACCCTCAGATCTCAGCCTCCTAGGTCGTTAGGATTATAGGCATGAGGCACTTGTGCCCAGCATAAACTCGATTTTTTTTAAATTGTGATAATTACGTACAGAAGGGTTACAATTACATGGCAAGGTAATGAGTACATTTCTTATCAAGCATTGTTGCCTCCTCCTTTGTTTCCCCTTCCCATTCCTTCTGATCTCCACCCCTGTCCCACTCTACACTCTCCTCCCACACCCTGCCCTTCCCCCAAACCCCGCCTAACTTGTAAAATTAGTTTTTTGACATAACGTCTTGTAGATCTCATTGTTGCACTGGGTCCACCTGTAACCGTATTTAAACAATTTTATTTTTCCCTTCCAGGCCACAAAGTATACGAACATCAAATACAGTGAAAACAGGGATTATACCTTGGGGAGGGGGAATACTAAGCAACAAAGAGATCATCTTATAAATATGTTAGAAAAAAATCACAAGAAAGAAAAACATTTGAATCCTTATCTTGAGGTTCATCTCACCTAACATGAACTTATCTGACCATTTTTGCTTGTCTTAGACATATACTAGTTATTGCAAATAAGGGAAATCAAATAAGGTCATAAACTCGATTTTAACCATGTCATCCCAATATAATACTTGTGACATTCCAGAGTGCTAGGCAAAAATACATTTTTCAAAATGATTCTATAAATGAATTGTTAGATTAAATTACATTTTGCCAGAAAACCATGCAGACATGCAGCTACACAGAACAAAGAAAAGTTTATTACCAGGAAATGGGCCAACAAGACCCCTTCTCACAAGGGAGAAGTGAAAAGAAGCACCAGCTATTGTCTTATGTAACCTATATAACCTGGGAGGTTTAGCAAGGACTAGAAGGGGATAGGAGGTGTGGATGTGTGGGCCAGGGGTTTCATTATGGTGAACTAGGATTTATGGCTGCTGTCCAAATCATAGATAAGGGGTCTTGCAACTGACCAGACTTGAAGTCACTCAAAGGGGCTCTTGCTGCCTTATATGGTGTAGTTGCCCCAGAGAAGTGACATCTAAAGGTAAAGGAGGTTGGAGGGGGATTATTTACTGCCTTTACTAAATGGGCCTCATCCTGCCTAGGAAGGAAGCATGCTAAAACATGGAGAGGGGAAGGAGTGTACTAAGTGTATTAAGGGACCTCATTCTCTAAGGGGAATCGTATAAGGGGACTACCTATCTAGGATGGCTTTGAACCGTGTTCCTCAGATATCAGCCTCTGAAGTAGCTAGGGTGATAATCCAGCTCATCTTTATCATGATTTCTTCGGCTATAGAAGGTCTTATGTGGTTCCATTTGTGTATTCTATTTTTTTTTTACTCTTTCTATGAATAGTGCCACAGGCAATTTAAGAGATTGAAATGAATCTATATATTATTTCTTATTGTATGGAGATTTTAAGCAATTCTTATTAAGTCTATTACATAGCATATACTTTCATTCATTTTCCTTTTCTTTGAATTACTTTATGTCATAGTTTTAAATGCACAAATCCCATCCTATTAAAAACCTCTTTTTGTGTGTGCTAGTCCTGGGGCTTAACTCAAGGCCTGGGCACTGACCCGGAGTTTTTATCAAGGCTAGTCCTCTACCACTTGAGCCATAGCTCCACATCCAGCCTGTTTTTGTTTATTGGAGATGACACTCTGACAAACATTCCTAACCAGAATGGCTTCAAACAGTGAAGCCATGAAACCATGATTCTCAGATCTTTTGTTTAAATGCTATTTTTAATAGAACTAGCTTTGATTTAAGAACAATCAACTTACACTTTTCAACTGATGTGTACCAGGACATTTTAAAATTTACTGGTGTATGGGCTGGAAATGTGGCTCAGTGGTAGAGTGCTTGCCTAGCATGCATGAAGCCCTGGGTTCGATTCCTCAGTACCACATAAACAGAAAAAGCTGAAAGTGGCGCTGTGGCTCAAGTGGTAGAGTGCTAACCTTGAGCACAGAACGGCTCAAGGACAATGAGCAGGCCATGAGTTTAAGGTCCAGGTTGGGCAAACACAAAAACAAAAAAAAGTTTACTAGTGTAAACTGTATCAAAATTTAAAGTTATTACTGCAGATTGAGCTATTGGTGCAATGATTTCCATGAAACTCTCTCCAAACACAGGACATTTATAAGGTAAGAAATTCAATAATTAACAGCAATTATATAAAATCTAAGGGACAAGAAAAGTCTGAATATCCTGATAAACACACTATTAATAAACAACCCAAGAAAAAACGTGAAAAATTCCAACCTGTATATTATAAAATTATGCAAGGATGGCAAATATGCCTGTATACTGCTCCAAGGGAACACATTAAACCATAAAGTAGTACTATAAGCCTATTGGAATGGCCCAAATCCAAAGCATTTACTCCACCAAATGCTGAAGGCCGTGAACAGAAACTCACTCATTGCCAGTGAGAATGCAATTATACAGTTATGCTGGGGGTAAGGAACATGATGGCAAGGTTATATGGTGAAAATATTTAGTTTTGTTAGAAATCATGTTCCTTACTGTTTACACAAAAATGCTAAAAACTCAAGTTTAAAACAAAATTACAGTGTGAGCATTCACAACAAGTTTATCCATAGTTGTCTAAACTTGGAAAGAACCAAAATGTCCTTCAATACCTAACTGAATCGATAAGCTGTGGCCCATACAATGTAGTAATTTGTGCTAAAATGTAAATGAGTATCCAGCCATAGACATGGAGAAAAGTTAAGCAATCACTAGTTAAAAGAAAACAATCGGAATAGTATGTATGTATGTACTAGTTTCTAACTACATGGCATAAAAAGGCAAAGCCATGGAGAGAGTAGAAAGGTCAGTAGTTCCTAAGGGCCAAGGGACACAATGGAGAAATGAGAGGCAGGATAAAGAGAAATAGATTGATGCTACATTTGTAGATTCATGGTCATATTCATTCCATGAATGTGAATAAATTTATACCAAGAGTGAACCCTGATGGAAACTGTGGAGGACACCAGTTGATAATGAGGTGTCATTTGGAACAATGTACCACTCAGAGGATACTGATAGTGTGGGAGGCCATGGATATGTAGGGAGAAATCTCTGTATCTTCTACTCAATATTTTTTTGCTGTGAAATATAAAACAAAAAAAATCATTATTTATGAAAAATACAACTTCCCACACTCAAATATTTGCATGGCTTTGTTCAAAATATGTTAATGAGAAAGAATAAGTTTATAGGCAAAACTCACTTTTAAAGCTAGATTATCTTGAAGTGTATGAATGTTTTATTACTGTTATTATAACTGCCCTTTAATGTAGGACTTCTCATTTATTATCATGGACAGTTCTGAAGTGAAATGGAAAGCAATAGCTTCTTGACAAGCTTACAGACTTTAAAATTATTCGGGTGGGTGAAAGAAATGAATGCTGCAAAGCTTTATTGACATTGATATTGACGTTTGCTTAATTCTAAAATGACATAAATTAGCCTCTTCAGAAGCTTCATCAAGTATATCATGTAAATTTCTGTCAGTTGTTGCAAGTTGACAACTTTTTGACCTTAGGCATAAATAATACATTGCCCTGAAAAACTTGAACCAATGCTTTTACTAGCAACTTCAAAGATTTCTAATACTGCCTTCTGAGAGTTTGCCATAGTAATCCTTAATCAAGTATGTGTGTGTATGCATGTTATTTCAAACTGTAAAAGTACATTTTATGAAAGTACTAAGGGAACATTTATTATGTGTTAGGTACTTCAATATTTCACTTAATCTTAAGAGGTCAGAATTGTCATCTTCTTCTTACCTTCATTTTAAACACAAGCAAATTATGGTATCGATTCACATAACATTGACTATCATGTGTGGGGTACTTTTTCAATTATTTTCTTATTAATTGACGTTTAATTTCTAATTTTACCAGCATTGGAAAGATGGGTGTGTCCAATTACCCCATTTTACAGAGGAGAAAACTGAAGAACAAACAAATCATTGAAAGTAACATACGCTGATTGTAGATATATGACATCTGGCTGGATTCTGTGAGTTTAACCAAAAAAGCTATTCAACCTAAGGCATAGCAAAAATATAGTAAGGATATCCAGTATGGAATGTAATCAGCCCAGGTGGTTTTCAATGTACAATTGAGTCAAGAAAATGTGGTGTATAACACAATGACAACTGTAAGTAAACACCGAGTAATAGGCAAGTGGCAGATTAAAAGGAATACACAAAGACTCAAAATTACTTAGAAAAGCAGTGATAGCCCAACAGAATAAGCACCAAGAAACAGTACTTGATTGTGGCCAAGGAGAAAGCAGAAGACAAATGAAGAGTAGAAAGGAGAATAAAATAAAAAATTCCATGTATATTTCAAACAACTATGAAAAGGAAGAACAACTAAGAAAAGGTCAGGAGGGGTGAGTGAGAATGCTGAGTAACAGTGATTAAGATGAATTGTCTTCAGAAATTGCTTGGTTAAATGGTAACTCATATGTTCAACTGAAAATAAAGTATCTGTTCAGCAGATCTTTTGCTACACCTGTCCTGTCTTTCTGATCCTTGAACTCTCTCATCTTTTAAGTCATTTTCTCATTTTAGTGAAAATTTCTTTTTGTTATTCCCCGACTGTCAGAGTATTAGGATAAAATCAGGGAGTATTAGGAAAAAGTCAGGGAGTAAGAATAAAGTACAGAGCATTAGGATAAACTTTTTCACCTAAACTATAATGACACATTATTTTTATCCCCACAAAGTAAGTAGTTAATACTGATTTGGGTATTTATATTAAGCTCTTTTAAGATAGAGACTAACTTCTTGTTTCCTTGCACCATAGTCCCCAGGGAAAGTTTGAAATCAACATTTGAGAGTGTTCTTTTGGTTTTTCTGTTAAAGAGACAAATAAAGGAAAATGTGATAATATCACAGAAGACTGAGTAAATAAGTTAATGTAAGTTGTGAGAATTTGTATTATTATAAAATAAATTATGAATAAGTGGAAGTTCCGGTAAGATGGCAGAGGAGAAGCTGGAGGCTAAACAAGCTCTCGCATAGAAAGCAGTTTTAGTGCTCCAGTGAAAAGTCCTAAGCCAGAGAATCACACCAAGTGTAACATCACAGTAAAGAGAGTTAGGCCAGAAAGGGAAAATTCAGACAAGGAGACAGATCTGAGCACTTGCCAGCAGCCGCGGCTGCGGCGATGGTGGTGGTACTGGCCGTAACTGCCATACCTGCAACACAGTCTGTGAAAAAGGCACCAGACGCAGCTCCAAGCAGATTCTACTCAACACCAGTAAGAACTGACAAGGAGCAGACATTTCATCTTGCAGACCGCAGACCAGAAAGGACCCAGGAACCAAGACTCCAGTGTGAGCAGAAGCATGACATCCTCACTCCTTCTCTGGGAGCAGAGGAGGGAAGGCCAATCCTCCCCCTGCACTACTGGAGATCTCCATCTTCGATACTGACAAAGGCCTGGCTGAGTAGCTAGCTCCAACTCAGGCCTTGGAAGAAAACTAGAGGCATTTAGCAGATCAAAGGAACCTATTCTGACCTGCCAGGCTCAGCTCCACCCAGGGAAATGTCACCCAGCCCAGGCAGAGCAGGAATGGCTTTCTTCACTAGGTAAACAGAGCCAGAGGCTGCCCCTCCCTACAGCAGCCATGACAATCATTTGAAATTCAGTAAACCTAAACCCTGAGAATGGCTACAGGCTGGGCTTTGTGAGTGTCTCAGAAGCTAGCCCCTCAGGGAAAAGCTAATGTTTGCTGAAAGGCCTCAATTCTACCCAGAACCTAGCCTTAACACAGCATCTCCAAACTAGAAGAAACAGCCATCTCTCTCTTTTGTGAAACTCAAAGCATATCTCCTTCCCATTGAACTAGCCTGGGAGGAGAATCACAAAATCCTGGGTAAAGCAGAGCATTTTTCTTCCTGCTCAAACAAACTGAGTTAAGAAACCAACCAAGCCACAAGACAATCAAACACCACAAGGAGACCAGAGACTAGAGACTAGTTAAGGACACAAGAGAGATACAGGATCTTCCCATCCCCTCCATAAAAATAAAAGAACTCTTTTTTTGTATCTTTTATAAAAAAATTTTAAACTTTTTAAAATTTTTAACTTTAGAACAATTGTTTTCTATTAAATTTTTTTCTTCCTCCTACACCTTTTATTTTAGGGATATATTTGTGGGTGATTTTTTTCCTTTTTTTCTTTTTCTTTTTTGTTTAGCTCTACTGATCTTTTGATCCTTTTTTTCTTTCTTTCTCATTCTTTTCAATTTTTCTTCTCTTTCCTTCTTTACGTAACTTAATTGCTGTTCTGCTCATGCTCAGATATACCCGGAGTCGATTATTAGACCTTATCCCTCATTTTGTACACACTTTATCCAGAAATTTATTACTTAATTCAAAACATCTTAGACTTAAATTTCTTAATAGCGGTATTATCTCTTTTTACGTATATAAAATTCTAAGCATTTTCAGTTTTTAGTTTTTCATGTCTCCTTTCTATCACTCCCCTTCTCTTATGCTATCCCAGTTCTTCTCTGTATATTACATTGTTAAATTAGCATACTTTTTAATGTGACACTATTTAAATTTTGTTTTTCTATTTATTCTTGTCTCTATTTTTTCTTTCTCTTTCTTCTTTTTTTCTCTCTCTCTACTAACATTCTATACAACCTATTTCCTGCTTGGAGATTAGGACTTAGTTAACTCTCCCTCTAATTATCCACATCCGTCTATTACAATTTTACCCAAATCTGTTCCTACACCTAATAATTTCTGGTTTGCCAAATTCTTCTTTGCGGTTCATAGCACATTAATAGTTGTTTGTTATTGACTAGATATATCTGTTGAACTAGATTGTATCTGCAGACTTTTCACTGTGCAACTACAGACTTTGGTTGATGCTTGCTTTAAGATAGTGTTCTAGCACTAAAGTGGTGTTACTTTCATCCCAAATGGGCAGAACAAGCCGAAAAAACACAAGAAAAATGGCAAGTCCGGGTATATCAACTCCTAATCATGATAATGAGGGGACAGAACAGATAATGAGTAATCCAGAGGAGAGTTCCCCAAAACCTCTAAAAACAATATTGGTAAACTTGGTAAATGAAAAGATTGAAAACCCGAAAAGGATTCTGTGCAAGCATGAGAAGGAGAGAGAGGAGGCAAACCATAGGTTAATACAGGAACGTGAGGAAGTCACTCAAAGATTGATACAGGAATTGCATGAGCGGCTTGAGAACACTCAGAGAAATGAAGGAATGGAGAGAGCCGGCTGAGATCAATCAAAGAGATAGACAGGAATTGCAGGAGTTTGCCAAGAATAGACAAAGAGAAAGTCAGGAATGGTGTGAGCAGGCTTAGAAAACTCAAAGAGAACTACAGCAATTGCATGAACGTGAGGAAGCTAATCAAATTGTAATACCAGAATTGATTGAGCATGATGAGAATACACAAAGATCACTAAAGGCATTCATGGAATTATAAACATAGAGCTGAAAGAACTCAGGGGGGTCCACAAAGAGAATGCTGACTGGAACCCAACAAAAGGAATGGGATTCCAAGGAAACCATAACCAATCAACTAAGTGATTTGAGAATAAACACTGAACACCAAATTAAGGAAGTAAAAAAGTTCATACAAGATCTAAACAAAGCTCCAACAAATAATTTGAAGCCATCAAAGCCAACCAACTAGAAGGAAAAGAAATAAAAAACAAAGTAGAAAGTCTTGACAGCAGGTTAGACCATGCAGAAGATCGAATCTCGGGGATTCAAGACAGCCTAGATACTATAGAGAAAGAACATACAACCATCCAGGACAAATCAAAGAAATATGATAGATCTATTCAACACTTGGAATACACCATCAGAGGGCCTAATCTGAGGATAATGGTTGTAGAGGAGCACCTAGAGACAGAATTTAATGGTCTAGGAAATTTGTTTAACAGGGTCTAGCAGAGAACTTCCCAAACATGCAAAAAGATAGGCCTATTCAGATACAAGAAGCTTTTAGAACTCAAAATAGACCAGACCAGTACAGGATATCCCACCATCACATTAAAATCCACACAGGATCAATTCAGATCAAGAAAAATATCCTTAAGTCAAGGAGAAAAGATCAATCACCTATAAAGGGAAACCAATTAGAATCATCAAGATTTCTCAAAAGAGACAATCAAAGCAAGAAAATCCTTGAATAATGTATGCAATGCCTTAAAAAAAAAACAACGATCAACCAAGGATACTGTACCTAGCTAAACTGTACTTCATAACAGAAGGTCAAATAAAAGCATTCCATAGCAAAGAAAAATTGAAACAATATGTCTCCACCAAACCAGCCCTAAAAAACATTCTTTTTTTTTTTTTAATTTAATTTTATTTTATTTGAGAACATACTATACAGAGGGGTTACAATTACATTGGCAGGATAATGCATACATTTCTTACCAAGCATTGCAGCCTCCTCCTTTGTTTACCCTACACCTCCCTTCCCAGCCTCCACCCTCCTCCCACCCAATCATACCCCCCCTCCCCCCACACACACCGACATTGTAACGCTTCTTTTGACATGACATTTTGTACTTCTCATTGTTGCAACAGGTCCACCTGAATCCTTAAACGACTTGTTTGTCCCATCTCCTCCACATGTTATAATGACATCAAATATAGTGAAAGCGGGGGTTACACTGTGGGGGAGGGACATACAAAGCAACAAAAAATAATCTTATAAATGCATTAGAAACACATGCATGAAAGAAACGAAAACATTAAAATACATATTTAAGGGTTCGTTTTCCTAATATCACATTATCTGACCTTTTCCGCTTGACTCATACCTATACTAGATATTGCAAATAAGGGAAACCATGGGACCTATGTTTCTTTGGGCCTGGCTTACTTTACTTAATATAATTTTTTCCAAGCCTTTCCATTTCCTAACAAATGGGGAAATGTCATTCTTTCTGATGGAGGCATAGAATTCCATTGTGTATATATACCACATTTTCTTGATCCATTCATCTACTGAGGGGCATCTGGGTTGGTTCCATATCTTAGCTATGGTAAATAATGCTGCAATAAACATAGTTGTGCTGGTAGCTTTAGTGTGGTCTTTTTTGTAAACATTAGGGTAAATGCCCAAAAGTGGGATTGCTGGGTCATAGGGGAGTTTTATGTGAAGTCTTTTGAGGAACCTCCATACTGCTTTCCAAAGTGGTTGAACAAGTTTACATTCCCACCAACAATGAAGTAAGGTTCCTTTCTGTCCACATCCCCTCCAGCATCTGTTGTTGTTAGAGTTCTTGATTTTTGCTGTTCTAACTGGAGTGAGGTGATACCTCAATGTTGTTTTGATTTGCATTTCTTTTATGGCTAGGGATGTTGAACACTTCTTCATGTGTCTATTGGCCATCCTTCTTTCTTCTTCAGAGAATCTTCTCTTTAAGTCTTTTGCCCACTTATTTATTGGGAAGTTGTTTATTTGAGGATTTGTTGTTGGGTGGTTTAATTTTTTGAGTTGCAAGTATATTTTAGATATGAGATCCGTGTCCATTGTATGGCTAGTAAAGATCTTCTCCCAATCCTTGGGCTTTCTATTGATCTTGCTAGCTATGTCAATTGCCCTGCAGAAGCTCTGCAACCTTATGCAATCCCATTTGTCCAACCTTTCTTTGATTTGTTGTGTTTCCGGTTCTCTATTCAGAAAATTTCGGCCTGAAACAAGGAGACCTAGGGTTTCTCCTATTCCATCCTGTAATGTTATCAGAGTGTCTGCTTTGATTTCAAGGTCTATGATCCATTTGGATTTGATTCTGGTGCAGGGTGATATATAAGGATCTAGCTTTAGTTTTCTACATGTAGTTAAAGAATTTTGCCAGCACCATTTACTGAAGAGGGTGTCTTTCTTCCATTCTGTTGTTTTAGCTCCCTTATCAAAGATTAGATGGCTATAGGTCTGTAGGTTCATTTCTGGGTTTTCAATTCTATTCCATTGGTCCTGAGGTCTGTTCTTATGCCAAGACCAAGCTGTTTTGATTACTATGGCTTTATAGTAGAGTTTGAAATTTGGTATTGATATTCCTCCAGCAGTGTTCTTTCCGTTGAGGAGCGTTTTTGCTATTCGGGGTCTTTTATTGTTCCATATGAATTTTTGGATTGCCTCTTCTATTTCCTTGAAGAATGAGGGTGGAATTTTGATAGGTATTGCGATGAATCTGTAGATAGCCTTGGGAAGTATTGTCATTTTCACGATGTTAATCTTTCCAATCCAGGAGCATGGGACGTTTTGCCATTTTTTAAGTTCTGTGTTGATTTCCTTTTTCAAGATTTTAAAGTTTTCATCATAGAGGTCCTTCACTTCTTTAGTTAAGTTAATTCCTAGGTATTTTATTTTTTGTGGGGCTATTACAAATGGAGTTGCTTTCCTACTTTCAGCCACACTTTTCCCATTGTTGGCATACAGAAAAGCCGTTGATTTTTGGGGGTTAATTTTATAACCTGCTACTTTGCTAAAGTTTTGAATCAGCTTGAGTAATTTGGGAGTGGAGTCTATGGGATTCTTTAAATACAAGTTCATATCATCTGCAAAGAGGTAGAGTTTTATTTTCTTTCCCTTTTTGGATCCTCTTTATGTCTGCATCTTGTCTTATTGCTGTAGCTAGGCATTCTAATACTAGATTGAAGAGAAGTGGAGAGAGTGGGCATCCTTGCCCTGTTCCTGAGTTAAGAGGAAATGGCTTTAGTTTTTCACCATTGAGTATAATGCTGGCTGTAGGTTTGTCATATACAGCCTTTATTGTATTGAGGAATGTTCCATGGATTCCTAATTTTTCCAAAACCTTCATCAGGAAGGGGTGTTGGATCTTGTCGAATGCTTTTTCTGCATCTATTGAGATAACCATGTGGTTCTTATTCTTGCTCCTGTTGATGTGATGAATAATATTAATTGATTTGCGTATATTGAACCAGCTTTACATCCCTGAAATGAATCCTGTTTGATCATGGTGTATGATTTTTTGGATGAATTGTTGAAGTCGGTTTACCAAAATTTGTTGAGAAGTTTTGCATCAATGTTCATCAAAGAAATGGGTCTATAGTTCTCTTTCTTTGATGAGTCCCTGCCTGGTTTTGGGATGAGGGTTATGATGGCTTCATAGAATGTGTTCGGTAGTAAGCTTTCTCTTTCAATTTCATTGAAGAGTTGGAGGAGAATTGGTGTGAGCTCTGCTTTGAAGGCCTTGTAAAATTCCGCTGTAAAACCATCTGGTCCTGAACTTTTCTTAGCTGGGAGGTCTCTTATTGCTGTTTCTATTTCAATGCTTGATATGGGCCTGTTAAGATAGTTTAACTCATCTTGCTTTAGTTTTGGCATGTCAATATTTGCTAGGAAGAGGTCCATTTCTGTCAAGTTCTCAAACTTATTAGCATAAAGTTTTGAGAAGTATTCCCTTATAATGTTCTGAATCTTGCTTGTTTCCGTGGTGATGTTTCCATTCTCATCTCTGAGTTTATTAATTTGGGTGTGTTCTCTTTTTCTGATAAGATTTGCTAAGGGTCTGTCAATTTTGTTAAGTTTTTCGAAGAACCAACTCTTTGTTTTGTTGATTCTTTCTATAGTTTTTTTGGATTCTAATTCATTTAATTCTGATTTAATTTTGATTATTTCTTTCCGTCTACTGGATTGGGGTTTATCTTGCTGCTCATTTTTAAGGAGGTTTAGATGTGTCATTAAATTGTTAGTTTCAGATCTCTCCAATTTGTTGATGTAGGAGTTCAGAGCTATAAACTTGCCTCTGAGTACTGCCTTTGCTGTGTCCCAGAGGAGCTGGTATTTTGTGTGTTCATTTTTGTTGAATAGCATGAACATTTGAATTTCCTTTCTAATCTCTTCCATGACCCACTCATGATTCAGCAGTGTGTTGTTCAGCCTCCATGTGATACCGGACTTTCTTTGGTGGCTTTTGGTGTTGAGTTCTAATTTTATTCTCTTGTGGTCAGAGAGAATGCAAGGTATAACTTCAATGTTTCTGAATTTAGACAAGTTTGCTTTGTGGCAAAAATGTGGTCTATTTTAGAAAACGTTCCATGTGCTGCTGAGAAAACCGTGTATTCTTATGCTGCTGGGTGAAATGCTCGGAAGATGTCTGTTAAGTCTAGTTGATCTATGCAGCTGTTTAGATCTGCGGTTTCTCTGTTGAGTTTTTGCCGAGTTGATCTATCTAGTGGGGAGAGTGGTGTGTTAAAATCCAAAACAATTAATGTCTTTGGATCAATATGGGATTTAAGGGAAAGTAGTGTTTCTTTGATAAATTTGGGTGCTCCATTTTTTGGCAAATATATATTTAGAATTGTAATATCCTCCTGAAGGAGGTATCCTTTAATTGGTATGTAGCGACCTTCTTTATCTCTTCTCACGAATTTTAATTTGAAGTCTATTTTATCTGATATTAGGATTGCAACTCCCGCCTGTTTATGGGGTCCGTTTGCTTGGTAGATTTTGTTCCAGCCTTTAACATTGAAAATGTGTTTGTTTTTACGGGCAAGATGTGACTCCTGCAGTCAGCAGATAGAAGGGTCTTGTTTTTTTAATCCAATTAGACAATCTATGTCCCTGAATTGGAGAGTTCAGTCCGTTAACATTAAGAGATAGGACTAAGAGGCATTTGGGAGTTCCTGCCATGTTATCTACCTTCTTGGGGGCTGTGAAAACTGGGTTCTTCCTATGGTTCTTGGATTCTCAGTTTGGGTGCAGTTTCTTGGCCTTTATTGCTGTCATGTTGGTTTTCTATGTGTAGGACATCTTTAAGAATATTTTGTAGGGCTGGTTTGGTGGAGATGTATTGTTTCAATTTTTCTTTGCTATGGAAGGTTTTTATTTGGCCTTCAGTTATGAAGGAGAGTTTAGCTGGGTACAGTATTCTTGGTTGATAGTTGTTTGTTTTTAGGGCATGGCATACATCATTCCAGGCTCTTCTTGTTTGATTGTCTCTGCTGAGAAATCTGAGGTGATTCTAATTGGTTTCCCTTTATAGGTGATTACCCTTTTCTCCTTGACGGCTTTAAGGATCTTTTCCTTGTTCTGAGTTGATTCTGTGTGGATTATAATTGACGGTGGGGTGTCCTATTCTGGTCTCTACTATTTGGGGTTCTAAAGGCTTCTTGTATCTGTATAGGCCTATCTTTTTGCATGTTTGGGAAGTTCTCTGCTAGGATCCTGTTAAACAAATTTCCTAGACCATTAACTTCTGTTCCTAGGTGCTCCTCTACACCCATTATCCTTAGATTAGGCCTTCTGATGGTGTCTTCCAGGTGTTGGATAGATCTATCATATTTCTTGGACTTGTCTTGGATGGTTGTATGTTCTTTCTCTATAATATCTAGGCTGTCTTCAATCCCTGAGATTCGATCTTCTGCATGGTCTAACCTGCTGTCAAGACTCTCTACTTTGTTTTTTATCTCTTTTCCTTCTACTTGGTCATCTTTGATGGCTTCAAGTTCTTTGTTGAAGCTCTGTTTTAGGTCTTGTATGAATTTCTTTTCTTCCTTAATTTGGTGTTCAGTGTTTGTCCTCAAATCACTTAGTTGATTGGTTATGGTTTCTTTGGACTCCCATTCCTTCTGTTGGGTTCCATTCAGCATTCCCTTTGTGGTCTCCCTGACTTTCTTCAGCTCTTTGTTAATGGATTCCATGAATGCCTTTAGTGATCTTTGTGTGTTCTCTACCTGGTCTCTCAATTCCTGTATTACTCTTTGATTAGCTTCCTCCCATTCGTGGGATTCCTGCAGTTCTCTTTGAGTGTTCTCAGCCTGCTCACGCCATTCCTCCCTTTCTCTTTGAGTATTCTCAAGTTGTTTGTTTTTAGGGCATGGCATACATCATTCCAGGCTCTTCTTGTTTGATTGTCTCTGCTGAGAAATCTGAGGTGATTCTAATTGGTTTCCCTTTATAGGTGATTACCCTTTTCTCCTTGACAGCTTTAAGGATCTTTTCCTTGTTCTGTACACGCAAATCCTGTATCAGTTTTTGAGTAGCTTCCTCACGCTTATGATATTCCTGTATAAACTTCTGGGATGCCTCCTCTCTCTCCCTATCACGCTCATACGGAGTCCTTTGTACGTTGTCAAACTTCTCATTTATCACGTTTGCCAGTAGTGTTTGTAGAGCTATTTGGGAACACTCCTCTGGATTATTCATTATCTGTTCTATCCCCTGATTATCAAGATTGGGAATTGAGATACCCGAATCTGCCATTTTTCTTGTGTTTTTCCGGCTTACTCTGCCCATTTGAGATGAAGATAACATCAGTTTTGTGCTAGAACACTATCTTAAGGCAACCATCAACCAAAGTTTGCATTTGTACAGTCAATATTCTACAGATACAATCTAGTTCAACAGATACATCTATTCAACATCAAACAACTATATGTTAAAGGACTTCAAACCGCAGAGAAGAATTTGGAAAACCAGAAATTATTAGGGTTAGGCAGAGATGTGGGTAAAAAATAGGAATAGATTGGTGTGGGGAGGCACAGGGAGAGTTAACTATGTCCTAATCACAATGCAGGAAATAGGTTGGGTAGGATGCAAGTAGAGAGAGAGAAAAAAAGAAGAAAGGGAAAGGGGAATGAAAAGAGACCAGAAAAAAAAATAGAAACATAAAAATTAATGTTATTATAGAGATTTAAAGACCATCTATTTAGAGAGGAATGTGAATATGTTGAGAGAAAGGAAGGGAAATAGAGGAGATGTGAAAAACTTTAAAAAAATGCTTAAAATATTATATAGGTATAAAGAGGTAGTACTGCTATTAATGAATTTAAGTCTCAAAGGTTTTGAATTGAGTAATAAATTTGTGGATTAAGTGTGTACACAATGGGGGATAGGGTCTACTAGTTAACTATGGGTTTATCTGAGGATGTGCAGGACAAGAGGTAAGTCACATAAAGAAGAACAAAAGAGAGGAAAAGGTGGAAAGGATAGGAAAGGGAGAAGAAAAGATCAGAAGTTCAGTAGAGCTAGACAAAAAACAAAAATATAATTAGAAAGAAAGAAAAAGAGAAAGAAGACAAGAAAAGAAAGGAAAACGCACATTCACGTATGCCTAAAGTAAAAATTATAAGAGGAGAAAAAAAAAGTTCCTGGAAAACAATTATTTTTTCAGAAGAGTCAAAAATTAAAGATTAATAAAAGTTTTAGAAAAGGAAAAAAAAAATTTTATATATATAAGGTAACAAAAAACAAAAAAAAAAAAGAAAAGAAGAAGAAAAAAAAAGTTCTTTGATTTTTTTTGGGGGGGGAGGGGTGGGAAGAATCCTGTATCTCCCTTTTGTCTGTAACCAGCCTCTTGTTGGAGTCTCTGGTCAGCTTGAGGTCCTGTGACTTGATTGGTTTCTTAATTCAGTTTGTTGGAACAGGCAGAAAAATGCTCTGCTTTACCCAAGATTTTGAGATTCCCCTCCCAGGTTAGTTTACTGGCAGGGTGATCTGCTTTGAGAATCACAAAAGAGGGGGATGCAGTGATGAGGCTAGGTTCTGGGTAGAGTTGAGTCCTTTCAACAAACAGTAGCTTTTCCCTGGGGCTATTTTGTGAAAAAACTCACAGCACCCAGCCTGGAGCCATTCTCAGGGTTTCTGTTTTTCAATTGATTGTGGTGGCTGCTAGAGGGAGGGGCAGCCTCTGGCTCTGGTTACCTGGTGAGAAGAGCCACTCCAATGGCTGGCGCCTGAGCTGGGTGACTTTTCGCTGGATGGAGCTGAGTCTGGCAGGTCACTTCGCCGTTAAGTTCTTGTGACCTGCTAAATGACTAGTTTTATTCCAAGGCCTGAGCTGGAGCTAGCAGCTCCTCCGAGCTTTGTAGGTATCCAAGATGGAGATCACCGGTGCTGGGGGGGGAGGGGTGGCCTTCCCTCCTCTGCTCCCTGAGAAGGAGTGAGGACGTCGGGCTTCTACTCATGTCGAGTCTTGGATCCTGGGTTGTCTCTGGTCTGCAAACTGCAGGATGAAGATGTCCGCTCCTTGTCGATTCTTGCTGGTGTTGAGTAGAATCCGCTTGTCCACTGCGTCTGGCTCCTTCGTCCCGGACTCTCTGTGTCTCAGGTATGACCCCGCAGCGGTGGTCGCAGCTGCGACCCTGCCGCCGCTTCGGCAAATTCTGGCAAGTGCTCAGATGTGTCTCCTTGGCTTCCCCTCTCTTGACTAACTCTCTGTCCTGTGATGGCACACTTGGTGTGATTCTCTGTCTTAGGACTGTTCACTGGAACTCTAAAACTGCTTTCTATGCAAGAGCTTGTTCAGATTCCAGCTTCTCCTCCGCCATCTTCCCGGAACTCCAAAAGATTCTTGAAGAGGTTCTACACATAGAAAACCAACAAGACCACAATAAAGGCCAAGAAACTGCACCCAAACTGAGAATCCAAGAACCACATGAAGAACCCAGTTGCGGCAGCCCCCAAGAAGGTGGACAAAATCTCAGGATAACGCTCTCAGTCCTATCTCTCATCATTAACAGACTTAACTCTCCAATTAAGTGACATTGACTGTCTAGTTGGATTAAAAAGCAAGATCCTTCTATCTGCTGACTTCAGGAGTCACATCTTGCCCATAAAAAGAAATACATTTTCAGTGTGAAAGGCTGGAACAAAATCTAACAGGCAAACGGCCCCCATAAACAGGCAGGAGTTGCAATCCTAAAATCAGATAAAATAGACTTCAAACTAAAATTAGTGAGAAAAAACAAAGAAGGTCGCTACAGGCTAATTAAGGGATCTCTCCTTCAGGAGGATTTTACTATTCTAAATATGTATTCACCAAACAATGAAGCACCCAAATTTAACCAAGAAACACTACTTTCCCTCAAATCCCACATAGATCTAAAGACATTAATTGTTGGGGACTTTAACATACCACTCTCGACACTAGATAGATAAACTCTACAAAAACTCAACAGGGAAACCACAGACCTAAACAACTGCATAGATCAACTAGATTTAACAGACATCTACCGAATATTTCACCCAGCAGCATCAGAGTACACGTTAATTTCAGCAGCACATGGAACATTTTCCAAAATAGATCACATTTTTAGGCTACAAAGCAAACGTGTCCAAATTCAGATACATTGAAGTATAACTTGCATTTTCTCAAACAACAAGGGAATAAAATTAAAAATCAACACCAAAAGCCACCATAGAAAGTCCTGTAACACATGGAGGCTGAACAACACACTGCTGAATCACAAGTGGGTCATGGAAGAGATTAGAAAGGAAATTCAAGTGTTCATGATATTCAACAAAAATGCGCACACAAATTACCAGCTCCTCTGTAACACAGTAAAGGCAGTGCTCAGAGGAAAATTTATATCTCTGAGTACCTACATTAACAAATTGGAGAGATCTGAAACAAACAACTTAATGAGACATCTGAACCTCCTTACAAAAGAACAAGAAGATAAACCCCAGTCCAGTAGATGGAAAGAAATAATTAAAATTAAATCAGAATTAAATGAATTAGAATCCAAAAACAACATAGAAAGAATCAACAAAACAAAGAGTTCGTTCTTCGAAAAAATCAACAAAGTTGATAGACCCTTACCAAATCTTATCAGAAAAAGATGAGAACACACCCAAATAAATAAATGGAAATATCACCACAGAAACAAAAAGATTCAGAACATTGTAAGCGAATACTTCTCAAAAATTTATGCTAATAAGTTTGAGAACTTTTCCTAGCAAATATTGACATGCTGAAAATAAACCAAGATGAGTTAAACCATTTTAACAGGCCCATAAGGAACATTGAAATAGAAACAGCAATAAGAGTCCTTCCATCCAAGAAAAGGCCAGGACCAGGTGGCTTTATAGCGGAATTCTACAAGGCTTTCAAAGCAGAGCTCACATCAGGACTCTTGCAACTCTTCAATGAAATTGAAAGAGGAAGTTCACTACCGACCTCATTTTATGAAGCCATCATAACCTTAATCCGCACACCAGGGAGGGACTCATCAAAGAAAGACAAGTATAGATCCATTTATTTGATGACCTTTGATGCAAAACTTCTCAACATAATTTTGGCCAATCGACTTCAACAATTCATCCAAATAATCATACACCACAATCAAATAGGACTCATTTCATGGATGCAAAGTTGTTTGAATATTCACAAATCAATTAATATAATTCATCACATCAACAGGAGCAAGGATAAGAACCACATGGTTATTTCAATAGATGCAGAAAAATCATTTGACAAGATCCAACACCCCTTTATGATGAAGGTTTTGGAAAAATTAGGAATCCATGGAACATTCCCAAATATAGTAAAGGCTGTATATGACAAACCTACAGCCAGCATTATACTTAATGGTGAAAAACTAAAGCCATTCCCTCTTAACTCAGGAATGAGACAAGGAATGAGACACTCTTCACTTATCTTCAATCCAGTATTAGAATGCCTAGCTACAGCAATAAGACAAGATACAATAAAGGGGATCCAAATAGGAAAAGAA
Organism: Dipodomys spectabilis; assembly: GCF_019054845.1. NCBI lineage: Eukaryota > Metazoa > Chordata > Mammalia > Rodentia > Heteromyidae > Dipodomys > Dipodomys spectabilis. The sequence goes on from NW_024871053.1 coordinate 1,455,069, forward strand.
GAAGTAAAACTCTCCCTCTTTGCAGATGACATGATCTTGTATTTAAAGATCCCACGTACTCCACTCCCAAATTATTCAAACTGATTCAAAATTTTAGCAAATTAGCAGGGTATATAACCCTCAAAAATCAATGGCTTTTCTGTATGCCAACAATGAGAAAAGTGTGGATAAAATTAGGAAAACAAATCCATTCGTAATAGGCCCACAAAAAATAAAATACCTAGGAAATAGCTTAACCAAAGAAGTGAAGGACATCTATGATGAAAACTTTAAAAACTTGAGAAAGGAAATCAAAACAGAACTTAGAAAGTGGCAAAAACCCCCATGCTCCTGAATTGGAAAGATCAACATCAATAAAATTACAATACTTCCAAAGGTTATTTACAAATTCAATGTGATACTTATCAATATCCCAACCTCAATCTTCAAGGAAATAGAAGAGGCAATCCAAAATTCATATGGAACAATAAAAGACCCTGAATAGCTAATACGATCCTCATCAGAAAGAACAGTGTTTGAGGAATATCAATACCTAATTTCAAACTCTACTACAAAGCCATATTAATTAAAACAGCTTGGTACTGGAACAAGAACAGACTTCAAGACCAATGGAATAGAATTGAAAACCCAGAAGTGAACCTACATAGACCTATAGCCATCTAATTTTCAATAAGGGAGCTAAAAAAATAGAATGGAAGAAAGACAGCCTCTTCAGTAAATGGTGATGGCAAATTTGTTTAATTACTTTTAGAAAATTAAGCTAGATTCTTATATATCATTCTGCACCAGAATCAACTCCAAATGGATCAAGACCTCAGAGTCAAAGCACACACTCTGAAAACATTACATGATGGAATAGGAAAAACTCTAGGTCTCCTTGGCACAGGCTGAAATTTTCTTGATAGAGGCCCAGAAATACAACAAATCAAAGAAAGGTTGGACAAATGGGATGGCATGAAATTGCAGAGTTTCTGCATGGCAAACGACATAGCTTGCAAGATCAATAGAAAGCCCACGGATTGGGAGAAGTTCTTCACTAGCCATACAATGGACAAGGATCTCACATCTAAATTATACATGCAACTCAAAAAATTAAATCCCTCAACAACACATCTTCAAAGAAACAACTGTCCAATAAATAAATGGGCTAAATGACTTAAAGAGAAACTTCTCTGAAGAGGAAAGAAGGATGGCCAATAGACACATGAAGAAATGTTCAACCTCCCTATCCATAAAAGAAATGCAAGTCAAAAGAATATTGAGACAGGGGTTATACTCTGGGGGAGGGACATACAAAGCAAAAAAGAAATAATCTTATAAATGCGTTAGAAACAAATGCATGAAAGAAAAAACAACATTTGAATACATATCTTTGGGTTCATTTCCCTAACATCACCTTATCTGATCTTTTCTGCTTGACTCAGACATATACTATATATTGCATATAAGGGAAACCATGGGACCTATGTTTCTTTGGGCCTGGCTTACTTCACTTAATATAATTTTTTCCAAGTCTTTCCATTTCCTAACAAATGGGGCAATGGCATTCTTTCTGATGGAGGCATAGAATTCCATTGTGTATATATACTACATTTTCTTGATCCATTCATCTACTGAGAGGCATCTGGGTTGGTTCCATATCTTAGCTATGGTAAATAATGCTGCAATAATCATAGTTGTGCTGGTAGCTTTATTGTGGTCTTGTATGTGAACATTTGGGTAAATGCCCAAAAGTGTGATTCCTGCTTTCAATGCAATTGATGTCGGTATAATTTGTGGAGGGGAAGGGGAAAAACAAGTCGTTTAAATAAGGATACAGGTGGACTAGTTTCAACAATGAGTAGTACAAGTTGTTCTGTCGAAAACGAACTTTACAACTTTGGTGGGGGGGCGGGGGAAGGATGGGTAGGGATTGGAAGGGGAAACAAAGGAGGAGGCTACAATGCTTGATAAGAAATGTACTCATTATCTTGCCCATATAATTGTAACCACTCTGTACAGTATTTTCACAATAAAAAATAAATAAAATTAAAAAAAAATCAACATTGAGATACCACCTCACCCCAGTTAGAATGGCTAAAATCAAGAACTCTAATAACAGCAGATGCTGGAGAGAATGTGAACAGAAGGGAACCTTAATGCATTGTTGTTGGGAGTGTAAACTTGTTCAACCACTTTGGAAAGCAATATGGAGGTTACTCAAGAGACTCCACATAGACATCCCCTATGACCCAGCAATCCCACTTTCAGGCATTTACCCAAATGTTTACAAACAAGACCACACTAAAGCTACCAGCACGACTATGTTTATTGCAGCATTATTTATCATAACTAAGATATGGAACCAACCCAGATACCCCTCAGTTGAGTTGATGAATGGATCAAGAAAATGTGGTATATATACACAATGGAATTCTATGCCTCCATCAGAATGATTGATATTGCCCCATTTGTTAGGAAATGGAAAAATTTGGAAAAAAATATATTAAGTGAAGTAAGCCAGGCCCAAAGAATCTTAGGTCCCATGATTTCCCTTATTTGCAAGAACTATATTATGTCTGAGTCAAGCAGAAAAGATCAGATAAGTTGATGATAGGGAAATGAACCCTAACGTATATATTCAAATGTTTTTTTTCTTTCATGTGATTGTTTCTAACATATTTATAAGATAATTTCTTTGTTGCTTTAATGTCCCACCCCATGGTATAATCCCTGTTTTCACTGTATTTGATGTCGGTATAATTTGTGGAGGGGAAGGGAAAAAACAATTCGTTTAAATAGGGATACAGGTGGATCCATTGCAACGATGAGATATACATGTCGTTATGTCGAAAAAGAACTTTACAACTTTGGTGCGGGGGAGGGGAATTGAGTAGAGAGGTGGGGGTAGTATGGAAAAGATGGGAAGGGAAAACAAAGTAGGAGGCTACAATGCTTGATAAGAACTGTATTCATTATCTTGCCCATGAAATAGTAACCCGTCTGTACTATATTTTCACACACAAAAAAAATTATGTACGACCCCACCAGGATGAGTTCCCAAAATGGCATTGGCTGCACTGGTTGACACCAAGCTGCTAAGGTAGGAAAGATGGCTTTTGAACTCCAAGTGTCAGCAGATAAGTTGTGGGCTACTCTGCTGCACTCTCTGAAGAAGAGCTTCTGCTGGTTTTGGGTCCTCCCCATCACTGCATGGGTCTCCTTTACAGCACACAACAGATTTGAAGCGTTTACCAGAAAGGCGGTGTTCCTGAGTGGAAAAAACTAGCTTCTGAGGAAAGTTATTTGTGAAAGCCAGCATGACCACAGAAGGAATTCCTTTTGAAGAAAGTATGAACAATCAGGATTTACCAAACTGGAGCCGTGAGTGTGTTGACGATCAACTTAACAACATGGATTGAGGTGGTCAAAAGAAGAAAGCAAATAGTTTATCAGAAAAGAGTAAGAAAATTTGCTTTAGGCTTGTTCAAATTCCTGACTATATTACCAAATCCAAGACCTTGTTAGAAAAAAAGAAAGATCTGAGAAAGTTGAGCATCTTACTTAACATCCAATAGTTCACCTTAAAGAACAAGAAAAATCAAACATGAAATATCTCCAAAAAATCCTTGCTTGAGAAAATGAGGAAGAGGATGTTCAGACTATGGATTCAGCTGTGGGATCTGGTTCTGTTGCTGGGAGCATGTCTCTAAACATAGATGTGCACTCTGAAACTTGAGATACCATGGAAGTAATCTGGGGTATGACATATCATATGTAGCTCACCTCTAGAAAGTGCTGGGTCAAATTTGAAGAAAGAATATTTTAGAGTGCCATTAAGTTTCATGATTGCAAATTGGTTACCACAAAGATAACAATAGTTAGTAGCACTGAAATTTGTTACTACATTCTGGTCATGGCACCAGTTTTATCTCTCCATCACCAACTTATGCCACACCAATGTCAGACCATTTATTGGCATGATTAAATGTCTCAGAAATATCCTGCCCAAAGGTGAAACCAGCTCCTCAGGGAAATATACCCCAACCACTACCATCATCTGGATCTGACCACAGCAAGTCACAGACCCTGAAGGGGAACTTCCTGGAGATCAAGTGCTCTGATGTGATCCAGTGTTTCTATGAATGGTGTGAGAACACCATGTAGACATAAGGAATGCCCATCCACCAAGGCAGTGAGATGAAGAGCCAAAAAGATCTGTAAAGTATTTCCAAACATTTGCATTTCCATATTTCCCTAAACACTCATCATAGAAATCATACAGTTGTGTGCTCTTATGATTTCCTCAAAGAATGGTGAACCATTCATGGTAATGTACCTTCAGAACTACAAGCAGTGTGACTGTTTCAAGTAAATAATACCCTTTGTCAACATAAACAAGTAATTTGTATCTGGTGATTTTTCCACCAACTCTAAACAGTTCCATGAGACTGAAATTGCTCATGCACATCTCCACAGAAATGACTGTACATGGAACCTCTTATAAATGGGATTCTTTTGTAAGGATTTCTTTAGTCTTCTCACAGGGACTCTTGACCTGGGACTCGGTTAGCTCCTTGCACTCATTCAGCTGTTCAATCCCCTGGTCCAGGTTCTTGGTGAACACATTCATGTCCATGATGCCACATGCCCAAATGGGCTACTGCTCCATGCTACTCCTGCACCACATCTGCCCACAGGCCACATGCACACACTGCCACCGGTTCCCCTGGTACTTCTAGGGGCCCTGGTGGGCTGGGCACTGCCCCTAATTCCGCCCCCTCACCCTGGCTCTCTGCAATGCTCCACTGCCTGCTCCTGTGTCTCCTCCATTCGCCCAAGCTCCAGAGCTCTGCTATCTGTAATGGCAGGATATGCTACAATATTTAACAAAGGAAGCATCTTTTAGTCTGAGAATTTGGCCAGGCATTGAGGACAGGGGTCTATTTTGGTCATGTCAATGGAGCTCTTTATGAACTCCTATGCAGATGCTTGTTCTGAGCCATTTTCAAACCTGTTGTGACTTTATGTGAATGGCTAAGTATCATCGGGGGTGGGGGCACTGAAAATAGCAACCTCCAAAGTTCAGAATCTGTACCCAGGAGATTCTCAGTTCTTGGCCCACGCTCCTTCTTCCATTGCTTTCCAATATCCCTTTCTGAAATATAAGCACTGACAAAATGCTGACAAGTCAACATAGCTGGTGATGCAGAAACACTGAATTGGGCACTGTGGAAAATGATCTGACATCTTTAGCTTTTGGACATGTGGATATATATTCCTATATTTTGACAATCGGATATTTTTAAGTTACATTTTCTGTGGATCCTTAGAAATTCCCAGTAGAACCAGTTCCCATGTGTTCCCAGTGATGATCATTTTGGAAATGTACTCTTGTGTAGGCTTTCCACTTTTCTAGTTTCATTTCTTCCTACTTGCTCACTCATGGTTTCTGGGATCCCTCCTTAAAATACAGGAATTTTTGTCATAGCTCTGAATTTATTGAAAGGCACTGAATTTAGTGAAATTCAGAGGAAGGACGACAAAGTGTTACTTTACCCCTATTCTGTATCAACTGGGTCTTATCCTTCTCCAAATTATTTGCACGTATGTATATAGGTTGGGTAACATAATGAAATTAATGTTACTCAGGCATTTTTTATATTTTTATTGTTAAAAATAGTATACAGAGGGGTTACAGTTACAAGAGTAAGGTAATGTATACATTTCCTATAGAGCATTGTTACCTCTGCCTTTGTTTTGCCCATACCATCCCTTCACTCCCCACCTCCCCAAATCCCCCATCACCCCCCAAATTGTAAAGTTCATTTTCAACATAGTGTCTTGTACATGTTATTGTTAAAATAGGTCAATCTGTATCCTTGTTTCAGCATTTTGTTATTTCCCTTCCATTCCCCAAATTAGAAAAATGTATACACAAGATTCAGGCACCCATGTCAAATACAGTGAAAGCAGGGATTATACCATGGAGGAAAGACACAGTAGAGAAACAATAAAAATCACATAGTACACTTTAGATATATTAAAAACAATAGCAAGAAAGGAAAAACAAGTTGTGTCACTATCTCGGGGTTCATTTCACTAAACATCATCTTATATGATCATATATACATAGCTTTTGATCTTTTCTGCTTGTCCAAAACTTATACTAGTTATGGCAAATAAGGGAAACAATGGGATATGTTTCTTTGGGCCTGGTTTAATTCACTTAATTTTTTTTCCAAGTCTTACCATTTCACAACAAATGGGCCTATGTCATTCTTTCTGATGGAGGCATAGAATTCCATTGTAGGTATAGATAGATAGATAGATAGATAGATAGATAGATAGATAGATAGATAGATAGATAGATAGATAGATAGATAGATATAGATATAGATAATATTTTCTTTATCCATTCATCTACTTAGGAGCATCTGGTTCTTTACCTTAGCTATGGTAAATAATGCTTCGATAAACATAGTTGTGCTGGTAGCATTAGTATGGTCTTGTTTGTGATCATTTGGGTAGATGCCCAAAAGTAGGATTGCTGGGTTATCGGAAAGTTCTATGTGGAGTCTTTTGTTTCAAAAGTGGTTGAACAAGTTTACATTCCTACCAACAATGTAGTAAGGTTCCATTTGGGCCACATCCCCTTCAGCATCTGTTGTTATTAGTTTTCTTGATTACAGCCATTCTAACTGGGGTGAGGTGCAATCTCAATGTTGTATTGATTTGCATTTCTTTTATGGCTAGAGAAATTGAGCATTTCTTCAAGTGTCTTTTGGCCATTCGTATTTTTTGTTCAGAGAAGTCTCTCTTTAATTCTTTAGCCTTCTTGATAACCAGGAGGTTGTTTCTTTGAGGATTTATTGTTGGACGATTCAATTTCTTTATTAATAACTTTTGTATCATGAAAATATCGTACAGACGGGTTACAATTACATGAGCAAAGTAATGAGTACATTTCTTATCAAGCATTGTTGCCTCCTCCTTTGTTTCCCTTTACCATCCCAAACCACAATACCTCCTCCCCCCAGCCCCGCCAACCCCAACACCAATCCTCCCCAATTTTGTAAAGTGTGTTTGTCACTGTAGCATCTTGTACATTTTCATTGTTGCAATGGGTCCTCCTGTATCCCCATTTAAACAATTTTTCCCTTCCCCTCCCCAAATTATACCAACATCAAATACAGTGAAAACAGGGGTTATACCGTGGGGGAGGGACATAGAAAGAAACAAAAAAATCCTCTTATAAATATGTTAGAAACATAGCAAGAAAGATAAACCATTTGAGTCCTTATCTTGGGGCTCATTTCACTTAAAATCAACTTATCTGACTGTTTCTGCTTTTCTCACAGTAAAAACCTGGGACAGGAAATCAAAACAGAACTTTCAAAGTGGAAAAACCTCCCATGCTCCTGGAATGGGAGGATCAACATCGTGAAAATGGCAATACTTCCCAAGGCTATCTACAAATTCAATAAGACATCTGTCAATATTCCAACCTCATTCTTCAAGGAAATAGAAGAGGCAATCCAAAAATTCATATGGAGCAATAAAAGACCCCGAATAGCAAGAACGATACTTAATAGAAAAGTGCTGGAGGAATATCAATACCAAATTTCAAACTCTACTACAAAGCCATAGTAATCAAATCATCTTGGTACTGGCACAAGTACAGACCTCAGGACCAATGGAATAGAATTGAAAACCCAGAAATGAACCTACGGCCATCTAAACTTTGATAAGGGAGCTAAAAATTAGAATGGAAGAAAGACAGCCTCTTCAGTAAATGGTGATGGAAAAATTGGTTAATCACTTGTACAAAACTAAAGGATTTAATTTTTTGAGTTCTAAGTTTATTTTAGATATGAAGCCCTTGTCCATTATATGGCTAGTGAAGATTTTCTCCCAATTCATGCGTTTTCTATTGATATTGCTTGCTATGTCCTTTGCAATGCAGAAGCTCTGAATTTTCATTGAATCCCGTTTGTCCAAGCTTTCTTTGATTTATTGTGTTTCTGGATCCTTATTAAGAAAATTTCAGCCTGTGGAGTATAGAGTTTCTCCTATTTTTTCCTGTAATATCTTTAAGGTCTTTGATCCATTTGGAGTTGATTCTGGTGCAGTATGATATATAAGGATCTAGCATTAGTTTTATACAGGTGTTTAACCAGTTTTGCTAGTACTATTTACTGAAGAGGTTGTCTTTCTTCCATTCTATTTTTTTAGCTCCCTTATCAAAGATGAAGTGACTGTAGGTGTGGGGACTCATTTCTAGGTTTTCACTTCTATTCCATTTTTCCTCAGGTCAGTTCTTTTGCCAGTCCCCAGCTGTTTCGATTACTATAGATTTGTAGTAGAGTTTGAAATTTGGTATTAATATTCCTCCTTACTTTCTACTAAGGATTATTTTTGCTATAAGGGTCTTTTATTGTTCCATATGAATTCTTGGATTTCTTCTTCTATTTCATTAAAAAATGAAGTTTGCGTATTGGTAGGTATCACATTGAATTTGTAGATAGCAATAGTGCCAAAGGCTATCTACAACGATTTCTTATCTTTGTCTTACCTTCTCAGTCTGAGATTTCATTTCCTAATAAGCTCAATTCTGATATGTGGCCTGTCTTAGAAGAAGAGATGGTCCATCTGTGTGTTCAAATCACAGTTGCTTTAGGATGTTGAGATTTAGACCTAGTTTTAAGAAATAAAACTGTAGGGTTGGAAGGTGGCTCAGTAGTAGAGTGCTTGCCTCAAATTCATGAGGCCCTAGGTTTGATTCGTCAGCACCCACATAAGCAGAAAAGGCTGGAACTGGGGCTGTTGCTCCAGTGGTAGAGCTCTCGCTTCGAGCTGAAGTGCTGATGGCCAGTGCCGAGGCCCAGAGTTGAGGCCTCATGACCAACAAAGAAGAAGGAGAAGAAGAAGGAGGAGAAGGAGGAGGAGGAGGAGGAGGAGGAGGAGGAGGAGGAGGAAGAGGAGAAGAAGAAGAAGAAAAGAAATAAAATGTGAAGATAGTTTGTACGTATGGTTACCAAGTTTCCATCAAATTAAGGAAATGCCAAAGGAGATAAAGCACAAGAACTAAAGAAACTATGATCATTCAGAACTTGTACTTTACGGAAAAAAATATGTAAACCAAGAATTGAACCAACAGTTGATTTTAGAAAAGGAAATCTGTGTTTTGTTTTGTTTCATTTTTCAGTCATGGGGCCTGAACTCTGGACCTGGGTGCTGTCCCTCAGCTCTTCAGCTCAAGGCTAGTAGTGCTCTACCACTTGAGCCACAGTGCCACATTCAGCTTTGTCTGCTTATGTGGTGCTGAGGAATCGAATGCATGCAAGGCGAGCACTCTACCACTCCCAGCCTCAAAATCTGCATTGTTGTTAAAAACTTGTCTTTCTAAACTGAAATTACATCTTTGTATGCAGCCCTGAAAGCAGAATCAATTCCAAATGGATCAAAGCCTCAAGGTAAAAGCAGATACCCAGAAAATATTACAGGGAAGAATACGACAAACACAAGGGTTCCTTGCCACAGGTTTAAACTTCCTTAATACCGTTCCAGAATCACAACGAATCAAAGATTGGATAAATTAGACTATTAAACTGTAGAGCTTCTGCACGGGAAAGGACCTACCTAGCAAGATGAATAGAAAGCCTACAGACTGGAAGATCTTCATTAGCCATATTGTATGGTGAGTCACTCTATAACCCACATTTAGGTATGGAACAATGGAGTCTTTATTACACAGTTAGCAGGCTGCAGGCCACCCATTGTTACAAAAGGCTTTCGCCCCCAAATACACAAAACACAGTTAGGAAACAGGTCAGAGAGGAAACAAAGAACAAAATGGTGGGGGGGTGAGGAGGACTGGGTAGGGGGCAGGGGGAGGATGGGAAGGGGAAACAAAGAAGGAGGTAAAATGCTTGATAAGAAATGTACTCATTATCTTGCCCATGTAATTGTAACCCTTCTGTACAATATTTTCACAATAGAAAACAAAAAACAAAAAAAAATACCAACCAACAAGCCAATTCAGCTCCACTGGAAAGATGAATTGGGAAGCCATGATGACTGGAGATGAGTCAGGAGTCAGGAGAAATTACCAGTCCCAGGCACTGGACTGACAGATTCAGTAACTTGTGGAACTGTCCCCTGCTTAGACACTATTTAGGGCCGGGCCAGACCACACCAGCTGCCATTACACCATGCCACATGTGTCTCTGTGAACATGTCTGTCTGTGAACATTTCAGCCAAGTGCCCGTCTCTGCCTCCAGGGCATACCCACTACCTTGGAAGCAGATGAAGGGTAGAGGCCTTTCCTTCCCCCATGATGAAGACAAGATGCCAGTCCATGTGGCCAATATGGCTCCTGCCAGACTTGCCCCTTTACTTCATTCATTCCCTTTTTATTCTTGTATACATGAAACCAAATCAGTGATTTTTCTGTAAGAGATCCAAACTTTTGCCTGGCCTGTTTCCTTTGTAATTTAAGGACTCTCCAACAGTTAAAGTTGGCTCCATATGGATGGCATCCATATAGACAGGGGGCTTGAACTTAGTAAACCTTACCCTGCCTAACCTGGGAAAGAAGGTTCAAATTCATTTCCTGCAGAAAGAATGTCCCACAACCAAAGTCTTACTTTTGGCAGATCCAAAGCAGTTTTTTACTGGAAAGCAGTTATGGTAATGGAGTCAGGCAAGAGTCCAGTCCACTTTCCCCCTAACTAAGGTGGTCAGGATGATGTAGTCTCCTCTAGGTGATGTAATGCTGTCTTTGAACTTTATCTAAACAGGAATCTCTAGATTAGAAGAGATGGGCTGCGAAAAAATTAGAATGGAAGAAAGACAGCCTCCAGTAAATGGTGCTGGCAAAATTGGTTAATCACCTTTAGAAAACTAAAGCTAGATCCTTATATATCATCCTGCACCACAATTAACTTCAAATGGAAAAAAGACCACAGAGTCAAAACAGACACCCTGAAAACTTTACAGGAATAGGAGAAGCCCTAGGTCCTGAATACTGATCCTCAGCTCTGCAGCTCAAGGCTAGCACTCTACCACTTTGAACCCCAAAGCAACTCTGCTTGCTTTTCCAGAACTCTGCAGTCTGATTAGAGGTGACAGTCTCACCAGGACCTTTCTCTACCCTGGCTGGATTTAGACTACAGCTTGTAGATCAATGAGTCTTACAAAAGGCCACTTCACTCCAATTAAAAGCAATAAAGGTGCTCGTTAGAAATAGTTTTCTAAAACATGGTCTTACCTGGATCTTATTATGGGCCAAAAGTTATATCTGACCAACTTTTAAAAATCCTCACTCCTTGTTGTGGGTCTGCTGGGAACTGTTACAAAAAACCTATAAGAGCAAACTGAAATTGCAATTAAGCAATTATTTTAGTAATCCTAATTTTCCCTTTATGCACTTAGAGGCAAATGTTAAGAACAATTTTACTTTCAAATTTATGTCCAGGAACACATTTCTATTTTTATTTTTGTTTTTCGCTAGTCCTGGTCCTTGAGCTTCTTTCGGTCTAGGCTAGTGCTCTACTACTTGAGCCCCATCATTGCTTCTGGCTTTTTCTGTATATGTGGTATGGAGAAATTAAACTCAGGGTTTCATGCATGCTAGGCAAGCACTCTACCACTAAGCCACCTTTCCAGCCAATCCATTCCTAGTTTTTTAAGCCATTTATTCATCTATGCTTTAACATTTTATACATTAGTTTTATTGCATTTTGAAAAAATCCCTTGAAATCTTGAGGCTAGGTACCACTGATTGCCTCTTGGCTGCTTGTTTTATATCCAATTGCAGAATATCACTGAAAGCAAATCACTTTATTCAGATAAACTTTTAACCCTCTTTGTAAGCATTTTCCAATTATAATACATCCTAGGGGCAGTTTTAGCAATACCAATCACATAATCACATCACTCATTTTACCATCATGTTTCCAGTGTCTATCTGCAAGGAAAAGGGACATGACAAAGATAGGCCACTCAGACCCTCCTAAGGAATGGTCATGCACCCAATCCAACTCTCTAGGGTTAGATGAACTGCCTTTCTGCCAGCTTTACCTCTTCCACCATATGTGGAATCCCTCCAGGGTCTGTCCCACCATGCATGACTGGATGAGCTGCACTTTTGCTTGTTCACCCCTCACTTCTAAAGATAGGGAAAAACTTAGATCGCAACAGAGACCTTTTCATTTCTCTTGGTTCTTGAATGAAATACAGTTTTAGACAGAACAGGTAAAGTCTTTGACAGTGTTAAACCTTTATATTTAAATTTCTAATATTTATTCCCAAATTTTAGCAGAGGGGACTAAATCCCAAGTAGTCAATGCCTTTTTGTTATGCCAGATAATTAGATTACAGTGTAAACAGCCTTTGCATTATAAAAATACCAAATTTAAAAATACAGATTTTTTGATTTTCAAATTTAAGAATTCATAGAAAGTCTTTTAACTAAAGTTCCTCTTTAAAACAATACAATAACCATTTAAGACATTTGGCATCCAAATCTGATGACCTTCCTTAGAGTTTAACCTCCAAAAAATTTTTTACAGCATGTGGACGATTTGCATCTTGATCACGTTCACATACTCACACACACCATAAAGCACACAAAAATGAAAATCAGTCTTACAGTTTCCAGAATTTTTAGATAAAAATATCTTAACTTAAATCTTAGTTAACAAAGTACCATTGCTGAACTTCATTTTCTCAGGGGTTGGGTGTTGAGCAAGGCATTTTACCAATTGGCCTTGTGAATAACTTCAGTTGGTGGAAGGCTGGGTGATGGTCAACTGAAACTGGTCTGACTCTGTCTTTTCTCCAATTTTTTTAGACAAGAGCACGTTACAATCTTATTTTTACTGTTAAGACCAGCCAAATGTCCAAATGAGGCTCACAGCTGTCTAGGCCCTCATCTTCTCTGCAGGGCGATGCAGTCTAAAACTTGTAGGGGACCACACAAGTGCTGCAAACTTGCATGTCCCAACTCTTGACTGTTCCAACAGAGGGACAAAATGTAGCACGTCTGTGACCAGACCCCAGGCAAAGCTGGAACTTTTATTTCCCGAGAGATGTCCAAATGGACAACAAAAAACCCCCACAGAATATGGACTATGTTTTTTTCAGAGAATTGTGAGTTTGGGTGTTAAGGGGAGCTGATTTTGGTGACCAGGAGTCCCAAAATTACTCTCTGAACCTAGAAGAGAAGGGTTAACTTAAAGTATCTCTCCTGCAGTCAGTTCCCTTAAGGGATGGCCAATCTACTTAGGAGAGAGTGCAGAAGTGATCTTGGGAAACAGTAATGCCCTGGCTTTTCCCTGAAAATAAGAAAAGTGATCTAAAAGCATTTCCAAAATGTATGGAAACAGAAGTTTGATGCATTTCTGTAAAAAGAAAACAATCAGGTGATTTCAGAATAAACTTAAACAGAAGTTGTTTCCTACTTTTCCTGCTTGAGCCAAATAAGCCTTCCCCTTGGAATTTTGTCAGCACTAAGTTTGAGAGGAGATCTTCCACCTCATCACGAGATTTCTCCAACATCTGTGACTGGAATTGGAGACATAGGTTTGACAGGAAATTTTCCACCTCATCCTGACATTTCTCCCATGCTTGTGGTTCTCAGACATTTAGACAGAAATGACAAGCAAAACAGACACAGACAGTTGACCAAACAAACAAACCAAATGGTCAGACAGATATAAGCAAACAGCACCAGAAGGCACCTCCAACAGTCAGACAATTAAGACAACTCAACTGAGGTTAAGAACCAGAATCTGCCTCCATAGGAGGTGAGAGGAGTCCTAATCTCCTCCAGGACTGGGAGATCTGCCGTGTGCTGCCTCCCTTTTGCCTCTTCCACTACAACTGGCCAGGCTTTTCAACTTGCTGCTAGAGGTTTTTGAGGCCTAAGTTCCTGCTAGGAACTTCTCTCTATGGCCATCCCCTAGGGAAGGGCCCTTCTGGATGCCAATCCAAATTCCCTGAGCTCAAGGCCTGGGATCCTGGATCTCCATCTATTATATCTCAGATCCAAAAAAGACTCCACACACCCAGTTAAAGGAGCTAAGAACTTTATTACTACCACATAGGACCACTTCCAACAACCGGAAAAGTAGGAGAACAACCTTGAGATAAGGGTCGGGTGCCTTTTTATAGGGGTAGGTTACATAAAGTTACATAGACGAAACATGCAAGGCAGGTTTGGCATATTTTTCTTTGCTTACAGTTATATGACCTTTGAATTAATTTGTTCATTATGGTAAATATCTTATGTAATAATTTGCAATAGGCCACTAGTAGTGGGAACACTAGGCGGTGGTCTTCAATTCGTGGGCTTAAGGCACTGTTACTGAGGCAAGCAAGCAAGTTTACAGAAGCAAAACATAGCAAAAACATAGCCTTGACTCACAGGAGCATAGGCAAAACATAATCTTGATTTGGTCAACATGATCAATACTATCAAAGCTATTGACACTATTACAGAAATTATTTTTATTATAAACTCCTGACTAACACAGCAACTTAGTGCAGCTGATGAGAAGCCTCAAAGCTGTCAGTAGCCTTCTGCAAAGCTGCCGGCTTGGTAAACTTGAGTGAGGGAGCGATGTTCTTTTGCTTTTTAGCAAGAATGGGTAAGAGACAAAAGCTGAATACTGGTTAGCCTTTGTCTGTGGTATTTCTTTACCAAGAGGTTTTTTTTCCTTTTATCAATAATTTTGCTTTGTTTTCTGATTTCACATTTTTGTACCTATGGCTACTCTTTTCCCAGTTAAAAGGGGAGTCAGAGGAAGGACTGAGGCCAGACAATAGGAAGAAATTTTTGCCAGTGAGTAGTAACTCAGATATTACAGAAAACCAAAGATCTGGTGTTTTAATGCCTTATGCTGTTCACATTGTAATCAAGTTATCTGACTTATTACAAGTGTAAAGGATTATTGCATTATTTTAAAGAGGAATGTTAGTTAAATTTCAAGTTTTACTAACACCAAAACTTGCTGACTTTTCTTGGGGAGTTTAAAACTTAACTCATTCTTTTTTTTACACCACGATGACAGGCAGTAACGTATCTGTAGAACAAACTTGAGTCTATTTCAGGGGCTCCACAGAGCAAGGGCACCTGGGTCTGAGGAACGTCTCTCAGAGGTCTTTCCCTGGTTGCATCGATGTGGACTATCCCCTGACACAGGAGTCAGGTCATGACAGGGGTCCTCCTGTCTGAGCGAGAATAGGATTTTTCTGGGGCCTCCTGATGAACTGGACTGACCCCCTGGACAAATCGCAGATGCTAACCAGTATCTAAACAGGTGTAGTTTATTCAATTGACCCACTGACCAGGGCTAACTCATCTCTGGAATGAGCAGCCTCGAACTGAATTAGTTCAGTGTTTATAAAGGCAAAAAATGCATTCTTTTAGAGCAGATACAAGCAAGCTGGGGTACAGAAGCAGAACTTAGCAGTTATTTTGCAAGCACATGAATCACAAACATTCCTGAAACAATTATAACCATAAATACCCCGCTAGCAATTTTTTGAACTAAAGCAATGGACAGTTCCTGGTTTCAGGGCCAGGTGTTTACAGTAGAAGGGGCAGCCAGGGGCAAACAGGCCAGTTATACTACAAGGGGCAGAAGGAGTAAAAAGGCCTTGTCCTTTCCTCAGAGCTACTTGTTCCCATTCAAACCTGCCTTGCAAAGTTTGGCCCTAATTCTTAAAAATCAATAATTTAGTTCCGTTGATAATTTCATATTTTACATTCCTTTTGAAGGGGAGGGTCATCACAGTGCATTGATTAACCCCCTAAATGGCTTGAATCACCAGCCTCTGAGTAGCCTCTAAGCATACTATATATGGAAGGTTAAGGCCTATCTTCCCTAGATGGAAAAGTTCTGCTGTCCATTTAAGGTTTGGCATATTCATGGTGGGAGAGAGTGATGCCCTCCTCCCCCTCAGGTGATAGGCATACCTGGATCCTTAGAGACAGGGGTGGGCCCTTGGCTGATAGGTTATTGAACCCTTCAGTTCAGTGTCTGGAACTGGGGTGTGCTGTGACCCATCTCCCTGGTGGGGGACCCCATGCCATGTGTATCTCCATGTTTCTGTCTTGTCTCTGGTCTCTTGGCTTGTCTCTAGTCATCATGGTATCCCAATTCAGCTCTCCATCAGAGAGCTGATTTGTTTTTGTTCTTTACTCTCTATCCTGTTTCCCAGCCATGTTAAGTGTATTTGTGGATTGAAGGCCTTCATTATACAGTTAGCAGTCTGTAGACAGTGCATTGTAACAAAAACTCCAAGATTCTACCTCTCAAATGTAGTTTCTCTGAATTTTCTGATAATTTTCTTTACAACATCTAAGATCCTTCCTGTAGACTTTTCTTCCAAATAAACCTGTGCTAGTGTTTAATTTATCTCTTTGCCTATTTTCTGTGGCTTTTAGGGGCCTAGTAGCTATATATATAGATATATTCTTTTGCTTGTTCTCATTACTCCAGTGTTGATACTAGCTGAAAACTTGCAGCTTGTGGAATAATATGTGCTACAAAGAGCAGTCTTACTCAAAAAAGTGATCCCCAAACTTAAGCATGTGTTAACATAGGACCTATTAGAAGTTCAAAAATTCTCATAAGCCCCAGACCCATTGAACCTGAAGCTACATTTAACAAAATTCCCAAATAATTTATATGCACATTATTGTTCATGAAGTAAGGCTAGTACTACTTACTGAAAAGGCTGTCTTTCTTCCATTCTATTTTTTTTAGCTCCCTTATCCAAGATTAGATGGCTATAGACTGTAGGTTCATTTCTGGGATTTCAATTCTATTTCATTGGTCCTGAGGTTTGTTCTTGTGCCAGTAACAAACTGTTTTGATTATTATTGCTTTGTAGTCGAGTTTGAATTTGGTACTGATATGCCTCTAGCACTGTTTATTCTGTTAAGGATGATTTTTCCTATTTTTGTTCTTTTATTGTTCCATATAAATATTTTTGATTGCTTCTTCTATTTCCTTGAAGAACCAGGTTGGAATATTGATAGGTATTGCACTGAACTTGTAGATAGCCTTGGGAAGTATTGCCATTTTCACGATGTTGATCCTTCTAATCCAGGAATATGGGAGGTTTTGCCACTTTATTTAAGATATGGAAACAACCCAGATGCCCCTCAGTAGATGAATGGATCAAGAAAATGTGGTATATATACACAATGAAATTTTATGCCTCCATCAGAAAGAATGACATTGTCCCATTTCTTAGAAAATGGAAAGACTTGGAAAAACTATATTAAGTATAGTAAGCCAGGCCCAAAGAAACTTAGGTCTCATGGTTTCGCTTATTTGCAATAACTAATATACGTATGAGACAAGCAGAAACGGTCAGATAAGTTGATGTTAGGTGAAATTAACCCCAAGATAAGTATTCAAATGCTTTTTTCTTTAATGCTATTGTTTCTAACATATTTATAAGATGATTTCTTTGTTGTTTTGTATGTCCCTCCCCCACGGTATAACCCCTTATTTCACTATATTGGATGTCGGTATAATTTGTGGAGGGGAAAGGGAAAAACAAATTGTTTAAATAGGGATACAGATGGGCCCATTGCAACAGTGAGATGTACAAGTCATTATGGCGAAATACAAACTTTACAACTTTGGCAGGAGTGGTGGTGGTGAGGAGGGAAGTGAAGGGAAGGGGAAACAAAGGAAGAGGCAACAATCCTTGATAAGGAATGTACTCATTATCTTGCCCATTTAATTGTAACTCCTTTATATGGCTTTTTCACAATATAAATAAATAAATAAAGCAATGCTATAGTCTATATCTTAAGTGTCCACCTAACACCTATGTTTGAAAGATTCAGCCCTTAGCTTCTCAGAGATGGTGCAAATGAGAATATAAGGCCTAGTGGGAGGTCTTCTGGTTATTTAGGGTGTGTCCTAGGAGGTCTTCTGGTTATCTAGGTGGTATCCTTGAAGTGAGAAATAGGACCCCAGGATTTTCTTGACCATGAATGTGTGTGTGTGTGTGCATGTGCGCTTACGCATCTTGGAACTAGGACTTGATCTCAGGGCCTGGTCTCTGTCCATCACTTTTTCAATTCAGTCTAGTACTCTACCACTTGAGCCACAGTTTTTCTTCCAGCCTTTTTGTGGTTATTTGCAGAAGAGAGTCTCACAGACTTTTCTAGCTGGGCTGCCTCTGAGTGGCAATCCTCAGATCTCAGCTTCCTGAGGAGCTAGGAATATGAGAGCACGAACTATTAGCATCTGGTCACACTTTCCTTCTTGGCTAACAAAGACTACCTCTCTCCCAGCCGAGCACCCATCTATAGCTACCCCTCCAACCCAAGGCTTCAAAAGAAATATAACCTCCTTCCCTGAGAATAAAGAAATGGGATCAGGTTTGAGCTTTATGTTCTCCACAAAATCAGGGCCTGGTGAGAGCTTATGTGGAGGTCACAGATACTTGCCAGGGCAAGTAGACAGCTGTTAGAACAGAAGAGAGTATGAAAAGACATCCTTGCAGCTGGATGCCAGTAGCTCATGCCTATAATCCTAGCTACTCAAAGTTGAGACCTGAGGATCAATCAAGATTCAAAGCTAGCTTGGGCAGACTCTTATCTTCAATGAATCACCAAAAAGATGGGAAGCAGAGCTACTGCATTTCAAGTGGTACAGCACCAACCATGTGCAAACAAGCTAAAGGTTACCACCTAGTTTCTGAGTTCAAGCCCCGGTACACACACACACACACACACACACACACACACACATCTTTAGCAGATGCCAGTGGCTCATACCAGCAATCCTAGCTACTCAATAGGCTGAGATCTTAGGATGGCAACTTAAAGCCAGCCCAGGCAGGAAAGTATGTGAGACACTTCTGTCTACTAAACTACTAAAAAAGATGAAAAATGAGCTATGGTTCAGTGTTAAAGTGTTAGATTTGAGCAAAGGAATCTCAGGGACAGTGCCAAGCTCTGAGTTCCAGCTCTAAGATTTTTTTTAAAGACAACCCCACCGCAATCAGGCCATAGATACAGATTTTGGTCATCCTAGATCTCACTTCTGCTCCAGCCACTTTCACAGCACAAGTGGCTGGTGTGTGGCCAGTACTGGGCAAAGAAGAAAATTACACAAGGGGGACATAGCCAGGTCAAGGCTAATGCCCCAGAACATTGAGGTACTGGCCATACCAGTCTCTCATCCCCCAGTTCCCTGGCCCTGGAATCTAAAGTGTGCACCTTTGTATTGTGGGCATCTGTAATTGTCTAAAAGGACCCAGGGACCGGTGCTATATCACACTCCATGAAAGTGCACATGAGGCCCAGGCAATCTGGGGAAAACAAATTGGACCATTTCTTTGTGTGGGCTTGAACTGAGGATCTGGGAGCTGTCTCACTGGGTTTTCATGCTCAAGGCTGGTGTCTTACCACTTGAGCCACAGCTCAACCTCTAATGTTTTGATGGCTCTATGGAGAATAAAGTCTCACTGAATTTCCAGCTTATTGATGGCTTCAATCTATCTTTGATCCTTAGAACTTTGCCTCCCGATGAGCCAGAATGTCATGAGTGAGACTGAACCAGAAGTGACAGGCATCAGAACCTTTCCTTTGAGGTTCTGTTTATCTCGTGTCAACTAACAAGCTCTAGCTAAAATAGTCATTTACAGGGGATAAAGTTCCTCTCCTAGGTCAGTTAATCCAAGGAGATAAAATGTCTTTGGAAAAGGCTATTCTGAGTTGGCTTACGGGAGTATGTGTGTGCGAGAGTATTAGTTTCAGGGATACCTACCCCCATCTCTCCAGTGCTTCATTCTCCAAGTGGTGAGTACATCCAGGATCACCACCCCAAAGAAGGCGGGTAGAGGAAGGTACGTAAGGTCACATAAAGTGGAATGATCTGAATTCTATCCTGCAACTGAAGCCAAGAGAGATAATAGAGAGAAGGAGAAGTTTAGAGAAACATCAAGGGAAGCCCCTTACCTTTGGCTACAAGTACCAGAGAGAAGAATGAATCCATCCTTTTTGGTAGTAAGATAACAGGTGCCCACTATTTATTTTACTTTTGTAAGTCCCAGGGCTTGGATTCAGGGCATCGGTGTCATCCCTGACCTTCTTTTCCTCAAGGTTGAGGTTCTACTACTTTAGCCACAGAACACATCTGGCACTTTTTGTGGTGGGGGGAGTGGTTTATGGGAGATAAGAATCTCACAGACTCTCCTGCCTGGGCTGGCTCTGAGTCACAACCATGCGACCTCAACCTCCCCAATAGCCAGGATGATGGGCTAGAGCTACTGGCACCTGACTGCCACCATCCATTTACAATCCCCTAGAACCGGGCCCCCCACACTGCACCCCCCTTGCTGTGAGTGGGAAGCAAACATGGGTGGTTTTGATACTTCAACAGCCTCCCTAACTTGAGCATTGTTCTGGGTCAGTCTAATGGCAGCTTCCACCTTGTCCACAGCAATAACTTGGCTCTGTCACAAGAACAAATGCCCCCAGGAGGTGTTAGGTCTGGGGTCTTTCCTCTGCACACCACCTACCCTCCCCGAAATGACACACCCCAAAAAAGCAAAGTAGAAAGAGCGAATTCATTTTCTTATAATCAGGGTCTGGTCAGATAGGTGGGGGTGAGGATCACAGGCTGTGTGGTTGGACAATGCAACACCTCCTCATTCACGTTCTTTTGTTAGCAGAGGGTAGTGAGAAAGGACTCACCAGATGGACTGACAATGAATAACCATCATGGTCTAGCCTGGGCACAGAGGGGCTTACCTCAGGGAGCAAGTTCAACAGGCTGAGCAAGAAAGCTCCAGACTCACAGCTTACCTCCAGAATGAGAGGGCCACCTTGGGTCCCAGCCACATGGGGATACTGGGCCACCTCCTCCAGCACACATTCAACAAGTTCCTGACAGAGAGAGAGAGAGAGAGAGAGAGAGAGAGAGAGAGAGAGAGAGAGAGAGAGAGAGAATTACACTTAAGCCCGGGTGCCAGTGGCACAGGCCTATAAGGGTAACTACACAGGAGGCTGAGTTATGAGGATCATGGTTCATAGCCAGCCAAGGCAGGAATGTCTATGAGACTCTTATCTCCAAAGAACCACCAGAAAACCGGAAGTGGTGCTGTGGCTCAAGTGGTAGAGTGCTAGCCTTGATCTGAGGAGCTCGGGGACAGAGCTAAGGTCCAGATTTCAAGCCCCACGACTGACAATATGTTGATTTCCCACCACAAGATAGTGGACTAAAGAACACCCATTGTCCTAGGGAGCATGGCTGAGAACACAGGCTGAGTTTCCTGTCAGCTGGGGGTCATGAGTAGTTCACCCACCTTCTCCATGCCTCATTTTCCCCAGCTGCAAACTGAACAGTGAAGGAACCCCTCCCCGTGGGGATAGGGTAAGGATGAAAGAGAGCCATGTTTTGTTTCATAATCCCATACCTGTGGCACGATAAATAACCGGCCCCATCTGAATCCTTTCCAGGTATCTTCCTGTCATATGCTCACAGAATTGCCAAGAACTTTATCTGACGACCACTCCCTCTATGCCTGGTCCTGGCCCAGAAATCCCCCTGCATTGATCCCTTGTTTCCTCACAACTATCCTGTGAGGAGGCTCAGGTCCGATGGTTCCAGGCCCAACCTAGAGCTTTAATTGTGGTCAAGAATCGGCTGCCTTGGACTAAAAGTTTGGGAAATCCATATAAACTGATGACTGAGCATGGTGCTACATGTCTAGGATCCCAGCTACAGAGGACCAGGTGGTGGTGCACGCCTGTCACAGGAGGACCGTGATCCAGCCTCACCTGATCTTATATTGAGTCTCTCTCTTGGAAATGCCCATGAGAGAAAGGCTTGGCTCCGATGGTAGAAGACCTGATTGGCAAGCCTAAGGTTTTGAGTTCAAACCCTAATATACCAAAAAGAATCAGAGGCTCAGTGCCAGAGGCTCATGTCTATAATCCAATCTACTCAGGAGGCTGAGATCTGAAGATCAGAGGGCAAGATTTAAAATAGGGTTGGCCTTGCCCATCAGACGTCATGATGAGAAGACCCAGAGTCTGACCCATACCAATATGCTCCATACTAACAGGGCTTGTACCCTTACTAAGTGCTGGCCATGCTCTCTGTCCCCTTGGGGAGCCACCCCCTGCGACCCCATCCCCAGGTCCTCCCAAGCTCTCTATGCCACCAACCAGGCCCAAGGGAGTAGACAGTTCCAGGGCACAAAGATCCCTTGGTCTTATAATTTAATGGTGCCGAGTCCCCTGGTGTGGCCACACTGGATTTGGATGTGACCTCAGGGTCCGTGGCCCTTCTAAGGTCAGATGGGAGGCATGTGACCAGAGGTGGCTCAGCATGTTACCTAGCAGGAAGGGAAGGTGATGGCTTCCAGGTCTGACAGTTACTGGGCGGAAAGTTAGCCAAGAGGGAGGGAGGTGCCCCTGTTGAGACTTTACATTTCAGCCTTTCAATAATTAAGAAAAAGGGTGAAGATTCTCTCTGGCAACTTCCTGTTTTAAAGGGCCATTGACAGTAGGGGTAAAAGGCTGAGATGTGGTCCCCTCTGGGAGAAGGCAGCAGGCAACAGCTCTCACTTGGGCATTGAGTCCTTAGATGCAATCTGGAGGAGGCAAGTCTCTTGGATGAAGTCTGGAGAAGTCTCATGAGGCATTCAGAGACTGAAAAAATACTGGAGAGCAAATAAATGGCAAGAGGAAGGACTTGAGGCTGAAAATGTTGGTAGAAATATCCCTAGTCAAGTGACAAAGGCAAGAATATAGATTCCTGTCCAGTTGAAAGGTAGACATGTATGGATATTAGATGGGCAGTCTTCTTACTTCTATTGACCTTCTGGCTCTGGTTAATTTTGAAAGGACAGGCACAAAGTGGATAATGTGATAGCATCTCCTTACTCCTCCCCATGTTCCCTTGCTCCCCAGACTGGCTGAGTCTACGTGCTCATTGCTGAGATGGTTTGTCCCAGTTGGTATTCAAGGAGGTTTGAACAAAAGGCCTGGCCACTGTCCCTGAGCACTTCTGCTCAAGGCTAGCACTCTACCACTTTGAGTTATAGTACCACTTGCAGTGTTTGCTGGTTAGAGATAAGAGGCTCAAGCCATGCTTCCAGCCTGGCTCTTTGCAGGTTAGTTGGGAGATGGAGTCTCAGGGATTTTTCAGCTCGGGCTGGTTAGAACTGCAATCTTTGCCACAAAAGCCCTTTGTTATTTCCAATTAAAGCAACAAGGAGATCAAATAGAATAAGTAGAGCTTACCTGGTCCTTATCAAGAATTGATCAAATATTCTGCAATGACAAAACTCATTAAATGTGAGAATCTTAGCACAGATATACCCAATATTTTAGAATCGCGTACTTAGTACTAAACTACACAACACAAAACAAAATAGGCAAAACTCAAAACCTAAAATATTTGACAACAATGTATAAACATCTTTGCTAACAAAGCACATCACATGGTTGGGCCTCAGTTAACAGGGTCTGTGAAAAGAGCAACTTGTTAGCAAGGCACATTAGAATAGATGGATGGGTAAGTAGTAAGCTTGGTGGAAGGGTAAGGGTTGGATGGGGCCAAACCCTTAACATCATGTGGCCAAGATGGTGAACTCAAGACGGCAAATTTCTGAAAAAATGCAAAGAAAGGCTGAAGAAAAATCAAGCCTAGTTTTGCTAGCCTTTGAGAGGGAAGTTAGAGGGGCTCCCTGGGACCCAGGCCATGTCACATTCTTCAGGACACAATCCAAATAAATTTAGAAAAGAAAGGGAGAGATATAGAAAGTTGAACATGAATAGCAGAGAGCAGAGAGAGCCTGAAAGTAAACAGAATTCTGAACATGTACCAAAATTGCAGAGGCAAAAATTATCTAAATCTGAGAACAGCATAAAAATATTATGTGCTCTGTCTATCCAGGGAGTGCAGGAGGCATTTCAGAGGGGTTTCACAGCTGGAGAATGACTCGCAGCACCCCATTGAATGTGTAGGAGAGTCAGTCTGGAGAGTGATGGAAAGCTGACCAGGGAGAAGCAGCATTCCGACTTCCCCCAGAGCCCTAAAGAGAGAAATGGCCAAGCACCCAACCAAGAATCCTCAGCATCGGAGGTTACCAGCCGTTTGGCTAAAGACCATAGGAGCTCTCTGGCATGACACCACATCTGAACAGAGATTGAGCAACAGAGAGCCATAGAGAGTAGTTGCACTCACCAGAGTAGAGAAGTGGTGTGGACGTGGATATGAAGGCCAGCAATGGTATTGGTGAAAAGTCTCACGTGATGTCCCAGGCAGTTTGGTTCGCAGAAGAGGGGTGGTTGGGAAATTCTAACATTTCCAACTCAAAAACCCCATCTGAGTCACAGCATCATATGTAAGGTATATTAAATAGGTAGATTTCATTAGGTAGTGGATGAAGAGAACACCACAAGCTATTCAGGCAGGAAAAGAAGTTTATTTACCGGACTGCTGCCCCCACCATACATGGTGGAGAAGCCTGTCTGAAATGGAAAGGGAGGAGATAGCAATTTGTATTTCGATAGAAATTCATCCATCTCTGCTAGGTTTTCCTTCCTTTGTGAGTAGAGTCTGGAATTATTTCTTTATGATTGGATGTCTTGGATGTTTGTTGTAATTTTTCCTGTGGTATTTCTGATATTATTGATTTGGGTCTCCTCTCTTTTGTTCATTACTCTTGCCAGTGGTCTGTCAGCTTTATTGAGATATTTTTTAAACAGTTTTTTGTTTTATTAATTTTATTTTTAATTTTCTTTGTATCTCATTAATTTCAGCTCCTATTTCACTTATCTTTTTCTGTCCAGCAAATATAGTTCAATTTTTTCTTGTTTCTCTAGCAGTTTTAGTTGCATCATAACATTGCTTACTTGGTCTATGTTTTCTTTTTTTAATTTTTTAATTTATTTTTTATTGTGAAAATACTGTACAGAGGGGTTACAATTACATGGGCAAGATGATGAGTACATTCCTTATCAAGCATTGTAGCCTCCTCTTTGTTACCCCTTCCTATCCCTCCCCATCCTCTCCCTGCTCCCCCACCCAATCCTCCCTTCTCCCCTCCCCCCCTCCAAAGTTGTAAAGTTAGTTTTCGACATAACGACTTGTACATCTCATTGTTGCAATAGGTCCACCTGTATCCCTATTTAAATTATTTGTTTTTCCCCTTCCCCTCCACAAATTATACCAACATCAAATACAGTGAAAGCAGGGATTATACTGTGGGGGAGGAACATACAAAGCAACAAAGAAATAATCATATAAATTTGTTAGAAACAATCACATGAAAGAAAAAAAAAACATTTGAATATATATCTTAGGGTTCATTTCCCTAACATCACCATATCTGACCTTTTCTGCTTGACTCAGACATATACTAGATATTGCAAAAAAGGGAAACCATGGACTTATGTTTCTTTGGGCCTGGCTTACTTCACTTAATATAATTTTTTCCAAGTCTTTCCATTTCCTAACAAATGGAGCAATGTCATTCTTTCTGATGGAGGCATAGAATTCCATTGGGTATATATACCACATTTTCTTCATCCATTCATCTACTGAGGGGCATCTGGGTTGGTTCCATATCTTAGTTATGGTAAATAATGCTGCAATAAACATAGTCGTGCTGGTACCTTTAGTGTGGTCTTGTTTGTGATCATTTGGGTAAGCACCCAAAAGTGGATTGCTGGGTCATAGGGGAGCTCTATGTGGAGTCTTTTGAGGAATCTCCATACTACTTTCCAAACTGGTTGAACAAGTTTACACTCCCACCAACAATTAGTAAGGTTCCCTTCTGTCCACATCCCCTCTAGCATCTGTTGTTATTAGAGGTCTTGATTTTAGCCATTATAACTGGGGTGAGGTGGTATCTTAATGTTGTTTTGATTTGCATTTCTTTTATGGCTAGGGAGGTTGAGCATTTCTTCATGTGTCTATTGGCCATCCTTCTTTCTTCTTCAGAGCAGTTTCTGTTTAAGTCTTTAGCCCACTAATTTATTGGGCAGTTGTTTCTTTGAGGATTTGTTATTGGGGGATTTAATTTTTTGAGTTTCAAGTATATTTTAGATATGAGACCCTTGTCCATTTTATGGCTAGTGAAGATCTCCCAACCCGTAGGCTTTCTATTGGTCTTGATATGCGTGGTGAGTGCAATAAATTTGCCCCTCAGGACTCCTTTCGCTGGGTCCCATAGGTTTCTTCGTAATGTATTTTCATTTTCATTGAATTGTAGGAACTTTTTACTTTTTTCTTTAATTTCTTCTGTAACCTATGTATTGTTCAACAGATTGTTGTTTAATTTCCATATGTTTAAGTTTTTTCTACTTTATGCCTTGTTATTGAGAGAACTAGTTTGATTCCAGTATGGTCAGATAGAATACAGAGTATTATGTCGATCCTCCTCTTGTTTTCTTTTTTTAATTTTTTAATTTTTCAATTTTTTAATTTATTTTTTTATTGTGAAAATACTGTACAGAGGGGTTACAATTACATGGGCAAGATGATGAGTACATTCCTTATCAAGCATTTGCTTAAATTCCTTGTATGAACTAACAAATGATCTATTTGAGAAAAAGTAAGGGAGTTTGCAAGAATAAGACCCTGCTGGTGAGAATCCCTATAATTCTAGCTACTTAAGAGGCTCACATCTGTGTATTCAGTTTTAAAGCCATCCCAGGCAGGAATGTTCATGAGGATTTTCTGGGGTAATTCAGCACCACACCCTGCCTCAAGTCTGGGACTGTTCACCACCTTCTGCTTATGCAAGCCAGTATGGAGAGACGTCACACCCCACTACACGTCTGTAGTTGTTTACTGCCGCTGTCGATGCCGCTGCTGCCGCCACAGCTGATGCCACTGCTTGAGCTGCTGCCACTGCCCAGGATCAGCTGGGCCACATATGCAAGCCAGGCACTCCACTACGCGTCAGGTGTTAGACGCTGCTGCTGCCTCTGGCTTGGCTGGGCCACTTATGCGGACCAGTATGGAGAGGCACAAACCACCACGGGTCTGGAGTTGTTCACTGCAGCTGTCCCCGCCCCAGCTACCGCTGCCGCCCTGGGCTGGTCTGGGCTGTTCCTGTGGGCTAGTGCCAAGAGGCATTGTACCCGGAGTCTTGGTGGTTTGCTGCCACTGCCAGCTGCTGCTGCTGCTCCAGGTTAGGCTAGGCTGTTTACACCAGCAGGACAGAGGTAACACAGTGTGAGTCTAGGGTCATTCACCACTGCTGACAGCTGCTGCTGTTCCTGACTGGATTGGGCTGCTTGCACCAACCAGGCAGAGGCACTGTGCCAGGGCCAGTGAGGGAAGTCTTCATGCCGGCTATGCATTTGAGATTTCTGTTTGTATTCTCTGGGTTGGCACCGTACCTTGGGAGTCTTCTGGGAGCCTTGGGATGCTTGCCAGTGTGTGGTCTTCAGAGGGTCCAGAGCCGGGATATTTAAGCAACCTGGCAAGAATCCCCACAACTTACGCTGCTCATCACAGAGCCCCATCACCAACAAGGCGTGGGGGAAGGATCTTCCCACTTTACTGTCTGTGTAGGTTTTTCCTTTTTCGTTTTTCACTTCCTATATTTCTCTGAGCAATTGCTTTTTTGGGTGGGGGTGTCACTTGGTGAAACAGAGCATTGAAAGCCAAACACACTATTTGTTTGGAGAGAGCTGTGGTGTGTCCCTGCTGTTCCATTGCCAACTTGGCCCCTTCTTTTCAGGTGAAATTTTTCTTAGGCGGCAAGTGGGCCTTGGTTACCAAATGATAGGTACATAAAAGAATATGTTGTAAAGCCAGCAGTTTGTAGTTAGACATTTCTGTTAATATAGCCTTCACAAGATTAGGGAACAAAGGGGGTGGTCTACCCTAAGGTATTTCAAAGGGATTAAATTCTTTAACATAAGGGCTACATCTTGCTCGAAGAAGAGCAAAGTGAAGGAGACTTACGTAGCCATGGTCAGTCTCTGTATTTAATTTAGGTAAAGTTTCCTTTAAGGTCATATTCATTCTTTCTAGTGCCTTGAACTCTGAGGTCTATATATGGATTGTAACATCCAATTTATTCCTAGAGCATTAGTTAATAATTGAGAACTTGGGCCATGAATGCAGGGCCAACTTTGGACCCCACAGCTAAGGGTAAGTCAAATCAAGGAATTATTACATGCCTCAGCTCAGCCTGAAAAAGTGTCCACTATTATAATAGATACCAATACCCATACTTGCCAGGCTTTACCTCTGTGAAGTCCATTTGCCCAAATTCACCATCTGATGTTCCTCACATATGAATTCTTTCCATATGTTCCAGCTTTTCAGCTTTTACCTGTTGGAAATTACCTACACACATTACAAAGGATTATCAGGCTGAGGCCCCACTGGTTTTCAGAACTGTCTTAGGCAGTGGCCTCGGGCAATTTACCTTGGTGCAAATATCTACATGTAAACTGACAGAAAGCCTGTATGCATTTTTCCCAAGTTTAGTTTCAAAATTTGCACACTTATTACCACTGTTTTTGCTTCTTCCTTTAATCTTAACAACTAGTAGCTCTAGAGACCTCGCTGGTTTTAGAGTGGTCTCCCAAGCTACCTAATCAGCTCAGATGTTTCTCTGTATCTTAGGGTCTCTAGTTTCTTTAATTCCTGTAGAGTACTCTGAACCTGGGAGGCTTCTTCCATTTTATTCTGCTCTTTTTCTCTCAAACTTCCTTTCATGATCCCACTCTCCTTCTCAATGTGCTCCTTAACCTGCAAGTGTTTTGGCAGGGTCACATGAGAGTTCCTTTGACTGGCCAACTGCTGTTCCTCCTCACAACCCCTTTGCTTGCTCTTCAGCTCCTCCCTTAAGTTCACAAAGGTGTTATTGAGAGGTAATTTTTCCCACCTCCACCTGTTCCATTGGGACATGATGTTTCTGCATTACATTTATGGTGAAGATCTCAGCAGTCTTTTTGGCCTTTTACTCTAGTAGTTTCTCTTTCTAGTTTTCCACGTCAGTGTATTTTTGTGACAGATCTTTCAACTGTTTGTTTAGCTCTTCTGTTTTTCTTCCTAATGCTCTTTTCCTTTCCCCGGCATTCTTTATCATACCATGTGGTCCTTTAACTCTTACTGAAGAGTAACAATCTCTTTCTTGAGCCTGATATTTCCTGTTCACTTTTCTTGGCCTCATCTTCTATGACATAGCACTTCCTCGTTTTTCTCTATAACTACTCTCATCTTCTTTCTCTGTTGTTTTAATATCTGGTGACACTCTTCAAAGCTTATAATCAACATGTACTTCAACCTAATACATTCTTATATCAGGTCCAGCTCTTTTATTATGTCCACTATTTCTTTTTTTTTTTTTAATTTTATTTTATTTTATTTGAGAACATACTGTACAGAGGGGTTACAATTACATGAGCAGGATAATGCATACATTTCTTACCAAGCATTGCAGCCTCCTCCTATGTTTACCCTTCACCTCCCTTCCCAGCCTCCCCCATCCCCCCCCACCCAATTATACCACCCCTCCCCTCCCCACCGACATTGTAAAGCTAGTTTTGACATGACATTTTGTACTTCTCAAAGTTGCAACAGGTCCACCTGAATCCTTAAACGACTTGTTTGTCCCTGTCTCCTCCACTTGTTATACTGACATCAAATATAGTGAAAGCGGGGGTTACACTGTGGGGGAGGGACATACAAAGCAACAAAGAAATAATCTTATAAATGCGTTAGAAACACATGCATGAAAGAAACAAAAACATTAAAATACATATTTGAGGGTTCGTTTTCCTAACATCACATTCTCTGACTTTTTTTGCTTGACTCATACCTATACTAGATATTGCAAATAAGGGAAACCATGGGACCTATGTTTCTTTGGGCCTGCCTTACTTCACTTAATATAATTTTTTCCAAGCCTTTCCATTTCCTAACAAATGGGGAAATGTCATTCTTTCTGATGGAGGCATAGAATTCCATTGTGTATATATACCACATCTTCTTGATCCATTCATCTACTGAGGGGCATCTGGGTTGGTTCCATATCTTAGCTATGGTAAATAATGCTGCAATAAACATAGTTGTGCTGGTAGATTTAGTGTGGCCTTGTTTGTGATCATTTGGGTAAATGCCCAAAAGTGGGATTGCTGGGTCATTGGGGAGCTCTATGTGGAGTCTTTTGAGGAACCTCCATACTGCTTTCCAAAGTGGTTGAACAAGTTTACATTCCCACCAACAATGAAGTAAGGTTCCTTTCTGTCCACATCCCCTCCAGCATCTGTTGTTGTTAGAGTTCTTGATTTTTGCTGTTCTAACTGGAGTGAGGTGATACCTCAATGTTGTTTTGATTTGCATTTCTTTTATGGCTAGGGATGTTGAACATTTCTTCATGTGTCTATTGGCCATCCTTCTTTCTTCTTCAGAGCAGCTTCTCTTTAAGTCTTTCACCCACTTACTTATTGGGCAGTTATTTCTTTGAGGATTTGTTGTTGGGTGGTTTAATTTTTTGAGTTCCAAGTATATTTTAGATATGAGACCCTTGTCCGTTGTATGGCTAGTAAAGATCTTCTCCCAGTCCGTGGGCTTTCTATTGATCTTGCTAGCTATGTCATTTGCCCTGCAGAAGCTCTGCAACCTTATACAATCCCATTTGTCCGAACTTTCTTTGATTTGTTTTGTTTCCGGGTCTCTATGCAGAAAATTTCGGCCTGAGCCAAGAAGACCCAGGGTTTCTCCTATTCCATCCTGTAATGTTTTCAGAGTGTCTGCTTTGAGTTCAAGGTCTTTGATCCATTTGGAGTTGATTCTGGTGCAGGGTGATATATAAGGATCTAGCTTTAGTTTTCTACATGTAGTTAACCAGTTTTGCCAGCACCATTTACTGAAGAGGCTGTCTGTCTTCCATTCTATTGTTTTAGCTCCCTTATCAAAGATTAGATGGCTATAGGTCTGTAGGTTCATTTCTGGGTTTTCAATTCTATTCCATTTGTCCTGAGGTCTGTTCTTATGCCAATACCAAGCTGTTTTGATTACTATGGCTTTATAGTAGAGTTCGAAATTTGGTATTGATATACCTCCAGCAGTGTTCTTTCCGTTGAGGAGCGTTTTTGCTATTCGGGGTCTTTTATTGTTCCATATGAATTTTTGGATTGCCTCTTCTATTTCCTTGAAGAATGAGGGTGGAATTTTGATAGGTATTGCGTTATTGTAGATAGCCTTGGGAAGTATTGCCATTTTCACGATGTTAATCTTTCCAATCCAGGAGCATGGGACGTTTTGCCATTTTTTAAGTTCTGTGTTGATTTCCTTTTTCAAGATTTTAAAGTTTTCATCATAGAGGTCCTTCACTTCTTTAGTTAAGTTAATTCCTAGGTATTTTATATTTTGTGGGGCTATTACAAATGGAGTTGCTTTCCTAATTTCAGCCACACTTTTCTCATTGTTGGCATACAGAAAAGCCCTTGATTTTTGGGGGTTAATTTTATAACCTGCTACTTTGCCAAAGTTTTGAATCAGCTTGAGTAATTTGGGAGTGGAGTCTATGGGATTCTTTAAATACAAAATCATGTCATCTGCAAAGAGGGAGAGTTTTATTTCTTCTTTCCCTATTTGGATCCTCTTTATGTCTGCATCTTGTCTTCTTGCTGTAGCTAGGCATTCTAATACTAGATTGAAGAGAAGTGGAGAGAGTGGGCATCCTTGTCTTGTTCCTGAGTTAAGAGGAAATGGCTTTAGTTTTTCACCATTGAGTATAATGCTGGCTGTAGGTTTGTCATATACAGCCTTTATTGTATTGAGGAATGTTCCATGGATTCCTAATTTTTCCAAAACCTTCATCAGGAAGGGGTGTTGGATCTTGTCGAATGCTTTTTCTGCGTCTATTGAGATAACCATGTGGTTCTTATTCTTGCTCCTGTTGATGTGATGAATAATATTAATTGATTTGCGTATATTGGACCAGCTTTGCATCCCTGAAATGAATCCTGTTTGATCATGGTGTATGATTTTTTGGATGAATTGTTGAAGTCGGTTTACCAAAATTTGTTGAGAAGTTTTGCATCAATATTCATCAAAGAAATGGGTCTATAGTTCTCTTTCTTTGATGAGTCCCTGCCTGGTTTTGGGATGAGGGTTATGATGGCTTCATAGAATGTGTTCGGTAGTGAGCTTTCTCTTTCAATTTCATTGAAGTGTTGGAGGAGAATTGGTGTGAGCTCTGCTTTGAAGGCCTTGTAAAATTCCGCTGTAAAACCATCTGGTCCTGGACTTTTCTTAGCTGGGAGGTCTCTTATTGCTGTTTCTATTTCAATGCTTGATATGGGCCTGTTAAGATAGTTTAACTCATCTTGCTTTAGTTTTGGCATGTCAATATTTGCTAGGAAGAGGTCCATTTCTGTCAAGTTCTCAAACTTATTAGCATAAAGTTTTGAGAAGTATTCCCTTATAATGTTCTGAATCTTGCTTGTTTCCGTGGTGATGTTTCCATTCTCATCTCTGAGTTTATTAATTTGGGTGTGTTCTCTTCTTTTTCTGATAAGATTTGCTAAGGGTCTGTCAATATTTTTAAAGTTTTTCGAAGAACCAACTCTTTGTTTTGTTGATTCTTTCTATAGATTTTTTGGATTCTAATTCATTTAATTCTGATTTAATTTTGATTATTTCTTTCTGTCTACTGGATTGGGGTTTATCTTGCTGCTCTTTTTCAAGGAGGTTTAGATGTGTCATTAAATTGTTAGTTTCAGAGCTCTCCAATTTGTTGATTTAGGAGTTCAGAGCTATAAACTTGCCTCTGAGTACTGCCTTTGCTGTGTCCCAGAGGAGCTGGTATTTTGTGTGTTCATTTTTGTTGAATAGCATGAACATTTGAATTTCCTTTCTAATCTCTTCCATGACCCACTCATGATTCAGCAGTGTGTTGTTCAGCCTCCATGTGATACCGGACTTTCTTTGGTGGCTTTTGGTGTTGAGTTCTAATTTTATTCCCTTGTGGTCAGAGAGAATGCAAGGTATAACTTCAATGTTTCTGAATTTAGACAAGTTTGCTTTGTGGCCTAAAATGTGGTCTATTTTAGAAAACGTTCCATGTGCTGCTGAGAAAAACGTGTATTCTGATGCTGCTGGGTGAAATGTTCGGTAAATGTCTGTTAAGTCTAGTTGATCTATGCAGCTGTTTAGATCTCCGGTTTCTCTGTTGAGTTTTTGCCGAGTTGATCTATCTAGTGGGGAGAGTGGTGTGATAAAATCCCCAACAATTAATGTCTTTGGATCTATATGGTATTTGAGGGAAAGTATTGTTTCTTTGATAAATTTGGGTGCTCCATTGTTTGGCGAATAGATATTTAGAATTGTTATATCCTCCTGAAGGAGAGATCCTTTAATTAGTATGTAGCGACCTTCTTTATCTCTTTTCACGAATTTTAATTTGAAGTCTATTTTATCTGATATTAGGATTGCAACTCCCGCCTGCTTATGGGGTCCGTTTGCTTGGTAGATTTTGTTCCAGGGTTTAACATTGAAAATGTGTTTGTTTTTACGGGCAAGATGTGACTGCGGCAGGCAGCAGGTAGAAGGGTCTTGTTTTTTAATCCAACTAGACAGTCTATGTCGCTTAATTGGAGAGTTCAGTCCGTTAACATTAAGAGATAGGACTGAGAGGTATTTGGGAGTTCCTGCCATGTTATCTACCTTCTTGCGGGCTGCAAAAACAGGGTTCTTCCTATGGTTCTTGGATTCTCAGTTTGGGTGCAGTTTCTTGGCCTTTATTGCGGTCTTGTTGGTTTTCTATGCGTAGGACATCCTTAAGAATCTTTTGTAGGGCTGGTTTGGTGGAGATGTATTGTTTCAATTTTTCTTTGCTATGGAAGGTTTTTATTTGGCCTTCAGTTATGAAGGAGAGTTTAGCTGGGTACAGTATTCTTGGTTGATAGTTGTTTGTTTTTGGGGCATGGCATACATCAATGGAGGCTCTTCTTGCTTTGATTGTCTCTGCTGAGAAATCTGAGGTGTTTCTAATTGGTTTCCCTTTATAAGTGATTACCCTTTTCTCTCTGACAGCTTTAAGGATCTTTTCCTTGTTCTGAGTTGATCCTGTGTGGATTATAATGTGGCGGTGGGATGTCCTATTCTGGTCTGGTCTATTTGGGGTTCTAAAGGCTTCATGTATCTGGACAGGCCTATCTTTTTGCATGTTTGGGAAGTTCTCTGCTAGGATCCTGTTAAACAAATTTCCTAGACCATTAACTTCTGTTTCTAGGTGCTCCTCTACACCCATTATCCTTAGATAAGGCCTTCTGATGGTGTCTTCCAGGTGTTGGATAGATCTATCATATTTCTTAGACTTGTCTTGGATGGTTGTATGTTCTTTCTCTATAATATCTAGGCTGTCTTCAATCCCTGAGATTCGATCTTCTGCATGGTCTAACCTGCTGTCAAGACTCTCTACTTTGTTTTTTTATCTCTTTTCCTTCTACTTGGTTATCTTTGATGGCTTCAAGTTCTTTGTTGAAGCTCTGTTTTAGGTCTTGTATGAATTTCTTTACTTCCTTAATTTGGTGTTCAGTGTTTGTCCTCAAATCACTTAGTTGATTGGTTATGGTTTCTTTGGGCTCCCATTCCTTCTGTTGGGTTCCATTCAGCATTCCCTTCGTGGTCTCCCTGACTTCCTTCAGCTCTTTGTTAATGGATTCCATGAATGCCTTTAGTGATCTTTGTGTGTTCTCTACCTGGTCTCTCAATTACTATATTACTCTTTGATTAGCTTTCTCCTGTTTGTGGGATTCCTGCAGATCTCTTTGAGTGTTCTCAGCCTGCTCACGCCATTCCTCCCTTTCTCTTTGAGTATTCTCAAGTTGTTCACGCAAATCCTGTATCAGTTTTTGAGTAGCTTCCTCACGCTTATGATATTCCTGTATAAACTTCTGGGATGCCTCCTCTCTCTCCCTATCACGCTCATACAGAGTCCTTTGTACGTTGTCAAACTTTTCATTTATCATGTTTGCCAGCAGTGTTTGTAGAGCTGTTTGGGAACTCTCCTCTGGATTATTCATTATCTGTTCTATCCCCTGATTATCAAGATTGGGAATTGAGATACCCGAATTTGCCATTTTTCTTGTGTTTTTCCGGCTTACTCTGCCCATTTGAGATGAAGATAGCACCAGTTTTGTGCTAGAACACTATCTTAAGGCAACCATCATCCAAAGTTTGCATTTGTACAGTCAATAGTCCACAGATACAATCTAGTTCAACAGATACATCTATTCGACATCAAACAACTATATGTTAAAGGGCTTCGAACCGCAGAGAAGAATTTGGAAAACCAGAAATTATTAGGGTTATGGAGAGATGTGGGTAAAAAATAGGAATAGATTGGTGTGGGGAGGCACAGGGAGAGTTAACTATATCCTAATCACAATGCAGGAAATAGGTTGGGTAGGATGCAAGTAGAGAGAGAGAAAAAGAAGAAAGGGAAAGGGGAATGAAAAGAGACCAGAAAAAAATAAAAACGTAAAAATTAATGTTATTTTAGAGATTAAAAGACCATCTATTTATAGAGGAATATGAATATGTTGGGAGAAAGGGAAGGACATAGAGGAGATGTGAAAAACTTTAAAAAAATGCTTAAAATATTATATAGGTATAAAGAGGTAGTACTGCTATTAATGAATTTAAGTCTCAGAGGTTTTGAATTGAGTAATAAGTTTGTGGATTAAGTGTGTACACAATGGGGGATAGGGTCTACTGGTTAACTACGGGTTTATCTGAGGATGTGCAGGACAAGAGTTAAGTCACATAAAGAAGAACAAAGAGGAAAAGATGGAAAGTATAGGAAAGTGAGAAGCAAAGATCAGAAGTTCAGTAGAGCTAGACAAAAAACAAAAAAATAATTAAGAATGAAAGAAAAAGAGAAACAAGACAAGAAAAGAAAGGAAAACACACATTCACGTATTCCTAAAGTAGAAATTATAAGAGGAGAAAAGAAAAAGTTACTGGAAAACATTTTTTTTCAGAAGAGGCAAAAATTAAAGATTAATAAAAGTTTTAGAAAAGCTAAAAAATTTTTTATATATATAAGGTAACAAAAAACGAAAAAAAAAACAAAACAAAAAAAAAAAAGAAAAGAAGAAGAAGAAAAAAAAAGTTCTTTGATTTTTTTTGGGGCGCGGAGGGGTGGGAAGAGTCCTGTATCTCCCTTTTGACTGTAACCAGAGTCTGGTTGGAATCTCTGGTCAGCTTGAGGTCCTGTGGCTTGATTGGTTTCTTAAGTCAGTTTGTTGGAACAGGCAGAAAAATGCTCTGCTTTACCCAAGATTTTGAGATCCCCCTCCCAGGTTAGTTTACTTTGAGGGTGGTCTGCTTTGAGAATCACAAAAGAGGGGGATGCAGTGGTGAGGCTAAGTTCTGTGTAGAGTTGAGGCCTTTCAACAAACCGTAGCTTTTCCCTGGGGCTATTTTGTGAAAAAACTCACAGCACCCAGCCTGGAGCCATTCTCAGGGTTTCTGTTTTTCAATTGATTGTGGTGGCTGCTAGAGGGAGGGGCAGCCTCTGGCTCTGGTTACCCGGTGAGGAGAGCCACTCCAATGGCTGGCGCCTGAGCTGGGTGACTTTTCCCTGGATGGAACTGAGTCTGTGAGGTCACTTCGCCGTTAAGTTCTTGTGACCTGCTAAATGTCTAGTTTTATTCCAAGGCCTGAGCTGGAGCTAGCCGCTCCTCCGAGCTTTGTAGGTATCCAAGATGGAGATCACCGGTGCTGGGGAGGGGAGGGGTGGCCTTCCCTCCTCTGCTCCCTGAGAAGGAGTGAGGAAGTGGGGCTTCTACTCACGCTGAGTCTTGGATCTTGGGTCGTCTCTGGTCTGCAAAGTGCAGGATGAAGTTGTCTGCTCCTTGTCGGTTCTTGCTGGTGTTGAGTAGCATCCGCTCGTCTGCTGCATCTGGCTCCTTCATCCCGGACTGTGTCTCAGGTGTGCCTTCGCGGCGGTGGTCGCTGCTGCGACCCTGCCGCCGCAGCAGCAGCTGCTGGCAGGCGCTCAGATGTGTCTGCTTGGCTTCCCCTCTCTTGACTAACTCTCTGTCCTGTGATGGCACACTTGGTGTGATTCTCTGGCTTGGGACTCTTCACTGGAACTCTGAAACTGTTTTCTATGCAAGAGCTTGTTCAGATTCCAGCTTCTCCTCCGCCATCTTCCCGGAACTCCTATGTCCACTATTTCTTAATGAAGCATCAGGATCTCTTCTTGGCCTCAGTTGTGGTTAGCAAGGATGGTAGCATTGCTGTCTTGTGCTTCTGTTGGCCTCTGACCTGTGGTCCCCTAACTTGCCTCATGCTCACTCAGGCTAATGTATTTGAATTTCATTTGATTCTGACTATTTTCTAGGTTCCTTTTGAGGATTTTCTTCTCATTTTTTACTCTCACAAGTTCGTAATTTATATCTTCAAAACTTTTCTTCACGTCAATAATTCTCTGGTTTCTCCAGTGTGCTCTTCTATTTGCTTTTAACCTCTTAGTGGGTTTTGTTTGGCACATATTGGAGATTCAGTATTTTATAACCTGTGTTTTGAGATAGAAGTGTGTAAATTTTTTGTTTGCCACATTTCTTCTTAAGTTTATAGGGCTGTTTTTAAATTTAACACAGTTGGAATTCAGAGCCACAAGCTCCTTTGCATGTTTCTCCAGAGATACGAACACATTTTCCAGGTGTTAATGGGATTACATAACCTGTCCTTTTGAATCTTTCTCCCCCTTGGACATTCCTTTTTCCAATGTCCAATTTGCTTGCCATAAGCACACTGATCTAGTCCTAGAGGTTCCCTACTGGCATTTGCAAATGAATTGTACTGTCTTTGCCAAGGTTTCTTGATCCCTATTCTGGTGCTCCTAACAAAACTCAGACCCCCTTCTTACTCTTTTTTTTTCCAGGGTACCTCTGTTATCAAACACCCACTGGGCAACCACTTTCAACTCAAAATACACCTTTCCCTCAAAACCTTATAACTTTTGAAGCTTTCTTCTAAGATATGGGGCTGACTAACAAAGGCCATATTTAGGGCTCTTTGATTCTCCAGGGCTTCAAGATCTATAGGCCTGTAGGTCCTATAGGCTTCTGGGAGAAGTTTCACAAAAGCATTAGGGTACTCACTGGGGAACTCTCCCATCTCACTCACCTTTCTGGCTTTCTAGCCTCTGCGG
The DNA here is from genome assembly GCF_019054845.1 of Dipodomys spectabilis. Classification (NCBI taxonomy): domain Eukaryota; kingdom Metazoa; phylum Chordata; class Mammalia; order Rodentia; family Heteromyidae; genus Dipodomys; species Dipodomys spectabilis. The sequence goes on from NW_024871053.1 coordinate 1,493,248, forward strand.
TATCCCTGCTAACCAAACCTGGCAATAATTGATAAGCACCTCCATACCTCAATTGCTGTTAGTCTCAGCTTGGATAAGTCTGGGGAAAGACTTGATCCAAATGGTCTGGTTCAATAGTGGAGCTACTGTCCGGTCCAGGGACCACATTCAATTTACCGAGCAGGGTTCACTCCCTTTTCTACCAGGTGAAAAGCATCTGTAAAGTTTGCTGACACTCATCGCAGTTGTGCTTGTGTGTGAAAATTACTGTCTGTAATGAGGTAATGAGCCCTGGTTATTTTTTTTCTGAAAAGGATGGATTTTGCTGTTTCCAGTAATACAGGTCACTAGTTGTAAAGATACCATATATTAAAAGGGGGGCCTGCCCACCATCTCCTCCCTCTTCCTGTCTCAAGGGTAATAAGGGTAACATACTACACTGTACCACCTCAGGATGGTACAAGTAACCAATTTTGGCATGGGAGGACGTAACATTAGAGGTGCTGATGGCAAAGAATAGGAGAAAGAGTACATCAGTGCATCTTCCTCTGAGGGATTCTGTAACTCTGGGGGAGAATATTTTTTGGATATGACAAATTTAGGCCTTGTTCTCCCATCCTGATAAAAGGAGTAAACAGAAGTGCATACAGGACACAGATAGAACTATCAGCATGCACACACAGAACAATAGCCACAGACACTTAATCTACATGCCCCAAACCTCTCAATGTTGACCTCTATAGTAGGTCCCAGATGACAGAAAAGACATTCCAAATTGCCTCTTGAGGAGGTCGCAGATGATCTCTGGAGGATGTCATATATGTCCTCCCTAGGAAGCCCTAGATGACCACTCATGGATGTTCCAAATGGCTTCACAAGGAAGTGTCAGATGACCTCCAAAGGAGGTTCCAGATGTCCTCTCAATAAGGTTGACATTACCTCATGAGTAGCTCCCAGATGGCCACTCAAGGAGGCCACATATGAACTCCAGAGGAGGTTCCAGATAACCCGCTTGAGAAAGCCACAGATGACCTCCAGAGAAGGTCCTATAGGTCTTCTCAAGGTAGTCCCAGATGATGTCCGAAGACAGTCATAGATTTCTTATCAAGGTAAACTGAAATGACCTTCAAAAGAAGCTCCAGATGACCTCAGGTGGTGGTCCTAGATTGCCTCTTAAGGAAGCCCCAACACAGATGCCCCTCAGTAGATGAATGGATCAAGAAAATGTGGTTTATATACACAATGGAATTCTATGCCTCCATCAAAAAGAATGACTTTGCCCCATTTGTTAGGAAATGCAAAGACTTGGAAAAAATTCTATTAAGTGAAGTAAGCCAGGCCCAAAGAAACTTATGTCTGTGGTTTCCCTTATTTCCAAATCACTACTTTTACAGGGGTCTCAGATGACCTCCTGAGGAAGCCCCAAATGACCTCTGGAGAAAGTCCAAGATGGCCCCGGGAGAAGGCTCCAGATGACCTCCAGGGTAGGTCTCAGATGGCTTCTCAATGAAGTTGCAGATGTATTCTTGATGAGGTTTCAGATGGCTTCCCAAGGACGGCCTACATGACCTCTCAAGGAGGTTCCAGATGGTTCCCCAAAGAAGCTCTGCATGACCTCTCAAGGAGTTCCCAGATGGCTTCCCAAGGAAGCAGCAGATGACCTCCAGAGGGGATCCCCAAAACAGGCTGGCAAGCTTGCCCAGACACACCCCTAGAGGCCCCTAAATGACTTTTGTCCATGATTCTCCTCCAGAGACAAACACTCGAGGTAGACTCTCAACCCTGAGGGCTGACACTCTCACCTATGGGGATTTTTCCCTGAGGCCAAGGCCTGATGCCATCCAAATGGATTATCTCGACGGGGGTCCCAAAAATTAAGACCTCTATAGTTCAAGAGAATCCATAGAGACACATTTAATATAATAAATGTTCTCCAAACTACCAACCCCCAAAATTATGATATCCAAAACTCCAAATATCAAAGGGCAAGCTTTTTTTTCCCCTTCCTTTTGTCTCTCCACTACAGAACTATACTTCCTTCGAGGTCTTTCCCTTTTTCCCTTCTACCGGTTTCTTCTTCTCTTCAGGCCTCTTCACTCTCCAGAGGCCTGAACTGCTTTGACTGGGTCGTCAGTTGCCATCCTTTACCTCCTGACCTCCCTCAACTTCCTCTCCTCCCAGGACTTTCTCCTTCTGCTATCACACCACTTCCTTCCTTACAGGACTTTCCCCTTTTTTCTCTCTCCTTTTATTGCTCTGAACCAGCAGCCTATATAAAGTCTGTACCCCTTCTCTACTCCAACTGCCTAACAGTTTTCAACTGTCAAATCCCAAACTGCCCACAGCCAAAACACTTCTTCACAGCTCAGCACGTGATGATTAATGCCCCAGCCCCTCCCACAGAATGCCTCACCATCTGGCCAGGAGATGGGGCCACACTGATTATCCAAGCCTGTAGATTATCAGGGCCCTGCTGATTATTACAGTATCCTCCTTGTGAACTAGTAGCAATTGAAATTGGAAATTTGATTGTGATATTACAAACTCGTTGTGACATCACAAACACATTTTGACATCATCACCACTACGACATCACAAACCCATGGTGACAACATTGTCATTGTGACATCATGATTCCATTGTGACATCTCAAATCTATTATGACCTATTAGCTCCTTTGAAAAATCACATGCCCTTTTCAACATCAGTCCCTTTGTGTACCCATATCCTTGTTGTTAACTAATGACAATTGAAAGCAGACATGCCATAACATCAAAAAGTATTTGTGACATCCTCAACAGTGTGACATCACATTTTCATTATAAGCGCATCATCTCATTGTGACATAACCAAACTCAATGACATAATCGTATTATGACAACAATTCTCATTTTGACATCATAGACACATTGTGAATGCCTATTCTGTGATTTCATTGTATTTCATATGTGGCATGAGAGTTGCTATCAGAAACACATTTTTGTGCCTAAATAACCATTTTGACATCATAATCACTTTGTGCCATCACAGTGCCATTGTGATATCACTAGCACAATGTGACATCACAAACATCTCCTCTCCTCATAACATTTGTGACATGCTGACATTGTGATATCAGACCTTTTTGCCCTCATAATTTGTTTTCAACCTCATATTTCATGTATGACATTAGATACTAGAAATCCACTGTGACATCATGACCATTGTGACATCACACTGACAGATATAATGAACATCGTGTCACATTGTGGCATCACAAAAGGTTTTGATGTCACAATTGATGATGACCTACAGGTAAGGGGTCACAGTAGGTCTACGATGTCACAGTTGGTTGGTGATATCCAAATGGCATAAAGGATCTCATTTATCATGAAATCACAGAGAATATGAGTTCCAAAACGGACTGTGCTATCTCCAAAGGCATGTGTTGTCACAAATGTGATGAAGTCCTAAGAAGATTGTAATGTCACAATGTGACACAATATTTATGATGTCTGTCAGTATGATGTCACAATGATCATGATGTCACAGTGGGTTTCTAATATCACATATCATAACTGAAATATTATAAGGTTGAAAATAGATTACGAACTCATAAAGGGCCTAAGACATCACAATTGCAGCACATCACAAGACATGAGGACAGGACAAGTTTGTGATGTCAATGTGTTAGTGATACCACCATGGAACTGTGATATAACAAAGTGATTATGATGCCACATATTTATGAGATCACAATGGTTTTCTGATATCAACCCACAGGCCACATCATTTGAAATAGAATGAAATAGAATAGACATTTACAATGTATCAATGACATCACAATGACAATATAATGTCATAATGCTATAAGGTCATTTTAAATTGGTGATGTTGCAAGGAGATAATGGTGTCATAATGAATATATCTTCTCACTCTGATGATGGGGTAACAAAGGTTTGTGATGTTACAATGGCATATATGAATACAATTGTCATGTATTCACAATGAGGATATGGGTACACAAAGGGACTGTAATGTCACAAATGTCATGTGTGTTTTCAAAGCTACTTAGGGGCCATGATAGCTTCATGATACACAGTTGTGATGAGTTCACAATAGGTTTTTGATGTCATGATGATTTGTAATTCTAAAACTCATGTCCAATTTCAATTGCTATTTCACAATGTGCATACAAGTTCACAGAAGGAGCTTGAAGTCCTAATGAAATACAATGAAATCACAGAAAAGGCATTCATAATGTGTCTATGATGTCACATGACAATGTGAAGTTATAATTCTATCATATTATTTTAGTTTTGTGATTTCAGAATGAGCAGATGGTGTCAAAACTACAATGTGATGTCACAATTGTGATGATCTCACAAACTTTTTGATGTTAAAATGTCATGTCTGATTCTCAATTGTCAATATTTCATGGTGGGGATTCAGGTACAAAAAGGGACTATGATGTCACAAACCTATGTATTTTTTTCAAAAGTTATAAGAGGTCATAATAGTTTTGGGATGTCACAATGTGATCCTGGTGTCAAAAACAGCAATGTGATGTCACAATGGGTTTGTGATGTCACAGTATTGGTGAGGTCACAATGGGTTAGTTATATCATGAGTTTGTAATATCACAAATTTGTCCAATTTCAATTTCTCTTAGTTCACCATGATACACTTAATAACCAGCAGTGCCCCTATCATCCATGGGAACAGATAGTCATCAAGGCCTCCTGGTCTGGACCACCGGAGAGGGGGGTGCATGCAGCTAAAGGGGCAGCACATGCTGCTGAAGGAGATAGGTTGTCAAGCCCCACATGGTGAGATGCCATGAAGTGATTGGGCACGGACATTTGGGAAGTGATGATTGAAAACTGTTATGCAGGAAACATACTGCAGTGGGGGAAGGTACAGCCTATACATGGGTGGCATGTTCAGAGCAACAGAAGGGGAGAGAAAAGGCCTGGAAGGAAAGAAGTGAAGAGACTGCAGGAGGATAAAAACCTGGGAGGAGAGGAAATTGAGGGAGACCAAGAGGTGAAGAACGGCAACTGGCCACCTGGACAAGGCAGGGCAGGCCTGTCAAGAGTAGAACAGCCTGAAGAAAAGAAGGGAATGGTGGAAGGAAAAAAAATGAAAAGACCTGAAAGGTAGGAAAGGTCTGTAGAGAAGGAGGATGAAGAGAAAGAAAAAAACCTTGTCCTTTGAAGTGTGGAGCTTTGGAAATCATTATTTTTGGGGTTGCTTGTTTGCAGACCAGATTACAAATGGTTGGGCTGCTCTCTGGAGGTCTGAGGGTTCATGGTTGAAGCTGTATTTAGCTGTGGGCATCCAGCCCAGGTCAAGGTAGACACTTGTTACAAAATTTATGAGGACAAGAGAGGTTTGTGATATTACATTGCATTAATAATATCACAATGTCAATATAAGGTCACAAAGGGATTGTAATGTCACAATGGTGATGTGGTCACAATGGGTTTCTGAGATCAACCTATATGCCACATTAGAGATATAATGAAATCACAGAATAGGCAATCACATTGTCTCTATGACCTAACAATGAAAATGTGATGTCATAATGCTATGACGTCATTGTCATTTTGAGATGTCACAATGATTTGATGGTATCCTAACAACAATGTGATCTCACTCTGGAGATGATGTGACAAAGTGTTTTTAATGTTACAATGGCATGTCTGATGTCAGTTGTCCTTCGTTCACAATGAGGATATGGTTACCTAAAGGGACTGTGATGTCACAAGTACCATGTGCTTTTTCAAAAGTGCTAAGAGGTCACAACAGGTTTGGGATGTCATAAGGTGACTGAGATATCACTGTGACAATGTGATGTCACAGTGGTGATAAGGTCACACTTGGATAATGGTGTCACAATGAATTTGTAATATCACCATTACATGTCCAATTTCATTCTACTAGATCACAATGAAGATACTAGTTCACATAAGGAGCTAGAAGTCAGAAAGGCCATGAATTTTGTAAAATATTATGAGGAAATAATTGGTTGGTGAAAATGTAATGGTGAAAATCCCATTGGTAATGTGATGTTACCATTACATGAGATAGTATTTTTTTGAAGTCACAAATAGTTTTTGATGCCATACAGGTGATGAGGTCACATAGGTTTGTGATTTCCCAATGAGATGGTGATGTCAAAATCTCATGCCAGATCTCTAATTGACAATGAATATATAAGTTCAGAAGAGTTAATGATGTATCCAAAGGCATATGTTGGCACAAGTGTCATGAGTCGTAACAGGTTTGTGATGTCACAATGTGACTCAGTGGTCATGATATCTGGCAGTGTGATGTCACAGTGGTCATGATGTCACAGTGGATTTCTGATATCACATGCTATACCTGAAGTATTATGAGTTGAACAATTTATGAACTCAGAGAGGCCGAAGAGATCACACTGGAAGCATGTCAAAAATTTATGAGAATAGGACAGTTTGTGATGTCACAGTGGGTTAGTGATATCATAATTGCAATACGGTGTCATCAAGGTATTGTGATATCATAATGGTTATGTGGTCACAATGTATTTCTGATATCAACCCACCTGCCACATTTGAAATAGAATGAAATCAAAGACATCACAATGACCATGTGATATCATAATGCTATGATGTCATTGTTTTATGATGTCATGATGGGCTGATGTTGTCATAATGACAATGTGATATTACACCGGTGATGATGTCACAAAGGTATTGCGATGTTAAAATGGCATGTCTCATCTCAATTGTCATTAGCTCAAAATAAGCGTATGGATACCAAAAGGCCTGTGATTTCGCAAAAGCCATGGTTTCTTTCAAAGCTTCTGAGGTCATAATAGGTTTAGGATGTCACAATGTGATCATAGTGGTACAGTGCCAATGTGATATCCCAATGAGTTTGTGATGTCACCATGGTGCTTAGGTCACAATGGGTTAGTGATGTCTCATCAAGTTCGTAATATAACAATGACATACACAATTTCAATTTCTTCTAATTCACTATGAGGATACTGTAATAACCAGTGGGGCCAGAATTATCTGTGGGAGCTGATAATCATTGTAAATTCTTGGCCTGGCCCACCAGAGAGTGTGGGGAATGCCACCAAAGGTGAAGTGTCAAGCTTCACATGGTGAGGTGTCATGAAGTGATTGAGCATTGGGCAGTTTGGGAAGTGATGGTTGAAAACTGTTAGGCAGAAGACCCGTTGGAATGAAGAGGGGGTAAACCTATATATAGGTTGCATTTTCAGAGCATTGGAAGGGGAAATAAAAATGGGTGCTACCTGGATGGAATAAAGGGAAAAACCTGAGAAGAGAGGAAGTTGATGGAGAGCAGAAGGTTGGCAAGTGGTCACTGGGGCAGAGTAGGGCAGGCCTGTGGAGAGTGGAGAGGCCTGAAGAAAAGAAGCAAGTGATGGAAGGGATAAAGGGAAAGACCAGGAAGGAAGGACAGCTCTGTAGTGAAGGAGGGAGGAATGGAAAAGTAAAAAGCCTTGCCCATTGAGGTTTGGAGCTTTGGAGATCATAATTTTTTGGTTGGTGGTTTGCAGACCAATTAAAAAGGGTGGGGCTGCCCATTGAAGTTCTAAGGTTTGTTGGTCAAGGATGCTCTTGGACCTGGGTATCCAGTCCAGGATAAGGTAATTACAGTCATCTTTCTATTGTAAATTGTTTTATTATAATAATTGTGACTCGATGGCTTGTCTCATTGTGTTAGGGGTCATAAGTACATGAGTTCACAGAAAAAGCTTGAAATCTCAAAGGCCATGAATTTTCTAAGATGTGATGTTGCCATAATAGGTTTGTAAAAACACAATGGAACAATGATGTCACAACGGCAATACTACAATATAATGTCAAAATAATGATTTGATATCACAATTAGTTGTTGATGCCATTCTCATGATGTGCACAATAAATTTGTGATGTCACAATGGGTTCATGATGTCAGAGTGGCATGGCAGATCTCAATTGTCATTAATTGGCAATGAATATATGAGTTCAAAAAGGGACTGTAATGTCTCCAAAAGCATGCGTTGTCACAAATGTGATGCTGTTCTAACAATTTTGTGATGTCACAATGTGACACAATATTCATGAAATCTGGCAATATGATGTCACAGGGGATTTCTGATATCACATGTCATACCAGAAATTTGAGATTGCAAACAGACTATGAACTCATAAAGGGCCTAATATATAACGAGGGCAGCATGGCACAAAACTTATAAGGACAGGACTGGTTTGTGATGGCACAGCAGGTTAATGATATCACAATGGCAATGTTATGTCACAATGTATTGTGATATCACAATGGTTATATTGTCAAAATGGGTTTCTGAAATAGAATGAATTCATACAATAGGCCTTTACACTGTTACGTCTTTGATGTAACAATGTCACTGTGATTTATACTGCTATGATGCCATTGTCGTTTGGTTATGTCACAATGAGCTGATGGTGTCATAATGACAATTTGATGTCACTGCTGATTTATGATGTTACAATGGTTATGAGTTCACATTATATTTCTGATATCAACACACATGTCAAATTTGAAATAGAATGAAATAGCCTTGAACTGGTGGCTCACACCTGTGATACTAGCTACTCAGGAGGTTGAGATCGGAGGATCGCAGTTCAAAGCCAGCTCAGGCAGGAAAGTTCATGAGACTCATCTCCAATAAAAACGACTAGAAAACCAGAAGTGGTGCTGTGGCTCAAGCGATAGAGTGCTCACCTAGAGCAGAAGAGCAGGGACAAAAACCAAGCCCAGAGTTCAAGCCTCACAACCAGAAAAAAAAACAATTAAAAATAGGCATTCACAATCTATCTGTAACATCACAATGACAATGTGATCTCATAATGCTATCTTGTCATTGTACTTTTGTGATGTCAAAAGTAGTTGACGCTGTCATAATGAAAATGTTATGCAACACTGGTGATGCCACAAAGGGTTCATGATATTACAATGGCATGTCTGATACCAATTGGAAGTTCATAATGAGGGTATAGTTACACAAAGGGACTGTGATGCCACAAAGGCCATATGTTTTTTTTCAAAGAGCTAAGAGGTCCTAATAAGTTTGGGATGTCAGAATGTGATAGTGATGTCAAATGGCAATGAAAGTTCTCAATGGGTTTGGATGTCAAATTGGTAATGAAATCAAGTAGTTTTGTGAAGTCACATCTCATAATCACATGTCCAATTTCAGTTGCTACTATTTCACAATGAGGATATGAGTTCACAGAAGAAGACAAGTATAAAAGGCCATGAATTTTCTAAAATGATATGAAGACATACTAGGTCTTAGAAAACACAATGGAACAGTGATATAATAATGGCAATGTGATGTTGCAATATGATATCTTAATAAGGTTTTGATATCACAATTGGTGATGCCACACTAGTGATGTTTACAAGAGGTGTGTGATGTCAAAATGGGTTGGTGATATCAAAATGACACATGTGATCTCAATTGTCATTAACTCACAATGAGTATATGAGCTCATAAAGGGACTGTGGTATCTCCAAAGGCATGCGTTGTCACAAAAGTGATGAAGTCCTAACAGGTGTGTGTTGTCAGAATGTGACAAAATGCTCTTAACATCTATCAGTGTGATGTCACTATGGTCTAAATGTCACACTGGATTCGGGTATCACCATTTCATACTTGGATTGGGTATGAGAGGATTGGAATTTCACAGTGGGTTAGTGATATCACTATGGAAATGTGGAGTCACAAAGGGATTGTGCTACTACAATGGCTATTAGATCACAATGTGTTTCTACTATAATAGGTTTGTGCTGTCACAATTTTTTTGGGAGGGGGTTTGTAATGTCTTGTGTTTTTTTTTTTTATTGTGAGAATACCGTACAGAGAAGTTACAATTACATGGGCAAGATAACGAGTAAATTTCTTATCAAGCATTATTGCCTCCTCGTTGTTTCTCCTTCCCAACTCTTCCCATACTCCTCCCCTATCCCCACCCAATCCTCCTCACATACCCCCACCAAAGTTTTTAAGTTTGTTTTTCGACAAAACGACTTGTACATCTCATTGTTGTAATGGGTCCTCCTGTATCCCTAGTTAAAAGATTTGTTATTTTTTCCCCTCCCCTCCACAAACTCTACCAACATCAAATACAGTGAAAGTATGGGTTACACTGTGGGGGAGGGACATAAAAGCAACATAGAAATCATCTTGTAAATATGATAGAAAAATTGCATGAAAGGAAAAAAACCAAAAAAATTGAATATTTATCTTAGGGTTCATTCCAGTAACATCAACTTATCTGACCTTTTCTGCTTGACTCGGACATATACTAGTTATTGCAAATAAGGGAAACCATGGGACCTATGTTTCTTTGGGCCTGGCTTACTTCACTTAATATAATTTTTTCCAAGTCTTTCTATGTCCTAACAAATGGGGCAATGACAATGTCATTCTTTCTGATGGAGGCAAAGAATTCCATTGTGTATACATAACACATTTTCCTGATCCATTCATCTACTGAGGGGCATCTGGGTTGGTTCCATATCTTAGATATGGTAAATAATGCTGCAATAATCATAGTCGTGCTGGTAGCTTTAGTGTGGTCTTGTTTGTGTCACAACTGGCTGGAAATGTCACAATGGCATGCTGGATCTCAAATGTCATTAATTCACAATGAAGATACGAGTTCACAAAGGGACTGTGTTTGCTCCAATGTCACGTTTTGGCACAAATGTGATGAAGTCCTAACAGATTTGTGAGTTCACAATGTGACACCATGGTCTTGATGTCTATCAATATGATGTCACAATGGTCATGATGTCAGTCAATTTCTGATAGATATCATATGTCATACCTGAATTATTATGAGATTGAAAACAGATTCTAAGCATTCTGAAGGACTAAAATATCCTAATGGCTGCATATCACACAAGTTATGACTAAAAACTCATGGTCTTTGGAGCTTAAGATTCTTTCATTGAAATTGTATCCTCATTGTGAACTAGTAGAAATTAAAATTGGACATGTCATGGTGATATTACAAACTCATGTTGACAACACAAACTCATTGTGACCTCATCACTACTGTGACATCACAACCCCATTGTGACATCACATTGCTGTTGTGCCTTCACAATCACATTGTGACATCACAAATCTATTGTGAGCTCTAAGCACCTTTAAAGAAACACATAACCTCTGTGGCATCACAGACCTTTGTGTAGCCATATCCTCATAGTGAACTAATGAAAATTGTGATCACACATAGTATTGTATCATCACAAATACTTTCTGCAATAATTATGACTGTGAAATCACATTATCATCATAACACCATCATCTCATTGTGACATCACCAAACCCCAATGACACCATACCATTTTTCTCTTTTTTTCTTCTGTGTCTTTTTTATTATAAGTATAGTATACAGAGGGATTACAGTAACATGAGCAAGGTAATGAGTTCATATACTATCAAACATTGCTCTATTGACATCACTTTGTCATTTTGATGTCATAGACCCATTGTGAATGCCTATTCTTTGATTTCATTCTATTTCAAATGTGCCATGTGGGTTTATATCAGGAAACCACTGTGAACACATAACCTTTGTGACATCAAAATCTCTTTGTCCCAGCACATTGCCTTTGTTATATCACTAACACTGTGACATCAAATACCTCTCTTGTCCTCATAACTTTTGTGACATGCTATTGTGATATCTTAGGCCCTTGTGAGTTGAAAATCTGTGTTTGACCTCATATTTCAGATATGACATGAGATATCTAAAATGCAGTGTAACATATTGATATCACACTGCTGGACATCATAACCATTGTGTCATTTTGTGACATCTCAGACCTTTCAGTTCTTCACCTTTTTGACTACATATATATTAGTGACATCAGAATCCCTTCCCAAACTCATATACTCATGGTGAGTTAATGACAATTGAGATCCCATATGCCATTGTGACATCACGAACTCCTTGGGACATCTCCAATCTATTACAACCCCTCATCAGTATGGCGTCACCAATTGTGACATCAAAACATTATTATAAAAAGATGTTGAGTCATCACATTGTGTTTGTGAAATCACTGTCCCATTGGGTTTTCTCATAATATGACCCCATACTATGAAGCTTCTTCTATCTCCTGGTATCCTCAGATTGAATTCTAAGTAATTGAAATTAGATATATCATTCTGATATTACAAACAAACTGTGACATCACAAAATCGTTGTGATCTCATCACCACCACGGTGACATCAAAAAATACAATGGAACATCTCATTTCCATTGTGACATTATGAATCACATTGTGCCAATCCACTGAGGACCTCTTACCACCTTTGAAAACACACATGGCCTCTGTGACATCACAGAAACATTTTTGTATCCATATCCTTATGGGGAACTAATGACAACTGACAGACATACCATTGAAACATAACAAATTCTTTCTGACTTCATCATAATTGTGACATCATGTTGCCATTATGACACCATCAGCTCATTTTGACATGTAAAACTACAATGACATCACAGCATTGTAACATCACATTGTCATTCTGATGTCATACACACATTGTGCTTGCCTATTATGTTTTTCATTCTATTTTTAATGTGGCATGTCGGTTGATATCAGAAACCCATTGTGAGTTCATGACCATTGTGCTATCATGATGCCTTAGTAGCATTACATTGCCATTGTGATGTCACATTGCCAAATTGATGTCACAAAGGGATTTTGATGTGACAATGGTTATGACATCCCAATGAGTTTCTGATAACCCACATGCCACATTTCAAATACAATGATTAGGCATTCATAATGTGACTATGATTTCACAATTACATAATGGCAAATGCTATAATGTCATAAGCTAAAGATGTTATAACAACATTGTGATGTCACACTGGTTATGACATCATACAGAGTTTGTAATGTTACAATGGTTATGAGATCACAATGTGTCTATGACAGCAAAATGGCAATGTGATGTCATAATGCTATGATGTCACTGTAGCTTGGTAATGTCACAATGAGCTGATGATGTCATAACAACAGTCAGATTTCACACTCATAATGATGTCACAAAGGGCTTGTGATGTCACAATGGCATGTCAGATCTTAATTGCCATTAATTTATGTAATGTTTGTGAAAGTATGTAATATCGCAATTGCAATATGATGTCAAATTATAATGTCATAATAGTGTTGTTATATCACAATTAGTTGGTGATGCCATAATAGAGATGAGTTCAAAATAGTTTTGTGATGTTGCAGTAGAATGGTGATGTGACAATGGCATTCCAGACCTCAATTGTCATTAACTCACAATGAGTATTTAAATTTAGAACGGGCTTGTGACGATTCCAAAGCATTTGTTGGCACAAATGTGATGAAGTCAGAACAGATTTGTGATATGACAATGTGACACAATGGTCATTAAATCTAGTAGTGTGATGTCACAATGTTCATGATGTCACAGTATATTGCTAATATTTTATGTCATACCTGAAATAATATGTCAAAAATAGATTGAGCTCTCAATGGGTCTGGATAAATCTGCAGCACTGTGGGGGAAGGGAAAGCTCACAGTTCTGGAAAACAAAAAAGACAGGCCAGTTCCCAGGAGCTGAATTCAAGCCCTAGCACTCGACAAAATAACATTCGAATACATTTTAAATACATGATGTCTATTTATATGCACATGTTTACTGCATTCATTTTATTTTGTGTTTTATTTAATTATTATATATTTTAGATAGTATAATTACATGTATATATTTTTATATCCTATTACATAGGACATAGATTTGCCTATGTATTATACATCATTCCTGAAACCCAGGAATTTCACTTACAAGGAAAACAAGCGGGACAATTGGCTTCTTCCACCAGGATTACGTTTTTGGCAGTTCTGTGATTTGAGCTCCGGGCCTAGAAGGCCCAATTCATGAATGGGTTAATGTTAGTACACCATTCTGATGCCAGTGGAGTTGTCGGGAAAATTTGAGGACCTGAGATCAAGCCCTAGGAGTGGCCAATATGTAAATAGATAGATGTGTAGATTGCAGTGTGTGTGCATGTGTATTTACATATGTATATGCATCCATAAATAAATTTATAGATTGTTCCTATAGATAGGAATGAGTAGGTGGCAGTCCCAGGATCGAACTCAGGGCTTAGGTTTCTGGGTTGGGCTCAGGCTTCACTGACAGCCCACCATCCTTCTGCTCTGCAACGTCACATACAATTTTCAA